>NC_142245.1:82921455-85321455 GCF_052056855.1 Sturnus vulgaris | reverse complement strand
ACTAAAATTCAGAGAGTAAAACAGACTAGATCACACATTGAAAATCCGGAAAGAAAATATAAAGCTTTGATTTTGCCTTCATTTAATGCCACCTGCCTGTGAGATAAAGAACTGATTTTAAATTCTGAGCAAATATTCAAGACAACTTGTTTTAGAAACCAAACTATTTTAGTTGTCCATACCCATTGGTATCATCCTTCACTTTTTTTTCACTGAATCTGAAATTCTATTCTTCAAAAATCTAGATAGACAGCCTTTGACAAACTGTCCTTTAGTATATACTCATGTAAAAGCCTATGTTGTCCTGGAGGTGAATTTTGTTTTGCCTTTTGAATCTTAGCTTAGAACAAAAACCATGTGTTTTCAGCAGTGATTCATTAAGTAATTTGTACTGTTTCATTAATTGACAGCTTAAAAGAGGAAATTTTATAGAGTATGCAGTTTAATATTATCAGAATAGTCTGAGTACAGCTGATGCTCTGCAAAGAAGATTGTCAGAATTATTTGTTACAACTTTTGTCAGAATTTTCATGATGGTAGTAAACAAGATTAAAGCTGATTATTACTGCAGTAAAAACAGCTTTGCAGTTCATGTATACACATACTTTGTAGTGTGTAGAGCTTTTATGAAAAAACAGAACAGGCAAAAGTATTTTAGCCAATTTATTTCCTAATATGAAATGGAAAAAACAAAACAAAACAAAAAATCCAACCCAAAACAAAACAAAGAAGGTCCAGACACTTGAGAATAATTGGAATATTGAGTTTATTTTTGGGCATCCCATCATAGACATTACTTATCTTTTTAATACTTACACATATTTCTTATGAGAGAACAGCTTAGACAGTGATTTAGAGCAGGACTTTATTTTCATTAAATGGTCACATCTGTGCTTTGGCTGCAAGCGAATATGCAATCACTGAAAAATTATGCAAACAAACATTACTCTTGTGTTTAAATTCCAGTGAGAGTGTTTAGCTGACCTCTGTTCCAATTTGACTCTCTCCCATTTTTATTCTGTAGTCATGTTTTACACCAAAATAAAAAAAACCACTTGATTGTAAACTAATGCTTTGCAGTTGTAGGTCTCACATAACTAATGATATTTTTCTTCAAAAATTCAAATTTATCAGTTTGTCATTAATTTCCAGAAAACAGACAGCAATACTCATAGTATAATTCCTCTTGCACGAGTTTCATTTTGATGCTTGAAAATCCAACCAATGTACAGTGCCACTTGCCAGAAATATTAACAAGATAACCTTGCCACTTAAGGTAGGTCAAAGTAAACTAAATGATTACCATAGTAAGTAAATATTAGGTAAATATATACGTAGTAGCAGTGTTGTCTACTAGTAGCACAGTAATATACTGCTATAGTAATATTTACTATTTTAAGTAAATAGTAAGTGGGGGAATCATATAAATTTAATTTTATTGTGCTGTCTGTGGCTGTAGAATTTTCTACTCTACTTTTAGCAGTGTGAAAATACTGAATCTGGGGGAAAAATCTCATTGTTACTTGAGGAAGACATAAGATTTACATAGTATATTGTCTCTATTACTAACATAATGCCCATTGCATATTCAATTATTACAAAAATAGGCATGGACCCAGTCAGGATAAGCCCACTGATGTCATCACATATGTCATGAGTCACATATGTCATATACAGCCCTTTTCCCACTGCAGTTTACTCTGTAGTTCAGCTATAATCAGCTATGCACTACTTGAAATAAAATGAAAATTAACTGTTTCCCTGATGTCTTATTTTCTGAAGATTGGTGGGAATTATGGTGGTGCTTTCTCAGAACGTTGCTGAGGTGCCAGGTGGTGCCAGGGTGTTACAGACACGGGCAGCCCAAACCAAGCACACCAACCTTAACCCGTATTTCTGATATGAAACGTGGTTGATGACTGTTTTAACCCCAGGGATGTTGAGGCACATGTAAATTAAATAACTATTCTCTCTCCAACTACTTCCTCATAACCCAGCTGTAGTCTAGACAAATGGCAGAATACTCATCATAAACTGAAGTAAAACTAGTGAAATATATTATTCTGTCCTTCCTCAGTTTTTAGCGAAGTCTTCAACTTTTCATTTTTACACCATGTGATAACATGAGAACTAAATTCATTTTCTTTTAACCAGTTTGGAACACAATCATTTTTTGCTTTCTCGTATAGCATGATATGTTCATTATTCCTACAAAAAAAAAAAATCATGGAACATTTTCATTGCGTTTGCCATTAATCTAGAGGAGAAAATGACATGTAGTACTGTTCCACCACACCTTGAAGGTTGTTGGCATGGAAAGCTGAGCTTTTCAGTGCAAGAATTCAATTTGAAAGCTGGTTAGTTCAACCTCAGAAACCTTTTTTAGTGAAATAGGAGTGGCTAGAGACACAAATCAGGTGAGGCACAATATCAGGAATTGAAATATCTGAAAATATCCTGGATTAATAGAGTGGAAGTACCAGACTTGTCCTGATTATATGCTTTCCCCCATCCTTCCAAAAATGACAGTGTGTGCAGCCACAGAAGCATAACCAAAGATAAGGCAAAAGGATAAACATTTAAAACCTTCTGTAGCTTTACTATTACCCACTCATGTAAGCACAAAGGTTAATAAATACTGATATAATTATTAGAACACATTAAATATTAAATTATCAGCTACAAAATTATGCTTAACAATACCCCAAAAATGCATTTAAGCCTGCATTTTTCTGTGTTCAAATATCATATAAGTATTATTGAGGGATAAAATTTCTGTTGGGGGAAATTTTCAAACCTAAAGATAACTCAGAGGCTGGGGTGATGGTCTGCTGCTAGGTTTTTCTTGTTGATGTGATGACTGAAGAAGACTCTCCTTTGCAACATTTGAAATCTGTTCAAAAAAAAAGGGAAAAGAGATGTTTTAGTAATGTTTTACTTCCATGAAGCCTACAAGGACTTGTTAAACTCTTAAATGCAGCTTGTAAAGATCCTGCTCCAACTCCTACTAAAGTTAGTGGCAAGTTTTCTACTGACTTCAGTGGCAGCCCATACTACAACTGCAGCTGTCAGAATAACTAGAAATCAGTCATAAGATCAGCCAGCACACAAGTATATATTAATTTTAGCAGAAATTATACTTTGGGCAGCCCAGAAAAGAAAGAAAATTGACCTCATTGTTTGTGAAGAAATGCGTCTCCCACCATGCTGCACTGCAGAGGAAGTGAGAGCTGTCAGGACTCTGTTTTGAGCATTTAAGCATGTGAATTGGATCTAAAAATGTGAAACTGTGAAACTAAAAATAGTAATAAAGAACCTTACAGAGCCAGTAGTTTAAACTCTATTTTAGTCTTCAAAACCAAATAAGAGCCCATTACATTTTCAAATGGTCCCATAGGAGGTAATAATTCCAGTTAGAATTGGTCAAGAACACTGAATTACTAAAAATTGCCCACACAATTAAGGATAGATCAAATAGTAAGTGTAGTTACTTAGGTGTAGCTGCTGCTTATTCTGTGTATTGTTGTAAGAGTGATTAACCTCTTTATTCTGTAAAGGGGCTTTTTTCCATGTGTTCTTTGCAAGACAAGTATACTTATGCCCAAACTTAACAGATATTTCACTGATTTCAGCTAGGTTCTAAAGCACTTTGTGAAGTGAACCAGAAAAGCAACTGAATTTTGCCTTTCACAGTTGGATCTCTGTAAGCATACAATTCATTTTTTGTTAATGAGAGAAGTTGTAACACTCTATAAACTTGAGAGCAGTATTGCTTTTAAAGTAATTTTCCTGAAAGGGCTGTGTGGCAATAAAAGAAAATGTACAAACATTAAAAGAAGAAAAAAAGCTCCCTACTCTTATTTCCTTTCACTCCAAGTGGCTTCCTGAAACCAAATTACTACTGCCACTGTTTAGTGACCTATTTAAACCTGTGTGTTACTTAAGAAACGTCTGTATTTTCGAAGCAGAAACTGAGCTCACATGCTTCTGCCAAAAAAAAATCATTCTAGGACAGACTTACCACCATCTCTATACTCCCAACCCCTCCCTTTCCCATGTGCAAACTACAGCACGCTGCATCTTTTGTTCCACTGCCATGTGTAGGACAAAGGGATGAAAAACAAGAAGAGACTTCTTAAGCCAGCTTTGTGTCCAAAACCAGTGTATCAGGGCAATATAGTCTTTCAGATGTTTTATATGTATTTAGGATTCATACCAAGATGCTTACTATCAATCCAGAGAATTCAAAAGAAAAAAAAAAAGCAGGGTCAAGAATTTAAATCTGCGGTCTAGGAAATCAGGACCAGGGCACAGGCACTGCTATGCCAAAGCAGAAGGCACAGTTTGAGTAAAGCAATATTTGCAAAGAAGTTTCTCAGGTGTTCCAAAGGTACAAAGTTTTAGAACAAATGTGAGCATGATACTCAGAAGCTGAAGTTTGGCAACTACAACAGAAAACATGACTGGTTTTAACTGGATTTTAACAGAATATTTTTCTTTATAGGTTTGGGGTTTTTAAATTTGCTTTAGTACTGTGGAAAAACAGAGAATCATAGAATTATATAAAGGCTTAGATTGTAAGGGACCTTAAAATACTCTAGTTCTAACCCCCTTGCCATGGAGAGGGAGGCCATGCACTAGATCAGGTTGCTCAGTGAAGTATCATGTTGCAAAGGTCTCATACCTCAGAAGGGCGGGAAGGTGGGTGGTGAGCATTCCCAAAATGTAGGAGCAGTTTTCCTTGCTATGCTGTTTGCAGCAGCGGGGTAGGGAGCTCTGCTTCTGTAACCATCTGTGGGAGCAGAGCTGAGTCTGGCCAAGTCAGACTAGTGACTTGTACGCCCTTGAGTGGCTTAAGCAAAGATCACTTGCAGATCTCCATGAAGTTAAGGGCAGCAACAGTTGTGGAAGTAAAGAAAGCATTTAAAGTAGGGAAATGTGTGGATAACAAACGAATTAGAAGTTTTTTGTGTTTTCCTTCTGATCTAAAATCTCATATTTCACTGTATTTTTTTATCCAAAGCCTTTAATACATTCTTCCATGGCATTCTCCTGGAGAAGCTGTCAGCCCATGGCTTGGACTGGAGCACTCTTTGCTGGGTACAAACTGGCAGGATGGCTACGCCCAGAGTGTGGTGGTGAATGGAGTCACATCCATCTGGTCACTAGTGGGGTTCCCCAGGGCTCAGTATTGGACCAGTTTAATGTCTCTACTGATTATCTGGATAATCTGATTATCTGTTTTGAGTGCACCCTCAGTAAATTTATGGATAACACCAAGTTGGGTGGTAGTGCTGATCTGCTAGAGGGCAGGAAGGCTCTGCAGCTGGATCTGGACAGGCTGGATTGATGGGCTGAGGTCAGTTGTATGAGGTTCAACAAGGCCAAGAGCTGGGTCCTGCACATGGGCCACAGCAATGCCCTGCAGTGCTACAGGCTGGGGGCAGAGTGGTTGGAAAGCTGCTCAGGGAAAAGCACCTGGGCATGCTGATCAACAGTGGCTGTGCATGAGCCAGCCTGTGCCCAGGTGGCCAAGGTGACCAGTGGCATCCTGAACTGTACCAGAAATAGTTTGGTCAGCAGGACCAGGACAGTGATTGTCCTCTTGTACTTGGCACTGGTTAGACCACATCTCTAATTCTGTGTCCAGTTTTGGCCTCTCACTACAAAAAGGACATTGATTTGCTGGAGTAAGTCCAGAGAAGGGCAATGGAGCTGGTGAAGGGTCTGGAGCATGAGTCTTGTGAGGAGCAGCTGAGGGAGTTGGGGATGTTTATCCTGGGCAAAAGGAGGCTCAGAGGGGACCTTATCATTCTTTACAACTCCCTGACAGGAGGCTTTAGGGGGTTAGTCTCTGGACTACCCAGAGGCGTGGTGCAGTTGCCATTCCTGGAGGTGATCAAGGTATGCCTGTAAGTGCCACAGTCACTTAGTGCCATGGTCTGGATGACAAGGTGGTGATCAGTCAAAGGCTGGACTTGGTAATCTCAGGTCTTTTCCTCCAAGACTCTATGATTCAGTGATTCTATTTCACTCAGCTGTCTAAATCCTACAGCAAAACTGACTGGAGTTCTTAATAAGAAGGTAACATAGAATTGTTAATCCTTCGCTGAATTTTAAACATTGAAAGCAAATAGTTCTTTTTTGCTCTTTTTTTCTTTTTTTTTTTTTTCTTTTCAAGTACATATTGCTGCAGAGCACTGAACTATTAGTATTATTAGCATGAGTGCTTAAATCATGAGCATAAAATAGAAAACTGAATGGAATGTAAAATTCCCATGAGTACCATTATGGAGAATAAAGTATGCTGTAGATTATCTGCTAAAATGCGTCTTTTAAACCATCATTCTGGGGAATGTAGTACACAAATTAGCCATATATCATAAGATAATGGATCTTAATGTGTTTATATTTCAAATAAACCACATTTCTGTATCAAGATTGTTATGAATTTAACCTTGGTGTTACTGGTTAGTCATTAAGAGTTTGAAACAGAGCATATCTGAAAGGGTTTTTTTGGACAGAGCAAGGATCAGGAAACTGGCATTTGTTGTCAAAAAGCAAATGATCCTGTGGAGTGAACAGCTGAGCAAGTGAGTGATAGACTGTGCGCACTGGGTAGGATCTACAGCAGGAGAAATTTATATCAGGCTGTTTTTTACTAATTTAATTATCAACAACTCCTCTACCACAACTCATAATATTCAATATTTCACAAATCTACCTATTGTGAGTGAAGATGGAGTGGATTTTCTCTGCAAGGACTGTAGGAACACTTTACTGGCACTTAACCTATTTTAGCCAGCTTCTCTGGAAGAGAAGAAAAAGTCTTTAAATTGAGTCACAGTGTATCACTTCCTTCAGATGTGTCCATTGTGGAATTTGGTGGGAACTTGGTACCTCTACTTTTTCACAATATCTGCTTCCATGTGTTGTCCTGAAATGGGTAGTCTGCAATCCCTGGCCCATGGCTATTTGATGACATAGCCATGGAAAGATCAAGAAATTTTGAAAGGGGAATCTACATTTCATTTGAAACGCAATTTAGCTCTAGTCAGATAGTGAATTAATTTGGAGTATATTTTTTTCCAAATACTGGCGGCAGTTTTCCTGGAACTCTTAAAGACCCTGTGACAACTACTGTAATCCACAAGGTATTCTGGATTTTCTCACCAGACAGAAATTGGTACCTGAGAATAAATGTTATGTCCACTTCTGCTTATTTTTTTTCTCGTATTTATTTTGGTAGAGTCTGTCTCTTAGCAGCCACAGTTGCAACCTGAAATCATGCCTTATTTCAAGAGTGCTGGCCTTGCTTTCTCCAGTTGCCTGGTGCAGCAGATTTCCTTGGTGAGCAGACATATGCTTATGGCTGTATTAATTGGATGCAGTAACAAAATTTTCCTTCAGTTGCAAGCTGTGAACTGTGGCCTTCCAATGAGAGAAAAAGCTTCTATAATGAGAATGTATTTTTAATTTTACCTAAATTGATTTATTTTCTTTTTGTTTTGTTTTACTTTGAGGTAATGTAAGGCTGTAATAAGACTGGCTTGGTCAAAATAGTACATTAGCTGATGCTGAAAACACCCTTTATGACTCTAATGTATAAAAAAATAATTATTTGACAATTGACACTGTGTGTGTGTTCCTAATGTCCATTAAAAATAAAGTTTTAACATTGGAACAAAGCCAAACCGTTGCCATGGAGAGAAAATGCTTGAAATCATGGGAACACCATTCATTTCTGATAATTCTAAATGAAAGTATATTTTTTGTCAATTTACTTTTTAAACTGGTTTGTATAATGTCATGTTATATCTCTTTAATATATACTACCAGTTAACAGCATGATATAATGTTCTCTGTTAATAGCCAGTCTTTTTTACCCAATTATAGTGTAATTTATTCAAATCCTGGCATGTACCACTTGGCAAGGCAGCCTGTATTGCAGCTGTTGCTGTTTTCTCCATATTACAGTCTCTACAAATACTTTTTTATTTTCTGTTATTATGCCTTGGCTTTGCAACTTTGAAATAGTAGTGCATGAGAAGTGCATGAGAAATTCACAGTATAGCTTTGAACTTCATGTAAATATGTTACTCTGCATTTAGGGATTAGAATTGAAAATAGCAGCCAAACCAGCTGAAGAGTCTGGTTGGCCTGTAAAATGTGTCTTGAGCAGGATTCTCCAGATTGGCTTCTATTTTATATAAAAACTGCATTCACCTGGAGATTTAGCAAGGAGAGCTATGCAATACGCTGATGATAGAAACTTTAAATTTATTCAGTCAGTGTAAGCAACATTGGGAAACACTGTTTTGCATTTAATGTGGAGCACTGTTTTCATGAAAGACATTTCGAGAATAGTCCCTTTTTCCTTCATTATATTTTTATAAAAATGGTTCAAAGCAATATTTTTTAAAATAAGCCGTAATTTTTTATTTTACTTAGAAATGGAACATCTCATATAAATAAATAACTTTTGAAAATTAAATATTCACTTTTTTTTACCATGGTCATGGACATGTCTATTTGTAAATATTAAGATAGGATCTGGAAGCCTGTTGGAAGGAGATCTTTCCAGTTTTCATGTGAATAAGAAACCAAAAAGAAAGGATATGACTTTTTGTGTTCAGACGTCTGAGCAGAATTTCATCCATGAAGAAACGTGCATGCAAGAAAAGGCAGATTCTAAAACTGTTGCCAAGAGGTGGATCTGAACCCAGGCTATTCTTTTAGAAAGAACTGATGTTAGTTGTCTGGTAAGATGGTGAAATACCATCAGCTGTGTGTGATAGTAACAGCAAAGTAGATGACACAATTCCCCAATGAATTGCAGAGCCCAAATCAATTCGTTTAAGAGCATGAAACATCTTAGACTGCAGAAGCAAGCAAAGCCAAGGGAAAGGGTAACTAATCAGCCACTCTCATTGTCTGGCTACATCATCCTTTATGAAGGAGAGGTTACACAGAATTTTTTTATTTTTTTCAAGATAGAATTTTAAAAAAAAATTTTAAAAGCATTTTTAGATTAGTCGACACTTATTTTGTGACTTAACCCTTCAAAAAGTGCTTCTGAAATCTGTTGTATATTTTTCAGGGAGCTTTTGTCTTATTTTATGGATACAGCTCATTTACAGTTCCATTTCTGTCATCCAGACACATTAGACTTCCAGACTGAACTACTGTTCAGCTTTTTCCCTTTAGAAGGGGAAAGATGAATATCAGTTTTTTATTACATTGTTGCTACTGGTTATACCTTAAAAAAACAAACAGACCAACCAAAAACATACACTAAAAATAAGCTGAAATGAAAATACCAAAAATTAAGTATGTATCTAGCTTTAGGTAAACTAACTGAACTTGCATTAGACTATATCCAATTTTTTTACTAAAGAAAAAATATTCTAATACATGTTTATTAGACTATGTTATTAAAATAGTTTATTAGTTTAATAGTTTATTACCAAAGGAATATATACTTTCATAAATACTTACTTTGTAACCAGTATAATGCACACAATATGGTACTGTTCCATGAGTACTTTTACAAAGTTTAAATTTTTATTATTATTATTATTATTCATGTAGTGCCAAACCCCCTGTCACAGGCAGGGACACCTTCCACTAGGTCAGGTTGCTCAGTGCCCCATCCGGGGCTGGGGCATCCACAGCTTCCCTGGGCAACCTGTTCCAGTGCCTTGCCATCCTCACAGTCACCAATTTCTTCCTAATATCTAATCTGAGTCTATCCTCTTTCAGTTTATAGGCCCCCATTAGGTGCTGGAAGGCTGCTCTAAGGTGTCAGCCTGGGAGAGAGTTAAAAAGTGTCCCTGGGAGATGTGTTCCCACACTCTGATCTTTGTGGCCCTCCTCTGGACCCACTCTCACTGGTGCACATCCTTCTTACCTGGAGATTCAATAAGATGGTGGTGCTGCAGGCATGGACACAACTCTAACTCCTGTTTATTCCTCATGCTGCATGTGTTTGCACAGAAGTGTTTAAGCTGGGGCCATGATAAATCTGACTTACTGGCTGGAGTGGCTGGGATTCTTTTGGACTGCTCTTCAGGTGCTCCTGCTGATCTGCTATCCCTCTCCAGGCTCTGGGCATCTGTGGCTGCCTGTGGGATCAAACTGGTGGGAGTGGGATGGACTGGGGTTACCTTCCTTTGGCAAATTTAGTTAAAAGCCCTCTTCACCAACTTGGCAAGAAGAAATAAACGTTTAGGTTAGCAGTGACAGGTCAGTTCAGATGTGCTGCAATACAGAGAGAAATACAAATCTTAATCCTGACAGGATGGGAATTTCATGGTCAGTGAATCAGAAGAGTGTACACTGCACCCAAGGCAAATTTTCTCTCAGGATTTATTTTGTTTGAAAGTTAAGGGATGGAAAACCAGGTTGGAAGTTCTTATATTGTCATTATTTCTGTAAACTGCAAATAAAACTGTATGATCAGATACCTGGAAACCTGAAAGGGCTTGGCTAGAGAATAAATCGTGCATGGCTGGGGAAACAATCCATGCAACTGAGATGGCAGGTTTGAGGGAAGGACAGACACCTATTAGAGTTCTTTCTATATACTGATAATAATCCTGTAATCTTTTACAAGTACTTTTAACCAGCATTTGTCACTAGACCAAATATTCAGAAATCACAGACCCAGTTTCAGACAAAATTCGTACTTTTCTTACTCTGGCTTATTATCTTTTGTTTCTTTGTAAATTTGACATTACCTACCTCTGCTGAAGTGACCCTGGTTTTCTGGGGTTTTTTTGATCCAAAGATGAAACTTAGCTTCTGTTTCTTTCTTTGCTTTAAAATGTGTAGGTGTTTACCATCAGCATCTACTGAATGCAAAATCAGGTGAAACTGAAAACAGCATATCAGAAGCATTTATTTGTGGAAATCCACACTCTTTGGAAGTGTTGCAGAGCACTCTGAAGCAAGCACTCTTTAACAGCATCAGGAGAAGCTCTTCACAGAGATAATTTTAATGTCATGTAGGGCTCTAAAGTTTTATTCTACTTTTATGGATTGAAGTCGTACTACTGTCAATGGTCCTGGCTGATAAGCCAAATTTAAAGCCTTTATTTAACCTTTACTACTTATCTAGTTAGCTGGCTTGTTTTGCCAGCCAGTGAAAAACCCTCAAACACTAAAAATTAATTTGGCTGATTTGTACTTAATTTCACTTCCTCCCACCTCAAAGAACTACACATTAAGAATGTGTAGATAATTAATTACACTCTAAGAATCCATCTTTCTCCCATAAGCATTAAATATAAGCATCTTTTGTAAGGATATCTGCTCTTTCTTGAGCAGTATTTTCTGCCTGTTTAGGGAGCAGGAAATCTCCTAACAACGATGTGTGTCCTCCTGAGACTTCCCTAGTGCTTCCTGACCTCAGGCACTTTAGCAACCCAGTCACCATATAATGAGAATCAGGAAAACACTGCTAATTGATTTAATGAAGGATGTTGATTTACTTCAGATGAGAATCTGCTTCAATAAATCTAGAACCACTTGAAAAAGCAAAGATATCAGATCATGTATTAGTTTTTTGATCTGAGATATGTATTTTGAGCACTTTTCTCCTCTCTTGTTTTTTTTTTTTCTCCTTTGACATCCTGACTGCATGAGATTACTGTTGTATTGTATAAATTGCTTTCTCTTTGGAAGGTAGATGGGAATGGCCAGTCATCTCTGTGATTTGTGTGGTTGGATATGAGTATGTTAATTTTGTCCTCCATAGATGGGTCATGCAGTATCTCAGTACAAATCCCTTATTTTTATAAGTCCAGGCTGTTCCAGTCAGATCTCCAAAACATTCTCAGTGACTGGGATATGTGGTGGTTATATAGCTGTTGCAGTCGTGGCCTTCTCATGCCTAGGCATCCTAGGAATGTAGAAGCCCATGACCCACGGAGGCCAAGTTCTGGTCTTAGATGAGATCTTGGGAAGCATTTATATATTCTTTCCATGCATCTGTTGGATTATAGCTTTCAGAATTCTCCAAAACTATTTGCAACTCTCATGTCTTATCATGAACAACTTTCCATGGTTTTTGTGAAGATGTCTCTGGAGCTGGGGCATCACCTGTTACTGCTGAGGGCTGTAGTTGTTGAAGCGGGCAGCAACATTAACCCTGTGTGTGATTTGTCACTTGCCATATGAGATGGGCATTGATATCACTTTCCCTATGCTGAACCCCAGAGCAGTGGCTGACTGCTACTGACAAATCCTAATTCCTCTGCCCCGTGTTCCAATCTGGCTGCACAGAAGGCAGCTCTGATCTAAAAGCCTCAGAGCTGCCTTGGTGAGATGTGCCTGGGTACGTGGATCTCATCAAGAGGCAGCACATCTTTCTGAAGGCAGGCACTACCTGTCTGACCTGGGATGTGTGAACTTGAGCTAACCTGTGCTGTAGCAGTCAGACTATTAGCAGAGGTAATAACATAAGATTTTTTTTGTCTTTTTAAGAGGAAAATCTGTGCCAAATGTGTTGCCAGATTTATTCATTTAGCTTTCTGTGACAAAGATAATTGAATTCATAGCTTGCATCCTAAGTAAATTCTTTATTTCTAGCTTGTATTGTGATTGATGCAGTGAAATTGGTATCAGTTCAACGAGTTCCACATTTATTTTGATTTTCAATAAACGTGAGCGGAAAGTCAGGCTGAAAAGAGGGGCTGTGTGATTTGGGATTATGTGATTTGCCATTTAAACAGGTACCCACCTGCCCATGCCCTTCTCACCAGTGGCTCTAAGAGCACTGAGTAGGTCCCACATTTTTTGATCTTTTGCTCCTTTCAGCTGTGAACTCATGGTCCAGCAGATATAGGTTGGTTGAGATAAGAAAGTGAGTCCTACTCCCTTCTCTTCTTCCTAGCACCCCCTGTTTTCTTAACTTTTGTGATAAGATTCTCACATTGTGTATCCTTTCCACTGTGATCTTCTCAGATGTGTAATTTGAGCTATCACAGAAGAGGACAGAGTATGTGTGATTGATGAGAATTATTATAAGGTACTTGAGCACACTGCTGTGTTGGTATCGTATGTAAATTATGACTATTTATGATGAAAAATTACAATAAAAGAAAAGTCTATCATGGAAAATAATAACTATTATAGTATTTTAAAGATAATATAATAATAATAAAATAATAACTATAATGTTTCTGTTTACCATAAAGCCTTTAGATTTACAAATGCACTTTTAACACAGTTTGGCTTTTAAATCTTCAAAATTTGGTGCATTCTGGTAATATTTTCAGTTTTCTTTGGACCAACATGGTCTATCCCATTTCTGAACGTTATTTCATAATCATTCGCTGAAATACTAAGAATGGATGAAATTTCATACATGGAGGAAAGCTTGTCAAACTACTGATGGATGTTAATAGGGTACTGTTGGCTTGCTATGGATAAAGGTGGTGTAGGAGTGCAATTCACAGTATGCATATAATTTGGATTCCAAATATATGTTGTTAATTAGAATTGGATTTACTTGTTGATTGGAAATGTTACTTTTAAAAGAATGATGGAATATTGGTTTTTCCCAATTAGAACTATTCCTTTATAGTCTTCATCGCATGAACTGTTATAATTTTCTCGGTTTTTTGTTTTATCTACACAAAATCCCCATCCCATTTCTTTATTTCATCCTCATAGAATCTACATAAGTATTTTTATAGTCACCACACAGTTTATATGACAAAATAAATCTGTTGGGATTCATGATTTCAGTTCATCGAATAATTTGCTAACAAAAGATAGTATTCACCCTGAAGGTCAGCACAATGTTCTGTTCCTTGTTAGCTATTTTATCAAAACTGCCCTTCATGTAAATCTAATTGATAGTCAATTTTGAAATATTGATGTAACCCAAAAAGGCTATGTGCATAAAAAGGTCACATTCTGCCTCAGATATGTTTGTGATACTCCCACTGACAACAGTGGGAGTTCTGCACATAGCACACGGGACGAAGGCTGGCCCTTGATCTTTTAACCATTCATTCTTAATAATGAAGTAAATAAATAAATAAATAAATAGAGGCAATGTTCCAAATTCTGAGTTTTATACTGCAAGTTTCACTTAGGCTGAACTTTCACCATGGGTCAGCATAATTTTATTTGAGGGAGTACTTTGTAAAATACTCACCAGCAGACTCAGCGTTGCTGCTGGGTGCTCGGCGTTCAGCCTGCCTTTTTTTGGGATAACTTTCAGTAGGAATAAACTTCGAAAATTTGGTTATTTAAGTGACTTGAAGCAAATTCTAAGCTCTGTTTTCAAAATTAGATACTGAATCTACTACTCACTGAAAGGCTGTGTGCTACTAAATGTCAAAGTCATCCTTTAGTACAGCTTGGCCTTCTAAGCAATGTCATTTTAAGTGTTAGTCTTACTTCTTATTTTAAGCATTTGGGAGATTCTTCTTTACAAACACTCTTCAAAGCAACACTTACTGCTTCTGCCACAGTACATCCGTTATATATATTTATGGTTTTAGGTAATATTTGGTGTGACTTCAGAGAGGAAAATTAAGATTCATATGGAAAATTAAGACTTTTAGGATGCTTAGCAGTTTAGAAGATTGTTCATTATATTTTGGTTGCAATATTACTAGCTTTAATTGTCTGTTATTGATCTTTGTGGATCCTGAGGAACTGTGCCTTTTTCAAACTTCCAGCTTAACATACAGTGAACATATCAGATTAGAAAATCACCAGAAATGAAGCAAAACTAGGTAAATGATTTTTCATTTTCCAAGCTTAAGCCAGAATGCTGTATTGCAATGCTTTCTGGCATAAGTACTTTATTTTTTTGGGGGGGAGTGGGAATTAATAGATTTTGATATGAAGAACAAAGCTGTGTTTTACAGCCACAAACAGATAAGAGTGCACAGTTTTACCTTTAGGGCATTACATTGGGGGTTGAGCTGGATGACTTTTAAATGTCCCTTCCAATCCAAAATATTCTGAGTCTAGAAGCTGAAAGGAGGGTTTAACAGTCTAGTCTGAAGAAATGGACTGTATTCATGCTTCTGATAAGATGCACAGGAATTAACTCCTGTTAATGTGCTGCATCTCTGTTCCTAAAAGGATGAATTCTACATTCCACTTGGAGATTTGCCATTGACTTGGGTAGACCCAGAAATATACCAACTGCTTTAAAGCCCATAGCTATTAATCCTAGGCTTTCTGTCTGACCAGAAAAGCAGCTGCTGTCATTAACTTCAGTGGAACATGCCTTTTGTGAGTAAAGTCCCTTTGAGCAAAACATGGCAGGACTTAATTTTTCTGTACATAAATTCATTTCATAAAACTGTAAATGGCAACTTTTCCTTCATACTTGATTGCTGAAATGCAGGGAAGGAGTTACAATGGAGCAGAGATTTATAAAAAATATAGTGGCAATACCCTCTGCCCCCTCAAACAGGTTTGGTCTAGGACAGTCAATATAAAACTGTGAAAGATGGGACTGTCAGGAATAAACATACATTTTGAAAGGGGAGCCAGAGAGCTGATGTTGCAGCAAAGATACAAAGACAGGATCTAACAGCTCAGGGATTTGTATCAAGCTTAGTTGCACAGATCTTGACTGTTCCATCTTTCTTTGCCATCTTCTGTTTAGCCATCTGCTGAATGATACCAGAGTACATCAGGTTCTATTATCAGTGTTCATAAAAGAGTTTGAATAATCTTGACCAGAAAGAAGTCACTGCATGTATTCCAGTAGCACAAACACCTAAACTATACATGCAGGTAATTTTAAAGAGAGGAATAAAAATCAAGAGCTTGGAAACTTTTAAATCTCTTGAGGCACACAAAAGCATATTTGCATTATAAAATTGGTTATACACTCTCTGGAAACAACGTAGTAATGAAAAAAAACCCACATTATCTAGAAAAATATTATCACTTATCCTTATGTTCCATTTGTTAAATTTCTATTTATAAGGGTTTCCTGTGAAGATTGTTTTCTATGATATAAATTATGCCATAGAACATACACACTCCTGCTATTTTTCATATGGGGGATCATTAAATACCAAGAAACAAATGATTCCATCTCTCAGTCTCCCTATTAGATAGCAACAATAATGCTAGGAATAGTCTTCATTAACAAACTCAAGCTGAATTACATCCTCGAGCTACTTTCTGATTTTAGACATGCAAGGCTTCCCCAGAAGTCCAAACTAATTTCTGTAGCTAGCAGATTTTTTTAAAGGAGAAGGGACAGGCAGAAACAAGTGCAGTAAGTTCTGACTGCTATACCTGCCATTTGCCAGAAATAAATCTGTTTTGTAATGATTAGTCAACAGTGAAGGATAAGAGCATAGTGCCATTTTATGGTTCCTGACCTTTTGATTTTGAATTCTAACATGGTAGGAAAACTTTATATTTATCATAGAGGTAAGCTTTAGAATTTGATTACTCCTAAAATCAATGCATGAGTAAGTTCAGGCAAATAACTGGAAGTGCATCTATAGGTACAGTATGAGCTGAAATTTCACAGCCTTTTTAGTATTCTCAGTACAACTGTGCATCTCATGGACACTCTTATTATAGTTCTTTCTCATAAGTTTTTTTCTATTCATTGTTGCTGCTGACACACAAAATAAAATTTCTCTTTCCTTACCAAATACATAGCCCATTTTTGTATAGTAGTACACGAATGGAGAGAAAAACCTTATCCTCAGTTTTAGGCTTTCTAATTGCTGATGATAGGAGGAAAAGGCCTAATGTAGATTTCCAGACTGAAAAATGACTGTAAATAGCCTTTAGAAATTCTGCGTGTATTATCAGTCAGTGACTTCCACATCACATTTTTTCCTTCTACAATAAGAAATGTTTACTGCAAACTGCCAACACTACTTACGTGACCCACAAACCTAAAGTAAAGCTGGATTCTATCACCAAAAGCCATCACTTCTCATCTTTGACCCCTTACTTAGTGCTGTAACAGCGGATAGAATTTGTAACCTAGAACTTAAATAAAATAAATATATTCTCCTTATGTTGTGTGCATCCTGATAGAGTCCAGTTCTCTTTTCCATGCACAGATACTGAAAAAATTGGTGAGGCCAACAGATGCATATGAATACACACAAGGAATCATCCTGTTATTAAAGAACTTTGAAATAAAGATGTCTCACAAGGACGTTTGTAATGAAGGTGCAATTTTTCCTTCTCTGAACTCACCTTTTGTTTCAAAATGGGGCTTGTCTCCTTTTGTAGACAGATATTGCAAGTCATAAATGGAGGTTTGGAGTAATGGTTCACATCTATTTGTGGAACAGGAACACATGGAAACAACAGATTGTGTAACATGGCTCCACATCTTTAGTCTGCCAGGAAAACATATCAGAGCAGGATGTGTATTGGTCATCCACAGTTTCTTTCTGTTCTTGGAGGACCTGGAGAGACTGTGGAACCACAGATCTTCCAGGAGGGCACAAATTACAGGCTGGAGAATGGGGAAGAAATCACAAGTGATATTCAACTATTACACAGGCCAAATAGCAGGAGGAGCTGCAGGCAGCCAAGGAAACATCACTGGCTCTCAGGGCAAATAGATGTTGTCCTTCTCATCTTATTCCTAGTTCTCTGCATTAAGCCTATTTTCCTATGTCACAGCAAAACTGTAGAACCCTGGAGAGGCAAAAGATGGCAATGGAGGAGAGGTTTGGGAAACAGTGGTAGGGATTAGTTACAGAAAGGAAAATGATGGTGAATGCATCACCAAAGAAAGTTCAAAAGAAATAAGGCAGATGGAAGTGAAATATTTTGGGAGTATGATGCAACAGATAATTTAGACAATTTATTAGAATTAACTTTCTGACTAAATCTTCCACATTAATCTTAGAAACTGTCAGCATTTTATGTCCAACATAGAGATAAGCAACAAAACCAGACAGTGAAGAATTTCTGAAAAGGTATTCACAGGGAGAAGCCCTGTGCTCCAGAAAAGAAACATCTGGAGATGTACTTTGTTATTCCACAGTGACAAGGAAATTGATGAAGTGTCCTCTGTAGTGAGACAGAGCTAGCACACCATCTGCTCAGCCATAGAACACACCCAAATCTGCCCAGGTAAACTGAAAGGGTGTGAATAATGTTCCAGCATGTGAATTATACTTCTCCAGTATTGTGCATTGCAGATAAACACTGAACTGAACATTTTTTTTCATAGAAATTTCTTACCATTACAAATTAAATGGTTTCGCATTCATGGTAACAAATATGTTTGGAATTTCTTTTGTGCTCAACACCTTTTTCCAGATTTAAATAACAGGAAAGATGACCTGGAAGCAACCTTGACAGCAGTCGGAGAAATGGTCAGGCCGTGTTCACAGCTAACCTGATTTTAACTGAGAAATTATTGTTCAGATTCCCCAGTGATCACTGGTGCTACACAAGATAAAATTCTGTACGTCTTGAGTGTACAATTTCCTACATTTGGGGTATAAAGTTCAATGTAAGATCATTGAGAAAAAGGGTATGCTAGAAAAATAGCAAAAAGGGAAGCAGTATCTAAAGGAGATTGTGCATGTTTCTAGGACAAGTGCTGAGAGAAGTGATGTTAATGTCAATATAAATATACCCAGGGTAGCTTTAATTCATTTATTTTAAATCCCAGTGGACCGAAGAGTTTTCAGAATAGACTTCACAAGACCTCACAGGTCATTTGGTACTTGGGCTTTTGATTCTGGGCTGGGATTTGGCAGGAGACATTTACTGTAGTGACTGAGACAAGCTGCATTCGCAGACTCTGTATGTGGCATCTTGGAGAGGAGAGGGAAAAAGCAGCCTGTCTGGAGCTGATGAAGTAAAATTAAGATTTATGAACTGAGTAATTTGGGAAGGTCTCATTTTGTATATATATTATGACTAGCAATGCTGAACTCCTACCCAAGGCCTCCAGAGTGTATATAACTTAGTTCTCACTGTGTGTGCTGTTATTCTATCTTGATAGATGAAGGCATGGAAACAGAAGAATTGGATATGCCCTAGGGTATTAGGAAACTTGGTAGCAAAACACTGCAGAAAATCTGCAGGTGCTTTCTTTTAATGACAACTACAAACTTCATGCAGGAGTGTTCATTATATACCTTACTCACTAGGTCCATCTGATTTATGTAGTTTATACCTGAGTCTTAGCAGATGCATCAAATCAGAGCCATGCCAACATTTCCATCTGGATTCCACATATTTGCTTTATGATTTTTCTCTTCACTCTCATGTCCTGTATCTTTCAACAGTTTTTTAATGAGAACAAAAGTTGGCTTCAACAGACTGGGACTAACTTAAGCCAGAGGAGAGCTTAGGTGGCCAAGGCCATCCAGACTGGTGTGGTGTGAGGTGTTATAGGACAGAAGGAATGGGGAGAAACACTAGAGCTGTGCAAGGGCTGTATTTTGTAAAGTAAAGGAAAGCAACTTCTTAATATCAGCTTCGTGCCAGAGATGCTAATCAATGATTTTACAGTTTTCTGTGACGAAAAGAGATTGTAGCGTAACATAAGTGGCTTGTCTTGAAGTGGAATAATACAGAGTACTGTGTTTCAGCAGAAACAGAGGACAATTTTTAAAATTAATTTTAAAGTACAAAAAGAAAAGCAAGAAAATTCTTGTGGGATTTTTATCTTGGTGTAAATATTTCTTAGGCATAAATGAAATATGTTTGGTTTTGGGGAAAGACACAAATCCATCAGCAGAAACAATAGGCAGAGGAGGATATTTTGTCCTTGAATCACTTGTGCTTTTCTATGACAAGCTATATTTAAAAGTATTTAATGAGAAAAAAAATCTGTTTATGGATTCATTTGATACCAACTGTCAGTGATGAATGGTCAGCTGCTGTCCAAGGCCCTGGCTTTCATTATTGAGTTATTTAAATATGTGTATGTGAGTCCTAAAGAGAATTGAGATTTTTCATGTTTATTGAGAAGAAAAAATGTCCCAGATTTGGAACATATGGTTTTTAGTTCTCACTTCCACTTCAAAATCAAGGCTATATTGTGTTTACAAAGGACCTCTGATTGGAAACTGCAACAGAGGTCCTACCTTAGAGGTAACATATATCTTTAGTTCCAGGGGGGATTGAACAAATAGATCTGCCCTTGCTTTAATAAGGTGGTCAATGAAAAGCAGTCTGAAGAAGAAATGTAACTGCCCCCAGGTGATGCTTGAGAGGAAAGAGAGGGGAGCTTCAGATTTTACTTGTGGCTGTGAGCAGATTTCTCAGGGCTTGCTTGTTAGTGTGTCTCAAGCAGTGCAGTGGCTCTGGCACATTTGTGTGCTCTGAATCTCAAAAGAGAAGTGTAGAAATTTGTGTGCAAAGTATCTGGCTTTTGTATGCAGGAAGGAAGCCCACAGAGCCTATAGCCAGACAAACTCCCCCAAACTGGAGATGCTGAATGCTGGTTGGAAGCAACAATCTTATTGAATGGATCAAGAGCTTGAGCACTACCCTGCTTGCTGATCATTTCATTGATATGAAAAAAAATCTATATTTTAGTACTCAACTCCATATTCCACTCACTACTTCCCAATACCATTTTTCCACCATTTTTTCAACTGTTGTTTCTTATCAAACTATACAATTTTGCTTGTAGATATTAAGATTTATCATTGAATTCTGCTCAAATACAATTAATAAATGATCATAAAGTATATATTATATAAAATTGCAGGGGCTTTTTTCTTCTTTTTTTTTTTTAATTTGTATTTTTATTTTCTTTATGATAAGCCATTCTTTGATTTATTGTTTTTCCAATTCTAAAGATATCGTTAGACCATGGATATTTTTCTAAATTTGAAATATTTTATTCATTAGTGTTCAGCATAGGAATGGACAGTTGCACTTTCAGAAATAATTGTTTGCCTAGCTAGTACTGCTCATAGGATTTTTAGGTCACCATCATCAGAAATATTTTTTGTGTGATTGGGTCAAGCTGGAGTTCCTAAGTGAGTTGTTAAACTCTGTGTTAAACTGTCACAGCTGGAAATTGCCAGTTATTTCTTTGGGAACTATAACATGCAGTAACAGAAGATTTACCCTCTGGAAACCTAATTCAGCAGTACAGACAGGTAAAACTGCCATTCCCCTCTAGCTCAGCTAAGGGCTGTTTAGCAGAATTTTCTTTTAAACCCATGTATTTTTTCTTTCATACCTGGTAAATCAGTAGATACAGACAAGTTTTTAGATTTTCTAGTAGGTGACTTCTCAAAAATTTAGTTTAGTCATGAAGGATGCCAGTGCAGACAGTCTTTTCCTTTGTTACTAATCAAGACACCTACACATCTCCTTTGTGAGCCAGAAGGAGAGCACAATCTCAGGTGTATTCATGATTTCTTTGAGATATCCTCTCCTCAGCCTCCTATGGTCTGTCAAGATTACAGTGAGATGAGTGTGTCAATACATCCACTCAACATAATGGATTTCATAATGAATGGCAAGTGCAGACAGAATAAGGATTTACCTGTGAGAGAAAAGAAATATTAGAGAGCAAAACTATAGTGTGAACTAAGTTACCTTTTTATTAAGTTTTAATATGATACAGGAACACAAAACAAATTGTTGAAAATAATTGAGTGATTTTCATAATGAAAAGTCCATCACAGCTATTTTAGCTTGACTCTAAGAAATAGTCTGAACCTCCTATGTCTCTTACCTCTACTTTTGAAATACCTGCAGTTACTAGCCTTACTCAATGGTTGTTATTTCAACTGATATTCTGTTTTCCTTGAAATCCTAGAAGATTTTTTGAAAATTCTATTTTATATCAATCTCTAGTTTTCAAAATAAGCATTATTAACCAATGTAGTACAAAGGTAGGAGACACCTTATGTTTCTCTGGCATAGGAATTTTTATTTCCTTTAATCAAATTCAGACTACACAGCACCAAGGTCAAAACCTAGGAGAATGGTGAAAACTTGAATTCTATTAAAAGAAAAGGTGAGAATATAAGAACTGAATATATTCCTTAAAACAAACATCTAACTAAAAGCCTGTATTCCATTACTATAGGCAGTGGGATGCAAGAATTTTAGGGCAAGAAAGCTTGCACACGTCATGGAAGGCCAAGAGCCACAAGATACCCCTGGCTGTAAACATTTCAGTTTCTGGCCTTGAGCAGCCATTTAGTGCTGTTTTAGTCATGTGAGTACCTGCATGGTCATATCTGCCACATGACTTACAGACTGTAGTGGAATGACTCTGGGTAGCTTACATGGGTAGACAGGATCATTCCTTGCAAGTGCACAGAAATAAGCATTACTAAATGTTGAGGTTGGTATTATCATGATATATATATTTAGAAAGTGAGGAGGGAGATGTCTTCAATATGCTGCCCTGAAAATGGAGATAAGCACTGCAAAAGGTCAAACATATCTAAGTAATGATTAGGTCCATCTTACAGCATAGTCAAAACTGCTGAATCTCTCTTCAAAACTGCTGGAAGAAAATCCGATTTATATGGATTGCAACATCTGTTTGTTCATCTAGTAGAGTTGTAAAGCATGGACTGTTGATAAGAGAAGTTAAAGACACACAAGAAAGCTATTCTGATGAAGTGAAACTATTCTAGGCATTTTGGTGGGGGGTTTGAGTTTAAAACATCACTTCTTACTAGTCTCTTCAAAAGTTGTTTAGGGCTATTATGGGATGGAAATGTATTGGCCACATTGCCAAAAAAGAACAGATGTGTTTAATAAATATTTGTTAGGTATTTGGAAGGGGGATATGTATCTGTTACATAAAATCTGACAAAGGATCAAAAATTTGAAACCGTATCTATGGGGGATAAGTACTATTCCCTTCACAGACCTTGCTGGCTTGCTCCATGTCCACAAAGGGAGGACAGGTTTCTATCACGTTGGTGGCAATTCCTCATAATTTTGTAGCATTTGGCATAAATACAGAGGAATCTGATGTACCTCTGCTTGAAAAGTTCAAGTGGGAAGACCCAGCTGTGACTGGAAACCAATTCTCTTGATTCCAGTCTTGGACAACAGATCGACTGCTCATGAGTGCTTTAGTGGAAAGAATAGGGCTCGAGAATAATTTGTCTGATAAACCTCTCATTGAAGTTTTCCATGGAGACACACAGCTGAGTCAAGATGTTTCTAGTGGTGATAGAAGAGACTCCAGAGGTAATGTTTATGCTTTTCCAGTATCTGGAAGAAAACAAACTGGAAAAAAAGCCCCAGTCTGCTGGTAGAATTTGTAGATAACACATACTGATGTGGTAAATAGTGATTAAATCATGCAGCACTTTGTGTTCAAAAATGTGCATGTCCTTATAAAAGCAAGTACAAGTCTAGATAAGGAATTTGAGCTGTAGTTGTAGAAATTTGTATCCTGAAGAACAGAACTCTGAAAAGGCTGTAGAGGTCATTGTGGAAAAGTGATACAATATGAGACAAAATCACTAAATATTTATACACATATAGTCATATAATACATGTTTTGTGTGTCAATTCATATAACATTCATATCTATGTAAACACATACATATATGGGTATAGTATGGATAAATGCATGCAGTACACAGTACCACGTATCATATACATCTATGGGGATGTTTACCCTACCATATAATGATATATTTCCATATCAGTAAATGTGTAAACAGAGCAGCAGTGAACAGAAGTGAAGTGATGTCATTTGTGTGAGGTTAGTAAGGAAGATAGCTTGGAAGGTAAGTTGATGGAAGTATGGACCATCATGGGAGAGGAAAAAAACAAGTTATTGAAAGAAAATTGAAGAAAGCTTAATTAGTAAGTGCTATAATAGTGCAATATGTTTTAAATCATGTATAAGTATATTCCACAAAGTCTTCTGTGCATATCAGACCAAACTCGGGAAATAAGCATATATGTTGTTCAATTAGATTGAAGGCATTTTAAAGAGAGCTCCCTCTACTGCATTCTCTTTAGAGAAATAAAGACCTGATACAAACAAAACAAACGAACAAAACTATGATACAGGTATAAGTGACATGCTTTTTAAAAATGGAATAGCATTCCAGCAGTAATCTTCTACTGGACAGGATAATGGTAAAATTGCTTGCCTGTCAATATGCTCTAAAAAAAATTCACTGTGATTTATTACTGAGCAGGACAGAATATGAAATGTCTTTAATAAGCTTAGTGAATAACCTACCCTGTTCTTTGTTTAATCATGTTAGTAGTCATTTGAGCATTTAATTACATTTCCAAAGGTCTTAATGGGAATAGCAATATTGGCTAATTACATTTAAATCAACCTGAAAAATACAGATCATTACCTTCTTTGTGCAGCCTCATCTTTCCAATAGGACATCGGCTTTAACAATTATGTCTTCTAATTAGTACTACTTTCAATAAGATTGAGTATATATAAATATATATGTATATGAAAAACTTAATGAATATACCCCCTATTAAGAGATTTTTCATAGGTCCTAAATCCATAAATGAGAAAGAAAATTAGCCTAAACCCAAAGAGAGTAATATAATACAATGTCTTCATACTCTCACACAGTAATATTCATTCATTTAGTTGCAAGTTACCAGGGGACAGATTTCTCCCTCTCATAACTCCATGAAGTTCAGGAATCTGCACTTATGCCACGGATAAAGTTAGGCCTAGATTTTCTAAAATTTTACAAAACCCTCAAAGATCCTTGATCTCCAAAAAGCATTTAATTAATTTAACCATCTTCTTGCCTGAGAGATACCAAACAACTTTTTTAAAATTTTGGGTTCTGGTTTTAGTCTTCAAGTCCAAAATGGGAAGTCTCTCAGGCTTCAGAGTTATCTTGTGACTACCAAGGAAACAGATATGTGCATGCAGTATGCAAGACTAATGTTCTTGAATTAAAATCAATTCCCCTTAACAATTAAATAAGGCTTTTGTTTTGACTTAAATAGCTTAAATGATTAAGGATCTCTGTTGAAATTTCAATAGAACAGGAACTAAAATTATTTTAATCCAAGATTTCATTCAGACTTGAAACTGACCTTTCGGATGTGCATTTTTTAGGGTTTAGAAACATGAGCAAAGTAATCTCCTCTCATTTGATTTATGCACTAGAATTCTGTGCTTCTATTTAGGGGTCAAAAATAATATGAAAATAAGACAAATATTCTCACAGTCTAGAAAGGTAGACTTTGGATAAGATGGATACTTAGGGATATTTATCCAAGAATATTTTTCTGTATCTTGAGAGTATTGGCATTGCCATAGCCATGCTGTGCAACTCATACTCATCTGCATGCTGGATAGGATTTTGACTGTATTCTGTTTCAATTTACAGACCTTAAAATTTGTGTTATAAAGAAAAGCATTGGGAAAGTTTCAGGTCATATACATGGCACTTTTGAATTCATTTGCTGCACATTTGGTCCAATATGCCTAAGAAGCAAATACACAAGTCATACCCTCTAACTATGAAAAATGGCTTTTTTTGTTAAACTCCATCTACTGGTAGCTGGTAAGTAGAGAAATGTGGGTAGCACACCGTGCAAAAGTTAGCTTCTGGCAACAAGATAAAATAATAAGAGAGCTGAACATCTCTATATATTGCAATATATATTTTAAGAAGCGATTATTTTTTAACATAAAACAGAATTTGAAATCAGAAAGCTGTAGTTGCACAGGAGCCACAATTGAAATACTGTAACTCACACAGAGAATGATTTCAGGCAAATTTAGCCTGTTCATTGCCATGCTTCATTCTCCTTGTGCGTGTATATTTGATTATAATTCATACATCTTTCAAAATATCTGGGAGAAAATCTTGTTCAATAGTTTGTGCCATACTCCCTTAACTAAGTTTACAGTGACTTATTTTATGTGATAGCTGAACACGACCTTGTTTGGGAGTCTTTGGTTCAGCTGTTGAGGTGCAAACTGGTGTTAAAGGAATTCCTGCAAAGAGTGGAGGAAAGAGGGAAAGAGTTGAAGCTGTAATCGATGCTTTTGAAAAGCAAACTGTAGTTATAATGGAAACAAACTTTTCATGAGAGGGAGCAGACAATACATGTGCTAAGGTGGCTTAACTTTTCATCTTCAGACACATTCATGTCGCTGTATAACATTATTGAGAAAATGGGATAGTGCAAGATTTCAGGTAGAGGAGAAAGCACAGAATTTTAGTATTTTCCAGTTTTTCTCAGCTGATTTGGGAGTTTGTTCTCAAAAGAAATGGAAAAGGACTCTTGTAACAGAAGTATAAAAGAGTAAGGAAAATAAAAGTGAGCATTGTCAACAAAAATAATTTTTCATGAAAGCACATTCCTTGATTGTGTAAAGGATCATGAAAATTAAGTTTTGAATGATTAAGAAAGTCAAAGGGAAGGACTTCATGCTGTGCTGCTTATTTTCAGCTGCCTTTTTTGTAAAAATACCCCTTCCTGTTCTCAGTGCTGTGAAAACATAAGGATTTTATAGCTAATGGAAAATAAAACAATTTAAAGGGAATAGCAAACTGGAAAAATGTCGGTCCCTCCAGACCAGTAAACATTCCAGTATCTCTTTAAGGAACTTGTTAATACATTTGTGCCAAGTAATACTTTAGCTTTAAATATAAATAGTAGGAGAAAAGCAGCTATAATACTTTTAACTCTTCCATAATATTGCACAATGCAGTCTTTTTTTGAAGAAACAGTTCCACTTTGCAGAAGGCTGATCCTCCCACTTTGACAATATCTGATTCATTCATACAATATGCTTGAGCACAAATATAACACAGTGTTCTGTTCTGTTAAAGTAATTTTCATTAAATTTAATTTTATAGCCTTTGCTCCTACTGCAACCCTGTTAAATGTTTTCAAAGGTCACTGCCATGTCCACATTGAGCAAGCAATATACAGGAGTTTTATTCTTTGAATCACAGCATCAAGAGGGGAATGTAGGTGGCTCAAGTATTTTCATACTTGCCACAATACAGAGGCAAGCAGTAGGTGTCAGAAGACACTCTTTGCAAGCTTTTGCAAGAAAGTCAGAGATTAACTTAATTTTCAAATATGCTAAGGTTTCAAGTTCTTTCAAGATAAAATGAAGAGCCAAATACAACAGTGTCTAGGAAATTGAACCCGTCACTGGTGCTATCCTTTTGAAAGCAACAGAGCTATATATTAAAATAATGATAAACCTCTGGCATATCTCATAGTTTAATATATTATTTTATTCATATTTATTTTGCTTATATAATTTATAGCTCATTTATCTACAGTCTTAGCTCTTCTGGGTTTTGTTTTCTTGTTCTGTAGAGATATCCATTACTGACCCTATTGTGGTGGCTCAAACATACCCATGTGTAAAACAGGTGTAATAATAATAAAAGTACCTGAACCATTTCAAAGTCAAGGCATGATTTCACGTTCATATACCTGTGTGTTCTCCTGTGTAAAGAATCCCATCTTATGCTAAATACAGACATATCCCCTGGCCAGCTGGGTGTTAGGTTCATTTTTAGGAGCTCTCCTGAGCAGCTTCTATGTAACTCACAGCTGCAACCTGCACACTCCATAGTTTCTGTTGATGTTAAGAGAGACTCTTTTCTATCTTTTGAATGTAACTAAAACCAATGTAAATATTCAGACAGGAGCCATTCCCAGCAGGAATTAAGGTTGGCATCTCAAATTACATTGTCAGCTTACTTCTGACCAATGAGCACCCATGGCAGACCTTCCAAGTTACATCAATGAGCTTGGATGGCTGACTCAAAAATTTTGAAATTTTGTGTATTGCCATTGAGGTTTGAAGTTAGGGCCTGCCCAGCCCCCAGCAAAAACATGCTGCTCTGTGCCCCAAGCTAAGCAGTCTGCCCAGAAGCAGGACCAGGACCTGTGAGGATTATCACATCTTCAGATATTTCCTTCTGGACAGCTGCTTAGGCTGTCCTTAGGAGAGGTCAGTCCTGTCTGAAAGGGCTCTCCACCTCTTAGAGGGTTGTAGAGGAAAACAGCTCTAACCATTAAGTCTGAAATGTAAATCCTACTCTTTGTTGTAGGACTCTTCTTTCCTTTCTTTCCCTTTCCAGCTATTTTTGTGATTTCATATCTGTTACCTCTAAGCACCACTTCCTTTGCCTTTCTTGGTGAAGTAGGAGCTCAGAATAGAAAAGGTCAGAGCATAGAAGATGTCTGCACATATCTTTCAGAGATAAATTTCTTACAAAGTTAGCCAGACTAGAAAGAAACCTTAAAGAGAAAACTGGACATTTTGGCTTTACAAGTAGAAAGTTATGTTTTAGTAAGAAATTATTGTAAAATAAACTGCTTTCTGTCAGGGATCAGCTGCACTGATTTGAAGTGACTGCACAAGGACAGGACATGCCCTCCCCAAGGGTGCATTCCCCTGGGGCTGTGCACCTGGCTGGTTCTGATGGGACCATTGACAACAGATGTTGCTCTGGTACCAGGGTCATCCAAGGGAAACTAAAGAGGCTGGGGCCAGAAGCAGGGCTGGAGACGAGCTGTGCCATATGTGGAGGGGGCATGCACTCACAGGACCAACTACCTGCAGGGATGGGAATGGAACTGGAGGCTGTCCCTGCTGCAACACCCCTGGGACATGGACTGGTGGCCTTAAGCTGCTCAAATGGGATTCTGGACCTTGGGCAGAGTGGGAGGAGCACCAGAAACTTTGGGGACAGAGGTAGGCCAGGGCTATGGGTGTTCTCAGGGCCGTGCATCTCTTCTAAAGCAAACTTTGTTTTAATTTAAATTGCTTGTAATGGCACATAGAATAAGAATTGAATTTTAGACAGAATAAGACCAGTGGATGCACTACTGTGAATATATTTGGGTTTGTAAATGAGAAGAGGGGTGAAAAGACACCAAGCTACAAAGAGATGCTTGCCAGGGAGTAATAAAGGACAAGAGTCTGTAGCAAACATGTGGCAATCATGGCTCAGGGACTGGCACAGTCTGTGACTCTGGCTGTAGCAAAGCAATGAGCATGTGAGGAAGGATGGGGCAGCCGGATTCAGCACAGCAAGAGGCAGGAAGGCAGATGACACTGTGGGATGCAAAATAAACAGCAAAACAAAAGTGCTCAGAAATCAGCCACTGTTTCAGAACAAGGAAACCAAACTTTCCAGAAGACACCTTGGCAGCAGTCGTCCTGTGGCTAAGCACAAACTGGACAGAGAATCCTTCCACCTCTTTCATCCCGTTTGCCTCCAGCTATGTCTATTCTGTCCCTGCTTCCTTTGTCCTCTCCTGTGGGGCTGTTGCCATCCCAGTTATTAGTTTTACTTTTTTTTCTCTTTCCAGGTCTGCTTCTGGCATTCTGTATCCTGCATAATTCAATGAAAATGTTTGCAATAAAAATCAGAAAAAAGACTGAGTTTCTACTAGTATTTAATACTGATGGCTACAGCAAATGCTCTCAAAACACGGTGGAAAGAACTATAAATGCACTAGTAAAGGGCTGTAATTTTACCTGTGTACTATACCCAGCATATCTCGAGTTGTATTGAAAGGCTGAACAATAGACTAGGCTACAGGAAGCTATATCTACTTTGGAAGCTGATAAATGTTTGAATTGTTACACAAAAGTGTTGAGTAGAGGCATTGTCTAACATTGTGATGAGCACTAGAAGGCAATAACATTTAATAACTAGCAAATTGTTTCAAAGTATTTATAAAAACAAAATAAATTGCAAAACTAGAAATACTTGCTGTTTCAAAGATTGAATCTGGAAATACTTTTCCATATGTTATTGAGTAAAGCAGGAAAATAATACACCTACATTTTGTATATACTCATGTATAATCTTAAATATCTTAAATATGTTTGTCTGCTATTAGGAAGGTGGTTGTTTGTTTTTTTAATAGCATTTACCACCAGCCTGTCTGAATGGAGATGAGACTTCCTCTGGCAAAAGAAGAGTTCTGCTCTGAGAATAGCCTGCTCCCAAAGTGAAATAAACTCTACGGCAGTAAAGATGTTTTTGTTCCTGAAAGTGTTTATGCTAAAGACTTTGCTGGCATTGCTTTGTCACAGGAGGATGTTAAGTAAAGGTGTTAAGTGAATGTGAATTAGTTTAAGTGCACGAAAGCCTTGTTTAGATGCTCCTTTTGAGAGTTAAAGTAGTGAAGAATTAAGACAGCTTTGTTTGTGAATGAGGATGTGCCTTAGGGATTAATACATTTTTACTGCTGCATTTTTATTTTGCATGTTTAGTTAATTCAGCTTAACTTTCCTAACCATACTGGTGTAGGCAGACCTCAAGGGACAGAGAAACAAGGCACTGTAGAAACCTATTCAACTACATTGTCTAAGTGATGACAAAATGAAAGATGAGTTAATTGATTGCAGATTTTTATTTTTGGTAAATTTGAAGAAGCATTGGTTTTGTGTACATAAGCATGTTGAGGAAAGTTAAGTCAATTTAAACGAGAGAATGAATTCAGAACACATTAAATCACTTTGCCTGAAAAGTCCCCACAATGATCCTTTCATTTTGAAGAGTAGGGCGTATGCTGATGTGCTCTTGTAGCTACATGTAGTGTGACTTTCGTGGTTGTATCTTTGTACATAAGTTCTAAATATGTGACACAAATATGTCACACCAACATCAATAGAAATTTTACTTCTGGCCCCTTAATAAGAGTAGCAAACACCAACGTCCATAAATGCACTAACATGATTTTTTTTCTGTTTAATTTTAAAACTTTGTGCTCCTGAGACGTTTGGAGTGATTCATGGTCAGAGAAATGTTTGAGGGGTTGTTTTTTTCGTTTTTAAACAATATTTCTTGTTCAAGAAACCCTAGGGACTACATTTTCACCTTGATATTTTGCTCTGGCTGTGCTGACAGAATGGGCTAAGGGCCACCAAAATTGCCTCCAGTGATCATGGTTAATGGGCAGAACATTTGCACTCTTTTGTGGTGCAAGATTTTGTGTATGCTTATTTGTTTGGTGTCATCACACTTACTTGCCCTAGCCATTTAACCTGGGTATCTAAACTTCTCTTGGCTCCACTCCTAGACAGAAAAAAGAAAAATTAGCTTTCTTAAAGGGCAGTTCAGAGAATCTCTTTCTCTCTGCACTACACAATACCCAAGATGATTACCTGTGTTAATAGCCTCCTCCCATTACACAGATTACCATTCTTCCAAAAAGTAAAGTAGAAAATTAGTCTTTAAAGCTCGTAATCTTTTTAACCACTGGGTCTGCTAAATAGCCACGTGCCTCATTCTTCACTGACAACAAACAGTGAGGTCTCTGGTTGAGGTTATCATATCATATTTGTTTAGGTAATGCATGATCTTTGTCACTGTGTCTGGCGTCTGCCCTCATCTTAGAGGGAGGTTTATGCAAAGAACCTAAAAATAACGACCTTTTAATTATACAGCAACTATCAGTTCTCTTAAATACTTGGTCTTCAAGCTGGAGAAATGTCTAGGACTCCAGCTAATGGGCTGCAGCTGAGCACATACTGCTGTTTACTCAGGCTTTCAACAGGAAGCAAGCAACCCAGCATGAGATTAGTGGCTTGATTAGCTCTTTGATGTATAATGTATAAGCGTGTCTCTGAGGATGTGGTCTTGTAGAGCATGGGACTGCTTTTTGAAAATAACTTGCTTTAGCAGCTTCAAAATCTCCCTGCTAGAGATGCAGCCTGCTGCAAAAGCGTTAGCTCTTTTACACAATCTGCAATTCATTGATAATGGATTCTTACCTATTATATGCTGAAGGCACTGCTTATATGGTAGAACACTTGAAGAATTTGCAAGGGTTTTACGTTTTTTTAGTAAAGAAATGCAAGAATGCCTATGGTTTTGCACTGATTTCAATTATCAGAAGGCCATTTCATACTTCGGAAGTTTCAAAGACAAGTTTCAGTGGTCATATGTGGCAGACCTCCAGGTTTTGCCTGGCAGCAGCTGGGCAGATTTTGGGTTCTGATTGCCTCCTTTAAAGTGGACAGCTTGAACTAAGAATACACATTGGCAGATGAAACACAACTGGTTTCTCTTCAGGTCTATCAATTTAGATTCAAAAACTACCAGTGCTGCAGAAGTTATTACAACAGTATTATGCAGAAGGAAATTAGCTACAAGATGGGGAATTGATCTGATTTCTGCCGCTTCATATTGCAATTCTTCCTATTCATTTAAGATCTGGTCCGTTTTTGCAACCTGTTGATAGAGGGACTGGTAGGTTTACCTACTTCTTTAAGTGGCAAAGAGGTGTGATAAGTGTCAATAGTGCATTATTAGATCCTCTAATGGGAAGAAATGCTTAGGGCAGTGCCTGAAATTACTCTTGCGGAGTTTGCTGAAGACTCCCCTAAAGAAAGCTGATCCTTTCCCCAGATACTGCCTGTGGTTCTGCTTGTTGTTTCCATCACATGCGACAGATGGTGCTTAATGATGTATATGTTCCTTATATGCAGCATACCCAGAAATTAACCTTGTCTAAACTGCTTATGACAGAAAATGTTAAATTATCACTCAGTTATGCCAGAAAATGTTAAAGTATCACTCAGTTATGCATACTTGCTTTCCAGTGCTGCTTTCATTCCTTCTCCTTTAGTTATATTTTGGGCCTCTAAAAATACTGTTTGCACTTTTGGTGGCTGGTAGCTTAGATTTTCCCATTTCCTTTTAGAGAGTTAGAGGATAATTATAACACATGTTCTTCTGTAGTTAGGAGTGAACAGAAAGTCTGTTAAAACTCTATACAAAATTTACTACAATGCTATTTTTGGATATCTATTCTTAAAAGTTCTTGGCTTAAGCTATTTGAAGAATTGTAACACTTCTCAGCACTTTACTTCAACTTTTACAGTGGTTATAAAGCTGATGGAAATCTGGCCCTTGTTCTTCTTTTTTGTACCCTTATTCCACCACAGCATTACCATTCACAGATTCTCATCGTCATTTTGGACACTGATATGAGCTTTTTGTTCAGTAAAAAAAAATAAAGTGACTAATGAAAAATTGAAAGCCAAATTATGTATACTAAGCAGAAAGCCAGTGTAGTTACTTTGAGGTTACACTGAGATCAGAATTTAGGTTTTTCCTGTCTTTCAATCAGAAAGTGTTGTTGCCATCATAGCTAGTATGGAGATAAATTAACTCAGTTTTTCATAGCACTGAGGTTTATCTTACAAGTTGAAATAAATAATCCACCCCTTCAATACAAATTAAAAGTGTGATGCACTGTTTTTAGAAGCACATGTCCAGCTCTTCTTCTAGTTTTTCTATCTTTAGCCTTGGGTCTTGGAATTATGCTAGAAACAGGATTATCTATGACTCAAGAAGACAGAAGCAAATTAACCTTTTTCTCAATTTTACTGCAAATTAAAGAGTGGGCATGCAGCAGTGTTTACCTAAAGTTTTTAGAGAAAACAAAGAGAAAAGTTACTAAAAGCTTCTGGATAAAATATTGTGGGAACTTGTTGTAACTACAAGAGGGAGTATGTAAAAAGTTGACAGGTGAAGAGTATGTGTAAATGGCACGGGAAATTATTATTGTAGGGAAGCTGACAGGGGCATTTAGGGCACAGCAAACATAAGACTGAAGAAAGAGATAATCCAGAGTGAGGTTGACCAAAGCTGTAACAAAATAGAATTTAAAGTAATATTGCTACAGGAATAAGGAAAAATAAAGTACCAAAATTAAATCAGAGCAGAGAAGAAGAGTTCAAAAAACTCTTTTCTTGGCCAGAACCATGGAAAATGGAAGCACAAAGAATTTATTTTGCTTAAGCACAGTTTGTGATCTTATGCCAGGATTGCATTGCTTTCAATGACAAAGCTGAGAAAAGTTGATGGTTGTGGCTTATGTGGTGAGATCTACCAGGCAACACATTTTTCAAGCTGAAAAATGGCACAAACCCTGGACTGGTATCACAGGAAACACAATGAGAGTAAAACAGCACTGGTAGATGCATTAACCACTATCAGTACTGCACCCATTTCCCCTTTCCACAGACAGAAAATCAGAATGATAAACTTAAAGAGAAGCAGTATCAGTGTAAACAAAGCTCAGTTAGGCTACAAGTAGTAGCAATTGTAGTAATAATAAGTAGTATTGATAATAATAATAAATAACACCAGTAGTAATCATAAAGTCAATAACTTCTAGATGCATGTGTACATATTCATTGTGTTTTCATTTGATAAATCGATGGCAAAAAGGGCAAACATATGTATTAAGCTACTATCTTAATACTTTGTCACTATTAAATATATCCTCCTAAAAAGGAGCCCACAACGAATAGTAGATCTTTTAGGAGGAAACACTGCACAGACCTTGTCAGGAGTTTTATGAGGGAAGGCTAATTGTCCTTTCCTTTCTTTATTTTGCAACACTAAAATCTAATGATACCTGCCTTTCCTTCCAAAAGGCTAATGAACATGTCCTGATATTCATTTGAGTTTTAGTGACGACAGCAATGAAGCACCTTCCCCATCCCCTGTGACCTGGGTTAGGACTGCTGCCTGTTTGGAGGGATGTGATCCAGGACTGTGCTGACACAGCATAGCCAGTGGGGCAATGTCTGTCACACAGTGTGTGCTCACATTTTCTGTGTCCAAGGCAGACAGGACTGGCTCTTTGTTTGCAAGGCCTTTGCATAAATTCAATCTAAGTATTTCATATAGGGCAGGTTCCCAGCATTTATTCTTTTGTAGATGGTTCACATCCCTTGCTTTCTAAGCCAAACTTCTCAGGTTTATTTATTTTTCCATAGAGTTATATGGTTACATTTGCATTGCCCACATGATTGATGAACCCATAGTCCAGTTTTGTCTGTTCTTTTCAGTCCAGCTCCTTTACATTTCCTGTGACAGTGACCTGGCACTGTATCCCTTTCTGAAGGGAAGGAATGAAAGAAGGGAAAGCAAAATCAAAGGATGGGTATTTGAAGTCAGTTGTTGGCATAGTCTCTGTGTATACCATTAAGGCATGTAATTTAACGTTTTTTCCCCATTTTTATTTCCTCTCCTTTAAAACCTTGTGTCTAATATTAATTAATTAATAATTAGTTATTTATATTCGATAAGTTCATGTCTATAGTCATTTGCAAACTGAAAATTCTCATTAATGGTTTGTATTTGTTGAGTGGTGACTGAAGCCAATAAAAATCCAACAGAAATACTGCATTTCCAGCACAGTCATTCCCTGTTGTATCTCTTTCTACTAATGCAGGTTTTGGCATGGGGGTTTCCTTCTAGCTGCAATGCATGAGGAAACCATAACCTGTTGTAGGCTTGAGTCTTTGGTAAAACCAAACATAATGGAAAGAAAGACTCACAATTTTACAAGAAATATATGTTTTCTTTAAAGATTTTTTAACTGTTCAAGCATGGAGATTGGATTATATCTTTGGCATTTTTGTTGATGGCTCCTGTGTTTAAAATTATTGTTTAAGCATGCATTAGCCTAAGCATCTTCTCTTGATTTTGGCAGTATATAGACTGTACTTCCCATTCTTGACTGCAGTAAGCTATAGGTTATCACATAAAATAGAGAAAAAAATGTATACTACAGTAAGCTGAAGTTTACATAGCATTTTGAATAATATTAGTAAGATTATGTTAGTAGAAAGTTAATGTAACTACCAGCACTGTAATTACAGATTTCTAGGTGGTTGGGGAAAACAATTAATACCTTCAAAATAGTGGCTTGGGGCTGAAGAGTTCACATGAACCACTTAGTCTTGCTAATATTGGTTCAAAGAATTGTATCTCAGAAGACTCTTCTTTTCCTAAGAACTTCTCTCTACAGAAGCAGACTTCCCTTCTCCTTAACCTTCTCCATGTGCTGGAAGCTCTCAGAGGACCTCTCACTTATTATAACACCCATTTACTAGGCTTCAGGAACCCCATGGGACAGACTTTTGTTTCCATCTGTCTTCTAGATGGATCCATGCTAACATGTTCTTGCATTTAGGCTTATAATGGTGGTGAAAGTAGATTCAGCAGTCATAGCCCAGTCTGTGCAAGTCTCTAGGCAATGCATCCAACCTTCTGCCCCTCACCTGGGTGGGTGGGAGCACACTGCCCCTCCCTCCATCACACCTTGACAGGTGTGGATAATCCAGTGTGAGAGTTAGCCAGGTTTTTCTCTTAGATATTTTTATTTTGCATTCAGTCTTCCATGTATCATTAACTCCAGCACCTAAGGCCAGCACTGGCAGGGTACCTGAAATGTCACAAGCACCAGATTGACTGGGGAGATGGGGCTCACCCCATGCCATGCCATCCATGCTGTGGCACCATGGCCAGAACTGGGTGCTGCCAGAGACCCCAACAGTGAGAAGTCCAGAGGCCCCAGATCCAGGTCCTCCACTGCAGCCTCAGCTGAGCTACTGCTGTCCTTCCCTGTTTCTGTTCTCATCCTTCTGTGACCTCCATCCAGCTCCTTGGCACAGAGCAGAACTGGCACCATCCATCCAGGGGCTGAGTTTCTCCTGAAGGATCAGGGAGAAGTTGTAGTGCCATGTGGGAAATAGCAATGCCAGAATCATGAGAGAGGGGAGTTGAAGCTTATTGTAGAGTTAAAAGGGTTTTTAGACCTTCTGGTAACATTGCACAGGCCTGTGGCTATGAATCTATGCATCTGAGGGTTGAATCCTTAATCTCCTATAACTGCCTGGAATCAATGAAGCCCTTTACAAACTTCCACAGCATAAACAGGGCTGGAGAGTAGTGGAGCCAGTTTCTGAGATAAAAGAGAGCTCTTATGGATTAAAACTTCTGCAACGTGTTTTCAGTATATTCAGCTGTGCCATTGTCACATAGCATTCCACAGCACACCTGCAATGAGTTTCAGCTCAACTCTGTGTTACAGTTATAGTGTATCCATCACATGTGGTAGGATAAGATAGATACCAAAGCACACCCATGAAACAGGTCATTAATCAATCTATTCCATGGCCAGAGACATCAGACCATGAAGAGGGGAATTGAATCTCTCTGTTTGACACATGTTTGTTGTTTGTCGTGGTAAAAGACCTGCTTTGTTCTCCTGCATCAGTCTTTGGATGGGCGTGAGTGTCAGAGACACTCTGGCAACTTGCTGGGTTCGACATTTGTTTCCTTTACTCTTGCTTGTGGTCTGCCAGTATGGCTCCATGCCTGTTCCAAATACAAAGTGAAAAAAGGTGGAAGCATGGACGTACACACTGGTGAAGTTTTATAGGATGTTTTTCAGCTGTAAATTTTTGGAGCCTATTAACAAGGGAATTATTACAAAGTGTTTAGTTCAAGAACTTTATATGAATGACCCAGCTACTGTGCTTCTATAACTGATGATAATGATGGTGTCACTCAGAGAGAGTGCAAAAAGCAAGTGACTGTGGGTCTTGGCAGGTGATCAGAAAGGTGACCTTGGCAGCAAAAACATTGCTGAATCCATACCAGAGCCAAATGCACAGAACTGAACTCTTCCATGCACCAATAACTGCACTGATGCATGGGCTCACACTGGCCATCAGGCACACGTAGAAAGAAATGCCTGTGGATAATATGCACTGGCCACATCCTGGAAATATTATGAGACCTCCTGCAGAAATCTTAATGCTTTCAAGTAAGAGATAAAATGCTGATCGTTGATTTAATTTCAGTTTTCATTTAGTAGGGCCCATAAGCCCGTCCTTGCGTCTCCCTGTCACATAATGTTAAGCTAAAATACTTATGGTAGAGTTCAACACCTTGTGGAAAACTTCCTCCGAACATTCCTTTTGGAATCAGCTTCTCCAGCTTGTCTGTTCTCATCCCCTTACATCTTTTTGTCTTTGGATTTGCTTCTTCTATTCTGTCAGCAAGTTCTGAAGGAATCAAAGCTTCATCCTCAGTACACATATAGTCATAATTTACCATTCTCAGAACCTTAGATTCTGCCAATTAAGGGATTTAAGCAAAAGGTACTCAATTTAAAAGGTGAAAGTAATAAACAGCTGCATTTTTGTAGACATGGACCACATATCATTAGCTTTGAAGAATTTGGCGGAAAAAAGGGGAGATAGATAGGCAATCAAATCTAAAACACCTGACTTGTACCTGTCTACATATGCACCAGTTGTTTAATCTCCAAAAAGTAATTTTTGGTTACCTCAAAATTCTTTTTAAGCTTTTACAGAAGAAGATTAAATCCTGTTTACTCTTGAATAATGTAAGAATATATTTCCCCTTTGCTGGAAAATAACTCTGGCTTGTAAATATTGGCTTATTTTATTATATTGAGAAAATTATCATCTTATAAAGGTCCAAACCATGGTAAAGAATGCCATTGGCTGACTAATTTTAAATTGTCATGTTGAAATCTGCTTAATCATCACCTGATATGGATAACCCATTTATACTATGCAATACTGTGATGAGTTTGTTGGAATACTTTCTGAATGGATCTCAGCTCTGCTACTTCTCTTGCCTGTGCATATACATAGGTTGATGGTGATGGATGTGAGAGCTCTTTTTGGACAAACTTTCTTCCTTCATTAAACTGGTTTCCAGGAGCTTCTTTATAATATTTGAGAAAATATTTGAACTATTTTATTTCTTTTCTTTCAAGGTGTTTAGACAGTTAATTTAAAAGTTGCACCACACAGGAATCTAAACCAAACAAGAAATCCATAAAAATTCTGAGCCCTGGGACTTATTCTACATTAGTGAGAACTTTATAGGTGCTTCAGAATGCTGTGAACTTCTACTGATTTTACTGGGGAAATGCAAAATATCTGAAAAAGCAAGCCTTCTTGCAGTTGTAACATGTCAGAAATCTCTGGCTGGAATCCTGCTGAGATCGTCATGTACTTTTGCTGTGACAAATGAGTTTATGAAAATCTTTAGGAAATCTCTTCCTATTCACCTCTTGCTGTTATAAAATAATTTGGATTATATATGTCCTTAGAGATGCTTGAGCTTTTTTTCTTCCTATATTGCTTACCTTTTTCCAAACATTTTTTACACAGTGCAGGATTTTAAGAATTCAATCTGTCTAATTTTACATGTTTTTGAATGCTTTGTTTGGAGGTTGTTGGTTTTGTTGGTTTTTTTTAAGAACTGCAGTTGAAGTAAGCATTTGCATTTTGCTTGGAAAAGACCATGCAAAGCAGAGAAGCAAAAGGAAAAAAAAGCACACAATTTTGATGAAGAAACTAATGAATGAACACAGCACAGAACTGAATGGACATCAAGCTCATGTCCTATCCTTCCCCACATTCAGAAGCAGGCAGTTTCCTCTGGCTTTTTACTGTGAGATTATCAAGGCAAATCTAGTCATGCTCACAGGTTTACAGCACATGAGGCGAGAGTGCTGCAAGATAGAGACCTACATTCCTCCCTCTCTGGCTCTGCCCTTGCCCCTCCTCTTCCAACCTAGTGTTTGCCCTCCTGACCTCAAAAATAGTGGTTTTTTTAAATCTGTTTATTTTTGGCCTTCACGTTTCAGAGGAAGTACCTATTAAATTGTCTATGAAATGGAGTGGTTGAGAAAATTTGATCTCATAATATTTACACGAAGTAACATTGCAATAATAACACTAGCTGGTGTTAAGAGAAATGGAACCTTTTTAGTCAGGTACAGAAGGAAAAGTTTTATGACAGATGAAGGAAAAATTCTGTAATAACAATCAAGCAGTCTGGAAACTTCTATTGCTAACCAAGTGTGATATATTGAGGACAGTAGTTTTTTAAGTTCTACATTTTAACAAGGCTTTGTTATCTATATTTACATATATGTGAAAATAAACAAAGGATTAAAATATATGAAGAAGAAAAGAAACAGTGATAGTTCAGAGATGTTTTGATGTCAATGATATAATGCAGTTAACTACTGTAATGAAAACCCCTAGGCAACATAAAAGCCACTGGTGCCAAACTGCTGTTAAAATTAGACCTGGTAGATATTGCTTCACACACAGCTGACTTGACCTTATGTGTGTTTGTGTGTTAGAATGTATATTAATGTTTTGAAATTGCTTTGGGAATAATTAACATTAGAGGAGAAGTCAAAACCCCAGGTTTAGAGAAAAAAATCAAAAATTTTATTTCTAGAATAATCAGCTGCATAAACATGCAAATGTTGCTAAGAAACAAATTATTATTAATTTCTTCTTAAAAAGTTAGTTTTTTAAAAGTCTTATATTTCTTTACCAAAATTCAGGATTTATAGTGACAGGGGTGGTGAAATTTCAATCATAGAAACGCGTTTTTTGTAGCTATTGCATTATCATTTTCAGCTGGGCTATGGAGTGAGCAATCCCTCATCCTTTCATGCACATGCATTGAGTAATCTTGGCTTAGTTTACTTCAGACATGGAAATGTTCATCTTTCCTTGGCTGTATTGTTCCAAAGGCAGAAACAAAGTATGCATTTTTTCTGATATGAAAATGAAAAGAGGATAAGCAGTGCTTTCCAGGAGATGTTTGCTCTCCTCCCTGGAGCACCTGCACCTGACCCATCACACTGAGCTTCACGCAGCACAAACTTCTCTGGATATTTACTGTTATCATCAGTGCACAAACATCATCCAACAGCACAAATTCACACTAAACCAGTGGGGACAGCAAAGAATTTTTCACGTTGTACAGAGTTTCACAGAAGGTTTAGTCCAGGAAGCTGTGAAGAGCTCGTTTCAAGCAGATTCTAAGTGTAGCTTGGTCAGTTCCTCATCAAATTACTTGAAAGATGAAACCATACTTTTTCTTCTGTTTTAGGTGATTAACCAAACTATACTGCTTGCAAATAGCTCAAATAAAAGCTGGAAAAAGTAACTGTTGGGTTAATGTTGCAGCAAGCAGAAGGGAAGTGAAGTCAGTGATCACTTTCTCAACAAGCTTCCAACATTTGCTGCTATAGCCACTGTACTGAAACTGCTTTGCCATGCACTATTTTTTGCATTTACGCTTGAGGACTCAGCCTTTGGATAGACATTCTCCTTTCCTGAAATCTGTACAAAAGCTAATATCTAAAGATTTTTTCATGTATTTATGTCTTTTTTCCTTGGCATTGGCAGGTATTTTCTGCAAGAAGGAGGAAAGAAATATTTCTGTAATAATTCTAATAAAATTTTTAGAATTGGTTATTTTATTGTAAAAGTTGGACCACAATCACTTTGACTTTGATTAGTTTACTGTGGGAAGAAAGCAGAGTCCTCTGGGGCTTTTTCCTTAATTCTCTGGGCCTAAATCTGTTTTTTCTCTGAGGGTAAAATCAGCCCCAGTGGATCTAATTCTATTGCTATATTCACAAAATTGATACTAATATTGTGCCTAGGGGTGAGTTTATCACCAAGAATTAGGTTTTGTGTTGTTTTTCTCAGATGTCTGAACATTCTGATTTAACAGTGCACTTCCCTGTATCACCTTAGTGAGAAAAAAAATAGCACAGTGTAAGTTGCTTTTGCAGTAAAAACATCTATGATCCATCAGAAGCAACTTAAGGAATGAATTTTTTCCTTTCAATGTCATATGTACTTCAGCCAGTATAAATTTCAGAGGGACAGTTCAAATGCTGACATTGTCAGAAGGGTGGGGTTCAGCTCAAGTCTAAGATACTTTATTAGCATGCATGTAGTTATCTGGAGGCACACTAAGCACTTTGTTCTGTTGCCTAAAATGAGAGCATCTCCTGACATGTGGAATGGTCCTAAAGATTCTTAAACATCTGTGTGGCACTGATAGCTCTGACTCATGTTCTCTAGGAGTCTTTCAGTCTTCCAGTGTGCAGTAGCTGGAGGCTGAAAATACATAAGTTATGACACTAGCAACAACTACATCGAGGTAGGTAAGCTCACCATGCAGACTTGATCATACTCAGTCAGAAGATCAATTTGGTTCGCCTGAAAGTCTGTTTCTAGGGTTGAAGCTATCTAAAAATGAGCAATCTAGCACCATTTGAGAAACTCTGGGATATCCAGTCCTTATGTTTGGCACTAGCATGTGAGTTGTCCACCCCAATAACAAGCTCTGATCTTGTCCATGTCTAACAATTTGGAATACATTTGTAGTAACTGAAGCACCGTTGATTTATTTACCATTCATTTATTGCCATTTAAGCATGATATCAGGATGATGCCTCTATCTTCTGATCTCAGCTGTATAATTCAAGATCTTGATTGTTTATTTATAAATTATCTGTCTGACATGTGTCTTGCTGACATTACACAGAAGAGCCCTAAACTGAAATCTAAATAGATAAGAAAAATTCTGCCCCAAGGTAAATCTTCCATTGAGTTGTGTTTGATCCACCTGCCAAAAATCTTTTGATTTAAGAAAATGGCCAGAAGGAATATTTTAAGTCTATATCTAATTTGAGACATCCTGCTTAGTAATAATAGCAATAGTCAGACATATATTTGCAGTAAAGATGTCTGCTTATGAACTATTCACAGTTTTTACAGTCAATGGAGAGACCCTTTAATGCTTTTACATTGGCACAAGGTTTAAGAGAACAGGTGGAAGAAACTAAGCAGATTTATTGAAGATAAATGTGTCAACAGATATTAAATACAAAAATACTATTCCTGGTGCTGGAAGGCTCTGTCCTGCACTAGAGTCTGAAGAAGTATTCCATAATCTTCCCTTATTCTCATACCTACATCTGTATGATGAGAGCTGAGGGCTGAGAGCTTTCAGACAGAAGGGGAAGATGGACTTTGGCTCGGACACGTCATTGCTCTTATCCAAAACAGTTAATTTCCTAATTCCTAACTTAAAATCGAAACCTTATTAAACATACTTCACCTTAAAAATACCTGCTCAGGGCACCATAACCAGATAACCAAGCTGCAGATATCTTTGTTGGAGTTGCCAAAAGGTGAACCCTCCACCTCATATTTCAAATATGTAAGAGTAAAACACAGTTAATATATGATTTTAAAATAATTGAATTGCACTACAGTTTAATTGGTGGCAATGAAGAGCAAAATGAATAGTGAAGGTTATCGAATAATTGGTGATTCCTAAGGTTTTGTACACATAGAACACAATACCTATTGATTGGAGTATTTTCTTTCTGTTGCAAAAACATATTGCTTGGCAAAAGTATTACACTTTATTGTAAGAAACCTATTTATAAGTCATCAAATTATTATTTGCATCAGTAATATAATAATCATATGTGACATACCAGGATTGTTTTATATGCCGAATTGCTAAGTAAGCCAGTCAAGAGGGTTCCCTCAGTCTTGCACCAAGGAAATAACTCTGAAACTCAACAAGGAGTTGATACATCTTTCCTCTTTTCTTTAACTTTACTTTAAACGTGGTTGTGCTCAATAAATATGTAAAGAATTTTAATTTGCTCCAGATTCGGAATGATGGAGAATATGGAAATAGTTTTTAATTGTCATTTAGCTATTTTGCATCTCAATATGGGGGAAAATCCTCATTTTTCTAGGGCTGGAATGGATTTCTTTCGTGGAGGACTAAGGCTTTTTAATGAGTTGAGGGAGCAACAGTTTCTGCTAGAACAGGAACAGGTAAATGAATAATGTTGAGTTGAACCCAGCCAGATCATGGATTATGTCACTGACCTTTGCACAGCCAAGAGCTCCTCAGCCTGGGACACTCTAGCCTTGGAGCAAAGCAGCTGTTGTCTTTTAAACAAGAGAGCAGGATAATTACTGATGTTAAGCAGCCTGTGATTTAAAGGTTTGCTAGATCAGATTTTATACATAGGCACCAGAAGACAATTTACATACACAATTTTAGGCAGGGTCCTTTGCAGGCAAGGGGAAGTGACTCTGCCAAAAAAATGCCAAACAAGGAATGCCAAACAAGGAATAAGTATGTTGTCTTCAAAGTTGCTACATATGTTATATGTGCATAAAATGTTAGGCAGTAAATGGGATTGGATGCTGATTACATCATACCATTCTGTGTGTTTTTGAAAATATGGAAATTGGGTGTTAAACAATACAGAAGATAAAATGAAGAAGTCTTGAAGCCTCAGAGACAGTCTTTCCTGTAGACAATCCCAGTGTGCTTTTTTCTCCCACTTTAGTAAAGAATTCTAAATATATGTCTGAAATCTTTATTTTTGCTCCATAAAAGCTAGCTTATAGGGTAGAAGGTGATTTGCATATAAATTTGCAGGTTTTGTGTGAGACTGAGATTTTCCTGGGAAGCTGGGTGGGTGACTGAAAGATGCTGTGTTAGCAGCATGCACTTGTTTGTGGATGCTGGAAGAAGAGCTTTCATTGGAGTGGTGCTTGTTAGAGTTTCTATCTGCAGTGCTGGTTAGATATTTGCTACACTGCCTGGAAAAGAAAGAAATTCACTGGGAATAATTTTTCAAGGTTAGTAATTGCCAGATACTACATTTTTGCCTCATCTTTTTAAGGTTGGGGTTTTGGTGTTTTTTTGGAGACAAGCATAGGTGGTGTGTTATAGTAGTCATCTCATGACATTAATTGGATTTTCTAGATATGGTTTTCTAGACATTTTCTCACACATCACCCCCAAACCTTTGTTTTAAATCCCATGCTGTCACCTGGATGGGTGGGAGACAGTATTTTTGACTGGTGGCTATTCTGTTGACCTGCCTCTAAAATAACAAGTGTGTACCACAAAATTGGTTCTGATGAAACATACCATCTTTTCAAAGAGCCTTAGCTCAAAGGATGGCTTGGGTGCTTGGCTCCTCTTACGTAGTGAAATTGTGTCTGACATCTGTTTAATACAACTACACGGAGCTTAGAAGTGAAGGGCAAGCCTGAGGATTCAAGCTGATGGAAACCTGCTGCCAATGCAGTGTGTGTGCTCATGTAGTTTATTAATCTTGTCAGTTGTTATTACCTTTTTATCTGGATCCTGTTAACTTAAGATTTGTATGTAACTCATGGAAAAGATACAGTTTTGTTTTCTTTGTTCGGATATGAGAAGTCTGTTGGCATAAGTCTTCAAAGGCATTAAGTCAGTAGCATCATGGAAATTTGGCTATGTTTTGAGCACTTGAGCAGCTATAAAAATTAGACTAGGTTATTTTAACAGGCTATTGTTCCATAATCTATCTCATCTTTCTTTCTATGTTTTTTTTCTTTTTTCTTTTTATAACTTTCAAGTCATTTAAAGCTACTTAGCATTTATTCCAAAGTTCAGTAAACACTGTTACTTAGGCTGTAAGGCTTTGTAATTTCAACATTATATATCCACTAGATAAGCCAGCAGAACCTAGAAACGCAATCCAAACAGAGGAGACTTTTGTATATGAAAGAGTACCACTCTGTAACAGAAAAATTCTCAAAGGCTTTTTTTTGTTAGAGCAAAATGAAATAATTTAATATGCTTATGCAATAGAGAACAAAACAGTAGAAAAAAATTATTTGACCCTCTATTTCTTTTGTTGCTCTGATTTGGTTACTCTTGACTGTTTTATTTCCTGTTGCATGATCTCTTTGCTGTGGACCCTTGGCAAGTGTTCTACTATCACTTACTCTTTACATTTCCTCTCTTGACCCTCCTGACAGGAATAGACAGTTACATGTCCTAACACAAAGCTATGACCAGCACTTGTTCATGCTCACAGAAAGTTCTTCACTGCAGAATCTCACTACATTCATGCTGAGTATCTTCTCAATATTCCCTCTGCAAGACTTCCATTCCCATCTTGGCATCATTTTGGGGACAAAGTCTTGTCTTTATCTCTTACTATCAAAAATAATCTTTGCTCATGTAATGTGGAAAATCATTTTATTACCACTTGCAATACTTGAAGATAATTTATATTGTTTTGGGATTTATTGCTGTTACACCATGCTATGTAAGAAACACCTTAGTAATTATTTACTGAATTACATTTTATATAGTCTTAAATAAGCCTCTGTTATATTTTGTGCCAATAATACATATTTTGTGTCATTATTACCAGCATTATACAACATAACATGCTACCTTTAATTTCTTTCACTTTTGTCTTCAAGGTTGTATTAACAAGAGCACGGCCTAAAGATTTCTTGACGCTTGATTTGTCAACTGTTTCAAAGTGAAAAATTAAGGATGGGGTTTTTTTTTCATCTTCCACACAGGAGCTCTGTAAATATAATGCTATTCCCTGCACTCCATCTCCAGCTCAGTAGCATCAAGTATCTCTTCCCTGGGAGTTCCTCTCAAGGGTGGCACTCAGGTCTGGGAAACGAAGCCAATGGTGTCTCACCCACACTGTTAATAACTTGGACAGAAGCCTGCAAGATAGAAAATGAACTGTAGGAAACACGGATTTGATGTCCTGAAATAATTTGGAGTTGTAATTGGCTCTTAATGTCATATCTAAGCCTGTGATACTCCATCCAAGACCATGCTTCCTGTATACTGAACACTTTCCAGACACACTTAAGGAACTACAACTTGCTTCCGAAATATTGCTGTCTATTTCTCTGTTTTAATACTGGAAAATGTATATTTTAACAATGGGAATATATTTTAAGCTGCACAGTTCATTTCAATCACTCTTTTTAGTGGTGGCAGTCAGTTGGTTTTAGCCATTATTGGTAATATATCACTACTTTTTGTTTCACAAACTGTGTGATACAAGTGAACATTCTTACTAAACTGTAGTCAGACCATATTGTCATTCCTAACACCACATTTGAAATCCTCTAAATGTCTTTCAGGGCAAAAAGAATAAAACTATAATCACATTTATTGGGCTAAATTTTGAAGGAAGACTGTAGAAGGTGCAAAATTTGAAGAACTTCTAAAAAATCTCACTGAATACATATTTTCACATTTGCAGCTAAACACTCTTAGAAAGTGTTCCCTTAAGTTGAAGCATTTTTGCAGCCATCGCAACAGAAAGCTGAATCTTAGTTTCAGACTTGATTCTTCACTGTTTCCATGCACACATTTCTTTGACTTCTAGGTTTGTCTTTCATTATTGACCCTTGTGTGCAAAAAAAATATTTCAAACATTAGAGGTTTCTAAAAAGAGCTGGAAGCTTTACTAAGAAAGTAGTTTCCCTTCATAAACAAATCTGATGAGTGCTGTTCTGTATTTATTACTGCCTATGATGTTATTCTCAGCAGCATAGCAGGGAGGGAGACATGTGGAAAGTTCTGGGTGAAACAATGTCCTCAGCATCTTCCTGAGACATTTACTCATTGAATATCAGGTGTGTGTGAGATGTATAATCTTTTATTTCTTTCGGATTAGTTTCTATTAACAGATTTGCAAGGACCAGCACTAGTGACACACGTCTCCTCTGTATTTTGATAGTCCACTGGTGTCATGAAACCTAATTGACACTTTAAGTATAAACCCTGGAATCTGCTGATTATGCACAGTTTTTCCTGAATTTCCTGTTTCACTGAAATTTTCAGGCTTTTTCATAGCACTTATTAATGAAATTCCGTTATTTTTTTATACTTGCTTTTCCTTAGGTCCACAGGGAATGTCTGTGTGGTGACAAAGATAAACATTATACTCTTCTGTAAGAGATCCTTTGAGAAATTTATTTTAAATATTGTGTGGTAAATTGCATTTTTACACCTTCTCAGATGAAGTCAGCAGGAGCTTTTGTGGACATTCATGAGCTAGTTTTCATGCAGTCAACCTGGGAAAGAGAGCAGTGTAATTGTGCCAGGCTGGAGCACAAACATGAATTACACAGGCTGTCTGGAAAGCTGGGTGAATAATGGGCCAGCTAGCCTGAGCTAACCTCTGTGCTGCTTTGGCTGCACTTTGTCAGAACTCAAGTTAGCTCAAGTTAGCTTAAAGCTGACCCTGGCAGGCTGACACAGGCTATGGTCTCGCTGTGTCCTCACGCCTTTAAGTGCAGTAAAGACCCATCTTTGCAACATCTTACTGCAGTTGATACACGTTTCTCAACCAGATTTGTAATGAAAAAAGCAGCTGATTCAGGAAATCATAACCTTATTAATGCTGACAGTAAAACTGTTGCTCATTCTGTCAGCGATGGGATGTCCCCACAAATATGAAAATTGATCATTTCTGCGTCTCTTAGAAAGGGTAGTGTATCAAGGAAAACTCTGTATTGCAGTCAGGAAGGGATCTGCTTATGTTAAGCCTTTTCCTAACTAAGCCAGTGGGACTGAAAGAAATACATTTCTATGGCCTTGTGGTTGCTAAGGCAAAGAGCTCAGAATAGTGGGTTTCTATCTGACAAACTAAAATCATATTAGTTGGGGTATTTTCACAGTTAAATGTTCAAGAGCTTGGTACGAACTCTGCTATGTGTCTTTGTTACTCAAAACAGGGCAATTGCTTTAGTCAAAAGTGAACACATCCAGTTGTTGATTAGTTACAACACGAGGATTGATGGCTTGTTTATCCAAATGTTACAAATTCTCTGGTTTTCAGTTTTCCTTTTGCGGTAGCTGTTGCCTCTGCTATATAAATGTGGTTACCAAAATGTGGTAACTATATAAATGAGGGAGAGAGCCTGTGGTGATACGGATGCAAAATATGCAAACAACTTTGGCTAAACATAGCTTTACCATAGTTTTGTTATATAAATGTCAACTTAAAATTAAATGTTATGGAAACATTTCTTTTATCTTTATGAACTCTACCAGCTGCACAGTTTTCTCAAGTACAGTTTACATTTATGATGTTGTTTAAATCTATCACATACATTCAACATGCACAGAAGAATTTTTTAAAAGCAAGCTGTTTGCATTTGTGCAGTAATTACCCACGGTCCAGCTTTAGTATTCCATATGCAAGAAAAGTTTCTGCTGACTCTAGGGGGACCAGGAGTCACTGAAGCTGCAAGCTGCAGTTTGATTTTTCCAGAGATTAATGAGCTGAAGACTTTTTATATTTGTTTGTTGCAGAGCTATGGTATCCTGGGGTGCATTAGGAAGAGCATTGCCAGCAGGTCAGGTGAGGTAAACCTCCCATCTACTCAGCTCTAGTGAGCCAAATCTGGAGTTCTGTGTCCAGTTTGGGGCTACTCAGGACACAGGAGATAGGCAGCTCCTGAAGCAGGTCGAGCAGAGGACTATGAAGGGACTGGAGTATCTCTTAGGAGGAAAGGCTGAGAGAGTTGAGCCTAGTCAGCCCTGAGAAGAGATGACTGAGAGAGGACCTCATCACTCTCTGTATCTGAAGGGAGGGTGCCAAGAGGATTTTTCCAGACTCTTTTGGTCGTGACAAGAGGCAATGGGAAAAAACTAATGCACAGGTAGTACCACCTGAATATGAAGACCTGCTTTATTGTGTGAATGACTGACGAGAATAGATCTCCCAAGGTTGTGGAGTCTCCCTCACTGGGGATATATAAGAATCATCTGGACACATTCCCCTGTGCCATGTGCTCTGGGATGATCCTGGACAGGGAGGTGGGACCAGGTGACCCACTGTGGTCCCTTCCCGCTTGACCCATTCTGTGATTCTGTGACCCACACTGTATTATTATTTTACAATTCGTGGGCATATTTCACAATATATTTGCCAATTAGAGGGGGTTTTATCCCTTATGTATTTTGTAATGCCTTGCCAAATAGTGCATTTTAGGTCCATTACCCTCCATACATCTGATATGAGACTTATCTAGGATCTGCAATAACACGAAAAATGGGCAGTTTTAAAATTAAGTTGTGTGGTCCCAACCAGCTCCTCTGTATCAGGCAGGTTATAAGCATATCTTGAAACAGCAGTAACTCTTTATGTGACAATGATATGCTATTGTCCTGTGGTGCAAAGCAGAAATGTTAGGTATTACACAAGCAGTTAAAACACGTGAGTGGCTCAGCCTCATAGTGTAGCTGTCTCCACAGAACAGATCCGGTCATGAAGTTACAGAAGCCAGCAGATGGAGATTATTCCAGACATATCACCTCACTGTGAGTCATGGAAAATAGACACCAGCACTCATTAATGCTGCAAACCTGCTTGGCCTGACATGGGCTGGGTTCAGTGGTCATTGGATTAGAATTTGGAAATCAGAGCTCACTTCTGTTTGTAACTTCCCTAGCTCCTGAAGAAAAGGATTTAATCTGTAGTAATAGATAATAAGAATTTAAAAAGTCAAGATGCAAACAGGATAAATTAACAGGAATGGTGATTGACAGCCACTCAGAATGCCACACAGAGATGGCAACAGGGCAGGTTCTAAGGAGTGGGTTCAGGTGAACAAATGAAAATACACATCTTCATAGAGTTATTTCTTAGCTTTTGTAAATCATTCACAGTTTGTATGCATACTAAAAGTACACTGTTTCCAGAACTGAGATTAGACAACCTGATAGCAGCAGTCAGTTCAGATCTGCAGTCTTGAGGTTTAGGAAGCCCCTGAGCCACAGCCTGCTGGTAAAGAACCAGCCTGGCTCCTCCACAGTCTTCCTTTCATATCTGCTGCCAGGCACTGCTGCAAGGGCTGGACAGGTTTTGGTCTGTGGTTGTCCAGACAGTGAAATGGCAAAGAATTCATAGCGAACTTTATTCCATAAAAAAGCAGACTCATATGGACTTGAATTACCAAGTTGACTTTTCTTTTTTAAATTCTGAAAAATGAAATTATTTAGAGAAACTTTCAAGTGCTTCATTTAGCTGTCACCTGATCCACATTCAGCCAGCCACAGACTTCCTGAGGCAACTGGCAAAAGCAGCTGGGTGGGAGGGTTTGAAGTTTTTTCTTTTGGTCTGTGAAAAAAAATCAGTCAAAGAATTTTGGTTCTCCCTCCCCTTTCCTCTGAAGCAAAAAGCTGCATTTTACATCTTGTTGAGTGCTAGAGATCAAATCTAGATTTAAGAAAAGGTCTTCCCACAGATCAAATTGTCAGGGATTCAATAGGTATTTTCCACTTTCCTCTGCAGTCAGGCCAAGGTCTGCCTGCATAGCCCTTTTCATATGGTGCCTGCAGCTGCAGGGCCTTGTGGATGGGCCGTGCTCTTTCCATGTCCCAAAAGACATGGAAAAGTTGTCTCATGAAGTGCTGCAGTCACTAGTACTCTTCAGAAGTCTGGCTAAGTGAACTCCTGGTCATACCCAGTCATAACCTCCAAGAATTACGTGAATATTCATTTTTTTAAAAGTAATTTTCTCTATGGTCTACATTTGTGCAAAAGCCTTCCATCCACCCTGGTTGTGCTTGCATTACAGCACACTGGCTGAAGTAGCCTTTTTGTCTTCAAACAGATCCTATAGGATTCTCATGACAAATCCTCCTTCTTCTCCTCAACTCAAAAAAGCTGATAAGGGTAGGTAGGTGTAGATGTGACCTACTGTGGCCATGGCCACAGCTAGAGAAAACACGCTGTGGAAAGACATCATGTACCTGCTTAAGAGATGATAAATACACTTCCAAATGAAAGTGCTGCACTGCTGGACATCTGAACCTGTGCCTGGGCATTTAATCACTGCATTGAGCCTCAAAAGTGCTCCACAGGCAAAGGAGTACTCCTAAGTAAGGCAGCTCAAAACAGCTACTCAGGGCTTCTGTGTCTGAACGTGTCTGATCTTTAATGTGCCTTTCAACTCAACCATTCTGTGATTCTATGACTCTGTGATTCTGTGATTAATGTTAGGTTTACAACTAGAAGAAGCAAATTCAGTGAGGTTCTTGGGGTAAGGAGGAATAGCTATGAGAGAATAACACCAGAAGGCTGAGAATGCAGACTATCTCATAATCCCAGCTCAGGGAAACAACTTGTTCCTAACATAGTAGATTGAGTGATGCAGCCTGGTGAGCTGAGGAAAAAAAGTAACAAAACTGTTTGACGATTAGACTTTGAGGAGTAATGTCATGCTCGGTGTTTCTTATGTAAGAATTGGAACTATATGTTAAGACAAAAAATGTAACTGTGCAGGCAGTCAGGTGTTGCACCAGGCTGTCCAGAGGGGTCACAGCCTCCTTCCCTGCAGGCACTCACCACTTGACTGGACACGACCTTGAGCAAGCTGATGTAATTGAACTTGCTTCCTACAAGATAACTGCTGGAGGTCCCTTCCAGCCAACATGGGATTGTGATTTTTATGAATTTCCTTTGTAAAAGAAGCCAGTGTAACTTTAGTTTCATTAGAGATTAATATGCTGATTCTAACAGACAGTTTCTTGGTTATTTATTTGCCTGTGATTGTTTGAGTTCAGTAATGCTCTGGGCATACTAAAAAGCTATTTATTTAATACAATTTTATAAAAAGGTTTGACTAAATGATCTTCTGTTGCTTTGATATATTGGTTGATTGGGTTACTTTTCAACTGTGTGCTCTCATATGAATGGATGGACACTGTTACATGATTTTTCAGTTAAATCAAGACACTCAGTACTGCTAAACATTCATTCTGTAATGCTAGGTAAATAAATGTTCATAATGGATCACAAAATATATGGAAGGAGCAGAACTTGTTTTTTACACATAACTATATAAAATATTTTTGGCTCACCCTGAATCCACTCTTCCACTTGTCAGGCTTGGTTAAGAGACAGGCAGACATGCATCTCAGCTGGAAGGAGAAGAGCAGTGCTCTCACTATAAGGAAGTGCAATCAGCTGGTGTATCTCAATTAAGAACAATTCCTGGCTGTGCTGGAAGTGCTCTGTCTGGGCACCATACGTAGCTTAAATCACTCCTAGCTTAGGAAGGACCAATTCTCAATTCTACCAAACTTCTGTGCACTTGAGTTAATATTTTAAAGAAAGTTAAGAATTTAGACTTTCAGAGGCTCATAACTTGAAAAAGCTCTTCATTGCCTACTCTGTACTGATTTTTAACGTGAACTTTTATGAATTGTAGAAGGCAAAATTACCATGTATCTCAGCTTCGCATTGTTAATATAGGAAAACAACACTGCTGTGCCTTATGATGGAGTTGTCTGGACTGAGTACACTGAAGAGAGTATTATGCTGTGTTGAGAGTCACAGAGAGATTGGCTCTCAAAGAACCAGGAGTCATTCTTAGCTGAAATATACCAGATAACTGGACTTCTTTGTACTGACAGAGGTATTTTTCTCCTTCTAACAGAGATGCATGTCTGCCTGTACCTCAGTTCTGGGAAGTTACAATCCTATTTACTTGTATGGTCCATGCAACTACTGAAGGCTACTACTTTGTATATTGAAGTTTCAAGAAACTGACTTCAACTGTGTGGTTAGCAAAGGGATCTCCAGAGCTTCTTCTCCAGCCTGGGATATATGCAGTGTTCAGCAGTATGTGCTCACAGTCATCTCTAATCGAACTGTGCACATGGAATCACAGAATCATAGAATGGTTTGGGTTGGAACTGACCTCATTGAGTCCAATGCACCTGCTTCAGGCTGGGACACCTGCTCCTAGATCAGATTACTCAAAGCCTGGCCTTAAACACTTAGATAAGTGCTTACAGGATCATCCTGTGTGAAAGGAAACTTATCTGCTAAAGTAAAATTCATATAAGACTATCTTTGTGCCTGCAATATGTCTGATGAATGCAGACTTGTTTCACACGAATTTCTGAGCAGAACAATTTTGGCAAGGAGTGAAAGCCCCTGTAAGATAAAATGTTGGAAAGTAAGAGCACCCTCATGTGTTGTTTCAAACAGGCAAGCAGCAGCTTTAATGTGTTTAAGATCAAAGGGCAAGCTTTTCCCCATATGGAAAATAAGTGATCACTATGTATTTAACATTCTGCATAAGCGCAACATTTGTTCCAGAACCTTTGCAACTCAGCATTTAATAAAATAACTCATTATTGAAACGGGAACATTACTGATGCCAGAGCAGTGCACAGATGCCCCAGCAGAGGCACATGAGGTGCTGCCCTTCCACATTGCAGTCACTGCTGGTGTGCTCTGCAGCCCCACCTTGGAGGGACTTCAGAATACCTTGTCTGGTGCACGGAAGAAATTATGTTACACTCTTTCCAGCTGGAGTGATTATGAGATAAAAGACCCTGAAAAATAGAGGAAATGAGTCACATCATTGGGCTTTGACTATAGAGGCTCAGACAGAATAAAGGCTTATTGTGAAAAGTGTTACATCTTGCTTTAGGTCTCAAGACCTAAACAGCACTACAAGAAGTTTTCTGTTCTCAAAGTAGTGTGTGATACAAAGCCATAAGCTGTTTGTTGTACCCTCTCCAGCAAGACCTAGTGCTTGACAAAGTGTGTTTCCGCTCTTTTAAGCACAAAAAAACTTAGGCATATGAGGAAATAGGTGAACATGGCAGTGCCCCCTCAGGTTTGAGATTTTGTGCTGCTTTCCTGTCAATATTACATGGATGAGCACAGAGAGGAGATGTGTGTTCCTGTAAGTAAGTTAAACTCAGGAAATTTTCATTTGAACTTTCAAGAAGAGATTCTTCTTCTGCAATTTCACATGCTTCTGCCATCAGGTTCTGGTCTGTTAGTTCTGCTGCCTAACAACAAGAAAGGGCACTTCAGATTCCAGAAAGTGCAGGACTTATTTAGATTAAGGAAGACAAGACTAATGGTATGGTATGAAACTGAACACCCTCAAGCTAAAGTGCAGTGATTGATTCTTAGAAGTAAGTTTAATACTAACAGTGCATTACGTTAGAAAAATATTCTGTGTTCCATTTATATCCTTGTTTACTACTGGGAGAAAATTATAGGAAATTAACAGGATTTTCTCTGCTCTGGTGATATTTATGAGCCAGCTCATAATTCCCAACACAAGCCATGCTTCCACTGAAGTCAACTGTAAGGTTTCAACAAAAACCAAAACCCAGTTATTAGTTACCAGGAGTAAATAAAGTTAGAGAAAGAAGACATAGATCTTGGTACGTAGAAGAAATTTTTTTAAATGCTAATTCTTGATAACATTATGGCATTTTTCTGCCAAATTTAATGAGCCCTGGCCTTTGTGGATGCTTAGATTTCTGTTGTAGCTGTGAGGGACATTGGGGCTATAAGGTAGCCTTGTAAATACTGTTATGTTACCACTTTTTATAATTCCATCATGAATATATGTGTTTTTTTCAGGATAGATATGCTCTCGCCTCTTCATTCTCCTTTTTAACACTCCACAATGGAGTGTTCAAAAATATTCTTCTGCATTTCAGTGTATTAAATATGATAAAACATTCCTGTCTTAATCAACTTACTGAATTGAAGCATCATAAAGTGATCAGATTAATTACTATCTCTGATGTTTTATCACTTTTTACCATTCCTCCCACAGCCACCACAGGCTGATATAATGATGTGGTACAATACACCTCAAAGCTCTGATGTTTCCACTTTAAATAATTTTTTTTTTAAAAAAGAAATATTTTTTTAAGTGTGCTTTATTTTCTTATCTACTATTCTGGTTAACATGTGAGATAACCACATTTAATGACAGCAAGCAATGACATAGATTCTTCATCTGTATCATGGACTTTAGCATTACTGCCAGAACAACCATGTTATTTTGCAGCCTGGAAAGCTATTATTGGAGAATTTGTGGGCACTTCTTTGTCCATTGTTGGTACTTCTGGAAGGATAAAAAATAGTAGAAGTAGCCAAGGGTTGCTAAGATGCCTTCTTGAGAGATATGGTTAAAAGAAATCCCATTTGCTTATGTACTACAATACAGCATCTTCGTATGACTGCATTTGAGTGTCTTTCCCCCTGAAAAGACCCTCATTGTCAATGTTGTTGACTACATATCAATGAAAAACAAATGTAAAATGGAAGTAAAATCCAGTATATAATATACTACAGGAGAAAAATAAGAGAAATGAGGAAATTGATTTTTGCTCCAGAGCTCTTCAATAGGATGAAGTATATTTTAGGTGAAAATGCACAGCTGACTCGAGTGCTTCCCACAGTATCAACCTCTCATAAACAAGTGGGGCAAATTGTCTTAATCCTAAGTTTTTATTAAAATATGTCAATCAGGCACCCGAATGTGAATTATTAAATTTTCAATAGATTTTGTCTCCGTCTTTAACTTTGATTAAGATGTAAAACAATACTGAAATCACAGAATCAAATAATATTCTGAGTTGGGAGGTACCCACAGGGATCATCAAAGTCCAGCTCTTGGCCCTGCCCAGGACATCTCCAAGAATCACACCATGTGCCTGAGAGCATTGTCCAAATGCTTCTAGAACTCTGGCAGGCTTGGTGCTGTGATATATCCTCAGGATGTGAAATATCCTCACTGTGAATTACAGCTCATTTCCTAAATAGGTTCACTTGATAGTGTGTTTTCAACACAACAACTTGACATCCAGAAGTTCCTATCCATAGTAAAAGATGTACAGGCAAGTCCAGAGAAAAATTTCATCCAGATACACAAACCATACCCAGGAACAGTCTAGGATAGTGGTGTTTTACCCAGGCCAAAATTACTCTAATGGCAGCCCCCAGCATTTAATGGTGTAAGCCATGAGCAGCCATTGGGAGTGTCATTCCCTTTCTCATTACTCAGGGATCCAGCTGGATCACAGTGAGTGGGATTAACTCCAGAGGATAAGGTAGGAGGGCTATTTTCCTCCCAACACAGTGTGTTTCTTTCTTATTTTTAGCTGCCAAAGCCAGCTGGCACTGTTGGCCACTGATGGTCCATTAGGCCATGAAGGTGACTGATGTTGGCCCTGCTGCAGTAAATCACAAATCACACCTTGCCTTTGCCAGAGCCAGAGCTGCACTCTGAGCATCGAGCAAACAGGCAGCTCTTGTGGCATAAAAAATACCCAGCACTCCTACAATCTTTCTGTTAAGTTTGCTCTGTTAGTTAAAAAAAAAAATAACAACCAAACATGAATTAATGCCAATATTTTTATCTTAAATCCTGAAGACCCAAAAAGCTGATTTTATAGTGGATTATGCTGGTGATTACAGAGCACATTTTTTTCTTGAAACATCTATAAATTTCTTATATTAAGAATTATTTTTCTCATTAGCAAAACATCTAAGTACAGTATGTTAGCAGGCACTTTTACAGAAAAAGGTTATTTGAGTACTTCCCTTTGCCCTAGGCTGTGAAAAAAGGTTAGAAAAAATAGACTGAAATAGAAAAATTATTTTAAAGGAAAGGTTATATAGTGGTCTTTACTTTCCTGGCTTCATGATAAAGTTTTTATCTTTATTTTGTATATGTTCTAAAAAAACATATAAATTCTGCAACCTGTGCTCAATGCTAAAGACAACATAGTTTCTATGCATATTTTAAATTAATTTTCTTGTGAAATATCTGTGGTCATGCAAAGGTTGCTATGTAAGCTACCAGACTTTTCACTGGGTGTTGGAGCTCTTTGATGCAAAAGAAAAAACCTACAGAGTTGTCGAAATACAAACTTTATTTACTAAATTAAACATTCACATTTGAAAAATTTGGTCTACAAAAAGACCTATTCTTTGAGAGTGATAAAAGGAGCATTTTGTCATTTTCTACAGATTTGAGGTAAATCAATATAATGCTTCCCAGTCATTAAAATAGGTAAAATCTGGAGGAGCACATGCTTTGTTCTTATTTTTCTCTTATCTCCTGTTGAATCAAATGACAATAGAAAATATCCAGGTCACAAATATCTCTGAGCATTAAGAAAAAGCATTTCTTGTTTTCTTTTCTTTTCTTTTCTTTTGAGCGAATGTGCTTTCTCAAGGAAGTACAATGCCTCTTTTTTTGGAACCCTGGAGAAACTTACCTTTATGTTTTATTTTTTGTCTGTGATGGAATGGATTATCAAATCTGCATTTAATGACACTTTTATTTGTATCCCATAGGTGCCTGAGCTATTTGATTTGCTTTGTTTTGACATAATCTCCTATTACAGCCTCTCCATTGCTTTGTCAATAGAAGCCAAATACAATCATTTAGCAGACTGATAAAAATACAATTCCTTAAAAATATGCCAGAAAAAAACAATTTAGGTTGACAACACTTTTTTCACACTGCAAATTTAAGCTGTTTCCTTCTTGATAAACTGTTCTGATTTTTAGAAAGAGTAAATATCCCACAGTGGAATGAAAAATATTTTTAAAACAAAATTTATCCCTCACAGCCTGAAAAAAACTCACCTTTCTAAATAAGTTGTTTGGGCAGTATGATCTGTTCTTTTAAAAGTCAAACATGAAATTCAGTTCAAATTTCTATATCTCTGGAAAATGTAGCAATTAGCCCAAAGAAAGAATATATAAAAAGGCAGGTTTGCTGCAATCTTTTTTTTCTCAAAAATTAGTTACTAAGTTTCCTATCTAGTTTACTTTTCCATTCTAAGACTGTGAGGTCTTCATACTCTACCCCTCCACAGCCAGGGTTGTACTATTTCTGGGTAGAAGCCAGTGCAGTATCAAGCTCTCAACATGCTGCACTCTTCCACTTGAAGAAAAGGTTGACGTGCAAGTCATTTTAAAGGAAGTCTACAGAAGAAATTTATGAGCTTTTTCTATGGAAGAAAGCTTATTCTCCATGCAGCTTTTGTCAAACATTCTTAACAAATTGTAATAACCTTTGTCATATCTCATTTTCTTGCATAAACAAGTCACACTGAAACTATAAATGATGGAAAATTTAATCCACATGGCTTGTGCTATCAAAACTGCTAAACTGTATTCTTTTCCACCATGTCAGCAGTGCATTATCTGTTTTATAGGAATGTTGAAAAGATTACTTTTTAAGGGAGATACTGCAGGACCTGTGTAAATGTCCACCTCACGCCTGCATTAGATGACATTTTCATTTTCAGTTCTTCCTGAAGCTAGGAAAATGCTTCAGCCTTTCTCTTTCCAGATCCTACCAGATTCCCAGCCACCCACAATAACTGCCCAGAGGCACCAGGAAGTGCCCAGAGGCTGGGTGTGCTGTCAGCTTTGTGCTGCCTTCCTGCCTTGAGCATTCACGTCTGCTCTGGGATGGAAGATGGTCCACCAGCTCTCGGTTGAACAATATGCATAATTCCTCCTCTGTGGGAGCTTGGTGCCTTGAAAATTGTGTATAGGTACAAAAGTAACTCCTGGTCCAGGAGATGATGTTTTTTTTCTTCTGTCTTCCCCAGCAGCTGCATGGGATACTGAATCTGTAAATTCTCCCCTTCACACATCAAGAGGGGTGAGAGTGTTGTTAACACCTAGCCAAGGCAGATCTGTCTTTCTGCTTTTTGTGAGAATTGTTCACCAAAATTAATAGTCCCCATGAAAGTGTAGCAGTGCTAAGAAAGATTGTCTTTCTTTCCTTTTTTAATAGGGTTTTCTCTGGGTATTTTACCCAATTATCTAAACCTGTAATGTATCTATTGGTGCTAATAGTATAATATTCAGCAGATTTATTTATGTAATGCCTCATTAAAAAATCATGTAAAGGCAGCACTTGGGTACTCAACTCAGCAAGATCCTGATCACTGTCAAGAAAGCATGGTCACTGCCCCTGGCTGTGGAAAGAATTACCTATGGAGGGGCTCAAATAACTTATTTGTAGACTCAGACCTTGTGAATGCAAACAACTTCCTCTAAATTTCCAAGCAACTGCATTAGTGTACCAGGGAGAAAAGTAAGAGCTACTTTTTGGTTATATCTAGAGCTAGCAAAAGCCTTTAAACATTTTCTACCTTCCATACAAAATCCAGGATAATGGCACTGCCAACAGTTTGCAAACAGTTTTGGTCATAATGAATGCCCTTACCTGCATGGGGATTAAATCAGACCTCAAATAATACTGGAAAATAACTCTGGTGGTCTAATCGCTTAATTATGCCACTTTAACAGTGATACTTTTTTTATTATTTACAGAAGGGGCCACAAAAGTTTGCAGATGTTTAACTTTTGATTATTCTAATTCTAGCAGTAAGTTATGTCGCAAAATAGATCTTAAAGTTATTTCCAGGGTGTATTTTCTGTCCTTGTGATACTCCTTGAGTAATGCTTTAACAATTGCTTTAAACTGAACATCCTCTTCCATATGAACAGTCCTTAAATCAAACAGTAGTAAAAATCTTCTGAAAATTATATAAATGGAGAATTGGTAGGTCCTAATTAACCAATTAGAAAAGTTTATGAGAGGCAGATTGATTAAATATCAAAGCTTCTGAGTTATATTATCTTTCATAAACTGGCTTTTCTCCAATTAGTATATGCTTTCAGGAGCAGGGGAATAAGATGAAAGGATCTGCAACAAAACTGATTGGTGCTGAAACAAAATGGAAGTCGCTGCTTTTCATAAAATACAAGGCTATGGCAGTACTTGAATAATTTTATGGGAAGTTGCTGCCTAAGGCATATGTTTTACTGTCTGATACTGAATGCATGAGGAAAAACCATCTGTTTTTTTCAGCCTGAACAATTATATGATCCAGACTGAATCACTAGAGGCCAAATATAATTGCTCTGTGTTTTGCTTTTTACTACTCTCTACCTACAGCAGCATAGTCTTGTACAGCATGTATCGTAGCACAGAGTTCAAATGATGGCATGGGAAAATGCTTTTTCTTCTGTTGAGGGTTATCAAATGACTATCCAGGGCTTAATGCAATCATCTAGACTTCATCTGTCACTGGAGAAATAATTTACAATAGGAAAGAATTTCTGATAAACTTTGACCACTGTGATGTTTGAACCTTAGGGATTTACTTTTGCTGAGCAGATCCTCATTTAACATTCAGCCAGGTGAAAGTTGTTGCTACATCCTTCATGCCTTCAGTTCCAGTTGGGAAAAAGAGAGGTGCTTTTGTTGAGTGGCCTGAGTAAACAGATTGCACTAAAAATATAGCTAGTGAATCCTCACTATTAGTTTACTTTGAAGGAAAGCACTTCAATGATACATAAACTACTGGAAACATTCCACTTTTGTTGCTAGTGTTGCATTTTACAGCACCTAAATGTATGCTATTGGTTTTGCCAGGCTAGTAGGACTGGGTTTCTCCCCTCCCCAAAAGTTCTTAGAGTTTAATTTATAATTATTATTATTATTATAAATTAATAATGTGCTGAGTGGCACTAAAAGAAGTGTTCAGTGTTGGAGGGAGGAATGAGGGACAGAGGGGCAATATTTGAATGTGTGGGTGGATAAATGCAAATATTTTTCTTTTGTTCTTTAATAATAGTAATAATTATTATTATTATTATTATAATTAATAATGGTGCACTATGCCCTTTTGAGTTCCTGGAAAAACTGAGAGCAAGAGTTATAGAAGTTTGGAAAAATTTCTTTCCAAGACTGTTTTTATGTAATGCTGTGAGGATTGTTTCTGCTCCGTATGGATAAACTGCAGAACTATGTCAACCAGGTGTTAATCCACACTGCACCTGGCTTTCCTGAATATGTGCTTTTATTTTGATTAATACACTGCTTAACTGTACTCATTCCCTCTCCTGACTCACTTTTCCTATCTATTGTGAATAAACACCTTGCCCACAGTGATATTCTAAATCATAGTCCTGACAGACTATGGCAAAGCAAGTGGTGGGTGAATGGACGATGGTTTTGTGTAGGATTGGGCTGTGACTTGAAAGGTTCAGGTTTATTCCACATGTTTATTCCACTTTCTGTGTAGCCTTAGGCATGTCCCTTACCTTTACTGTGCCATGGTCTCCAACTGTGATATGGGAACAAGAAACTATTTTTTCCTGCTGTGTCTGTTTTCCATAATTGTGCTATAAGAAATCTCTTCCAAGTGAAAACTGGTATTGTGTGTTTGGATAAGACCCAGTACAACTGGGCCTCCAATTTAGTTGGTATTACAGGAATAAAACCAAACGAGCAATTTTTAATACCTAAACACAAAGGAAGTAAGCAAATGTCATTTTAATTGATTCAGGTCTAAAGAAATTCAGCAAAAGGAAATTACATTCTTTTACTGTAAATTCTTAGTCACTTCTTAATTTTATTTTGCCCTCCATGCAAGCCTTAATGAGAAGAAACCGCATTTATGCCTATGTCAGTAGGATGTAATTATAGGGGGGTTGCATCTGAAGGCTGTAGCAGCTGAAACTACCAGTAACGTTCTATGAGATTTTCCAATTTTATGAAGTGAAGGGGAGAAAAATTGCTCACAAGATGGATTTTTGTCACTAATCACAGAATCATAGAAAAATAGAATAATAGAAAAATAGGATCACAGAATGGAAAGGATGTTAAGTTCATTAAGTTCTAACCCCCCTGCCATGGGGGAGAATCTTCCACTAGACCAGGTTACCCAGAGCCCCATTCAACCTGGCCTTAAACACCTTCAGGAATGGGGCATCCACAAGTTCTCTAGGGAGCCTGTTCCAGTGCACCCTCATAGTAAAGAATTTTTTCCTAATATCTAACCTAAATATTACATCCTTCAGCTTAAGGTCTTGACCCTTGTCCTGTCACTACATACCTTGATGAGAATTCCCTGCCCAGCTTTCCTGCAAGCTCCGTTTGGGTGATGGAAGGCTGCTCCAAGATCTTCCTGGAGCCTTCAGTTCTGAGGGGAGGTTGAACAACCTTGATTCTCTCCGCCTGTCTTCACGGGTAAACTGGTCCAGCACTGTGATCAGTTTAAGGGCTCTCCTCTGGGAGATTTCCCAATGTCTTCCTTGTGCTGAGGGCCCCAGAGCAGGATGCAGCACTCCAGGTGCTCTCACAGAGCAGAAAGGGGGAATCACCTTTCTCAACGCTCCTTTTGATGCAGCCCAGGATGCGGCTGACTTCCTGGGCTGTGAGCATGCATTGCCAGATCACGTTGAACTTTTTGTCCAGAAACACCCCCAAGTCTTTCTCCCTAGGGCTGCCTTTGATCCGTTCTCAATCCCAGCCTGGGATTGCATGAGTCTTGAATGAGTTTTTTATTAAATCTTGAAGCATGTGTTGATCTTCACCTTTCTCTAGTCTAGAAGATAAGACTTGCCAATGGTGTATGTGCACTTTACCCTCCTGGATGATGTTTTGTTTACAGTCCTTAACAGAATTTATATGCAAGCTCCTACCATATTTGATTTTCAGAGTAGAACTTGTCCCCAGTAGTTAAGTGATATGCTACAACATGTGCCTCCAAAATCCTATTGCATTGCAGATAGAGATTTTCTACTAGAGATTCTGATTACATTTTACGTAATGTGTTGGATACATTAGAGCACTCGTATATTATATCACTATGGAGAGTCCATAAGTTCTGTAGGAAAAAGTCATCATAGCTCCTGAAGCACAAGTGTATGCAGATGCAACTATATATTAAAGATATATCCAGTAGTTAGAGACGCAGAAGTACTTAGGTTGAAAAAACCTCTGTGAGTCTTCCAGCCCAACCTCCTGCTGGAAGCAGAGCTCACTTCCAGTCAGACCATGGCCTTTTTCAGCCAAGTTCTGCAAGTATTGGGGGCAGAGGTTTCACAGTGCGATGCATTGACCCTGGCAGGACACTGGGTGCCCAAAGCCTCCCTATCATTCCTCTTCCTCAGCAGGATGGAGGAGAGAAAGTATAACAAAAGTGTCATGGATCAAGATAAGGGCAGGGAGGGATATGTATCTGCATTAATTACAATATCTGTTCATGTGGGTTAGAACATCAGCTAATGAGTCCCAGCAATTCAGACAAAAGTCAAAGGTCTGCTCTTTGTTGGTTGACTCATTGTGCAGCATGACTGACAAGTGTTTTAAGAAGGAATTTAGCAGAACATTGGTAGAATCAATTATTACTGGGTGCTAATTAGTCAGTTCATGATACTGTGGGTAAAATGAACCTTTTTTCTGATCCAGTTCATAGATGACTTCACTAGCACAGAGGTATTGTTGGTGAAGCAGTACAACAGGAAAGGATAATCCTTACCACCAATAGTATATGTGTCAGAGCATGTGTCCTGCTGGCTCATGTCTGCAAGCACATGTGCTGTGACCTCTAAGGGCTGGGCATGGGATAGGCAAGAATTTCGGCAGTAATACATTTGTTTGGATCTTCCTCACAAAAAGATTCAGCTTTTTTAACCTGTGTATATTCATCAGTATCATGAAACATACAGGCTCATGCAAACTCAAAACTGTGCCCATGTTTTCCTGGTTGTAACTGCCCAGCTTGTTTAATTGTTTTAACCTCTTCAGTGGATTGTGTGATGCTAAGTTTGTTCCCAGAATGGAGCCTAGTCAGTGATGCCTGCCATAGCTCTACCTCTCACTGCAGGTAGTTTGTACATGAAATCTGCTACTCACAAGGAGGTTGTTTTGGATGGACAGGTAGATGCAATATGTAACTTAGCTCTTCAGTAAGCTTCTGCAGCAGGTATTTGTGGCCAGTTGTGGGAGAAATTATTTTTCAGGCCTGAGAAGTAACCCTTTTGCTGGAGATCTGTTTTTAAAGACACTTAGATTATCTGGACTGCATAAAGGTACAGCATTGTGATACAAAAAGTAACATCTGTGTATACTGGGTCATTTTCCTAAGAAAATCTTGTTTCTCTGCATTCTAGCAGTGCTGCTCAGAAACATATAGATTTAATAACATTTTATTATTCTAATATCTTTAGTGAACTAAGTTAAATGGTAGCTGTATTCCCCTCTACTAATGAACACTGTACAGAGACAGTTTTCTATTAATGCTGGTGAAGTACAATCAATATAGATGCTGGGTCAGGGTACTGTAAAATATTAACAATTATTAATATTCTTTCTTTTTCAGTTTTCTCCTTGTGTTTGGTTGCTTGATTTTGTCCGTGTTTTCTACTATTCCTGAACACACAAAACTTGCCTCTGGTTGTCTCTTCATTTTGGTAAGTGAAAATTCTAAATACAAGACAGTTTTACTGATACTTTTGTATACATTCAAATCATCTCCCTCACCATGGAGGAAGTAATATAATACAATAACTGAGCATTTTAAAAAATCAGACTGTTCCTCAGAATGATGAAAAAAATTATAAAATAGAAGACTCCACCATCTTTTTATTTAAAAACAGGTCAGATGGTAAGACAGTGCTAATAGAGTATAATACTGCATCCCCTTCTTTGCTTGAGAAGTGCTGTGGTTTTTAACTGATAGATTTTCTATTGCAGTTTGGCAGTGACTGAGCATGAAAGGCCTTTGATATTGCTGCTGTCATTTATAAAGTCAGTATGTAGTAAGAGGCACTTAAAATAGGAATTAATTTTGGTATCTTAGATACGGATTTGGGCTAGCTATTGGTAGATACTGACATTTTAGTAGCAGTTGCTGCAGTGGGATCTGGTAGTTTCATTATTTCTTCATAATACATGCTTTTGTATTATGTTTATCTCTCCCTTTTCCCTTTTGAGGTAAATGAAAATGGCTTTAATCCCTAAAAAGTGCTTAACATTTTTCATGTATTGTACGGATGCCACTTTATTAACCTGCTTCCTGATGGGCCATTTAGTTCTGCAAGTGATGGCCTGAGGATAGGCAGTAGTGAATATTAAAACATCACCCTATACCCAGAGTTACCGTGGTTATTTCAGTTCCATGTATTCAGCAGACTGTGGATGTTAGGTAATGCCTGAGATGAAGTAACTGTTGACAAATGCCAACATTTTAATTGTCATCACTGTATATATCCAAAAGCTCTGGTCTTTAGAACAGGTCCCTAATTAATTATGGCGTGAGCAGGCTGATAAGCATAATTATGTTGTGTGTAATGTCTTTACAGCACAGTGCAGGCCCATTGCATCAACTACCTGAACTAAATGTCCAGAGCTGGCTAGGTGCAAGTATGTAGTGTTCTGCTCCATTGGATGGTTTCTTAGCATGGCTAATTAGGGAGAACCATGCTAAATGTTGCATTTTTCTTCCTAGCCATATTAGTGCTTTTTCTTTCTCTGAAGAAAAGATCAGGTGGCATTAGACCAGCTAAAAATGGTCAGATTTAAACCTACACTTGTACCTAGACACATTATTTACAAACCTGAACACTTGGTAAATGGAAGTCTGTCTGAATGTTCTGCAGCTGGTTATACTGCTGTAACTGGTACACTAATTGCTAAGATTTTTTTGGTATAGAAAACAGGAAAATCTGATTAGTCTGAAAATACCCTATTTGTAATATAAGGTGCTTTTGTGACAAGTAGCCTGTTTTCCTGTATACTTATGCAAATTGGTCACAGAAATGCCATTTCTTCTGACATAAAATATGCATTTCCCATGAGCCACATATCTGTTGATTGTGTTGGTACACTTAGCACTGCTGATCCCTCAGCTGGCTGGTTCCCTGTGCTGTGTCACAGGATTCACGTGAGCCACAATGTCCAGGAGCTCTGTGAAGACTTGGCCTTGCGCCCAGCACTGGGAGAGGTGTGGTGGGCTCTGATTTCTGGTGCACCAGTCCTGGTAGAGGTATCCATCAGCTGAGCAGAGCTACTCAGTGTCTGCTGCAGGAAACTTTGGTGCTTTTTGCTGCTTTGGCTTCAAAGATGAGCTTTGTCCATCTTAACTGTTCTGACTGTACATCCCACGGCATCCTCTGAACATAGAATAGGGCTTAAGGAGGAAGAAGGTGGATGGTTGATCCTTGAAGCATCAATACTAACCTCATCCAGCATTTCTATACTATAGCCTATTGTGTTCAGCATACCTCTGGCAGGAATAAACCTAGTGATGATGAATTTTGCATCTCCTGCCATGAGTCTCTAATGGAGAAAAATATAAACACAGCAAAGTATGAAGTTCCAGAAGCAGGCTAAAGCTGATTGTTTTATTGCAGTTTGCTGATGTGTGGTTTGTTCCTTCTCCACATACTGAATAATTAGCTGATATTAGCAATGTTATCAAAACAGGCTTTTGCAACCACAAACCAAGAGGAAAATACATTCCTGCATTAACTCAGGAGCAGCTGTTTTGGCTGTGCCAACACCTAACTGCAATCACTAGAGTTTTCGCAACCGTTTCCTTGCAGTGACTCACACAGCTCTTCCAAATGTGTCATTTAGTAAGACAGCTGTACTATCAGATTTGGTTTAATACTGCTTGTGCTTTGTGCTTGAAATAGAAAAGATAGGTTTATTTTCTAATGAAGTACCATACAAATATAAAAATTCATAGAGCTGCCTGCTGGGTTTCTGTGAACTGTTTGTTTTGCAGATTTATTCCAGATGGTGTCCCCTACAGCCATGTTAATTGGCTAAAAAGCTAGTGTAATGTTCCTTCAACTTAATACCTGAGCTGCTGTGTGCACTGGCACCTGTGGCTTTTGACATATTGCAGCTATTCACAATTACACAGGGAGATTAAAAAGGGAACTGTAGATGAGCTGAGCAAACCTTTTCCTCCTTCTCAGAAAGGCCAGAGGAGATGAAATTATTCTTCTCCAATCAGTCAGTTCCATTTATCTGCCCGAGCTGTGCCTTACAAGGGAGCAGAGAATATATCTCCTAATCACTGCATCCCAAATACTCTCTCAGAAACGTGCAGCAATATGTGATAGCTCAAAGCAAATCATTTAGGGAAGCAGTAATTGCTGAAGGCTTCTGAGCTTCAGCAGAGGTTAATGGACTCATCTGGGCTGCAGAAATGCCTGAGATCTGCTACCAGAGCTGAGGCAAACCTGCCCTGCTGTGTTGTGTTGGACCCAGCTCCAATTCTGGCATCCATACAAGCACTACTGTGTTCCAAGGTGTCTTCTCCTTATTAGGAAACCTGTCAAGGGAAATGCCTTCAATATTTGAATTTTACACTTAAAATGAAAGCCATGCAGATAAATTAAGTGCATGTTACATACGGTAATGTTGGATTATTGCATCAGTAATTCATTTGGTTAGATTTGTGTCCAGAAATAATAAGAGTAACTGGGAGGACAGCATCAGATAATACTCCCTATACTCACAATTATAGTGATGCTTCAGCCTCTTCTGTGCACACAAGTTCTGTCACTTCAGTTGTAGCAGTGATATATTCCAGAGAGGCAGTAGAATAAAAATCTACTTCAGCATCAAAATAAACCACAAGCAGTTTAAGAATCCAACTAACACAGCAAGAAAATAATCTTTGGTGTATTGCCGATCTACAAATACATTTGCTAGCATTATGTCAAATAATAAACACAAGGGGAGTAAAACTGAGGCTGTGAAGGCAAAATCAAATCTTTTGGGGAAGATAGCCGAGAAGGAATATTATGTGGAACTGGAGGTCATTCACTCTTTTAACCAAAGTCTCTACATTTTAAGTTCATTTTCAACTGAAGCTGAAAGTTATGTGAATTTCTGCTTCACTTCCGTTTGTTTGCTGTCAATGCAAGAAAATTAACAAAATAATTTTCATTGACTCAGGAAAATTTGACAAATTGAGCAGTAAAAAAGGGTCTTGGATCAGTTTAAACGTTTCTGATCTGGCATAAAACATTTGTGTATTTGGTTATTTTAGAACTTTAGTCTTAAAGCTCAGATTAATGTTGTAAGAAACAAAATTTCATTTTTATTGAAGTTAGAAAGCATCCTTTTTTTTTGTAATTTTAATTTTTAATCAAGATGGGTAGATTGAAAAACGCAAGTGAATTTCTGCAGGATTGGTTTTATCAAATCTGTTTTGTGGTTTTCTCTGAAAATGTCTGGTGTAGAAAACTGTACCCAGATCTTTAGAATAAAGGCCTCTGAAAATGTACTCTAGGAACACATTCTTCAAGCAGAAATAGCTCCCAAAGATATAAAGCAGACAGTGCACAGGATGAAGCTGGTTCCTCCATGTACTGTGGTCACTTAAATGAACCCAAAAGGAGAGTCTACCAAGTGCTTCTAGCAATTAATATCTTTCCAGGATTTTTTTTCTCCTAATATTTTTGCATAAAAGAAAGAGGATACAAACAGTGATTTAATAACATAGGGTATAGCTGTCCCATAGCAGGTAAGCATATATTCAATTTGCCTCTGCTCTAGGAAGTAAGTCTATCCACAGGAATTTGATCATACAAATCTGCTACAGCATTGTAAAGCTAGCCAGAGTGGACTTTAAAAAGGGAGATGGATAGTGCTCAGTTTAAAAAGAAGTAGCATTTTTCAGTTTAGATTGTACTGGCACTTGAATTCTCTTGCCATGCTTGGATAAAAGACCACCAGACCTGGTAAAGGACTTAATAATGGCTCTATAGGACCAGCTATCAAGGCATTAAAGGAAAAAGATGATCTTGAAAGATCTCAATTATAAATACATTTCTAACAACAGTATAGACCATATTACTGGAATTTTGCTGAGTCTTCTTCTGAGAGAAACAGATTAATTTATTCCTGAGCTAAAAATCAGTGAGTTTGTCAAAACTCAAAATCAGTATTACTCAAGAAATACTGATTTCTAGTGTTTTATTTTCCAAATCAAATCTTAGCTTTTAAATTTCAAAATTCCTCATAGAAATCTCTGAAAAATTACATTAGACATACAACACTGATGTTATCAAAGACAGAATAAGAGAGGGAAATATAATGTTGATAAGGTCAAAACCTTCATGTTTTCGGTCTTGTTTGGATTCATGTACACTAATATTATAATAACATGAGCAAAAAGCAACTCAACCATGTCATAATAAACTACCTGTTAGCTTTGAAAATATTCTTTCCATATAAAAATGAATATTCTCACATCTTTGCTGTTTAAATTGATGTTCTCCTATTATGTATACAGATTTGACCAAATCAGAGCTGACTGCAGCTTACAAAGATTTGGACAAGAGTTCATCACGACTACTTGTGAATCTTTGTGTAGAAACAGAACAGACTTCCCACTGGAAACTTAAATGCTGGACACACTTTGCTGAAAGTAAAAGTTATTACAAGGAAGTCCGACAGAAAGCAAAAATGTAAATTAAAAGATGAAGTTGTTATAAACAGTGGCTGTCCTCAAAGCTTAATTCTCCTCTCAGAAAGCAATGTTGGCACTTGCAACCAACCAGCAAAGCTCTCTAACAAACAAGTGCACGCTGTAGCTATGGAGAGAGAGGTGAAAGTAACCATAAAAATTATTTCCTAACAACAGAACACAGCACTGCACCTAAAACTCTCGAGCTATCTCTATACTGTCAGCAGAAGGTATCCATATATTGACAACAATGCTGAGGGTGATAAGTACACTTCAACAGATCAGAGAATAAAGATGTCTCAGTCCTGGCATAAGCCTATTATTGATATGGTCCTGGGATTGATTATATTGTTAGCAATATTTTGTCCTTTCTTTTCTTTTGTTCTTCTGTATTAAGCAGAAATTACCTTTGTAAAGAAAAGATTGAAAATCACACACTGAACAGAATCATTTTTCTGTTATAATTAAAATTGCAATATATTACGTTCTACTGGGAAATCTTGATGACTAAAGATGATTAAAACTGCATATGTGATCTACAATTAGGGTAAAAAATAATCTCATAACTGAATCACTTGAAGAAGGTAGAATAACTATGAACAGTTACCTCAAGTGCTACAGAATTCAGCAGCAAATGCAGTAGAAGGCAAGAGAGATTTTGTCGCTGCCAGAGTAGAACCACCAGTCAGTGTGTTTAACAAGAAATCTGCATTTGATGTGCAATGTTAGGATCACTGGAGTTGCCATAAGTCAGTGGCTGCTGGATGAAATGCCATCCACACATCTATTTTCCATTCCTCTGAATGAACAGAGGATGTGTAGGAAAATGAGTGGTAAGGTGCAGTGAAGAAAGATGAATGGAAATAGCAAAACCACAATCAGTGATAAATGTAACAAGTTCATGGCCTAGTACAATCTTAATATTAAAACTACTAAGCTGTAGTAAGAAAGCCAATGTTGAATTTCTAAATAGGTGCATTATGCTAATTTATGTTACTGTTAACAGTTCCTATATAAGAGCTGTTACTTAGCTTATCTTATTTATGTCATTGTATGGCTATATGCAGAGTCAGGAGAGAAGATACTGGTACAGAGAACAATCAATTTCTGATTCCCTTTGTTTCCTAAAACAAATAGAATTAATATTCAAAGGCAGCAAATATATTAAGAAAGTCTTTTAGCCAGCCTTTCAAGGGGCCACTTCCTCTAGAGAACACAGAATCTCTAGGAGGATTTTGAGATTAAGAGTGGAAAATGGGGACGATTAGATGTCAGTGATGGGGTGGCAGGCTTCAGATTAATAAGGGTATATGTCTTTGAGGAAGGAAAATCATATCTCCTTTTAGATTGATCAACACGTTGTGCTAAAAAACCCAAACAGCTGTCCTGGACTTCCTTTAAGGACAAATAAGCAACATTCCTTACACAATTGCTCTTCCCATGACATGTCTTCTTTCTTGTTTAATCACTTGTAGTGATAACAAGGTAGCATGGGAAATCACCTTCAAGTAGTAAGTGTAATATTTTCTACTGATGTGAATTTGTAATAGTTTATGCTAGATCCTGCAGTATTGAATTTTATTGGTTTCATGCCAGAGTTTGATATGGAGATCAAGAGCTATCTCCTTAAAACAGGCAAGAAACAGTTTAGATTGCCACAGTAAAAAATGGATAGATATCAAACTCTCTATCAGAAATTCAGACCTGACCTTTGTCAGGGAAATATTGATTTGCCAAATGGAAATGCAGAATATGTCCCCAGAGGAAAGCCAAAGTACATGGTTAAAAATAGCATGTAAGGAAAAAATTCTACAAACCATTAAATGTCAAAAGGAAAAGAGTGCTGAAGAAGGCAGCATATCAGTGATATGAAAGCTGTTTGGAAATCTAGGGAAAATCCAGTATCTGAGTAACAGAAAAGCTGCAAATCACTCGGTCTCTTTGTAGAGATGTGACAAAGCATGTGAAGGGAGAGAGAGCTTGCTGCAGTCGAAATGTGAATTTTCCTCAAGTGGCAGGAGAAATCTATTCACAAGATTCAGCTTAAAAACTGAATTCAAGCAAATGTCCAGCACACAGCTGGATAAACACACCATGCAATGGGCGAGCACCTGGCTCGTGTTGGGCACTAAAGGTCGCAGTGAATGGGGTGACCTGTCACTGGAGGAGTCTCACAGGGCTCCATCACCAGCCCTGTGCTCTTCCACATCTTCATAATTGATTTGGAGGCAGGACTGGAAAGGGATACCGAGCAAGTTCACAGAAAATACGGAACTGGGAGGAGCTGCTGACTCCCTTAAAGGCAGGGAGGCCCTGCAGAGAGACCTTGACAAATCAGAGGGCTGAGCAATCACCAACCATATGAATTGCAGTTCAACAAGGGAAAGTGCTGGATTCTGCACCTGGGATGGGCAGCCCTGAGTGTACGGACAGACTGGGGAATGGGATGCTGGAAAGCAATGCCAGGGAAAGGGACCTGGGGACTTGGCCAGTGGAAAGTTGACCATGAGCCAGCAGTGCCCTGGAGCCAGGAGAGCCAACCCTGTCCTGGGGACATCAGGCACAGCATCACAGCCAGGCAAGGGAGGGGATTGTCCTGCTCTGCCCTGAGCTGGGGCAGCCTCACCTCCAGTGCTGGGGACAGTTCTGGGCACCACAATGTGAGAAAGACATTAAACTATTAGAGAGTGTCCAAAGGAGGGCACAAAGATGGGGAAGGGCCTTGAGGGGAAGCCGTGTGAGGAGCAGCTGAGGGCACTTGGTCTGTTCAGCCTGGAGGAGACTGAGGGGAGAGCTCAGTGCAGGTACAACTTCCTCAGGAGGGGAAGAGGAGGGGCAGGCACTGATCTCTGCTCTGTGGGGACAGTGACAGCACCCAAGGGAATGGCCTGAGCTGTGTCAGGGGAGGTTTAGGTTGGATATCAGGAAAAGATTCTTCACTCAGAGGGTGGTTGGACACTGGAACAGGCTCCCAAGGGAAGTGATCACAGCACCAGCCTGACGGAGCTCAGTAAGTGTTTGCACAGTGCTCTCTGGCACATGGTGTGACTCCTGGGGATGGTGCTATGCAGGGCCAGGAGATGGACTTTGATGGTCGTTGTGGGTCCCTTCTGACTCAGATTGTTCTGTGATTTTGTGATTCTGTGAAATAAGTATTGAAATACAGGCAAAAACACAAAGTTCAGTCCTGAGGACCCTGAGTTGTGGGTGAGCTACAAAGGTGAATTAGCAATAATAAATACTGGCCATTTTAGACTTTTAGGTTTCCATGAGGTACCTAAGAAAAGGGTGTATGTCATGGACAGGGCAATAATAATAACTTTGGTATCATATCTGAACCAGACAGGAATTGGCTAATTGTACCATATGAAGATACGATCATAGGAAATGTATGGCTCACAAAGATATATATATGTTTCCTTTTTCCAAGTGACCAAAATTCCATAAGCCTGGAAAAAAATAATAGGAAAATCTGCAAAACAGTCAGCGAATGGCATAATGTGTGAAACACAAGATTTGGTATACTGGCTCTCAAAATCCAGTTATTTGACTAAAAAAGGGGAAGCAAGTCAACTTTTTCACAGAACTTAAGGAACTGAATAAAAATATTGTGACCAAATACTTGATCAATAGCAGAAATGTTTGATGAGGTGATATTTTTGAGAAACTAAATGCAGGAACGGGTTTTTGACTGATTGGTTTGAGTGTCTACCAAGACCAGCTTGTAAAAAGCTGCAAACTGTCAGAAAACACTTCCTTAAATTTGTTTTTCGAAGATTTTTGGTACTGGTAACATTTCAGTATATATCAACCGAGATGCACTTAGGTCTCCCAGTGGCTAAAACATGCACAGATGAACACCTAGGGAAGCTCTCTTGATGAGCTTTGACAATTGGGAAATTGCAAGAAGTAATTTTTAAAAGAACACTGCAGATATCATTTGCAGAATCTCCAGCATTTAACAACTCCAAACATGCTAATGCCAAAGAATAAAAGAATGAACATACTGTCCTACTCTGCAGTACAGCATGTCAGATGTTATCAGTTAATTCACATGCACATGACCAGCCATAACAATTAGCCTAAACCCCTGGCAGCAATACAAAATCTATAGGGATGCCAGGGCATAAAAGGATTCAGAGTTCTGATGCCTGTTCTACACTTGTTTTGGACAGACAAAAAAATACAAAATTCTTCACAAACATTTTGGATGGAAAATTTTGGATCTGTGTTGCTACCAGAGGCATGTGCTTGAACTTCTGCCTCTAATGTGACATCAGAAATGTGACTACAGCAGAAAAAAATGCGTGAAGAAATCACAGAGGAAGTGCGAAGGCCTGGGTACAGCTGTACTGAACGTCTTTGTTTTCAATACGAGGATAAATTTAAAATCAAAATTAGACCATTTACCACTGATATCTCACTAAAGAGAAAGAAAATCTGAACAAGCACAGAGAAGGGTAAAAAAAATTTTTGGAAAGTAGAAAATTATTCTCTAATGTGACTTTTATGCTATCATCTCCTTTATGGAATTCTCCTGGATGTGTGGTTGGACCTGACACATAAACAAATGGTATGGCACAAAGCAGTGAGTGCAAATGGCTGGAAAACACTATGTTTAAAGGTGATGCAGTATCTGGGAAAGAGCAGGATAGACCTGGAGAAGTCAGTGTTTCCCACTGCACTTTTCCCAGTTTGAAAGAGGGTATTCAGTCCCCCAGGAGCTTTGGGCACCTGCAGGTCCTCAGCAGTTGGCCCATGATGGTGATGTGAAGTGAGTCTGTTGGTCTGTGGAGGCAGAGGATGCTGAGGAAGATTAGCACAGTTTCAGTGGTAGGAATCATACATTGTGTTGATATCATAAATACTCATCTTTATAAGAGATTATAAAAAGCAGAAATAAATAGCATCTATGTAATTCTGCTGCTGGGTTGTACTATCTGATTCAAAACTGGTTTTATTTGAAGTAAAATTCACAGCTTTTCTCTGTTGCAAAGGAATAAAGAAGAAGCATGACTGATGGGTGCCATGTCAGGTATAAATATTAAAAGCTAAAAGGAGGTTAGATAGCAGAAGTCATATATGTAACATGTGGACTAAGCATATAACAGGGATTTTCATATTATATCAATAGATTTGTAGTTGTGTATTTGAGTAAAAGGCACAAATTTGATTTCTCAATAATCCTCTTTTCAATGTAGAATCTACATGGAAATTCTTAATTATAATATGGAAAATCAATTGCACTAAAAGTATCACATCCACTATAAAACTGATAAAAGATAAAAAGGTGCATAAATTTCACTTCATGCTTATTGTATATTGCACTGGGAGCTGAAGTGAAGTGTCTGGTTGTGATTTATATGCCACTAATAGGTTCTATTCTGGGTTATGTTTTCAGATTTATGGCTGTCTCTCCCTCTGTTCAACTGCAGTTGGAAATAATTAAAACATTAGTTTCTTAAGTGTATGTATGCACATGCAGATACTCTTGTTAGCTGTTTAGACCAAAGATCTCCCCTTTTTAGTGCTGAAACATGAAAAACACAAATGTGTTCAAATTTACTATTATTTTAAACTATGGATCATGCACATATTCTGACCTGCTTGTTTTAATCTGGAAATGGCCAGTATAACACAATTGCCTGTAGTCCTACACCAGCTTCTGCATCATAACTATTTAAAATCCAGATGGTTGTCAAGTTTCATTGAAACAGACCAGTACAGTGCTTCCCCTCACATCCCAATGGCACATCTTTAAACTGTACAGCCCAGCTGTAGAGCTTAGTACCTCTTGGCTTTAGACATGGATGTTGTTGATAAGATGAGGTGTTCTGTTCTTGCTTTAATTGAATGATAAAACAATCTCATCCTCTTTGACTATGAGTAATAAAGCATTGCTATTTGGATCAAGTATCAAGTGTTCATGTGTCACCATAAAGATATTTCAGCAGCTGGTGACATACTTAAATCAGTCAGCCATAAATTAGAGCATGAGAACATGTTTATTCTCCCTCTGTTCAAAATGATTTGGAAACACTGGACTTGCCTGTTTACGAGATTTTAGGGAAGAGGGGATATGTCCCAAGCAGTATCAGATGACACTGTTCCTCGTGTTCTGCTGTTGTGTTAGTGTAGTGAGGCTCTCTGATTTACACCTGATAAGGATCTGCAGTGCAGCTACACTGAAGAGATGTTGTCTTCAGAAGGAAAACACTTGTGGCCCTACTGAAGCTTATTTCAGAGGATTCATTTGGTCTGTTCTTGTCCTTTTCTCTGACTTCTGACAATGTCAGTTGTAAACACAGTTCTCCTATGAGCTCAAGGGAGGCAGCTCTTCGTATCAGTTTGCAGCTGTGTTGTGCTACTTCATTAGACTTTAGCATAATTAAAATCACCATTTCCGTACAAGAAATATAATTAAAATAAGAGCAGAGACATTGTCTTGTGGGTGGATTTCTTATATCCAAGCCTCAGCTCATTTACACATTGCAAAATAACCAGAAGCATCCTAGATCAGCACGAGTGCTCAACTTTGGTAATTTTCTTGTTGCAAAATGGCTCTAATTCCCCAAAGTTACAGTCTACAGTGAAGGCATCATCAGCAAATTATTTTCAGTTTTAATAAGTACTTATGCTAAAGAGTGGGAAAGCTAATTTATAAACTTTTTTTTGCTGTTAAAATGTTATGCTTAGGGAAATCCTTATCATTAAAATCTGCTTGAGAAGCATATTAATGTAAGCAATTTCAACAAATCACGTATCCTAATTAGATAAGAGGAAGAAAAAGGTGGGGAAAGTGCTGGATTGTACAAAGTATGCTTGATTTGCTTAATCATCAACCCTGTTGATTAGAGTCCTTCAGGACCTTTTATTAACACAAGCCTTGCTCTGGATGACCACTTATTTTCTTTTCCTGCCATTTGTGTGACCCTCGTTGTTCCAGTGGTGTAACAACCCAGGCACACACAGATGTAAAAATCTTCAGGAGAACACTGCTAGCCAAAAGCAACTGAACCTGTGAGCCCCAGTGGTCACCCTTGCTTCTCCTGCATATGCATGGTTCCCCATAACAATTGGAGCTGCATGTGCAGAAACATTTCAGAAGGAAAAGCTCATCAGTTTGGAAGAACTGTGCTTGGAGAAGGAAGAAAAACTTTCCACTGTCTGAACCAGCAATGCATCTGCCATAGTGGTTACTGGGAGGTGCTAACCATGAGGTTGAACAGCCAAAAAAGTGACAGATTGTGGTAACTCTGCTGTAAGGCCAAGTGCAGCTGTGATTGGAAAAGGATAACAAGATAGGGAAAAAGCAAGAAATGGCAAAGGCTAATGCACCTCTGCTCTACCTAGGAAGGGAAGGGTTAGGTTTCCAGTAAATCTTAACTTGCTCATCAGTTCAAATCCAGCCTTGCTTAATTTTGAAGAGGGCCAGATTTATAAACAGTGCAAGATTTTCCCATTCTGATGTAAATGTTGTTTCTCATTCTCATAAGTAATTCAAAATTAATGATGTTCCATTCTATTATATGTAGGACAGAGATACTTGGAATGCGTAATTTCTTCAGTCTACAAGTCTACAAAGCACGAAGTCTAATGATTTATTCCATCACATGCCTTTCCAATTATGTTCTGATCTTCTGTTTCAATTGCTAGGAACTAAACCCAAGTTATTTCAAAGCCTAGATTTATGCTTAAGTTGGCAATAAGCCTTCCAAATGAAATATAAAAATTAAAATCCTGATCTTGTTTGGGATGCATCCTTCCAATTTTTGCCCATGGAAGACCAAGAACCTCATAACTTCACAACTGCCATAAGAAAAAATAATGTCATTCCCTGGCCTGCATTAACCCTGACAGAGATTTGCCTTAACATTTTGACTGAGTGTCTGACTATTAAACATTATTTTTTAAACAGTAGTATGGAATTCCATGTCTCTCTCTGGTTTTGACCCAAATCAATCCAAAATAAAACAAATCTGTTGTGTGTACTACTATGAAGAGTTCTGTTTAAACATATTATGGTTTTTTTTAAAGTCCTTTCCCTTTAGATTTTTTTTTATATTTATTCCCCTCAAAATCATCTTTTCTTTGAGGAAGTAGGAATCATTAGGATATAAAGATCAGTTTGAAACATCACTATTTCAGTAAGTGCAAAAATAAGTGTGAAATCCCATCTACATTTTCTTCAATGTCTTTTGTAGTGTACAGTATAGTATATTATATGTATTTGCACAGTGCTTATAGTGTACTTTTAAATTTACAGAAACTTGTTATGGGTGGAAGAAAATCATACGCAGTATTTTTAAAAGCAGCAGTTCCTTTAGGATCCCAGTGCACAGAGACGTATTTACTGTATTTGAGCTCAATATAATCACAGTTGTTATATTGTTTAAGTAATAGAAAAAATTATTTAAGTAGTAGAAACCTTAGTTAATTTTGACATGATATTACCATGCATAAATTTGTAATGGTTCTAGGAATGGTAACTTTTTCTCAAGGAATGAACAGAGATATTTCACATTATTTCCTCAAGAAAAACTCTTACACCATCCACAAAAAAAAAAAAAAGAGAAAATATCTTTTTGCTCTTTTTCTTTCCCAAAATATATGTATCTCCAAGAAGTTGCTCTTTTTAGTATATATGTTTTTGTGTGTGAGACAAATAAGATTTCTGTCGCTAATACACAAAGGCACCACGTAGTACACAGACTCTCAGAGATGTGCTTTCAGCACACAATAACTTTTCTCATCTTTGTCTCACTGAGCAAGAATAGCACCTAGTAATGGCTAACAATAGTATAGGTGATAAATACAAAATGCATAGCGCTGGTAGGAATCAGAAGAGTAAACTTTCCCCAAAAATTACCTCTTTCCAACTCCTGCCAGCAGTTTTGCGATACTATTTGAACTGACTTGAAGCTTCCAGGATCGTTAAGTACTTTCTGTCCTTGCCAGTTCCCCATCAGAGGCCCTGCCAGGGTCCAGAGTACAGGAGAGGACACACTCCTGTGTGTGTGGATCAGCTTCTGGAAGATGCCTGGGACAATTTCACTGTACTTACAAAACATATCGCCCGTCTTTGTACACACTCTATGTTTTCCAGGGAAACAACAACCTTTAGTCAAATGAAAGTTTTAACAAGAAAAGGATTTTAATGTAAGCAAAGACTTTTTCATGCTTCTCAGCCCTCCTTTCCTTCAGTATCTTTTACCCTAACCCAAAGAAAATTCTTCCTGAGGAGGATCAGATGTCAGATGGCCTGGATGCCTGCCATCAACCCTCATAAATTCAGAGGCTTCATTGAACAATGTGTAAACCAGATTTGACAATTCATGATTTAACTACCACTATAAAAGTGGTAGTTAAATAACTAAAATACATATTCTTTTTTTTTTTCCAGTTGGCTTCCTGTCCATTTTATTCTTGGCCTACACAGAATTTCCTACAAGGAAATGTACCACAGGGTAGCCAACTATTAGGAATTATTGTTACTATATGGGGAACTTTTTCAATTTTATACATAATCCTTTCTGAAGTTGTGCAATAACACTGCCCATGGAATTAAGTTGAAGTTTCTTGTAGTGGAATAAAAAGAAAAGCTCAAACAATCACACTCATTTTTCCATGTGTTCTTTTCTAATAAAAAATGTGGCATTTTCTTCAGCCACGTTTTAGCAGAGGGATCTTATTCTACTTTTGTAACTCAGACATTCAATACAGGATTTAAGAAACCAAAAATGAAGACACCGAAGAAGCCTCTAAAAGTGTTTTCAGTGTAATGTAGCTACACAAGCTGACATTTTAGGAAGTAATACTATGTTTTCAAATTGTTCTATGACAGCAAAAGCAATTAAGTCCACAATGTTTCAGTGGACTGCCACTAATCATAATCTAGTAAAGAATCATTACATGGCACAACATTAATAATGCCATTCTTTCCGGTAAATTCATGCCTGAGCTGACACATTGGCTTGTAGAGTTGTAGGGTCTCACAGTCAAAAAGTATGCAAGATGTTTATTAGGGAAAAGTCAATATTGGATCAACCCTACCCTTGCAAAAATTCCTTTATTTAATTCATTTGCAGTGCTCTCTTACTGTCCTCACCCTGCAGGAATAACAAATTAATTGGCTGACAAGAAACAACTTACTTCTGGACACAGAAATACTTTGGGCTGCCAAATAAAACACAACTTCCATCCTTTTCTTCTTGATGAGCTCTTTAAGAAAGTCCCTCGAGTACTTTTCTCCTTTTGTGAACATACAGATTTTTATTTTGTCATTTCAAAACATATGACTTCGTGATGGTATACCAGAAGAATATCTACGTTTTTAATTCCATACAGTGTATATGTAGTATATCACTGCATACTATTGAGCTGCAGATCTCCTTAGGGTATGGAGCTGAATTGTGCTCCAAGCTCTATTACTGCAACCCCGTTGACCTCACTGTTGAAATGAAAATTTTAGAATAAAAATGGCATAAATACATGTTGATGCTTTTAAAATAGACAGTCTTTAAAAAGGTTCCAATGTGAAAAAAAAGGCAGGCCAAACAAGCAAAGCAAAATTTCTAAAGGCTTGAATTCACAGATTGTCCAGGGAAAGTTATGCCTAGAGTGGGCACTCATTTATTGCCTTACAAACAATTACATACCCATTGTATGTAATTACACTTGCACATACCTTAACCTACTGCTGAGAACAGATTGATTTCCCAGATTCTCAATCTCAGTTACTTCACCTGCATATTGCAACAATGAGAATATATCTCTGAAAACTTTTAGCCTTTAAACTAAGAACTAATTTTATGCATGTGGATTTGGAACATTTTTCACTAGCTGTATAAATTACCTGTGCTCTGATGCTCAATATGCAAAGTCTTTGAGTATTTTGGTCTGATATTTTTGTATATTATTCAGTTCTTCACTGTTTCATATTTAATAGCCAATCTTAGCTGATACTTAATGTTAGTCAGGTTAGGCTTAGACCATTCGCTGTGAAGCTCTGGGTACTGTGTGCTGCTTGTAGAGGTGTGAGAATCCTGGGCAGCAAAATCCCATGTTTGGCTTGGGATATTCAGATGCTCAAGGTGGATTGTTAGACACAAACAGTAGTGATAAGATTCCTGATGTTTAAATGTTGGTTATCTGTAACAGCCATTTTTCTTATTTGCCATTTCTAGGAATTTGTCATGATTGTTGTCTTTGGTTTGGAATTTATCATTCGTATCTGGTCTGCTGGGTGCTGTTGTCGATACCGAGGATGGCAAGGAAGACTGCGCTTTGCAAGGAAACCTTTCTGTGTAATAGGTGAGTGTCCCAGCTCTAGTTCTTTTTAAGATAAACACCTTCCCTCTCCTGTTTTGTTTCTGAGTGAAAACTATTGGAATCAGACTGTTTACAGCAACCAGCTGTAAGTCCAGGATAGCTGTGTGTCAGCTCTCATCTGCCCAGGGTTTCTTTAGATAGAAATCATGAAATCCCTAAAAACCACTCAGCCCGTGTTTCTTATGTTCTCCAGAAGACATTTTCCTATGAACCTCATACATCTGGCCTATATATTGGACAAATGAGGGGTTGAGAGCCGATCTCATTGATAATCAGAGGAGATGTATGCTTTGAATGGACATGCTACATCTTGTACATACATATGTGTACATATCATGTTCTTCTTATTTAACCTCTGTGATCAGACACTGCAAGAAGTTTGAAAGCTTCCCTAGATAAATCGTCTCACAACATTGCTGCTTCCTGTTTTGCTGTTCTCTGCGTGACAGCCCACATATCAGCTCTGCAGTGACAGTGGAATAGGATACAATATCTTCTTTATTTCTTCTGCATCTTTTTCAAGACACTCTTCCTTCTCTTCTTTGCTTTAGAATTTGTCTGTGACAATGGTGAATAGGCTCACAACCAGTCAAAACCCTATTTTGAAAAGAATTCTGCAGGAAAACAGTTTCCCAATAAAGGCAGAAATCAAAGATCAAACTCATCTGATAATTTATTATTTTTCTAATGGTTTGGAGAAAATGCTTTTTGTAGATCATCTGTGAAACTTCAGGATATCAATATCCAAACTTCTCTCTCAGCTTCCTTCCTCTCTCCAGCCTTTAATTTCATCTGCCTGTATCTCAATACAATTATTGTGTCTCATCTGGGGCAGGAAATATGTTCTTCCATACATCTCTACAGCTGCTAGTACATGGAGTCATATGCCTCCAGCCATAAAACACATGGGATTCAGTGTAAGCAGCAGATGAATGCCATCCTGGTCTAAACAACAGTTACACAGTGTTCCTTGGCACAGCAGACTAGTGTGCTGGTTAGGGCTAATGTGTGGAGCAAGTTTTTTTCCTTCTTAGTAAATCCACACTTTCTCCCACTAAGAAACTCCTGCAAAGGAGGAAGTTGCATGAGCAGCTAGAAAGACACCCCAGATTGTTTCACCCTCAGAAAGAAACACCCCGTCTATGCTATTTTATGAAAATGTGGGAGAGGGGCAAGTATCAGGATTGGCATTTGTTTTGTTTGGGCAGCAGGGGAGGTGGGTAGGTACTGTGCCAGGTCACACACTTGCCCCAAGATTTCCATGCCTAGCAGAAAGTGGAAATCACAAAACATGTGACTCCTTAACCAGACTTGCCATTATTCCAAGACTTTATGGTGCACTTGAAATTTTGCAGTAGTCTGGTTTTGTCAGGACACAATCATAAGAAAGCACCACTGTTAATTTAGTAAAACTAACTTACTAGAACTTTAGAAGTTTAATAAAAACACTTTAAAGATTTTGAAGTTACCAGAACCATTTGACTTCTGAGTGTTTTGCTACTCTTCCAAACGCCACTGTATAGAAACACTAGCAGTTTGTTTGATTCAGTTTTTGTGTCTCCTCCCTTTCCTGTCTCCACTCAACTGGCAAGTTTCATACCAGTGATTAACATCACTCTGAGGTGTTCATTCTCAGTAAAATTGAATGCAGGAGTTCTTCTTTGTACAAAATTCTGTATATTTAAAAGATGTAGATCTGATTATTAGGACATAGTTCAGGGGTGGACTTGCCAATGCTGGGTTAACAGTTTGTCTCAATGATCTTAAATGTCCAACCTAAATAATTCTATGATTCACAGGGAGACTAGAGATTTCTGAGCTTTCCTTAAAACTACTCATATCTACCCTCCTACTGTTGGTGAAAGAGTTCAGGCAGGTCTTCTGGCACAGATCACCCTGGGGAGGTGGGTTTACTTCAGTCAATTATGGTATTTCCTCCTTTCTCTGAAATTCACCTGCTCTTCTTGTTTCATCTATTTTTATGTAAGCAGTCTCTGGCCTTAAAAGCATCTTTTCTGTCCCACCTGGAGCTCTATCACTTGCTAGCAGAATTAATTAGTAGACAACAGTCTATTGCATGTAGATGTCTTCCTATGCTGGTGCACTGGATGGAAAGGAAACTTTGTTCTGCAGATTCTGGAAACTAAACCAATAGTTTGAATTTCTTGCCATTGGCTGTTCTGCATGTCTCTTCTTTTATTGATTGACTTCAGTCCATTTCTGGACTTCAGCATCCCAGAAGGGAGTTTCTGATGTTCTGATGTTCAGCATCTTTCCGGATTTGATCTTCTGAGGAGAAACCAAGTCATCTTGCAGCTCTTGATACCTAAAATAATTACTTGCCTGACACCTTGGCTTTGCAGTCATGGCAAGTGTGAGGCAGCAGCAAAGGTCAGAAGGCTGTGTTAGCCAGAGCACAACAATAGATGATTGTCTCCCTTTACTCATCGCTCATTACAACACATCCAAGATACTGCACCCCATTCTCCCCCTCCAACACCACACCTGAAAGACCTTAAAAAACTGGAGTGAGTTCAGTGAAGCCGTGAGGATGATCAGTGCTGGAGCAGCTGCCCTGTGAGGAGAGGCTGAGGGACCTATACGTGTTCATCCTGGAGAAAAGATGGCTTCAGGGGGAACTCAATGAAATCAGTGCTAGGGTCTCCTTAAGAGCACATGGCCAGTTTGGGCCTATTACTTTTAATTATTTACTTAGTCATCCATTCAATTATTCTTTCAGTTTATTGTTACAGTGGGACAATAATATTTTAGAAGACTTACTCTGTTTACTATTAATTAAATTTGCGATATATCTCCAGCAGATCTTTTCCCTGATTATTTTTTGTGATTAAACACAAATCACATAGGGCAATGGCCTAAGGGCTAGAAATAACAAATTTGAGGATTGCCTCAAGGGTCATATTTAAACAGCTTTTATTTTTTCCATTAATAACCTAATAACAAGAGAAGTTTTATGCAGAGCCAAAGCTCTGTGCTTATGTTAGTGTGCCTACAATGTCACCACTCTGACAAATTAGTTCATCATCACTTTGTGCTACCAGGTTAGTAATTATATCTATCAAATTATTTGACACTTTTGTACCCTTATTTATTTCTGTAAAAATGGGAATAAAAGTGTAGTATTAACCTTGCTTTGTATTTTGTCCCATGTTACCTGACATCCTTCATTTTCTCTGATTGTATATGAGCTTGTGTACATATTATAAAGGGCATAGCATCACATCCTTACAGGCATGCAAGGTACTTAAATATGTATATATCCCTGCAAATCTTAAATGTCACAGGTATATCACTCTAAAGCTTGGCTGTTAGCACTGCAGAATGATGTTGTTGTGTTGTATTGCTCAGAAGAGCAGCAATGCAAGCAATGCATATTCTAACTGCTCTCTGGAGCCTCTGGAGATCAGGGATGCTGAAAAAACAGGAAGAACTTGATGCCTATGCCTTAGTTCCCTGAAGATCTCCAAAATAAAAGAGGACAAGTCTAATTGGGAAGATATATAGCATCCACTCTGTCAAGCCATTTGGGGACACTGAAATAAATGAAGAGTCCATTGTCCTTCCTCTAGCAATGGGCTCCCAGATGGTGGTATGTGACCTGACAAAATTAAACTTCTGGCCACTCTCTTTATGTGTATCAGAGGATATACCATCACAGTGAGATCTTAGCTTCCAATTGGAACACTGTAAAATCACTTCAAACACTTCTTGAACTCTGTCAGGCTTGGTGCTGTGATCACTTCCCTTGGGAGCCTGTTCCAGTGTCCAACCACCCTCTGGGTGAAGAACTCTTTCCTAATATGCAACTTAAACCTCCCCTGACACAGCTCCAGGCCATTCCCTTGGGTGCTGTCACTGTCCCCACAGAGCAGAGATCAGTGCCTGCCCCTCCTCTTCCCCTCCTGAGGAAGTTGTACCTGCACTGAGCTCTCCCCTCAGTCTCCTCCAGGCTGAACAGACCAAGTGCCCTCAGCTGCTCCTCACACGGCTTCCCCTCAAGGCCCTTCCCCATCTTTGTGCCCTCCTTTGGACACTCTCTAATAGTTTAATGTCTTTCTCACATTGTGGTGCCCAGAACTGTCCCCAGCACTGGAGGTGAGGCTGCCCCAGCTCAGGGCAGAGCAGGACAATCCCTCCCTTGCCCGGCTGTGATGCTGTGCCTGATGTCCCCAGGACAGGCTGCCTGAGCACATTGCTGACTCTAGTGTCTAAACTTTATTCAATTTAAAGTTGGGGGTGGAAAGTCCTATTGCAGAATTTTTTTACTTTAAATTTGAGCCCACTTCTAGTAATATTACATTTCTCCAGGGCAACTACACTTCCTGGTGGTCCAGCCAAGTGAAAGATTTCATATATTTCAGTTGGTCCATTAGCAGTTTCACCACAGCTGCTTCTATTTTACCTCTAGTCAAACTACAGCATGATGGAAATGTTAAAAGTTCAAATTCTGTTGAGGCTACAGAATGACCAAATTCCCAACAGGAAGCTTAAGTCCATTATCTGTAATCAGGCCCTTGAACTTCATGGCTGGCAAACCTTGTTTCATTGCATTAAGTGATAGCAGTGACTGTTGCTTATTACTGGATCTATTTTTCATTAATTAGAGTGATAATGAACCATCATGTGGCACTTTTGTCAAACCTTTATCGCACTTTTGTCAAACCTTTATAAACAAATCCATATCTAGTGTGTTACGAGATCTTCTGGACTTTTAATTTGAATTATTTCAATATATTTGTGTAATGACACATTATGTGTCTGTCACCTTGGTATTTAGACACATTATATAGTTTAAATACAGACAGATGGTAAATCTGCTGCTCATCATAAACAATATAAACAGCCACTTTCTAGTGTAATTTGAGCTCTAAGTAACCCAGAGATGGTCTGTAATTAAGTATATCCTTGACCAAGAAGACATACATCACATCTCATTATAAATCCTAGAAAAGACAAGTTACAGCAAATTTCATGTTTGGGGAGCTTCTGCCAGCCAAACTTGAATTCATCTCAGACACACCCTGCCCACTTCACTTCGGAAAATACTCTGATAGTAATAGTAATAGTAGTAGTAGTAGTAGTAGTAGTATTTAGGTTTCAAATCAAAATTTCCTCATAAAATCAGTTGCCAGAATTCTGTGCCATGAACAGAGATGCTCTTTAGGCTAGATTGGTCCCAAATTATGTAGGTTTTTAAAACTAATATTTAGTGGCATATCTTCATGTCTGACAGTTCTGGCAATGCAGTTTTTAGAAATGTGTAGAAAAAATAATGTCTGTTTAATATAATCTGTGGACTTTATCCTTTCACATTTAGTTTTGCTGACTATTACCCTTGCTGTTGAGTAAGGCAGCATGAGGCTCCTTGTCCATTCTCACCCAGATTATGTGTATGATTTAAGGAGTCTTTCTAATTATTATTTATCTCTCATATTTGAATCTCAGAAAATACATTGTAATATAATCATAAGGATAATGAAAATGATAATAATAGTAATAGTAATAATAATTAAATGCTATCTATTATAAAATATTATGTAACATAAAAGTGTATCATTGCAATGCCAGTCCTATTTATGAGCTGTGGCTTGGAAATGTATGATAAGGAGCAACTGATAGACCAAGCAGCAGTCAACCTTTTCAGTATATATGCAGTGTATATATTCAGTATTTCAGTGTATATTTAGTTTTCCTCACAGTTTTTAGGGACTGGCTTTAAACTTGTTGCTACTAGAGGTACCCAGAATATGAAGTTGCTTAGACAAATACCTTTCTGTTCATGATCTGCCTTTATTTGATTTGATGTTCATTTTCTGCCTCACTGCACTGAATTCCCATCATATCCATGGACAAGATAGCTTCTCAGATACCATAAGTATGTGTACGTTTGTTAATTTAAAATTAAGTAGTTATTATAAACAATGGTGTGGAAGTTAGAGGTAGACAGAATTCTGCCAAATCCACTTATCTGCCTACTTGAATGTATGGAGTCTCAAAATTAGTAAAATGGTTTAATTTTCAAATTTTTTCACTCTTAGCATCTAAAATTTTTTTTAACGATGTGAATAACATGTCAGAACATAACCGATATGCAATAAAATTCTCAGCTTTCTTGGCTTCTTTCCAAGTATTGTGCTGCAGATCAATTGTTTTGGTGTGTGACATTCTTTGTAACTCCTATTTCAGATCATGGTCAGCTCTTGCCTGTAGCTTCTCCCAGAGAAGAATCGCTACTTTGTACAAGTTCTGCTTTTGCAACAGTTAATTATGCTTTCTAGGCAGAAATCTTGATATTTTAGGAATATTTTCATATTGCTCCAAAGGAATCCAATTAGACTAGGTGTTCACTATTTGGGCTTTTGCAATGGCCCATTACTTAAATTCGTTACATTAATGTTCCTTGGCACTCATGTAGGCTCTCGCAGGACTGTGATACCCCTGGCTTGCAGCACTGCTTTACTACAAAAGCCACTTTCAGTGTGTCTTCTATTTTACTAAAATGCCCATAATTACTCAGGGGTTCTTTGTCAGCATGTCACCATGAATTGGAATGCTAATACCTTGGTGTCAGACATTAGACATCTGTCAATCTGGCTGTGTGAGCTGTGATTAACTCTCTCACACATTAGTCCATCAGATTCTGCTTTCTCTCGTGGTCTCATCCCAGTCAGCCCAAATGAAAACACTAGAAGAGGTCTAAGTGGAGTAATTGCGTTGGCATTTACTGCAGGAATCTTTCCAGAGTTATTTGAAAGCAACTATGCAAAACATATTGAGAAATTATAAAGAAAGGAAAGGAAAGGAAAGGAAAGGAAAGGAAAGGAAAGGAAAGGAAAGGAAAGGAAAGGAAAGGAAAGGAAAGGAAAGGAAAGGAAAGGAAAGGAAAGGAAAGGAAAGGAAAGGAAAGGAAAGGAAAGGAAAGGAAAGGAAAGGAAAGGAAAGGAAAGGAAAGGAAAGGAAAGGAAAGGAAAGGAAAGGAAAGGAAAGGAAAGGAAAGGAAAGGAAAGGAAAGGAAAGGAAAGGAAAGGAAAGGAAAGGAAAGGAAAGGAAAGGAAAGGAAAGGAAAGGAAAGGAAAGGAAAGAAGATACTTCAGTTGGAAGAGAGCTATAGTGATCATCTAGTCCAATTACCTGACCAGTTCAAGGCTGACCAAAAGTCGAAGCATATTACTGAGGACATTGTCCAAAAGCCTCTTAAACACTGACATTCAAGTGTATCATGTACAGCTCTTCTCATTTTTTACAATCCACTCTGTAAATAAATACCTCCTAATGTCCAGTCTCTAGACACCTCTAGGTATTGTATTGTGGGAAATTACCTAATTCATGATTATCTGTATTAAGTCCACTTTCACCAGTTCTTTTGCACAGATAACAGTTCTTTTTTTCATTCACTCTGCAGCATATAAGCAGGCAACATGCTGCTATTTCATATTTCCATTTTTCCATTTTTTTGCTTCTTTTAGTTTATAATTATCTCTCTTAGAAATGCTGAATGTTATTATTTTATTGCTCTCTGCTGAAGACTGGTTTATTTCTCTTCAAGTCACCCCTGTGTAAGTGAGGTCTTCAGGAAAAGGGTTGTTGATGCAGTTGGCTAAGAACAGTAGTTTCACTTTGTTTGACTGTATTGTTGTTTAGAAACATAGACATTTTCAGTTGCTTTAGAGGTAGTGTTTGTTTCTTCATATGGTATCTACTCAAGCTTTAATTTGTTAACTGTCAATGCTGACGGTTTAAAACATAAGCTTTGCCCACTGTTACACTCAATATAATCAAATTGATTGCCAGATGTCTTCATCCAGCCTTGCCACTAGCTTACCAGTGATCAGAAAGCTTGAAGAAATGCAGCTTCCACAGATGTTTCCATTCTTTTATATCCCTTCAGGGAACTGCATGTTGCCATCAGCACTGCTGAAGTGACTGATGGGCAGAGTAGTCCAGTGCGAGTTGCAGAAAATCTCTATTTTTATGATCATGCCTCAAATGGTTACACTCCAACTGCTACATTACATCTTTTCCTAATGTGTAGAAGAGAGAAAATACAGGTTTTGGTTCCTCCTTTTTACACCTGCTATGTTAAATACACCAGTTAGGAAGGATTTGACAATGTAACAATATTGTTATACTGCATAACAGAGTTACAGTGTTTATATCTCAAGTTTAATACAGCCAAGTAGAAATATTTGCATATTTCTAGATGTCAATTTGGGCATGTTCTGCACATTTTAATTTCCTCCCATCCCTACCACTTTAAGCATCAGACACCCATAACCTGTTGTTTCCCTTTAAAGAAAAATTACATTTTTGATCTTTAAGTCTGTGCTGATAGCTCTCAAAATTGAGCTTTGTCCTTTGGTGATAGTTGATATTGCTGTCAATAACAGATCCAAGGAAGGTCATCATCAGATCCATTTCACATCAACCTATGGAAGCACCTAAATGATGTAAAGGAAGCCACTCACTTTCACCCTTGTGTTGTGCAGTGCTGGTGCCCCAAAGCACGTTTGTGACCACCTGGGCAGCAGCCACAGCAAAGGCAGAGCTCTTTCAGTCCTGGGGCTCTCCTCTGCCAGCCCAGTCTATCCATGTCACCCTCCATAGTGGAGACTGTTTCATTTCAGATGAAAATGTCACAAGGCAGACTGGAGAGCTTGTCACGCAGAATGACATAACCTACTCTCTTTAAGATCTCATTTTGTGATTGGCCCTGTTAGGTTTGGGAGAGTGGTACCAGATTATGGGGTTTTTCCTTTCTGACAACCACTGAACAGAGCTTCTATTTCTTTCTTCATATCTCCCACACCAGGAAGTCTCAAGTGTGGCTGTGTAACAAGCCCCACAGTAGTGTTCTCCAAATTATATAAACCTTCTTCCTGGCACAGTACTCCCTCTTAGGCTGCTTAAAAACAAATTACAGGTGGGATAGCAGCTGGGGGTAAAGAGTGGCTGGAGATGTCTGGTTCTGTATGTAATCTGAATAAGCTCTGTATTTACAGAAACAAAGTAGACCCAAGAGACACTCACGAATTGTGCAGACATCCAAAATAGCTGTAAAGGTTGAAAATGCCAGTTCTGCTTTTAGGCAACTGGGAGAAGTTTTTGCCTCTGAAGGGAGGCTTAGAAAACTGAATGTAGGAACTCTGTCAGCCGACACTGAGGGACTCACGTTGCTGCCTTCAACATCTGCATCAGAAAACTCAGCTGGATACTGGATACCTTCTGTTTCCCCACCACCCTGTGAATTTGAGAGCAGATTTTTAATACTGTCTCTTTCCTCTCCACTTATAAATAGGCTTTTCCTCTTGTCAGAGACATGTTTTTCTCTCCCTTCTCATTTCAGCATCTTTATTTGCCAGTTTCCACCCATCCACTTTCACCTACACACAATGGGTTTTTCTGTTCCCACATTTTTTGGGCCTTTCCACTCCCATGCCACTTTATCACCTTCACTTTGTCCACAATCTGGGAATGTGTTAGATGAACATTTCCAGACCCCCTGCCCACCTGCCTCTGCCTAAGTCTGAGTATGATGAAAAGGCCATGAAATTGCACGTTCCTGCCTATAGATTCCTCCCCTTGTGGCTGCACAGATCCAGCACAGACATAGCAATGCTTCCCTGCAGGGCTGGGTCACACAGGAGCCCTGGATGGCATCTTTCCACTTGCTGACTAGTGCCACAGAACCCTAATGATGGTGTTAATACCTATAGCCCAAAATAGCCAATCACACACGGAGTAATCAGTGGCTGACTCACATGAGGATTAGATCCCATGAAAAATCTAATTCCAGCAATTCAGGGGAAAACATCCAAACTTGTCTTTAATTTTCCCTGGTTATTCCTTTATACCTCAGAGCAATCAACTTTACAAGTTAATTGCATTTTGTACTTTTTTTATCAGATTTAAATTTTCTTTTGATCTCACTTGTATAAGAAAGGGTAAATAGGAGGCATCCAACAGACCTTCTTATCTTCCACTAGTTTGCATACCTCTATCTGCCTTCTCATATTTGTCTTCTGACTAACCACTCCTAAATTATTCAGCCCTTTCTCTGTACACAAGTCTTGCCATGTTGTAGCTATTTTGTTTTTTTCTTGACGATTACTTTGTGGTTTGCTTGCAGCCTGATGTAATGAGTGCCTTTACTCCTCAGGGGCGTGTGTGTCTGGCTATCCATCCTGTTGCCTTTCCCTCCAGAAATTTTCAGATGTTTTTCTCTCCGCTGCAATAGCCTTTTTCACTAAGGTCTACTGTCACCCAGAAACATACACACATAGTAAAGTGACTAACAAACTTTGTTTTCCAGTGCCCTCAGGGCACAAAACTGTTATTGGACAGAATAAGTGAAGATTTATGGGAAGAATCTGCATGTGTTACTCTGTTTCTTTAGCTGAACAAAAATCAGGTTGGCGAAGACTAGATCAGAGTTTTAAATGTTTCTGTCAGTCTGTCTTAAAGCCAAATAAAACTTGTATTGAATAAATAGTGCTTTATTACTTCTGGCAGGGACATATTAATTATGTTAAAGATCAATTATTGGAAAAGGTTAAAAAATAATAAATCCATTGAAGGCTTGCAATTGAACTTACTCTTAGCTTGCAGGAGGCCCTTAGATTTTTAAGATTTATTGAGCCAGCTGTTAATAACATGAAGATATTTGCTGAGGATTTATTCAGTCCATAGAAAGATTGTGTACTCAACAGGGCCATGAACAATAATTGTGAACAGTACAAAGACAGGTGAAATGTTGCCATGAATGTTATTCTTATCCAGACTAAATAAAGTATGGCAACCATAGCTACAGTTTAAAATTCAGTGCTACTGTGGTTCTCAGGCCATAGGGAAATATTTTGGCTGTCTACAGCAGAAGGTAAAATGACATTATTTGGATGTATTTGCCATCGTGGTCTGACAATATTCTACTTTTACACAGGAGCAAAGTATATATACACTTTTAATACACTGAGACAGCATGGAGTAGCACTGGCTGATCAATTACTGGGCATGGAATTAGGATTTCATTATAAATTTTTTTTAAATGACAGAAGAAAACTCTTATTCATCTTCATTAGTCGACAATTTTAAAAGGGAATATTTAGTTTTCACATCTAAAGAATATCCAGGGTTGCCTTATTACAAATATTCCTTTTCTTTCTGGTTCAGAAATTTTTTAGAGTACCAAGTTAACTTTTGTTGTATTTGATTAGCTTCCCTAATAAGTGTCTTTGACTTGTTTCCAGTTCTCTCTTTGCCAGAAAAGATAGCTTTGCATATTGATAAGCTGTTTGTCTAAGTAGACCCACTTCAGTTATATGAAAATAACAATTATTCCAGAAAGGGGTTGTCTGTATTTCCAGGAGGTTACTTTCATTTCACATTAAAATAGTTTGCTTGTTCAGATGATTCCAGTATGTTGTAAATAAAAATTATAAAGGGAAAGAAGGGTTCAAGGTGATTCATCTATTTGATTTCTTCACTGCGGTAGTGCTTAGCTGATGATAAGAAAAATCTAAGTTTCTATGCACAGATTAGTTTTAGTGGACTCCTTAAAATGGAAGGCAGTGACTAATGTCGCCATTTTTCACTGTTAGAAAAAAAAAAATCAGTGAAGAAGTATTAACCGCTGGATTTTTTTTATTCCACTTCAGTGCCTAGACAGTATTACATATTTTTGTAGAACTTCTTTCTCTTGTATGTACCACTGCCATACATTACTATCTTCCTGTTTTTCAACAGCAATAAAAGTCAATTTTCGCACTCATCTGTGTTTATCTCTGTGAATTATCTTGATACGCAAAACCAGCTCACTTTCCTACTTCTAAAAATACCATGTTGTTTTGTATCTTGCAAAAAGATTTAAAAAGGAACTGAAATCACCAACTTGTTTTGCCTGTAATGACAATTAAGATGATTTCCATCCAGATGGTGTTACGTATTTGAAAATACAAAGACCTTTTGGCTGGAGTGACAACAACATCTGCAAAAATCAAACAGCATCATCCATCCCAAGAATTTCCTGGAGATATCCTGCCAATTACTTTTACTAGTAGGTGACGATTAATCATAACCTGCCTGGCATCTGAGCAGAGATCTGATCCCTGACCAGAAAGAAAAGCTATATTCAGACAGAGCTGAAAGCAAACTTTGCCAGGACCCAAGATCCTGAGCATCATTATTTTTAGAATATGCACAACTCAGATTATCTCATATTGCTTTGGGGTTTTTTGTTGTTGATGGTGGTGTTCAGGCTTTTTTTTCTCCGTAAAATCGAGGCCTTGTAGATTAAGTCTGCTCAGCTTCTTGTGGGAGGTACAGAACTCAACTTCCTGCCTCTCCCAAATTACGTTAGAGATCTTCAGGTGATATAATTCAATGAGTGCTATTAAATTGCTTTTTGGACTGGGGGGGGTTATAGGCAGAAAATAGTGCTTGAGAATATAATGTGAGGGTGAATTCAGGTGACCTCAAAAGTCTGCATGTCTCCAGAATAGTCCCTAAAAAGCCAGTTTTCAGATTTTGGCAATTTGTAAATATTGACTTTTACTTTGCTGATAAATAGTTCTGCTTCTTCCAATGAGATTAATTTACTAAACATGATAGCACACATCATCTTTCTAAATATGGTAATATTGTTCATCTCTCTGTTCAAAGATGTAATGCCAGGTAAAGACATTGAAAATTCTTGGTTTCTGGAATGCATACTTACGCAAGGTCACTGTAAGTTCAGCCCATATTTGACCAAATTTTTCTATCACAATTATGTGAAATATCCCACTGATTTTATACTAAGGGAACAGTCACAGAGCAAAAGAGCTACCACCTGGTAAAAACATTACATTTGCCTTTTTTCAATATAACTGTTGCAGCATATTCTATTCATGTTTTTTATTCTTTGCACTCCTGAACTGGTAGAGGGAAGTAGTTAATCCCCTTTTTCAAGACAGTAGCAGTTTTCCAGCCAGTTTCAACAAAATAACCTTTTCTGTCCTATGACCTTTCTCAACAAGTGCTCAAGGAATAGTGACCCAATTCTATTCCTTGCTGAACACCCCTCTATTAGGGTATTCAGAGCCTTAAACTCTATGAATGGATGCCTTTTTCTTTTCTTCTTCTTGTTTTTTTTGGTATTTTTAGCTAGCCCACAGAAGCATGATGTACACCAATGCCCAATATGTTACTAGGCTGTGCAAAAAGGCTGCTGTTCCAATAGTCAAATTTGTGTAAATGGACCTTTTCTTTTAGGAATCTGAAAAAGAACAACCTTATTTTCATGTACTGATGTATGGCCTAAGTCCAGTGTCAGTCATCAGGCTTTATCTTAAACTGCTTTAAATTGCCAGTTTTTATCAGTTTAGGATAAAGCCCATTGAATATATTTTTGTTATCGTATTTCTATAGAGTGATGTGCTCAAATACAGTGGTCTGGAATGTGTGTTGTGTTAACTTTGTGCTGTAGTGTCTGGTTAAAATTCAAAGTATATTTCTACATTGATTAGATTATATCGTTTGGTCCTGGCCAGCCAGCTGTAGAGATTATTGAAGGCAAATTGAAGAGAGTTCTGAGAACAGCAATAAGGACTGATGTCTAAAGAGATATTAGAAAAACTAAAATGTTGGTCATTCCTCCCTACCACCACTACCACCTCTTAGTGACTCAGAATAGAAAGCTGTTAAGTGTTTCTATGTAGTGATCGTTGCAGATCTTAATTAAATCCTATTTAAATTCCTTAAGCAAGTGAGAATAATTGCTCACTGTGCTGCCATAGGCGTGCATGACCTGTGCCATGGCAAGCAGACAGAGCTGATGTCAAAGCTGTCTCGTGCCCTTAGTGGAGCTCAGTGTCTCTGTGCCACCACAGAGTCGTAGTGCTGGGGTTTTTTCAAAAGTAACTCTGGAATTGAGGATAATGAACTGTCTTGAGAACTATTCTGAAATGACCACTACAAGCTGTGCCTTTTCTCTGGGTCATGGATAATAACCCTAGCTCAAAATTAGGCCTTAGAAGGACAGCCTAAGGGTAGCTTGGATTTGGTCATGCAATTGCCCAGTTAATATCCTTTGTGAGTTAATACAGCTGCAAGCTAGACAAAACAACCTCTTGAGATTTTCTGCTTGATTCTGCTGTTTTGGGAGCAGATATGCTCTACTCATGCCCTAGTTTGTTACCTCTCTTTACTGCTCTGTACCTGGTGCAGGCATAGTAATTCATGGCCATTGAAGATTCCTGCCTATTCTTAATAAGAATGTGTGAACTCTGAGCATTTTCTGTGAATTTATAGCGAATACTATTTTGATGACCTAGTGATAATCAAAAAATAATTAAATAATATTAATTTTTCTATTCAGATAAAATCAAAGAAAAATATCACAAGATTCATTTAACCTGTATTGTCTCAAAGTATCATTTATATTTAGAGGGAAAGGATGTTTCAACATATTAGTATGAAATGCAGGCAGCAGGCAAAGCTCCTATTCTTCCTTTGAAGAATATGAAAGAGAGAAAGATTATGCAGGCTTTTGTGTTAGTTTGAGCATGTGCATGAGAAGATGAGAGACTGATTACATTTCTTAATAATCATAGAATCACAGAATAGTTTGGGCTGAAAGGAGTAACATCTAGTTCCAGTCCTCTAACATGGACAGGGACACCTTCCAGTGGATGAGGCTGCTCAAAGCTGCATCCCACCTGGCCTTGAACACAACTGGGAAAGGAGCATCCATTCAGTTTAAGGCCATTCCCCCTTGTTCCATCATTACATGCTCTTGTAAAAAAAAACATCCTGACATTCTTTCTGTAACGTTAGAGATTGTCCTGATGGTACATAAAGGTATTGGGATGTGGCCCAATATCCAGGTACAGCTTTCGTGTTCCCCCTTTACTTACAGAACTGGGTGGATTCCCATGATACCTGTGAATGCTGTAAAATCTCACAACACCCAAGAAGCTCATGCTAGGAAAGTTGCATTGGAGAATTAATTAAGGGTAAAAAAATCCCTTGTGATGATTTATGATGCCTCTTTTTCTACCATTATTATTCTCTCAGTCATTATTAATCTCCCAGTTGCCCTTAGAAATGCTGATAGCTTAGGAATACCAACCACATCTCCATCAGTAACACAAGCATTGCAGAGTTTCTGACCAAACTTGAGCAGCCTAAGGCAGCCCAACAGTGGCCTTCCTCTGTGAGGTGGGGAACTTGGACTGGCACAGCTTGAGTGAGTTATTTTAAGTTTCGGGTAGTTGCATTACTGGCCTTCAGTTACTTGTTTCACGTGTTACTGTTTTAGTGACATTGGACAATACATAAGGGTAATCTGTTACACACGTGAGTTCTGGGATCGTCTTTTTTTTTGCATTTTTGTTTAAGGGGCCCTGTTGTTAACATGATGCCTGTCAAAAAAAAAATTCTTTCTCCAGTTAATAAGCACAATATTTTTGTGTAATCTCAGGGGTTTCTTGAGTGGTACTAGGTGAAATGTCTGAAGTAGAAGAATTATTCGAAATTTAATTTGAAATTAAGTGTTCAAAAGTGAACAATGCAAAAGCTGCTGAGAGGATTTGAAATCTCAGACTAGATTTAATGAGGAAGAATGTTATCTGCAAAGATAAAAACCTGAGACATTTCTAGAGGGTGAATAAAATCATCATGGCTGAAGAGAGACTTAACATTTTGGAAGATCATACATAAGATATTAGCTTAGGAAAGACATAAACAAAGGAGTAAATGTACTTTAGAAACCTCTTTATTTTAGTAAGTCATTATAGAGAAGTTTGGAATTATACCGCCCATTACTTGATCTCACATCTGAATCTTTTCTGGTGATTTACAGAAAGATACAGAGTGAAAATTGAGAGCCCATTAAATTAATTGAAATGTTGCTATTTAATTCTATCTGTTTTCCTACTCTTGCTACTAAAAGATAAAGAGGAAAACAGTGATAGAAGTCTGGGAAAGCCCTCTTAAAATACAGAAATACCACAGAGACTTTATCTACATTCACACTGAATATGAAAGGAAGTTCAGAATAATATTTTTCTCTCTTGGTTTAAAAGAGGGCAAATGCCACCTGAAGCATAATGTATAAAAGTATGGCACAGAGAAAAACCATAATATACTTAACTTTTCATTTTTTCTAGGGTATGTTTAAATAAGAAAATCAAGCAGTTTTAATATACTCAGAAGTGGTTCTCAACAATTGCAAACTTTTCTTAGGACTCTGATTTCACTCCAAGAAGGATTTATTTTCATTTATCTTACACCTGTTCCTAACAAGTTAAACTACACTGAAATAATGTGCCTGCCTGCCTTCCCTACCTCCTAGGGAAACACAGCCAGGAAGGGCTGCTTTAGACAATGGACACATTCTTTCCTTCCCTATTTTCAGCTGAGGAGTTAAGGATGGAGTTTTGGTGGGAGTTGTGGGTGTGAAGAGTGAAGAAGATGTAAGAAATACCAGCAGCCTAGGAAAATTCCCTTCAGCTGTTTTTCAAACAGGTTCCAGTGCATTTTCTGCTCCCCTTTTTCTCCACCTTTCTTCCCTTTAGGGACAACCTCATCCCTGCCCTCCAGATAGAAGGGCATGCACGAATAGGTAACTCCTTTGGACCAGTGCTTTTAAAAATGGAAAAGAGAACTATGCTACTTCATCTCTCGTGTTCAGAGGGGAACAGAGACCCTCAGTGGGACAGAGGGCTCCCAGCAGTGCAGGGCAGAGACTGTGCTCTGCTGGCAAGACTGAATTAATTTAATAGCTGGAATAAGTAGGAATAAGAGCAGGAGCAAGTCACTGAATTTTTTAAAACAGTGTCCTATTAGAAGTGGTGGAGGGTGACTAAAACCCCCAGTAAGCATTTTAATAATTTCTGAATCAAATGTGTAATTCCCAGTATTTGGGTGACCTTATTCTTTTTTAAGTTCTAAGAATGATTTTCAGGGGCATTCACTGCTCTTTTAATGATCTCTAGCTTGCTGCTAGGCAGTCACCACCAAATAAAAGTGGCTCTTCCGTTGCTGCTCTGCTCACAGCCACTGGGACAAGTCAAGATCACCCTGCCACCGTGTTAGTCACCAGGGACACTGCTTCTTCAGCACAGTCTGTATTGCTCAAGACATTCCAGCACCTTCTGTGTTAGCCTTGGATCCACATAAACACAACTAAATATAGAAAGAAGTTTGCTTTAGGTGGGTACATGGGTGCTAAGTGTCTATGCTAGCAGTATAGTCAATCAAGATCTAGGGTTTCGTTCAGCAGAGTACAGAGAGGTGCCTGTCTCCTGTTTCACGATATTCCCTGCTTCTCAGTCACTGCTCCTGAAGAGTACAGCTTTTCCAGGTCCAAGACCAGAGCTGCCAGATCTAAGGGATATCTCAGATACCTTAAGGCATCTCAAATGGCACTGGACAAATAAATTTGGGCAGCTGAATTAAGCCTTTCTTGTGCCAAGCCCAGAGTGTGAGGCAGCTGAGCAGCCAGCAGAAGCCTTCCTGAGGATTAGCTGCACCTCTCTCAGTTGGCATGATTACCTTGTGCTGCTTGAGGAGTTTAGACACCTGCTTCACATGTAGACACCTAAATTTAAATATTTTCACGTGGAGCTCAATCCAATTCCATCTATTTTTCTGATCTCCGTTAGAATTTGTGACGTCCTTAGCTTTTCCTAGTCAGTTTTCCTTTCTGAATTCTCACCCAGACCTCCTGCATCTGGTGTTGTGAGCTTGAGATTTGTACTTTGCAAAGACACCTTGTTCACTTTTGGCTCTTCTTCATCTCTGAACTTGCTGGATTTAGAAGCAAATCCAGCATTTTTGGGAGCCAGTTATGTAGTAGCCACCTATGATCCACATATGTAGTAGCCAAAAGCACTTTAAAATGTCAGAGCATTGAAACAGGCAGAAGGTCAGCCTAGGCCAACACAGGATGTCAAAAAGAGACACCAGCCAACAGTGAACAGCCAGGGAGGATTGCACAAGCAGGGCAAACACACAGTGATATTTCTCTACAAGAGTTTCTCAGCCCCCAGCATCCTGCTACTTGAAGATATCCTGAGCCAGAAATGGGCTTTTGGTATTAATTAGCCCAGGATTAAATCTTCTCCTATAAGACCATCCAGCTGGCTTTAAACCTATGTAGATTTCTAGCCTCTTGTGACAAAAATTTCCACAATTTAGCAGGACAATCTTTTAACCACAGAAACATGTTGTCTACACCCTTGGAATTGTAATAAGAGAACAAAGACATCCACAGGTGAGTTCAAAGACACCCAGTATGTTTGTAGGCAAGGAGGGGTATTCAGACCTCATCTTCCTTTGGTGGCAGAGCAGAATGAACAAAGTCTATTTCCTGCTGAACTACAGCAGGCTAAGGAAAATTGAGTGTAGGCACAGTCAGTATCTCTCACTGCTTGCCTGTAGAGGTGGGGGGCTTCACTTTCTGGGTCATTCTTGAGCTGAGTAGGAACAAGATATGTGTTTCTACCCAACACAACATAAGTAAAACTCATATCAACAAGAACCTGCTTTCAATTATTCACCAACAAACATGGATTTAGATTATCCTTGCATAGAAACATACAAACACCATAAAACCCTAAGATTAAAATCAGGTATTTCTTATAAGGGCTTTTTAAGCTTTTAAACTTTGCCAGGGAATTAATCATGAAGTGAGGAAGAACAGAGCTTGTTCTGTGCTTTTTTACTCCATGCATAACAGCATGTCTATCCCAATCATTGTAAAAAAACATTATGCCTTCTCACAGCATCCATGTGCCATCACTCTACTGCTTCTCCTCCTCTCTCCTTAAATGCTGTTCTGGCTCTAAGGACAGCTGGCTGATTAGTTTGTTCACACCAAAGTCACTATCAAGTTTGAATCTGTGACCTGAAGAAATAAATCCTAACACTTGCTGAGCTTCAACTAACTTTCCATGCTTCCAGCTGAAGAAATGCTTCTGAGTACCCAGTGCTGTATTTCCTCCCTTCCAGTAAATGGTACACCAGTGGAGTTGTGTCCAGAAACTACATTCCTCAAACACACACACAGTGTCTGTTCTCATAGGAAATTAGTAGTGTGCTTGTAAGTCTGATTTTACCAGACTCTTACCTCTAGCCCTGCCCTATTTTTTACTTACTTTAGTTTTCTTTTTTGTCTTTGCACAGAAAGGTTGTTATGGAAAGAGAGATAAAGGGGAAAAGTTCTAATCCATCTACTGATTTGTACAGTTTGCTACATCAGGTTTCAAAGCTTCTACATAAGGTTTCTTCAACACTGCTCTTTTTATCCATATGCTTTGAAAATTGCAACCCTCACCTTTTACCCTGAAGACTCCCAAGGTAGTTTTTTACACCAGCCCTGATCTCACACCCCTATCTCAAACAAGAATCTCTGGGCTGGATTCCCATCCACTATAGGAGTCTCTCTTTTGTCCTTCTAATTCAGCTCACATAGATGTATGTATTATTTACTGATACTTGGACATTAATGCTTTCTGTAATGTATTTCTTTCAGACATCATTGTTCTCATCGCTTCAATAGCAGTTGTTTCTGCAAAAACTCAAGGTAACATTTTTGCAACATCAGCACTGAGAAGTCTTCGTTTCCTACAGATCCTTCGTATGGTGCGCATGGACCGAAGAGGAGGCACTTGGAAATTATTAGGTTCTGTAGTTTATGCACATAGCAAGGTATGTAATCCTAGATACTAATTTTGTCTGGCTGATATCCTCACTTGACGTGATTCAACAAGAGACCAAGGAAATAAGCATTTATCAGTTTTGAGAAGAGCACCCAAAATTTTCTGAAGTAACATCAATTGTTATATGAACTAACACAGATACACCAGGCCATGTTTAATGCTAACTGTTTTTAGAGATCTTGAAAATGTTGTCCTTGATGTGCAGCTGTAGTTTGTTATCTGTTGGAGTCATTGCTGAAGCATCAAACCATAAGAGTAGATCTTGTCCACTTTCAGAGAAAATTTCAGAAAATTCAGAGTGCATCCATGGGGAAGCACTTGACTTATAGCTGCACAAATGCCAAAAAACATATATATAGAGATTTTCGTTATGTCTTCTTGAAATGTCATTCTATTCAGTTCATAAAATAGGAATTGATCTCTGCTCTCTTTCATCTAGGAATTAATCACAGCCTGGTACATAGGATTTTTAGTACTCATCTTTTCATCTTTCCTGGTTTATTTGGTGGAAAAAGATGCAAATACCGAATTCTCCACATATGCAGATGCTCTCTGGTGGGGCACAGTAAGTACAGAAAAATAGCATGGACTCTTTAACCAGTGTGCTAAAGTGCTTTAAATTTCACCTAGTGAGGATTTTAACTTAGTGTGATGTTCAGTGAATTGTTTTCACTGACAAAAAACTGGTTTGAGAAGCTTCCTCCTACAGCTATTCATTTGCACACCAACAGATATTTCAGTTCATCCTGCAGAACAGCTGTTTATGTGTTTCTACTGCAAACAGACCACTAAACCTTCAAGAGAAGAAAGCATTGTACTCTTTAACCCATAGCCTTTCAGTAACATAGTTTGTATTATGGCCCCACAAAGCTGTTTTGATACAAACCAGAGGGCTGTAAGGGGCAGTGCAGGAGAGGAAAAAGTGTCAGAAAAAAGAGGGGGGAAAAAATCTTACATCAAATTTGGCGTGAATACCATCAGTGCCCACAAAAAGATGTTGTTTCTCCTTCCTCTGTACCTTGAAGAAAAAGACCAAGAACAAATATGTCAGTTCTGGTTCAGCAGTGTTATTTTTTACAGGTATAAAAGCCCTGACTTACTTGAGATCATGGTTAACTATCAAATCAATTGTTTTTACTTTGTTGAAATCTGTGGGATCTAAGTACATGCCCGACTGCTTTTCTGAAGGAGGATTATAAGAATATGGTTAAAGAAACTAGGCTTTCAATGAACAACAAAAGGCTAGGTTTGAATTTTATTTTTTTAATGGCATAATGTGTAGGGGTTTTTGCTTAAAAATGTCCTATAGTAATCCAGACTTCTCTACTTTGTGAGGCTTACTTAGGCAGCTTAAGAAATCTGCTCCTACAACAAAGCCTAAGGCAGTTATTGTCAGGCAGTATAAAACTGTTTTTCTTTTCCTTCTGATGCAGTAGAACACACACAGTTTGCTCTGACAGTGTCTGGGTAGTGAAATGATACCTGGGAGATCATTAATGCTGACAATAACATAGAGAACTCATTAGTTTCCTCGGAATAAGTGTGAGACCTGAGCCAGCCTCTGCCACCTTTCCTTATCAGAGGAATGCAAAAATGAAGCTTTGTCACCTCAGACCTTCTGGTGACAGGATTTCTTCTAGATTTAGTAGTATCTGCAGACTCAGAGCACGCACACAGGAACTGTGCAAAAGCCCTTTCCAGAATATAAATTATTTCCAGAATAATAAATTATTGAAAATATTTGTAAGAAGTTTTCTCTGCATTTTGAGCTAAGGTCAACGTCACTCACTATTACTAGGGGTAGTTAGTGTATTTGGAATTTGTTCATCTAAGGGCTAGTCATTTGTTGCATGTCTTCCCTAGAGTCTACGTTTCTATGTTATCACTGCACAAAATTGGGAGCTTGGAAAAGCCAAACTTAGTAAGTTTTATGTGTACATCTGCAAACATTCAGAAATGTATTTTGCTGAAACTTGTTGCTTTAGCGCATCAAGGCAGATTTCTGATAAAATATACATTTTATCCTGCAGTACAAACACACATAAAATTTATATTGGCTAAAGTCACGAGAGGAGGTTTTGCATTCAGTTGTATCACTGTAGTTTGTTTCCTGTTCCTTCAAAAGCTGAGTTCTGGGTTTGCCTTAAAGTTTTCTAACCTTCCCGTATTGACACAGTGGTGAAGCATCTGGCATTGGATGCTGATGTCCTCACTGATGGGTACCCCAGCCCTGGCAACCTGGAAACACCATTGCCCTTTTAGGGTGGCAGTGGGGTTGTGGTCCTGCAAGAGACCCTACTGTGGCTGTGCACGTTCTTGGGAATGGATCTTTTCAGATGTTTGATTTCCCAGGAAACAGTCTCTATCTCTCTGCAAGGCCCTGCATGCCTTAGCACTGCACAGGCAGGGAGTCTGGGCTGAGCAGAGCATTGGACCCACCTGCCAGCTGGAATAGGGAAATGTATGCACGAGGAATGAGAAAGTCCTAGCAAACTCAGAGCTCCATTCTGGCATCTGACTGAGGCTCACCTCAGATCCAGATCCTTCTCCTTGAGCAGCTCTAGCAGCAAGAAAATGACCTTTATTTTAGAATTTGCTTCTCCACTACCTGCTGACTGCTATTTTTTAAGGAAAAACCCTGATAGGAAATAATAAGGGTATAAAGTGGTGCTTAAAATATTTTGTACACTATGAAGTGAAAGTGCATGACTCAGAGGTTATATAAGTAGTGCAACTGAGAAAATCAGGAATCTTGTCTTGATTTCAGCAGGAAAAACAACAAATCTTATTTTAAAAACTGAAAACAATGTATATTTCTATATATTTTCTTCTTTCCCCAGTGTATGACATGAATATATATAAGTTTTTAATGCACTTAAGCAAATGCACAAAGTTACTAGAAATCAGTGTTCCCCCTTACCTGTTATCTTTGCCATTTTAATAATAGTATTTTTTTTACAATATGTAAAACAGTATGTGGGAAATGCATGATGTGCTTCTTAGTCATGGTTGTTTTTACTGCCAGAGTAACCCACACGGAGATTTTTGAAAAGGACAGACTGTATGGCATTTTAGGGGAAATCAACGCTTAGTCTCATTGGTTTGTTTATTTGCAAAAGTTGTTCTGACTTAAACCACAGATTATCTACCAAACTCTGGACTGAATTTTGTCATGGCAGAAGCACAAGAAAGAAAAGGCTGCATCAAAGTCAGGCACAAATAGTCACCCTAAATTTCAATCTTTTAGAGGCACTTATGCTTCTCCTTACAGGATCAGCACTAGCATGCTCCAATTAACCCCTTCATTAATTCAGATTATTTGAGGACTGCTATGGTTATTTCACTGACTCCATTTCTGAACCCCATATTTATATACAGAAATGAAAGGCAGGATATGGCATCCAAATTTGCATATGAATACTCAACTGTATTTGCAATTTCATGCTGTACTGTGCAACCTGCTATTGAATCATCATGTTAATATTACTACTATGAATATTCTTGTGGTTGGGGTCTCCACAGTGTTGCCTAACACAACAGCAGATAATGGTGAGTGTTATATGAAGAGCTCAAGTTCATAACTTGCTTTGGTAGAGAAAATAAATTCATTCTTCATACAGAAGAAAATAATAAAACTATATGGGAACAAAAGGTCAATTAAAAAACCTAGGTATTTAAGAACCGAACCATGCATGGTTTTCTGAGATATACTGATGTTAACTAGAACTGTGGATATGTACAGTGACATTTAGTTTGTACATTAATTAGCTTTAGCTGCAAATGTAATGCAGCTGAAGTTTCTGTCCCTTAATAAGTCTTTATTTTCTAGTAATAACCAATAGTTACAGTTGGAAACAGAATGGCTCTGGCACTCCACAGTGACCTGTTAGTGAAAAAAACATATTACAATCAATTACATTGTCACAATGACTAGCTCAAATTAGTTAACATTGACGACATTTTTCCCATTTAATGTAATGATAGCATGAGCAAACTACATTTTTTTCATTTAAGTGATGTCAGGTAAAGATTCAAAAGGTAAGTACTGCTAGGAGAACATAAAATTACATCAGAAAGAAATATTAGGGTAGAGAATGGCCTCCTGAGTCCTATCTCATCTAATTGAAGTCATCTAAGTCATATCATCACATTCATTATTATATTACCTCATTTATATTAGCATATTTATTAGCTCCAGCAATGAGATAACAGATGTTCTATCATCATTGTGAGTTTTGAGCCTGGCCAGATGACACTACCTACTTTGGCTACTTTGTCCAGACTCCTCATTTATAGAAGTAACCCAAATTGAGTGGTTTGCATCTGGTGTAAAAGACAGGACTCAGCTAGCTCATTTAGCCATACAGGAGTGTGATTCAGCTGCTTAAACATAGAGGCATACAGCACCATCAAAGGTCTGTTGGACAGTCTGCTGCTTCTCCTGTGGGTGGTCCCGGTTCAGACATCCTAGTACATCTCTGGTGGTACTAGACTTTTTTTTTCAGACAAGCCCATGTCCTACATTTTAGGATAGGATGAGTTACCTTTGAACTTTGTCACTTCTTTCTTACTCCACGCAATACTAGCTGTAACTTCTGTCTGCTTCTCACGTGATTATCAGTGATGTCTGGAAATTTCTTATGTTGTCAAATTTTCACATCCAGTCATTTTTCACACCCTGCTCAGTTAATTTAATCTCAGGATTGTGCCAGTCAGGGCCTGGCCAATGGTTTAGTCACTCAGTAGCAGCACTTACAGCAGTGGATTATTCCCAAACTTGACCCTGAAGTTGTCCAGAAAAACATTTTTGTAGTTGTGTGGTAAGAGTAGTATAAAATGAAGATCAACCCCCTTTGCTCAGTGTTGAGTAAGACAGTACAGCATGGTGCTGACACCTGTACACCCTTGTAAAGACCATCCTAAGATAAAATAGCTCAAAGTGAGCAAGAAGCCGCTGATATTCTTAATCACGGACTGATACCATTAAGTCCTTAGTACCTAGAAGAATTGAGGGAAAGGCTTTAATAGGGTCTTGTTATTTTCTCTGGAGAAATTCCAGAGATACACTCTGTGTGACTGCTCCTGGTTTTGGATTGCTCTCAGATGTCAGGTCCCAAAGGTTCAAGTTTATCTCTGACTTCTTTGGAATACAGTTCGGTGGCAGTATCATTAATATGCAGATGACGCTTGGTTCTGTTTCCCTCTCATCAGCCCAGACAGGAGATATCTCTGTACTTTCCAGTGACTGTCAGAGATAGGGATCTGGATGGAAGCCAAGAAAGTGGCTCATTCCAGAACTCCAAACTGCTTTGCAATAATTGGCCTGGAAGCAAATTTTGAGGAACTTTTATTCAGGGATTCATTTGTTCAAGTGTTTCATTCCTCTTGGGCTCTTAATAGCCTCAAACTGTTCTGCAGTTGCCCTCTGATGTGAAGAGCTGTGATTATCTTCTTCAGCAAACAAATCAATCCCCTCTGCCAGACCAAGACCATGGCTGCACCAGCTCATCTCTGCCAGAAAAGAGAGAGTTGCATCTTCATCTTCCTTCCTCCTTCATACTCCATCTCAGTCTCTCGCTGCCTTGTGCAGGCTCTGGAGCTCGTTAGGCACGTCTGTGAGCTGACACAACGGACCAAAGCGGCAGAAACAAACCACGCAGAAATGTGGATCATTTTCTGTCCCTTCCTGGGTGGCACTGGCTTTCCACAGAGTCCAGAAAAGGCTCAGAAGAGGAGATAGGGCAGGGAAGGGAAGAGGAGCAAGGAAGAGTGAGACCTGATAGGCACCTGTAAGGTGGTGTGTCTGTGACCAGGCTAGTGTTACAAAACTTGAGACTTGATAACCACTTGAAATTTCAGCTGCAGTCTGAATTCATCTCTCTTTCTTAGTCTCTGTGGCTTTCTCAGGGTAAATTACACTCTCAGCTTGTTCCCAACAATGGGAGCAATTAAAAGCACTGTTTACTATCTACAGAGTCCTAAATAGTTGAAATCTAATTACTTCCAAAAGACTTTCCTTCTTTTGTCCCGTGGTGACCCTGACATTAAATAGAATTGTTTTGGCCGTCTTGCCTAGGAATGAACTTTGAGGAAGCTGGAAGCAAAATAATGTCTCTAGAAGGCAATTTCCTGAAGAATCTGTTGCTGCCAGAATATTTGCTAAGCCTGAACTTGCCCACATTTGGTACACGATGTAAAATAATTCTCCATGCACATGCTCTCCCTAACGACAGGCCCTGGAGTCCTTGGCATTCAGCCTACTGTTGTCTATCTTTGTCCTCTAACATGGTGTGCCACTGCCTGAGCACGCGCCCCGCAGCCTCCCGGCCGGCCCTCGGGAATCTCCGCTCTGCCCACACCTCCTCCAGCTGCCTGCACCAGGCAGCTGCGTGGGTCTGAGCTCTGTGAAAGCACACACACACACCTCTTCTGTCACTCCTGTCCCCAGGTATGGGACTGGTGTGCTTCCTGGGCCACGGGTAGCCTGAAGGGCAATTCCTTGGGTCAGACTCATCTTTTGCCTTCGAGATGAGCTCAGTGAGCCCCAGCCATGCACCGTTATCTCAGTGGCCACGTTGCCCATGGCCAGTTGTCGATGAGCCCGCCCATCTGCACTAAAAGCTGCCTCCCCTTTCTGGGGACCACTGGTAGGTCTGAGTTAACACAGTCCAACAGCTTGAGGTATCTCTGCATCTGCTGCTCCGTGGTAACCTCTGGATCTTCACGTCAGGAGTGATGTAGGTGTATCTGAGCCTGTCAGGAGGAAGGGGAAAGGACCAGAAACTTTACTTAAAGTTCCTCCCAGCTTTTGATTAGTCTTTTTTGTGTTTCAGAAGATAATGCACTTCAAATTGTACTGATGGGTTCGCAAAAACGCAGCTGCTTCTTGCAATTCCTTTGATCTTATATCATCTGCAAGCATCAACTTCTTCCCTCCTATATTTTTCCAGTATTATCTCTGTGTAATTTATATTTGTTTAGTTAGATAAATACATACAGTTATATTTTCCCGCAGAAAATAAATGAAACACCTTCACATCTATGGAAAAGACTTTTTTTTCTGCCTAGTTTACATAATTTCCTACCATTGGCCTCAAATTTGAGATCAAGATAGTTTTTCATTATTTTTAAACTTATCGCTTATTTAAGTGTTTTTTCTCACATTTATTATTTATCTCAGTTTTATTTAGTCATAAACAGTATTACATTTTCACAGAAAAGTGTCAATGTTAGTATATTTGTGTTCATTTTTTTAGAAACATTTCTACGACTCAGATGTCTTGGATTAATTAGTGGAAATGCTGCTTCATGCAATGTAAATAATCTGCAACTAATCTGTCAGTGACTTCTGGTAAACCATGTTATTCATTCATTTCATTTTAGATCACATTGACAACCATTGGCTATGGAGACAAAACTCCTCTTACTTGGCTTGGAAGGTTGCTTTCTGCAGGATTTGCTCTACTTGGCATTTCTTTCTTTGCACTACCTGCTGTGAGTATGCCTACAAAATTCATAAAAAATAATAGAAACTTCTGTAGGTAGGTCCTGCCACTGTTCTGATACAAAAAGCTGAAGGAAGCTGTCTACATGTAGAACAACTGTTTAAGGCTTTTTGCTCTGCAACAACACTATTGAAGTACTATCCAAAATCCAAAGAAAAGGTTTGGTGTCATTGCTTTAGTTTTGAGAAGTTTCTCTGGCATGGACAAATCTGGGAAATAACCCTAAATTAGGTTATATACTATTGTGTAAAGTTGAAAAACCTTCCTTTTGGTTCGAATTTCAACATATATTACTGCTTCTCTTTCAAATTTTTCAAAACAAAACAAAAATAAAAGCACATTATATGATTTTCTAACTTATAGTGAAAAAATTAAGTATTTCTAATAGCTTGTTTTGTATGGCCATGTGAGAGTAGTAGAAGACCTTAAATCAACTAATACTTAATGTTATTGAATGCAAAAGATGCAACTATCATTTTATGTGAATAATTATAAATAAATATTGCAGTTTATTTAAGCTGTTTCTATCAATGCTCAAGAGGCTAATGGAAATGGGAATTATCTAATGACTGAAATATCATGTAGCTTCAGAAATAAATTCTCATTTTTGTGAGTCAATCTTTTTTTTAATTAGTTTTGAATAACCATGAAATGAGAAGTGGCATTTGTATTTTTTGTATTGTCTCCAGTCAAAATGTCTTTTGATATTTTAATACTCATATACTTTTATCTATAGATCACTATAAACCATGAGTGTTATAATACTTCATTTGTTTTCAACCATATAGATAAACCAAGATTAAAAATCAGCATTTGTCAAAAGCATTAATTCATCTAGTGCACTGCATATATTTCTTACTCTAGCTACAAAGAGTATTTCAGTATCTTTGACATACTATAAGGCATTGTAATTATAACCCATTACCTGTTTGTGAATCCTTGACATTTATTGACATCTACTGTAATTAATTCCTTTTGTCACCTAGTCACCACTAACAAGAAAGCTAGTCTTAGCAGCACTACAATGAAAAAATGAAAACCTTCACATATTAGAGATGCCACAACTTTTGTTCCTCGTGTCATATCTATGTACTGATACTAGTTTTTACTCATAAATACTTCTGTGCTGAATCTGTCTATAAAACAAGAGGTATGTGGGAAACTTTTGCACTTCTTATAGTATTTTATCCTGACCAAGATATCCATGGAAATATTCTTCCTTATAATGAAATATTCTTCCTTACAATGAAATGCTGACATGTCCAGCAAAAGTATTACATTCCTTGCAAGTCAAGAAGGAAAGCATCCTCAGTCCTTGGATCTATTCAGTCAGAATCAAATTTATCTTACTCAAAGGTAAAAGGCTTAAAGAAGAGAAGTTTCATAATTAGCTTTTTCATAGCCTCTAGAATGAACAATGGGTATTATTTAACGGAAAAGATCGAGAAGAAATGCATTTTCTAACTTTTCTAAAACTGAAAGTTATAATACTGCAGAAGTGGACTTTGATGTCCATATATATCTGGCATATCTGTCAGCTGGTCATTTCCTCATTCGTGACTCAAGCTCCTCTGAACATCACTGCTTGATTTTATAAATATATATCTATCTCTATGGCCTTGGTAGTTGCAGGAACATAGTGTAGCAGAAACCCAGGCAATGGGTGGGATGGGTAGTCATTGGTAGCACCACAGATGTTATGTAAAGTATCTCCTGCTTCACCAGGAAAAGGGGAATTGCTTCTGTGCCTTCTACTGTCATATACTGGTCATAAATGTGTTATCTGAAGCAACCATATGATGTAACCTCTTCACAAAAATCGTTGTAATTGATGATGTCTATTACTACCCACACATTGATAAAACTATATTGCAGGGCATCCTTGGCTCAGGATTTGCATTGAAAGTGCAGGAACAGCATCGTCAGAAACACTTTGAGAAAAGAAGGAATCCAGCTGCAAGTCTAATTCAGGTAAATAGGAAATCACCAAAAAGATAATCACAGATGATTTAAAGTACACATTGGAACAAGTCTTATTATTTCAGTTTGGAAAGCTTTGTGGAAATAATATTTAACAGATCAGTTAGTTTCATTAAATAACTGTGTTCAGTGACTGCTAAATGTTGCCATAATTCTGTACAGAATCACAGATTCATTTAGGTTCAAAAAGACCTTTAAGATCATCAAGACAAACTATATATAGCATTTCTGAGTGTAGTTTTTGCTCTTCTATCCGTGTGAAAGAAACAGAGGAAAGGATGCCAAATACATGCCTGCAGTCAGAAAGCTATTTGGAAAAAGGGAATTGATCCCTAGACAACCCAACTAATAGCACAGCACTCTTGCCTATATTAAGCTACTTTTCATCTACTACAGGGTTTAGAGTATTTCAGTGAGTGATACACTTGAAGATGAAAAGTGTCCTGCCCAAAGAATTGCTTTCACTATTAGTCAGTTCCAAAGCTGGAAATGTAGGCACTAACAACTTAAAAATGTCTGAAATTGTCTGAAGTTGTTCTGACGTGACGCAAATCAACAAAAAGTGGCATGTTGTGTCTTAGGCAGCTGTTTTGCATTGGCTTTTTACTTAACTTTCAGTCCTAGTTAAAACTGAGAAAATACTCTAAAGAATTATTTTGCACCAAGCTTTACTCTACTTGATGCACTGAAAAAAAAGGGGGGATATATTCTCCTAGAGTCCCAGTTTATTTTCCTGGGATGCCGTGTTCTATGTGTGCCATGTATGCTGGGTTTTGTTTTTGAAATAATAAATCCAAATAAAGAAGCTGAGCATGAATATGCTAGAGTTCCATGCTAAGTACAAATAGATGTCAGACTGTCTTTGAAGCATTCTTAAATATTTTCCATTTTTACTGTTCAATTATTATTAAATCCTAAATATTTCATATTTAATATTTGTTAGAATAATTAGCAAAAATAATTCCACTCCTTTTGTGTCTAGTTTGGAATGACAGTTTGTCATATTTCCTAACACATATATCCTAATCTACTTCTTTCAAGTTTGGTTGCCAGAGGAAACACATAATAGATTTAGGTTTTGGATATAGCTCTTATTATTATTTCAACCAAAATATTAGTAAGACAGTACGCTAAATAGCTTAAGAGAAGCTAGTTGCCTGATTTTGGAGAGTGACTCTCAGTGGGCAAAATCACTGTGAAAGGAAGACATTTGTTGTGGGATCCCATGATGAAGGCTGTTCAGCATTTACATGTTCATTTAGAGGTTCAACACTTTCAGTGGTCCAGAAATTAATATAAAACTGCTGATAGAAATACTTTCTGAAGGCACAAGGCCTGGCAGAATAGGAAATAGGAGAACAGGAACACAGGAATAAAACTAAGGATGATCTGGGTCACTTTTAGGGTGAAAGGATTACTGTCTTATGTTTTAATACAACAAATACAAAACTTGATCTAGAAAGTGAATCCAGATTATTACAAGATGTCTCTATCCCAGTATTAGTGAATCGGGAAAGGGTTTGATGGAGCATGAAAAATACAGAGGAGAAAGACTGGGAAAGAAGGGTCAAAGGCTTCATACAAGTTCCCAGTATGTTACTACACCTGGTTTTGTTAAAGTTCTTAGATACAGAACCATAAACATAACAAGGAGAAGACTGATATTACCACTGTGTAGCAGCAGTAGTGTAGTTGATGCTCATACTAATATGCTATATATCAGCTCAACATCTACAGTTTGTAAGTGAGACTGGAATATTAGAGAAAGCAAATAAAACATGTGAAAAAATGGGTCAAGGACTGAAGAAAATTTCATGTTCATAAATGCAGGATGTGTCTGAATTGCATATCATTGGATACTGTAACAGTGCCCAGGTTTTTTTAAATTGTCTCTAGCTTATCAGGATAATGTCTAGTTTTAACAGTTGTGCTGTAGAATTAATCTGTGCTAACTCATCTGTTGCCACAGATAGACTGTTGCTAGAGCCTTTACCTGGCCTAAAGATAGCTGTAGAAAAGTTAAATGCTTTATATGGATATACTTTTCTCAATTTCTTTAGCTTATAAGAAATATTTAGTGTGAGAATTATTTGAACACAGGAGCTCAGAGAGGAAGTCTTCGAACCTACTGGACCATTTAATGTAGCAGACAGAAACATAACAAGTAACTGGCTACAAGCCAAAACCAAAGAGTTTCAAATTAAAAATAATGCAGAAAATTTTGACAACGAGAATGAACAAGCAATGAAGCAATTTTCAAAATGAGTAACAGGTTCTCCATCTGTTAATGAAGACTGGATGTGTTTCTGGGAGATACACAGTAGGAAAACTCAGGGTATTAGATTCCATACAAGAGTACCTAGATGACATTTAATGGTTGACAATATACAGGAAGCACAGATGCTCAGCTAGTACAAATTAATATAGTTATGCTGACATCAGGGAACATGTCCCAGCTTGTAGAACCAAGGCTCATCTTACTATCTACATGCACTATAAATCTAAACAATGGATACATTTTCAATGCTATGCTTTGGTCACTCACCTTTGAATTTATTCATGTTGTGCTTTTAAACATTTAACAGTGTTTCAAACCACAGAAAATGCTTCTCTTTTCTTATAAGTTCTTTTTGTCTGGTTTTCATTATGATTTGCAGAATGTATTATGACACTTTCTTTACGTCAGACTGCAAGTTTGTGTGGTTATCCTCTATGGACTTGTCACAAATAAATCACTGCAATGCTTTTCTACACCTTTATCTGAATATCTTCTGGTGCTTTCACAGAGCCAGTAACTCTTATCTTAGTGCATAAGGTGTACTGGGATTCAAAAAATTTTGGTAGGTTTGTACTGGTATTTCCTGAATCAACCTAACCAAGCACATCCTGGTCTGAGCAAAATCTCCTCACTCCATAGCCAGTGTGGTGGCATTGTCACTTCATTTTCTTGGTTCCTTTGTGCTTTTCTATTGTTTCCCCATACCAGGCTTCCTGGCGGTTTTATTCTACCGACGCCAGCCGAACAAACGTGGCAGCCACATGGCGATATTATGAAAGTATTCTTCCTCCCCTCAGGCATGTATCAGTGCTATGAATGATAAGAGAAAGATATGACTTGTATTGGTTACTAATTTGCTTTTCAATTTTTTGTTTCATCCCCTACTCCCTCCTGCCTTGTTTTTTTCTTTTTTTACCATATATCCTGCACGTAGTGTGTATGGCGTAGTTATGCTGCTGATGAGAAATCGGTTTCTATTGCTACCTGGAAGCCTCATTTGAAGGCCTTGCATACCTGCAGCCCTACAAAGTAGGTACAAATATGGCAGCTGGTGCTGTTTTTGATGTCTGTTCAAGCTTATAGAGAACTAGTATTTGTCTGTTTTGTCTTGGCTTGTTGTCTTAAGTCCTCTCAAGTCTTCTCATTAAAAATTTCAACTAACAAATCAGATCAATATCACGTAGGAGCCCAGGAAGAAATACAAATCATTGCTATTTATCTTAGAAATGCACAGGCATTAGAAGCATTTCCCCAACAACCCACTCATGCATCACAGTTAATGATTCACCTCATTCCAAATTATCCTTAAGGAGAAAAATATTAAGTTTCATGCAGAGCTTGTTCCTTGGTTCAGTGGTATGTTTATGCCTGTGCCTGTGGATAAGGCTGTAGCTGCTGATCTACCTTTCCAAAGAAAGAGTGCCTCGTGGTATTTTGCAGGTGAATGCACTGGAGAATTTGCTCCTTTTTGTCATGACTTCTGATATATTCAGTATTTCCTCAGGAGAAACTGTATACGCAGTCATACATACAGACAGTGGAAGATGACTCAAAAGACCTGTTGTCACCATTTGGCAGACAGGAAATTGATATCCTAGTTTGGGTGAGAATTCCCAGAGCACTGGCAGCCCAATACTTTTCAAAAATTCAGTAAAAGGTTTAGCAGAAGGCAGAAAGTTGACTGATTCAATACAGGGCACAGATCAGGAAGTAAAAGACACTTGATAAAGATCAAAAAGGAGAGTGCTAAGAGCCTTATGGGAAAGCTCTGATAAGCATCTTAACTGTTGTTAATTGCAGACAGTGCAAGAGAATTAGTGGTTTCTCTCAAAGCTGGGTGATGAACATCCACATGACAGTAAAAAGGTAATTGTGTGCCAAAAAGCTCAGCCAAAAAGAAGTTTGGCTGGGTATCCAAAGCTGATCTTTGAATTTCAAAGAGTTGACAAGAACAGAGCCGTAAGTAATCCATTACCATAACTGTAATTCCAAACTGCTCCACACTAAAAGGAGCTTTTAGATTAAAAGTTACATGAAGTATTGATATTTTACATATACAAACAGGTTGAAAGCAACATTAGTATAAATGGATGGATAGAAAATTACATAAATAATGAAGCTGTATCCCACATAAAATATTCCAAAACATGAATGTCCCTCAAAAGTGCATCTACTTCTTATTTTAAATAAGCATATTGCTGTGCTATCCTAAAATTGACCCTTTTTATTTACCAGAAATAACTTATCTAATAAGAAACTACAGCTTTCTGTTATGTATGTGTCAGCAATGCATTTTGCCTAAGTGCTTTGCCAACTCAGTCTGCAGTGGTATGTACTAAGCATGTTATGCATGTGTTAAAAAATCTGAAAAGTTTCTTTTCCAGAAGCATTGTAGTTATAAGTCTTGCTTGAATGTTTTTGTGGTTGCAATGTAATGTGTGTGTCGCACACCAATTAACATACCCATTTATGTTTATCATACATATAACATCATCTGTAATTAAGTAATGTGATTACTATCGGCATAACAAGTATGTTTTTCCCTCCCACTCCCTGACCTGAAGAAAAGAACAAGGGGAATCTTCTAGCAGGTTTGTAGTTTCTTTTCTTTCTTTTCTCTGTGAAATTGCTGTTTCCTAATGGCTTTTAGATGTCTTGGGTTCTGTACAGTAGGTTCAATGAACTGCAACAGTTGATGGATAATAATCACAAATTGGAATTTTTGAAACTCATATGCTACTGAAATCTGCTTCTTTGTCACGGTTTTTCTATGGGAAAAATAGGCTATTTATAACACATCTAACATGCTGTAGCTTTGAGGGGCTCAGTTTGAACAGTGGCAGAGCAGCCAATGGACCAGCCTTCCCAGACCCAGCTCCTGGGCAAGGACATGGCCCCAGCTTCTGACATAAAATCGATGCAGGAATTGCAGTGGAAGTTACAGACATAGTTTAATTTGGTGATGTGAAGAAGCCCACCAGCCCTCCATTGCAGGGAGGACCCTTTGATGGGGCTAGTTGGATGTCACCTTTGCCCTGCAGGAGCATCCTCAAGGCTTCCTCAGTGCCATGTATCCACATGTTCTAACTTTTCTGTTATCCCATCCTAAGGAGCCAGACTGTATCTCTGCTGAAGAAGGTGCCCCTGCTGTCAGCCGGGAGCACAGGTGGGCTTTCACCCAGCCGAGATCCCGGCTGAGCACCGACTGCCTACAGCTGGCAGCGGTGAGCCTTGGCAGGGCTATCCTGTCTGGGTAAATAAAGCTCTCCTAAGGCAGTGGGAGAAAATGCTGCTTTGCTGTACTGATAGCCCAAATCCTTAGGGACAGGAAAGGCCTCAGTGGCTATAAGAGAAATTATCTCAGAAACTCGTTAGGGATGGGAATCAGCAGGTGTCTGGCAGCTGGCACTGCAGTATCAGCACACTCAAACAATAGCAGACTTTACCTCCCAGCACAAAATGCTGAAAAGCCAAGGAAAAAAAGTGTTGATGACACATCAGCCCCTGAAATACATCCATCCCCAAGTTGTACTGTGGTTCACAAATGCTTCTGGGTTATTCAGTCAGGGATGAAAATCTTCACATCAATTACCCATGTCCCATTCCACTTCTCAGACTGCTCCTCTGGCACCTGACTACAACATTTTCCTGCAAGCACATCTAACTGCTGTTAGTGTCACTGTAACTCAAGGGGACAGGATTTGCTCTGGCAGTTCTGGGACTTTTTGTATACATTACCTCCACAGGCTTGCTAGCAACATATTGATCTCATTAAATTATTACAGTCTGATCCAAACTTCTTGCACTCACCAGCTGTATTTCCTAGTCTTTTGACAGCAGCATTTAAAATTGACTTTTTTAAAGGTGACACACAAATTGCTAGTAAATAAGTACATCCCTCTAAAACTGGGATTTGTGCAGAGGAGAGAGGTTATTCCCAGTTGTACCTGCAAGCACTAAAGGACACAAATTTACTTGCAATAACCGGAAACTAGATGAAAAAAAAAACCAAACCCAAACACTCAGCTGTGAAAACCATGTTATGTTCTCCATATTAGTGATAACAGTTGTGGCTTTAGAAGAAGTCAACAATTTAGCCAGATTTATTTACTTTATTTTCACTGAATGGAATATATTTGCTCCTTCAGAATCACTTAACTAATATGTGCACTGCTGCAAATTTGTGTATATGTAAAAATGAACTAGTTAACTTCTGAGATCATATTCTACAGCAAAAACCCGACAGACCACTCAGTGCCTTTTAAAAAAAGGTGTGTTTTGCCAGTGGCTGTTTATTGCTTTTATGCTGATATATCACCGTATGTTTGTATCACCTAAAATACATGTGGTGTATGTGGTCTTTTGTGGCAAAGATGTAAATGAGAACTGCTGCAATGTACTCTGAGATAACTGTCCTTGAGTATTTAACTTGTTTCTTACTGTGATGCTAAGTGACTTGCATGGGATGCTATGTGAACTAAGAAAGCTTCTTCTTGTTTCACTCTTTAAATGAAGACATGTTTGCACAAGTAGTACATTGGATTGCATTCTGAACATGCTCTTTGTTCTATATTCCCTTCTAATAATAGTGAAGAAAAGCTTGTATTGTGTTAGGGAAAAGTTCATTACCTTCTTTCCTACCAGATTTATTTATATTTACAGAAATTAATTCTTGCGTTTGGTAATGTATAGACCTACAGTCTTTCATTAGGTGACTAAATGTTGCTATGCATTTGAGAGAGCTGTGCTTATGAGGCTGTAGCTTCAGATTGATTTTATTAAAAATATATATGTTGTATTTCCCAAAATTTTACACATAAGTATTCTAATTAATCATTTTTCAAGGAGAAATACCTACAAAGATGTAGACAACCTCTCTGGTGTATCCAGGCTATAAATGAGATATTTCCATAAATCAGTTCCAGAGTTGTGCAAGTTATTTTAAAAGCCTATATGTTAAATTCTTAATACCTGCACACACCAAAAACAAAGAGTATTTATTTCTGTTCAGTTATACAACATGGCTGAAATAGTTCCTGTGCTGGAAACTAGATCAAGACTGATGAATCTTGTGACATAGAGAGAGCATAATCAGTCTTAAACTGTGTGTAGGACATGCACTGGGTGTCTGCAAAGGATGAATGTCACCCATCCAGTCTTGTAACTCATGAGGCTGAATATGCATTCCCTATTCTGACAATTCTCTCTGGTGCAATAAGGAACAGTTTTGCCAGTATAAGATCTTCGGGAAAAACTCAGCCCTGTTCTGAGGGAAACAAGTGAATTATATTATGGAGTTCTTTCACCTCCTATACTATATCTGTTTCTAAAAGTAGATTTAATGTAAGCACTCTGCATGCACCATATAAAAAAGAAATTGCCAATTATGCATAATCTAACTTGAGGTGGAAAACCTAACCCCTTATCTAGCCCTGGAATGCTTAGTAACAGAGTCCTCTATCTCCCCTCACTCCTAGTAAGCTTTGTAGTAATAAACAGAAGCTCTTCAGGATGTACATCCCTCGGAAACATAGGTATTCAGCATCCTGCCTATTCACATGATGTTTGAGAATGCCAACTAACATCAGGTGCATGATTCATTCACTTCCCCTCCTTAGTGCTTTAAAATTCCTTACTTCTCCAAGTGATAATTCCTACTTATTTTTAAGTGCTTGTAAGTCCCTTTTTGCTTACTGCCTGCAATGCCATTAACACAATGGCAGCAACACCAGTGGTTTCAAACTCATCCAGCCAGACAATTGCAGTGTGCAGCACGCCGCGGTTTTAAGAAGCCCCATTCCCCTTCTCTGCCTGAGACTTCAACTTTTGGAATGCATTACCCTATGGAAGTCTAAAATTGGGGTTGAATATTTGGGTAAAGCCATTTCCCCAAGTCCAAGAGGATTTTTATAACCATGGCAGTTGATTTCTCCATCTAATAATTAGTGGAGAATATTAAGCCATAACATGGTAGGCAATTACAACAGTCAAAATGTGCAATTGTTCTTGAGAAGAATCCCCTTGGACACAGCTTGTGGATGATGTGCCTGCATCCTGTACTGGAAGGTAGAGGAATGCATGTGAAATCAAGCATCTGCTTCAGCTGAATTCTGTGGAAATTGTGTCTCTTACCAAAAATGGTAATTCCTAGATAAATGAATCTTACGGGAAGAAGCCTGTGATTCATATCTCAAGCTGATTGCATTTTTTCTTACTTATTAAAAATAATGTAAAAGACAGTAGAAGTACAAACTAATTACAGAAAATAAGGATCAAAATAGCTTCTCTTCATTTAGAAATCATTTTGGAAAAAGAAAGAACACACAAACACCCTGAATATTTACTCTTTCTGTTTGACAATTGAAGTATAATGGACTGTGACCTGAAATTCTTGTTACTACTTATTGAAGGTATGAGATATAGCACTAAATTTCTTGAGTTCATGGTCCTAGCATGAGACTGGTGGCAAAGTCTTGAATGTTTGAACTTTATGTCTCACAGAATTATCCGTTGTATTTGCATTTGTTCAACTTAGCTTAATTTCAGTAAAAGTATTTGTAGGCTCAGTAAGAACCAACACCTGTATTTATGATAGTTAACTGCTGAAAATTGGCATGTGCATCTCCTTGCTGTTGTTTACCATACGAGATAATTTCTGCCAGTTTTAGCTTCTGTCACAAGACTCAAATCATTCTTCCTCACTCTCAGACTCTCCAGTTATTTCTGATTCATTTCAATTTCTTCCTAGTCTTTCTTCCACCAATTGGCTCAGTATGAAAAGCTGAAAAACAAGGTGTAAATTGTGGCCAGTAGCAAGCAGTAATGCTGCAGGTCTGAGGCTGAGGCAGAGCAGAAGTTTATCTTGACCAGAAACGTAGGAAGGTGACATGAAAATGGGGGCGTGGGACTGGGATGGAAAGAGATGCTCAGTTAATAAAATATAGGGAGATGGTCCGTGGAAGACAAAGCGATCAGAGCTTTATATGCGTTTGTCAGTTAAAACAAACTCACCCAGAGTAGTCATTTAGACCAGCAGAAAAGTGATCATTCGCTCTGCAGTGAAGCTACAGTGACCTCTAGTGTCTCTACACACCTATTCCTTCATAAATCAAAGGTGGCAAAGGCAGAATTTGAAAACGAAGAAATAAAAAATAGAAAGTCATTTGCTATCCTAGGGAAGTGAGCGTCTTGGGCATGCAATGAGAGGAATGAGTCATAAGATCCTACAACTGACCTTTCAGAAGGCAGACAAATACAGAAAAGTATTTTGCTTCCCTTTCTACAGCTGCCAGTTGTAATTGATCTCCACTGAAAGATACTTCAAAGTTGGAGTGTTATCAATAAGAATACATTCCACAGCTTTCAACCTGCAAGAATAGAGGAGTGATAGGTCCAAAGAGACCAGGCCAGGGAAGACTGTCATAGGAAGCAAAAATGTATGTCAGCCAGTTGGGCTAAATTATCAGTCATATAAACTACAAAAAATTATTGACAAACATACATCTAAAGGAATGTAGCTGTGGATGTCTCAGATCATTGTCATTTATTTTTGATTTAGTAACTTGTGCAATTTTATTTTCCTGTTTCTTTTTCATGGTTTTTGCCTTTTGGACAAACACCCAACTTAAAGTTTGTGAATACTTACGCAGATGCATGAATATCCAATGGTCATTAACAGATTTACATTGATTCAAGGGATTTATTTGGATACCATGTAAAAAGAGAGAAGAAAAGGTGAAAGAGAAATATATAATAGGCCAGGATTTGCAAGATTTGAAGGATTTTTAGCACGCACAAGGCAGTGCTGATACAACCAGCGTTAAATCAGAATAAAGGGCCCTAAAGGAGTCAGTGGCTATTGATTTGAACGCAGAATGTCCAAAGATGCTTGAATGGTGTAAGATTAGCTTAGCTCAGTAATTTTAACACCATCTCTACTGCTATTGCAACAAGGAATCCAGAACCAGGAGCTAGGCTTTATCCTATAAGGAAAGGGACTTTCACTTTGAGGAAAATCCTGGTAAGGGTACACTCAAAGTGCTCTGATTCAGTTACTCCTTCATGATCTGTTATTTATCATACATAGAAGAGCACCATGATAGTGTGTTCCCAAGCACAAGCTTTCTTCTCCCAACCTTTCTCCTCCACTGTCAGTCACACAATTTATGCCTATGCTGAGAAGGACCCAGTGGCTTCAGGAACATTTCCCACCAGTCTCAAACTAGGACCAGGGATCCAAGAAGTGAAGAACTGCTATAACTAGTCTCTTTGGGTATGCATCTCAAGATGCAAAAGAAAGTTTTCAAACTGCTTCCTTCGGGGGCTGTGTTTCTCTTCACCATGTGGCACCCTCTGCATGGACCCTTGGCATGCCAGTGCATTGTCATTGCTACAAAGCAGATTTGATTTGATTTTTAAAGTATAAGTGCTGCAGTTTACATTAATATTTTCATCCTCAGCATTGCACTTTCGAAAAATGTCTATAGCACAGAAAAAAATGCCTACTGTTCCTTTCACCATTACCTCACTGCTTTGGAGAGCTAAAGATATTCAGGTTAAGTAGTCATTGTGTGTCATTCAGCTTTTATAAATGAAATAACCATGTCTATCAATCATTTAAAGATAGCCAGTGCTTTCATTAGTACAAATTAATTGACAGAACAACATGTGCTGTTTTGACTTTGGTTTTAAATTTTCATTTTTATTTTGGAGTTAATGTGATTATAAAAAAATATTATTTATATAGATAGTTTTTTATGGCTATTTTATCAATTTTCCTTTCATTTTTATTAGTTCAGCAGGAAGAGAGCTGTCCAGAAACTTTTTAATGCTGATATTTGAGGAAAAAAAAAGCAGTTTCATTTGACTTCATTTTTCAATACCAAGTACAGTTTGAGCCATAAGGGGAGTTAATAAAAAGGGGGACACTTGTAGGAATAATAACTATAATAAGAAGTCACTTTTGATTCTTTTCCTCATTCTGTATAATATAACAATGCACTAATGTGATTAATAAATATTTTATAGTTTATATTTTCATTGTTGTACAGTGCAAAAGATTCCTGAGCTGAAATAGAATTCAGTCTTAAAATGTAATTTGTATTCAAAGTTAAATTTTGGAACTCACTTTTCTTTCAAATACCAGGTTCTCTGGGTCTTTTGTATTGCTTATGCCACAGCACTGGGTAACAATTTACAATGGAAATAGATAACATTTTCATCGCTGTGATGTATTTATTTCAACAATTGCTTATTTGGACAAGGAAAGGGGATTACACTGAGAAATTATCATAAAGGTATTCTTTCAAGTAATCCAACATGCCATATGGAAATACATTTATCTAATAATCTTTCTATTGATGTGCTCATTTTTTAGTATTCTTGAAAATTATCGCATTATAAGCATCCCAGCATGTGTGTTGCCTGCAACAAACTGCATCCTTTCTGCTCTTAGTGATGTTTGTATTCAGACTGAAATGCTATGCTTTGCTATGCATGGACAAAGATATATTTATCTCAACATTTCACAGCCACAGAGGTTTATAACTACTTTCTATTTCATATAATTTCATATTAACACTGTATTTTCAGAATGCAGGAGGTTAAACATCCAAGAACCTCATAGTCCATATTAGCTTTAGTTAATTATCTGCAGGATTTGTTTCTGTTCAAAAGGTCTTATGGGCATGCTGAAATTAAATCCAAAGACCTTGAGAATACTAGAAAGTGTCTTCAAGAACCACCAGAATTTTCAGGTAGACAGTCTTTGCTAAAGGTGTTATAAAAGCCCCCTCCCCAAGCCTACATCAGGGCAGTAGGACTGCAAGTCCCAGTAACACCACACCATGAACAGACACTGCATTGACCTCATCATCTCTCCCCTTGAATGAACAGGACCACTGATCAAGGTGACCATGCCCTTGCTCAACTAATTGAATTTAACCTTGCATATAAAACAAGGTTCCCAGACCTTGGTGTCAGACTCCTTCTCTGTTTCCCCTTTGTGTCTTCTGCTACAGGAAGGGACAAACAAAGGCAAAAATGTTAAATAATGAAAAAGCACAGACAAATAGTCACAGTGACCACAGGATTTGGGCAAAGGTAATTTAAGCACTGGGAAATAGAAAATCTACAAATCCCACATTTGGCTGGCTGGAGGGGAGGATTACAGGCATAACAGGGGAAAAAAAACCCCTTACAATTAGTCAACCATACGACTACAGGGCCATCACTGATGCAGCAGACACAGTCATGAGCTTGGCTGGGCTCTTCTACCTGTCCAGTACCACGTGCACATAGTCAGCTCCTAGCTTCATCTTCAGCAATGACTTTAGACAGCACACAGCATATCATTACATTTCCATTAGTCAGTCATCATGCTGTTTCTTGGATATTTTATTAATTTTGGTTTTGTTTTGTCCAAGTAAATGCTCAAACAAGGAATTCTGGATATGAGTGATCACTAATCATGCATATGAAATGTTGGAAGTGCCAAATCCTGAAAAAGCATGAATATACACTAACAGTATTTTTGCCTGCTTAAAAGAAACCAAACCAGACAATACTACATGGCATGCAGTAACAATAAAATACATTTTGGTTTTGTTTATCTGAAGATATGGCCAGAAATGCACTGAGCTTGGCTGACTAAGATGGAAACAAACCTATTTCAACTTCAAGGAATAGAAAAAAACATCATAGAGATTAATGTATAATAATTGGGTGAAATTGTTTCTATTTTTATTTTTAATTTCCTTTAGAAGGTTATTCTGTACTGTATGATAGACTGCCAATGCTAATGCTTCTATCAAAAAACAATTATATCAGATCAGTTCCATTCACAAATGAAATATATTAAATGAAAATAAAATTGTGTAAGAAACAGATTCATACCAGTGAGATTTTTACACATTATTTTTAATAATCATACAATAGAAAAAATAAATGGATTTAAGTAACTATGAAATAAAATATATTTCTCTGTCTCACAGTCAAAAGCTAAGTTTTAAGGAGCGTGTCCGGATGGCCAGCCCACGAGGTCAAAGCATTAAAAACAGGCAATCTTCAGTCGGAGATCGCCGGTCACCAAGTGCTGACATTGCCACCGAAGGCAGCCCAACCAAAGTGCAGAAGAGCTGGAGCTTCAATGACCGAACCCGCTTCAGGCCCTCGCTGCGGCTGAAGAGCTCCCAGCCCAAACCCATGGTCGATGGTAGGAGTTTTTCACCCTTTGTTTGCCACTACGTGCTGCTCCCAGCCTGCTCACACTTCTGCAGGCTTGCACAGTGATTGTACACATTTTAGGAAGGTAGAAAGAATTGCACTTTGGGGCCAGAGATACAAGCCAGCAATAGACTGCTTCAAAGAGCCCAATAATATTATTATATTTTTAATAACAAATCATGTCAGTGGTGCATAGGGAGCAACTGGTGGGAAAGGGTCACTATGAAAAATCACAGTGGACTAAATGCATCCCCAGGGTTTGGCTGCAGCAGTTCCTCTGTCATGGCCCCTCTCCCACTACTGAGCTCAGCTGTTGTCCAAAGTTGCTGCCTCTTGCTGGTGGTCCACACAGCACAGCCAGCACTGTCTGTGCCTTTGGCAGCCAAGAGCACAGCTTGTGCAGAACTGGCTCCCTCAGGCAGAGTCCCAGTACCTGCACTGGCCATGCAATCACCTGACACCAAGGGATACACTACTGGGTGCTTTAACAGGGTTTTCTTGATAAGGCAGATAGATTTAGCAAGTAAAAATAGTGTTATTGCTTTTATGTTTTGTTTTCTATAGGGTATTTTGGATGTAGAAAGCACTCCTAAAATGTAAAGAGGTGGATCTAGGTGAAAACAGCTTGTTGAACCTGCAGCAGGCAGCCCAGCCTTTACCTCAAGCTGCCTCCTGTGCTAGTCCATTCTCTAGATAAAGTCCAATTTGTCATTAAACTAACCAGTATTCAGGCAAGGATCTTCATCTGACAAAGCTTGCCAAAACAAAGACAGTGTCTCTAACCATGGAGCATCAAACTGGGTGACAGCAGCCTCCCAACAGGAGGGAGCTGAGAGAACCGGGTGAAACTGACCCCTGTATGGGACGGGTCCAGGACTAAAAGGTGCACTCATATAGCTCTGGGGGTACTGCTGCCCCAGTGGATTTTGTTTTGGGTCTCTCCATTCCAGTATTTACCAATCTATTAATGTTTTGCTCTTTCTTGTGGTATCGTCCATGTAAAAAACAAGAGAAACAAACTGGTTGACTACCACAGAATGCAGTGACCCTGCCTGAATGGGAAAGGTACAACCTCTTTCTACAATGGCAATCATGCATGCTACATACAACAATTGTGGTAAGACTAATTAGACAGAAGTGCGACATTGATGTTGCTTCCTTTTTAAGAGCACATATTATCACAAACATGTAGGTTGCAAAATACTCATTGAACTGCAATGCCCCATCCCTCAGTGAGGTTGTTCTACACAACAGATCTCTTCAGGAAAAGCCTGGGTAAATAAACATTTCCTGGAGGGCAACCAAGACAAACCAACGGCATTTGCTAAGGTCATCATCCCAGGCTAGTCCTCCCCCATGGAGATGTCTCAAATGCATAAATTCGGAATTTGCCTGTGACACAGGGATCTGCTGGGGTATATCAGCTACTAGGATACAATCCAGGTTGCTCCACTCCACTATCCACTGCTATCCATTCCTATCTCCATCCTGGGGCACTGGCCCTGACTTATGTCCCATGGTAGCTGTATCAGAGGGGCTGTGTGACCTTGCCTGAGTCTCACTCTGACGTGAAGGACACAGACAAGGCCACAATGGGAACTGACAAATGTTCTAGGTAGCACAGTGGTTGAAGCTACCCTGTCTAAACTTAGGCATCCTACTGATGCCTTGGGTTTTAGCTTTTATATATTTCAGATTCTCTGCTGCCTGCTATGTAACTCTGAAACTTCATATTAGATGTTAGTAATTTCTTATCGCAGAGTAGTTAGACAAAAAAATCCCTTCCTAGCTTGAGAATCAAGGACAACTAGTATCCAAAAGGCATAAACAGCAGTGAAGGGAAGAGGGGAAGCCACAGGGTTGAGACTTCATGACCTGGAGCTGTAATTGGACAATTGACCCCAATATGTAGATGAACCGAAACTTATAAAAGTGTAAAAACTCATGACCAGGATCCATCTTGGATCCATCCTGGGTGTAGCCCTGGCCAGGCTCTTGTACTGCTCAAGATGTATCCTTTTAAGGCCTTTCAGTAAATACCTATTTTGTTCATTTAACTCTGTCTAGTCTCTGTTCCAGGTCAGCCTCTCTAGGCATCACTACATTATCACTTATAAAGCACAAGTATCTTTCCCAAACTGCGTCAGAAGTAATTTCATAGGTTAAACCCCTATAACTCACACTGTGCCTGGAAGTGACCTAAGAAGAAAGTAATTTTTTAAGCACTCTCTCAGAGTATCAGTGGCTCACTTTTGCCCCAGCTCTGCAGTCTTCACCTTACTGAAGCACCTGTTTCATTTTTCATCAGCCTATTCATCATAGAAGTATTTCCCCCTATTTTGTCCTGTACATATCATCATCAATAACAACGAAGTGCACAAGCAGATCGTGCAGCCTCTGATTGTTTCCCTCTCACGGAAAAGGTGGCATAAACAGCACCTTGGGTATATCAGTAGATAAAAGACAGTAACAACAACAGAGTGCTCGTTGCTGTGCGTAAACCCTTGAAGATCTTCCCGCTCCTCAGGGTGAGCACAGCCTGTTTCCTGGTCAGTGATTTCCAGCTACCAGTCCACCCTTATGAACTGGGGCCAACAGATACAACCAATTTTTCATCTGTGGCAGAAGGAACAGCTTCCATTGTCTCTAGCTTTTAGGCAAATGCCAAGTTTCCATTCTGGGACCTCATCCAACTACTTCTAGGACCAGTATGATTAGAGAGATGTCCAGTGTACTCACTGCTGAGAGACAGCTCCCTGCTGCCTTACCCAAACTTTTGCAGGAAAAGTTGGGCACTACTAACCTTGATTTCTTTTTCTTTCTTTTTTTTCATAGCTTAATGCTTTCTGCATTTGACAACTCAGTGAAAAAGATCTCAAGATGATGTATTTAATTTAGAACATCTTGCATTGTTCACTGGATGAAAAAAAACCAGTATTTGCAGCACATTATTCTTATCTTTTGCTTGCCAGATCCTCCAATTTCCTCCTTGAGGTATTCCTCAGCCAAATAATTAATAACTTTGGCAGGCCAATCATCAAGTGAAAGCTAGAAGCCAAATTTTTCTGGGTGAAATCTTGGGCACAAAACAGTACCCTTGAACAGCTGGTCTTTCTGGTGATTCCCATATCTCTGTAGGGTGTTTGGTGGGAGAAGAAATTACATTACAAGAGACCTTTGGGGCAGTGACAACACAGTGCTGGATACCCAGTTTAGTCAAAAGTTCGTATCAGTGAAAAAAATAGAGTCTTACTATGAATTTGCTCTTCCAAAATAGAAGACAGAAGACATTTCACTGTATAGGATGTGGACTTGTAAATGTTCTGCATAGGCAGAGGACTGAATTCTGTGTGAAAATAAAGAAAGGAGGCAAATATATAAGGAGAGGGCTCCCAGAGGAAGGAAAATTGTTAACATGTGAGGATGATTTAAGGCAGATAGATGGTCAATACAGAGACATTGCACTGCTGACTGAGTTCTAGTAAAGACATGGCTGGAATCTGGGCCAAAACTATCAGAAAGAGGCTGGAAAAACTCAACATTAACAATTAGAAACTGGCCTGCAAAGGGAGGTTTCTAGTCCAGACAAGAGCTCATGGGGGTAGCCAAAAGGCTAACCAGATTGAAAATGTAGTCCTTTGCCTCTTAGACTATCCAGCAACAAACACTCTAGCACTCCCCTACTGTGTATTAAAATCACAGAAGGAGAATTTCTTGGCAGCAACTAAAATACTTAAGCCAGCCATAGGTATCTCCCAAAAGGATTTTGGCATAGCAGCCTTAAAACAATATGACCAAAACCATTGCACAAATGTCTTTACTTATAGTTAGTAACAATCTTCTGAAACTGCCTATAAACCATTTATTGCCATTGACAAAGTGGGTCTGACAACGGCAGTAATTATTTCAGTTACATATGTGCATTTGCCAATGGAATCCAAACCCGAGAGAGGTTTGATGGTTAGAGAAGCCTTTGGTGGCCTGACTGGAGGTGCTTTCTAGGGCATTTAACAATGGCACAGGGGAGTAAAAGTGAATATCAAGGCTTACATAATGTGATTTTAAATACCTGTGCAGTCTCCGGTGACATGTGGTTCACAACTTCCAGAAATGTTGTTGAAGACAGGACTGTGCACAAATTAACAAAGGTGCCAGAATGCTGTATTTCCAATCCCTGTTATCTGCCTAAAAGGGAATTATCAGGATGAGGCAGATAAAAGGGAAATTTTCACCAGTCAAGAATGGTAAATAGTGAAGCTTTACAAAGTACACACCTAAAAAGGATGATATAGGGTCATGGAAGAGCCTTCCCCAAAGGGATGCCATGTCACACAGGTAAAGGTGCTGTCTGACCTTGGAGCCACCTACAATCCCCTCTGCACCCGTACATAAAGTGAGCCAGGAGCTACCTCTGTCCCCAAGGCCTCCCCATGCAGTATGGCTTAGGTCCTTGTTAACAAAAACAGGGAAGCTGCAGCCAAACTGATTGTGGGGAGTGGTGCCCAGAACATGAGAATACCCACCAGCAGGGCCAACCCCATGGCAGAGTCTGTGTTAGTTATTAAATAGTACAGGTGATTGCATGCCTTGCTTAAGGCACTGTGCCTGTGCCTCCCTGTATGTTTTGTGTCCATCCACAGAGACTCAACCACACAAAATCTCATCTTTACAATGGTGTTCCTGTCCTGTTTTGTTTTCTGCTTACCTTACTTTCTGAGGAACAGAACCTTTTCTGCTTAAATCATGCTCCAGTCTTGTACCACCACAGCTGAATTAATGAACTAATATTACGTTGTGGATGCAGTTTTCTGTGAGGGACAAAAATACCCTATTATATTTGTATTTTACCATCTCATGCTCTGAAATGAGTTATTGTGCCTTTACTGTAACCTAGAGACATTGTGTGGCTTTTTGAATAAAACATCAAAAGCATCCAGCACTGGCAATATTACAAACATATTTCATTTGATTAATTAAAAAGAAGTCTCTAGGGAAATATATGATTTCTTGCACCATCCCCAAACATTATGCACTCACATGACCTCTAGCCTTTCATTCCCTACAGAGTACTTGCACAAAATCCTCAGGGTAGAGTATATTATAAGAGCCATGGAAAGAATGCAATTGTGCATTTCAGCCCCCATGTCCTCAGTTACTACCATGTAATTTATGTATTGCAAAAATGACAAGTTTTCCTTTCAGTAGCATAAACAGCTTGACCTTGGATAAGGTTTACTTGATGTGGCAGAAGTCCTTAGCTGGGTTGCTTCTACATCCTACATCTAAGCTTAAATTTGCTGATTCAAAGTGAAGCTGCATTTTGTCAAAGTTTGAATGAAAATTATTAGCAATATATCAATCTGTGCTAGACAAGACATTTATTTTCTTGTTATTGCCTTCCATAGAGCAGATAAAGCTCTCATTTATTACCATTGTCACTGTAATTAACTAGGAAGATCTGGCATTCTGATCTAAGTTTTGAGTAATTTTTGTGTAAATAAGTACAGGCCATTGTTTTTGAGGCATTATTTTAGTTCATTCCAACCAAAATCCTGGCCATATGAGTTCACAGTTCAGTCTTTTTCTTTATGATACCTCTTGAAAAACTCGCTGTGCACCATTGCTCACTGGACTCAGTGGTCACAGGTGAATGATTATTAAGCTTAACTCTGTGAGGAACAGCAGCACACCATCTCACAGAAGAATGAGTTGCATGGGTTTGGGATACCCTCATCTGCAGTGAAGACTATACAAATGAGATAAGAGCTAATTTTGAGAGGATGCTCATAAAACTTTCCAACCACATGTAATCCACTTGCACCAAATCTGAAACATTTGGGGAATAATTTTATTTTTATGAAACCTCCATGTTTTTTTAAAATACAGGACTATACTGTAGATACCTGAATCTAAAACAGCTATCATCCTCTAACCCTTTGCCCCTGTTTATGGCCTCCCTCAACAACAATTCCTGGAAATCTTCCAGGGCACAGGACCTCTGAGGACTTTATGGAATATAAGACATATATCAAGTGATGTGTGCTACAAGGTCTTACAGGGATACAGTCAATTAGCTCATTAGTCTACAGTTCCAGATACTATCATATGTATCTGCAATTTATTTTACAGTTTTTACTTCTTGGATGTGGTATATATAAAATAACAGAAATGTGTATTTAAAATACATTAAAGCCTTAGATTTAGAGTCATCTTCTTTTACTTTTCTCACATGACCATCTAAAGTTACTGGCTAATTTGCTGCTATTTATAATAAGATCAGCCTAACAGCATAATTATTGTGCATTTAATGAATTGTTTTTAGAAAGTCTCCTGGTCCTCCATATCATCATTCAAAATTAAAAGGATTCCTTTTTAATTAAGTAGTGGGAGCTGTTCCATGAAATATTGCCAGTGCAGAAATTTCTGAGAAGTCAAATAGTAACTAAAGATAACTGAGACTTGTTAGAAGGGAATGCTAGAATTTTAGATATTTGGAACTTGCTTGCATTATATGATAACATATAAATTAGGTTTCTGACCTTAAAAGAATTGGACTTACAGAGAAAGAAAACTATATCATTATCTCCAGAATATGTAAAAAACTTTCTACCACTTCTATCATCCATTTTAGCCAAACCAGATGATTTTCAGAAATGCTTTAACATATATAATTCTGTTAGGGATATTCTTTAAGATCCTCTGTGTCACATGGCACTGCAGTTCCCAATGATGTTCTCTTCTCCTCCCCATCTAGAATGCTTTGTCTATTCCAGAAGAAAGACAAGGAATGGGCTATTGATATAGCACTACTGAACTCCCCATCAGTACTGCCAGCAGAGTAGAGGCTCAGGTTGGGCAGAAGGCAAAGTTTACAAGCTTGTGCAAAAATGCTCCTCCTTTCGGGAGGCACCAGTTTCCTTCCTTTACTGAGAATTTTCTTTCTAGCATGAAAATGGCAACCATTTCATAAAAGCTGCCTGTAAACAATATTTTTAAATGTTGTCAGTCTTATTCCCTCTTTCTTAATTTTTCCACTTGAACACTGTTGTCTACTACCAGGGATTTTGATATCATTTTTTAGATAAATATTAAGTATCTAATGTGAAGAGCACATCACAGAAGTACTTGTTCTGCCTTCTTCCTTCTTTCTTGATTAGAAGAAAGTCTTTCCTTTGGTTGATTTCTTTTTCCAGAGATCAAGGAAATAAAAACATAATTCACTCCCTTGGGCCTCCTTTTTCTGTCTGGCCTCTGCTCTGGAAAGCATGTAAACATGGGCTGCTGCCTTTCCTGCTCTGGGGCAGCTTTGGGCATTCTTATTAAGTATGTGATTAAGTTCCATCACAATTAGTGTTGCTTTCTTCAGTTGATTTTTCCTAGGGAACTTAGTAAGCAATCAAAGTAAAACAAAATAAGTGAACTATGTACTGAGAGAGAGTCAGCTTGTTGATGTTTTAAAGCAAAAGCAAATTGGAAAGAAAATCAATTATAGGGGTAGTAAAGGGATTTTGTATTTACGGTTCAACAAGCAGGAAAATAATGAGAGCTTATGAAGAGGTGAGGTTTCATGAAACATTTAAACATTTAAACTAGGCTAAGACACATTTCATTTTTATAAAGGGAAATTGCATGAATCACATGAACAGAAACCATGAAGATGTTTGTACATAGGGTAATCTTTGAAGGGAAAAAAGTAACTGAGATTTTGTGAAACATTCTATGCATTATGACATCTGCAGAAATACTATAAAATATGTACAGGATATCTCTATTTTTTTTTTTTTTTGAGAATATAAGCTAAATCCCTAACTCACCACAGTAAATGCTCATACTGAAGAAAGGTACTTCAAAGGCAGGGTAAAGTTGAGTGAAATACACCTACCTTGCAGACACCCTAGGCATTACGTACAGCAGCACAGCAGAGGCTCTATTTGTTCACAAAGGAGGCTGGAAGAACGAATAATGAGAGTATTAAGCTGCTGGTGTTGCTTCTTGAGCTCACTAGCCATATAAAACTAAGGCAGTTTGGAGTCTCATGATAAAGCAGCTGCCTGGATCCCCTGCTGCAGCAGACTATGTATTGGCACCTCCTGCAGGGACAATATGTCCCCCAAAAGCTTTGAATTTTACTTGCCCAGAAGTTAGATGTACTGGATTACCAATTCATTTTCTTTCTCACCACTCACACAGAAAATGATTGCAGAGATGAGTTTGTCACATTTCCCTGCACTGCTGCCCTGGGAAGCCAGAGCAGTTCTGCACTCACATGAGGCTGCTGAACAGGGTGGAGGACAGGCTGTGGAGCCTGTTGGACTTCAGTTCCCGACCCAAACTTTCAATTTTGATAATGGTAGTTAAAAACTATGGCTCAAAGTAACTCAGCACCCGTGAAGATTAGGCACCATCCAATTTTCACTTTCAGTCATACATTTCAATGAAAATCAATCAGACATTTTTTCCCAAACCAGTGTGTTTTTAACCAAGTCAACACAACACTGTGCTGTAACGTGAATAAGTGCAAGTCATATGCAGGCTATCAACTCCAGGCACCTATTGAGGTCTTGACATGTTCTATTGGTTTTGCATGGCTTGGTTCTTAGTAGTGGGGAGGCCACAGAGGTGGCATCTGTGAGAAGATGGGTTCTCAGCCTCAGCAAAATTATTTATATCACCCACATGAAGAACCCTAACTACCACCTTCACAGTCAGAGTAAGATCTAAGTGCTTCTGAAGGCTTCCAAAAAACGAATCAAAAGGTCTATGTTGGGATCACTGTACCAGTCACTATGTCAGAAGCACTTCCATAGGATTATTCATTGTGTTGGCACACACACTTAGTAATGCTGGGTTGTTTTTGCTAGCATATTGCTGTTCCCAGAAAACAAAAAATAATAAATATTTTTGATTCTGTTTAACAAGCAGATAATTACTTAAATGTTACTGACACGAAAGCAAGGAGCTATGAGAGTGATCAGAGAAGCGTCACAGTTTTTCCAATGCCAAAGCATGTTATTAAACAACAGAAAACATTTCTAAGAAAGGACACATACTATTTACAAAAACAATAAATCAACTCTTGTGAATAACTTGCACAGAAATGCAGCTACAGAGTTGTAAATTTTTTTGTTGGTGACTTATAATGTTTTAGAACAGCCTAATTTCTTTGCTCATTCATTTGTTGTGATCACAAATGACTAGCATTTGCATGAAAAATGCATAAATACAGGGAAAAAGAGGGAAATATCAAGACAATTTTACTGACTTGTGCATGGCTGTTCTATTTCTTGGTAATTGCTGCTTTGCTGTGTGATTAAATCAAGGACTGTTTCAGGAAGAAAGAGGAAGAAATTAAAAAGTGGCAAAAACCAGACAGTAGGCCAAAGTAAATAATATCAAAGATTGTAAGACAATGGCAGATGCCTCATCAGTTGGGAAATAAACACATTCTTTGTTTAAGATCAAAACACATACTGAATTCTAAATATGCTGGTACTAGAAAAAGGTCTGGATTGTTAAGTGGACTGACAGCCCTTCTTAAGGAGACATACAGGCGTTTGTCTAAGTGTGTCTTAAAAGACAGTTTGGGTATGATTGAGGCCATATTCCTGAGCTGCCCAAGGAACAGACTCGAAAGCCCTGGTTAGTTTGTGGTAGCAGTTCCTGGAGAGAAAAAGAGACCAGGGCTAACCCTAGGAAAGACTGGCAGCAAAGCCAGGCTCATGCAGAGCAGCTGATGGCCACAGTTCCTTGTGGAGCCCACTTGGACCATGCGCAGCCCCCCCAGTGGAGTGCAGAAGATACAGACAAAGGGTGTGGGGAAGGATGAAGATGTAGATGTGAGCAGGGCTAGACATGAACTGGCACTGGGAGGTCTAGCTGCCCCATTAATGCCTAGGAAGGGCTCTCTCTGGGAACAGACAGCAGTTTGGAGAACATAGCTTAGCCCCGTCTGGGAGCTGACAGAGCTTTGAACAGCTGGAGCTACTAAAGCAGCCAAACTGACCCCAACTCAGCCCTGACCTCAACGATGAACTCGAGAGGGACAGAAGAGATACAAGTACATCTCACCTCATAACTATGTGGTACACAACATGAGCTTCCACTGGAAAAATTCGTAGGAACGTGAACTTTGATTTCAGGGGTGTTTTAAGTTGGAATTTTTCCTCCAAATTGCTACTACGCATTCCCCAAACTTTTTCCCAGGTCTGCTCAGTATCATAAAGAAACATTTATGTTCCCCATAGGAATCAAACAAGGCTATAGCTTTTTCACAATCTTTATTGACCTGTGGTATTGAGTGTCTGCCATAATGAAGGAATTCATATCAGTGGAATATTAAAAAGAAATAAGGTGATTTATTAGGAGCAGCATCTCTTATTAAAGCTGGCTTAAATTTATAAGAATTTTCCAGCATCTGTCTAAAATTTTTGCAGAATTTTTTATCCACAAGGGAGCAACATGGAACACTATAATTGCACCACACAGTTCTCAAAACAGTTCTGCAAAGATATACTTTGGTAAGGAAGCCCTTTTATTAATGACACTGTACTTGGCAAAGGACCCAGGAACCGTATCCGTGAGACAACCATACAGAAACATGTTTATTTTAAACTTTCAGGTTGGAGTCTCCTGTTTCACTGGGTTTAGATGACTATAGCTCTTGTGATCTGAGAAATATTTTTCCAAATTTATACTGGCATAACTGAATAGATTCAAACTTTAGAGAGTCATTGGAAATACCAGTAGCATAAAAAGCTCTGGTTTTAATATGGCACTTATAATTGAGCTGGGAGATTTCCACACTGGAAGAAGTAACTGGAGAGGCTCATCAGATACGATACCTGGAAAGTTAGTGTTGTGGAATACTTAGCATGTCCTGAGATGGTGGTTTAGGTAGTGTATATACCTATCAAATTAATTATAAAGTTTATTTTAGCTAGTGACATTTCTGGGCAGGGATCCAAATGTTATTGAGGCAGGATGGGTGGAGATATATATATTTTATCAATAAGATAAGCCAAGTCAGGAATGAAGATCATGGAAGAATGCAAGGAAAAAACACTCCTGGCATCATTGTAGACATGACTTACAGTAATAGCATGGAAGGAGAGACTTCAAAGTTTTGTATGAAAATTTCACTTTTACAATTTAAAGCTTAATTTTTAATGGTTGCATTTGATTGTTTCATGTGGACTTAAACACTGGCTATAAGCCATCTTTCTTTATTAAGCTGATCTGTCAAAGATGAATTCACCTGTTATTAAAAGCTACAGATGTTTCTCATAAATGAACCAGTTCAGCAACAGTAACCAAAAAAAAAAAAAGTTGCCATGGGTAATGAACTAGCCAGACTCATTAAAAAATAACCCAATCAAAAAATGTATATGGCTGAACATCAAATCTGTGAAGAAAACAATGCATCAATATCAGTTCCTGAAGATGCTGTACAAAACTGTTTATGCCCAGATGGCATCTTTATTAGATTTAGAAGGTACCATGACATTTTCAGGCACTTTTGACTGACAAACACTATTTTTCATCTTTAATTTGCAGTCTTCCTGGAAAAGGAATTTTAAAGAATGTCCTGTAATCATTTGTATCTGACTGTACTTCAAATCTGCCTGTAATTTAAACCCCTGAAATTATTTACTTGAAGTGTTTCTGAATGACTGAACCTGTTGTTTTAAATAACAGCATGAATGTAGGCAGCAACCTCGGACTGGGAAGAAATCTCTGTTACTGAGGGTTACTGAATCCCATTTTTTTTTCTCTGTTCCATGTCACTCATTTTACACTCTCTTCCTCATGAAGCAGACACTTATGTGATGAAATACACTGACCTTGAGTGAAATTCTTCTGGGCACTTGGACTTTTTGCATTTGAAGATGATTTGGGAGGAAAAGCACCTACCTCAAAGAATTTTCCTGCAGTTCACATGCCTGTGAAACATAGATGATATGTGGGCGTCCATGACCCTGCCATTCTTGCTCCATTTGCATTCCAGCACATTTTAAGCTTGTAAACCACTTGGTCATGCATCAGTACCTGTTTTATTTATGTATTGAGGTACAATGGACACTTCTGAGATTTCTCGTTAATTCCCAGATGGCAATTCTGCAGAGGTGATGTTTAGGAAATTATAAAGGATCTACTTTTTTCAGGTAAACAGATACAGTAATTTGGCTTAAGTTCCTATGGCAAAGGAAGCCTGAAATACCTACATGGCTCTGAGGTTTAAGGTGGCAATTATTCATTCTTTGTAAAAAAGTGTTTTGGTTTATCTTCACCTGTAATAAAGTGTTGGGTCATTCCACAGCCAATTTATTAAATGAAATGGATCTTCTCCTTTGTCTTCAATGCCAGGTTGATCCATAATGGTAAAACAGTAATAATACAACATGAGCATCTTTTGATTCTGCCATTACATCTGTTAGTTCACTGCTTTCCCATAAAAGAGAGAATGTGATGAAAAACCATGGGACCTCAGGAATAAACATGCTGGTACTCAGCTATTAATTAGTTTGAAAAACAATAGGGCATTCTTCCTTTCTATTGTTTACTATTTACTCTGGTACTACCAAGACATTTTATGACACAAGCACAGGCACACAGAAGTGCATCATATAGTTCATAAACTGATGGAGGTCTGTCAAGCTTGATATGTAATCTTTTTCCAGAACCACTGTGCAGGCTGTTAGAAAACACTAAGGAAGAGATTTTTTAATTTCTCTTATTTATTCTGCTCTTGTCTTTTGCAGCTGACACCAGTCTTGGAACAGATGATGTTTATGATGACAAAGGGTGCCAGTGTGATGTGTCTGTAGAAGATCTTACCCCTGCTCTTAAAACCGTCATTAGAGCTATCAGGTGAGTAGAAAATACTGAATGAATTAAAATTTGAGCTTTCTTTAGTTAGGATAGTACTAAACTGCATGTCAATTCATAAAATGGTAGTTAGTTGAACTTATTACATGGCTATATTTGTTACATAACTAATGCTAATATATTATGTTTCCTTTCTATTTTAGTTAAATTAAAACATTTTCTCAGTTCTGTTATCAGCTTTTCAATATCTAAAAATGTTACATGATTTGACACAGAAAAGAGAGTAATGGATATTGTTTTCCATTATATTTTATGTTATCCAAACTATGATTTGATGTAATTTTACTGAATATGCATCACCTGGCCTGGAAAAGTTATTTCCTTTAAAAGTATAGGATTTTATTGCATTTCAATATTCCTGAGAATGTCCTATGACTTTTATTGCAAATTTCTTCTAGTAAGAACAGAATAATTACATTTATTCAATTATGCAAAGCCTTGCCTACCACTACCCACTAAACTAAATATAACCCAAATAATTTAAAACAAATAGTCTCCTTTTCCAAGAAAGTAGGGAATTTCATTGAAACTTATAAAGTTACCTGCATTGAAAGTTTAAACGTGTCATTCACCCTCTTGAGATAGCCAAGGCTATTTATCTTCCAAGGTATTTTGAAGTATAAATCCTGACACCCCATAAAGTGTACAGCAACAAGCAAGGTGAGCTCAAGCATTCCCTGTCTGCTGGCAGCAAACCTCAGGTTATGTCTGGGGGTCACCCCACTGGCTCTGCATCACAGTCACATCAGTGTCTAGCACCCTTCTTGGGTGCAGGGAGGTAGGCAGACAGACAGCCAGCAGCCAAAAGGAGCTTCTGCAAAAACCTATGGAAAGACAATGTTTTCCTGTACAGAAACCCTTGCCTGAGTTTTCTCAGCACTATATGAAGAAAAAACTTAGGCTTTTTATCACATAATTTCATGCAGTGATAACCTATGGGCTACTTGTATTTTCTTCCCCTCTTCCACTGAGTAAAATGAAGACAGATCGTGAGTAAGGCTGTTGCTAAAACTTTCTACTAGCAGAAACAGATTGAAAGATCACTGGCAGACATCTTTTCCTACCATTTTTCCAACCTCCCTGGAAATGACCTCACAGGACAATTCAGATACCACGCCTGTGTCCACAGCCAGTACAACTGGCAACCCAAGCGTCACTGCTGAAAACCACCTCTTGTTAGCAATGTTTCAGCAGGTGACAGAAATCCTTTTTTCACAGAGGACACCCACCCACAAGGCAAGCCTATTCCCTCAAATGGAAAATGCTCACATTAGGAACAAGCAGCATAATCCATTGACTTTGGTGTCAAAGATGCTTCTCTGTGATGCTGCATTTTACACTGACTGGATAAGTCTTGGCTCCAGGTGCACCTTGCCACTTGTCCTGGCAAGGGATAATCATTCTTCATACTATCCAAATTCCTTAAGATTGACTTCACTTTTTAATACTTAATTCATGGAGCTCATTTTCTAAGGAGCCACTGGATTGTTCAATGCATCATCTGCATTTTTGCTTGGTGCTCTTGGTCACTATCAGCTCAAATGAAAGCAACCAAATGTGAAGGATATAGCTGGGAAACTTTCTCCACAGTACCATCCACAGAAATGTTCTAATAAGAAGAGTAAAGGTGCAAGATTTGATTGTTTCATACATGTACTATTTAACTGATGAGAATCAAGTTTTTTATATTATCTCCAATTTTTGCTCTGCATGCCTGACCTACTAGAAAAACAACTCATGTCACCACTGAGGCTGAGAGTAAGAATCTCCACTTGCCATCAATTATGAATCTCTCCCATCTCCCTGCAAATGTTAGTGTTTTGCAAGATTACAAGCAACACATGCATCTTGCTTCAGAAACTTACCTTTGTTTGACATCTGTAAAACAGTTATATGCCATGATCTTGAGACTTCTGTATATGCTATACTTTAATCTCTCAAAATCAAGAGACTGATAATTCAGTTCATCAGGTAGCTGATACACCTCTTTCTGATTATTCAGAGTATCTGTTACCAGACTATGCTGGGATCTATGCAAACATCTGAAGAAGGATCTGAGACTCTATATAGTAACTGTAGAATTTCAAGATGATAACATCTGCCTATATGGAAACTTTGTGGCTCGTTTTGAAGTTTGTTTTTAGAAACAGCTTTGAATTGCAAACGCAGTGAGGGAGGGTGAAGGCTAGTTTTTCTTTCATGCTGGTATACAGAAGGAGGCGAAGACAGAAGGCATTTGCATAGTTTTATGACGCACTATCAAAAGACCCCAAATGTAAACACAGACAGTTGAATCCATTCTTGATACATCAATTTGAAAAATTGCTATAGGGGAGATTATCTTTTCCTGCTTAGACCTGGGTACAAATTGTTTTACAAAGACACAAATGGCCCTTTTGTTTTAGGGGGAAATGAAATTAACAAAATTAATTCATGCCTGTGGGTTTACAGAGTAAACCTTTGTAAAGCCTTTGGGTTTACCCCTCTCAGTTTTGGAATCAAAACATTTGGGGTGGGGCTTTTTTTCTGTGCAAGGAGCCTAAAATACGCTGCTCACTCTCAGGTTGGACAGCCTTGTAATAGCAAAAGACAAAAACTGGTTTATTTATAATTTTTCATTTTGGTAATTTCAAAGTCTACTGTGCCAGTTTTGACCTTGTTTACTTATATTTTTTCCAGGACTACTTTACTCTCCAAAACAGCTTTTTAAGTAAACAAACCCCCAAATTTTCATTTTGTTTTAGTCAACATTTTGGTCCTTTCCAAAAAAGACAGGACTCTCAAATAGTCCTACTGAAGACCCGCCAGGCAAACCTGTCTGGTAACATGTCAAGTTCTCAATCTGCTCTCAAAGCCTCCTAAACTGAGTCTTTTAGCTCGTGTGCTGCCTGCTCCATTCCTTCTTACTACACAAGCTCTCTGTCAGGAAATACCAACTGAGGGAGTAGGGAAAGTGAGGAAAATCTGCTTGATGCATTTGCACAATGTTGGGTGAGTAGGGAACAGATGGGTAGTGTGGTGAAATATGGTGTGCACAGCACGCCTTGGGCCCAGTCAGGATCAGTCCTGCCCATCCATGGCCTCTGGCTGGGATCAGAGCAGTGCACAAAGCAATCCTTGCTAGCAGTGCACTGAGTCCGTGTGCCAGCAGGTTGTTCAGCACTACTCAACCGTCCCCAGTTGTTGCACAAAAAGCCATTAATATCCTGCAGAGTTCCTGGAGACTAACAAAAAACATTGCATATTCCAGCTCTGTTAGTTCACAATGATGAATGTGTATAAAAGAGACTAAAAGGAAGATTAGGAAACCTTGTTTCCCTATATTGTGATATCTCTGATCATTTTCCATAGCAAGAAGCACTCATTTCAATAATACTTTCCACATGGAAATGATGGAATTACTATTTATGGAATATAAAATGAGATTTGAGAAGCATAAATAAATATACAATAGAAAATAATTGCAATGGCAGGAAGATGAACATACTGACCTAATAGGTCTTTTCTCTCTTTAACTCCAGTGATTGCAAAGATATGTTTTCATTTGTTGCTAATGAAAAAAAAACCCTGTAGCTAAATGTAATGAAACTTGAGAATTCTAGAGCTGATAAGCTGTATAGTTGAACAGTCATACATATTTAACAGACAAAGAAGGAAAATATAATTTACCATTTATGTTCAGTCTTTATAATGTTCCTGCAACACCTATAAAAGCCATTTTGAATTTATTCAATGTAGTTTTTCAGAACCACCTCTTTCTTTTAAATCCAAACACATTGTTTATTTTCTGCCAGATGGTCTTCAGATCCTAGGCAAGGCTCTTACACATGTGTTTGGCTAGGACGGCACTGTACTTGGGGGAAAATCGTGTTTCTGGCTGCTAGGGGATGAGTCAGGTCAAGACATGAGAGAGAAGACAATTTTGACTCACTTGCCTCACATGTAGAACTGTCTCTGTGTTGGATCCTGCTCTCTTCTGCACATTACAGTTTTACCAGGAAGAAGGGATATTTGGCAAGTTAAGGGTAGAGAGACAGAGGCACCAACACAGCTAGATCTCTATTCACCTGCCTTCCTGATGTAGTAAGTGAGCAAACAATTTGTGGTCGCTTCACCTGGCTATGGACAGAACAACCTACCTGTCTTTTAATATTCAAGGCAGTAACCATGTATGATTCTACCTGAATCCCAGTAGAATAAAGCTCTGTTTCTTCTTGAGATAATTACAAGACTGGCAGGACACAGCTTTGAAAATAATGGCATGGATATGACAGGACTGCACGAAGGATTAGAGATGTTTTAATGTGGTGCCAGTCTCAGGAAAGTGCACTAAATGGCAAGCAAAACAGCTTTTAATACTGGAAGGGGCAAAAAGGAAAGCAAATTAAAATGCAGTGAATGCCAGGGAAGATATGCAACATGCATGTACAGAAAATGCTGTAATTTCAGAGCAGTGCTGATCCTGAATCTGAGAACAGATAAATAAAATGGGTGCTGCTTTTGGCTGCTATGTGTCAGTAAGACAAAAGTTGGTATTGGACCTGTAACTTTCCACAAATTATCGGGGTACATAAAGATTATTGGGAGCTGTGGCTTAGATATTCATTCTAGGCAAAGCATGTTTATATATTGGCCTGCTTCAACAGATGATTTTTTTTCCTGCTCTTCTCTGGTTGTATCACTGAAATAAGCTACTTTTTATGACTAATTCTCACCAGAACACTGTCATGCATGTGGCTTGGGTGGGCTTACAACCGCCTATGGCCTGTCACATTAGATTTGAGTCATAAAACACCACTTGCTGCACGGCGCAGAGCGATTTAAACACTAGAGAAGTTTTAAAAAGCGGTGGGGCCTGGGGGGCCTTGCCCTCAGCGGCGCGGCCTGACGGGCCTTGTGACGGGCCTTGTTCGCCCCCTGCTGGTGCCGCCGGGAAAGGCAGCCCGGGCCGGCCGGCCGAACAACTGAGCTGTGCGTGACTTGGTGCTCAGTTCCCCTTTTTTGTACGAGTAGGTTACTGCAACTACCTCTGCTTTTATCCCACAGGAGCTCGCAGTCTGCGTAGTTGTACATAATCTATCAGGATGGGTGTCCCGTACAATGGCTCAATGGGTAAAAGTGACCGTAACAACCATCTAGTCCCGACCACCCTGCTATGGGCGGGGTCACCTCTCACTTGGTCGCTCCAAGGTTGCTTGAGTCTTGAGACCGGCTTACCCATCCAGCCTAGCCTTGAACTCTGCCAGAATCGGGGCATCCACAGCTTTCCTGGGGGATCTGCTCCACAGCCTTACTGCCCCCACAGAAGAACGTTAATTACACAGTGATTTCTAGACATAGGAAGCCAACGGGGTTTTTACAACTGACACTAAATAACCATGGAGATTCAACCAAATTTAATAACTGCAAAATAGTCGCAAGGCTCCATCACTGAAAGAATTCAGTTTTTCTTAATTAACTTGCAAGCTTTTAAAATGACAGTGTTTTAATCGTTCAATGTTTTTTGCAGTTAATGTAAAATTTTGCATACTTGAAGAAAAAGAAGTAAGCAGTATGGGTCTATTCCAAACCCTGCTGAAGTTAATTAAGATGTAATCACATGAGCTAATACCTAAACCAGAAACAGTACAGTTACAGCTCATTGATAACAGCTGTGATGCTTTCAATTCTGTTTGACTTCTGAACATTATGAACAAACCACCTTGAAAATCAAAAAAAGTGTTATAAAGCTGCAAAGTAGTAGTGAAGACTTTTGTGCTAACTGATTAAGAAGCTTCCATGGTTGTTAATATAAATTCGTCTTCCCATGGTTGTTAATATAAATTAGTCTTCTGCCTCTTCCCTTGTAAAATCACCCAGTTGTGGTAAATTCAGTTGTCTTCAATTATGCCAATAATTGTCTGGCTCTTCTTTTCTAATAGAGTTTCCTATTTTTATTTTATTAAATGCATGAAGTAAAACATTGTGACCACCGGAACATAATAATAACAACAACAGAACTATTATACTGTCTCGTATGTCACCTGCATTATTCACTCTTTGTAACCTCAATAAAGAACTAGATTCAGAAGATTAGGTTCTCAAGGTCTTATAAACCAACACCTTGGCATAATTTGACAGCTAAAAAGAAAAAGAAATCTGCATCCCAGATTCATCACAGCTTCATAGACTTCCAGATTTCAAAAGATACCAAAAGCCATTGGTCTGTAGAGCTAGCTGGCAATACAAAAAAGGAAAGTCCATGATCAATAATATATTTGCAAGTGCATGGAGATCAGTCCTGAAGTGTCAAGTTGATGGACTGCTCCTAACATGCCATCTCCATTTCTAATTCCTATAATCAGAATCACAGTTCAAGTTGTATACCAATGACAATCACATTTTTAACTGAAAGTTACCAGAATGGGAAATATGAACAAGCTAAGTACTGTGAGAAAAGGCTAACATTATCTGTAAGAATATTTATGTATGGTACAAAAATCAGTAGAGGATCACTATATACTATCAATGCAACTCTATATACCTGTTATCATAATGTCTGTCCTGGCTATATGAAGTATGGCTTTTCTAAATTCCACTAAAACATTAATAATCTATTTTTATCAGAGAGCGGGAATCATGTTTTGGGGTTTTATTATAATTTGTTGTCTTACAGCTGCTAAATACATATCATAATAAACACAGTGGGAATATATTATAATTAATATTGGCATTTGGGATAGGATACCAATTACAGTCTGTGTTTTTTCAATTGCAATGGACAGCAAATATCAGCAGTTTGGCCCTAATGGGAATTCTTAAGCTCTGCAGCACAGGCCAGAATGGCTAATCCTGATCCCTTGTCTTCTCTCCCAATTCTTAGGTAAACCAAAGAAAACTTCAGGTTCAACCAGGTGACCAGGAAAATCATCTCACTGTCATTTACTTTCCAAATTTGTCATTTTTATTGTTTAAAATTTACAATTTAATATCAAGCTTTCCATTCTAAGAGCTACTCAGGGGACATCCCATGTTCATGTCACATAACAGAGAAACTTGTGCAAGACTCACGTAAAAATATGTATGCCATTCGTCAGTTTTGGATATTTATTGTTATCTGAAACCTTACTATTCTGTAGTAAAGTTCAAGGAAAAACTCATGAATGCTAATTAAGCAATAATTCCTATATATTCCAGCAGGGAACAAACAAGGAAACTTCTCTTCAGCCTCCAAAATTTGATCTTAAGTCAGTCAAATAAGTTGAAAACAAATATTTAGGCCTGAATGTTAATTAAAAAATAAAAACAGATGAAAAATTAATTGGATGGTTTTTTCTCCCACAAAGAGGAGAGCAAGGAACTAAAAATTAACACCAGAACAAGAATACTGTTATTTTTATTTGTGTAATCAATTCATTAAAGAAATCTTTCCTGTAACAAGAACAGAAGTATCTTATGCACAAATACAGCAGGCATGATATTTCACTTAAATCAGTAAAACTAATCCCAGGTTTAGGTCAAGCATGTACTTCGGTACCTTTCATATCAAGTACCTAGGATTAAAAAGTCAAACAGGTATATACTGATATACTAAAAATGCTCTGCAGTCTTTAAAACAGTGTTACCTGATCTTTCAAGCAATTCAAAGACAGCTACAGTGCATTTGTACTTAAAAAAAGAGCCATGTGAAAGTTTACCTGCACAAGCTGTATTGAAAATACCTTCCATTTAAAAAGAGCTATCAAATTTTGTCAGTGAAATATGTTGGTTGAAAATTAACCTATAAAATGCTTTCGCCTCACAGAATTATGAAGTTTCATGTTGCAAAGAGAAAGTTTAAGGAAACGCTTCGCCCATATGATGTCAAAGATGTCATTGAACAGTATTCAGCAGGTCATCTAGACATGTTATGCAGGATTAAGAGTCTTCAGTCACGGTAAGGAAAGAATTAAACTCTGCATAAGCATCTAATGTCATTCGCTGCATAAAATATATTGGCAAAGTTTAACATTTCCATGTTACGCAGCCTCTCTTTCTGTAAACACAGCTGAGCCAGAAATTGAATTGTGGACAAAACAAAAAAAAAAACATGTATCCAATTTTTTCTCAGAAAATGGAAGTCTGAACAATAGAAAAGGTAATACTTTATCTGTAAAGTCCATTTGTAAACAAGGAATTTAGTCAAAAGGGTAAGGAAAACATTGAGATCTGCCTCTTTCCCATCCAATACTTCCTCTTTTCACATAAAAGAAATTGAGAACTACTGGTAATGTAGTATTTATGTAGGTCTTATGTTAGAGATTCCCAGCAGTAGTAATTAAAAAAAAAAAACAAAGAGCATTACATCATATTAATCATTATCAGAGAAGGTTAGGGATTCCTGCTTCAAACTGACAATTCTCCCAGGAGTGGATGTTGTTAGGATGGGAGAGCTGGGAGCAGAACTGGTACGTCTGTTTCTCCATAACATCAAGTGCCTGGAGAGGCCCCGTCCTCTTTCCCCATTTCAGCAAGTATAGCCCTGGCTTTCCCAGATAATGGTTAAGTTCTGGCTCATGGTTAGTGCCAACAAAAAAGAAAAGCAGCCTAATATGCTCAAAAATCACTCATTTTTTTTTTTTTTCCCTTAATTAATAAAAATATGTTTGTCTTCTTCCTTGAGTTCTTTCCTGAAGTACTGTGATTTATATGGCAAATACTTCCATATCTATGCCAGTTCCAAGAATGGCAACAGCTTTTGATTTCTCTTACAGTGTTGACCAAATTCTTGGAAAAGGACAAATCACAGCAGATAAAAGAAGCAGAGAAAAGAATCCTGCAGAGCATGACACAACAGATGACGTCAGTATGTTAGGGCGGGTAGTCAAAGTGGAGAAACAGGTAGAGTGATTATCTGTGTTAACTTGTCTTGCTTTATTGCTCTTGCCTTTTCTGTGTTTTATTGCCAGTTTCAAAACCTGAACAGGTAAATTTTTTTTTCTAATATCTGTTTTGTTTATACATTGAAATAAAAATTATATTAATTGTATTACCTTAACCTTTTCTCCTCTTTTCTCAGCTTGCTTATTAAAAATGTGCATGGCTTCTGACATTCTTTTTCAAGGCTCAATAGTACACATCAAGCTACTTCCATTTTTCTCTTCAGCAGTTACATTTTCCCTTTGCTTGGCTTCCAGATATTTTAAATTAGTATTTGGCACTAATGTTGACCTTTTCCTCTCATATAGGTACAATCCATTGAGTCAAAACTGGACTGTCTATTAGATATTTATCAACAAGTTTTGCGAAAAGGATCTGCATCTGCGCTCACTTTGGCTTCATTTCAAATGCCAGCTTTTGAGTGTGAGCAGACTTCTGATTATCAGAGTCCATCAGACAGCAAAGATTTGTCTAATTCTGCACAACTTAGTGGATGTGTATCCAGATCAGCTAGTGCCAATCTGCCTCGTGGCCTACAGCTTATACTGACACCAAATGAATTTAGCACTCAGGCTTACTATGCTTTTAGTCCAGCTATGCATAGTCAAGCGACACAAGTGCCAAATGATGGACCTGCAACAGTTAATAATATATCAAACCAAATAAATCAGACAACTAAGCCAGCAACTCCGACAACATTACAAATACCACCTTTCTCATCGATGAAGCATATCAATAGGCCTGAGCCCATTCATATTATTCCTGTAACCACACAGGAAAATATTTCTAATGTCACCGCTTGCCTTGTTGCATCAAAGGATAATGGACAAGTTGCACAGCCCAGTGCAACAAAGGATCTCACATGGAGAAAAAGTCTGGATACAGAAGGGGAACCTTTGCTCTCAGTTAAACCTGTGGTGCAAATGGATTTAGGAAAATCTTTATCTGTACAAAACCTTATACAGTCAACAGAAGAACTGAATATACATATTGCTGGCAGTGACTCCAGTGGTTCCAGAGGTAGCCAAGATGTATACTCCAAATGGAGGGAGTCAAAATTATTTATAACAGATGAAGAGTTGGAGACAGAGGCAGGGACAGAGACTACTGAAGCCATCTCGCGCCCATTAGTGGAAACAACTCTCTCTGCTGACTCTCTAAGGACTGGAATATCAAGATCATCTCAAAACATCTGCAAGCCAGGGGATGGTACAGAAGCACTCAATCTGCTCCACGTCAAACTTAAATAACTTCTGGCTTTCTTCATTGGCTGGGTCATTCTTCTAGTCATACATATCATAGCATGAACTGTTTTGAAAGCCTTTTTAATAAGATAAAATCACAAAAATCAGGATGAATCTGCAAAGCAGTTGAATGAGCCCATATTTCCTAGTTGCATGAAAATGCATGTCTAACCAAATTTACACCTACAGTACAGCAGCCTTTCATGTAGTACAGTAGGTTTTAATAATGAGTTGCCTACAAAGCTAATGCTGCAGGATGTATCAAAAAACAAAATTTTGAGAATTTAGACCTTGTGCTGTTTCTACGGGGCAGAAGTAAAAATCTTAAGGTTTAAAGCACTTTGCTTCTGAACTAATTAATTATATATATATGATGTCCTGATTTAGATGATAGTTTATGTTTACAACAAAAAGATTATCTACAGCTGCTAGCAAGGTACCAAGGAAATGAGTAACAGGGGGTTAGAAATGGCTGCCAGTCGCAAGATACACACATTAACTCATCAGTAATCAGTTATTGAAGAACAGTATGTTAATATGTGATTTTTGGTGATTTAGTGCTGTGGCAGAAGTACCTGACACACCACTGTCACATTGTTCTTTAAAACAAGAATTATTTTGTTACAAAAGGTTTGTATTTTCAGGATTGGGTCTGGCATCACAAGTGGATAACGTGGGTGACTGCACTGAAAATTCAAGGGAATCTCTCCTTCTTCCAGTCTCATTGAGAAGCTGACTTGTGAATCTGAACCATTCTGGCAGCAGTGGGTGAGGGAAGGAAGCAGGTACTGCCTTTATTGTAGAAGCAATATTTCCTTCTTGTGAAAATTTTGGCAATTTTCCTTGTAGTCTCAACCTGGTATTATGACAGCACTTTCATAAGGCTGGGCAAGAAGGGGAAATGAGGAAATGAAATGTAGAGTAATACTAAAGAGGACAGAACAGGAAGGAGAAAGACAACACAATAATGGGAAAATAAATAAATAATAATATAGATATAGATGGGCAGGAAGGGAAATAATCCCAGAAAATAAAGCAAGAAAGGCAAAGAAGGAAAAAGTTACGTTTGGTTTTTTTTTTCACAGATATTGAGTATTATTAAAACTAAATTTAAAAATAATAATTTAAAAAAGGCATGTAGGTAATCAGACATAGAAATAGAAGTAGAGAAAACCATCTTAACTAAAAAAAAAAATAAGGCAAGAGCTTGCTGCTTTTTTAATAAAAGGGGAAGAGGAGAAAGGGAAAATGGTCCCACTCTTGTAGCTCAACACTGTGTCCCAACTACAGTCATTTCTTGTGAACTTTCCAACACAGGACTCTCAGACCCCTTCCTGCTAAAACCCAGGTTTTCAAATTCAAAGCTTACATCAGACTGAGCATTCCTGCCTGATACAGCCTCTTTTTTTTTCTCACTCTAGCCTACACTTCACTTCTGCTGAGGTGTAGAAGAAGTGTTAGTGCCTGCCTGCACAACCCCAGCAAGACTCTCCCATTGGGAGAACCCTTGCAGACCCTAAACGGGCTTTCACTCTTCCAGCTGAATAAGGTTCCTGTGTGTTGCCTCCTGCAGATTTACACCTCACCTGCACCACAGGCTTGTAGACAACCCAGCTTGGGCTCAGCTTCCCTCTAGCAGCAGGAATACCGAATGTACGGGTGTGCCAGTGCCAGCTCACTCAGGGCAGTGTTTTCTCAAGGTCCAGACCCGCTGGGAACTCGCTATGTACATCAAAAAATCACTTCAGTCTTAACTGTGGCTAAATGCTGTGGATTGTATTGTGAAGGAGCTGATCTGTTTACTATGAAACCATTGTAACTTCTGCTTCCATTTGCTTTGCCGAAGTATTCCTGGATGTTACATGACGACTTTATTATGTGAAAGTACATGCAAACTGTAGAGTGTATATATTGTGTCATTATACGGGGTCCATGGATGGTACACTGTGTTCCATGGCTTATGCCGGAGCAAACTTCAGTTGTTAAATCCTGAAAGACACCTTGAAGCACAATTTCCTCACCGTTGATTTGCCATATAATTCACCACATTCAGCCTTTCCTCTTTTCTTTTATGTGCAATCTGACCATACCGAAGCCTGATTACAACAGCAATTTTGTGAGGATAAATACATTTTTTTCCACATCTCAGTTCACTTAACTGTTAACTTATTTGAATGTCTGCAGTTTATCCAGACAGATATGTAAGTTTAAAGTATTGAAATTTTTAAAATTTAAAATTGTTTTTTTAGGCTAGTTTTTTCCTTTTTCCTGTTTATGGTGCCTTTCTTGCCTTTCATGTGAAGCCTCCTGCTGAGCTAAGCATAAATGTGCAGTTAGGTTCAGCTAAGGAGCAAGCGACTGGGCACACGGCAACTGTGTGTCCACAGTGAAACGCCCCCGAAAAAACAAGGCATCGTGAATTGGACACCACTCTTCCACCTCCATCTGCAGGAGCAGATGGTTGCACCCCCATTGCACCCAGAAGGCGTCGATGGGAGAACTGAGCAATGGCCCCTGCCTGCCCTGATTCCACACAGAAACAGGGCCTTGGGGTTTGCTGATAATTTATCTCACGGAAACTTGGTATTTTTGCCTTAAATGACATGCTTGAGTCCTCCTAACTTAATTTATTTAATACAATTTTGTGCACAAAAGAATGAGTTCTATAAATTATGTATGAAAATATTAATGTCTTTACAAAGTACTGATAAATCCAGAAGATCTTATCTTTTCAAATTAAGGTTTAAAATTCTTTTTTCTTTTATGCTCACCATTGTTATTTTTGTAGATGCAAGTCTTATCATGTAGGGTTTTTTAACATAATATTGATAGAAAATAGAAAGAGTAGTGAATATATGAAATTTTAAAGAGGAAGAATTGTTTGTTTGGATTTTTATAAGCTTTACTCGTATTTCCTCATGAGGATTATCTATGCTTTCTCTTTAAAAGACAGTGTCACCACTGACAGTCATTCATTGATTTCACAAAAGAAGGGCCTATCTGGCTTTTCAGGTTTTGTCCTGAGCTCCTTATTAAAGTCCAGCTCATGACAACTAATAAGAATTGTTCATGAGTCAGGACAAATAATATTTTTTTTCTGATTTACAATACACTTGAGAATTCTTTAAAGAGAGAAGTTGAAATTAAGTAAGAGCTTCAGGACTCAAGCCTTATCTAAATAACTTTTCTGGTCAGCATGTTCTTCTACCTGAATGGAGAGAGAGCTGAAAAGAATGGTTTCAATTACTATTATTTGTTTAAAAATTTGTATTTGCTCCTGGCTTATATGACCTATATTTTTATTTAAACATGAATACGATGTTTTAGCCTAGGGTTCAAGATTGCAAAGATCATACACTTTTATTTACAGTGCCCACAGTTGCTCCATATGTTTTTGAGATACTCAGAGTGACTGCTCTCATTATAGTATGGTGATGAGTAATTCACCTGCTTTTCTGTGATAAGTCAAATCATGCTGAATTGCTGATATATAGTAGAACATCTGTTGTACAGTAGTATTTCTGGATTGGGACCTGCAATCCTTACTCAAGCAAAAATTCTATGGAATTCATTCATTCTATGAAATTCAAGAATTTTTCTTGAATTGGGAACTCAGATTCAAATCCTGATTTTGTTGGGCATCTGTTTGAAGTGAAAATGGTAATATTCCAGTTATTTCCTGAGGAAACTAATACTTAGCTGAATTTACTCTTGTCACATTGACTATATAAAAAATAACGCACAAAGTACTGATATAAAAAGGGAAGGAGAGAAGGGACATTTTTTAAAACCGCAGAGAAAATCAGAATATTCAGAAAATAGGAATAAGCAGGAAAAGAAAATATAACAGCAAAGGAATGGAGAAAAAAGAGTTTAAACACCCAAGTCTAAATTCATCCTTGGATGGCTTCACTGACTTCAATGAATTCACTGCCCAACTGGGTGAAGCTCAGCCTCCGTTGGGATAATCAGACTCAGTTCCACTGACCTTACAGGAACTGAACCATCTGTACCAGAAATGAACTTGCCTCTCTGGGCCAACTTTTATCCTGACTCATATGTCATGCAATCCTTTTGGATTCACTAGGTTTGAATGAAATATGGAAATGAATTTGTCCCAGGTATTTCTGCTTCACATTTTTTTTCCAAGTGTGTTAATTGACTTTATTCAAATGGTTACAACATCACACAAAGTGCTGTCACTGTCTAAAAAGATTAATTTGTTTTTGAAATAAGACTTGTCCCCTGCAACGTCAGTGGAAGCATGTAATATTTCCCTGTCCATTCATCTGGATGCAAATGTGGCCATTCATTCAGCTGTGGCCACACACAGGACAATTCCAGACATATCCAATGTCATCTGCTATTGGAAGCATTTTTGACTTCTTTGAAAGACAAAAAGAAAGTTTCATAGCAGGCTTAGAAAGCATGAGGCTGCTTCCACTGACACTGCAACATTAGCCAGTACATTACAATGTTAATTGTAAATTCCTGATGAAGTTGAATCCATATTGTTGTTAATAAAAATGACTTGAAAAGTACTGTGACTACTGGGTTTTTTTCTTACATAAAAGATTATACAATGTGACCACATATCAGGCACAGAAAGAAAAAACAATTAAGCTTGCTGCTTATTGTTTGCTTTTGAAGGTTTTTAATTTTTTAATAAGTGAGCCAAAATACCACAAAGGAAGTTTATTAGAATAAAATGTGCAGAAAGCAGTCTGACATGTTCAGTTTCTGCTAACTGTTTACAGCAGTTTACTTTCACTTAATATTGCCGCTCCTCTATGAAAATGAGCTTGGAAATTATTGTTGCCTTCCTTGTTTGATAAATGGCAATGGATTCAGGATTGGCAATCAGGGGTCTGTGTGAGGAGCAGGATTTCTCATGGAAGGCACATCTGTCATGTCAGTTGAACCTGAGGCCTAGGTGAAGCCATTTTTTCTGCATTTGACCATGAAAATTGCTGTAGAATGTTACTGCGCCAAACCTGAAACAGTCATTTGCAAGACGCCTACTTTCACCACTGGGCTCTTCCTGTAGCCTGGCTGAAGACAAGCTTCACTATCTGAGTGCAAAATACTAAATATAGAGAGGCTGTTCTTGTGGTGAAGTCACTGCTTCTGTGAAGGCTTCAAGATCGGATGCAGATATCTCTGTGTGCAGGTGATCCCCAGCCTCTCTGAGGAACATCATCTTAAGCCAGAAAGGGAGGTTTTCCATGTCAGCCAATGTAAACACTACCAAACTCTGCCTAAGAATAAACACAGGACAGGAAAAGAAGCAAATGTACACATTCTCTTCATTTGTTAAAGCAGGCAGCCTTGCTTCCTGTGTGCACAGAGCTGCTAGGGAAGGGTCAGAAGACAGCAGGGAGTAGTTTTTGCTCTTGGGTTACCTGGCAGATTGCCACGACCAGGTACAGGTGGTGATGTGTATCCATAAAGACACATACATAAATGTTCCCTGTTCTGTACAATACGAATCCAGGACCCTACCTAACACCCATTTAGCATTTTTTTTTAGTATGATTGACGGGGCTAACAGCTCTTTTTTGTTTTGATTTGGTTTTCTCTATTTTTTTCACAGTGGTAGTAACCAAGCACTGGCATAGTTTTCTCAGGGAGGTTGTAGAATCTCTATCCTTGGAGAAAGTCAAAAGCTACCTTGGCAACTGGCTCTTGGTATCCCTGCTTGAGCAGAGGGGTCGAACCAGATGGCCTCCAGAGGCCTTTGAGCTCAGCTGTTCTGTGATGCTGTTTCCAGTAGTGTATCAGCAGTAGTACATTGAGTATATCGAACATATAATGTCATTAAAGCATCATCAAGGCTTCATTTGAGATTAAACATTATGACTTCACTTAAAAAATCAGACTGCAGTGTATCAGGATGACACCAGCCTGGGCACCTGGTAAAACTACACAGTGCCATCCTCACTCCCTTGCCTCCCCTGAGGCTGCCTGCCTTCCCCCTCCACTGTACAGACTTTGGGGACTTCTCACATGTTCTCAACTATGTTCTTGCCTCTGTTTCTCCTCCTCAGCTAAGCCCAACCCAGGGCCACCCCGTGCTGGCAGAGGAGCGGGGAGAAAGGAAAATCTGAAAATATCAGCAAGTATGGCCAGCAGAGCCAGGGCAGTGATTGTCCCTCTAGAACTCAGTACTGGCAAGGCCATGCCTCAAGTTCTCTCTCCAGTTCTGGGCCCCTTGCCACAGGAAAGACATTGAGGTGCTGGAGCGAGTCCAGAGAAGGGCAACAAGGCTGGCAAAGGGTCTGGACCACAAGTCCTGTGAGGAGCAGCTGAGGGAGCTGGGGTTGCTTATCCTGAAGCAAAGGAAGCCCAGGGAGGCCCTTATGGCTCTCTACAGCTGCCTGACAGGACAGTGTAGCCAGGTGGGTGTCAGCCTCTTCTCCCAGGCAATCAGTGACAGGACAAGAGGACACAGAAGTGTCCTAAAGTGTGCCAGGGCCGGTTTAGATGACACGTTAGGAAGAAGTTCCTCACAGGAAGAGTGATTGGGCATTGGAACAGGCTGTCCCAGGAGTGGGAGAGTCACTGTGCTCGAACTGCTTAAGGAAAGATTGGACGTGGCACTCAGTGCCATGGTCTATTTGACAAGGTGGAGTTCGATCACAGGCCGGACTCGATGACCCCACAGCCTTTTCCAACCTAAGCGATTCCACGATCCCGGAAAAGACAGCAGGGGCAGCCACCCAACCTCCCGCCCCCCCTGCGGAGCCAGCCAATCACAGCTCAGAGAGCGGCCCGCCCCGGCCAATCAGCGCGCCCCGGGCTTGAAACGCGCCAAGTCCCTCCGCATGGGCGGCCGGGCCGGGTGAGGGCGCCATGTCGGACTGGGACGCGAGCAGCGACGAGGAGCTCGGCGCGTCGGATTGGCCGCGGGCCGCTGCTGCTGCCGAACCGCTGTTCTGGTCGCCCAGCACCCCTTCATGGGGCCGCGCCTCCGTGGAGGGCGGCGACCGACGGGGGAAGGGCACGGGGAGTCCCGGAGGGGAAGACTGGGACCCGCGAGGCGCTGAAGGCTCCGGCGGCCCGAGGCGGGCGGCGTGGCAGCGGCCGCCCCGAGCTGCGGCCGGCCAGGCTCGGGACTCTGCGGCGCCGCTCTGCTTCCACCTCGATAGCGCCCTGGTCGGGGCTCTCATAGGTAATGACGGGTGCGCCCCAGGCCTGGTGCTTGACCCGCTGAAGTAAGCGTGTGGGAGGAGGGGGGGAGACGCCCCTCCCCCGGTGTCCTGAGGGAGTGCGCCCCTGCCTTCCATCAGTCCGGCCGTGGAAGGGCCCCTTGCAGTTCCCTTGCAGTTCCTGGGCATGTCAGGGTGCTTTTGCAGGGTTTCTGCCACTCGACAGGGAAACTTTTCCTCTATAAAGCGATTGCGTTGACGTCTGTTTCTCAAGGCCAGCAGTATGCAAGTGGTCTGAAGCGCCTCTAGTCGCATGGAGGAAGGGTGACAATCTCTTGATCTAGTTTTACTCCTCCATCTCTTCTACTGAAGGTCATTCCCTTGCACACAAACATTGCATTTGGTTAATTGATGAAAGAGTTGCCTAAAGTCTCTAATGGCCTGGTGTCACGTGTTCTTTTATGTGTAGATATATGCACTCATATGAAGGTCTTGGGGTTGGTCATGAACAAAAATACATACAATTAATATGTAGGTTTAGGCAGTTTGTCCTAAATCTCTGTAATACTTGCTGTGTATCTTTATAACAGGTCGAGGTGGAACTAAAATTAAAGAAATTGAGAATTCTTCGGGTTCCAAGATAAAGGTACCATGTGCTGTATGTTGTCAAGGAATGGGCTGTGTTGAGAACATACTTGGTTTTGTTTCTGTGTAAGCCAGTAGGAGGAAGTTGGAGGGTGTTACAATAGCTGCAATTATGCCACTGTTTTATAATTGGTAAAAAGAAAGTGGAAGTGAGGGTGCAACTTGGATGTTATATGAAAATAGGAAAAGGTTATTGATTTTTTTTCCTTAAGTTTGCATTTATTTCCTTTTCTTTTAGAAAAGGGATTAAAGGGCCTTTTCATAGAACAAGTTAAACTTCAGGATAAAAAAAAAGTATCAAAAATTGTTTTCGGTGTGTGTTGTATAGTGTTTCTCTATGCAGTATGGAAAAAAACTCAGAGGTGTTTTTAACCTAGGTTACAAGAGGAACGTATGAATCTGAAGTAAAGATTTTTGGCAGCACTGATGTGCAAAACAAAGCCAAGATGTTGATTGACAATCTTGTCACAAATTCTGGACAAAACCATATTAGAGGTGGGACAGAGAAGGGTAAGAAATGTGGGGTTGGGGAAAAAGAATTATGAATTATCTTCCATATATTTGGTAGTTTGCTGGAATATTTTTATATTGTTAGTATTTTACGAAGTAAGTTAACTGTTAAACCTTTTTCTTGGGCAATGGCATATCCTTAAATCAGAAATACCAAGATATCCTCCTCTTTTCAACTGTTGACAGTTTCCCCCTCCCCCCAGACTAGCAGCTTCAGTAAAAAAACAGTTCACATGTGTTTTCAACAATTTTATGGATGCAGAATGTTACACCACTTTGGCTTCTAGCATTATCAATCTGATTCCTCCAAAATACCAGTATTGGCTCTAGTGCAAGTTTTAATCTGGTATCTGTGGAGTATTACAATTCAGTAAACTTTTGTACAGATAGTCTATAAAGTGCTCATCATTGCATGGGCATGATGACTTCCTACTACTTTCAAGGGAAGTTAATGTTTTAAGATTGGATGTTGCACTTCGTGCCTGGCCTTACTAGGTTTTTCTGTGGTAGCTTTGTTACATGAATATAGAAATAATTTTTGTACATTTGGATGCTGCTTATATTATTGGTATGTTTTGTGTGTGCTTACAACAATTTTTTGCACAGGCAAACACCATCCACAGTTTTTTTCTGATGCACTGATGAGGAAGAAAGGATCCAGGAATTATGTTCCAGCATTAGAATAAGGATTACAGTAGTTATGTGGGTTTTTTTTAGAAGTGTCCCAGAAGGTGGATGAGTATTTTTAAGAGACTAGAAATATTTAAAACTACCTTAGAATTTGTGACAGTATTATCCCTATGTATCCTGCCTTTCCACTAATTTTCCACACAGTTGTGTTGCTATTTATATCTTCAGTGTAAAACTGCACTTCCTTAGGAAGTGTTAGCCTCATCAAAAAAGTATAGAATATAACTAGATTGAGACTTTATTATGATGTTATTGGATGCTTTAGACCTAAGCTTTGCTCTTTTAGCTGTTAAAGCTTTCTGTCTACATATCACCTACTGGTTTCACAAGTTTTTCAAAAGCTTGCTGCAAAACAAGCCTAATTTATAGCTGGAGGAGAAGCATTTCATAACCCATCATTACTTCCTTTAAGTAGCTAAAGATGTTGAAATTATTCCCTTTTTTATCAAAACTTAATTTGTACATATTTTAGCAATGTTTCTGGCAGAGATCTAGGAAAGAATTTTCCACTTACATGTCTCATATCTATTTAAAATATATGAGGACTTGCAGTAGAAAAAATGGGTTAGTTCTGAGGGGAGATTTCTCCCCATGGTTTGTTCCATCAAACAGCAGCATTCTGTTACTAACTCTGCAGGAAAAACCTTGGACATTATCAAGACTGAAAATAACCCAAAGAAACCAGTGATTAACTGGGCCTCTCTTCGAGAAAACCGGGCCAAATATGAATCTATGAAGTGGGCAGGTTAGTTTTACAATTTTGATTGTATTATACTTGTCTTTATGTGGTAAATCTGTTGGAATGTTTAAACATTTCTAATACTTGCTTTGAGATGACTGAATCTTTCAGAGCCCAAATTAGTGACATATTTGCAGTGAGCTGGCCATGTTAGCATTTCTCAGCATGGTCATGGAGGACACTGATTACTGTGCCAAGACTTAAACTTGCTTCTTGTGATATTTGGAATGTCACCCTTTGAAAATCGTGTTGTTTTGTATGGAAAAAAAACCCTAAGAATTGTTAAATATACTACTATATATGTTAGTAGAAATTACTTCAGAGATTGAAATGTGGGAAAGTGTTTTTTTTGCAGATTTTGAAGTGTTTGTCTCGGCCTTCATCTTTTTACATGAGCAATGGCCTTCCATGACTTACAGCTAGTGTCCTTGCTCAAGGCACTTTCTGGGTCCTGGGCTTTCCATCGTGGGCTTTAGCAGACTTACACTGACTCTGTATTATTTCTTGCTGATTCAATTGGAATTTTTCTGATTGCTTAAGGCTTGCCTCCAATTGAGAAAAACTTCTATAAAGAATCATCCAGGACTGCATCCATGTCACAAGAAGAAGTGGAACTGTGGCGGTAAGATCATTTCTTTAGGAAATCATCTGCTTGGCGAAAATTACTATTAAACTATAAAGCCTAGAAAATGGGAGATGAAATACTGAGACAGAGGCACTAGTGCTGGGGTCTTGCAGCAACTTAATCTTAAGAATTCTTTGCTGGGAATGAAACAACTAGCAGATGAGATATTATTAGTTGTCTGGAAATTAACTTTAAGGATTTTTTGCTTCTATAGAAGTGTTTGAGCTAGTTGAATTTCAGAACCGAAAAAATTTCATGACAGTTCACTGACTTTCGGCTGTTTCTTTGCCTTTCATGAGACAGTATGTTCACATTTTCTAGGTCCTTCCAAATAGGATTGTTCACATGTTGAATACCTTTCGGCTGCAATTTTTTTCCCTTCATTTTTTAGTCAAAAGCATCTTCAAACCAAATTCCAACTTTTGTTACTGTTATCTTCCTTTTTTATCTGTCTTGTCCTTACAAGGACATCCTGGTGAGTAAATGCTTTATTTATTTGAACCAACAACCTGTGTCAGTACCTTGCAAAGAAAACAAAACATCTGTTTCAAGTGATTGGTTCAGGCCTTGGTAATAGTTACAGCCCCCTTCAATAGTTCTGATGAATTTAGTAAGCATTATTGAAGTGTTTGCTTTTTATTACTTTTCTTTTTGCAAGATGTCTTTTTCTTCTTTTCATGCCAAAGAAACACTTTGCGACAGTGAGCAAAGCATGGAATTATTTCCAGCTGTTTTCACCTTTTTCTTTAATGTATATGGATGTATCATGGTTAGAGCTAGTGAAAATTATGGAACATTGTTCTTGTAGGTTAAAAATATATACTGAGAAGTAGTACTCATGTGATAAAGGAATTTTTTTCTGCTTCATCTAATCAGTTCGCTTAAAGGAAAAAAAGGTAGCAATTGAAATAAATAATTCTGTAATCATGAGGGGAAGATGAGTTTTCCTAGTTTACACCCCAGTTGAAGAAAAGCTTCTGAATGGAATCTTCAGAGGACTACAGGACTGAAATCAATATGCTTATGCAGATGTCATGGTTTAAAATCAGATGGAAATTAAGCTCTAAGCAGCCACTCCCCTCACCCCCTTTGATGAGAGAGGGACAAAAGGCAGAGATTATGGGTTGAGATAAGAATTTACTGGTAAACATCAATGAGATAAGTAAAACAGCAACACCGTCAATAACAACATTGTATAAAAAGTGATTACATGTAAAAATGCTCATGGAAGTTTGACTAGCACAGCACCACCACAGCCAGCACCACTTGGCTCCTGAGACAAAGGAGAAAATTGTGGATGAAGCTGTCTGTGCTCATGTTTATTTCCTCAAGCCTGAGATAACAAAAAATGATGATGCCAAGCCCTCTGGTCAGACCATCCACACCACCTCACCTCTCCATTTGCCATTTGCTCTCCTGGGAAAAGGAACAAAATGGCCATGGAGGGTCATTGCCTTCTTCCACAGGAAACCACACCCCCTTGCTCCTGGAAAGTGAAAATCCTATCCACCCTGCCAGTGTTGATTTGAGAGATACTGAGTAACAATGTAGGCATACCCGCAGGGCTTCAAGCTCCTCTCGCTGCCAGTGCAAGAAAATTAACCTGCCCTTGCTGAAATTAGGACAGCATATTAATAGCTCATAATTAGAGGAAGCCATGGAACAGCAGTTTTTAATGTAGTCTTTTTTTTGTGTTGTGATTTGGGTTTTGCCTTTTTTTAGGGGCTGGTTGTTCCAGGGGTTTTTTGGAGCTTGTTTTACAGGTCATGTTCTTTTTCCAAAATTGTTCTGTTTGTATTCTCCAAAATATCCAGGGAGCTACTCTGAAAACAATTGGGAAAGGTTTTTTGTCAGAATATAGAATTCTGTCTAATAAGTTCAAGCCATTCATCTAAATTCTGGATTGTCTTCGAGTTTAAAAACTTATCATACCTACTTAAATTTGTAGTAGGGTATAATTGTAGCCTGACAGCAGTGCAGTTCATGTTAATAACCATATATCATTTCAATGAGGCGTTCTTAAGAAAGAATGGTAATTGATAGCTCCAGGAGAAGTGTTCCTATAGAAAGACTTTTAAGAAAGATAGAAGTCTAATTCAGTCCCATTCAAGAGCCTGAACTTGTTTTTTCTTGTTCAAAGAGTTTAAAAAAAGTTAAGAAACACAGTATTTTTTGTTAGCTCTACTTTTTCAGATAATGAGACTTTAAAACGATTGCACTACTTTATACAGGAAAGAAAATAATAATATAACTTGTGATGACTTAAAAGAAGGTGAAAAGCGCTGCATTCCCAATCCTGTCTGTAAATTTGAAGATGTATTTGAGCATTATCCTGATATTATGGCCAACATAAGAAAAGTTGGTTTCCAAAAGCCTACACCAATTCAGGTATGTGTTCAATTTTGATGACTCTTTAACTGAAGCTTAAGAGAAAAATGAAAACTGCATTTAAGTGTTTGTTGTTTTATGTTAGTCCCAGGCATGGCCAATTATACTCCAAGGAATTGATCTTATTGGTATCGCACAGACTGGTACTGGGAAGACATTAGCATACTTAATGCCTGGATTCATTCACTTGACTTCACAGCCAATGTAAGGACTGCTCACAGGTCTGATTTGTTTAGCTGTGCATACTTCCCCCTGCACTTACTTCCTTCCACACCCAACTCCTGAGATGATTTTCTAGTAATGAAGATAAAAATCATATATTGGAACAAAATCTATAAGTCTGATGGAATAAGCACCAAATTTGTCACCATAGATTCCATTAGCAGTGTACAGAGGAAGTTTAGAACAGCATAAAAATGTTCAATGTCAAGGATGATGGACTTTGCCCATCTTTATATACCAACATTCTAAATACGCTTTGTTGCAGATCCAAAGATCAGCGTGGGGGGCCTGGAATGTTAGTCCTTGCTCCCACTAGAGAACTGGCACTTCAAGTAGAGGCAGAGTGTTCAAAGTATGCATACAAAGGAATTAAAAGGTAGTCTTGCTTTTCACTGGCTTGTTAAGTTTTTTTTTTTCCTACGAATTGTGACTAAATTCACCTACTACAATAATGGCATTTAGGAGGGGAGGGGATAGTAGTAAATGCAGAATTTATATTTTCCCAGTTTTCAGAATGTCTGTTTTGGCTAATCTCAAGGTCAAAGTCTATGTACCTTTTCTCCTTCTTTTGCTTCTGAGTTGACAGCTAAGAAGAATCACACAAAATATGCTGAGTTGAAAGGGACAAGGATCAGTAAGTCCAGCTCTTAGCTCTGCACAGGACATCCCTGAGAATCACACCATGTGACTGAGAGACTTGTCCAGACATTTGAACTGTTAGGCTGATGCTGTGATCACTTCTCTTGGGAGTCTGTTCAGTGCCCAACCACCCTCTGAGTGAAGAATCTTTTTCTAATATCCAGCGTAAACCTCCCCTAACACAACATCAGGCCATTCCCTTGGGTTCTGTCACTGTCTCCACAGAGCAGAGATCAGTGCCTGCCCCTCCTCTTCCCCTCATCAGGAAGTTGTACCTGCAGTGAGTCAGACAATCCCCTCCCTTGCCCGGCTGTGATGCTGTGCCTGATGTCCCCAGGACAGGGTTGGCTCTCCTGGCTACCAGGGCACTGCTGGCTCATGTTCAGCTTTCCACTGGCCAGATCCCTCAGGTCCCATTCCCTGGCATTACTTTACAGCGTCCCATTCCCCAACATTTCTATATATCCAGGGTTGGCCTGTTCCAGGTGCAGAATCCAGCACTTTCCCTTGTTGAACTTCATTGGTGATTGCCCAGCCTTTTATTTGTCAAGGTCTCTCTAGGGCCTCTCTGCCCTGGAGGGAATCAGCAGCTCCTCCCAGTTTTGTATTGTCTGTGAACTTCCAGTTCTGCCTCCAAGCCATTTTTGAAGATGTTATGAGGGCCAAGGATGGAGCCCTATGGGGCCCTTCTAGTGACAGATCACCAGTCTGATGTCACCCCATTCACTGCTACCCTTTATGCCTGACCTGTGAGCCAGTTGCTCACTGGTCCCATGATGTGTTTATCCAGCTGTGTGCTGGACTTTTTTCCAGAAGGATACTGTGAGAGATAGTATTGAAAGATTTACTGAAGTCCACATAGGTTACATTAACTGGCTTCCCTTGATCAACTTTGGTGGGTTACATTGTCATAAAAGGAAGCAGGACTTCACCCTCATGGAGCTGTGCTAGCTGTGGCCAGTGAATACATAGTCTTACATTCCCAGAATAATCTTCTCCATAACTTCATCAGGCATGGAAATGAGACTAGCAGGCTGGGGTCCTCCTTGAAAATCAGAGCAATGTTCACCAGCCTCCAGTCAGCTGGGACCTTTCTGGGTTCCAAAGACTGCTCAAAAATCATTGAGAGAGATTTTGCAATGACATCAGCCGACTGAGGATTTTTGTACAAACCCCATCATGCTCCATGAAGCTGTAGAAATCCAACTGGAGCAGCAGATCCCACATAATTCGCAGCTCAACTGGGAGTAATCGTTCTTGCATTTGTGGTTCTCCAGCTCAGGGCACTGAAATTTTCAGAACAACCTGAAATATATGAGCTGTCTTTGTTTCATGATTATTTTCACTGCAGGTTCAGCAGAAAACTATTGCTGAACTGTTGAGGGAGTGTCATTCAGTGTTAATTTTATTAATTACTGCAGTACTGTCAATCACACTTACTGTGTTCTTTCCTCTTGTTAATACCAGGTGACACCTTTAAAGCAACATGGTGGCATTTATTTGAAAAGGATTGACTTTAACTGAAACTGAATACACCACTTCTGTGAATCTTATCTTTTACAGTATTTGCGTCTATGGTGGTGGGGACCGAAAAGGACAGATAGACATGGTTACCAAAGGTGTGGATATTGTTATTGCTACTCCTGGCAGACTGAATGATCTTCAAATGAACAACTTCATAAATTTGAAGAGCATAACATATTTGGCAAGTAACTGATATGCAATGAGTAATGCACCAGCTGGGAAATGGTTGACTCAGTTTGAATTGAAGCTTTAATGGAATTTTCTTTAAACTTCCAAAGTCCTAATTACACTACATTTTAAAACTGAAATTTATGTTGGTGGGATGATTCATACTTACTATAATTGCATTGCAGATGTGAAATATTCCCTAGGAAAAATAAAATAATCTTCTAGCACAGCAAGCATTTTAAAGATGCTAAATTGTTTTTTCAGGAATGTTTGATATTCTAAAATTAATTTTGTCAGGATTAGTTACTGATGGATGAAATGCCTTTCTACAGTTGTCCTTTCTTTTTAAAGGTTACCAGTGTCTCAGTTTTTTATTAGAACTTGTGCAGTAGCAGAGTCACACCCAGATATTTAAATGTTGGGGAACTGACTTTCTTTTGATCTCACTGGGAAAATAGCCTTATAAATGTTATATTAATCCTTATGTCTTCATTTCATTTTTGCCTTTTGCTGTGCTGAACATGTAAGACCTTTGCTGTTTATAAAATGCTTCTGTATATTCAATTTATTTCTAACTTGCCTGTGAGTTGTTGCCTAATTTGACAATTTGACCATGCTCTCTGTCTACCCCACTACCCTGTGAGAGTTTAATTCTCTCCATGTTGTAACAAGCTAGCTGTAATTACAGGTGATAGTTGTGAGCTTACTGGCAAAGCCAGGGTGGTATAGCATCATTATAAATTTGGCCATTTGGGAAAAAAGTTTATTACTGGAAGACAGGAGAGTAGAGTTCTGTAGAAGACTAACATGTAATTGCTGAGCAGGAGGAAAACAGGTCTGAATACTATAGGAATATAGGTCATCTTTCTGCCAGGGTGAAGTATAGTCATACCACAGGCACACACTGCTTCATAAAGCAGTGGGTATTGAATCAAAAGCATGTTTCAGTATGCACAGCATATACTATAGTAAGACATTGCTAGAAAGAATTAACTATCAAATTGAAAAGTATGATGATGTGAAACAGGCAGAGAGACATTTGTTGTTGGCTCACTAGCAGTTAAATATTTTCAGAAGAACCAGTGCAAGGACTGTGCACTGTGATGTGGTTAAGGTCTCATGCCTCAGACTCTAAGGAAATTCAGTGCTACCAAAGCCCCATGAGAAAAATTGGACCTTGAAAATTCTGTATTTTTGTGATCTTCCTATGTATTTATCCTTGTAGTTACTTGTGCTTTTCAATATATGAAGTATTTTCTATTTCCAGAGCTTCATGGTCAATTTTCAGCCAACAAATAATTTAATCTTGAAGCCTTGCTTTAGGAAAAAGAGAATAGTAATAGATTTCATTTTTATCACTTTGGGTGAAGAACACTCTTCATTGAAGAGCTTCATTTACACTTTTCATTTAAAGATTATTACTGAGTCTTAGGAAGGTTACCAAAGTAAACTGAGTATTACTTGCTTATATGATACAATTGTTTCTCAAAGGACTTCCAAGATCAGATACTAGGATACAATTGTTAAAAAACACAACCAACGGAATGTACCACCTCCCCCCGAAAAAGAAAACCCAAAAAAACCCTCAGAAAAACCAAGCTCTGTTAATTATGTCTGAATAGGTGCCGCATCCAAGGTGAATTTCTCCTCTTGACTGATAGAAGCATCAAGTTGATCAAGTCTTAATTCAGATTTTTAGGAAGCCATTTATTCAAGATAGGCTGCTGTTCTTCAGTATTTCAGAAGTGAGATAGTAAATTCTGCCATAAACAGCCTTTTGATTGTTCAAAATATGTATCATATCAAAATATGCTTTTCGTTTCCCTGTGTTCAGCGTAAATCAATATTCATTCATCAGCAATCTGATGAAGTAACCTGAATTCTTTGGACTTCATGCTGATAAAGCAGAAGAAAGGAAATTGGAATTGTGCATGAATAATTGGAAACATTTAGGAGAAAGTGTAATATAAATATATAAATCATGAAGGAGCATGTAAAAGATAGATTGGAGTAGTGCTTTTATTCTTCAATTTAAGAAATAGTATAAAGCTTACCAATAACTGATTAAAAAAGGAAGGTGGATTTAGCCTTTAATCTTAGTGAAGCAGCTCTCAGAAATAAGAAAAGTAAACTTCAGCTACCCTGATCCATCTATTAGACACAGATGCATTCTTTTCCCCCTACAGCAAAGTGCCAGTGAGCTTAATAGCATAGAAAGCTTCTACTGCTGAAAAAGGCATAGCAGCAAACTCTGTAAAATCAGTGATGTTTTAGCCTTGCTATTCTATTAGAATTCATGTAGTTAATGAAATCTCCATGAGCCCTCTAAAAATAAAGAGAACTAAATCAAGAAATAGAATTCTTGTCACGTCTGTCAGTTGATAATCTGTTATTTCAGAGATTTATGTAGCTAATGTACTAAACCCCTTTAATATAATAAAATATCAGAGAATAATGGAGCAGCAAAACTAGACAGTAGAAAGGGATTATGATCAATGTCTTATATTTCCACATAAGTGACTAGAAATTGTCAATGCTTAAAAGCACAATCCATGTAACTTTAATTTTAAAATAGAGTTTATGTAAATCAAAGGGGATAAATGAGTCTCAGATGTCAGCCTTCTTTCTTTGTATGAGACTGAAAACATTCACAAGTGTCCTTCTTTATTAAAAAACTTATCAGTTCCAAAGAGTTGTTCTCAGACCTCCAGCTCACTTGTTCACTTCTGGATTTTTTTACCAGATGAAACAAGCTTGTGCTCTGGGAGTTGTGCAGTGTCCCAGTGTGAGCCAGAATGTATGCTCTGGCTTTTTTCCTACTTCTAATGAGGAACTAAATTGACAAGTGACATTTTGATCCTGTATGGGATCTCTAATGAGGTAGAAATGAGATTTCACCTTTAAATTGCAACAGTATCTTAATGTGTGTTGAGCAGGTTACTCCCCTCTGGGTTTGGTTGGTTATGGGCTTCTTGGTTTTTGGTGTTTTTTTTTAAATTTGTACTTAGTTTTAGCCATCAACCTAATTATTGTTAAAACAAACAATTGTTTTTTTCTTTTTTGGCTTTAAATGGTCTTAAAGAGCTGTGCATTGTTTTGCCTGAAAGTATAGTACTGAATGAAAAAGTGTCAAGGAAATTGAAGAGGTAAAATAAAAGTTGAACAGATTTTACAGTAAGTTATGGAGAGGATTCTGCAATTAAAACAGTTGCCATTAAAATATTTTTCTGTGTAATGTCCTGCTGAAAAAAAACCCTTATCTGAGGGACTAGGCAAAATAAATAACCTTGTTCCTGAACAGGTTTTAGATGAGGCTGACAGAATGCTGGATATGGGATTTGAACCTCAGATAATGAAGATCCTAATAGATGTGCGTCCTGACAGACAAACTGTTATGACGAGGTATCTAAACTTAATAGTGCTCAGGACTTGAACATAAGGTTATGGAACAAGTTAACTATTACTGAACAAGTTAATTTCAAAACAATTTTATCAGTTATTAAAATTTTTACTAGTTTTCTTTCTCATTCAGTCTAGTCAGTCCTGACTAGGTATTTGGCAATTTTTATTTTCATTTTGTACAGTCTTTTCCGATGCTTTACATTAAATATAAAGACAATTGAGTTGTCCCAAAAAAAGGAAGGTATCCTGGGAGTGCTAGAATTTGCCATATGAGTTTGAAATGCCAAGTTACACTTCTCCATCTGGGACCAAATGCATTTCCTGACTTTCTAATCAGTATCTGTGCTAGTTTGTACCTGGATTAATTTTGAAATTATGAAGCTTTTGGGAATTTAACAGTCAAATATCCCCAAAATAATTTTTGTTCCCATATTTTGCATTTAAGCTGTTGTTTTAGAAAACAGACTATAAACTTGCTTATTAGGTATTGTTCAACTAATAAACTCAGCTGAGGCTTCAACAGAAAGGCTCTGTAATTGTTGCCTTTTAAATTACCTTTTAAACTCAAGTGCTGTTTACTATTAATGTAAGATTAGTTAAGCTCAATACCACTACTGCATATGTGTTTCACTGGTATATAAGAAAGGAAACAGAATATGATGAAATTAATGAATTGGAGAAGATTTGCCACACTATTCTCATGCATGTGTGTTTTCCTCTTCACTCCCTGTTTAGTGCTACTTGGCCTGATGGTGTCCGTCGTCTAGCAAAATCCTACTTGAAAAATCCCATGATTGTGTATGTTGGTACTCTTGACTTAACAGTAAGTTGTCCTGTTCTTTTTTACTTTTCCCCCTTCCTTTTGTAGAAGAACCTGTCCTTAAGCGAGGAGAGTTTTTGTTTATAACTAACTGTGTAAATGCACATATCTTTTGTAATCAATCTGAGCTTTCAAGAAATAGCTCCATGCTATTTATTTTAAAATTTCCTTAAAAGTTCGGAAAAATTTAAAAAGTATAAACAAATATTTTTCTATAACAATATCTGGAAGTCTTAGCTCTTCAGTAGAAGACATCACTGGTGACATGTATCAATCATACTGAATGTTGTACTTCACAGTGCCACGTGTTTTTGTGTGATCCCTTGGTTTTGCAACCTTCATTTTCGTTCAGCAAGTTCTTGTTCTTTACTTGGTTTTCCTTCTGAAAGTCTTCCTTCTAATGCATACAGATCCTTATCTAAATCTGTGTTTCCTAACTGCATTTTTCTCAAATGGAGTGGGAGCTTTGTATTAAACTCTTGGAGGACTCTTGTCCAGAGCAGGAAGTATGTGTTAGAGTATGAACTGTCTTTAAAGTCCAGAACTTCTGACTTGTGGATGTAGTTGCTTATTTGTCATTGTTGTGCAGCTATGGGTAGTTGGCTTCAGTACCAGCAGAATTTACAGAAACAGTAGTTCGCCAGAGATCTTAGGAAATTTTCCTTTTTGGTTCCATTTTTTCTTTTTTTTTTTAGTGATAGGGAATGAAGAAACCTAGTATGCAGTACACTTTTCGGTAGAAATAGAGACAAAATGTGCTTTTTGTCTGTTCTGCTCAGAACTACACTTTTATCAAAGAGCATTTCTTGTCAGGATTGGAATTTGAAAGACATCAACTGCCGTCGTAGCTCTCTTCATCTCTTTTTACAGGAGCTTGTCTTAATTGAAGAAGTGACATGTGGTAGGGGGGAAGGGTTCCCATGTGGAGAGAAAATTTTTTTGTCTACTTGATTGAGTCTTCAACTCTTGCCACAAGATCGTGATACCATGCCATGAGAATGTCTAGACATTTTATTCTACTTACTAGTTATACCTTAGACATTCTGTGGTAACCTCCAGAGGTAATGGAGTAAAGTTTTTAATGAACTGTTACTGGAAGAGTTAGAACTGGTAATTTCAAAGAGATTTACAGCATCTTTAAAAGCCTGTAATTTCAAGTAAGACTGCCATTGTTCCAACTTGCTCTGGATTAACATAAAATACTTGCAAACTGAAGAACTTTGGTGTGTTTTTCACTAATTATTTATTTCGCCTCACTAGTCTGTACCCTTTAAATCTCTGCAAATAAATGATTTGGCAAACTGCTTAAAGATAAATTTTATTTTTATCCTAAAGCAATGAGGAAGTAAGAAATCTGCATTGTTTGAATTCCAAGCTGATACATATCAAAATAAATTTTTATGGTATAGTATATTACCAGTTTTATAACATGGCAATATGGGAATTAACAGGAAAATATATTATTCTGATCTGTTTCTACCTAACATCCGTTTTTGCTGTTTGACAGGCAGTAAACACAGTACAACAAAAAGTTATTGTTATCCCCGAGGAGGAAAAGAGAACTTTCATGCATAGCTTCATTAAGTCTATGAAGCCAAAAGATAAGGTCATCATTTTTGTGGGAAAAAAGCTTACGTATGTAATCACTTCCCAGTATCATCTCCATTTGGGGTTTCTTTTCCTAACAGAAATACTGAATAGTTTCTTAGTTCACAGGATAACTATGAAGTGTAATAGCTCTTCTCCACAATGTGCTGCTAGTAGTATTATTTTTATTTCTTTCTTTCTTCCTTCAGACTGACTGGCAATTTGTATCTTTTTTTTTTTAATATTGTTAATAGTGGTGGTAAGTCTCAATTTCACTTAGTTCAAGTGGGATGTTTGGATTCTTGGTAATACATGACATAGTACATATGATGTACTGTTTACTTTCATACACCTCTGGTGCATGCAAGACCTGATTAATGTGGGGAGTGGTCATTGTATCATACTTGAACTTTTTGAGAGAACAACACATAATTATCTAGTATTCCTCTAAAGTATAAATAAAGGTAAACAATTCTACATGGATTAGACATGTTTTCCTATTTTATAATAAATATCAACTGACTTTGGTAAAATTTTGTCCTTAAGCACACATTTAGCTTTTGTTGTCATGTTACTGGCTTTTTAGATCTAAATCTAGATACTGCACTATTTTGTTCCCTTTTTCCTTTTGTTTTAAGAGCCATTGCTTTATTTCACCTTAGAGCTGATGACTTAGCAAGTGACTTTGGTATCCAAGGAATTCCAGTACAGTCTCTTCATGGCAACAGGGAGCAATGTGATCGAGAACAGGCTTTGGATGACTTCAAGAGAGGTGAGTTTGTACTGAAGTACTGGTTTGTTTAGGCCAGACTTCTAAAGTTTGTTCTGTTCAAAACTTGTCTGTTTTTAAGTGTCATGTCTCTTTAGTACTACAGAAATGAAAATATTAAAGAGTTCTGAATTATACGTTTTCTTTATTAATTTGACAAAAAAAAAAAAAGATCCAGCAAACAAAGATACTGGTCTTCAATAAAATTTTGAATGTCTGAGAATTTAATGATTTAAAGTAATGCTTATTTTACCTTTGACATTTCTTTAAAAGTTGGTATCATCTACAGAATGGTAAATTTAAATGTCAGATGATGGTGCTTTCACTAAAACAGTCCTTTTCCAGATTATGCTAGTTGGGTTGTATGAACACATATGTGAACACAATTCAGGATTATGTGAACATATGCTAAAAAAAGACTAGTGCTATGACAAGAGTATCGGCTGAGAATATAGTTGTCTGAAGGTTTTGTTCTTTGGACAGACTCTTCATATCAACCAGGCATATTTCTTGCTTTTCCTGTACTCTGCTGTTCTATTTGTGAAATAAAAATAATAGTAAAATGCCATTTTGGGTGCTTACTTACCAGCTTATATTTGAAGCTAACTCAGTGTGACATGCAACAAGCATATTTTTACTTTCTGTTAAGAATAATAAGTGCATTATAAACTAGAAAACCAATAGACTGTGTCGGAGAAGGGAGACACGGACACCAATTCGGTCATCTGCGAAGTCTCGTTTATTGATAATTAGAGTGGCGATTAAATACAGTGCTTAATTAACTCATGCATATTGCAAAAGCTAAGCTCATCATTGGTTGCCTTGCCATATGCGTCACTATGCTGATCAGCTAACTTTGTGGCTACACTTTTGCAATTTCATGGCTAGCAGAGTTCTTCTAGTTCTTCTTTTACAGTCTGTCTTTGTTCATTTTATCACAAGTCTACGTGCTTTCCCTCTTGCTATGCCCTTGAGGCTGAGGCCTGCTTTGTTAGCCTGACTAAATTGATCTGACTATGGCCTCTCTCTTCTAGCCATTCCTGCACCAGGCTCTCTACAAGACTGGAATATGTTTTTTGTTTGTTCATTAAACTCCCGTTCTCTTCCTGTCCCTACTTACTGTAGGCAAGGTTCGAATATTGGTAGCTACTGACTTGGCATCCCGTGGCCTTGATGTGCATGATATTACTCATGTTTTTAACTTTGATTTCCCTCGCAACATTGAAGAATATGTTCACAGAGTAGGTCGTACTGGAAGAGCAGGGTAAGTGTTTACCAGAAAATAGTGATGTATTATCAGTGTTTTGTTACGTTTTATGCTCTGCATAGGTGTTTTTCTTGTCAAATGCTAGAGGCTACGGTGATGTGAGGTGGGAGAGTGAAGACTTCAGTCTCTCAAAGTATGTTCTAGAAACACACTGCTTTATATCTTTAAATGAATTCACTGTTAAATTGAAGGCAAAGAAGTTTTGCACTTTTCTGTTATTGAATGAAGGGTGTTTAAAAGCTTGTTTAAATATGAGGAAGAATATGAAAAACAATTTGCATTGATATTCTGGAGTGTTACTTCCTTCTTTATCTCTTCACGAGCAGCTGGTTTATTTCGTTTTCTAGACAGCACTTTGAGAAGACGCATCAGTAGGTTCAAAGTGCAGCTGATCATGGTGGTGTGGTTTAGTGGTATTTCTTTTGGATGCTGTTTTCCCAGGCTGGTACAAATGTGATTTTTCTCATTTAATCATGATATGAATGTGTGTCTCTTCGTACTTAAATATGTTGCTGTTATGCTATGTTTATTATCTAGAAGTCTAAATTAGTTGTGCATTTGCTCCATTTTAAGTGAATTTCTGTACTCTGATTTTTATGAAAAGTTGCTCTGTCATGTGCAGAGTTAATGCTCAAGCCACTTTTATTCTATCAGCTCAGTAATATTGTCTATAGTACAGTTCATTACTGCCTAGGTCAGTAGTAAAAGCCTGGCAAGAGTTGTTTTGAAGATCTGCAGTTGTTTCCTTCCTTGTTTAGGCGCACTGGGGAGGCAGTCACACTTGTCACAAGCAATGATTGGAGGTTTGCATCCGAGCTGATTGACATTCTGGAAAGAGCAAACCAAGTAAGAATACTTTACTGAGTAAGATTTACATTGGTTCTAGGTTAGCACCTGAAGCTAGTCGTGAAGGGTCTAAGCCTGTTTAGACCCTTCTTGGTGAGTGTTTGTGGAGTTTCAGTCTGCCTTGTCCTAGATTGTCTTAGTTATATTTTGCCTTACAGATGAGTCCCAGGAAGGAACTGTGAACTTTAACCAAAGCCTTCCATGTTCCAAAAAAAAAAAAGTAACTAACATACACATTGAGGTCTGCAGAGGAATAATAGGGTTTATGTCATAATATTTCAGTCCATTTATATTTCACTTCTGGATGCAGGTACCAATGTTCTTATTTAACAGTGTAAATATTAACAGTACTTACATCAGAAGAAGCTCAACTATCTTCTCATTTTATTGTATCTGACAGTTGTGACACCTGCATGTACTTTTCCAAGCTATCTTTCTTACTGATGATTGTAAATAGTATGGGAAATGGAACTGGAATATGATCTCTTTCTTTAAAGAAGCATATTTTTTCTGGATACCATCTCTGAGAAAACAGAGACAATTGTGTTGCTGTTTCTTGCTGTATCAAGGAACAATATTTTGCCTGATTTTATAGTAAACTTCCAGTTCAAATCCTGACTTGAGCTGAAATTTTGTTTGTTTGGGTTGTGGTGTTTGCGTGTTTTTTGCATGGGAGTTTGAGTACATACTAAATGGATTTTATCTAGAATCTGTGGCTTTTACTATGGATGCTTACTCAGACTTTAAATCCTGGGTTGGAACTTCACCTGGTCTTCTGGTTTTTTACTCTTCCTTGAAAGATATTATGTTGCTTTATTGCAAACCTAGTAAGATGCTTTTGAGGAAGGAAAAGAAGTAAAAAAAGTGTGGAAGAGTAGTCACCTAATAATTCCTTAAAGTTGCAGATTTGGGGGTTTTGGTTGGGGTAGGGTTTGTTTTTAGGTTTGGGTTCTTTTGGGTTTTTTTTTTTTGCTTTGTTTTTATTCAGAAAATGCAAGAGGTGAAATCAGTAATGATTCTGTGAAGCTACTTTAGAGGTGCCTTGTGTTTTGTATTCTGAGTTAGCAATTGCCTTTCAAGCCTTGTCCCCAGCTGCAGACTGCAAAGTTCCCAAACCGGTTTTGGTTTTTTGTAATATGTGATTGTTCAACTGGGAACAAGTCTCTGAGTTCAGAGGAGAAAAGAGGAACTCTGAATCCTTGCTTTCAGAAGTTACTCTTAGTCACAGCATTCTCAAACTTAGTTATGTCTGATAGAAAGGAAGTGTCTCTACAGATAAAAAAGTGTTAGGGTTTTTTCTCATGACAATGAAAATACCATAGTTTCAAATAGTTTCGTAGTCTTAAAAGTAAGAAGAGAACTGAAGGTTCAGAATACTTCGATTTCAAAACAAGTTAGCTGATTTTGTTAGACAAATGTTCTCTGTCATTTTGGATCTACAGATTATGTAAAATAAACAGGTTCAACAAAAAGGTGTCTGTTTCATGCTGAAGGAATATTTTGTATATAAAAGCTTATTAAGAAGCATGGGCAGATTTAGTGGAAAAACAGTAATCTCTGAAAAAAAAATTCCATATAAATTATGGCATCTTTCTCACTTGGACTACCCTACCCTAGCTTATACGTTTAGCAAATACACTGATTGTTCATGGCCAATCTCAACAAGCCACTAGATACTGGATATTACCTCACTGAGATTTTTATGTTTCTGTATCCTCACTTCCCACTCTTGCCTTGTGCTTGCTCAAAAACCACTCCTGCAAGAAATTGTTGTGATTTTAGTTTGGAATGTTAGGCTTCAAGCTCTAGGGGAGGATCTGATACTGGGGAAGAAAATCATACAATGTTTCCATGGAAAAATGACTTTGTCTCATTACTTCTATCTCCATTGACAAGTCTGTTGTGACTTTGAGCTAGAGATAAATAATTTTTATTTTTAAATAACGTTTGAAACTTAGGCAGAATGGACTCTTCCAGAGTTGTCATATTTTGCCAGGATAGTTGCTTACCAGTAAAAGCAATTCACATAAACATACACCATGCCTGCTCAAGAAAAAGTTGCTGATGGCAACAGCAAGTATTGCTCAATTTTAAAGCCTGACAAAAGAAATGGAAACCAGAGGAATATGACTTCCTGCTCCACCACACCTTTAGTCCTGGCTGCATTCTCCACCTGTTCAAGCATTGCCAGGCACTTACTTATAGGGGAGATTTTAAGGTATTTAAATTTGTTTTTACTCTGCTGTTTGCACTGTATTTGTGCCACTGGCAGACACAAATCACACAGACTGAGCAATCATGTTAATAGCACGTTCACACACTGCCCTTTGCTATGATCAGGAGACTGATTGTGGATGGGGTGACCCACTGACGGCCACGTGCCATCACGGATTGTTGAAGTGGGCTGGCTTTGACAGATCAGTGATCCGAGACCTCTTGACAGTACAGTTGCCCACAGTGCTTTTTGCAGTAAACATTGCATTAATGTCAGCATTATGCCCCACCTGGTTTAAGAAGTTGTTGGATACTGCCTTTGTTCTGTGAGCAAAAGAATGGTATCTGGCTTTTCTTTTTCTGTCACTCAGCCTAATAATCTGTTTGTAGTTCTTCACATCTGGTCTCAGTCGTTAAGAACTCTGAAGTGAGAGTGTTTTGATTGTACTATTCACTTTTTTCCACATAATTACAAGCATGCCAAAAACCGCTGTGGGCTATGTAATGCACTCTTGCCACCTCCCAGTGGTGGGAGATCTGACCATTTTCTCCTGCCCTTCTTTCCTTGTCTTTTAGCTTTGTTCTAAGCACGTGAGAACCATTCCTATGACAACACTTCCTTTAAATAACAAAGTTTCTCTCCAGAGGCTCTTAAAACTTCCATAAGAAATTTAGTACAAATAAACATTCAAATATATGTATATAGTATATCATCACCTTTAAGTGGCACTGGATGTTTTTACCAGCTGTTCTTTATAACTAAAAGATATATTTGTTTGAATTTTAATGTTGTAATTAGCTGGTAATATGTTGCCATCAGATATGGTGATACAAGCATAGATACATTATTGAAAATCCAGAGACACTATGATGAATATTTTCCAGTATATTTCAGTAAAATTTATGTAAAAAGATTTCTCTCTGCATTTCTACAGAAAATAATCTGCAAAGTGACAGTAGCCAGATAAATAATGAAATCAAGTTTGGGAACACAAAAATCAATAGCATTTTTGTAAAGCAGAATCTATAAGTTTAGATTTATTTAAAATTCACCTTGGTTTTTTTTGCCTGCTTTCTTATTAGGTAGTTCCTGACAAGCTTATTGCAATGGCAGAAAGATACAAGCAATCACAAATGAGAAAAGAAATTGAAAAGGATATACAAAGACCTTGGAGAAAGCCCTCAAAATCAGTGTAATCCCTTGAAGCTACTGAAAAAGAGAAAGTGATTTTAAGTAGTGTTAGCATCCATGGGCTTGAATTTCTAAGTTTCATTTTGTGTTTGATTGTTTTTTGTACCTGTCCTATTTAAACTTCTCAAGAGCGTCTTGGAAAAGAAAACTGGATTAACCTTATATAGGAATAAATCTAGTTTTGCACTTGAACACTGTTTTCACGTAGAAATTAATTGGTTTTTTCTTGTGTGGTGTATGAAATTTCTAAAGCCATTATCTACTGGTTAAAAACAAATATTGTGGTTTTGTTGGTTTATCTAGGGTTTTTTTAGTTAAATGCAGCATTAATATATAAGAATGTAAAAGATAACTTTTCCTTTTACATTCAGAGAACCGTATGCATTGTAAGCAATGTTTGTCAATGTAGTTTCAAAATACTGTACCTTTGCCTTGATATGCTGCTGGCATGCAGAAGTATTTCTCAGGATAACAAAAACTGCTCTGTTTGCCATTACTTATGTTTGCTGAAGCAAGTTTTCTTTATTATTATTTTAAAACTTAATATTGGAGATCCTTTTTAAGACTTGTGTGTCAAGATTTTTTGAGAGAGGTCTGCATTTTCTTGTAATAAGAAGTACTACTTTGTGGCTAACTGGGGAAGCAAACCAGCTTCTACTCTGTTTTTTGTGGATGTAATATTCTAGCTTAAGGAATAAAGCCATAATTTACTAGAAAAATGTTAAAAGTAATAGAGAAAAGAATACATTTGAAGGTTAGCTTTTATTTCTTCCAGATAAAGTTGATTCACACTTTACATTTGAATGTCAGGTTCTGTCACACAGAATGGGGCATGTTTTCTACTCTTTGAAATTTATATGGGAAGGAGTTATTCCTTCATTTGATGCTTGATCTGAACTTGTGTTTATTTATGTGTCATACAATTAAATAAAAACTAATAAACAAAATTCAGCAAAATGAGAATATTTTAGTAAAATTATTCTCTAAATATTCTTCCCTCTTAGTTTGCTCATAATTGAGGTAAATCTGGGGATTATTCAAGCCAGTAGGTTATTTTGCCTTCAAAAAGTAGGCTAAAAATATGGACTTCCCATGGCTCCTATAAGTAGAAGCAAAAAAAATATTTATTTGCAGCACAGCAGTTCTCAAATGCAGTGTGCTTCTCACCTGCACAATTCTAGTAATAGGAAATATTACAATTACTTTTTTTTCCTAACACACATTTCTTCAATATGAGAACTAGATATGAATTTCAGTTTCAGGAGTGTCTAGTTCTTGTTGCATTTTGGTTTTGATAAACCTTCTTATATCAAGAGTCTTCCTCTTTGAAACAGGTTGAAAGATGCATTTCTTTCTACATGATTCATCATATAAATAAATGCTCATTGGCACAAACCATCTACTCTGTTGCAGTATATTAGGTAACAATTGTTTCCCATCCAAAGTCCAATCAAAAGACTGATTTTGAAAGTAATCCTGGAGACTCAGAAAAGATAAGTTACTTCAGTAACTTAGTATTACTCAGATAAAATATTCTGTCTCTGCTGTTGCTGGTAATTGTCCTCTGCAAAAGATCTTCATCCACACAGGTGACCTGGAGAAGTTTTTCTGGTTAATGTTGATGTAATTCCAGTGACTTTTTTTTATCTTTTGAAAGCAGGAGTGTATTTTGGATATTCTGCAGTGGATCTTAATTTTAAATAAAATTGTCATTTTTCCCTTTATGCAGTCGATGCCTTTGTATTTGGAAACGTAGAAATTACATGTGGGAAATTAACTATTGCAAATTCTTCTATATGTTCTTAGTATACCTTGAAGATATGTTGCAGGTGACATATACATTTGGATAGACAAGGTAAATATTACTTTAAACACTTCTTGTAAGGGTTATGTCTAAGCAGTGTGACCGAAGTATGCATTTTCCTTTTGGTGTTTTTAATTTTATTTTGGTTTGGTTTTTTTGGTTTTGTAGTACCAGACTACTGAAGAGTAGTTTATGGTGCAGAATTTTTTGTTTCAAATATGCAAGTCAACATGATTAGATACCTATTGTGAACAATGTCCTTAATAATTCTCATGAAATACTGGGAATCCATTGTTCAATTCATGGCATATTTTTCTTGAAAGAAAATGATGTTTTGCCTTATCTTCTAGGCTGAGTAAATTGTATTGGGGAATAAAAAAGTGAGTCAGCTGAGACCTCTGCAGACAATCCACAAAAAATCTCAGACACTGCTGAAAGCAATGATCCAGGTCTCCCAAGTGCCAGTCTGAGTCATTTGGCCATGTCACACAGGAGTGGAGAAAAGCAGTTTTGACATGATATGAACAGAATTTTTCCAGTTCTTTGGGATATTTCATTTTAAGTTGCTCTAGAAGATACTTCAGCAGCTTAAGACAACCTTTCCTGTAAAAAAAAAAAAAATTAGGTACCTTCTCCATAGTTCTAAATATGTAGTTCAGGTATTTAAACACTACTATGCATTAATTCTCTTGTGGCTTTCTTGATTCAGTACAAAATAAAATGGGCAAACCAACTTCTTAGTTTGGTTGTTAAGGAGGTTTTGTACCTCATGGGTTTTCTTCCTCGTTGAAGAAATCTGGAAAATAGTTGTCATAGAAGGGATTAATCTTTCATTCATCTTGATCTCATTCAGCAGTTTTGTCGCCATCATTTTAGAAATTGCCTTGATATGAAGTGTAATTTTGCTGAGAAAGTGGAGTCATCACTTTTTAAAGCTGTTTTGTCTAAGCAGGACTATATTTGGGAAAGATAATTTAACAAGTCACATCTTTTTGCATTCTAAGATAAGTGTAGAGTGTAGACCAGCAATGTGATTGTTTCCACCTTTCATTAGCTAAGTGCAAGTCAGACATTCAGCAAGCACATGCAGTGTTGTATTGCTGTAGAAGAGTTATGCCTAAAAGACTCTTGCTTCCTATTGTGAGTAATTACTGTTAGATCTAATTCTTAAGTGCTAAACTGAAACTGTGGTAGTTGTAGTGCCAGCCCAGCTCACACAGGCTTAAAGTAAAATATTACTGTGAAATACCAACCTGCAGCACTTTGGTCCATCAGATTCACAACATGTCTTTGAGTTGCCGTGATTCTTTATGATGTCCTTTTCGATATGCGAGAAGGAGAGTCGCCAAGTGTTCCCTGAAGTCAAGCACAAGTGTTAAATGTTTACACAGCATTAAGCATCAGCTTTTGTAGCTAGGAAAAAACCCCTAATTTTGCAACTGACTTAAATACCAGAAATTTTTGCACCCACTAAAAAAATCATAATTCAGTGAATGCAGTTCCTCCTTAACTCCCCAGCTGCTTTGCGAAGACAATCAGAATGTAATTAATATAGGACATGATTGTTTGGTGCTTTAAATTCCTGAGGACGTTTGGATTTACTTTAAAATTAGGCTTAATTCTTAAAATCTCTGGATTTGCTGAACATGATTTAGAGAACTGCATTATTCATAGACATCTACAACCTTTTAATTTCTCTATTCTTATTGTGTTTTCTGGATTTTCTTTGTGCAAGTAATAGGTTTGTGAGTTTGTTTCAGGTAAAATGACTGTTGTAAAGCACTTCTTTTGTTCTTCTGCTCATGCTTCTGAAAATAATTGCTAATATAGCTCAATGCCCTGTTTGTAACACCAGCAATCACTTTTTGTCTTCTTTTCATGAACTACACGCTTTCCCTTGCCTGTTTGGCTCAGTTACTCTTTGCATAATTTTCACAGGAAGAAATTGCCAAATAAATCAGTACTGCTGTACTGGGCTTTGATAACATGGGCATCCTAATTAAAAAGGTACCAGAATGATTGAAATCTTTTTGCTGAAATCATCAGTTATGCATTGACAAGTCAGAATGTTTCTGCAAACTGAAGGAGGCTCAATGTGACAGTGGTCTGGAGGAAAAAATGTAGCCATACCAGAGTTCAGTGAGAAGTAATGTCTTGATAGAAAGCAGTTTGCTTCCTGCAGAAGTATCTGATTTGTGGATGCAGTCCCAGTATGGGGATGTTACCTGCATTTATTAGCAACTTTCTTCTAATTTCCTTACAAGAGAGTGCAAGCTGCTGTTAAGTACAGTGCTAGCACGAGGAAGGGCTCATATCCATGTGTCTGGCTGGAGTGGATTTAATATAATGCTCTTAGTAATGGTTAGTGTACAGCCTGGCAGAGTGGGCTTCTTTTACATTTCAGTACAGGACAAGCATACCACAGATCTGCTTTAAAGAGGGATTTCAGTTGTCTGAGCTGGATATATCCAGGATGAGATGTCTCAAAGGCAGAATACTGAACATGATCTGGATACCCTTTCTATAGCACTTGTAAGTGATCAAGTTTGTAGAGAAGATATTTCATAACTTATTATTGTCCATATTTGAGGTACCTCTTAGAACTTTTTCGTTCTTGTTTTGCTTGGCCACTAAATAAAGTGATTTAAATCTCATATCCCTCCTGACTTTTGTTCCCAGCCACTGTTCAATTTTGAGGCCGGCCTGTGTGCTGAGGGGCCAGCTCTGCTGAGCCTCCAAAGTCAAGATGATGTCCACTGATATTTCTGATGGAGGATTTTTGATCTGAAGAGTTATTGCAGGACATCCAGCCTTTTTCCTTGCCACAGTGACTTCCATATCTAGTAACAAAGAAAGTGATATTTCATATTAGATAGATTAGTAAGATGAATTATTATTTTTTTAAGAATGTTAGTTTTTACTAAGGAGCTCATAACCAATCAAAAGAAATACCTAGGTTCAGTCGCTGGTTCTTTATCCTACAGGATGTTGAAACATTGAGAAGGCCTGTTGAGTTCTTTGAAACAAGGAACACTACTGTGTTTTCTTGATTTACTGTCTAAGAATTAAAAATATAGTAATGTTTTTGATTTAAGTGCTTCCCTGTTGAAAACAGACAGTGAAGAGATTTGGCCACAATGTTTTTGAAGGTTTTAGGAAAAAATAACTCTAACTGGGGTTATTTTAATGTAATTGTATAATATATATGTTTAATGTAATTATAAAAATAACTGGGATACAGTTTCTGTATTGATCAGTAAAAAAAATATTACTTACAAAAGCAAGCTCTTTGTTCTGCCACCACTTCAGCAAATGGTTCTTTGTGTACTCCAAATAGATGCAAGATATATAGGTCATGCAGGAAATACCAAGCATGCAACAGAACCCTTAATGTTTATTATTTTCATACAGAAAATATGCATAATGGAGTTAATAATGTAACAAGTTACCTATCATGTACTTTGATTCTTAACAAGAGAGCCAGCTTGAGATACTGGGGACAAGGAGGGGTTACAGCTCCCTTGGCAGAGATAAGAGGACTGGCAGGAAAATGTATCTTCTTAACACCAAGGCAACACCTACGTACAATGTAACTGGATTTTTTCTACATACTGATGGAGCTTATTAGTACTAACCTTTAATGTTTTTTACTTCCTGTTTAATAATTTCTCGTAGTGCTTGAAGCATTTTAAAGGCTGATAATTTTCCATCTTCCTCTAAAAACTTCAGCCAGCCCTTTTCTTTTGGACTTCTTTTGAATGATACATAATAAAAGGCTCCAGTATCATCAGCCTCATCCAGTTGAATCCTTGGAACAGGCATTACAAGCATGATGTCGAACTCATTTGGTTCAGTTATCTGCAAATATGAGAATATAATAGTCAATGTGCAACTTAGGTTTTATTCTCCTGAGATTTTTATACCAGTTGTGCTTTTATCTACCTTGGTGTACTAATCATGTCTGATGTGAAATATGAGCTTATTTCTGTGGTATTGCAAGATTACTGTGCATTGAGGTGGAAACCAGCAATTTACAGCTCACTTCCCAGCTCTCCAACCTATTAGCTTTTTAAGACAGCTCTAAGACTCTTGAGCTGTTCTGAATAATTAATGCATAAACATTGTACTCGGTCAGCCTATTGTGCATCAAAATCAACTATGAGGACAAAAATGCATTACTAGGTCTGAAGGTGGTTTTAGACAGAAAAAAAATAAAAGTTTGACTTTCCTTCAGTCTGCTGCAACCAGGAAAAAAGGTACTGGTCAATCACAGAAGGTGAAGAGAGATACAGCTAGTCCTGACCCACCTTGGGCAGGGGTATCTGCCACTAGACCAGGTTGTTCAAGTCCTTATCCAACCTGGCCTTGAGCACTGCCAGGTTTGGAGCATCCACAATCTCTTCAGGCACCCTACATCAGTATCCCACCACCCTCATAGTAAAAAAATTCTAAATTTTCCTCCTTTCAATTTGTATCTGTAACTCCTACTTTTTGAAAAAAAACCTGGCCCAGGGCTTCTCGTGCAGTGTTGTTAGACAGGGCTCACCTGCGTGCTGTGCAAGGGCAGGGCTGCTGCAGCTTGAACGCGAGTCCCGTTCAGGTAGCATCTCTGACTGAATGCACATAGCACAATTCAGCAGGTTACCGATCGTTTTATAAAGCATTGTGGTTATTTCACAGAGCCATCCTTGATTTTAACTTGTCGGGAAGGGCCAGCTAAGAGCAGTTGCCACCTGCTGCCGCCCCCACACTCACCTTGACGCGCTCGTAGTAGCTGCCGGCGCTCTGCCGCTCGATGGAGCTGAAGCAGCTGTCCTTGGCGCGGATGGCCTGGACCAGGTGCGAGACGACCGGGTTCACCAGCGTCGCCGCCTCGGACACGTCGTCGCGGGCCAGGCTGAGCCGCGACAGCACCTCTCGGAGCCGCAAGGCGTCCGCCGCCGGCGGGAGGCGACGGGCGGGGGCAGCGACCGCCCCGTCGGGCACGGCCGCGACGCTCCGCGGGGCCGCGGGGGCTCTGGCGGCCGGCGCCTTGCTCCGCGGGGCGGGGAGCGCCTCTGCGCCGCTCGCCGGCAGCTCCCGGGCAGCGGGGGCTCGCCGCGCCGAGCGGCTGCCCCGGCTGGGGGGTCCGTCCGTCCGCGGTGCCCGGGGGGTCGCGGCGCCTCTCAGGCTTTCACTCGCGACGCGGCCCCGCGATGGGCTTCGGGCTGCGCCCTTCTCCGCGCCCCGGCTCCGCGGAGCTGCGGGACGCGTCCCCCGCCTGGCCCGCGCCCCTCTGCTGCCCGCGGCGTCCATGGCCGCTGCTCCCTCTCCGCTCCTGCGAGACGGCGAGCGCGGCCCCGCGAGCAACGGGGTTCCCGCCTCTGGCTTCAGGCGAGTTCCTCTTCCAGGCAGCGCGCCTCCCCTAGGAAACGAAACCCAGCGAGCGGGGCGGGGGCGAGGCACTGCCCGGCGCCGCCAACTTCAGCCCGGGCACAGGGAAACTCCGGTAGCAACAACCGAGCTGCGGCTTCTCTCCAATCCTCGGGGAGAGTTTTCCCGCTCCCCGGCGGCTCCTCCTGCCCGCCCACGGAGCAGAACACGTGAGCACCGGCACCGCCCGGCTTTCGCAGCCGCACGGGGCGCCAGGACGGGCGGCCGCGGGGAGGCGCCCGGCCCCGCCGCAGCTGCCGGCCCCGCCTCTCGCTCCGGAGCGGAGAAGCCGCGACAGAGCTCCCGCCCCAAGCTCCCGCTGCCGGGAGGGCCGGCCCAGCCGCCATGTTCGTGCGGAGCGGCTGCCGCCGCCTGCCGCTGCCCCCGGCGCCTCGTCCCGGGCACCGCCGGGCGGGCAGCGAGGTCGGGGCGGCGGCAGCGCCGCGCTACGAGGTGGTGGTGATCGGCGGGGGCCATGCGGGCACGGAGGCGGCGGCGGCGGCCGCTCGCGGCGGGGCCCGCACGCTGCTGCTCACGCACAGGATCGGCACCATCGGTACTGCCGCGGGTGCCCGGGGTGGGCGGGAGAAGCTGCCGCGGGCGCTTCGGGTTCCCGCGGCCTGGGGAGCGGCGCTGAGCCGGGGAGGTCGCGGGAGCCTTTGCGCCGTGCTGAGGGTGTCCCTCTGTCATTGCCCAGGAGAAATGTCCTGCAACCCGTCCTTCGGCGGCATCGGGAAGGGGCACCTCATGCGGGAGGTGGACGCCCTGGACGGGCTGTGCGGCCGTGTGTGCGACCGCTCCGGCGTTCACTACAAGGTGCTGAACCGCTGCAAGGGCCCGGCCGTGTGGGGCCTCCGCGCACAGATCGACCGCGGCCTCTACAGGGAGAACATGCAGGTGAGGGGCCGCGCCGGGGTGCTGGGAGTCGGGATACGCGACTGGGGATTGCCAAGGAAGGGGCTGTGTTTAGCTTTTCATTATTTACCGATCAGACCTAGATACCTTTCTGTTTGGTACTTTGATGCAGTGTAAGTTGTTGGAGCTCAGCACAGTTTTAAAAACTCTCTGGTGTTTTCGATACTTCATGACCAAATAGTTTATTTGAGCTAAAACTTTATGTGAATGAAAACTTCTACCTCATAGATCAGGACAGTACCATAACTGAGTGTCTGCCAAATGACCTGGTAAGAATGGAGGTGGGTAATAGATGTTTCAGAAATCAGCAGGGCTTGGGATTGCCCATATGTCTCATAACTTCCTAGATTTTTGCAGTAACTCCTTTCATGACAGAAAGAAATCCTTAACACACCACTGTTGACAGTTCGTGAGGCATCTGTGGAGGATCTTCTTTTGACAGAGCCAGAACCAGGCCGTCCTGGGAAATGCCAAGTAACAGGAGTTGTTTTGGGTATGTGCTAGAAACTCACTAAATGCCTTCAGTTACTCCCCACTAAGAGCAGCCTTTGGGGTAAATATTTTTGATTCACCAATAAGAAAGATGAACTTTGCTATTCTAATCCATTAGTGAGAAAGATGAATTAGCCAACAGAGCTGGTTAGGCAAAGTGTGAGCTAAACTAGGTTAATATGTGTAATACAATATCAAAAATATCTGGATTAGTAGTATACTGGGACGTTAACTAAGTTTATTTTCTTCAGGCTAGTGATACTGGATTCCATGCTGTGTTTTGAGATTTTATTTGGTAATTGGTGTATGCTGCCCTCGATGTTACAGGACCATGGGGTCCTATTAATAACAGGCTTGTACTTTGTTACCCCTTGCTGTTCTAATTAACAGGCTTTCCAAAGTAAAGGCTTGGGTACGGGTTTTTCCCAGGAGTGGTTTTCTTTGTTAGGGGTAACTTGCTTAGGAATAATAAAGATACAGAAATAAATATATGCTGCTTATTGTAGTTATTACTATTGATGCTTTTATTATGGAAATGCTGGTATTATTTTATAATAGAAGACAGATAAACCCCCAGTGAACACTGTTAGTCTAGTTTTAGATAGAAGCACCAGAATTCTGAGGCTTTGTTGACACTAAAATGTGTACATCTCTGAAAACTTGCTGTTTCAGGGGATGGGAGCACAGTACGTGCTGGGAGTGTTATCCTGACCACTGGAACGTTCCTGAGGGGTATGATCCACATTGGACTGGAGATGCACCCAGCAGGGCGGCTGGGGGACCAGCCAGCCATCGGGCTGGCTCACACTCTGGAGAAACTGGGATTTGCTGTGGGCAGGCTGAAGACTGGGACACCGCCCCGACTTGCCAAGGATACGATTGACTTCAGTGGTCTGGAGGAACGTGCAGCTGACAACCCCCCAGTGCCCTTCAGCTTCCTCAGCGAGGCCGTGTGGATCAAGGTGGGACAGCGCCCATCAAAGGCACACAGAGCCAGCTGGGGAGTGGATCTGGGAACGTTGTGCTCATTATCAGCCAAGGAGTTGGTGGCTGGGAAAGGCAGCTGGGATGTATTTGTGAGGGAGAAGTTACTTGTGTTCTTCTGAAAGCAAATACCTTTTTACTCTCACTTCTCAACTTGATTGCTTCTGGAGTCAGAGTTGTGTGAAATGTGATAACTGGTACTAGTACTACTCTTCATGTGCTGGTTACGTGGCTGTTTTTACAAAATCTTCCAGTATTACACCTGTATTGTGGAGATTAATAGTGTCTGGCTTCTTATCTTAGCTCTGGAATAAGGTTAAAATGTTGAAATTGGAGATCATTTGTAGTATTGACTAGGAAAGAGAAAGGATGGATTTATCCACAGAGCTGAGAGGTGGCAGCTTAACAGTAACTTAAAAGCAGAAGAGGTTCAGTTTTCTGAAGAAAATCTTGGAAAATTGGCTGTTTTTACATAATGTAATTAAACAGCACAGAATGAAGTATCAGGAGTTAATTTGCCCCAGAGGATATAGGAATTGCAATAACCTTTTATTATCGGGATGGGGCAAAATTAGTATCACTTGAAGTCCTCTGCATGTGCGGGAGAGGTTTTGAAACAAAGAGTTTTAATTCTAAGTGCAAAAAAGCTGTTAGACAAGCATGACTAATAACAATTTTGAGTCAAAATTTAGAACATACCGGGAATTTATTCGCCATAAACATGTTCAAAGAAACAACAACTTTCAGACATTTATATATGTGATAACATCCAGGATTTTTTATAGACACTCCCAGAAGTCTGCCCAATTTATTGCATCATGGTATAGGTGTTCTGTTTCTTTTATTACTACCAAAACATCTCGTGTGTCTTTGTTTAATGGATAACCCAGGTTTTATCGAGCATAAATTTGCTCTCCTGGTTAGACAATTACTGTTGATTAAGTTTTCTGGGGTGTAAAGGCCTATGAGGTGGCTCTCTTACTGCACCTGCAATGTATTAATCAAGTTTTCTGGGGTGTATAGGCTTTTGACTTCTTAACTTTGTCAAGATAGCTTTCTTGCACTATGGTATCTAATTCATCTCGAGTTACATAAGAACCATTGAACAGTTCTTTATTGAATTTTGATCTTCAACTGTTGATTAAGTTCTCTAAGGGGTATGGGTCCATGGAGTTCCTCTTTGCAGGTGCACTGAGATGATTTCTCAAGGTTTTGTACTGACACTCAGCCAACACAGATGTAAATCAAAACCATGTAAAATCACGAGGCTCTTGGCTAGCTAATATATAACTCACTGGCAGTTTTAAATAGTTATGGTGCTATATTATCGATATTTTGAATGTGAGTCTATTGACTCTTTTTCAGAAAAATCCGTGGTATACTTTACATTAGGCTTTTTCCAGACTTTGAATTTTTCATGTTAATTGCAGAGTTTTGAGGTTTATTTTTTTTTTCTCTCGAAGGGAATCTTTGTTTTCCTTCACCAAACCCATTAATTGGCTGTTAGCTGTAGGGTCAGCACTTACTCTTCCTACTCCAGAGCTTGTTTTTTTTTCCCTGTGGTCAGTTTGAATGCTGTGATGTAACACAGCAGTTGATTTAATGAGAATATCCATCCTGTAATTAGGAATATGGCATATAGGATAGAACCTGAATCCCAGGCTCCTAACTTCCATCCTGTTCTCAGTCTGGTTTTGGGCATGTTGCACAATCTCTCAGATCACTCATGTTCAGTCTGTACAGTGGGTGTGAGAGCGCTGCAGACTGCTCCCAGAAGTGAGAGCCAGCCATCATGGGAAAGGTCTTGGAGATCTCAGAGTTATTTAGTAAGGATACAGTGTTGTGACCAGATTAACTTAGGTCGAGCTTTGGCCTCTTCCAGCCAGAGGATCAGCTGTCCTGTTACCTGACTCGCACAAACCTGAAGGCCCAGCAAATTATCCGTGATAACCTCCACCTGAACAACCATGTCAGGGAGACGACCAGGGGCCCACGGTGAGTGTGTGGCATCATGCCAGGCTCTCAAGGGGACAAGCTGGCAATCTGGAGCTGTGGATTTCTCCTGCTTCACTTCTGGAAAGTAAGTTCTTCTCCATGTCAGGTGCTGCTCATGGCTGTTTACTGTTGCAGGTACTGTCCCTCTCTTGAATCAAAGGTTCTTCGCTTCCCAGACCGGCAACATCAGGTGTGGCTGGAGCCCGAAGGCTTGGAGTCCAACGTCATTTACCCCCAAGGCATGTCCATGACACTGCCACCTGAGCTCCAGGAGGAGGTGATCAAATCTGTCCCAGGCTTGGAAAAAGCCAAGATGTTACAGCCAGGTGAGGGTGCTGAATAGTTTTTGAATCTATTAGTCATATTTATTTACTAGTTGATGAAAAGCGGGTTTTGTTTAGAGCATAGCAAAGCAAAGAAAATATGAAGCAAAACTAATTCCTGGATACGATGATTTTTCCTTTTCTTGATCAGAAATGATAAATAGAATTGATAAGCCATTCTACTCCACCGATTTGCCTTCACAGTCCCTCCTGTAACATCTGTCTTGTTGTGTGTCACAGGCTATGGAGTGCAGTATGACTTCTTAGACCCCCGACAACTGACTGCTTCTCTCGAGTCACGTCTTGTTCAGCACCTCTTCTTTGCAGGCCAGATAAATGGCACAACAGGCTATGAAGAGGCTGCAGCTCAGGTGAGTGAATCTGACTGTTGTATATTCAGCACTCAGAAAGGGATATTACATTGGCCGTTGTGATAGTCTTGCTAGGCCCATTTTGTGCTCATGAGGTGTTCTTACTTTTATTGTTCCACCTGATTCCAGACTTGCCTAAGACATTTTTGCTTCTATCTGTACAAGTATCTGCAGTTGCTATCACTAAGGTTGCAGTAACAGTAGTAATTGAAATTGTCAAGTGTTTCAGCGCGGAGACCCTGCAGTGGGTATAATTGAAAACTTGGGAATTATCTCTAGACACATCAGCAGGGTCTAAGAAGCCCTTCAGACACTCATAATGTCACAAGAAGGAAACAGCCTGGATTACTGGCACAGACTGTTGTATTTTCCTGGGTAGGATTTCACATATGTGCCTGTGGGGGCTGATGTGCTGACGATTTTGCTAAGAGGAGACTGATGGATGTTTGGTTTGTTTTGGCTGTGCAGGGTGTGATTGCTGGGATCAATGCTTGCCTGCGGGTTCAGGGCAAGCCCCCGTTCACTGTCAGTCGCACCGAGGGCTATGTGGGAGTGCTGATCGATGACCTGACCACGCTGGGCACCAGCGAGCCCTACCGGATGTTCACCAGCCGCGTGGAGTTCCGCATGTCCCTGCGGCCCGACAACGCCGACGCCAGGCTCACTCACAGAGGTGTTCTGCTCTGGTAGCTCGTGCTCTCACCAGCCCTGCCTGGCTCTAGGCCTTTGTCTCACACACCATCTCTCTCTGCAGGATTTGAAGAAGCTGGGTGTGTGTCACAGCAGCGATATGAACAAGCAGTTAAGATGAGAGCTGCATTAGAGGATGGGATCGCAACACTAAAATCACTTCAGTTCAGCATATCCAAATGGTCCCAGTTACTACCAGGAGTCCCTATAAGTAGCAATCGCAGATCACCTGTCAGGTAAGGGTTGCAACTGGAGCTTTCTGATTTGACCTATGCTTGCTTCTGGCTAGTGATGTCATGGCATTTTTCTGTCCTTCTTGAAGCTGTCAGTACTCCAAGATTCCAACTTTACCACCTTCAAAGGACACACATCTGATGTTTCCCTATGGAATAAGTATGACAGTGATGTTTTTACTATTCCATGTTTCCTGGTACTGGCATGTGCTCTTAAAGCAAGGGAGTGCTCCACTGGCCCAGACAGTTCTTGCTGTCCTTACACAGAGTCACCAGCTGGGAATGGTTTTGCAGTGGGTTGCAGCTTCGCTAAAAGCTTGGTAAAAGCAGCAGTTGATTTCAGGTTAGTGTCAGGTGGTAGCTGTTCTTGGACACAAAAGCCCTTACTTCCCCTAGTCAAACTTTATCTCATCTTTTCTGTTCTTTTAAATCAGTGACTAAGACCTGGCTGACAGTGTGTATGAAAGGTTTCACTTGGTGCCCTTGCCTTGTCCCTTCTGTCTTGCTGTAAATTTGTGCAAGGAGTCTCTCTTCAAGAGTTTAGCAATTCTGCATACTGAGAGGAGATAGTAGGGAATTGAGCTTGGTTCTGCAGTTGTTCTGACTTAAGCTAAAACTTGAAGTTTGAGCTTGGAACAGCCGTAAATCTGCCTTACAAGTATGACTCCTTTTACCATAAATGTTTACTCTTGTTCTCCACAGTGCCTTTGACATCCTTCAGTATCAAGATGCCAACATGGAGATTCTGGCAAAGGCTATCCCAGAGCCCCTGGGCAAGCTTGCTCAATGGAGAGAGCTGGCAGAGAGGTTGAAAATAGAAGGTAGAGTACAAGAATTAGGTCCTCTTGTGGTGATCTCTATATGTTTGTTCAGTAAGGGGGGAGCAGTTGTCCTAGTGTTTCTTGTTGCTGCTTAGAGAAATGAAACACTCTGATCAGAGTGTGAGCTTTTTACCATAAACCACAGCCCTTTTTATGCACTGGTGTTTCACTCTGTGGTTGAGATGACTTTGAGTTTTTTTCCTTCTTACTGCCTCATCAAATAGGCCATCCTTTGTTGTGATGAGAAGATAAAAACAGCCCTAACAGTATCTATATTCCTGTAACAAATCAGAGTATGACTTCTTCCAAAGCAGTGATGTGAATTAGGCTCTATAATCTAGGAGGCTGGAAATTTCTTTAGGAATTTTGACCACCTCAGTGGAATTTCTCATTGTGCTTTCTAGACTTCTTGCAAGTGACTTGTTTCACATGAGTATCTATCTATATCTGCCTTTCTTGTTCCCCTGCACCACAGCTGCTTACGAGTGGTGTGTAGTCAATCAGCAGCAGGAAATGGAAGAAGTGCGTCGTGATGAGGCGCTCGAGCTGCCAGATGATCTGGATTACTTTGCCATTGATGCCTCACTCTCCACCGAGGTGCGGGAGAAGCTGGATGCAAACCGCCCCCAGACGGTGAGAAATTCAGCCACAGCAGGGCTGAGCAGCAGTGAAATCCCTTCTATCTTCTCAAGGGGCGTGGGGGTGAAGGAGTCAGGGAAAGGAACATCCACAGGTTTTGATCTTATTTCTCACTAGCTCCAGTGTGCAGGTTTGGTGGTGGTTAACTTGTTCCTGTCTCCATGTGCAGATCGGTGCAGTCAGCCGTATCCCTGGAATCACACCAGCTGCTATTGTTAACCTGCTGAGATTTGTGAAAACCAATCACCGGAAGACAGAGAAACTAAAAGCTGTGCCTCAGTCTGGGGGGTACTTCCCGGGGAAAATGTACTCAGGCAAAGCAACTTCACAAAGACAGATTTCAGCAGAGTTTTCTGAAGACGAGACAAAGTTTGTTAAAACACCTTTGTAGAGAATGGCACTAATCCTGCCAGACTTCGTGGCAAGATCCTCTGTGCTCCTGAGCCTCTTCCCAGATAACGCCCATGCTGGCTGGATCCAAAGTGATTGTAGTTGGGTTCTATGGCAGTGTCATTGCATAGAACAAAGGTGATGAATGCACAGAGTAAATGCTCAGAAACCTGAATACAGCCTGTGATTTTACTGATGTGAATGGAGAGACAGGAGAGCTGCTTTTAAAATTCCACTCATTTGGAAGATTTCATGTGGTCAAAATCTGCATCTTGTAAAGGACGGTGTTTAGTTCTTCTGAAACGAGTTAGAAATGTTACCATGCAAAGCCCACGGCAGCAGAGAAGGATTGGAACTGAAAAGTGTGTTCCATTGAGTTCAGGACTGGTGTTCATAGCTGTGCAGTGACTATGCACAAGCTGGTGTCTTGGTGTGGTGTCAGCCAGTAGGAGACACTTGGCTATGGAAATGTGCCACACAAATATTTAAATTTATGTAGGAGACTGAGTGTAAATACCACATCCTGCAAGTGTTTTTTAAAATAAAGCTTATCTTGAAACTTGCTGAAGAGCTCCGTTATCACTTAGCTTTCGTCAGGCCTTGCCAGTACACTGGATCACAGTTCCCACACATAAGGTGGGCTGAGATTCACTAGAGAGCTGGGGGAGGCAGCTGGACAAGGCTGGGTGCTGAGGAGGGTGGGAGACATGTGGGAACCTGCCCCATGGACCTCAGCCTGGGCACTGTGAAGCTCTATCTGATATTCTGTGGGCTGGGGGAGTGGGATTCTCTTAAGTGCTAGTCCTGCAATTGACAGGAATGGAATTTGGATTTGAGTGAGGTCCAAGTCAATTGGATCAACTGGGCAGTTGATTACTCATCAGCGAGACACATGGAATTCCAGTTGTTGCTGTGCATCTACCAAATCCTTGCTTGACTCAGGCAGCAGTTTCTGGTGCTGGTCATATTTCTGAATGTCCTCTGGCTTCAGAACACATTTTGATACAGTAAAATCAGAGAATATTACAGGTTGAAAAAGACACTTAAGGTCATTGAGTCCAACCATGACCCAAATATATATATATGTCATTTTGAAATTATGATTCTGGAAATTTCTCTGGCATATTTGCTCTGGGTGAGGGTTGCTCCCCTGTCCAGAGAAAGGAGTCAGAGCAAATCCCTTTTGTTGACAGAGACTCTGTATGACAGAGGAGGATGAGCAGAGTTTGCAGTTTGGTTGGGGCATTATCCCACCTGCCTGAAAGCACTTTGCTGTCACCATCCACTGGCTTGTGGAGAAGAGCCTTAGGCACGTGATCTATAGGTCAGTTCATGTCAAAATGGCTCAGAGCAGCAAACATCTATTTGCTCCTTTATATTTGTGGCCTGTTTTCCTGCCATCCTTGTTGGCTCAAAGATTTGCTTCAATCTTGCAGGCCTCCAGTTCAGCATAAGAAAGGCAGCTATGCTTTCTGCGGTGTAACTCGGGCTCCAGGTATGGTGCTCATGGAATTCCAGCTGTGTGAATCCAAAGAAACCCGAAGTCTTCTCTTTTAATCCAATTATGCAGTCTCAAAACTGCATTTCCTAGTTCTTGTCAGTGGTCATTTGACAGGACTATTTAGCTTTCAATAATGTGTGTCTTTAAAGGCAAGTACCTTGCACCTTGCTACAAAAGAAAATGCATTCCTCCGCTTTGTGTGCTAAATTTTTCTGTGCTTCTGTCTCACACATGCAGCATAAATGAAAGGGTGATTACACTGGGCTGGGCTGCACCAGTGTCAAGAAGAGCAGAAGGAGGGGAGTTTTTGTACTTCAACAATTTCATGATGCACAGCTGTGGTCTAAGGAGGGGGAAGGAGTTAAGTTCAGAGGAAACTGAAGTCATAAGCGCATTGCTTCCCAGCAGATCTTCTGTAACAACTGCTCTTTCTGTTTCAGTGTGAAGTGGTGAGTTCCATTGTTAAGACAGGGTGTCCTCTGTTCACATATGTAGGTTAATGATGTCCATATTTGCTGAAATGGAAAACCTGGCATATGCACAAGTTTGAGGACTGACTGTCCCTCAGGTGTTGGTTTCATGTGTACAGAGCTTGCTACAATATTTTCCACTTGTTGAACAGTTCTTGTTTGAGAAGATTTTTAACATAAAATTTCTGCAAGTAGTTCTAATTATTTTGGGAAGAAGACTAAGCGCATAAAGACTAAATAATCTACTCAAGTATGGGCAGATAGGAGGGATGCCTTGTGCTATCTGGTTTCTATGCACTGGGGATTTGTTACAAGGCCCAAGGTTTGGTTTTTGCAGGAAGACAAAGTGATCTTAGATTCTCCCAACTCCTGTGACCTCACTGAGACCAACAGGATAGGAAGGGCAGAATTGGAGGATCTGCTCTTAGCATGGGTGTCTGCTTGATTTTCCTTGTCTGTGCAGTAATGAATGGCACTTTGTTGTCCTGTAATCCTTGCTGTCACCTGGCAAGCAGGGAGGTGTGGTGAGGTTGACCTAACTTGTTGCACATACCAGCTGTCCTTGTGTTCCCTGCCTCAAAGTGTGTCTCTCTTTCCCTCCTGCAAAACAGGCCGGTGATCAGCATTTTTTCCTCAGGTATCTACCACTCTATCTTATCCCAGATTTTTACAACTTCTTTTCCTTCCCTACTCTAGTTTTCATTTCATATGGTACTTGAACTGAGCAGTTTCTTCATCTTGTCTTTATTTCTGCCTGGGAGATGAAAGCAAGGGAAAAATGGAAAGGTATTTTATGCTAGGAGACCTTAAAAGCTGCAGCCTTGGATGGTCTCAGTGCTGCTGGGATGTTTGCAGTGGTTGGCTGGCCTTTGGCAAGCACAATGTGCCTCCTAGTTGTGCATTGCTCTCGCACTTTATTAAGTAACAGTCTTCACATGCAGTGGTTTTAGATGTGTAGGTTTTACCAGCTTTGATGACCATACTTCCCAGATTGTGTTCCTCATGCTGTGACAGGTATCTCAGGACGTCCTTTAGTGGATGCAGGGAGGAATCTATTGTCCCCTTGGAGACGCTGTTTCCATGGAGTTCTTCCCATCTTCTCTGAGCCGATGCTGCTCAGAGTCCTTCCAGGGTGTTGTTCCATCTTTTGCCTTGGCTTCATGGCACTACTGAGAATTAAAGTGTCTTTCCCCTCCTCTGATTAAAATTAGTGGTGTCTAGGCATTCAGATGGGAGACTTGCTCTGCAATTGCTATTACATAAAGGGCAGAGAAAAAAGGATTGATTCTTGATCTATTATTTTACTGACAGTGATGCTTTGAGGAAACTAATTGTACTTTCTAAACTGCTGTGCAGGTTAAACCTCTCAAATGGAGCTCTGAGGGGAGACTGATGTGGATTCCCACCAGAGGATCTCTCACTCCATACTCACCATTATGTGGTGGCCATGCCTGGTGCCTGGTCCTTGACCTTTATACCAAGGAATGCAGTATTGGCAAACCTTCTATCCTGAAACCTGGAGGCTGCACCTTCTTCACCTCTTTGCAGACCTAAGACTGGATGTTTTGATGGCCTGTGATGGGTGGTGCTCAGCTCTGAACAGATCTGTGCTCCTACGGAGGGGGTCAGCAGAGCCACACGTGTGGGCTGCAGAGGAGCAGGGCTCAGCAAACACCGGGCTGTGGTGGAGAGCGGGGTGGAATGAGTGAAGGCTGAAGGTGTTCCTGTCTGGCATTAGCTGCCAGCACGAGCCCCAAGAGGGACATTTTCAGGCACTGCTGGGGACTGAAAGCGCATGCTGTTCTTGTTCCGAGGGACTTAGTGCTGGATGGGGTTAACTGAAGAGCAGGCACGGAGCCAGGTGAGAAATGGGAAATGAGCTCACTCTGCCTTACAGGACAGCAAGAAGAGAGGGGAGGTGACGACAGCCTCGTGACCATTTTCTTCCCTTGCAGTCTACTGTGGTTTAACTTGAAAATTGCCGTGCATGACCAGGTGGTGGCCTGTGTCACACGTGTACAGGATTTTTGGAGTCACAAGTGGAACGGCTGCTGTGCCTGGCAGTGCTGAGCTGGCACTTCAGAGAGGTTTTGTCCTTATCCCACCGCATCTCGGGAGACTTTGGCCGGCTGGCAGGTGACAGGGCTGGCTTGGTGACATTGTCCCGGCGCTGGCTGTGCGCAGTGGTGGGCGCCAGGCAGGGGCTGGAAGCTGCTCAGGGCAGTGGTCAATCACAGGCAGTGATCTCAGCTCAGCTCTCCCCGGCTGTGCCACGTGTAGCAGCCTGGGGAATGCGTGCCCAGCAATGAGTCGCAGGAATTTCCCTCACAAGGAAGTGACTGCAGTACAGCAGAGCCCCCGCTCGGGGTGGTTTTCCTTCTCCCACTCCCGGGCCACATCCATACACCCCCTCCTTCTCCTAAGAACTGGGGTACTGTAATCCATAAAAGTGCTTTAGCAGCAGGCTAGGTGATATTAGTTACTGTTACTAGTAATGTCAGTCAAACAAACTTATAATTACGTTTAAATTCATCTATTCCTTCCTTTTTTTCCTCTGGAAAAGGCCATTAAAGGACATACTTTACATAGAGACAACCCAACGCCAACCATTCTACATGTCTTCCTCCAAAATACTCATGTCCTATTAGCAGAATCACAGCCTAGCTTATAAACTAAATATTAATGAAATATTTAATGATAAGCATTATATATAACAAATAATATAAAAGAAATAATATGTATAAATAATAACTAATTATTAATAACTAAATATTGATTCATTTGGGGACATCTCACTTTGTTTACTAAGGAATTAGCTCAGAATCCAGCTTCAAAATAAGAACTGCAGATTTTAAGGAGTCTGGCAACCACAATAATTTTTTTAAAATAAGCTTATTAATTTATGTGGAATACATATGTTATATATAATATATAGGTGTGTACGTGTGTGAATATATATACATATATCAAACAAAAAAATGGTTGTTTTGCTTAAGATGTGCCCAGGTGGCTGCAGATAAGAGGAACCTGAAACTTCCTTTTAAATTTCAACCCTACCTGCAATCAGCCCTCTCCAGGGGGATGACATTTGTCTTGCCTTTCCATCTCTGTACAGGCTGAGGAGTCAGCAGCTTTGCCAGCTGTGCTGAGCTGTGCAGAATAGGCACCTGGGTGGGGAAACGCTGTGACTCTTGCCTTTGTATTAAATAATCCAGATTCTACTGGGCTGAAAGGGAAAATGCAACTGTGACTGCTGCTGGCAGGGCAGGCAGTGCCCCGAGTTAGGGGTGAGCTGGCTCTGTTTATTCCCAGTGACTATGTAATGCAAAAAAATTAGCATATTAACCCCTGGACTAGTGTTTGTGCTGGGCCTGAGCTAGCAGATGCTCTTGCAGGATGGCCAGGGTTCTGGATTGCTTTGCTGAGAAGAGCCAGGGCAAAGCCTTAGCAAGAACCTCAGCACACTGAGGGCAAACCTGCTGCTCTGCATCCTTAAATCATGCACTTGGCCCATGGGGACGATTTGCTAAATGAAAGCTTAGGTACCTTCCAACTTGTTTTGCTTTTTTAAAGAAAGAAATAAGCAAAACCTGCACAAATGGCAGCTCCTTGGCTGACAGCCCACGTGCACCCCACTGCTGCCCCACTGTCCCCCCACCCACAAGCCAGAGATCCTTCATCAGGGTATCCACTCTGATTTATCTCCACCTTTCCTCAGCATCTTCCACGCAAAATATGGGTTCAGCAGTCACCCTAGCAGTACCAGTACAGAGAAGCTGGCAGATTTTAATTATGTTGTGTAAATATTTGAAACATAAAAGGATTAAAGAATTACTGATAAGCAGCCAGGAAAAGTAACCTGATCTTTAAAAAAGCAGGCAACTATATAATTGACTTATAATGCAGAAATAATGTGAAGGGACAAAAGAGGACTCAGAAAAGGCTAAAAAACCCACAGCTTCTGAACCTTGGAAACCAATAGAGTTTTGTTATCTTGGGTTTTTTCCCTGCTCTTTTGCACCCCCCCCCCCCCCCCCAGGTGCCCTTTTCTTTCTCCTGAAGTGGTTTCAGGCCTCTCCTTGGTAAGCAGGTGAAAGGTAATTTTGCCCAGTATTATCTTCCATGGCCAAAGTTAATTCCTCTGTTTAGCTCATGGTTTGGCTATTAAGATCTGTAATTCAGGAAACTGAATTCCTACACAGGAAGTACTATTTGGTGCACTCAGATGACATGAAAAATTCAAGTTATTCAAATAAATAAATTCAAAGGTATTAATACTGTCAGGAATTGATAACTTGCAGTGAAATGTGTGAGAGAGAAGTTCTTGGGTGAAGCAGATGTTTTGAGCAGGACCTCAGAGGTGCTCAGGGTCCCTCAGGTTGCTGTTGGGGGGCAGCTTCTCAGCCCTCTCACTGCATCCTCCACCCCCCCAGCCTCCTCTGGGCACTACATAAACATAGAACTAATAGAAAGTAAAACAAGGTGGGTTGTATTAATCACACTGAACTTACATAGTTCTTAAGCAGATAATAATTTAGCACCAATGAGGAAAATAATGTCCCTGTACAGTACAAACTTTAATTTGTCTCTACATGGTTTATCTTGATCAAATCTAAAATTTAAAATATGCATTTACAGAAAATAATTTTTCAAAATTTGTCCATACCTTTCAAAATATACAAAGACAGCTAAATTCAGAATGTGAATTATTATTTTTAATTTCAGTAGACTAAGTTATTCCAGTTATTAGTCTTGTACAAGCTGATCTGAGATATTATTAAAATGCCTCTGGGCAGTAGCCTTGAGTCCATTTTGTTCCAGCCTGAACTATCCACCTAGGGATTGAACACTGAGCAAGGAGTTAGTGGTATCAGCTATGACTGCACTGCTCCATTTCCCTACAAAGACCAACTAGCCTTTGTCTTCTCTGTCCCCCAATACCTCACCACATACATTTTTGGAATATTTCTGTGTATTTAAAGTCTTCTGGACTACCAAATCATTCATCAACAACTAGAAAGGAAACATTCACAAATACTAGACGGCAGCGTGGTTTCTGCCTTCAGAGCTGGCTCCATCACCACGGCAGCATGCTGTCACACTTCTATATGAACAACACCAGCATTGCAGGACAGCGAGGAAAGAGTTAAGGACAGCTGGAAAAGTTGCTTAAAGAAATAAGCAGTCAGAAGACAAATAGTTCTCAACTAAAAACATTTATTAAAAGTTTGATCAAAGTAGTTTTATTCCCAAATTTTGTTTACAAAAGTCTAACAATTTCCCCAGGTAGTCAGATTAATAAAAGAACTGAAGTGACATTACATTAGTGCATAGAAAGCAAATCTGGTCTATAAAAGTTAAAGTAAAAAAGAAAGCAAGCCAAATGTGTAAAATATAGGTTTTAAATACATGAAAGCAATTGCTAGTATTGCAGGCAGAGCATTCTCAAGTGTTTTTCTGTGCACATGACGTTGTTAGATGCAGTATTGTTCAGGGTTTCTTTCCTGCTAGAAGCAGGACCAGTCCTCTGCCACAAACTACACAGCTGACTCTTGCCCTGCTCTTCAGCTGGGCCATTTTACAGTGACCCAGCCTCCCAGCAGCTCTGGCAGTTGATCTGATCTATGCACAGCTACCTAAGGGCCTCTTGCAAGAGCAGCACTGCACTGTCACACCTTGTTTTCCCTAAGGATTTGAGTGAGTTGCTTACTGCAAGCCCATTTCCAAACCACCATGGAGCAAGTAAACCCAGCCAGACACCCCCGTGCAACGTGCACAGAGGCACTCCAGACAGGGTGTTACATATCCAGGCCATGGCCAGCCAAACCAAACATCCTGCACCTAACAAAGGAACGCGAAGGAAATCTAACGAACACAGAGCTACACTGAAGGCAGCCTGTGCCAAAGCTGCTTTGCTTTTCATCCAAATCAGAACTTTGCTTAACCAGTCTGACCGAAGATTCTTAGAAAATATTTAGCTGTTTAACTGAAAAGCATACTAAGATTTGGCAAGATACTTCAAGCTTTATTATGGCAACAGTAGGTCTGCCTCCCATTTTGAAGTTACGTACGTCCTGTTGCCTTGGGGACACCAACAAACCTCCAGAAGCAGAATTTAAGCAGCGGAAATTTTAACTGAATTCCATAGCCTGCTATGAAGCTCTCTAGCCCTTGCTTCCACTGTACCCTCAAAAACGGTGTGTAATGCTCCAAGGTTTCACTGCAGTTAAGACACAGAAAGTGAGCAAAAAAGGAGAAAAGATCCAAACAAAGAGCATGAAAATAAGTAACAGCAGTTCAGACCTATCCAAGCAGTACAGATAAGAGTTCCTGCAGAGCAAGCACACAGCTGGAGAAGGAAAGGAAAACAAACGAGAGAATACAGCCATTACAGGCAGAACAAACATACTGATGTCATGCAACAAGTCCCTCAAAGATACTAAATTCTTTTTGACCTTTTGTGGGGATGCTGTGGGGAAATCATGGGAAAGGTTAGTAAAACAGCTGCACTATTATGCAAGTCAGCTGTGATTATCCATTAACTGCTTGTCCTCATTTACCAATTTGAAGCAAGGCTTCTATGCCAGAATTCCTAATTATTAAAGCCCAGAACATTTTACTTGGGACTATTCGTCTAGTGATTATTAATAATTGTTTGGATTAGATACCCAAGTCCCCTTTAACTGACTGATCCAAATTTTAATCTGATGTTAAAAAGGTAGCAGGCATTGTGTCCCACTGTGCCATTTAGTGTGGGCTACAATAGTGGGTAACTCAGATTGCATCGAAGTGCAACTCTGGACAGAAGTTTCATATTTGGCTATTTTATGTGTTACTATATATTAGAAAACATTTATGTAGAAGTGTTTAAAGAGCTACACAACATCAGCTCCCCAGAAAAAAAAATCTGGTTCTGCTTTTGACTAGAAAAATCAGTGTACAACATGCTGGAAACCCAACATTATTTTTTTCTAACTTTAAGGTTAAATGTGTTTACCCTTTTTTTTTCCTCAATGTAGACTTTTCTTGGTTTACTCGATGCATCACAGAATGCACCAAAACACTCTGTTACCTGGCATTTGTGCGATCCAATCTAAAAATTGTTTTTGAAGAAAGCACCAGAAAAGTTATTTAAGGCTTAGATCAGTTAAAAAGTCAACTTGAAGCAGAATTTTGTTCTACTTTTAACGAGTAATTTTGAGTATTTGCATTGTAACTTCCGAACATACTCAAGTAACAGTGATCCTTTCTTATCCCTCCGTGACTAGATATAGGTTTTGTCATAGACTTAACATTAACCCAAAAAACACAGAGACATAGCATTGAACTTCTGTTTTAATGGTCTCAAATTCTGTGACAGATTTTTGGTCAAGTTTCCATTTTAAAAAATTTATCGATTTTAAAGACTAATAACTTAAACTGCCACGAAACAAATGGTCCACAAACATTCCTTTCCTTCTGAAGCTTTTACGATGCATTGTAATCATTAACCAGTCTTTTGCTATTAAACTTAAATGGCCAATTGAGACAAACAGTTCTGAGACCGTTCTTCCACCACTGATTAAGACTGAGGTGGCAGCTGGTGTACAGAATTTTCATTTAGCCTTCTGGGCCTTCTGGGCAGACTTTGTGACCTTGCCAGCTCCTCCAGCCTTCTTGTCAACTGCCTTGATGACACCAACAGCGACCGTCTGCCTCATGTCACGCACGGCAAAACGACCTGAAAGCAAAAAACACATTTCATGACTTTTGTCTATGCTGCCTAACTTACAGCCCAGTTTGCACAGTGGCAACACACAGGTTGGTGTAAATGGGCCAGTGCTGCTCTGGAACCAGACAGGGGCAGAGGCATCACTCTTCTCCAGATTCTCTCACCCTGCATGAGTAAAGTCTCGGTTCCATTCAGTTTCAAGTCACAGCTTTCATCAGCGTTTCACAGAACACACTGCATCCCAATACTAGAAATCGAGGAGTCTTTTCCAGAGACCAATATTAATGTGAGATGCCTTACCGAGAGGAGGATAATCAGAGAAGCTCTCAACACACATGGGCTTGCCAGGGATCATATCAACGATGGCAGCATCTCCAGATTTCAGGAATTTGGGGCCATCCTCCAACTTCTTGCCAGAACGACGATCGATCTTCTCCTTGAGCTCAGCGAATTTGCATGCAATGTGAGCAGTATGGCAATCCAGCACAGGGGCATAGCCAGCACTGATTTGGCCAGGGTGGTTCAGGATAATGACCTAAGAAACAAAGAAAGGCAAGTTAGAAGGGGGGTAATTTTAAGCATTTCTATGTTCTTACAAAGCCTAGGAGCTAATGAGATTTGCTTCAATCAAGTACAACTCAGAATACAGCTCTGTTGCTTTATAGCTTGACCTGATCAGACTCCTATTTTGGAATACAGAGCTACATTCCCAACATCCCTGAAGAGCTGCAAAATATACCTGGGCAGTGAAGCCAGCAGCTTCCATGGGAGGGTCATTCTTGCTGTCACCAGCGACATTACCACGACGAACATCTTTCACAGACACGTTCTTAACATTGAAGCCAACGTTGTCACCAGGCAGAGCTTCGCTCAGGGCTTCGTGGTGCATCTCAACAGATTTAACTTCAGTTGTTACATTGACAGGGGCAAATGTCACCACCATGCCTGGCTTCAGAACACCTGTTTCCACACGGCCAACTGGTACAGTACCAATGCCTGCAAGCAAGAAACAACAGTATTATTCATTACTCAGCTTAGTGAATGTATGTCCTTATGGGGAAAAAAAACCCACTTGAGACAAGGATTTTCATTTCTGACTTGGAAAAGCAGCTCTTGGGCAAACGCCTACATTTCTGGCCCATACATCAGCTATTACTGGCACGTCAGCAGCATTCCAGAGGAACACATACCGCCGATTTTGTAGACATCCTGAAGAGGCAGACGCAGAGGTTTGTCAGTTGGACGAGTTGGTGGCAGGATGCAGTCCAGGGCTTCAAGCAGAGTGGTTCCGCTGGCACTGCCATCCTTACGGGTGATCTTCCATCCCTTGAACCAGGGCATCTGTAATGGAAACAAGCCCAGGTTAATCTGACTGCCAAATTTAATTGCACAAGGCTGGAAAAACCCAAGTCATGTCTCTTAACATTATCTCAATTTACTGTTGCAAAGTAAGAATTTCTGAACTGCTAGGATTTCTCTTGGACCTTAGCACTTCCCAAACATAACTATTACAAAACACGTGCATTTTATCCTTGCATAATCAGTCTTAACAGTCCTCCTAGTTTCATGCCTTAACAGAAATAAACACCAAACCTACGTTAGAGCTAGGCTCCAGCATGTTGTCACCATTCCAACCAGAAATTGGCACAAAAGCCACAGTGTCTGGGTTGTAGCCAATCTTCTTGATGTAAGTGCTGACTTCTTTGACAATCTCTTCATATCTCTTCTGGCTGTAGGGTGGCTCAGTGGAATCCATCTTGTTGACACCAACAATCAGCTGTTTCACACCCAGGGTGTAGGCCAGAAGGGCATGCTCACGGGTCTGCCCATTCTTGGAAATGCCAGCCTCGAACTCACCAACACCAGCAGCAACGATCAGGACAGCACAATCAGCCTTTGAAAAGAAAAAAAAAATCCTCACTATAATGCTTGCATGTATGTCAAGCTACTACGGGAATGCCCCCCAACCAACCAAAGAACAACTTTCCTGAACTGCCCAAATCCCGCTTTCTTTACATACCTGAGAAGTTCCAGTAATCATGTTCTTAATGAAGTCTCTGTGTCCAGGAGCATCAATAATGGTGACGTAGTATTTGCTAGTTTCAAATTTCCACAGGGAAATATCAATAGTAATACCACGCTCACGTTCAGCCTTCAGCTTGTCCAAGACCCAGGCATACTTGAAGGAACCTTTGCCCATCTACAGTTACAAGAAAACAGATTTGTTACTCCCATTCATAAAGAGTTCTGTACCTGCAACTAGTTCAGATAGATCACACCCTGGCTGAAGAGCAAAAACTAATAATAGTAACTGGCTTAACACTGAAAAACCTTGCTGATCATAAAATAAGCATTAAGATACATTTGGCACTACTGGTGAGAGATGCCAACTGTTGAACCTTATTGAACCTGTTGACAGTTCAGGCTCCTTGACAGCTTGTTAATTTCACTAATGTATTTTTATGATAGAGCTCTTGAGCCTGAGTCCTACTATCAAGTATCCTCTACAATTTCAAGTCCTCTTACTATTTCGATCTTTGCAATAATCAACACTTCAACTTCCACTCTGCTCAACATTTGCCAGATCTCATCCTGTAATGTTCTTATGACCTATGCTGTTATTACACAGAAAAAAATTTTAAATTAGACCTCAACAGATCGACTTCTTTCTATGCAGAGTTTCAATCTGGCCATTTAACTTGATTTCCAGATGTTACTGCTCAGATGCAGCTTTCAACTACCTTCTCTTCACTTGCTCTACATTTCATAATCCGAGTTCCTGCAACTAACACAATGGCAGATTGAACACTTAAACACTTGTTCCACCTCAACTGCAACACAACTGCCGCCCTGTGGCCATGCAACACTGAGCCTCTTGTTCAGCTCCTGGTGTAGAGGCTACCAAACTGCCTCCCCGTGGCCACTGAACGCTTTGCAGGTTTACTTTTCAATTAAGGGCCTATCCGCTCCTGCAGCCTGTAACTTTGCTGGCTGCTACGGGCCCACGCACCTCAGCTGCTTCCTTCTCGAACTTCTCGATGGTCCTCTTGTCGATGCCTCCACATTTGTAGATGAGGTGGCCGGTGGTGGTGGATTTGCCAGAATCGACGTGGCCGATGACAACGATGTTGATGTGGGTCTTCTCCTTTCCCATTTTGGATGTTAGTTGAGTTCTTTCTTTTGGCAAAAGAGAATCGACACCTGCAAGTTCCCCAGAAAAAAGCTGGTTACGCCTCGGCTCGGGCCTAGGGGCAACGATGGCGGCGCCACATGCGGGGCGGCCTGGCCGGGATGGCGGCCCCGCCCCGCCGGGGGAGGGGAGGAGCGAGGCGGGCGGGCCGGGGACCCCTCGGAGCGCCCCTCGCGTCGCCCCCCTCCCCGGGCTCGAGTTACCCCGGCGGCGGTGGCCGGGGCGCGGGGCGGCGGCGAGCGGGCCCGGCGGGCAGCGCGGAGGGCGGGGCCGCCCCGCTCCTTTGTGTGACTCACCCCGCCCGGGCCGCCGCGTCCTCCATTTTGTGGCGCTGGCGGCGGGCAGGCAGGGTGAGCAGCCATCTTTTCACTCGTGCCCCGGCCCCTCTCCCCCCCCGACGGCATCCGCCGCCGCCTCCCGACGGTCCAACCACGGCACCGGGCCGCTGCTCGTGGGGCCTAAGGAGAGGCTGCCGGGCACCTTCTGGCCCACGCCCGCCCGGACACGCCGCTCCCCCGACATCAGCCCGGACAACGGGGGAGTGCACATGGTAATTGAGGAGGACGATGCGCCGCCATCCCGCCGCCTCGTGCTCCCCTGCCCGTCCGTCTGCCCCGGTTCCCGCTGGCACCCCCGGCCACTCCCTCCCTCCCCCTCCCCTCAGCCCCCACCACGCCCCAGCTCGGCGCTCACCACCGGGGCGAGTGGACCCCGGCCCGGCCCGGCCCTGCCGACGCCCCTCACCTGCTCGGCGACGGCGGCAAACCCGGAGCGAAAAGACCGACAACGTGAGCGCCGCCCCTTATATAGTCTAGTCAGGGGGCGGGGCCTCGGGGCCACGTCACCGCTCCCGGCGGCCCCGCGGCCCCGCCCGGGCTCGGAGCACCCCCGGCCCCGTCCGGGCTGGGCGGAACCCCCCGGCCCCAGCAGGACCCGGCCCGGCCGCGGGGAGCGGGGCCCGGGCCCGGCCCGCGGTGTGCTGAGGGGCTGCGCCGGCAATGGAGCGGTGCGCCTCCCGCGCTGGGATGGAGAGCGGCGGGCGGGCGTGGCCGCCTTGTCCGGAGGAAGCGGGGTAGCACCGACCAGCCCCGGCCCCCCTGCAGGGCCCAGCGGCTCGGGCCTGTGCGCCGCGGAGCGTCAGGCCTGGCGTCATGGCTGGGCCGGAGGGATGCGGCAGCTGATGAAAGTCCCCGGAGAACAGCCCCCAGCGAATTAATTGTATTTCGCATTGGGGACACAAAGAAACGCAATGAGCGAGATTAGAAACGTTTAGTAGTTACCCTGACAGGCAAGTAACAAATGTCGGCTAAACATCACGAAATATGAGACTCTACCCCAGTACGTTGCAAGTCTCCTAGAATCAAAGGTGGAGAAGGAGAGGGAGAGCAGGAATTTCTGGAAGCTTATTACACCAGAATAAGAAGCCATCGTTTAGCTTAAAAAAAAAAAATCTGTTGTACCATTAGAGGACAAAAGTTGACTCGTCTTAGAAAACTTTGGCACAAAAATACAAATCAAGGCGGACGCACCTCCAGTAAAGATGCTTCTGAAGTGCAAATGTATCAGTCACGGAAGCATTCAGGACATGGGGTCTCTGCAAGAAACCCTGACTGCGAGAAGTGCCCCCATACTGTATTTTCACATGGGAAAACCCGCAGCCCTGGCAAATTATTTTTAGAATCGTGGCAATGAGGAGTCACAAAATAGCTCACAACATCAGAAATAAAGGCCCTCGCAATTCCACTGGATTTTCTCTGGTTTAGTCGCTTGTAACTGATGTAAGAAAATCCATTAAATATTCAACATCTCCTATACCCATTCAAGGGAAATTAATCTGAGAAGCTGAACTATCTCTGTTACTTTTAAAATATCTGCAAAGCTATGTAGTCCATGTTCTTATTCAGCTACATTATACGCCTGTCAGAAATAGTTACTAATCTATAGACAACTGTAATCCATTAATTTATTGGTATGCTCTTCAAGTAGCAGTGGTAAAGCATGGAAACAGCCTCTTTTTCAAAAACAAACAAAAAAGGAACAACATCAGCAAACTAATAATAAAAAAACTACCTCATGCATCTACAAATGTGCCCTTTTGCTTGACTTCAAGTTTTTCTATCTGAGAGAAACTCAGCATCAAATTCAGTAGAGGGCACGAAACTTAGTATTTAATGGTTTGATATGGAAGTGTTTCCATGAGATACGGTATTTTTCCCACATGAAAGATTACAAAGATGCATTTTGTAAAAAAAAAAAAAAAAAAAAAAAAAAATATATATATATATATATATATATTCAAAATGTCATTAGAGAAGTTGCTGAGTTTAGAATACACCTTTTACAAAAGTAACAAGTTTCAGACTAAAAACCTGAAAAAAGGTTCAGATGTTAAACAAACCCCTTTTTTTAAGAAAGGAAAAAAACCAAATAAAATTCTCTTTCACCCCTTCATGTGTTTTTCAGCAAACATTAGTGGTGGAGGTGGAGGGAAGATAGAGATGGTTCAGCTTTCTTCAAAACTAACCTTCAGGGGCAGTTACTAGGGAAGACACTGCATATGAAGACACAGTAATAAAAGGGCAGGAAAAGAAAGGTGGTCCACTTTCCGGAAATGGAAATGCATTTTTGTGAAGTGGCTCGGGTTGAAGATCAAAGTGTAATATTTGGAAAGAAAGCTAGGGAGCACTTCTTTGGGGTTTTCTATAAAGCAAAGACTGTAAAAAAAGACAGTTAAAAAGCCTTATTCTTGATGGTTTAAAGTTACCTTCTAAAATGTGTATTTCAGTGGGGGAGTATTTTTAATGGACTGATCTGTCAAAGAATCCATTTTCATAAAAAGGTAGTTTTAACACTTCCCAAATGTAGTAAATTATTTGTGTCTAAACAAGAAGAGGAGGAAGGAAATATGTTACTAATTTCTTGTATAGTCCATACTTAACTGCATATTTCTAATTTTTCAAGGATACTTTCCTTAGAAGACATAAATAAAGGCTCTTAGAACCAGGTATTTCTTAAGGAAGTGATTTTTTGTGATATCTACATAGCTGAAAGCTATGAAAGCTGAATTTGTGGTATAAATTTTTAAACATAGTTCTAGTTTAAGTCTACAGCAGTTGTTTCCCCCCCAACTTCTTTAAATGAGTTTTCAAAATAATATTTCCTCTTTAGTTTGACCAATACATGTTTTTATTCTCTCAACAATTAGTGTATCTTTTCTTGCCCACTCTATTAGATGAACATTCCTATTATCAATCTCACAAATATTTATACAGCTGGGGAGCTTCTGATACATTAGTAGCCTCAGATAACACAGTGGAAATGCATTCTGAAGAATCCTCTCAGCTAACACAAATAGGCCTACACTGGATTAAATCCTGTGTGAAACCAGCTGTAAAAATTTTAGATTTTATTAATTTGGTAAAATGAATCACTTTAATACGTAATTTTTAAGAAGGAACAGAGATAAGAGATTTCAAGAAGTCAAGGATACTTAGGCGTTGAAATAGGTCTTATTCAACCTAGACTGACCAGAGATAGGACGACTTTGTGGGCAAGACTTACTCATTCTCCTTCAATCACTGGTGAGCATATGCTAAACTGAAATATCCTATGTCCACATACGTCTCCAGTGTAAGAAAATACAGAATGCTCTAAAGCATTTGTATTGTAGGAACCTATACAGATACCACCATTTTAAAAGGGTTTTGAATCTCAGATCAAATTATATTTAAGTAAAAGTAATGCTGTCAGTATTTAAGCCAAATTTTTTAGCTTTAAAAAGTATATGTTAACTGGATTTTGAGTTCGCAGTAGGTACTGCAGCATTACTTCCATTGTAGCACATGGCTCCAGCACATACAAAATGGGCTATAAGCTTAGAACACAGTCACAGCCAGTGAAATCATGCTAGGAGATAAAAGATGTGCTCACTGAGCACCTCTAAAGAATTTTAACTCTCTACCATATACACACAGGTTTTTTTTTTTGGTCAGACTCCTGCAAAGATGAAGGTAAGTAGTGCTTACCTGCACAACTGCAGTGCAGGTAAGCAATGACCAAGGTCATCCAGGAGTGTGAGCAAACAGACATCATAGGCACAAGACTTGAAACACAGATCTGATAAACAGAGTATATCAAGCTCACCATATAGGAAAGAGGCACTAAGATTTTTTGAGGGCACTTTGAGAAAATGGTGGAAAAGTAGTCCAAAGTTATCAATAGTAATTGGTGATCAGCAATTGGATCTGGATTCTGGTATGCAGCTGTATTCTATCAGTTAGCCTCATACTTATTGTGAAAGGCTTTCTAATCCCTACATTACATTATCATGGTACATGCATTTGTACAAAGTTCATCATAAACTATAGCATGAGCATACAGCCCTACTTCCATCTATAAGTGTGCTTTATTGTACTGGTTCTTAATAGCAATAAAAAGCATCTACATCTGTTACAAAACCTTTTCTCATACATGATCTTAATACTTACTATCAGTTTTTACAGCCACCTGTTTATGAAATAAAAGAACAATAGAATAATGGTGTTATTCATATATGAAGAGAATAGACAGAAAACCTGCCTAAAAAAAGGTTTAACTGAACAGGGTTCGGTAATCTAAACTAATTGAAAAAATGCTACTTTTGAAAGTTACTTAGCTCTGTACAAGTAGCTAGCATTTTTATATAAACAAAATTGGTAAAAGAAAGAGACAACAGTAAATTCAGTTTAAGTTACTGTCTTAGTAGAAAGTACAAATTAAACTCCTCCATCCTTGGAAGATTAAGACTTGAACTAAAAAAGTCTCCTTGTCTGATCTCATAGCTGACCTTGCTTATAGATTCACAAAAGAAGGTCTTACAGTAGGAGGTATAAGACAGTAGACTTCAAAACTGTTGAGAACATCACTGGGATGAACAAGCAGTTACAATTTCAGAGTCTTCTGAATAGCTTAACAAGAGTTTCTTTGAAAGTCATTGTTGCCCCTGAAATAAGTTTCCTCTGGGAAGCACTGCCGTTGTAGTTACAGCATTTCTAACAGGTGATGGACTAATGGCTTAGAGGATAGCCTACTTTAAAAAAAACCCCAAACCTTTGGACAGTCTTTTCAAACAATATTTATCCACAGCACGAGAAAGCTCATTTATGCTGAAGGTTTAGTACTGGCTGAACTGTGATACTGAAGGTTTAGGATCAAACAGAGTGGTCAGGTCATACTGGGATGTGACCAGAACTAACAGTTGTATTTTAACCCCATGTTCTCTTCTGTGGAGGTCTGCATTTCTGAGCTAGAAAATGAAAGTATTTGATTTAGAGCTGAAGCGTCCTAAGCAGGAAAAAGCCAATCTCACAGGTGGCTGCTTTGGTAAGAGTGTTCTGGAGCTAAACAGCAAATGGGCAGATACATGCAGATGGTAGCTTAAACAAAAAGTGACGCTTCACTTGCAGACATCTGACAAAACTTCATATATCTCACTAATGATAGGCTAATTTACACCAGCTGATGACCTGGCTCCAGGTAAAATGCAGAATTACGAGACAGTAATGCAGAATAAAGGTGAAGGGCTGATGAAGTAACCACCATTATGAAAGAATAATATAATTTGTTAAAGTGTTCTGTGGTTTTGCATTAGTATTTTCCATCAGCAAACAGGCTAATTTTTACTAAATCTCACCACCTTTTGGACACTCTAAATGAACAGTAAGCCCTTCTAGGAGTTGAATTCAAAGAAGGCCCTAAATGGGGGCATTTTGCATATATATATATGTATGAAAATAGTGCATTCTGTGTGAAGAAAATGTCAGTTACTGAACCCACTGGGTGAGGATGGTGTGACTTTTGTTCTGAATTGATCATGAACCTCTAAAATTCCATTTTAAAGCTCTGGTCTCTTCTGCTAAAAATAATTTTGCCAAAAGCAAAATATTCATCCTCTTGTCCTGATAAGCCCGTGACAAAACGTTTAAGTGGGACCTCAAATCCTCACCCATGCATCTTAGAATTCGTCTCTGAGTCCTTACAGTAACTGAACTATGCCTGAATAACTTTGCTTAGTGTCCACTCATCAGGTTAATTTTGCTGCTCCTCTTGCTGCAGTAGGTTTGGAGCTGGATTGTGCGCTTTACAAAAAAACCCCACGAATTCCCATTGTCATCTTGCAGATCCTGTGCATTCTTGCCTTTCTGTCTCTCCTATTGACTCAAGTAAAAGTAAGTTGTCAAAGAAGGAGACATTCTATTTGTTCACATAACCCTCCCTAAAAGGGGTTTATATGAATAAAAAAACCCCTGAGGTGCAGCTTAGAGCTGCGAGGGAAACTTAATAAAGGTGGCTTTGATGCAGACCACAAAAGTATGGTCCAGATTGGAGCCAGGGGATGGATGGGTCGAGGGAGGAAGAAGGCTGCACCTGAGACTGGGCTGGTAAGGATGACACAGATATATCCAGCTGTTCACTGTTCACTCTCCCATCTTGACACTGCTCCTGTTTTGACTCTTGGCATCACTCCAGCCATAGGCTCACCTTCCACTGCAATCATATGTACATCATTCTTACTCTGTGGTAACCACAGTAACCAGATGTGGTGCAAGTCAAGTCACTTAGAAGCCTTGCTCAGATTTAGTGAATATAGCATATGCCTGACATTTATTCAGTGAATTTAGATTTAAGACTATTAAACTTTGGAAAAGTTTCAGAGAAGAACTATGGGAATAAATCTGGATCTGAAAATGTACTTACACTTGACCTGCTCAGTCTATACCGAGTTTACTGAAAGACAGTTTGGCTTAGTTTTTAGGAATCTGCAAGACAGAAAGTTCTGTAAAGGAAGAATCACAAGTATGGGCACAGACACAAAAAGGTTCAAGGCTGTTGGTAGTTAAATTAAGGTAGAAATAAAAACCACTTATTTGTAATTGTCAATGAGCAGTAGGAGCAGCTTGGTTAAAGCAGGGAGCCAAGATATGAAGAAATGCTCAATATTTAATTATGTTAGTTAAAAAACCCCAAACACAATATAGGATCAAGGACTTGATTTGGGTGGAGGGAGAGGGAACAGGAGGGGCCATTTTCTTATAAAAATATCTCTATTTTTTAGTTAGCCTTCTCTTAATAGTCTCTCTGAAGTACTTGGCCTTAGCTATCTCAGAACCACTACTGATTATTGTGGAAAGCTATTTAATGTGAAAGTTCCAGAACACTAAAATAGAAAAAAAATCAGGAAAGTAATAAATAAAGAAGAAAAAGAGAGAAAGTCACACACATGAGCTCGGCAGTTATGGAACAGTTGGTCTAATTTCAATTCCTAGAAAAATATATTGGAACAAATTAACTATTTTTAGAAGATATTAAGTTGATAAGTAACAGACTTGTTAGGAGCTGATTGCATCAAACTGATCCTGTTTACTGTGACAGGTTTTAAAGGCTCATGGATAGGAAAATATGGATATCATTTAACTTAAGGGAAGATTTGATGCTTTTTATGGGCAACATGCATAAGTAAGCTCAGCAAACTTTGGACAAAATAATGCATGTTCAGGACACCAATTGAAAATGACATGCTCAAAGTGATTGCTATTATGACTATGAAACTGACTGGTATCAAATCAGTTTCTCTGGGCATAGACATTAATCCACCATACAAATATACAGTTATAAATACATAAAAGTATAATTTTAAATTGCATACTTGAGGGGAAAAAGGACAGGGAACACCTCTGACCACTTCAGAAGTCAAGAACATTACTCAGAGTAATGTGGGCAAGTAAAGAAAAAAGGGCTAAAATAATTAGGAAATAAATTAAGGTTAGTATTTGTCCTTTGTAAGGAACAGTTCACTGCAAAACCACAGGAGAAGCAGCAGTTACCCAGCAGTCCTGTATAAAAGGACCTGGGGTTAGACTGGATCACTAATTGAACATGAGTCAACACTGCCATACTCTTGTGAAAAAAGCAAACATACCGCGGTGTATAAACAGAAGTACTGTAAGAGAGGTAAAATAAACCTTTCATTTACTTAGCATTCATTAAAGCCCTTGCTGGGATACTTTGTCCATCTTGGGAATGATGCTTCAAGATGATATCTAGAGAAAAACCCTGGAACAGGTTCTGTGGGCAGCTGGTGGAACCTCCATCATTACCCAATTCCTTAAAAGCACCTAAATACCTAGCAGGAATAGTTCAACTATCAATAATATTTATTGATCTATACATATGCAAAAGTCTCTTGAAGCCTTAACTTCCATAGGTTTACATTACTTAGAAGATCTGTGAAATCAAAAATTAATTTCTTGTACCATAATTCTTGGTATAATAGTTTGTTAAGGAAGTCTCCTTGACTTCAATGTACTTGTATCAGCTAAAGGTCAGTCTTTTTAGTTACAGGAGTCAATCTGAATGGAAATTCACAAATATTTCAACCACTAATCATGCATCTTGCTGTATAAATTACATCTTTCACACTAGATGATTAAGTACGTTTTACTGAAAACCAAAAAGCTGGCATAATATAACTAAGAGAGATGTGGAAGGAAATGAAATAGTCAGTCCTAAACTCTAACCAATAAAGAGTGAGGCTAAAAATGAAAGATGGGAGGAGAAATTTTATATCACAGACTCATGCTGCTATTGCGTGTGGCAGGCTATGTTAGAGCTGTTGGGAACTGGGTCAATTCCTGGCTCTGGACGTTATAAAGCATTCAGTCTGTACTAATTTCTTATCAAAATGAAATGCTGAAAAACATGTTTGGTTTCTCCAGCAGTTTCCAAACAACATGCAGAAGAATGCTAAAAACCAGTGCACATGACTTTCCCAGGGGCAGCGATACCCTGCAGGATCTATCAGCTCAGCAGCATTACGGGGGAGGTCACTGCACACACGCCGCTGCTCCTCGCGGTCCCTGGGACAAACAACAGCTGTGCCTTTGCAAGGCAATCCTCAGAGAAATGGCATTTCAGAGGTTAAAAGCTCGCACCACACGTTGTATAAAGTAGACTTCGGCCCCTTTAAACCCGGAGCAGGTGTTGAGTCAGCTCTTTGCATGAAGGCCAAATCTCACAAGGCCAGGGAGCCAGGGCTGACAGGACATCCCGTCCGGCCGGCTACCAAGCCAGAGGATAGCGAGGACAGATGAAGGGAATACGAACTGTAAAAGCCTGTGGCTATCCCATAGCCCGGAATAAAAGTAAGACACTTAAAAATACAGTACGGGTTAGAAGAAGATTGCAAACTGGTTCATACCAGCGAGTCATGTGTTACTGTCCTCTGCTGCCTGAAACAGGAACACTCCTACTCTCAGCAGGAGCCAGCCTGTGCTGCTGAAGCTGTGAATAGCACTCAGGGATCCCCTTTGTGCAAAGCAGGAAGAGCTAGGAGGTCTATCTCAGTTACCGGGCAGTCTCCATGGCACACTCTGTGCAATTCCTAAGGCGACCTGAACTGAAAAGCACACTCTGTTTTAAATTTGTATGCTGTTTTTGATTTAGCACAGAGGATATAAATCACTGCCCAGCTGTTTTATGTACATATATTCTCATTCACCATGGAAAACCTAATTGTTGTACACACTATGTACAGGTAGGACTACTGTAATGATAAAACATATAGAGACACACACAAGTAGTGGTTTCCCCACCTCCCCCCTATCTGAATGGGGCCCCCGACCATCTAAGGTAGGGGTGCATGGGAGTGAAATAGCAGTTGTAAAGAACTGCTGCTTTTTAGAAAGTGGATCTTAGCTCCTTGTCTAAATTTAGCTCCATGGAGTCATCAAAGTGAGGTATCACTATTTATGGGAAATACTTGCTCTGCAAGCTAATGCCGTCCAATTTACCTCACAAAGCTGTGCAGTGAGTCACGGGACCCAGCAACATTCACACACCCATATGCACCATGGAAGCAGAAACTCTGGCTCACTTGCTTTCTTTCCCCTTTCCTTCTGGGATATTCTTAAGAAACAGCATCCATTAACAACAGTTCAGAATAATGACATTCCTATGAATCAGATAGTGACTGGTGTGAGTAAAACGAACTGCAGCATAGGGGATATGAAAGAAAAAATAAAAGTCTATTCCAAACTAAGCTTTTAATTTCTTCTCTTTAGCATATATCCGAGTTCAGAAATTTGAAAGGTATTATTCCACGTCAAAGCTAAATCTATGCAGCTGGGAATACCTGCCAGAACAATTGTTTTTCTCCTCTATCAATCCAAAAATTTATTGCATCGGATCTAGCACATTGTATAACTGAAAGGAGAGTGGGAGCAGTAAAGCTAGTCACAAGAAAACTTCTGTTTTGTTTTGTTTCCTATTCAACCATCCAGTTGACCAGATTAACTTCATGGCCACGTGATTGCCCGATTTAAGCCACAGGAAGCAGGACATATCATTTAGGTGTCAAGGCTCAGTTACATCAGCTTAGCTACAAAGTGGAATTGCACTCTCATTTATTCTCTCAATTAAGCCATTATAACCATTGAGGCAGATCTAGGCTGTGTCACAAACTACACATATTTCTCAGAAGCCTGGACCTGCAATTCATGCTTAAACCTTGTGAAAATACACTTACGTCTTTCAAAAAGATTTGAGTATTTTTCCATGGTAACTTTGGTTTTTCCACTACTAATTCTGAAGTATTCATTATTCAGAGTAGAAGTCAGTGGTAGTAAGAAGAAAATAATTGTAATTTAGAACTTCAAAAGTTTACTACAATACTGAATTACTTCTCATTATGTGCATGACTAGGTAACATCAGACCATCTTAGTCATCTTAATGTGACCTTAATCTTGTTGTCTTTATAGTCTCTGAATTCTGAGTTCTGAACCATGAAATGTATGGTTTTTTATTTTTTGGGTTTTACTTGGGTTTTTCTCCTTTTCTTGCTATAATATGTACAATGCCTGCTAACAGGGGCTGTGTACCCTTCCAAAGCATACAAGCAACAACAGACAACACCCATTTACACCCATTGATCTGTTAATGTTGATCTGCAATATACAACAATTACATTACATAATGTATTATTCACCTTCAATTCTTCTAATACGTTAAAAAAAAAAGAAAAATGTTATCAACCATCACTATGTACGTACACTGCATTTTGTTATTAAGGAAACTTCCCTGTCAGCCCTGCAGGAGCCACCCTGGCAGTCACACTGACCCATCTGAGCTGGGACTGAGGCCCCTTCATGGGGACAGCTACACCCCCACACTCACACAGTCACACCAGGTTTCCTCACCTGACTGAACCCAGGTCTCCCATAGCAGAGTCTCAGATGTCAAGCTCCTTAAAATTATTAAATCGTGGTGCAATAACTAAATAACAAAATAACAGCTTGAGCTGGTGCCTCCGAGGAAGGACCCTGAACAAAGCAATCCCTGGACTTTTATACCCTCACAGTCCGAGTATGAAAAACCCTGGGGGCTGTCAGCTCCTGCCCTATCTGTCAGTGTCCAGTCCCTTGGCCGGACCACAGGTCCCCGTTAATGACATCTTGTGGACTTTTCTCTCCTGAGAAAAGCTCATATCTAGGGGCCTGCCATTCTCAGTGTTGTGGTCAATATCACTTGTATATACTATTTTTAGAAGTGATTTGTGGCTGTGTGCTTTAAAATACAGGGTGCAAAGGGTCGGCAGTTCCTAGGCTCTTGCCTCGGGCTCTCCCACCCACAGCTCAACCTGCGGCTCCCACTGCAGCTGCTCACCGAGATACCTGCACTGAATGGATTCCTCAGCACTAGCTAAGCTAATGTACATATCCTTTAAGCAGTAGTTGTCAATACTCTGTCATCTGTATTTTTAGGCAGCTTTTAAAAAAATGTATCAACCAAGTATACTTTCCATTTCAATTTTACAAACTCCCTTTTTCCGTATTTTCTGTCTTCCTGACAATTACCAAAATTATATTAGTCCAGTGACTGCCTAAACCACAGCCTAAGGTGGGGGGGGAGGTAGGAGTGGTGAGAAATTACTGTAAAAGAGACAGAACAGAGACTTTTTTGGATTATAACACCAGCTGCCTCAGGGCTTCCTTAAAAAGCAGTATGAAAACAAACTATGACAATAATCTGTGCCATGGCTTTGACATGATTTCAGCCAGACCAGCAGTTTCCAAACTGTTGCCAATGCATCTTCATTGTGCCCCAGAATGGCAGCAGTGAATTGTCTCACGTACTTTCTCTCTGATGAAGCTTAAAGAAAGGGAATGCAGACCACGCCTGGAACACAAGCAACACCTATATCACATGTACCAGCAGGCCTCTCCTATGATATAGGGGCATATCAAGTTACCCATTTGTGAACATGACCAGAGTACTCATTTAAATACAGAAAGTGCAGACTAATTCAAAATGAAAGAGAAACCACAACCTGTGCAAAAAAAACCCAAATCTGTTTTTTGCTGTGCAGATTACCAGAGACAACCTGCACAAGATACAGTATACCACCCTCATCTTACACTAGTGTAAATATAGGATGGTTTGAGGTGGCTCTAGCCAGCGACTCTTCACAGAATAAATATTGCTCCTGCTGCCATCCAGGCAGCAGTGAAACAGGTTTTCAACGGTTATTAAGGTAAGCCAAAGTGATTAAACTTGATTTATAATCCTGTTCTTACGACATGCTAGGAAAGTCTCAGTACAGAAATATCCACAAGGTTTAAAAAAAATGATCTGTCATCACCATGCTTGAGTGTGTTGGTATACAGTTCTCAGTAACCTTCTAATAGGCACGTCAAAGGTTTCAAAATAGACACAAAATTCCCAGTGGATGAATTATAAAGCAGGTCTCATATTACTGCAGCTGGAACTACAAGTAAAACATGTATCAGTATGATCACGTTTTTTTCTGGTCGATTTGAGGCATCTATAGTTTCTACTGTTATGATACATTTGTTGCAAATGTAACATAAACAGCAGAGTTAAAAAAAATAAAAGCACACAACAAAGTCACTATCCTGAGCTCTCATCAATTAGACAAGAGAAAGCAAGAAAATCAAGGGAGAACAGCCCTGCCTAGCAAGAAGTCATTGATTGCAGTGAAAGTTAGGTAAAATGCAGATGTAAATGTAAAACCAGCCACAAGTGCAGTGATTTTAAGGTTTTCACCTCCATAGCTTGGTGGAATAAAATGACAGAAGGCTTGGTCATCAGAAATAAACACAAAATAAATGAAAATAAATTCATTGTTTGGCTCTAGAAGTGATAAACTTAACAAAATTCCATAGACAACTCACCTGCACTGGAAATTAATATGAGTAATACCACTTGCAGTACACAGCACATAAACTTCTGTCTTTCAATTTCCTCTCCCCTGTTAAGCAAGGACAGTTTAATTCAGTGTATTTATACATGCCTTTTCCCCTATTTTATACATTGTTGAATTGTTTTAAATGTGAATAGCTGCAATGTGTGGATGTTAACTAGTTATAAAGAAGAATGACATGATTGATTCACATTCTGTACAAAAAAGTTTGTATATTTTTTTTTTCTGAAATACAAAGAATGACACTGATTTGAATAGAATTATAGTTGCCAGTTTGTCATTTACTGAAATGAGCTAGACTTGCATCATACAGATTTCATTAAAAATGTTATTTTTAACTTAGCTGATGAATAAAACATGAGGCTGATCTTATGCAGGAAATGGAGACTGCACTGACCAGAGGTTTTTGCTGTAGGAAGTATTACCTGTGGCTGGAATACCTTCCCAGTGATGCTGTTTATTACTGTGCCAGAGCCTCCTATTTTTCAGGCCCCTAGTTTGTTCCCTCAAAAAATTAGCCAGGTTTAGCTTTTGGTTCCTCTCCTGTGTTACCTATTTCTAGATGTGCAAACATTCCACAGGGGAACCAACTGTATATTTAGAGAAATTCGAGAAATCTGTTCACTTTTGCATTTCAGCTGTCCAGGGCTGAAAGCACAAAAATGTGCTAAGCAAGCAGTCACAAGCCAGTTGCTGAGTTTTCGGAGGCTCGGGGGATGCAGACCCTCATTCACATGGTACAGAGGCTTTGAAGGGCAGCAAGGTGCTCACAGTACTGGCTCCCACTCCACAACTGCCTCCCCCCCTCATCTCTTCCAAGTAGTTCTGTGTTACACTATCCCATCTCATGAACAAAGACACTATAACCAGAAGTGTTTAAAGTCACTCAGGTGGACAACACTGGTTGCAAAACTAGTTATTTATATTTCATTAGTGTATCATTAGTATATTACTAGCCAATACATTTTTTACTATTACCTATATAAGGTAATTTTTATCTCTGAAGGAGTCAGGTAGGTCTACTCAAACTCATGCAAGGGCACAACCACCACTGGGCCTCTTCCCTTTTGAGGATGATAATAAGGGTTAGGGTTCAATGTGAAGCCATTTTCATTTAAAGCAAAAGCTCCAGGAAACAATTACAGCTAAAGGCAGTGATTTCAAACAAACTGTGTGTGGGAGTGGAGGAGCCTCAGAGGATTCTTTGGGACATGACTGAAGCCCATTTGGGAAGTCTTGGTACTTTACTTACAAGTAATTCTCAGATCAAAATCAAATGCAGTAAAGGCACTATGCAAAGAGTCAAAGTATTTTATTGACTATGCTAACTGACTTACTGATCTTGAGATTTTTCAGGGATCAGCATTCTAGGACAAATTACTTTTATCCCATTACTTTGAATTGTTTTAGTGGTTTATTTGTACCATCCTCCATGCCTTCTTATCCACGTGAGCTGCCCCCGAGCTGGCTGGTAGGAGAAGCCGTGCTGGGGCAGGGGCCTGCCATGGCTCCCCATTGTTGCAGAAGCATGCACCAGCTCAGCACTGCCCTGCTCCCTACTCTAAATCCCTGCTTTTGTGTTTCCTCCCGCCCAGAGATAGCTGCTCTCAGCAGCCTCCTTGCCTGGAGCACTGGGACAAAGAAATGTACAACTGCATAGTTATGCTTCATGACTCAGCTGAAAAGACACAAGTCAAACAGCAACCTCCTCAGAACAACCGGAGCTGCATATTAACCATCCATCTGTGCATGCTGCTGTGACTTTGCGTCATATTTTGTGATTGAGAAGAATTAAAACAGACACAGAGGAAGAGGAAACCCGTAGAGAGATTTATTTTTACCTCCTGTAGGAAAACATCTGCCTTTGTAAATGTGTGTTTGTACAGGTTGTTGTATATGCTCTGAACAGTGAAACTTTCATCTGGGCTTCAAAGTGGCACACTTACTATTTAACTTTCATTGAGCAGAAGCAGACAGATGGATTTAGTTTGGAATTTTGTTTTGGTCTGGTTTTTTTTTTTTTGGTTTTTTTTTTTTTTTTTTTTTTTTTTTTTAAACTATTAGATCCTCAGTTAGAAGTGAAGCCAGCTGCTTATAATTGAATTCCAGCAATTCAAACTGGTTGCTTGCATTCTGGCCGCTTGATTAATACAGTTGGTATTTCAACAATCAAGAGTAACCTTTGAAGTCAGCACCCTGTTAAGAGGAGAGATGAGGGAGGAATCAGTTTCTGTGGCTTGTGATTTTTGTATGTTCTTAGACTGATGAAGAAGACTGCTGTGGATTGATTTTCATAGCCTGCTTTAAGCAAGAAGGGATAATTTGAATCCCAAGAATGTTGCAATGCATGCAAAGTTACAGATATCTATGACATCTAAGCTTGAGTGAACACACTTCACACACACTTGGGGGTAGTGAAAACCTCAGCTGCTGCCCAGGTCTAGCAACAGTTCTGCCCACAGATGCCCATTTTTAACATTAAAGGTGCCAGCTGCACACAGGCAGCTACACAGGCCTTTGATATACAGCTCCCTAGTACCCCTGTTTTCTTTCAGAGATCCACAAACATCATGCAGTCCTTGTTCTCAGGGCTTGAGGATCAGAGCACTGACAAGGTAGGCTGTTCACAAATGTGGGCTGCCCCTCTTCTTTCAAAATAGAGAGTAAGTGTTGATTATTTGATTCCACCTCCTCCCCCATCTGTGACAGAAAAGGGAACAAGGCTGATTTCCATCTTCTACCTACTGGAATTTAAGCCCCTGTCTCCCATAAGAGGGAGAGGTTATGGCTGAGACAGAGAACTGTGGGTTCTGTTGCAGGCAACATGTGCTTTACCAGTTTTTGTGTGACAGCATAGCTTTGCCACTTGCATCTCCTTTCCAAATCTGGCTTTAGGTCATACTACAGCAAAATAATTTAGCAGATGCTTAGCTCTCAATAGCTGCTTTAAGTACATTGGCATCAACATAATTCTACAGAGAAGTGTTAAATTAACACCACCATCCTCATGTGAATATGTTTCCACAATGTGATCCTTCTCTCCTGTTATGTGTATCTTGTCTTCAACAGTTTACTGTCAAAACCATGCAGAGGTGCTTAGCAAGTCTACCAACTATGTATTAACAAATGAAATATCTTGATTTCCATTCTCTCCAAAGAAGGGCTTTTAAGCTTAAGCAGAAGCTATTTTTATAGCAGAAAATATCAATGTAAGTAACTGCATTAGAAGCAAATTCCAAAATATGCTCATCTCTAAATACAAAAGAAAAAAAAGAAAAGACAGACTGCACTAACTAAACAACATTCCAGACAAGAAATTAAGCCTTTCTATAGTCATTCCAACTGAATATATAGTTCAGTTTAACAGTTGAACCAGTTATCTAGTTATGGATATTTTAAGAAGTCCTTCAATGTCCATCAAACAAATATACGAAAAACTCTTTTCTTTCTCCTCTCATCAGAAGAGATTGTTTAAACTTCTAAACACAGAAGGCACTCTTGTTCTCCATGAAGTCCAGATGGTCAGGAAAAAAGGAGTGAGAGAAAAATAGTTGGGTTTTTTTCTTTGTATTTCCCCCTATCCCCTAATCAAAACCAAACCAACCTGCTGTTTACTCATCTATTGACTCTTCTCATCTAGTAAGATGATCTGGAAATAGAAGATTAGTCATTTACTGCTAGAATACTTCAGAAGAAGAGGTAGGTAGAGAAATATCAACAGAGCCACGTTTTCCATCAGAAAACATGACAATATGTTTGACTGAGCCAAGCTTATTTAATAAGTACAATGGAATTTAATTTAGGAAAAGACCAGAAAAAATGATATATTCATTTCCTACTCTGAAGCAGCCATATGGAAACTTCTGTATACTTCAAAAAAGATTTTAAGAAATTCCTTTAATGAAATTTCCTTCCAAGAACACATCATCAAAGGCCATTACCACTTTCCACTCAGCTTTACTCTGTAGCAAATATATCCTTTGAAGGAAGGGAAGGCAAACAGAATTCTAGCATAATAAGCCACACTTTCTTTCCGTTGTTATACCTTGGGCAACTCCAGGGCACTTTCACTTGCAGTATGTTGCAACCTGGTACAGGTTATGTTGCAATAAGAGCAAAGTTACCTTTGTTCTGAAGTTAATCTTCATTCACTTGAAAATGTACACCAATTCCTGAACCTTCTTTAATTACTCCACTAGCTGGGTTCTCATGTTTTGTGTCTGATCCAGGCCTGAACTCTACCAACATGCAATTTATTAAGTGTACTGTTGAGAAATGAAAGTCAATTCCAAATTTTGTAGCTTACATAGGATAAGGAAAAGTAACACATGCAATTCTTTTAGGACACCACTTATTATCTGATAAGGCCAGTTAAATTTTCACATGGAAGTAACTTTCCTCAAAGAAATGCAATTTTCAGTGGATTGAGTTATGACTCCTTTGAGAACTACATTGGCCAGATGTGCATTGGAGCTTCTTAGCAATTACCAAGCGTTATGTTAAGTCAGATCAATGGTTTTACACACAATACAAACCTGGTTTCTCTGTCAGGGATGTGAATCACACAGATGCAGTTTTACTTTAAAATGTATGACCAACCACTATTATGGCAGCTTTATGAAGGAGAAGTAGAAGGTTGCAGTGGGATTTAATTTGGTCTCCAGTGTCTCGCTCAGAAGAGTGTTATTTTATTCTCTGGCATGCCTTTGTGTGCCCCACCTCTGCCATTTGCTACACAACTGGGATTTAAATAACTGCTGGTGTCTTCTTGCAGTTCTTTTTCTGGCTATTCGAAACACACAAAATGCTAATAACTAACACCTTGACACAAAACAGGTCCTATGGGCTACAGACAACTGCTGGGTGGAGGGCAAGAAATTCAAATAACTAGAACTCACTGTTTTACTCTAGCATTTAACATGGCAATAATTACTTCTACAACAGACTGTATACATCACATAAACGAACTCTTTCTTAAGCTATATTTGAGCACTATATAGTCAATTAGACAAAGAATTGTAGAAATATTAATAGCTGTAGTATGAATGAAACAAGAAGAAGGCAAACCAGCAAAGCTTTAAGTTGGCTCTATCATGTTCTGATTAATTAAACAAATGCATTTTAGAAAAAAAGGTTTACTATATTTCTTCATATAAAAGAGACCAAATAGGAGGCCACAGGAGGTCCTCTGCAACCTTCAGGATTGCCTACTTTGCTGTTGGTGAATATGCTACTGCTAGTGTGGTGATTTCTCCCCATGTGCACAAGATGTGTTAATACCAAATCATCCATGTCATATTATATCCTTTCCTTAGCTTCAAGGCAGACACATCTTCCTCAGGATGACAATTCAGGCCAGTGCCCTTGTATTAATGGAGACAGCATTTTTACTGACAGGTCTCAGAAAAGGACTTGGCCAACCTACAACTGTTTGATTGCTTTGATTGATTTGATGTGATTTAATTGATCTTAAGTAATGTAAGTTAAGAGTAGACATTCAGCTTTTTGAGATACAGGTGCACAGGAGAAATGGGAAACCCTCTTAAAAGGCTACTCACTGCAACAGTTTACAAAACACAGTAGCAGTGTTTTAGTTGTGATGGTTGAGTTCAAAATGTGAGGGAGGAAGCTTAAAGTTTAAAAACATCTTTTTTCTCTAAAGCTCTACATGATCTAAGAGAAGATACTACCTTTCCATACAAATTGTGTCTCACTTATCTGTGGAATGTATAGGCTTCCTCAACCACAGTTTTCCTTCCTGACAAATGCTAAAATATTGGAAAGCCCATTAAACTCAAAGCTTAGCTCATTTGTCATGGAACTAAACATTCCCACATAGCAGAAGAGGAGAAATTGGCATGTAAGTAAATAAGTGACTGGAAGGAGAAGCTAGACAAAAGATACATCATAGGAACAATTCAACTTCTGGGAAATCAACTATGATTCTTTCACACAGCAAATGCAGTTGCTATCAGTTACATACGAACATGTAGATGGGGAAGCACCATGCACAAGTGCCTATGGTGAGTTACATAAACCTCCACTGGTTAGCATTCAAAACACTTATGTAAGTTAACTCGTATTTTTGGACTTCTGTGAGGTACTTGACTGATGCTTTGTACCCTTAGAACAAAGAAATAGTGAACTGAAAACCACACCCATTACTTTGTGACATTTCATCTTTTGCAAAACATAAGGAAGGCACTTTTTCAGGCTGTAGGAGACCATGATTCAGATCTCAGACAATACCCATGTCACATGTTGTAGGATATTCTGAGAAGTTATTCCACCTCTGTTTCTAATGTTGGTAGTAATTTGCACTAAATATTAAAAAAAAATATTTAAGCAGAACTGTGTCAGAAGCAGACATTGAAGAGAAAGCACTTAAAAATACCTGACAACACTAAGACATGTTCTCAAAGCAGTGGTTCAGCTCTTGCTCTGAAATGGGTGAAATCTGTTTTGAACTGACTTCCATCATTCCAGGTGGACATCCTAATTAGAGGTATCTTCATGGAACAGAGAGCACAACTTCTTACCCTGGTACTTCTTACCTGTTAAGGAAATGCAGCAAGAAATAAGAGTTATGAAATTGTTTCAGGAAAACAGTCACCACAAAAACTGGCCAATTTCTGTCAAGATCCTGTGTCACACAGGTGAACTGAGACAAGAGGTACTCAAACCCCTTATTACCCTGAAAAAACAGAATGAGAAATGTCTTTGAACAAATTAAACTGGCTGAGAACCATGCAAACAGTGGTGTAGCAATGTAATAAAAGCAGTAACATGATTAGCAGAAAATATTTTTCAGCTTTTTCTAACAGATTTTCTTTTTTGCAAGCATGATACAGAAAGATAATGCTTAAAGGTTTTTTTGGGGGATATTCTTGTTTGTTATGTGTTAAAAGTCTCACTGAATCAAGAATTCCACTCTATATTTTGATACTTTCAAAAATGAAATCAGAAATAGCTGTATATTTACTTCAGTGTATTCCTGTTGTCCCCAGATAATATAAAGATTTATAGCATTTTTTTCAGTCCTACTTCCAAGCTGACTTAGAAGTTACAGAGTATGCAAAATGAGCAATAATAGTGAATAGATGAAGGGAAAAGAAAATCTAGTATGCTGGCCCAAAAACTTCTGAACTGCTCAACTGCTGATATGCCTAAAATTCAGTTTTAACTAAGTCCAGTTCAGACTCATTTAGCTGATACAGACGATGTCTACATACACTTCTACTGCATCTACTCCATTAAGTATAATTTTTAAAATTTTGATATTCTGACCAGTTTTCAAGGAAAAAGACTAAAAGCACAGCAAGCTGAAGTTTCCAACTTCAGAACAGGTGGAATTGTACCCCTGTCCATACATTGCCCTGATGACAATCTCTAGAAGAGCAAAGGCATAAATTAATTTAAACTATATACAATCTTTTAGTTTTTTAACTAACCCCCCCCCCCCCCCACTTTTTAACCAAAGATACTCAAAGAGTACAAATTTCTTTTTACATAAAGTGAAATTATTACTTTTAATACAGTGTCAGGTGGAAGACAATACTTACCTGAAAAGCCAGACAAAAACTTTGGGGGAAGGTAATTTTCCAAGAAAACATTAACCATTCCTTAATCCAGTCACCAACCTTGTTGTTCAGCATACTTCCAAAATCGTTTTTTAACTTCAGGGAGATAGTAATTTTCAACAACAGATGCACATGTAAATATTCAATCCATTTATTGTAGAAACACTGAAGACACAATATAGTTTTAACATACTCCCAATGAATAAGTTCTAATTTAGTCTGAACAATACATTGTTTATTGTGGAAATGCTACAGACACAAACAGAAATTTAAACACCACTATCAGAGAACATGACACTTCAAGGAAGGCCAAAAGAAAACGGCTCTTAAAGCTAAAAAGGAGAGGCAGATGCCATTTCCTAGAAATGAAGGAAGGTAGGCTCCACCGGAGCAGCTTTAGTACTGGGCTTTTCTTTTGGATTGATGGTAAATGAAAAACCCAGAGCCCAGTGATTTTTCCTTTTTACCTAATTGCTCCAATCCAGGAATCTTTGGCACAGGAATTTTCCTTTGCTTTGTGGCTCTAACATTATTCAGCCATTTGTTTTTAACAAGGCCACTGCTTTTACAACTTTTAATCCTAGTCTGTGGCATTTAAGCGCATGTTGTGCAAAGAATGCTCTTGAGTGTCAAACTCTATCTTGATAGGAGAGTACCAGCATCAGGTTATTGCACTAGTTCTTTTATACTCTAGTTTTATCTGACTAACAAACAAGGCTGTTAGAGAACTGATTTTCCTCATTATTTGCTACACTGGCCTTATTTTATTTCATTTACACTGACAAGCTGACAAACATAACTACATGCAAGAGGAAAGAATTCCACTGCATTGATTTAAAGGGACAAAAAAATTAATCGCCAAACTGAAAGTTATTTTAAGGTATTCATGCAAATATTCTATTTCAAGTTCACTCTTGTACACTGCCTAGATTTAAACCACTGAGATGCACTGCTTCTTCTTTGCAGAGAGACATAATGAGGCTATTTGAAAAACCTGCACCTCAGAGGATATGTGGTTTATTCTCTCAGTTCCAATGGTACATTTACTTCTTTGTTGCTGTGTATTAGTTGTGAAGCTGTATTCATGAAACAGGGAATGTTTATATATTCAAAACTTATGCATAAAATAGAAGTAAATCACATGCATTTTTTTAGCCATCATTAAAGCAATGACAAAATAAAAGTACTATAAAAGATTGTATGAAACTAGAGATCTTTTACAATTTTTTAAACAGCAAAAAACTATTAAGTTTCATAATGGAATTCAAAACACATTTTTGGGTACAATTCTTTGCATGTTATTCCTCCTTACAGTGCTAAATAATCACTTTAGTTTTTCCTCTTATCAGCAAACATCTGCCTACACACTAATTCAGAAAATATTAATTAAAAACTGGAAAGTATTAGAGCCTAGCACACGGATTAAAAATGTCTCTGATCATATATTTGATATCAAGTCCTAGCATGAAATTTCTGTAGCTAATCCAAGTAATTTCTTGTTAGGAAATAGCACACATAGTCTGTCAGATAATTTTGAGTACAAAAGATACAGAGATAAAGTAGTTTAACTGAATAGCTCTGAAGACTCCTAGGCATCAGCAGGGAAGGCACTTTTCCGGTCACATAGTTCTAAGCACAACGAGACTCAGCACAGCTTTGGTATTTCAACACCTCCTTCAGTTCCTATGCAAGTGATATCCACTGACTGCCCAGTCCTGAACTTCTCCACTTGCAAATAATGCAAAGAAAATCGCTCCAAATAGATTAATAGAGGCAGCAATATAGAAAACCATCTGCCATTCTCCCACAGTATTCTGTCAAATGGGGGAAAGAAAAGAAAAGATGCAGTCAATTTGCAGCTTCATACTCAAGAAAAAGGAATTTTAAAATCGATACTACATGCCTTTCCTATTTAAATGTAAATGCCATTCAGCATGATTTCACAGCAACATAAAAGCATTATTAACATAAAGGATGAAATCATTAGTATAGTCAACTTCAGTTTTATAACACACCTTACACAGACAGTCTTATCAGAACTGCGTGGCCCTATCTGGAACAGTTTATCACCCAAGACGCAGAACCAGAGATACAAATGCAGAGAATGTTACTGTAAGGGAAACACTACCTTGGCTTTCGGGTGATCCAAGAGCTGAAGTGCCCTGCACTCTGCAGTAAGCTATTCCTAATGACCACTATGTGAACATTCCAGATGCAAAAGCTTTTTGGTCCAAACAAGGTAGCTACCTTAATTCAGATTTCAAGACTAATCCTCTAAACTCTGGTATTTAAGAAATGCTTTAACAAATGTGTAGTAAAGAACTGTGGTTTGTTTGCTTTTTGATTTTGTTTTTTTTCTTTTCAAATAAAGAAATAATATGTATAGATGTCTTAAAGGTTTGGGATTTTTTTTAAGGTCAAGATGATGCTGTAACAAACCTGTAAATGATCTTACTATAAAAACAGAATACTTGAAGAGTGCATTAGTATGGAGGGGAAAAAACTAAACTGAACAAAAATACCCTAAAACAACCCACTTGTTAAGGTATCTGCAAGAACTTACTTTATTGGAATCACGTATTAATGTACCAATGTACATTATTAATACTATTACATTACATTATTATATTATATTCTTAAATTACATTATTCTTAATATATATATTCTTTATTTATATTCTTAAATTATATTATTATTATTACTAATGTACATGTATAAATATTTTCTGATTGTTTTTGGTGAGAGCATGGTGATAATAACACCAAGGTCACGAGTTTGATCCTCAAATGGGCCATTCCCTTAAGAGCTCGACTTGAAGATCCTTGTGGGTCCCTTCCAATTAAGAATATTCTGTGATTTTTAAGAAAATCCTTAGAATGACCTCCAACTCCAAAAAATTCAAGTGTATCACTAAGCTTACTCTTCCCATCTCCCTTTCTTGAAAGATTTTGGAATAATTCATATGTTCATTGGAAAAATAGTAATCAAAAATTCCTCAAAAGCCCAGTGCTTCCTTTTTTCTATCCAAATCTACACCACTTTGTTAGTCTAATCTAATACTATAGGAATCTAGCTTCTCCTTTATCTGACAAATGCTGACATTAGAACTCAACACCTCACATGAGGTGTTAATTAAAAACAAGCAAGAACTTGTCCTAATTTAATAAAACAATACCACAAATGTCTCATCTAGTTGGCATTTTATCAGAGTTCTACTGTGATAAAAATATTTTATCACATTTTATTATTATTTTATTCCTAGAGAGTATAAGGGGTGAGTCAGTAAAATTTTGAAGTCTTACAAAGATCTTTGATTTTACCCTTATTTTCCTGATCAGAATCAGGACAATAAAAGCTAGGAATTAAGTAATTCACAACAATGGAACAATATGACTCAAGGTGTAACCTATGTTTCATTTAAAGACTGCAGACTTGAGAAGAAGGAATTTCTATTCAACAGAGATAAAAATATAACAACAGAAAAAAAAATAAACAGACTCACATTCTGAGTGAGGTTTTTGGCAATAACTGGCCCCACCATTCCTGGGATAGTAGCAAAAGAATTTGTGATCCCAAGGAGAATTCCAGCATACCTGCAAAAGAAGTTGTTAATACTGCTTATTAACTTGTAAGGCTTATCAATCATCGAAACAATTTTGCCTAACCTGACCATGTAAGCTTCATCTTGATCACACAAGAAAAATTTTAACACAAATATTCCAGTGTGAACGACTTGCTTTTCTTCTAGTAACAACTCTCTGACAGCTTGGCATATATATTTTAAAGGACACAGTTTAGTAGTGGACTTGGCAGTGTTAGGTTAATGGCTGGGCGTGATGATCTTAAAGATCCTTTGCTACTTAAATGATTCTGTATTTCTCTATTTTTCAGAGGCTAGTTACAGAATTTTACTTAAATTGCCTATGGCTTTGCTCAAGATCCGTAATCCAAACCCACATCCCCTTTGCTAAGCCTCAACCAAACTGTCTGGAATGGATCCACTGGAGCAGTAAAAGACACATCACATGTCTTGAAGCAGAAAGACAAGGAGTATGACAAAGTGCTGTTTGACAACAGGAAGAGTTGGTTCAGGTTTCATTGCTAAAAATTTGTCTGCCAAGAAAGCAATATCAGCAGTGTGCCTGGATATCCCCACTTAAATTACAAAGTGTATATTCCAAAGATAGGAGTTCAGAGTGCTGTGGCAGTCCTTCCCTTCAGCTTTCTGTGGGTCAAGGCCAATGGGAAATGGGTCTGACTAAACCAGTTCTACTGGTTGCTGCTCCTGCAGCTCCATTCTGAGGCCTCCTGTTCCATGAACGTGCTGCTCTCTCATACACAAATGTATGTGTATGCACCAGTAGACATAAAAACTTGTTAGGAAAAGCTGGTAACTTGCTTAATATCAGAGTCTCAGCATCTCATCTCTAAGTAATTCAAAATCTATCTCACAGGCATGTTGCAATACCGAAAGTTTGAAACTGTACACCACAAGTGCAGACTTGTGAGAGAGACTGAAGAGAAATAAGACTCAGATGTTCCACAGAAGTTTGACCTTCTAACCACCAGGGCACAGATCCCTGTTTTAGATTTTCAAGGTGGATTTGTTGGCTGAAGAATCATACAAAATACTAATAGTTGCAGTTTACCATAGGAGAAAGGAGTCATATCCCAGTGATCATTTTAGACGGTTCAGAGTAAAATTATATCCTTACCAATACTAACATAACAAACATATTTCATCTCTAAAGAGAAAGGCATAGCTTTGAAATTTTATTTACCAAAACAGGAGAATTCAACCATACATCATTGTTCCAAAAGATTGCAATATTCTTTCTAGTGATATTAGAAAAACGTGTTTTTTTCCTGAGTAAGGGAAACAATCATCTAGCCTACTAGTTGATTTTTTAAATTTAAGCTCTACACTACATATCAGTTTAAAGCATTGAAATGCTTTAGTTAAAACCTCTTTATTTTTTATAAACCTAGCATGCAGTCTTCCTATCTTGGAAAGTGGTTTAGAACTAATAGGCCTTTATGAAGCTGAATGTCAAAGTGTCAAAGTTTCCCTCAGGAAAATAAGCACATAAAGCAAAACCCTGTTTAAAGCCTTTAAGTAGAACCAAATGCACTTTAAATGTCTTCAACATGTTTAAGCACTACAATACTGCTAACAGACACTTTTAAAACTAAATATAGTTTAATAGTTTCTCTGGTCAACAAAGATCTTTGGCATGCCTCTGTTTATGCCCAGTGTTTCTGACATAGGTTGCATTCCTGATAGTGCTCACTGTTTGATGCAGATAACTGTGATGACACTCCCTTAGTATAGTGGAAACTCCCATATGAAAAGGGAAAGCAAAAAGTGACACGTCTGTAGAGCAAAACCAATAGTAGGCTGTTGGTCAGGTACTTATGGCATAGTGAGGATAACCAAATACAAATTAACTTGCAGAACAGTCAAGTAGCAAAATCAGGAGCAAAAAAAACATCTATGTGAAGTATTTAGTATTTAACAGAGCCACATGAACTTACAAGGGATCATAGTAACACCAATATTAAAATTTGTAATAATCGAAGGGTTAGTAATGTAGATCTAAAGAACTAAAATATAATATATATTCTCCAAAATAACACTATTGTCTCCCTCCTGTCCCCAACCCTTCCCCAATCTAATTTACCAGCGGCATAATAAATACGTTAGCAACCAAAACCACATAGCAAATATTGTTGTTACTTAAGCATCAGTATTTTCATTCACTTTTTTCCTGTGAATATAATAATTATTTCTTTGATATAATGCAAGTTTTAGTAGCAAAAAGGGACCATTTGCTATTCTTGGCAGCATACATTTGGCCAATCTAAATGGGCATTTGTGCATTTTGAAACTGCTTTGAATCACTTCTGTTTTTTCTAATGTCTTTCAGTAAATTATGGAAAATACATATTGAGCTCTGAGTAAACTCTTTACTGAGGTTCCCTTCACAATTTTTTGCAGACCCTGTTTTTAGATTTCTACATTTGTCAAGAATTTCCTTGAAATTGTGCAATTGTCCTTGAAATTTCCTTGAAATTTTAACCAACAAAATTCAGACAAGTTGCAAAAAATTAGGTGGAAAAATTAGGGGGAGGGGGAAAGACAGTCTTCTTTTTCTTCTCTTCGCAGATATTTTTTGCATTTCTGTATCTGAAGAAAAGTTTTAGCATGACCTTTGCTACAAAGACATGCTTTTTCCCTTCTCTGTCCCCATTTGAACAGATTTACTCTGAGGAAAAGCATGCATATGCTGAATAGCAAATCACTGATCTCAATAAAACAGCACTCACCCTGACCACATCACCACCACGGAGAGTTTTCCCACATATGCAGCCACTCTCCTCTAGAGGCAATGCTGGGCCAAAGTCCCTGAACTATCAGCAAGACACTTACCCTTCTTGCACTCAGCGTGCTTCCTTCTGCCTGTCTGAGAGGGAAGAAGAGCTAGAGGAACTTGTCTGGTGTAAATGCAGAGGGGAAAAGCAGGACTTTACCGAGGGTAGAAAGAACAGAGTGGGATTTGGACAGAGGGATCAGCAGCAGTTCATGTGAGATAACTACCTATGCCTGCTGACAGGCATCGTCACTGTGCAATATCATTTTCTTCTTGTGGCTTTTTTTTCAACACCTAAAATACTCTACTGTTATAAACAAATTGACTCTTGAAATAAGCATATTTGAAATGCAAAATGAAGTATCTAAAATTAGAAGACACATACAAGATACTCAGCCATTGCCTACATACAGAAGTTCCTTGTTTGTGTGTCACACTGCAGTTGCATGACTTCTTTTTTCCTGTCACAGCTCTGTTGCATTCCATGGACAGGTTAAATTGTACTCCAATAACAAGCACCATTTAATACATACTTTGGAAACTAACTGTTGTAGTTCTACAAAACTAAGCTTGAAACAGAGGTTGTATAATGGTCCCATAACACCCAGATAAATGGCTTTAAGTACGTTTTCTGAATTTGTAGTTATATGTCATTTAAAACAAAGTGCACCACAGAAGCTATTTTTCTTACTTTCATATTGAATTCAGCATTACAAGCCGTTTATAGCTGGCCACTGATACCTCCCTCCCCTCTTGCTTATTACCTAACCTCACCTGCTAAGATTAACTGGATTCCCTCTACTTCATATCCATTTGTTAAGTCAAAAATTGTCCATGACTGTGGACGTGACCAGCATTGTTTCAATTACCAAAGCCTGAATACCATCTTCACTTGGTACCCAAGGTCTCCCATAAGTTGTCTAGATGATCAGAATTTTTAATAGATATTATTTGTACAAAATATTTTTTCCTCTACACTTAAAGTCTTTTCATTTTACACATTAATACTGAAACACACTTTTTGTTGGCCATAAAGTCACTTGACCCTGTTCACATCTAAGTGATACCACAAACAGGTAAATGAATGACAAAGTAAAGTACTTGACCAGTCCACTTTTAGAAGAATATACATACAGCCATACTCTGAGAAACCGACAGATCTGCCCAATTATGAATTTGTAACATATTGGAGAAATAACAGTCTGAAGTCTCAACATAATTGAAAATTATTCATTTAAGAGCAATTGTACATACATGATTTGTCACCTACTGACAAATCAGGTTAGCTACTTGTAAGAAGATTTAGATTCCAGTGTACAGAATGTTTCTCAAACGCAAATAATGTGCCTGTATCACAGAGCTTAAATACGGTAATGCTCATACCAGAGGCTGATAGCTCCGATGGAAAAGTTGAAAACAGTGAAACACAACTGTATTGTACAGTTCAAAAAAACCTGTCCTATTAAGAACATTAATCAAATGTGACAAAAATCTATCAAGTCTATAGTTTCAATCTGTAACTACAGGAATTATATAATTTATGACTGCAGGATTAAAACTGGAATTATTCTAAACTGTTGTTTGTCATATCCTCTGCCAAACTTGCACTTTTTGGAAATACAGTACTTAATATTGTAAACCCAAGTAATCGTCAGTGTTTACACTTCAGGTCTGTACAGCACATGCTCCATAGCTACATTTCCAAGGAACCTCAGCAACACATAAAGAAAAAAAGGAGGCCATAAACATTTCACATGCACTAACAACAGTTTCAGCAATACTTACGAAGGTGCTATGTCCAGATGGTTGATGCTGTAGCCTGATGTACAAAATCCTCCTAGTGTTGTTGATATGGTCACGAATGCAACAGCCAGTGCGTAGTTGCAGCCTGTGAATCCGGCTGCCACTAAGAACACCGCAGGTCCAATCATTCCTTTAAGACAGAAACCTCAGAATTAATGAACGTTTAACACGTTTTCCATGCAACTTCCACCGCCCCCTGGCGTACAGCGCCGGCACCGCACCGCGCGCGTTACAGTGGGTAACCCATCACACAGTGGGACGGTGCGGGATCAGAAATGGTTTAGGGTGGAAGAGACCTTAGAGATCACCTAGTTCCAACTCCCCTGCCACCGGCAGGGACACCTTCCACTAGATCAGGTTGCTCAAAGCCCTGTCCAACCTGGACTTAAGCACTTCCAGGGATGGGACAGCCACAACTTCTCTGGGCAACCTGTTCCAGTGCCTTGCCATCTTCCCAGTAAGGAATTTCTTCCTATTATCTAATTCAAATCTACTCTCAGTTTAAAGCCATTCTCCCTTGTCCTATCACTACACGTCCTTGTAAAAAGGAAGTGCAGATGGGCTGCAAAACTGTTGTTGTCTCAGGAAACAGCAACTAGATCAGAAACATCCCACTCCAGCGAAGAACAAACTAGATAAAAAAATTAACAGAAATCAACATGTTCTGAAAATTACCTTACAAATTAATTTTATTTATTGCTATAAATAAATTGAAGCTACGCTGACACTGTGAACCCTGGGTGAATCCAAGATAGCTGTAGAGATGCTGCATCAGGCACTGGAAACAGCTTATCAGCCATCATGAGCTCATGCCCACTGCTTCCTATCTGCAGTTAACTTTGGTAGCCATTTCCCAGTGCCAGAGCCCATTACATCACCCCATCCTGACCCTCTGCAAACAGCTCCAAATGCACGCTTTTGTTGATGAAGCCAACCTAAGTCCTGCTTTTCCTAAGACATTTTTCTCCTGAGTTATGCATACAAGGTGCGAGGTGTGTGGCCCTGCAGTAAACTGAATCACCAAAACAGCATAGGCTTAAGACAAACAAAGAAAATGCCTGAGAATTTATTACAAGAGCTGCTTTAAAGAAAGCAATTGAATCAGCTGAATTGAGAAGGCAGCAAGGATCACCATACAATAACTGGGCTGCATCTTCTGTGGATCCTGTGGATCTGTGCCTAATCTGTCTTCCTTTTATTATTATTCAATTTCTTTCTCCTGTCCCCTCTTTATTCAGCAATCAACTTCTCTTTCCTAAATACAGTCTTCTAATTGTGTTCATTAAAAACCTGATCTGGCTGATCTGTTGGTGATTCCAGATCATCTCCCAATCACTCAAGATCATTTTGGATTCTGTTTGGTCTTTCTCTTGTGGTACCAACTGTAAATTTTGCAAGTGTATTCCTATTCAGTTACTTTAGTCTTAGATAAATAAAACACTGAACAACAGAATAGGCTCATGCAGAACAATAATTCTGTCAGTTTGATAAATCTTTATTGATAACGGTTTTTCATTCACTCTTTTATGGTGACTTTACATGACCATTTATATGATTCGTTTGCTTGTGGTCCAATTATCTTGACCTAAAAAAAGCTTTTGACAATCTCTTATCCAGTAAGCCTACTTCTCATGGAAAAAGATAGGATTATTCTTGACACATTAATGTACAAATAAAGTTGCTCCTCTCAAGCCATGCAAAATGCTGCCTCATCTCACAGCAGAATGCCAGACTACTCTCCCAAGCCCTTAAATTTTCCCAAATTGATACTATTATATGTTCTAAGACTATATGTTCCAAGAGTTGATACTTGCACCTACCTATTAGGGTAAAACATTTCCGAACACAAACAGTGGAGAAGTTCTGTTTTTCCCGTAAATAATCAGCAATTTGGCCAGACAGAATTATACATAACCAGCAGCCAAAATAAGGCAGGGCAGACAAAAATCCATTCTGTTAAGTAGGTTAAAAGAAAACAGTTAAAACACTAAAATGACAAATCAATCATGACTTAATCCTTAACTACCAATGCAGTCAGACAAAAACCCCAAATGTTTAGATCAGCAACTAGCTTCAGGAAAAAGAAAACTATAACTGAAGGTATCCTGTGGACATTAATGTGATTGGGGAAGTTTTCAGGATACCAATATCAAGTGAGTTACTAAAAATAAGTGGAAGCTGTAAATATTAATCAGAATTTTGAAAACTATGCAAAATCTCTGGGGTTTGTACTGCTGTTACATTACATCATTCCTTATCTATCTGCTGAAACATTTGGTGCTGGCTGTAAACAGAGACAAAATCTAGAACAAGGACTTTTCATTACATCTAGGCTGGATATCCCACAGTCCCAAAGCAGAGTTATTCAGGATTTGACATTACCTATACTGAAGTCACCAGTTAATTCCCATTACTTTAAACACGTGCTGTTTAGAGACTTCTGCTTGATTCTACATAATTTTCTGATGAAGGGAAACAAATGGTACTACTAAACTGCCTACATTTACAGCCTTTCCAAAAATTCATGGATAGCTACTGATAACAGAGCTATAATTGGACCTTATCTGTGATTAAAAGGAGTATTTTAATAGAAATAGTATGACCTTTATACACTAATATGAAATGTATATTTGTCAAGAAGTGAAAGATTCCCTAGGAATTTTAATTTGAAATGAAACAAGATAGATATCCCCACCTGGAGTCCATTCTATCAGTACTTAAGCATCCTATCCGCTGGATTTCAGTGCTCAATTTTCAAAAACAGTAAGTAAAGTTTTGAAAAATAGAGATAGTCTCAGTAATTAAAAAACCTTTTTGAAGCACTATTTGAAGACAGCATTATTTTTAACTAATTTCTGTATTTTAGAAAGGAAACTGAACAGCAACAACTATATAATATTTTAAAAGATAATGCAGTTTCCATCTAAATGTGTGGCAACAAAGTTGGTCCAACACTATTACACAAAAATTGCTGGCATCACCTCTTTCTTGCATGGCAGTCATCTTCAGATTTCTCTAAACCAGTTTTGTTTGCTAAACTAGGAAAAGACTATGTTAAACTTCTTGCAATTTCTTAGCAGCTTTTTATGTTAGCTATACCAGTTTCTCCAGGTGAGCTATGACATCACCAAAACTGTTTCATTAAAGACAGACCAGTACAGTCAAGTAATTGCTATAAATAAGAATATTCCACCTTCTCCACCCCCTAATTTTTCCCTGATAAATAATTTAATTTTATAAAATTTCCTCAAAAAGAACTATATATGGATCTTAAGACTATGGTTTTGTTTCATCCAGTTACTTTAGTAAGAAAAGGTATTTTACCTCTGCTGCTCACTGAGGAAAGAAATTGACAATTTGGAAAGTGATCCAACCAGAATGAAGGTTCCCTCTGATCCCTTTCTCCCCCAAAACCCTATCCTTAAAATACTTTCAAAAATGCCACTTGTCCAACGGTTTTCTTAGTTTTACTTTTAACAGGAAATAATCTCCTTTATGAGTTAGCAAAGAAGTAGATACTATTTCAGAGGCATAAAAGTTGGTGTAAAATCTGAAATAATCATAGAAGCCATATAGAGGGAAAATATTTTTATAGTTACTGTTTTGAAGCAGAGTATATAAAGATGGGTACCACGCACCTTCAAACAGAACATTTAACTTGAAAGCTAGCACTAAGGTAAATGTCAAATAAGCCAAGAAAGTGGAAATTATAAGGCAGGCAACATTTTTGATGCATCTGCTTAATTGTGCAGGATTATTTCCCAGCTATACATTTACACTCCAAGGTTCTTAAACAGTTTCCTCTATTCTAAACACCAAGTGATTTAGTTTCTTTAATTCTGAAGAAAATGACTGTATTTGTATATATCTCACCTCCTCTGCATCAAATCGTAGGATTTCCTTCATGTATGTGGGCAAGAGTGTAAGAAGTGTATAGAAAGTCCAATTGTAGGAGAAATGTGCCACAACAATAGCCCAGAGAGGAAGGGACTCCAGCATAGGTCTCCAGGGAACAGATTTCTGTGTAGAAAGCTGGCAAGCAGGAGAAAAAGAGAAGAGAAAAAGAAGGAAATCAGGATGTTGATATGAACATTTCCTAAATACAGTGTTTTTGATGCTAACCAAATCTATGCTCATGATCCATTCTGAAAGGCACAAAATAAGCCTCAGTTGATAGATGCAAGTCATCAGCAATGAATTAATTAGTCTTCAGTTCTCAATGAAAGTATACTAAAGTATGTAACTGCTCTGATGTTTACTATTCCAAAGTAAACCAATTACTATATTTTGTAATTCAAAAAGTATACTTTCCCTTGTTGAAATTTGAGGTCTTCTGCTTTTAATATAAATAATTAAATATTTAGTCACCCTTCAGGTGTTGATTCAGCTGAATCTTTCCTGCTCAATCCTAGATATTAATTTTGGTCTCTCAGCCAGCTTCACAGAATGAATCTTACACAAACTTCAGGAACTGGCTCATTAGTATTATCTCTGCAAATAGTAATCTATTTCTTACTCTAGATGACACACTGAGAAAGAGAAATGCTGCAAAATGTTGTATTGCAAATGTTAAAGACATTATACATGTCTGGATCTAGTACAAAATGGCAGATTTGAGATTTTTTTTAAATACAAAGCTTTTTAAGTAAAGCACCTCAACAACATCTGTAACAAAAGGCATTATTATAAGGCTTTGCTTGATTATTGATTGTTTTCCAGTTTACAACTGCACTATTTAAAAAATTTTTTGTTTGAAAAATCTTGCCTCCATCTCAGGTTAAGAATTTTATTCTAAACCTAAACATGTTTACAAAACATATAACAAAGCATAGCAAAATGTAACAAATCATAAACAAAGCTTGACATTAATGATTGTGTGTGTGGTTTATGTTCAGACTTAAGAAGGTTGGTCTCTACAAAAGTGTTGTACCTGATCTTTTAGAGAAGACAGTATATATTCTCTTTCAGCATGTGAAATGCTCCTGTGAGTTTCTGGTGTATCACTAACCAAAAACATCCAGAAGAACCACCACAATACGCCGAGTGCACCTATTGTTGTGAAAAGATGGGTGAAGAGATAGAAATTTTAAAAAAGCAATTTTATCGAGTAATATCCTCAGATGACATAGTCAGAAGTGTTTTCTCGATACTCTAATATAATTTTAATGAACATTATTTTTCTATCTACTTACAAACACTAGTTCCCCAAAGTGGTTTTATCCGCATTTAGATATAATAAAGAACGAAGATGACTAAGCAGAATTTTTTCTTTTTATTTTTTCCTCTTTTCTTTCCTCTACTTGAAGTTCTTCATACAGCAAGAAAGCTGTGTGCTCATACATAATTGTATTTTTATCAGTCACATGGAAAAGCCACAAAAGTATATGGCTCACCCTCAGGAAATAAAAAGTTCACATTAAGTTTAATCACAAAAAATACTCTGTGCACATATATAGAATATTACTACGTGCAGCTTAATTGATGTACTATTCCTCCTTTTCTTTCTTAAGCCAACATTAGAATTGTCCGTTGAAAAAAGGTAACTTTTCAATAATCGGTCCAAATTAACCGTAACATTGTAATTGATTTCATTTTGTTCAGTTCTTTGGTTTGAATCTTTGTGATTTGTAAAAAAATTAAGATTTTTTTTTAAGGGAAATGTAACTAGTCTTATATTCTGATTCCTCCTTTCTCATGAAGAATATAAAATGGCTCAGACATGTAAACAGACCTGTAAAAAGCATTAGCTAAGACATTCTGTTAAAAAAATATCTTTCAGAATATAAGTCACAGTAAACATGCTATGCATTCCTTCAGGGTCCCTGTGACTGCTAGAGATTTTCCACAGTTTACATTTTAAGCAGCAGTAACTTTTCACACATTCTTTCAAAGTTGTGGTTTATTCCTAGGATTTATTCCTTTTGTTTCTTTCAAAGTTGAGGTTTATTCCTGGGATTAAAGTTATTAACTCGATTTCACACTTCAGATAAGAAATTTCAGCTTGTTGTTTTCAAGCGGTGGGAGAGTTAAGAGCATTTGACTTGTACCAGCTTTTGTCCAAGTCAGAGACAGCTTTGCTCACTGGAAAAAGGCTTATTCAGCCATTCACTGGAATCTACTTAGCTTTAAATATCTCTAATTGCCCAGAAAGAATAAAACAGCAAGCCAACATGTCAAACACGTTTTTAAAACTTAAAATAAGTTTTATAAGATATGCTTTTCAAAAGGAATATGGATTGTACTTTTAATAATTAAGAAAAATCAAAACAACACAAACTCACCAAATATGTAGAACACATAAACCCAGTTCATATAGTAACAAATTAAACCAGATAGTGGCAGAGACACAACAGTTCCCAGCTGTGCACCTACCAGAAGAAAGCAAAACAAAGTGGAAAAATAATTAGATCTTCTATGGACCCCTTACATACAAGTGCCATTTCAGAGTTATTTTATTTTTCTGTAATAAATCATGAATAAAGATTGTCATGACCACTACAGGGTTGTGCTTTGCTTTAAAGAAACACAGCCACAATGAGCTGCCTTGGCAGCTCCAAGCAAATAGAGCCATAAAGCCCTAAGAAGCCAAAATTAGAAGGAACAAGCAATAAAAGAGAAGCATTCTTGGCACATTTGTCTCCAATAAAGTGATGGCTCTAACACATCTAAACCAATGCAAATTAGTCAACTGGTATTGCTGCAAAACAAGAGAGAGCTCAACTTGGTATAATTAAGGCCTTGGGAGTATAATGTGACAATATAGTCAGTTTGCATTTTTGTATCTCCTTCTAGCTCCACAAAACCAGGAATGCTAGAAACATGAAGCCGAAAGTCATGCATATATAACCAGTAGGTTCAAATTCCATGCTTCCCGAATGTGACAGGGTCTAGCATTAAGTGAGAAGGGAAAGATGAGCAGATTCCAATACAGAATAAAGCCAAAAGCCAGAAAGAACTATTCCTATGCTTATAATTCAACTTACATTTTGCAAAGAATAAGGATGACAGGTGTTTCCCTTTTGAAATCGAAACCAGAAACCCATATTATTTGCATACTTGACACTTTACTGGTGATAAACAGTAGGTTTTGTCTCTTAATGTTAGCTGTATGATTACTTCTCCAAACTTAATCTCAACTCAGAAAATATTTAGGTTATGTTGATATTCTAGCTACCTAGACCCCTTCTTCCTGGAAACAGTAATTTTTGTTTGAGGCAGAAAGCTCCAACGATGAACAACAAAACCACATACATAATTCAAAATATAAATCATAAAAACAACTACATATCACCTCAACCACATGTTCTCTCAGAAAATCAACACTATCACGATTAAATTAACTACAGAGCGCATGACTGCCAACGTGGAAGGAAAGGAAGGAAAACAGCCTGCCAAGATTACACAACATATCTTATCCACCCGTGACTGCTAACAATGGGCTGTTCAAGGCCACAGACTCTTCTCACTAGTACATTAGCATATATTTTCACAAAATACAAAAGGACAGTTTAAAAGCCCCCAATTGATAAATGCAGTAGAAGGCAATCCCAACTCTATATGCTCTGCTTAACTTGTGCTTAACTCTGCTTAACTTGTGTCTCACTTCTTTTAAAGTAGATTTAATTAAATACCCAGGCAGAAAACAGATTTTTTAAAAAGAGAAAGCATGGAAGCTTTTTGATGCATTAGATGAATTGAAGTAGGTGTTTGAATGATCACTTCAATGAGTGATGAGACACTTGGTTCAGAGCAAAGTGAGGAAACTTGAGGAGAAAGGATTAAGGCTTCATTCCTCTGGGAAAAGTCTTAGCTCCTTAAGAAACTGTAGCTGAAGTTTACACGGTATAAACCTGTCTTCTTGATAAACCACGGGACAAATAGAAAACAGAATTATTACTAATAAGAGTGATCAAAGCAAACCTTACTTCAGTAACTGAATACAAAATTTGTCATCCTCAAAGAAATAATATCAATTTTGACTAGCAAATTTACAAACCTATGTTTTTCACCTGCCCCTCAAATACTGCACTGAGCAATGTGACTGACCAATAAGTACCCAAAATGCGTGAAGGCTCAGTGGAGGTGGGCAAGAGCAACATGTCCATCAAACTCGGGGAACAACACTGGGTGTGACCAACCGCAGTTGTTGCAAAGAAGCTGACTTTATCTCAACACAAAGGGCACCAGAGGGTGGCTTTGGTTTAGATAAGCAGCTATGTCAGTCGACTGGATCAGCTGGTGGTGTAAATGTTTCTCTTCATTCAGATCATTAAAAGTGTGACTGTCTCACTGACTTAGCCAGACCAACATGAGGGGACTGAATACACGGGTCAGTGAAACACAAACTATAGAGGTTAAACAACAACAGAATTTCTGAGAGAACAACAGACATGACTAGCAGTCAACCCAAATTGAAGTCTATTGCAATTGCTATCTTTTGTTAAGTGTCAACTTGCATTTGCTAAGTGCTAATTTTTACTGGTACCGTGCTTTCAGTACATTCTGTATCACTGCTAAATCAAAAATCCTGTATCTTCAAAAAAGTAAATCTGATATCAAACATTACACCTTCCAGACACAGAATATCTAGGACAAACTGGTCAGACAGCATTCAAGTCTGACAAGGAGCTCTTGCAGCAATACATGAGACCTTGGATGTTTTCTTCTCCAAGTTCCTCCAAGAACACTTTGAAACCCTCCAAAAACGAACAAAACAGCTCTATCCTGTGACTGCCCCAGCATTTTTGTTCCTAATGCTAAATATTTTTTATTTACAGTATCTTCTATTAATCAGCTTCACAGTAATTATTTGCACCACTTAATACCAAAGTTAGACCCAAGTTTTTACTTATTTGTAGATCAATAGCTTTTGTCAGGGTATAAAAACCATAAATAAATTAAGAAAACTAATGGAAAGCAAGATTTACTTTAATGTTACACTTTCTGGATTAAATGCTGATTAAAATTTACAATATAAATCCCTTTGATTTAAGTCAATCCTCCCTGTTACTGCAGTAAAAATTTATAATCCCATTATCAGCGTGGGAATTTCTCACCTGCATATGAAATACTAAGGAGCTTGCTGCGTTCCAGTGGAGGAGCCCAAGAAGACCACATTGAATGCATAGCTGGGAAGGTAACACCCTAGAAAACATAATTTCATTCTGTTGAAATGCAAGAATATAGAACTCACTTCAACTTTACATGTTTCAAAGCATGTTTCATTAAAAAGCAGTAGTATAATCTATTAGTTTGTTGTCTAGCAAGAAACCACTTACAAAAATTGTGCAAGGCATGAGAATAGGGAGGCAGAATTAATTTCTCCTGCTTTAAACTCTATATATACTGGAAAAGCAGCAACAATACAAACGACACTGTTTTGAGGCCCTAGTTTCCGAAAAATTAGAATAGTTTTGTATCAAGTATCCTTAGATTTTTAATTTGAAAAACTTAGACTGAAATATAGTGAAAATGCTTTAATTCTAAAAAACGTAAAACTAAACCATTCAAATGAAACAATCCATATACTACTCCAGCATAACAACCCCCACAGAGTCTAATCACTGCAACTTTAAACAAATTATTCAGATGCATTTTCAAATTACATAGAGGAAACAGGATTACCTCTCCCAGTCCTTCCAAGGCTCTGACAGCTATGAGGTAGCCAACTCCTAAATTTGCAGCTAAGGGAGTAAGCAGGGTGAATACAGAGGTACCAAAGATGCCAAATCCCAGCAACAGTTTGCCTCCAATTTTGCTTGCAAGATATCCTCCTGGAATCTGAGTAATGATATAGCCATAGAAAAAAGAACCAAGGATCCATCCCTGAGTATCAGCATCCCAAGAATACTTTTCTCCCTAAGAAGAGGAAAAAAACCCAAAAACCAAAATGCAGTAAGTTAAAGATAGCTGTTTCTCTGACCATATTTTTTATTACATTGATCACTATTTAGTCCTTTATAGATAAATTCCAATTTTTTCGTGACCTACTCCTTAGCGTCTCCTTCCTCTACACTCACCTGTACTGCAAGCAAAGTTGTGCTAAAATCTAATTCAGGTAGTTTACATCTGTTTGGACATATCTAACCCAAGGATGCAAATCATCACTACATGAAATACAAGTGCTCTGGTAGTTACTCCTTTTTGAATTCTAAGCAGCTTTGGTTAGGTGACAGGTACTGACTATGTAAGTCTGCCTAAGGACAGAATCACAGTGGACATTCTGTCATGCTCTATAAAATGGTTTTACCTGCAGAAAATTTATAGGAAAAAACCCCAAACAAATAAGGAGATGCAGGTGCTTAAATTTAACATAAAGAAAGAGAGCAGTCAAGGACAGGGCTCACAAGGGTAGGCGGGATAATGGGAGAAGCACAACAGAGGGAAGACGAGTTTAGTGGACAATGCAAAAAAAGTGAAGATGATTGAGACAGGAATCTGCAGCTATAAAGAAAGCCAGCAAGAAGACAGGAACTGTTGCCCAATAAAGTGATTCTGAAATTTGGGATCACTTCCAAAAGACCAATTTTTCCGCATCTAAATGAGCAGCATACATTTCAAAGAAATGATGAGACAATCTTCCCATAAAGTTCACCATTATAATTTGTTTGTGATAAATAATAAATGACCTCTAAACAAGCAAACAAAATGAAAAGAGGAAGATGGCAAGAGTGCTCAGGAAAAACTTCAACTATAAGACAAGATCTATGCAAGTCCAAATTCACAAAGTTGGGGGTTTTTTAGAAGTTTTTTTCCATATCTGGCAGTTCAGTTAAGAAATGTGATTTTAAGGATTACTGGAAGTCAGAGGTAAAGGATATAAAGACAAAATGCATGATCTGGGAAAGAGATTGAAGAAGTGAAGAGAGAAATATTACATGTTAATTTGTAATGAAATTTCATGCCATTATGACTGTACAAAGAAAAGGCAAATTGGACAGTGATGGGAGCTCTGACGAAGATGTAACACTAACAATTGATAAGTGGCATATAAAACAGTGAGTCATGGTAGATCTACATGATCAGATTAGCCAGTTTCTAAGGAATAGCGCGGAAAAGACGTACGTAAAAAAGATGACTGTGAGCACAGTGCTTCTCAATTAGCTAGTCATTTAAGGCTAATACTTCCCAGAATAGCGTTAGAAGAACCACTGGAAAGGCCATCCAGTAACAAACAGCCTGTTCTCTTGCCACCTAAATATGGTTCTATCTTTCACAGAGTTCTAAAACCGCTTTGACATGCCACGTTACAAGACAATACGTCTGAGACCTCACCGTTGTGTTGCGATGAACATTTATAGTGGAAGAATGCTCTGGACACACATTGGAAGTCACATTCTTTGCTAAGCTTGTGTTAGGTTCTACCATATCCACCAGAGCGACACTGAGGTTCACACGCAATGCATACAGGAGGAAGAACCCAAAACAGGCCAGGAGTGCGAGATTGTAGCGAGCTGAGCAGCATGCAGGGACTGAAACGAGAGCAAATGAAAAATGTTTAACAGGCCTAAAAGAATAAGAACAACTCATAAGCAGTTTTTACTAATGTTCCCAGAAACCTTTGGGTAAGATAAAAAATTAGCAAGGAGACAAGTTAATTTTTCTTCTTAAGGGGTTTATTCAATAGGGGTAGAGTCTGAGGCTGGTTGAAAAAAATTTTAAGACCCCACTTTCATACTGATATGCAAAGCAAATGTAATCCTCATTTAGACAGCAGGCAGCTATCCACACTAAAGTGGTGACTGCAGAGGATGGGTAGTGTGTGGTCTGTGGAAATGGATTTAGAAACAGTTTCCAAAGTCCTCTCCAAATACTGTAATATTTATTCAAGACAGAATTTCACACACTAAAAACCCCAAAACAATTAGTGGGAAGCCTTTAATATACACAAAAATGGTTTTTCAAGAAACACAAATACTCCTAAAGTAATGCTGAAGAAAGGTCATTGCTACTTCAGGCTGTTTTCTAGGACAAATTTTCCTTCTATAATTTTGCTTACAAGGGAATATGGGTTTGCTGACAGCTCCCAAAACTACCAGAAAGGGGAATGGCAAACAATGTGGTGGCACCGTGAAACAGTAACAGGTTCCCAGCTGCCCAGTAAACCCTCTTGGCAGTCACAAGACAACAAAGGAAACGACTCCTAGGATTCAGCATAAAATCGGTGTTGTGACATTAAGTCAACTCTGTCAGCTGTTTATGCACAGATAGCAGACTATGCACTGTAACACAGTTATTGATTTCCTAGAGTAGTACACAGCAGCATTTGGCAGACAGCATGCATTAGTGCCAGGAGATCCAGATCAGAGCCGAGCTGTAACAGTTTCAATCTCTGCAGCTACTCTTTACGAACTGGGAATGCCTGAAACGACTGAGCAGGAATGTCAAATTGTTGAGGAACTACTCGAACAATCTGCTGACTTTTCAAATAGAGCGTAGAGTTTCCCCTTTAGTGAGGGAGCTGCATTACTAATGGTAAGTTTTATAATTTAGGTGTATGAAACTCTGGGAAGGCTGGAGATCAGTAGATATTACAACAGTTTACATCAGTTTACAGTGATCTCACCTTTCACTACACAGATTTCAAATGATGAATAGAACAAGGACATCTATGAACAGGACTGACCAGAGCTTCATCTGCTATTGCAGTATGTCACTTGACTGGAATTTCTGATTTTCAGTAAGAAACAAAGGATATGCCCTGTGGACAAGCTGATGAGATACTTTCCCCTTCCCAGGAACTTCCCTGAAAGAAGGAATGAGCCTATGTGATTTTATTTTTTCAGGAGGAACACCAACAGAGCCTTCTTGCAAGACTGTTTTTCATGAAATTAACAGAACTCTCCCATTTTTAAAGTCTCTAATCCTGACAAACTTTATGTGAAGTTCATTACGGCTGCACAAGTTGTTAAAGTGACACAGAGATGCTGTACTTGCTATATTCATTTAATAAATAAATAATAAACAAGGCTATTGTACAAATATGCAAAAGCCCTTTCAGACCTGTGGTAATTACAAATCTTGCCTCATAAGCATTTGAAAAAGCATCCTGAGTTTTTAAATGACATGAGAGAGAGAGAGCAGCCAAGATTTTATTGCTTACATTAAAAACAACATGCACCGAGAACAGGAAGTACTTACTACACAAAAACTAGTCAAGCAGCTTTGTTATTGTTTAAAAAGCAATTTGCCTTAAGTAGAAAATCTAAAGTCATATAATTAAAAAAATTAATATAATTACAGGTAAAGCTACTTAACTGTTTCACTTCTTGTAGTTGCTGGGCCTAGACAATAATAACGGAAAGCTGAATAACACACTGATTATGTAACCCTTCCTTGGAAATGCAGATTAACTGGAACATCCATTACTCTTCCTCTATAAGACTTACAGGTACACAACTTGCATAGAGAACAAGCTCCACAAAACAGATGTGCAAGAACTTACGGTCACTAGTGTCAGATTTTTTTCCCCAGTTAACATTTTATTTAAAGAAGCTAACAAACCTGTAGAATTGAAGTCTGAAGCAAATAGCTGCTAAATTATTGGTTCCCTGTCATTCCATCACGTGCACTTGAAATGCCTAAGAATGTTAGATCAGGTTAACAGAACAGAAGACTCAAGAAGATTACAGGAGAGTGCTATTATCAGAGACACAGACATTCACACCCCTAAAGTTTAAAGCAGCTAACCAAAGTTTAAAGCATTAGGTTCAAGGTCTTACCTTGACTAGCAGTCTTTGGTCCTACATCTATAGCTAATTCTGATTTCAGGGGCATGTTTTAAAGACTGTAGCAATAATTTAACAAGGTTCTTAAACTGCAGTTAAAAAATAGGTCTGTGCTGCAAGTTGCACGGCAGCTTAAAGGAAGTTGCTCGTCTGCAATAGTTTTCCTTGTGGGTGAGGTGAGCCACCTCCAACTGGAGCCTGATGCATTGTGCAAACTTAAGAACATATTGCTTTAGGAAGTCTTGAGCTCAAATTTCTCTCATTCTGGCACTTTTAAAGTCATTTTGTTTGCAGTCCCCCTTGATGCAGTTGCACATTTGCTAAGTAGGTTAGAGCATTTTTGCATGGCATGCTAAAGAAACTAAAAATCTTACTCTACTCTTTATACGTTGTACATTCTAGGAAGCAAAACAGCACGAATAAACATGCATGCTCTGTTGACAAGCTCTGGCCATATATCGAGCCTCCTCTCCTACCTTCGTGCATCCTTCCACTTTCCTTCCTCTCCATACCTGTAACAAGCAATTAGTCTTACTCAAATTCTGCCTTCATATGAAATTTTGACACAATCTCGGTGGACCCCGGTAGTTTTTAATATCTGGACGGGTATTTGGGCTGAAGCCGAGCGAGGGCTGGTGTTTGACAGGGCTGCACGTCTGATCCCAGCACCGACAGAGCCGACACCGCTGTCAGGACTCGGGGCTGTTCCTGATCCAGCACACCCGGGCACCGCGGCGTCCCCGGCACCGAACGCCGCTAACGGCATGGGCGCAGCCCCCGGGCCCGTCACCGCTTTTCCCGTCACCGCCGTCCCCTGTCACCGCTGTCCTCCATCACCGCTTCTCCCCTCACTACTGTTCCCGTCACCGCTGCCCCCGTCACCCCGGCAGTGACACGGCGGCACCGACCCCTGGGCCCCACAGCGGCGCTCGCGGCCCGCGCCTCCATGGCAACGAGACGCCGCCACACAGAGGCAGCTGCCGCCCGTCTCACCCGTGTCGGGCTGGGGCTCCTTCAGCAGTGGGGTGCGATCCTCTCCCTCCTCGGGCTCCATCTCGCTGCTGCCACCCGGACCGCGCAGCGCGCTCAGGGCCAGACCGCCCGGCGCCACCGCTGCGGCCGGCAGCGTGGCCTGGCCCGGCTCAGCTCTGCCCGGCTCGGCTCGGCTTGGCTCAGCTAGGCTTCAGTTTACTCCGCCGCCGCTCCCCGCTCCCCGCCAGCTCGGCTCTGCCCCACTGGGGCCGGGCAGCGGCGGCCGCAGCCCCCAGCGATCATGTGACGGGCAGGGGCGGGCGGAAACGGCTTCAGCGCCGTGGAACCATCTTTACTGAGGGCGGCCGCTCCCTCCCTCCCGCTGGCTGACGAGGCCGCAGAACGCGCCCACAGGCGGGCGGCGGGTGTCGCTGTGCGCGCTGTCCCGAATGCTGAGGAAGTGTCCTCGTGGTAAGGACAAATCTGTTCAGGCTGATTCACCACAAGCGGCTGCTCCTCAGTGAAGACGAGCGGCCTCTCGGTGCGGGTCCACTGCGGCAGCCACGGGCGGAGAAGGGAAAGCTCGAGGTGCTGGCGCTGGGTCTCTCTGTAACCACCGAAATGCTGTTTAAAAATAAATTGCAGTATCTGCAGCAGTCTTTTTGCTGTGTATGTGTGTGCAGTGCGCAACTCCTGCAGTGAGGTTTTAAAATCATGGCATGTGAAGGGGTTGGGATGGACCTTACAGATCATTTAGTCCCAACCTCCCCTGCCGTGGGCAGGGACGCCTCCCACTAGACCGGGTTTCTCAAGGCCTTGCCCAGCCTGGCTTTGAACACTGCCAGGTATGGGGCATCCACAACCCCCCTGGGCAACCTGTTCCATTGTCTCACCATCCTCACAGTAGAGAATTTCTTCCTACTATAGAACTTAAATTTTCCCTCTCTCCATTTATACCCATTGCTCCTTGTCCTGTTACTACAGTTCCTGACAGAGTCCCTTTCTGGCTTCCCTGCAGGCCCCCTCCAGACACTGTAAGGTTGCTGTGAGGTCTCCACACAGTCTTCTCCAGGTGAACAGTCCCAAATTTCTCAATCTATCTTCACAGGGAAGGTGCTCCAAACCCATTATCAAATATGTGTGAAAATGCACCAATATAGATTAATAAGCATTGTGGGATATGTAATAGAGCTTTTCTTCTTGGAATCAGTGTTTTTCAACCTCAGTCAAAGCTAACAACAGAATAGAGATCTTTACATTTTACAGGCTCTTTCCTACATGTGAGCCACCTCCACTCACCTTGTCCACTCATCTGCCTTGCCAGGGTTGAATGCTGAGTCATTTTGGTGATGCTGCCTGTCATCCACTGAAAGCTTTGCCTTTACTTAGATGCCCGTGCCATCCTTCTGGCGTGTATGTAACTGCCTGGAAAATTCTGCTTACTGGAAACAGAGGAGTGTAAAAGATTCCCGGCAGCATATTTATCTGTATCATTTCACATAAGGTAGATATATGAGTTTGCAAGTATCAGTAGAACAGCTGTGTCTGTGTGCCTATCATATGGTATTGCATCTACGTGAAAACATGAAGCAAATCAGTGCTTCTGTTCTGGTTCTGAAATTTAGCCTGAGGGTCTTCTGTGAGTCAAACTTACCGGAAGCCATTCTTACAGCCAAAATTAAGGGAAGAAAACAGAAAGAAAAACAAGTATCAAACATACTTTGCAATATTTTATGAGAAGTGGTGATTTGGTTTGTAGTACTCAGACTTCAGCTTTGCATTTCATATATGCTTTACTCTTCCTGGTGTTTCTGCACATACCACCAGAGACCCCAGTGCACTGGTACCAGCCCAGGAGGAAGGAAGTGTAGGGGTGTATGGGCCAGGACTATATGCATCACGTATAGGACCATGAGTGTGATCATTTCCATCCACAGGCTGAATCCCAAGGGAAGATGAGAGGCTGCAGGGCCTGGAATGATAGACAAAGATTTTTCAGAAGTCCCCTTTTGTTAACCTCTTATTTCTTCCCCCTAGGGCAAGTTCTATTTTAAATCAACCCACACTCTCAGTACAGGATAGTGCCAAAACCCCTTGCATTAACAAGGAACATGGGTTCCTCTGCCTTGCTGCCTCCTTCTTGGATCTTGCAGATCTTAGTGACTTTGCTGCAGACTCTTAGTGACACTGCACTAAAACGAGTTTGATTGTGAGGCTGCAGCCCCACAGGCAAAAGGTGACACCCATGAATCCATTCAGGAGTGTGTGAAGAACAGTTACCTTTGTCACAGCGGATAAGAATGTAATTCCTTACACCCTGGAGGCTGACTTTGTGTGTAGTTGTGTGGAAACAGGCGTGGTTTGCCTCTGTCCAACCTATCAGGCACTGCTGGTTGTTGGTCTGCTCTGTTAGTGTGTCATACTTATGATGCATCCTCCTGATGTGGAGGATTTGAAGTATTTATTTATTTTTATTTCTTAAAAAGACAATCGTCTGTATTCAAACACTTTTTCTCTGGTTACTTCCATTGCTGTATGCAGCTGTGCTCTGCTAGGCTGGGGAGGTGGTGGACAGCACTGCTCAGCGCCCCACTTCCCTTGTCACCTGACTCCACAGCATAAAAGAGGAAAGCAGCAGAGGTTTCCACTGCCTTCCCTAAATCCCACCCTGACATTTAAATTCATCTGTCTAAAAAGTCATGCTGCAGCATGTCTCGTATAGAGCAGTAGATGGCTCTCTTTCCTCTGTAGTCCTATTGGGAAAAGAAACACTGGGTCTTAAGAGAAAATCCAGCATTGCTTACTCAATGCCATGGCTCCTTTTGGGCCAGCTCTCATATTCATTCAACAGTGCAGATAGGATACAGCTATGGTGATGTAGGAATGCATTTTAAACTGATTACCTATACTCAAAGGCTTAGAAGATGAAAAAGGTGGCCCAGGAAAATAGATCAGTGATGCTAACTTAAATTGTAGTATTTCCTCATGGAGCAAGATAATACCTCCTCTGTCAACCTATTAAGTTTTATAGGATATAATAAAAAAGTTTCTGGGTTCCCAAATTTTTCTCAAAACTACTGTTACAAGATGGCTTTATTTATTTATACCTTTTTAAGGAATCTGACTTTTGAAATGTTGTTTTTTCAAGATAAGTAAAAGAAAGGGGCAGAGAAATACAGATCCTGTTCACAATATAATACTCATCTAGTTATTCTTAAATAAATGAAAGTAACGTATACAGAGTTCGGTGAGTGAAGATTTGTCTTAATCTCCTTATGCACAGTACAGTATACAGCATTTTAATGTTGTAGATGCCTAATAAGGATATTAGATTTCAGAATGATACTTTACAGAATAGTAGAATATAAAGTTAAGATATCAGATTGTTTGGACAAGAAAATATATGCACATGCGTCCAAGCAAAACATTTCTCAGGTTTCCCATAAGAGAGCAAGTTGCAGTCAATCAAAAAAGAAAAGAATTAGGATGCCTTAAGCTGGGCAGTTCTCCTACTGTAAAGCCGAATACAAAGTCATTACTTAATCATGCATAAGATAATGCTGACCAAATCAGAAATGGCTTATGTGGCTCTGGCAGTACAATGTGTTTTCATCTGTCTGGAAATATTCCGTCTGCTGCAAATGCCTCAGGGCTCCCTGTCACCATGGATATTCTTGCCTGAGGGTTTATGTTGGGAGGGGAGACCCATCTTGCCTGCTTTTCTTACTGTTTGTTAGCAGAAGCATTCCACGCTGTTCAATTTTTGGCATTGGCCATGGCAGCAGAAAGCCTGGGACTTTCCTCAATTAGCAGCATTGCTTTCAAATGCAAGAAATGAAGGCGAGTATTGTGTCCTCTACAAAGTACTCCTCTGAGTTATATGGCAGTGCTCAACTAGAGTCAGAGAAGTAGCTTAGGCTTTGTATTGCCTAAATTTTAGTGTTATATTAGCCAGTGGAAGTACAGATTGGAAGTACAGGTAACCTTAATGTCTAGACTCCCTCGTTTATAGGTATTCTTTCTAAAGGAAATGGGAGTGGCAATGATGCTGGACATTTCCTATTAAACAACTGGTCTCTGTTCAGAGCATTCATCTGTGCATGGAAACATGGTCTCATACTTCTCCTCTGTCAATGACATTTAGTAACTTCAGTGTATGCTGAACCTCAGGCAAGAAAAGGCACTGGAGCTTGGTAGAATCTTCTTTTTTTTAACTATAATCCTTTCCTTATTTATAGAAGCCATGAATATCCTTAGGGAAAAGAGTAAATTCCCCTCAAGCTTTTAGATCAATTCTGTATTTTCTTGGTTAGTAGCTTTAAAAACTTCACTGTGGACTACTAATGGATGTTGGAGTGCTCACTATGAAGAGCAGTTATTTTGTCTGTGGACTCATAAAAGCAGAGGAACAGCTATGGTCTGTCAGATCCGTGCTCACTTCCTTGCAGTACCCTGTCTCACACAGCAGTCAATAGCAAATGCTGAGGGAAGGACTTGTACAGACCAAACATAGGGTGATACATCCTCTGAATAGTCTCTGAATGTTGGAATACACTGACTGGTGACTCAGGCTATTCCTGAGCAGGACATGGTACCTCTGTTCTGAATAGTCCCTGACATTTGTCAGACAAGAATTTATGCCATCTGAATCCATGTAAAATGCAGTATTCATGTTCCCTGTGGCAAGGACTTCCACATCTGAATTATATACTGTGGATGTGTTATAGCTTTATGGTCTTTCTGAGGAGAAATGCTTTTTTTTCTGAATCCCCAGTAAATACTTTACCTCTCCCTGTGCACACACCTACCCATAGAAACATTAGCTTTTAAGGCATTTCACTAGTGGAGAGTCATGTTGGACTTATTCTTTTAGCTGTGTGGCTCAGTCTTGCAAAACCATGTTTTATACCTGCCTGGTGCCAGGTTAGAATATCCTTTCAAGAGTTTCCATCCCATGAGTGCTGCATTATAATACTGGAATGTTGACGCTGTTTAGATATGTGGCAATTATCTTGTCATGAATGATGGAATTATGCTGGTATCTCATAGGTTGTCTCAATAGTGTTGTCCTGTTCCTGATGGGAAGTTGATTGGTACCTGGATTTGTCAAAGCCTGGAACTGCCAATGAACATGCCACAGCTCTTACTAAAGTGTTTTCTTTTTTGAACGCCAACTCTATAGTGAAAGATAATGGTAAAACTAAAAAAATTCTATTGGCAAAGCCTCACTTAATCTTAGAAGTGCTGATATGTGAAATTATGTGCAATGAGTGAGAGATTCTGAAAATTATATTTCTTTTGCCCCTACTGACTGGTTTGGGAAATAGAGGATGACTCTATTCATTTTTACCAGCAGGTGTCTAAGGAGGATGTGGGTCTGAATATTCTCAGATGTTTGGTATCTAGGTGTGCCTAGCAAAAATAAACAAAACTGCCTGCAGCAATAAAGACGCTTCTGCTTTGACAATGATTTGAAAAATTGTTGAATTTCAAAAGAGTAAAAGTGGTATCTTTTTACTAAAGCATTTTTTTACAACATTGACCAACAAAATTTGTCACTCTAAATTCATGGTAATTACAACATTTTCGTAACAGAGTTGACCTGCTTTTTATTCTGCAAATGTTGGCAGCTATCCCTAGATATTACACCTAGAGGATGTACATAAAAGCTTTACATAAAAATGCAATAGGACTATTACAAAACAAATGAGAAATAAAGAGGGGGAAAAAAGAGAAAGAAGCAAAGAGAGGGAGAGGGAAGGAGAAAAGGAGGTGGGCCCCATTCAGCTAGCTTTTAAATGCTGCAGCTCTTTGTACAGCAGTGCTCATGCCGCCTCAGCTGGGTTATTTGCAGCTGAGAAACCTTTTTGTAGCTCTGATATGCTGCATGGTGGCAGGGCACAGAAGCTGCTGCAATATTCTTTGACTGTGGAAGCCATCCCTCAGAGATGCCAGAATCAGGGAACCTCTGGTACCTCGCTGCAAGCCCTGCCTTATCTTCCTGTGGAGTGGTGGAGCCTTTGAAAAGTCCTTCTCTTTTCTCTCCTGCAAACTGGCTCCATGTCCATGCCTGCCTCAGGATATCTCTGGGACGTTTTTCCAGGTTATTTTCCAGTTTTTAATCCCAGAAGGATTTTGGTGTATGTCTTAACAACTGTCACTCTCTACACTTTAGGACTTGGAAAGTGGTACATATTTTTAAATCCAGCCTTTAGAGTTCTCAGCTAATGGGCCAATGCACTATTATGAACTCTCAGTCTTTTCATGAGGCTTGCTTTTTATCTTACCCTACACTTCAAATAGCTATAGGGAAACTATTCTTTCTGATGAGCATGGAAAAGTCTTCTGCAGTCTTTCATAATTTTTAGATGTTCCATAAATACCCTTACAAGTATTCTTCCCTCTGTTTGCTGGGGAGCATGCCTCCAGGGCTAGAACTTTTTAAGATATATAAAATATATCTATACTTTGTGGTCTATGTCAGGGAGTAAACCCTGACTTGACTCAGTTGGTGTCAACACATCCATGTTTTTCAGAATCACTTTTGGAACAGCCTGGCCATGTACAAGATCAGCTGGCTTGAATCCTGGCCTGGTGCCTATCACATTTTGTACCTGAGTGTGCACATTTTTGTACTGCCATACCTTGCTGAGAGAGAACCCTCTGCTTCCTTACCACCAAGTCTTATTCTGTGTTTTGTACTATGCATAAAAACTGTGTGTCCTGTTGTCGAAAGTTCTGTTTACTAGGGAAGGGGAAACAAAACAACAGTAATTCCTGCAGTCAATAAAACAGTAACCTGGTTGTGGTTTACATAATGTCAATTAAGATGAAAATGTATAAGCATTGCAACTAAGCATAAGTAAAGTGCAGTTGGAAAATCTTAACAGCTGTTTCAGACATAATAAGAAATGTAATTGCCAGCTCCTGAGCTCTTTGTCATCCAACCATCAGCTTATGTGTCTCAATCCTTGGAGATTTTCAAGACCTTTCTGGATCAAGCCCCAAGAAACCTTTTCTGACCTCATTACTCATCCTGCTTTGAACCGCAGGCTGTGTCAGACAACTTCCTGAGTCCTCCACCCTGAATTTTCCCATGGTCTTGTGATTCTGTGACCCCTCTCAGGACTAAAAACATAATGTGCACTAGGTGTTTTAAATATAGTTCATTTATTTTTTAATATCCAAAATAACCAGCTGCCAAGAAAAAAAAGAAGAGAAGAGAAGAGAAGAGAAGAGAAGAGAAGAGAAGAGAAGAGAAGAGAAGAGAAGAGAAGAGAAAAAGAAAAGAAAAAAGAGAAAAGAAAAGAAAAGAAAAGAAAAGAAAAGAAAAGAAAAGAAAAGAAAAGAAAAGAAAAGAAAAGAAAAGAAAAGAAAAGAAAAGAAAAGAAAAGAAAAGAAAAGAAAAGAAAAGAAAAGAAAAGAAAAGAAAAAGAAAAGAAAAGAAAAAACTCTCCCAGAACTGCTGTTAGTGGTTAGCAAAATCACAGGGCAAGTCTTTAGCTTGAAAATATGGCCAGGAGACCAGGAGACCTTAGAAAGTTGTCCAGTATAGGACACTTTTTTAGACATATGACAGCAGTGGCCAAACATTTGGTTGTTACAGCAAGGTTTGGAAAGATGTAGCTGTTGGGTCCACACCCTCTTCATTTAAATAAACATGACTGCTGCTGTGGGTGGTTGGCAGTGGAACAAACAGTTGCTTTTTGGACAGTGTGAATGAATACCCTATAGTGGCATTACTCAAGGGCTAAGTTTATTTAGACTGTGGCGTATTTGGCGACTTGAAACATGAAACCTTTACTCAGTTCCTTCTTAATCTCTGAGATCGGACTCCTCACCCTCCCTTCTTTCTTATAGACAGTATGTGGTAAGAGTTAGTCCTCAGGGAGAGATAACTGGTGTTTACCTGTGTCAAAACTAAACACAGAGTTTTGTGCAAGTTTTATAAATAGTTTAAGTGTATTTTAAAAATAATTCTTAATCACTCTGTCTATATAAGCCATTTTAGCTACTACAGACTGGTTCTGTAAGGGGCAATTTGTGTAATATGAGGTTGACTCTCTTGTTATGTGATTGTCAAATGTCAGATGTCATCTAAAATAGAATGGAGTTCCTAAGAGATTTTACCTATATAATTAAGGTCTACATACCTCTAAATATTTTTTCTTGATACCACAGTGGAGTGGGTTAGAAAGGGAAAGATTTCTTGTTTTTCTTTTTTTAATTTTAAGATTAAAAAGAAGACAAACCAAACTTAAATGTCACAGTTTTAGCTTTTGACCAATTTCCAAGCAGAAAGTTTGGGTTTTATTTTTAGAATGAGAAAAAAGTTGTAGTGCAAGGGATCACATCCTACAACTTTTCATTTTAACAGCTGCTTCTAATCCTGTATTTTCTTTTTTTTCAGCGTCAACCTTTTCTGGATATGACAAGATGGAGGAAACCAGGACTGAAATAGTATAGTCTACACCATTGAGAAATGCTTTTCTTTCCCTCTTGACAATTCTATTTAATTTCCTTGGGAGCAGATCTCTGCTCTGTCTTTTCTAGGACACATTCATTTCAAAAGGATTTTGGTGCCATGACTCAAGAGTAACCTCACAGATTTTTGCCAAGCTGCCTGGAGATCATCTAGCCTGGTCTCTATGTTATGGAATTCAGAATTTCAGCAAGCTGACCCTCTATTTAGCCTCATTGCTTGATTTAGACTTTTGTAAAGACATTCAGGTTTCATGAGAAGACATAAAAAGAAGCAGAAACCACAGCTTTTGCTTAGTAGTGTGTCCAGGAAAATAACCTCTGTTGACAGTATGTGTCTCATCTCTAATTGCATGTGACTGACTTTAATTGCCTGATCATTAGTTCTTGTTACACTTTCTACCATAGATCAGCACCTGGCATTTGCTTTCTATGAAAGAAACAAGTGTTTTGAAGGCTCCTCTCACTCTTCTCTGACTGATGAATTAAAAGAGGCATCTCTTTAGTCTGTTGTTTTAGGGTATTGTCTCCACACCTTGATTTGCTTTTGTGTAAAATGTGGGAAATGAGCTTTGTCTACGCTATGAATTGCTCTCAGGTGAGTCTGCTTTTAGAAGGAAGCTGCCTCTGCCAACAGGGATACACTGGTCTATAAAACAGACTGCTGTACTAACATTCCCTTTTTTATGGGTACATGATTGAAATAAAGGCTATTACAGAAACACACATTCATTAAAAAATCTGCCAGTTTTTATGTCCTTAATTTAAAGTGAAGTTACAGTGTATGAATGCACGTACTCCAGAGTGCTGTGATATACTAGTCTATGACATTATGGAAACACTGGGTTTAGAAGTTCCTTCTTAAAAACCTGTAATTGAAATTTACAGTTTAATTATAGGCTATAGTTTAAGATAATTAAATCGTCAGGGAATTCTTATGTTCTTTAAAATCAAATGATGTTAATTCACACTAAATTATTTAATAAAAATAAGGTTTTTCTTGGCTGTTTCAGCTGTATTTGCAACCAAGAGGGGTTGCACTGACCTTTTGAAAACCCTCAGAGCAAAGGAAATAAGGACACTAGGGTAAAATGATTAATGAAGCTTGGTAAATGGAATTTCATCACATACAATTTTAAAAAATACTGCCCTAGGAAAACAGATTTTTGAGGACAAACTGTCATCATTTATATGTTTTTAACTTTTCTCTCTTTCACAGAAAGAGCGTGTTTGCACATGTTTAACATGCCCCTACTGTGTGGTTGAACATTTTACAATCAGAGAATAATTCTAAAATAAAATAATGGCATTAAATGAGAATGCTTCCTAAATGTTCTGCATGTATGTGTCAGATAGGATGTGGTATATCACTCAAAGTTAAGGGGCTCAGTACAGCAAATAAAACCCCCTCAGTTCTTTATCAAAGGTACAGAGATTTGAGTGAGGTAGAGGATACAATTTTGAGTCTTGACCTCTCTAAAGGCAGTGATTTCAGTGCCACTGATGGCTGTAAAGCCAAGAGTTACTTTGAGGCTGCCTACAGCAGAAATTTTAAGCTACATGTAAAATCCTATTACAACTACCCTGTTCACTCACACTTTGGAGGACCTTCTGCACATCAGCAACAAGAACATAGGGTCATTTTGTAGTAATTCCTTACAGTTCTATGAGATTCATCAACTGCTGAGAGCTGCTGTCCTGGGAAAAACAGGGAACAAGGTCCTCATTTTCATTCCATTATGTTCCTTCTGCACTGCTTAGTTAGTTCAAAAGGGCCAGAGAATGTGGTAACTGAGGATTATCTTTGCTACTGAGGAATTCCTATGTGTATCATTTGTAGATTTGTTCCTCAGACTTTCACATTTCCCATAGTATAATTTTGTCATTCCTTCTTTAATTCCCTTTTTCTTCAAAATCTCATTTTTAAAAGTGAATCTCAAAATTTCATGAAGTCTTAACCATGAGGTCCTTCTACAAAGACCTTTCCTAAACCACAGTACTTCATTTTGTTGGGGTTTTTCAAAGACCATATATTACACTACATATAATGCAATAATATAGTACATAATATTTGATCACATATATTTTTATGGATATGTTTAAAAAAGTGTACAGATTGTTTAAAATTAAAATATTATGAAAACGTAACTATATAATTCCAAAATATTAAGATTTTTCTATACTTTGTTAACGAAGAAGCTTTTCTGCTTTTTGAACATAGCTTGCTTGTTCTTATGCCAGTCTTTGAACAAAATCTGATACCAAAGAGTGCCTGATCCAAAGCTTGTAAAAATTAATGGCTTTCTTTAGGTTCAATTCTTTCTTTAGGTTCTGAATACTCAGTGAGGACTCTTAAGATATGGTCATCCTACATGCTCTGGAGGTAACAAGATATTTCACCCTTGATTTCCTTGATTTCCTGTTTAGAAATGTAATAGAAATTGGTGCTTTAAGAATGCAGGTTAACCTGATTTATTTAGAAGACCGCTTTTGAAAGTCGGTTCATTCAAATGTTGGTATTTCAATGAGTCATACAAAAATGTTCTGAAAAGTGCCTACTTCACTCCACTGTCCATTCAGTGAATGTAAATAACCAGTTATAGGCAATTGCACAGTCCACATTTGATCAGGTGAATTCTACCCACTCTGAGTGCAGTAACAGTTCAAGTTGGAAGAGAATTTATAAATAACATTTTTCACCAAGGGAAAGGTCTTCAGGTAATAGGAAAAAAAAGGTTTTAATTGTCATGCAGACCAGGTTTTCATAAAGCTCCACCCTGATAGCCCAGGGCAAGATTCAGTGCATGGCACACCCATTGACAGTGTAGTGTAAAACGCTATGACACATTCCATCATCAGAAACAGCATCAGAGGTGTTCTGGGAGAGGTTTATAGCCTCTGCTCCTGTCAGTACTTTCCAGCAAACACAAATTCTTCAGGCTGATATCCAAGCAAGGAATGTGCCCTCCTACTACCACAAATTATCTAGGCACTTATTTTTAGTATTCACTTTAATTCTTGTCCACTCACTGTGAATGATAAAACAGACTATTGCTTCTTTCCTAGTTCCATGAACTGCTGAATCATAATTTCTGCTAGGACCTCATCCAAAGCCTATTGAGATTGATTAAAAGATTTATCCATCCCCTAAATGAGCTCTGCTGCAGGCCTTGAGTTCAATGATGCATAAGGCAACTGGCTAAGCTTTTGAAGAGAGAATATTATGCTGGAAGAGGGTGTAGTGGTCTTCTGATTCAAATTTCCACATAACGTTCCATATAATCTGAAATTCTTCAGATTTCCTCGAATTTGCCTCATTTCATGGAAACATATTGTTTGTACCACAACTTGGAATGCCTGCTGAATCCAGTTGAATATCAGACCATCCAAGTTCACTGTATAATGCTAAAAGCAGACACATTGACCATTCTAGTATTCACTGCTGTAATTTTTGTGGAGATTTACCCCAATATTTTAAGTACTGTAGTGCTTAGGTTTTTACATTTACCACAACAGTAGCTTTTTACATGTGATATTAGAGAAAAGCAGAGTTGCTGTGCATGTATTTCCAGCCAGTCTTCATACAATTACTAGAGCTTGCTAGGTGCTAAGGTCCTAATTGACTGCGACAGAAGTTCCTTGCTGGACTAATTAATTCTGTTTTTTTGTATATACTTTAACACATTTTTATTTAGGATATACTTAGGCTGCAATTCGAGATGTGATTTCTGCTGGTACTGATACATATATGCAGACTAGACTTAAACTAGGATATATATAAACAGGTAACAGTATAGTTATTAGCACATCCAGTGCTGTAGATAACTTTTGCAGCCTTTACTGGCTCTGTCAGTCAGACACCATGAAGGATTAGCAAAATAAGGTTCCTGGGTAAGCAGCGAAGGTGGTAAAAGTGGAATTTTCATAATGATGATATTTCACAGATGGGTGTACAACTTGAGTCTGGTAATGCTTGTTTAATTCCAAAATGTGAACATTGAACAGAGAGGGAACTAGCTTCACTGGCTGGCATGCTGAACACAAGAGCAACCTTTTTACCTCCCAGATTGTATATCCACTGTATCCACTTGACTGGCGTGGAAGAGTTGAAGATTATTAAATCCTTTCATGCTAGGTTATACTCCTTCAGATTTATTCCTAATATGCAGAAGTGAGGTCCAAAACCAAATTTGCCCTGCATGGTGACCTTTGTGCACAAATTAGTCTTTCAGGTATTTGTCAGAAACAGGCATTTAAAACATACTTAGGCCTGAGACAGTGATGAATGTTTGTTTCTATAGCCTTGAATGTGTAGACCAACTAAGATCTTTTGTTTAGTTAAAGCACAGATGTCTTAGCAGTTAATTACTACTAATGTGATCTGTTCCTTCTGCTTGTTCTGGATGGATATTAGCTGAGAATATTGTGTAGTCTATAACAGAAGCCAGTGAATAAGCAAAAGCTTTTTATAACTAAGTGCCCCTAAATTTAAATTTGACCAGTTTAGCACAAACTGAAGCACTGTTCATTTTTGTTTGAGTTACCAGTGTAACAGTAAATCAAACAGTGACACATAACTGCATAAAAAAACCCTAGTGTAGACTAGTGTCAGTGGAAATGAGCAGGGTGCTGGGGAATGTAACAGTTCTTCAACCGGTAGGGTTGTGTGATCAGTTATTCCTACCTGAAACCCAAGTCAAGTCCAGCAGAACAAATAGCTTATCGCTTAGTGAGCATGAATGGGATATCAGTTTAGCTCAATTCTCTCTAACTGTGCTAATTTTCCAATTACTCATGACCCATTTTTATTCTTTGAGTGCAGAGAAATATGCAGAGTAGGCTGGAAATACATGCTATAGTTATAGGCAGTTACTGCCTATAGGGCTGAAAGTTTTCTATGTTTCTTATCTGCCCATGCTCTGCAGTTTCTTATCTACATACTACACTGATAGCCACTTCTGAGGCTGTGGGGCTGTGCTGCAAACAGGGCCACTGAAATGAGCTGCAACAGTTGTAAACCTGTCTGCAGAAAGCACTGTATAGCACAGGCTGCAGAGTAGGTTTTGGAGGGCTGTGGATTGCAGAGCTGGGAGGTGCTGAATGGAGAATGGGAGAGGGAGGCATCCACAGCGAAACTGCTCCTTGCTCAGGTGCAGTAGTTAGGGTTTGGGCACCAAAGAAGGACCACATTTGATAAAAGAATATAGGATTTGAAGGAATGTTTTGGGAAAACCAGAGCGTATATTGCAATGAAAATTAGCAGCTGCAGAGCAGCTATAGTTTTGAAAATCAAGACCTTGTTTAAATGCGGGTAAGACATGACTCTTGAAATTATGTCTGAAAGGGCTAATGTGTGTTTAAGTTTTCTGCCAACTGGGAACTTACTGAAACCTTACATACCATACTTGATTTTTACATGTTTAACCATGAAAATCTTCTACTTTTCCCTCAGTGTAGTATATCCTGTTTAGAAATGATGAAAACATCTCTAAGTGCATGGATACACGTGTAAGAAATGGAGATTGTATGTTGTTATAGAATGGAACATAACAATTTCTGGTCCTCCATTTCTTATCTGTTCTGAATGTATTCAGGACAGAAGGAACCTTAGTATGACAATCCATTTATTCACTTACTTCCTGCTGTACAATTCCTTTATTGTCATTTTTGTGGAAGAAGACATCAAATACATATACCAAAGTATCTTAAACTAGCAATCCCCTAGGAGAAAAAAGGAAAGATGGGAGTCTACAATACTGTTGCACAACTGGGCAAAATCTGTGACGTTTACAAGCGTTTTCCCTAATGAACTTTTGGGCTACATTCATGCTAATGAATTAAACGGTGCCAGCAAATGTTCTTGGGACTGGAAATTGATTGTCTCTACCCTCAAGTTGACCTTGGCATGGTTTTGCCCTGGCTACAGTGTTCTCTTGAACAATTTGTACTGCAGCTTGGGGATTAGCATGGACCATACCTGATAGGAAGTTGGGATGTGACCACCTTGTTTCGTAGACTGAGAGAGCTGATTAGTATTGATAGATACGGTGGAGTGACAGTTTGGCTCAGTGCCAGGGAATTGAAACGTTTGTACTATGTGTACACTTTGCCATGTGTAGCAACCCATCTGAGGCTGGGGTTCTTGGGATGCAGTGCTACTTGTAAGCTCTTCTTCCCAATCTCCAAGAAAAGGAGTAGCAGTGGCTGTTCATCTTCCCTGGCTGTTTCTCACATGTAACAAGGAGTTACTAAAACCAACAGCAAACATCTCCCAAACTTTGCCTTATCATGCGCTTTTTGCAGGTGAGGAGCTGCCAAGACTGACTTTGCAAGCATCACTTGTTTGCTGTACTATCACCCCTTCCCTAGTCTACGGAGGTGGCACCCTCTCTTCTGTCACCACAAAGACGAGCGCTCCAAAAAGAATTAGCAGAGGTATGAAAACCTAGAAAAGCAAATGTAAAAGATATGAAAAGACTGCATGACTTCCTGGCATACAATTGGAGCACAGTGTTTATGTACATTACTGTTCATATCTGATTTTCATAAGAATAGAGCGTGATGCTTCTGTTTAGGACTATAACTGATTGCATTTGGCTGTGTACCACAGTGCAGAGGATGCCACTCCAGCACTTCTGAAGAGGCACACATCAAGAATTGGGTCCAATTTCTAAATTTATTAGACTTGTCCTGCAATGAAAGAATTTGGACAAATCAAACATTAAGTGTGTCTAGTCTACACAGTTAAAATGAACATGCTAAAGAAACAGAAGAACCAAGCTGCTTCAGTGCACTTTTTGAACTTTGAATGTAGGTTAAGATTTATAAGTAAGTTGCTACGAGGCTCCTTGAATTTCTGCAAGCATCCTTCTTCCCGTTCAGACCAAGAACCGCTCCCGACTCGCCTCCGAGTTCGAGCCCCGGGCCAGCGCGCCTCTGCGGGCTCTCCGGGTCTCTCCAAGTCGATAACCGGGCAGCTCACCACAACAGGCTGCCGCTCTGCTCGGAGCTGCAGGCAGAAAGCATTGCTCTCGGTGCTGCTTTTGTATGGGTTGGGTTCTGAAAATCCCACCCGCTTCCCACCTGCATCATGCCCAGGATGTGGGAGCGATGGCTGAGGGGAGGTGAGACACTCCCGTGGGTATCTCTGTGTAGACAGATGTGTGCTGCCGCCGGGCCGCCCACCGCGGTCCTGCCCCGGGAACGCCCCGCGGGTGCTCCTGCGGCTGCCGCCGGCGGAGCCTTCCTGGCGCTGGGGCAGCGGCCGCCTCTCCCTTCCCTCCCCCGCTCGCCAAGGCGCCTCCCGCCCGGCCACAGCCCCGGCCCCGGCCCTGCGCACAGCGGCGGACTCACCGGGCAGCGCGCACGGAGAGCCATGGCACAGCCCCACGGCGATGTCCGCTTCTTCCTCCTCCTCCTCCTCTGCAGCTCCGCGGCGGCCGGGTACTTGGGGCTGGGGCGGACGGGGACGCGGGGCGCTTCACCTTCCCTCCCTCCTGCCGGCACGGGGGCTGCGCGGGCAGAGCAGCGCTTCCCGGGGCTCCCGCCTGGCAGCCGCTCCCGGCGCTTCCCGGGTCTCCCGCCTGGCAGCCGGTCCCGGGAGCGGGCAGAGCAGCTCTTCCCGGGTCTCCCGCCTGGCAGCCGGTCCTGGGAGCGGGCAGAGCAGCTCTTCCCGGGTCTCCCGCCTGGCAGCCGCTCCCGGGAGCGGGCAGAGCAGCGCTTCCCGGGTCTCCCGCCTGGCAGCCGCTCCCGGGAGCGGGCAGAGCAGCGCTTCCCGTGCACCGCCCTGCGCACCCGCAGCAGCCGCGGGGTGAGCATCACCTCCAGCCTCCGCACTCGAGAGCAACAGCAGAGCTTGGCAACATGGGTCCTATGTCTTTATGTGGACGCGGTTACTTTTTTTGAGAGTTTTTCACTCCCCTCTCTTTCTCTCTCTGCCCGCTTGGACTTTCCAGACCTACGTTCCTTGTGGCAGCTCCCTGGAACATCAGGCCTGGAGCAAACTTGACTGTTGGGGTAGCTCTGCTGCCGGACAGCCCAGCAGAGGTCACCGTAAAGGGAGAAGTGATCAGAGATAACGAGACCATCTTGAGCAGGGAAATGGTCTTTGAGAAAGGTAAGAAAACGAATGGACTTGGTTTGGAAGTATTTCAGTTTGCCTTCTCACAGAAACATTTTGTTCCTCCCAAAATAACACAGCTTCTACATGGTACTAAAATAGGAAATTTATTTTACCGAGTAGGAGTCGCTATGGGAAAATAGTCTTGTACACTGCTGGCTCTGTTTGGAGTTGGGCAACTGAGCTGGATATGAGTGATTGCCTGGGTGTGCTAACTGTCTGTAAACTCTGAAAATAATCAAATAGTAGCAAAGTGTGATGGATGTGGGATTTCTGAGGAACCAGGAAGTACTCTGGTCCATGTAGTGGGGCCACTGTGGAAGTAAAGGAAGAGTTGCTTGCTGGTAGCTTGTTAAGGTGCAAAGTGGAAGCGTGTGGGAGAATGGAAGGGGTGGAACAAACAACGTAATTCAGCAACTGGAGCTGCTTTTTCGTTCCCTAAGAAAGTAATGACCTGAGGACCATGGGAAAGTGCAGATGACTGTCAGACACTTGGAAGCTCTGTGCATTTGAAGAAACAAGAATTTTTAAGGATCAGGAGCTGAATTATGGAGAGGTTGGGGATTGAAGATAAGTAAACATGACAAGGGACTGATTTAATCTATGCCACCAGGCAGGTGTAGTGGATGTGGTGGGGGTTCTGAAGAGCTGTGATATCCTGGCCAATGTTCCTTTTCAGAAAAAAGAACTTTGCAACAAAAGTATAGAGATATCCTACCTGAGATTTGTCCTCATGGGAAAGTAAATATTTTGTATGCATAGTCCAGCTTTCACACTGCTCTTACTATGAGGTGATATAAATGACATCTAAACTCTAGCTTTTTATTTGTTAAAAGTAGATAGTCTGAGGGCAGTGTGAGGTATTGAAAAATCTACCCTCCTATAATGCTCTTTCTCTACTGCTTGTGTAATTCTTCTGTTAATGTTTTACAGTAAATGTAGATGCCTTAATTGGAAGGATCACACCTTTATTTCAAAGCCTTCACAGTCTGTAGTGAAGACTGAGACTTTGAGTGTGATGGAGTGAATTTGAGCAGATCAAAAAATTTTGATATAGAACCAAAACAAATCTAAACCAGCCAGCTTTTGTTGTTTTCTTTTGAAAGCCAAAGTTTAAAAAATAAAATAAATTGTCTCCTCCTTTTCTTCCTCTAACTATACTGGCTTTTATTTCCTGCTTCTGTTCTGCTTTAACATAGAGTTCAGTGAGCCTTGCGTGAATTTCAACCTGTCTGATTTTGTTCTTCTCAACATTAAAAGCCAGACAAGCAACTGGTAATTCCAAGCTTGTAAAATATGTGGCTGTCTCTATCTTCTGAGCACACCGAATAATGCTTGACACCGGGAGCTGCTGAAGTCAGAGTGAATGGTAGGTTATCAGGAACAGGTATGGCACAGTATCACACTGGAAAAGGGACAAATGAATTAGTGAATTACTAACTTCTAATATTTTCCAGTCTTTTAAATATATCTTTAAATTTTCTATGCTTTTTTACTTGGTAAGTGAAACGAAAAAAAAACCAAAAAAAAAAGATGCTGAGCATACTGTGTATTTCCTCCTGCAAAATTCTTAACAATCAATTTTTTTCTAGTCAGGTTATATAATCTGTTAGTCATTTGTTTTCTGTGAACAAATATGTAAGCAAAACTGTTAAGAGCTAGAAGTAAGGGAACTGCCCTGTTAAAGAGGAGGTAGTCTTGACATATATCCGAAGGTGTTACAAGTGTGGATCAGTTCTGACTCAAAGAGAAAGCAAGTTGTCAGAGAGAAGCAAATGCAGCTTGTTAGAATAAGAACATAAATCTTTAAAATTTTCACTGAAAAATGCAACAATCCTAAGATAAAATATGAAGTGGTATTGTTATAGCTGAGCTTAGTCTGTGACTGGAGGAGGACTGTTGCAGTTGAAGGAAAAAACCCAATCGTATCTCCAAGCACACAAAATCTTCTTTAAATTATATAATTGCTGCGTATATTAGTGCCCAGAAAATGTTGATTTCTCTGTCACTGAATACCTACCTTGGTTAGACTGCACATTCAGTGGCACTGTTGCCTAAGCTGGGTCAATTATGCTCTGTAGTTTTCCTTGCATGGTGACAGCAAAAGCAAGGGATTAACTGCTCTGAGAAACTGATCTGACTGAAAAATAAAGTTTTTATTTTGTTTGAATGTTGTTTTAGGCAGACAGGTCCCCTGGCTCAATGTGCAAATGTTTGTGCTGATGGAACTGAGTTGGAAATTGAATGCTGGAGACATAGGACAGGCTGAGGACACAGTTTTTCTTAGGGATGTTTAATCTGACAGGCCAAGTTCATTGAAGTACCTCAGTGTAAAAGGTATTACATACCTGTCTGTCAAATGCTTCTGCAATTGCCTTAAGTTAATGATTCAGCCTGGTTCTCTAGTAGCAGCTCAGTGTCATACATATAGTGGTCTAAATTTATGAGTTACCTCCATGAGAGGACTGTATTATATTAGAGATATGGGATTTTTTATTTTCTATAAGATAATTCTTGCTTTGTATAAGAAATAGAGTGTTTGCCCTCTGATGGTTGCTAAAACATTTACTATTCTAATATTACTGGAAGTGGAATTTTGATATCTGGGTGATTCTTGGACAATTGTCTGTTAGAGAAATGCTTTAGCAGTGGAGGTTAGTTCCCATCATTATTGTGCTTTTTATATAACTAAGGGAAAATAAATACTAATAAGTGGCAAGTGGGTATTTGGAGTGAAGGAGAAAGTGTCCATGCACATACATTTAAAGATATTTTGAGCTTGGCACAATATTCCAGAATCTAAATGTACTATATAGGAAGGGAGATTGTTTAGGACTAATATTTTGGTGCAGAAATTAACTTAATTACATTTAGTGGAGTGAAAAAAAACCCCTAAATGTTTGCAAGGGGGAAGTTGCTGCTACAGGTAAACTTTGCTTCATCAAGCACAACCCAAAAAAATAGAATGCGTCACCACGAGAGAATAGGTTTCCGTTGCCTAGAGCAGATGCCAGGAAAGCACAAAGCACTAACTAAAGACGTTTTTGTGCACTGTACCAAGCCTTGACACACTTTCTGTGGAGATGCAGTATCAGAAAGATCCTCACCCTGATTAAAAATGGCTGCAGAAGGTAACAATGGCTTGTGTGCAATTGGAGCTGTTGGGTTTTTTGTGTCAACAATAACAAGAAAGAAATTATAGGAATAACAGACGGACAAGTTAAATTCCCTGCATGAATAACTTGATCTTTAGTGATTGCAGTGAAGGGTGACTCTTGCCATGCACATTTATCCAGTCATTGATAATAAAGGTGTAGTCCGAAGTGGCAGGAGGTGTTTTCTTACAGGGTTTGCTACTCAGACATTGCTGTGAGTGTTAGTGTATGAGAAACCTTATACCTTAACTGCGAGAGGTTCTGAAAAGTATTTTCTGTGTTGGTGCTAGATTGGTTTGGAAAGAATGAGTAGCATATAAATTGGAAAAAAAATTGCTTTTCAGAAAAGCTTCTATGTGTAATGAGGTGTCATTATTTGCCCAACAGCATGAATATTTTTAATTCTAAAGAATAAGATTCATTAGTTAAAACTTTTGCTATATAAGGTACAACATAATGTATTTAAGGCATGGTGAATGAGAATTATGTGAACTTGCTGAAGTTTGGTTTACAGTGACATGCATAGTTTGTACATTACTTGTATGTGTTAATTAATTTATGCTGCTTTTTTATATTTCCAGAGAGGAGTACACTTACTTTTTAATAGAGATTACTGAGCTAGAGCATGGTAAATACTCAGCTAGGATTTATGAAGCATGATAGTTTGTGAGAATGTTTGTCAAGCTCAGACAAGTAGTGATCCTCCATAGAGACAATGGAAAATCTCCTTTTACCAGAAGGCATGTTTTACAAACTAAATAATATGATTCTGACCACATCAGTATGAGAAACAGTGAGAAACACTGGGAATAATAAGTTGTGAAGTAACACCTAAATGGGAGTGAATGGCCTAAAACCATCAGTCCCTGTTATTAGCCTTGAGTTGTCTTTGTACCTTATGTCAGGATAAAATGACTGAGTTATTGGTGGTTATGCTGTCTGTGCTGAAAATCTGTGGGGTGAAAGGTTTTGCTGGTAGTTTAGTGGAACATTTCCTTTCTACCTAATTTTTCATCAATGCCTAAAAAGCCAAACGGTGAGAAAGCAGAAGCTGCAGAAGTGATTTTGTATCCATAACCTTTGCATCCAAAAGTATGTGTAGCTGTGCCTTATGAAAAATAAGTTATTAAATAGTCAGCACATGCACATAACCTGTGCAAAATCAGAATGAAGGAAATGTTTTTGGGAAGGAGTATTGGGGCTGGATCCAGAGACAACTGAACTGGTAGAGAAAAAGGCACTCTGTTATAGGCTTTCATATTGCTGAAGTATATAAAAGAAAAACAACCAAACTCAAGAACCTAAAACCCAACAGGTTTCTGTGCCTGTTGTTGAATCCATCCTGCTAACAGATCCATTAAGTTGTTTTCAGAAAAATGCAACTAGCAGTCCCATCCAGTACTTGAGCTTTATTTTATTATTTGGACGCTGTCTGAGATTTGAGGGAAAGAGTCATTCTGTGACTCAGGGCTTACATGTTTTTACATGAGGTTTTTCTGGTCACCATGTTCTTCGTCGATATCCAGCCAAGAAGGGTGTGGCACATTGAGCACTACAGGCTGTTTCACAGTACCTTCAGGAGAGTGGGATAAAACAGAAATGCAGACAGTGGGGCAACTCATATAGAAAAGGGAATGTTACATGTCCCAGTGTGCAGTTCCCTGTTGCCAGGGAGGGGCTTTGCAGTTTTTCGGAAAGGGAGGAGAGAGAAGAACAAGCTATAGGTGTGAATTAGGGAAAAAAGTGATGAAAACAGGAATTGGTAGGTAACATGCTACCAGAAACAAGAAGGGAAGAAAAGGGTGAGAATTCTTAAGGGATTCATGCTAAAAGTATAAGTACACATTAACAGAGCAGAGAGGTAAGAAATGAAGTAACTAAATATGATCTAAACTGGCCACAAAAACAACAGAAAGAAGGAAAACTGTGTGTAGATACTGTAAATGAGATCATATTACAAAGGAACTTAAAGTGGTAGCGTGGGTAATGAAGGACAAAACTGGTAAGGCCAAACCATCAGTAGGAAAGAATGTGAAGGATAGTAAGGCAGGGTTTTTAAATGGAATATTGGTAGCAAGAAAGCTAGCAAAGCATGTGGCTCGCTACTCTGATGAGAAGGGTTGCTACTTCTGTGGCTTGCTACTCAGATGGTTAATAGTGTTGAAAGGCAGTAAGTGTGTAGTCTTCACTAAGAAGATCAATTAACTGTCATGGAAAATAATTAAGATTTAAGGTAACAAAAGAAGAGTAACAGCTTAAAAAGTACGTTGGTCAAGTAGGTGTTTAGGCTTGATAAAATTGCCTGAAGAATATTTAGGGAATTGGCTGAAATAATTTAAAATCTGCTAGTGAAGTTTTGAGAGCATGAGTGAAGAGAGTGGTTCTGGAAGATTGAAAAGCTGCAAAGAAAATATGTTGCACTATGGTTTGGTAAGGGTTGTAGGTAGAGAAGAAGCAGGATTATGTTGTATTTTGATTTTACTAAGACTTTTGATAGTCTGGCCTGGCACTCTGACAGGCCAACTGGGGAAGCAGGGACAGCATGAAATTCTTATTTAATATGTTTGTGGCTGGATGAAAAATAATGTTCATTGAGTAAGTCTGAGTGGTTCACTCTCAAACTAGAAATGGGTTGCCCTGAGACTGTGTTGTTCAGTATGATTGACATGGATGAAAAAGGAAGAATGTTTATTAGATTAGTGAAGGGGTGGTAAGGACACTGGGAGAAAGGATTTTGAACACATTTTGGCAATACCAGAAATGATTAGGGGGAAAACTGGAGTGTGATTCACTAGAACTCTAGAACTAGTGCATAGTTCTACTTTTGTTGATGAGTAAAATAACATGTGCTTATTGGGTGGGGAACAAGGTGATGCAGTCCTGCAGGAAAAGGGGCATGTGTATAGTGGGGGGGGATGGTTTAAAGCTAACAGAAGGTGAAGGCTTGTAAGTAATACTGTAATGCTCAAGAAAGAAGGTAAACATTGTACTCAGAGGTATACACAGAAGTATTTTCTCTAAGCTATGAGAAAGTATTCTAATAATCTTCACAGCCTAATTTGGCATTCTGGGGAATGCTGTGCTTCATTTTTGGCACTCATCATGGAGCCTGTGAACCAACTGGAGAAATGCCAGGGAGAGCAGGGAGAAGGATCTGAGATTTCTCAGGAGACAAGTTCAAACCTGACAGAAGAAGATGAGCCTTCATCTGAGATGAAAATAAATTGTGGAACTCCATGTCCCGGTTGTTGTGGATGGAAAACATGATTGCACAAATTCACAAGACAAAAGTCCATGAAGGATTGGCCCAGTATAAAGACATACAGATTGCATAGGCTGGGAAGAGTACCCAAGGAGGGGTCACTGTGTAGCTGTTCACTTTTTATGCTTTTCAGATGTCTGTCCTTGACCATTGCTGCAAATGGGATCTTAGGCAAAACAAACTTTGGTTTGACCCTGGGAGTCTCTTCTACATTCTAGAAAGCGTCTGAGGAGAGATGGGAGGAACTGGTGTGAAGTATCAGGAGAAGTGTGCTATACACCTGCTGTGGACTATTAAGTACACTAAAGTAGCTTTAAAGAGATAAGGGTGGGAACTAACAGTAGATAGGTCTAAGGTGATGTCCCTAGGGGTGTCTAGTTAGAAGGAGATCCAAGCTGAAGTGTTGAGTTACAGAAATACCAGTGGAGGCAGCAAGCAGTTGGGAAATTCATGAGTTTCCAGTCATGCAGGAGTGACTTCTCTTTTCATGAGACCCTTATGACTGTCAGCACTGGCACTGTTTCCATGTTGTACTATCCATGACTAGTTGTTTTTGAAGGCAGAGTTGAGGTCCTGTCAGCAGAGACTGAATAGCAAGCATCAAGAGATGGTGCTGGTTCACCTAGATTCACTGAAGTACAAATAAGTATGTGCATAGAAAACATGGTTATAGTGACAGACCACTTCTTCAGCTTCCTGGAGGTATAGCTGTAAGGTCCAGGTGCTTATTTTCTGTGGGATTTGCTACTGCCTTTATTTACTGATGAAGGAAGTCTCTGGTACTATTTTTATATATTCAAATAATTTTATTGCCTCAGAAAAGCTTTGTGACTTTGTCATCGCAAACTTCGAATATGTTCCAGAAAATGGAAGAAAGCCAATATGAGAAAAAAAACCTCCTTCTTTCATTCCCTCTAAGCAGAAATCTCAGTAAATTCTGAATGCGTTATTTGCAGTGAATGAGTTTGAGAGGTGACTTCACTTTGAAATTTTGCTCCAGTTACAGCAATTGATGTGATGAGGGTGGTGTTAATACTGCCAAATGTCTGGCATGTACAGACTTAGCTGTATTTTGTCCTAGTGTGATTTTCCGGTCTTTTAAGTTGGACTAAAAACTGCAGCTGCTTTAAATTACCTTGATGGTGGCTTTGTCTGTGTTTATTTCATGGACATCAGAATGGGTAGTAATGGTGGCCAACAATGCCTTGAAAGCAGAATGTGGAGATGTGTGTGAGTTTGTGTGTTTGTACATAGTCACCGAGGGGATGAAGTGTATTTCTCATTTAGTTGTGTAAAAGGCTTGAGTCTGAGATTATTCTGAATTGTCGGTGTAGTTTCACAGACTGGATATGATATGAAGAAAGTTTCTCGTGTAGTATTCAAAAATTGCTCTCCTAACAGCTGTAAATTTATAATTCATGGCAGTATAGTTGTTGTGGTATGTAGGCAGTGGTAATGGCATATGCATGACAAGTAGTCTGTGGATGGCTCTAGGATTTGTCTCAGAAAAAGGTTAAAAAGAGAATGTACTTCAGTTTAAGCAATGATAGTGCCTGGATAGCTCTCAGAGGGTCTCTGATTAAAAAGATTATTTAGTTTTGGAAATACGAAGCTGTTCTGTTTTCCTACCTAGTGTGCAATGTCTTGGATAAACCAGAGAGTGTTTTCTAAGTACTGTGTTCTTGCAACTGACTGGTCTTTGACTACTCAGCTGAAAGTGGTAATAATAGCATAATCCACGGAGTTGGTTGGTTGACTTTAGAAGGTTGAGTGAAGAATTAAATGTCTGGCTTATGCTCTAAGTCTAAAAAGGGCCAGTCAGCAGGAAACATTCTGCTTGCTTGAGGAAGGGATCATGGATGTGGCAGGGGAAGGGAAGAAGTGCCCAGCCATCAGCAGTATCTGTTGGTCTGAGAGGGTGGGAGATGGTGGTTTTCCTCAAGGGTAGATGGAACAATGCTGATGAGGGAAGAGTGGCTGAATCAGTAGAAGGGAGAAGCAGGGGGGTACCATGATTCCTTTGCTATGTAAGGTAGAAAAACACAGAGAATGCTGTGGTCAGGGGGCAGAGAAGAGGAAGGACACTGCCTCTTCTGTTCATACCTTCTGGTAAATCTGTGTCTGTTCTGTCCTGGCCAAGAGTATTTCGTTGGGTTTCTCCCACTGTTCTGATCATGGAGACTCAGGAAAAACTTTCATATTTAGGTGGAGAAGGGTTTTTTCCTAGTTGTCAGAAAAATATCCCTACACTTCCCATTGCAGACCGAAGCTAGAACTTGCTAGCAACTGCAGAGTTTGGTAAAACACAGCTTTAATTGCAAAACCATCTGTGCATTCTCTCTTTCTTCTGTCCTCCAGGGCTGTGGTGCCCTGTCTCTTGACCAGACCCTTAGGTGATAAACTTTGGTCCATTTTAGATTATTCCTTCTGTCCCCTTACATCTTTCTCCATAGGCAGCACTGCTACCTTGCCTCTCTCTCTCCCTTTATAATTTCTGAGTACTTTTAGACTCCAGGTTTGCAAAAACAACTGAAAAGGATAAGGGGTGGAGGCAATAGGGAGGAGGGTAGGAAGTGGCTGTGAAGTGTGTGTAGTGCTGGCAGACAGGGTTTAGGAGGCTTTTTTGCAGAAAGTTATACCCCTTTGCTACAGGCCTGTTGGCCTCATTTGGCTTTGGATGTCAGCCCGAATGCTGACGTCCCCTGGCAATCCCTGCTGGATGTTTGAGTGCTGTATTGCCCCTCCTTCTGTCATCCGGGCCAAACTGAGCCATAACTTAACAGCAGTGCCTTAAGCTCTGTATTTTGGGCTATTTGTGTAAGTAATCGGTGCTAATTTGAGTGATAGCTTTAGCATGATAGATTAGGAGTATAACATATTTAAAGCAAACTGTGAACTTAACAGATTTGCAGGTCTTCTTTGAAGAATAAGTGTTTATCGTGTTTTTCACATCCTGGGCAACTTAGGCCTTGGTATTATTGCTTTCTTTTTTTTTTATTTTTTTAATCACAAAAGTAATGTATATTTTGGATGGGAATAAAAATCTGGAAGGACATTGAAGAATACTAATTTTTATTTATATGATGTGAGTTTTTGAAATTGATTCAGCAGTAGAAAATAACTCCATTTGCCTCTGCAAAGAAAATGTTTTTCTGTAAACATTTCCTAGGCATGGATATATGAACACAGCTGCCAGAGCACAGATGTGGCATAATTTCAGTAAATCAATCCGAAGTGATTCCAGTTATATTTTTTCTGTAATCACACATTACTAGGAAGGTTTGAGGACATAGGTAGAAAAGTTTAAGTAGAAAATCTGTTTGTAGGAATAGCTACCACATGAGCTAGAATATACAGTCAGTGCTGAATTTATGTAAATGAGAGACTGAAGTGCTACTTTACTGGTATATATTGACACAAGCTGTAGTTCACTGTGCCAAGCCATACAGTAATTTTTCTAGAACCTATGTCCTTTTTTAGGGATAGATGCTGAAACATTTATGACTAGTCCTAGTGGTGTCATCTCAAGGAGGGGTAGCATAAATTTCTGGGTTTTGGTCAGGCCCTTACAGTGGGAAGAATTTAAGATGTCATTTTTTGTGTGTTCTCCATAAGTCTAAAAAAACCATGCATGTATTTACATAGAATTTTTATATTTGCTTTATTGATAATAGTACTATTAAAGTGACAAAAAATGGCAGGATAGAAAAATAATTTAATATACTGCTGACATGTCACTCCCACGCTGTCTTTGATTCTTCTACTTGACAATCCTAAATGCCAAAGATTCTAAGGAAAAGGGGACGGGACATTGTGGCATTTGTTTCCACTGTATTTCTGTGTATTTTCTCAGTGCAGTAGTTGTTGAATGAATACAGTACAAGCCTCAGCAATTCTGTGAAATAAATGGTTTTGTAAATGACGAGGAGAGATTTTTTTTTTCTTGAAGGCTCATGTGACTTCTGTTGGGATTTTTGATAGTTTGTTTTTTAACTTTCTTCAAGATTAGTCTGGAACAGTCCACTGAATTTTTCATGTCTCCCCCTAAAACAAAGTCATTATTCCCAGCTGGAATTATTCCCTAACTAATCTCTTGTGGTAGCAGGGACCTGTGCTCTTGCCTGGTTGTTCCCTGCTATGTCGCATTCCAGTTGTGCTGGTGACTGCTGCTATGGAGAGCAGATGGAATGAGTCAGTAGGAAGCGTTTTGTGGTTTGCAGTGCTTGGTGTAGGTGGCTTAGCTGTTCTGGGCTCCTTTCTAAACCTACTTCTTCTGCCTGGAGTTAATTACCTGTATTTTATAACTGAAGGGATTCTTTGCAGGGATGTGGGGAAGAAGACAGAAGACTGTTGGCATTTTTGGGGACAGTAGATGCCAGACTTGACTGATCTTGTGGAAGTATTACATGCTGCATGTGGGTAAAAGCTGCAGGGCTTGCAGCAGAGCAGTGATATGTGCTAGCTGTTGGATCATGGTTAATTCCTTATAAACCTGAAATTGCTGTATGATTAAATATAACTTTAATTCATCAAGTGAACAAAATAATTGTTGAATTTCCGCTATTCAGCATTGGCATAAAGGAAACATTTTGCCTATAGCTCTTGTTTGAGCATGTCCAAAGTCATCCTAGGCATAGCTGAGCAGAGCTCCAGGGAATTGACTGCAGCTTGATAGTCTCTGAGAACATGGGAAAATCTTGCATGACAGGGAAATCCACTGCAATGCTGAAGAATTTCAGATCTGCTCAGGCTGCTCAATTCCTAGCAAAATAATTACGTAGTGACATAAATTGGAAGATTACCTCATGCCCTGGAGCGTCTTTTATGATCCTCACTGGCTGGGAATTACACAGCACTCTGGGCTTTGTCACAGCAGCTAGGGAGGCTGTGGCTCCCTAGCACTGCCTCAGAAGGCAAATCCTTTCTGAGTTGCACAAATGCAATTGTGATATAAATCTCCCTCCTCACCAAGTCTTTCCCCATCTGCATTACATTTTTACCTAGCTGAGACCTGATGTTAGATCACCCATGCTTGGGAACAGGGAAGAAACCCTGCCAGAAGATTTCTTGTTTTTTGCGTGCCACTTGTTCTCAAAAAAGGTGGAGGCAAGTAGGCACTGCCTTCATGAGAGCTCTGAAGTGCCTGCCTTGTTTAGGTTGCTTTGCAAGCTGGTAGATGATGCACAGGACTTTGTGCAGAGCTTCCCTTCGTCAGTCTGCCCTTGAGTGTGTGGGTACCAGTGTGTTTGCACTGGTGGGGTAAAGATGGGAATAGAAACCAGTGGTGTGGGCTGTGGTACAAATATCAGATTTGTGCTTGGTGTCTCCCAGTGTACTGGAGTCACTCCTGTAGCCATTGCTGCAATTAGCTGTGTGGATTAGATTAAAGCTAGCATAGTAGAATTTAACCATGTACATATCCACTCAGACACGTGGTAAATGGTTTCTATTCCTTGTTAATAACTGATTATCAGCAGTGACAAAGGTTATTTTTTTTCCTCTGGTATTATGGGTTGTGGTTGTATAGACCCCAGCTTTAACACTGCCTTATTTCAGAGGGAAAGAAACAAGCGTTAGGGTTTTTAGTGTATAACTGAGAGAAATTTCAAGAGGTAACTTTGTACCATCTCTGTTGCTAGTTGCCATGCATCTTGCTCCCTTTACAGTGAAATATAATCCCCTAAGAAAAATTCTTCCTACTTAACAGTAACTCACTCTGTCCTTAGTTAGGAAGACTTATGTTTCCTTTAGCTAAAATGATATCTCTTAGTGCAATTGTTTGAGCATGGGGTAGTTTGGGTAGATGTTGGGAATAAATATGTAAGTGCATCTAGAGGTGTTTACATTGCCTATGGATCAGGTACTCTGCAGGACTTTGTAATGCCTCTCCTTTGTGCCAAACGACCTTGGCCAAGTGTGGGGGCTCCCTGCCACTGTGAATTGGGGCAGTTTGTCCTCTCCACTGGCTACTGAGAAAAGTATCTTGCCAGACACTCCTGTCTGGAAAACCTCAAAGGCCAATGGGGTTGCTCAGGGTTAATGACTGCATGAGATGCTTCTCAAGTGGAGAGAGGGATTATATGAAAAAAATGTAGGTTTAACAGCAAGATAAACACATTGTGGAAAAAGCTGTAGGCCCAGTACTGCCCATTGCTTAGGTTTTTAAAGTTTTGAATGCCAGAATGAAGTACTGGAGTGTGCTACCCACAAACTTCATCTGTGGGATGTGAGTCATTTGGTTTAACCCAGTTTATAATTTGAATAGATAGCACATACTGGATAGCATTTTTCCTTTAGTGCTCTGGCAGCAGTCAGGACAACTTGTATTCCGTTCATTGAGATTCCTTCTGTTTGCCATTGTCAAAGGAAAGAATTCATTGACTTCTAAAACTAACATTTATTGAAGTTCAGAAGTCGAATGATTGCTTTGTCTTGGAATGCCTTTATGTCCAGGATCAAGAAGGATATTAATAAATATATAAATAAATAGATTTTTTTTTACTCTATGAAACAGTTCTGTAGAAGGTAAGTATAAACCCGTGGCTTTTTAGGAGATACAAAAAGGTCTAACTAATAGAATCAGCAGAAGCAAATGGAAGTGAGCAGTGTGCCTTGGCAGCCAAAAGGGGAGCCACATACTTGAGGGGTGCATCAAGCACAGCATCACCAGCCGATGGTGAGAGGTGATTATCCCACTGTGTTCAGCTTTGGTGCTGCCCCACCCTGGGCATTTCTGGGCCCCACAGCTTTACAAGGTCCTTCAGTGCCACTAGAGGAGGGCAACAAAACTGGCGACAGGGCTCAAAGGCGTGTCCTGTGAGGAGCAGCTGTAGGCTTTTGGTTTCTGTAGTCTGGCTGAGGAGCACTTCCATTGCCATCTGCAGCTTTCTGAGGAGAGGAGCTGGAGACAGGGGTGTGATCTCTTCTGCCTGGTATCCAGTGGTAGGAGGTGTGGGAATGCTTGAGAGTTGCAGCAGGGGAGCTTCAGACTGGACATTAGGAAGCATTTCTTTACTGAAAGGGTTCCACCACTGGAACAGGTTTCTTAGAGATGTGATTGATGTCTGAAACCTGTGTTTAAGAGGATTTTGGACAATGCCCTTAATAACACGCTTTAACTTTTGGTGAGCCCTGAAGTGATCAGGTCCCTTCCAACTGGAATGTTCTGTTCTATTCTGTAATTCATGATGTAATTAAGATAAGAGCTGTGACACTAATGGCTTCATGATGTAATGATATCCAGGAGTTTAACAGAACATTTGCTTGGATTCTAAAAATATATGAGGCCACATTATCTAAAATAGTTAAAGCAATAAACTTATTGCTTTTATTTCAAATGTATTGATATGTTAGTTACTTTTTCCCATGGTGACATAATTCTATGAGGTTAATTCTGAGTGTGCCTTTGCTTAAGAGTGATAAATCCTATGCATGGTTTCAAAAACTTTAGTCTTCATCTAGGCTGCAGAATCAATGGAAAATAATAACTTAGGTGGCATAGAGGGTTGAACGGATCATAAAAGTGTTTCAATCTCTGTGAATGTAAAGAAAAATGTTCAAGCAGAGAACATGGACAACAGCCCCCACCAAACAGAGAAGTAATGTTGCTGTAGGTTGATGTTCATAGTTTTGCAGCACTGCAAAAGGTATTTCACATCTTCCATCAACCATGTAAGGGCAGGAGCACTGCTCTTCTAAGACAATGTTGATGTATTGGTAAGTTTATAGTAGTTAATCTCACAAATTTCTGAGAGTGTGATATTTCTTCTTTTTTTTCAGATACATTTGGGACTCTTGTTCTTCCTGTAGTAAGTATGTTTTTCCTTCCCTCCTTCCTCAGAAAATGTTGATTCCCTGTAACTTACCACCTATTGGTGTTGATGTATTTTGCATGTGATGCCAGTTGTTCTCACAGTCTCAGATAAGTGTGTTTAGTGAACAATAAATCAGGGTTTTTCAGATCAAATGCTCTGCAGCTTGTTAGAAGTAATTACAGGACTTGGGAGCTGATTTCCAGCATCAACACAAACTGTCATAAAACTTGAATACAGAAATTTAATTTATGTCTTTTTTTACTGGCTGATACCTATATCTGTATTTTAGACACACCGTGAAGGCTAATAACAGCTGAAAAAATTGTGCAAAGCAACAACTGAGAAATCTTAAAATAAAAATATATTTATATACAATCTTTGCAAGGGTTTGGAAATGCATATTTAGTGAAAGCACATTAAAAAACCCAAAAATGTATCTTGAATTGTGTGTTGTGTATGAATCCTGAATTTGTGAGCCTGAATATTCATCTTGAAAACCCAGTCTAAATCTAATTAAGTTCCTTAATATGATCTCGCCAGGTTTTAAAATGTTCAAGCACCTAAAACTAGGCAGGGTATTTTCCTCCCTCTCTCGCTGCTATCTGAAGTGCTGAAAACTGACTCATTTTTTTAACTGCAAGATCTTCTATTCATTTGTGTAGCTGCAGTAGACTTAGGTTTTGTGAAAAGTGTAATTTGCTGGTAGCAGAAGGTGGGTAATGAGTTTCTGGATTCAGCCTCATCTTTTCCAGAGGAAACAGTAGCTGCTTTGTCTGAGGTACTCGTGATGGTGGCTGGTGTAGTCAGAAGTACGTGAGGTGGCCTTTTTCTCTCTTGTGTTAGCACTGCCAAAATGGGGATAGTAATCCCATTCATTTGGGATGTTTTGACTAAGATAAAATATTTTCACAGCAAGTTCCTACTACTTAGTGTTAAAAGGTGCCTTGCTCATATTTGGGTTGAGAAACAGCCCTTTAGAGAAGGAGTTGGTGGGGCTGAGGTAGTCACTGTTACTGTAGTAATTGTGGAAATGTTGTATTAGTGCAGTTTCTGGTTGCATAGGTGAGTGAAACAGAAGGTGGGCTGTGTTGCACCTCAGCTGTCCTAATACACTGCCATGGCAACACAAGCCTCATTGTCTCTGACCTTTACATCAAGAAAGGCAGTTTTGTCAGCATATTTTTGGAAGGAAAGATATTTTGAAATATAACAAATAAAAATCTAGGGAGAAACCCATGCTATCTGTCATTATTTGTGGTAGGAAAGGGATACAGGAAAATAGATAAAGTCTCTAAGTGGCATTTATAGGAGATTTAAATTTTTTAAAGAAGAAATTGAAGACAATATTTACAAGCCTGTTAAAATAATGCTGTAAGAGTACAATTCACTGCAATGATGAAACAAAACAAGGTTGTTTTGCCCCATTTTGATTTTGAATGATTATAATGTGTCCTGGACTTCTTGTAGCAAATCCTATCTGCTTTTTAGGGATTAAAACTTCTTTAAGAAATAGTAATATTAATACATTAATATTTGAGTTAATAATAAGGTAGTATTTGAAAGATGCAGTAGCTAAGGCTGTTCCTCTTATTTAAGATATTGCAGAATACTTGGCATGGAATTTGGAGGGTGTTGAAATATGTGAATCATATGTTCTTGGCAATGTGTCTACAAAAACCAGCTGAAGAAAATGCAAAATCCGTTTCAGTGTGGAACTTTGCATCTAAAATGTAATTCTATAAACCCAGATTTTAAAAGGGGAATGTCTTCTTCCCATGTCATCATAGGCCTGCTTATGGGTAAAAAAGAGCCTTTTTATTTTTCCCCCTTGATTTTTTTTCCTGGCATGTTTTTAAAAACAGAAAGTCAGCACAGAGGGATGGAATTGTAGTTGATTCTTCTTTTTTAGGTAAACAGACAGAGAAGGAAATGTTTTCTCTACAGGCATTTGCATCTACCTCATTTGTCACACAGTGACATTTTCCCATGTTTGTGAGTCCCTGTTACCTCACTGTGCACTGTTAAAATGAGCTGTGACAGCAGTACAGCCTTTCTTTATAGCACTTGGTAGGATACTTTTGAAGTGCTGTGCCTGGTGAGTTAACAGCTGTAATTTTCATTACGGTGCAAGAGGAGTGCTTCAGTTCCATATGTTATGCTGAAAAATGCAAGCTGGTCTGCTTTAGTTGTCTTAACTTCAGAGGTTGCAGTCCAGATTTACGGTTTCAACTCCAAACAGAAGCATGTGACTTTTAAGCTTTTCAGCAGGGCTGCTTGCTGGAAGGAGCTGTGTGCTGTGTTAAAACCCTTCCCCTTCTTCAAAGAGACACTCTGGCTGTACAGAAGGCAGCATCTGGGCTGGGGTGTCCCTGGGGTCCGTGGTCGTCGCTGAAGGCTCTGCTCAAGTAAAATTCCGGTGTGCTGCAGCATCTCTGCTTTAAGCCTTTCAACCCCTGTGACTGGGATTCCTCCCAGCTAACTTTAGGAAATGAAGTGATGCATCTGAATTATGAGCTCTAGATTTCCTCTGTGTACTGGAAAGACACAGAGAGAGAGAAGAAACCTGTGCATGATTGCTCTGATCTTTTGTGGTCTGAATTTCCTTGCCAGTGATATCTGTCTCTTCTTCCAGCACTGAAGGAGCCTTCAATGTCTATCCAAAATAAGTTAACCATATAAAATTTCTGTTTCTTTATTTCTTAATATTTTTGGAAGAATAATTATTTTACTTTCTAAATGAGTCATAGTATGTGCTGTAATTATGAATTATGGAAGTGAAATGAGACAAAATCAGGGAGGTTGCTGTTGAAAAGCACTACCTCACCTCATGAGAAATAAATTCTGTATTTGATTTTTCTATCCCATAGGACATAAAGCTAAAGACTGTAAAAAAACAAGTGCGAAGTTCTCTTACTGTCCTGCTCATCTTGCTTACATGTACATTCTTCAGATATTTTATTTTTGGAAAATTTATTAGCAAAAAGTGATGAAGAAAAATATTAGCCCATGATATCAAACCAAAGACATTTCTAAATAACTGAAAAGAGCACAATCTATGTAGGTGTAAGACTTTGAATTACATATGAATACATAGATATTTATATGGTTGAAAACCTGATTACTACTTAAAATTAGATGGAAATGTGTTGAAAAGATGCTTCTGATAAGACATTTTCTGGTAACTGTGGAAATAACATATTGAAGTCATTAATAAAATCCCCTTTCTCTTTTTGAGAATTTACAGAAGTTGACAAGTTCAGGTATATATTAGTTCTTTATGTCAAATGTTTTTTAAATAATAGTGTCTTCAGGAATATTTTTTATACCTAACAGTCACTATTTCTTTTTAAGCTGCCTCTGAACAGTGCTTCTGGGAATTATGAATTACTGGTGGAGGGCCATGCTGATGGCCAGCTTGTCTTCTCTAACCGTACCAGCCTGATGTACACGTCAAAAAGCACCTCTGTATTCATCCAGACTGATAAATCTATGTATAAACCAGGACAAGATGTGCTCTTCCGGATTGTCACTGTCTATCCTGACCTTAAACCTTACAAAGTGTCTCTGAATATTTATATCCGAGTAAGTATCCACAGAAGCACAGATGTTGGAATGTGTCATGTGTTCCAAATTTGTGACGAATATAGATTCTGTGTATTGCTACCTAAATCTTGCTAGCAGGGCCACTCGTGTTTAACATGCAGCTTGACTTTTCTCCTAGGATCCTCGGAAGAAATTGATTCAGCAGTGGTTGATGGAGGAGGGTGATTTGGGTGTAGTTTCCAAAAGGTTTCAGTTATCAATGAACCCTCCGCTAGGAGACTGGTCCATAGAGGTGGAAGTGAACGTGAGTATTAACACTGCCAAATCACAGAGAGATTTATTTCTTCTGCTAGACCTGTATAAAATTGTTTACGTTTGCTGAAACCAGTTCTAAACATGGATCATGAGATGAGCAATCCTTCCCTCATGTCAATATTGTGCAAGATACTTTGCAAAGATAATATGCAAGCCTCACAAGATTTTCCATAGTATATGGCTTTGTAGGGAAGGATGCAAGAACCCACATACATACTTTATCATAAGGTCTGTGTTTTGATTCCAGAATAAAAATTGTATGAAAAAAGTGAGGAGTTGTAATATTAATATAAAAGAAAGATCTCTCAGAGTAGAGGTTTTTTTTCTTTTTAAGCAAAATGCCCTTACATTTATTTTGCAAGCAAATACACAGAAATTTGTTGTACCACACTGTGCAGCCAGTCGATGTCTCAAGAGTTGAGGAACTAAGACTATTTACAGATCTTCTCCTAGTTTTAGGTGTTTTTTCAGCAACTCATAATGACTGATGAGCTAATGAGAAAAAATAACTTTGTAAAATAGAAAGGATGACTAGTGATACAGAACTATTGCAAAACAAAACTGGAAGAGTCTGTGTTGCATGTTGCTATTGATAGTAGTTCTCTCAGGCCAATCCTTCAAGCTGTTATGCTCCTCATACACCATGGAACATGTTTCAAAAATAGCTGGAGGTTTAGCTGTTCAAAACTCTGTGTGTCAGGGTTATTCAGCCTGCTTTTAAATACCTATAATTTGGGAACTGCATTTCCTATTTGGCTTTCAGTGGCTGCTCAGAGACATTTAGCAAGTATAAACAGGATAGCTTAATGTTACATAATGAGGGAGATGATGAGTAGAAAGGAGAACTCATGTGACCATGTATTACTTGGGAGCAACATTTACCAGTACCAGTTATATGTTTGATAGATTTCTATAGGCTTAGGTATGTCAGGGTGGTGTTCAATGAGTGTTTGGAATGGATTTTTCAAACACTTTGTCATGTGGGTGTGGAGTCGTTGCTGTTGTCTGTGATGGGAAAAATGTATTAAGTTGTTCCTGTGCTCCTCCCTGTGCTCTGCCACTCCTTCCCATCCCCTGACTGCTTCAGTAGCCTCTCAGTCACACTGGAGCTGCTGCAGTCAGGCTGAGATCTAAAGTGCAGTGGGGAAGTGGCCCAAACTGAAAAGCATCTGTGTGTTTTTCCTTGCCTAGACCAGTTCACTGATCCAGCTGACAAGCCATCTCCACTCACAGCTATTGTAGGTGCTTTCCAGCAGCTGGGGAAGTGTGGCTCAGACATGGAAACAAAGGCTGGTGGCAGTGGTGGGCTCCTTGAACAGCTCACATGCTAAGCAAAAAAGTGTTTGTGAAATGTTGCTTGAGTAATGCTGAAATTAGGACATAATTGATGAAGGAATTGTAGCAGCTGTTTTCAGGATCTGAAGGAGTGCCACTCCCTCCTGAAACAAAACCAAAAGAAAAAAAAATAGTAAAGTTGAAAGAAAAATGCCTTGTAAATTCATCTGGGTTAATGAAGCAGCTGTGAGACAAGTGAAACCTTAATAGAGTGTAGTTGATGATATTCTAAATTTTAGCCATGCTGCAGAAGGTTAATGATCTTGGAGAATGTATGTCAGAGTGAGAGTGTCTCTCATGTCATGAGTAACAAGGAGAAAGTAAATAGAGGACGTTTTGTTCCTATCTATTTCAACATATAGCTGAAGGGCATCAGGTAAAGGAGGTAAAGAGTGGTTTCAAAATGACTAAAGCATCATAACTGAACTGCAGAGCACAGCACTAGCAGTTATTGTGAATACTGAAAATTTAGACGGGATCAAAAAGTTTCTGGACAAATTCTCAGTATGCTCCATTGAGAACTGATGGTTAAAAAGGCCTCAAGTGTCAGCTCAAGACACAGTGTCACTCCTGGTTAATGCAGTTCCCTAGGTATTCTCTATTACTGCATGGTTGCCTTTTTGGAAGATGCATCCTGACAACACAGATTGCTGGAGGAGCTGAATACAAAGGTACCAAAATTGTGTTAAAAGGAGATCAGGCTAAATGGTTCCTTTTGACATTTAAACTCTTTGAACTGAAAATTAAAATAGAGGAAAAGAAATGTATATTATATTTTAAAAAATATTTTAGACCTTGGTGTCCAGAAAAAACTGTCTATTCTTATGGTTCTTATCCTTTGAGAATAGAACAGCAACCTCAAGTCCCACACAGAAATACTTATGTATACTTTCAGGCCCTTTTTTTTTATACCTGCTCTGCTTTAATTTTCAAATTCTGTGTTGAATATAATGACAAAGCAATATGCTTTATTTCTACAGCTTGTGCCTACACAGCATCTTCATTGGATAAGGGTATCATATGCAAGATACATTAAATGATATTGCAATATTCACACTATTAGATTAGGTCTGCCTACTGTGTTGTCTCACAAACTTATTTTTCTGATAGTGTGTCAACCATTTTATTAATGAAACCTGCAAGATGCCTTGAAAAATAAAGGAAAATAACTTCTATAATGGGAAACTATTTTATTCTCTTGATTGCAAGGGAATATGTGCCATGAAATACAAGATCATATGGGATGGGGTTCAGTTTGAACATTAAGGTGTGTAGGGGTCTCTGTGTTGGTGATATAGTGGGGATTTAGTTGGTGTTCAGTGAAAGCTAGTGAGTGACTGGATAACTCCTAGTGGATATTCCTAGCTATTAGCTGGATATTCCTCTCTCTTCTGCAGCAGTTCTACTGTTCAAGGTAGTTACAGGTTTTATTGTGTCATATCTAAAGTTGCATAGATTCACCACTCTTCTTGATAGCAGAGGTCACTGACAACTTAGATTGCTACTACGAAAGTCTTAGTATATGACTGGGAATTTTAACAGATATGTCTACCTATCCTTAGCTAGTACTGCCAGCTCTGGCTCTGCATGGCATCCAGTGCAGCTTATGAAGCTGTTCAGGCTTTAGGAACGTCTTCATATGGCAAACCCAGACTGATCTCTGCATGACTTACCTGTCCTGATGCCATGACCTGAACTTGCTGGTTAAATATCCAGCCTTTCTTTCTCAGATTTCCCTCTTGTCTTTAAAGAATGGTTAAGTGATTAAATAACATTTCCCTTCTCGTGATTAAAGATCATTTTCCAAGTGTACTGAGCCTTGATTTTTGGAAGTGCTGCCTCTGAATCCTGTTTTAAATCAGGTTTTGGCTGCTTGCTGCTGTTAAACTTCCTGTAGTATTTTTAATAAAAGTTCAGGTGTTAGTACAGCTGTTCCAGGAAAACTCAAGACAGAGTAATTACAGTCTGGTTTCCAAGTCTCTACCTTATATTTTAGTTGGATATCTTATATTTCCTGTTGCTGAAAGACTTCTAGTTGCTGAGATTTAGTAGTATGCACGTCCAACCAGAAGTTGTTTCTAGTTTAAACAGCATTTTGTAATTTAATTTATGGAAGTTGTTATGTATAAATTTATGATAAAATATTGAAGAGTAGTTTTTTCTGTTTCAGGTGCAACAAGGGTTTTCCAAAATATTTTTGAGGGTATTACATTTTTTTTAAAGCTTCAGCTATAAAGCAAACTTTCAGAATCAACTGGGAATGATTATATACTTTACATGTTGAATTTTTTAGCTTTTGAGGTTTAATATATGTTGCAGTGTATGCACAGCAAATTCTGTCATGTTTTACTGCTAGGTCAGTTATGGATTTCACATTTGATATGTTAAGTTTAATGTTGTATATATAATTGCTTAAAAAGGTGTCACACTTCTTCAAAATAAGACTGTACATAAGGCCTTTGGCATTGCCTGAGTATTCAGTAGTTCGAAATGTGCACAGATATTCAATCAGGATCTGCTAGTGTAAGTAGTGGTGACACTGGTGGCACTCCGACTAGTTTCTGGAGACTGCACTATTGAATTTGAACAGAATTTCATTTTGGAGTTTGTTTCTTGCACGTGAAAACAAAGCATGGAAATGATCATGAAGTGCTTCTGTTAGTTCTGTCTAGACAAAAATCTGTTTTATTTAGCTGCAAAGCCAAGGTGAAAGAGTGCTCCTGACAGGGCCTGTGAGACAATGAGGTAGCTCCAGGAATGCAGCCAGTGCCAGCACTGCACTTTTCCAGGGCAAAGCCCTGGACCACACCCAGAGTCTTTCCTAGTACTCTAACAGCGATGCATATCAAAGTCAGAAACAAATAAGGAAACGGACCCTGACCAGATTAATTTCACAGTCTTTCAGTTGCCAAAGATGAAAAAATATATCTGGGGAGCAGCTCCTGTGACCTCACTTTTGTTGGATCAGGCCCCATGAATTAAAACAAGACTGTTCATCACAGCAGAGCAGAATCTAGACTGTAGTTGTTAGGGATTCTTGGATGTCAGGATACACAGCACCTAAGGCTCCCCTGCAGAAAGACTCATCCTCATCATCCCAGGACACTTCCATGGATCTCTTTTTGGCACTGTTTTCTTACTCTGGGTGATCAGCACAGAGTTCAGTAGGTGTTCTGCAGTTTAAAAAGATGCTGATTTAGAGCAAAATGTTGTTAGTCTGGAAGAGTGAGTGTACTTAAGAAGCAGGAGAAGGCATGCAAGACAAAACCTGTACTAGAATAAAGCACCTCTGGAGAAAATGGAATAGGCATTGTGTTGTTTTCCTGTCTTAAAGAAAACCCCTAAAAATCTCTCTTGTGTTGTGCATATATAAATAACTTACTGCTTGTCTCAAAAGTCACTATTCCTGGAAAGTGATTTAACAACTTCCACTTCAGTATATTTGAACAGTATTTGCCAGAGAGAACTAAAATGATAGAGTAGTTGTAGTGCTGTTACTTTTCCTACTTCAGGCCAGCTTGGCTAAAACATGTGTTAGTGGAAAAAACCTGGCTTGGTATTCACATAATCAAGATGACCAAGTAGGGTCTTTTCCTTTCCCTGAAATATGAAGCATGGCTTGATTTCTGTCACAAAGTTTTTCATTTTAGGGAAGATGCAGCCAGGAGTACTAGTCTCACTGTAATCTCTGGGGTAACATTTTGTTCAGGGTTTGCTTTATGGCAAAGGTCACATATGTAGTTAGTATTGGAAATAAAAGCTGTACAGAGAACAAGATGTGAGATGAATACACTACAGGTCATTTTCCTAAGACACATGTTCTTAAGGCTACCTGATAGTAATCTGAATGTGGACTGATTTATGCATGTCAGTGCTCTAGCATTTTGTCTTGCAAGTGTTATGAGAATAGCTGGTTCTGCATGTGTATTTTCAAACCTAGGAATATAAATTTGGCAGTTGTTCTGGTGATCAGCGACTTAATAATGAAATTGGCAGCAATCTGATTTTTACTTTGATAGGGGTATTTTGCTAGGAAATGTGTAAATACAGAAATATAAAGGGCTTTGTCTGAGATGCTTAACTTGCAAAGTTGTTGATCAGGTAACAAAAGTTTATAATTGTTTCCAGTTTAGGTCCTGGTCCTAGTATTTTTACCATAGGAGTTCTCAGTTTATCCTCTCTTGCTACAAACAGTCATTCCTATCTGATACATCTTAATGGCACCTGACAATTGGTTGTGCATAATCATTCTTCTTTTCCCTCCTGAAGGAAATCAGGAAATAAGTGAAAAATTTAGAAAAGTAGGAAAATAGAAGAGAACACAAGTAACAGCACATTATCTATTTTATTTTATTTTATTTTATTTTATTTTATTTTATTTTATTTTATTTTATTTTATTTTATTTTATTTTATTTTATTTTATTTTATTTTATTTCTTTCCTTGATTTTAAGTAACAAATAGCTGAGACAAGAAGATGCAACACAAGGGTATCTCTGCTGAAGTAAGTATGGCTGTAGACTGCAACTAAGCTGCAGCCACCTTTTGAGTAAGTGTAGAATCATAAGATACAAGGTTTTGAAATAGTATTGTCCACTAGCTAGACACTGTAGGAGCTTCTTGTTTGTAGAAGTTAATTTAAGATGTGCTAGCAAAGGTGGTGCTGGTATGTCAATCACAGTTTATCATGATGACTGTGACTACTTATGCTAGGTAGTTTTATGCTAGCTAGCTCAGGTATTCCATTTTTTCAGTACTGAAACCAGGCATATGTAGATGTCTGCAGACTGGAAGCTGCACAAGCTGTTCATGATAAATACTTAGAGTCTGCATCACATGAACTTCTGTGTCCTTCTGTTTTGCAAATATATACTACTGGTCTCTACAGGAGCTGATAGGGATTGAGCCTTGAGTTAAAATCATGTCATGTCAGGAATTGTAGTTTAACTTGAATATGGGTGGGATTTGACTAAGAAGGTATGTTAAACTTTCTAATCTAATCACGATTGTATGTATTTTCTCATACGAATTTTTTTCAATAGGGTCAAGTTCATTATCAAAGATTTAAAGTGATGGAATATGGTAAGTGTTATTTAGTAGTGACCAAAATCAGTAGTGATTCTCCATTGATTTATACTAGCTTCTCTTGTCTGGCATGAACATTTTTAAATACTCACAGAAAGTTTAATTTCCAAATCTTTGGATTCTCTGAGACTGACAAAAAATACTATCTTATCAGCTGCCCTGTTTATCTTTGGTAGTTTTAACGATCCCAAAATATCACTATAGTATCTGGTTTTGAAGCTTACTGATGAGTCTGTAAAGGCTGAATAGGCTAAATGTTTTATATTTCAGACTTACAAGCTTATATGCAGGCTGTTTTTATGCTGCTTTTTTCTCCTTTCAACAAAAACTTGTAGTCTGGGGATTGGGTTAAAAATACATCTTGCCTTATATTAGAAAACTTAAGAATCTAGTAGTCTTTATCAAATTACATGTTCTATCCTTGCTACTTAAAAAAAAATTCCTTCTGTGAATTTAATGCTTCTTGTAATTTTTTTTTTTCAGTTTTACCAAAATTTGATGTCATGATAACAATGCCCTTATACTACTCTTTGAGAGATGAAGATGTAACTGGTGTTGTTTCTGCAAAGTAAGTAAATCACTGATACTGTTGTCATCCTCACTCTTAAGAAACTTATTGTGGGTCTCTAAGTGTCTAAAAAAAACAAACCAAACTTATATTTAGAATGCTAATAAAGCCCCATCTATTAAAAATTAGCTGGCTACTATCTGTTTCTAGCTACTAGATTTTGTTGTAAAAAGATTCAGTAGATTTTCAGACTTCTAGTAAGTTCTTTTGGTCTGGTAAACAGACTTCTAGACTATAGCTATACATTTTCAGCTACCTTATTTGAAAATTTCTTAAGTTTCTTGCTTGCAATATGTATTTTGATGCTTTTCTTATTTGTTTTTGTAGTTCTTTTATGGTACTTTACAATTTACCATGTTAAGGTCTGTAGGTAGAGTAACTATATTTTATTAGAAAAGTTGAAATATTAGGCAAACTTCTATGAATATACTCCTTGTTCCAATAGATCAGCATTGAGGATTTCAAGTATAGGTTTCTCATATAAAAATATCTATAGCTGTAAATAGGTAAAGAATGAAAAGCTCTTGAGAAAGAGGCTTCAGTGTAGACTACTGTGTAAATAATATTTCTTTTTCAGCTAAGCTAATATCTAGACAAAAAATTACTACGCATTAATCTCAGATATAAATTAATTTTATTTTTGAAGATGAGAGCCAAATAGAGCTACCTGACAGATCCATCCAAGAAGACCAAAATAAAGGGTCTTTTGTGGGTTATCTAATGCCTTAAAATACATACTTTCTGAAGAAGCTCTTTGTTTACAGGTGAAATGCAGAAATCATTGTTTAACAAGCTATTTAAATTAAATGTTTGGGCTTTGAGAAAACACTTCAGTCTAGAAGTAGAATCCATGCAACCTGATATTCTAAACTGTCAATGCCAGGTTGGATGGGGCCCTGAGCAGCCTAATCTAGTGGGTGGCATCCCTGTACATGGCAAGGGGGTTAGAACTATATGACCCTTAAGATCCCTTCTATCTCAAACCATTCAATAATTCTGTGAATCTCCTAAAGGGCAATTAAAAAAAAAAAAAGTTATTGCTTTTTTTCCCCCATTCTACTTTGCTTTTGGAAACGATTATATGCCAGCTAATATTTGGTTTTTTAAGCTGTTCTGGTCTTCTCCAGGATACTTGGCTCTTTTATCTGGCATACTCATAGGGTGTGTGAAAGTGTACCTGTTTGCTGCAATGAATTCATACTTAGACACCAGTGAACCATATGAGGTTAAATCCCAGCAGTGACAAAGTTTTACTGATACATTGTAATTATTTATAGAGAGCGACTTCATTCCTAGTGACTATTTTTATAGACATAATGCCTCTTTATATATCTTGTAGATGTCATAAACCCCATTTTCTTCTGTGGAGTATTATTAGATCAAGTTAAGTACAGGGATGCTGCCCAATGGCAGTATAATTTCAAGGTTAATGGCAGCTTATTACTGTAATTAGGTCTGCTTAGACTGAGTTCAAATGCAAGACAGTGTTATCAGAGTTATTCCTGTAACTATGCTGTTTGATTTTTCCTTTTGCTTTTCAGTTTTGATATTACTTAAGTGGCTGCATAATGATTTAAAGTACTTTAAAGTTATCACACCTGCATGTATTACTGCTGAGGACTAGAATGATTTTAGGTGTTCTGTCTGTCCCCATGTTATTCCTTCCCATATTTGTCTCTCTGTCTCTATCTGATAGTGTCATAGTTTCTCTTAAGTATGACTTGGAAACATTTATACAAAACTTTGTTTTATTGCTGCTTAGTGACTGCAGGTTGCTACTGTCATCCCAAGAAGGGAGTATGTTACAGTTTTCAGATTTGCCACTGCTGGACATTGTTTGCAATGATTTTTTGAGATTGTGATTACTAAATAAGTAGTAATAATTATTACCAAATATCTGGACATATCTCATTTTGTGTTAGCAGTATTTGGTAAGCAAAATACACTTCCCACATCCCATTTTAACTCTACTGCATATTAGTTATGATGCTACATCAGTGTTCTGTTCAATAATTTGCTTTCAGCTTTTAGCTTAGTATAGTTAACTTTTGTACATCATACAGCCTATAATAATTTTAATAGGTTTGTAGAGCTTACGTAGTGGAAAGAGCAGCACTGTGTATCTTCTACAGGTTTTGGGCTTCCAGCTTAAGTGTTGATAAACATGGCAAACTCCGTGTTTTAAAGCAGAAATGTGTTCTATGCCTGTTTGAGCCAGAGAATAATAATTTAGTAGGATCTTTTGACTTGAGAGCTGTTCAGGAGCCCAAGTTCTGGAGGGTGGTGTGTTATTTGACTTTGACTGATGTGTTTCAGGTACACCTATGGAAAGCCAGTAAAGGGAACTGTAACAGTCACTTGCCTTTCTGTTTCTTACTGGACAAACAAGAGAAATATAACAACAACAATGGAGGTGAGTCATCTCTTAGTAGTTTCTTTAAGTCTGTGTCCTGTTGTGGGTTAAATCATGCTTGGAATCATTCCTGAGTGCTGAGTTCAGCTGGAGAGAGTTAAAATCTCTTTAATTTCCAGCCTAAAGCATCTACATTCAGACTGCTTGTTGGGAATGATACTTGGTACCTGTGCTCCCTTCACTTGTGCCTGGAAGTTATTTTGGAGAGTACCAACTGACCCAGGTAGAAAATTTTTCCAGAAGCTGCATAGGTGCTGGAGGACCCGTGCTCAGGAATGCTCCCTGGCCCAGTGTCTGCTCCTGCACACTGAGCTCTGTGTCACAAGGCCAGAGAAGAAAACTCCAATAGGTGCAGCTCTGGCATGGGAGAAACCAAAGCATTTTGCCTACTAATTACCAGCAATTACATTTGAGCTACTGCACTAATTGTAATCCGAAGCATGACATTGAAGAAGACACAGAGTTTCAATCTGAAGGCTTAAAAGAGGTGATAGATTCATTGCATTCCCTTTGCAAAATCAGACAGTTTACTTTTGACATGGGGTCTGTGTTTAAAAAAGGTTAAATTTCTGCTACATGAAGTAACTGTAATTTTTTGTTTGCTGACTTCAGCCACTGTCCAACTTCAGTGCCTTCAGCATCACTTAGTCTACAGAAATTCTGAGCTCAGATGCTGGAATAGGGTATACCCCTCTCCTCAGGCAGGAACTTGTTCATTGTATTTTCCTGTAAATCTTAGGTACCACTGCACTAGCCATGTAGAAGTGCATAATTCTAGAAATTAGGAAAAAAAAAGTAATTTTTTCCATAAATCATTGTTGCCTCTAAAAAGTAGTGAACTTCTACTGGATTTAATAAAAATGGTTGCTGATTGCAAAAATACAAAGGGTCAGCATTCATAATTTTCTGGTGTTCACACTCCAAAATTTGTACGTGGAGAGAGCTAGAGGACTTAACCAGAAATAAGCTACTGTAGACAGAAAGGTGTCCTTGGCTTTTCTGACCCAACAATTACTTTTTCCTACATTGCAGATAAATGGATCTGTGAATGTAACCTGTAACAAGCTTATGTTGCAAAACTTGAATGCTGAGCAGTCGTGGCACCAAGGTGACAGTGATTACACAGAGCCGATAGAAATGATCGCGGTGGTGACTGAGTCACTCACAGGTACGTGGCTGTGTGAGGTCTTCTGGCAGAAATCCAGAGGCCCTTAATGCTGTGTGGAACAGGCTGGAGCTCTAAAAAGTATCATGTACTGATGTCAGCACAAACCATCCACATTCAAATATATTATCTGAATGTTGCTTGCCTAGAAATTTAATAGTTTAACCAGCTGTTAACTCTGTTGAATAGAGTTCTATGCTAAATGATTTATTAAATAACCAACAAACACATTCGGATAGTAGCTTAAAGTCAGTGACTGATCATTTCTGATGAGAAGAGCAGGCATAAAGAATTGCTTGCATTAGCCTGAACTTTACAAACTTAACTTTAATCATAAACTTACCTGGCATTGTGTATTTCTAAGCTACATTAGTAGAAAGTCTTCCCTGGTCCTGGGTTGTCCATATTCTAGCCTTTTCTAGATGGACTGATTTGCAAACTGAGAGGTTTTTGTGAGTTCATGTTCCACTGCACCTTGCACATTAGGAAAAAAAAATCGTGTACAAAATTTCTGTCTGTCCCAAAAACTAGGCTTCATTATAGACTTTCTGTAGAAACCCCAGCAAGGTGAAGCTGACTGATTTGGGATTTAGTAAGTGCCTTCCTTGTGTAAGTGGAGTCCTGTGTGGTATATCTTATATTGCATTGTGGCAGGCAGTACCAGTTCATATACTGCCTTTGTACTGATGCTCAGCTAGAAGAATGAAGAATGATAGGAGTGGAAATGGTGAAAAAGATGATAGAATTATTTCAAAGCCATGGGCAGTAAATTGTGTTGCTCCTGAAGTAAAATATGTGTTAAATGCATTTTGTCTAAACACATACAATTTTTCAACAGGAATTTCCCAAAATTCAAGTACCATCATATTTCCAAAGCAAAGTGACTATTTTATTGAATTTCTGGACTACACTAGAGTTATAAAGCCTTCTCTGAACTTCATAGCTACTGTAAGTTCTTTTGTTTGATTATTACCTGTGGATAAACAAATGTAACTTCTCTACCCTTAGATTGCAAAGTTTGCCTTGGATTTTTAATTGTAATTTACAGAATTATTTTAAAATTCCCTTTTTTTTTCACAATACGTATCAGCAAATACTAAACTTGAAGGCATTTGCTCTAGAAAAGGGTAAAGTGGCAGGGAATGCTGTAGTCTTGGCAGGATATATTTGTGTATAGTTTGTTAGCATTCTTATGGAAGAGAAATCTTCCCTAGATGTTATTTTTGACTGTGCTTTGAAACAACAGATTAGTTATTAAGTTTCAAACCTCTTTATAGTATTTGTGTATCTATCTGTATATGTATATATATATATATCTACATACACACACAAATATATACTTTATATAATGAATTTGTATATTTAAGCATTTTTCACATAATTCAGTTAAAATTCATTAAACCACATTGCTTTCAAGTGAAAGTGTTGTTTCTGCCTTCTGTCCTTTTTCATGCCAGCTGCAGTTCACTCAGAAATATTTCATGTTCTTCTGTCCCTCCTCTGCATTCAGTATTTCTGCATTTTGCAGAGGCTGCATATTGTATCACTGCATTTTTCTTGAAAAGGGGAATAAATTTTAGAGTTCTTTACTGTATAGAAATGAGACCTAAATAGCAGTGATTTAGGCTGAATATGCTCTTCCAGAGTAGATTGGCTCAAGACATAGCTTTATGCTATCCTGATCATTTGGGCTTTTGGTTTTTGTGCTTTTCATTTTCTTTGCCAGCATCCTAATTTGAATCCATCTGTTTTTTTCTTCTCTTCCAAAGATGAACTGAGTGAGAGATAGCTAAGGCATCTGGCAATTTTTGCAGCTGGCAGACAGGAAGGTATCAGTTATTCTCCCAAAGAAGTGTGAATGAGCAGCTGCTGCTGTTACTAAAAAGTGGGGATCTTACACGAAGAGCATATGCTCTTCAGAGAGAGAGCAGGAAAATTGTGGCTGAGGAGGAGAGGTAAAGCAGTGACATCTATGGACTGAAAAAGAAAAGGGAAACATCAGTTCAATGCTTTTAAATAGAAAAGTTGATTTTTTTGTAGTGTATAATGCAGAATAAGAATGATTTTACTGGATGAAAATCTGCTTGAATGTGGGCATAAAGATTGTAAATTGTAGTGCTGATTGATGTAAGTTGTACACTGTCAATTTTGGGCCTGGCTTCAGTCTTCAACTCATTTAATGAATTCATAAACACATCCAACTCAGCACCATCTCTGCTCATCTGACTCATTTTCCCACATGATGTGAAAAAATGTTAGGTTGCCCTTTCTTACGGTGGTGAAATGCAAGTGATAAAATTAAGTATTCAGACTATAGGTAGGATACATACAGTTAATCTGAGACACAAACATTTTCAGCTAGAAAAGTAATTGGGAGAGCTGAAATTCAGCATCTCCTTTCAGTTCCATCTCCTTTGCTTTTACTCTTTTTTTATTCCCTGGAGTTATGAATAATTTTGTTCTTGCCTGACTTGCCTACTTGCAGTGCTTGGTAGAGAACAGAAATAAAACTATTGATGTGTGAGAAATCTGAAGATGCATTTTTTTTAATGATGTGAGTGCAAATATTGTTACTGTGCATTTTAGCTTTACCCTGTTTGATGGGTTTGATAATTGTTTTCCTTCTTTTTGTTTAGCTAAAGGTATCACGTTCTGATAGCAGCCAGCTGACAGCTGAAGAGAGACATAATCTTGTAACAATCACTGCACAACAGTCAGACCTGCTTTTCCATCACTCTTCGCTTTCTCATCTGGAAAATGAGGCAACAGAGGAGAGAAATCTGACAGTCCATGTCCTGAACTACACAGTTCCAGAAAATGGAGTAATTGATGTTGAGTTTCCAATCCTGCCTGATACAAAAACTCTGAGAGTTCAGGTACTGCTTTGTAACATGTCTCTTTGGAGTGTTGACACACGCAATTGTGTGGGCTGGGATCAGTGATGTGCTGTCCTGCTATCTGCAGCAGCTGACATGTCACCTATTGTTATTTTTGTTACTTCATGTTACAGCTGGAAAGAAAGTGAGAGATCTGTCAAATGGGATTTAATACTTGCACCATGATATCAAAGGAAAAACGCCAGATACCCAAAGCATAAAGTGGACTTTTGAGAAGTCCATGCTCTTGTAAGCTGTACTACATATAGGAATGTCACAGATTTTGCTGTTAAGGGGTTTTTTTGCACTGTCTCACAGGCAGAGTTCCTCAGCAGTAAGACTGACATAGGTGTTTATGATGTGTTCAGCTCCTCCAGTCAGACTTATCTCCAGCTTAAAACAAAGAGCCAGGAAATAAAGGTACAGTCTGATACAAAACTTGCTATGATAAAAACCAAGTTACTAATGGTTTTTCCCTACTCATCCATATGAATCATGTGCTTTTCCTAGGCTGGGCAGCCTTTTGAGCTGAGCATTGCAAGCAACAAGCCAGTGAGAGAGTATCACTATCTGGTAAGTTACAGGCTTTACGTATGGGGACAATCCAAGATGACTTTTACCAACTTGAGAAATACTCCAGTGAGTGGAATATGATTGAACATTTGAGAGATTCAGCATTTTTTAAATTGTGCTTTGTGGAGGAGGAAGCTCAAAAACTTCCTTTCCACTAGGATGGTCCTTTTTGAAAGAGATCTCTATTATTCTACCTAGGAGGAATGCCCCTGGCACTGTAAGGAAGTCCTTCTGGAAAAAGTGCTTGTCTGATCTGGGTGCTGGGTTATCCCTGCTTGCAGATGTGAGACAAGGCACAAGTGTGAGAACAATACTGCTTCTGACTGAGCAGAGCTTCTGCAATGGGAGAAGGGACAAGGATGTCCCAGGAGCAGCCCAAGCTGTGGCTTTGTCAGGCGGTCCTGCAGATGCAGATGGAAGCAGGAGCCTGGTGGAGCCTCTGTGCAGATTCGGGACTGTCAGGCTGAGCCTGTGGGTACAGGGTGAGAAGAGCTGCCTGCTGAGGAAACAGATGGTTGAGTGGACAGAGAGGCGTTCTTAACAAGGGGATTACTAGGAAGCATTTTAAAATAAATATCTTGGGTAGTGGCTTAATTGCTCAACTTCTCTACTGTATCTTGAAGGATCTGAAAGATTTATTAGATATACTATCATGAGTTTCCCATCCTGTCTGTCTTGTTCACAGTCTGCATCTTAGTGACCACGGTAACTAGGATACTTTTTCTTTCACAGGCTTTAACAGTAAACTGAATTAGGAAAACCATGTTAAATGTGGGCGTTCATATATATTTTCTAAAATAGAAACACTCTCTAGAAGGTTTAGAATGAATCAGGTCCATACAACCAAAGGCAGGGAACTGCCCTTCATCTCTCTGTTTTCATTATAAGTGTATGATCTAGTAGGAGCAAATTTAGAGTGAAAAAATTGATGCTGTGGACCTGATATCCAGGTATTTGGGGTAGCTTCAGACTGGCTCTAATTTGATCTATTAAAATGAATGCATGCTTTTAACTGGAGCACATTACTAGACCCCAGTTCACACTCTCCATGAGGCAAAACAAAGTGTTCTAAATAGGGGTGTTTTGGAGGTTTGCTTTTGAAACTATATGCCTGATCCAAACTCAATTGCTGGTACAGATAACCCACATGAGCCAACCCTACTACTGTTGTATTTTTATGTTCAGATACCTTGTATGTGTACTTGTTGGAGTTCTTTACTTGTCCATAGTGATACAGGAATTAAAACATAGAAAAAAACCCTATTATTTACATGTTACATCAGCTATCATGCCCATTTTCACAGAACTGGTCTACCAGTTAGTAAAAAAAATGAATCACAGGTATGTGTCTCTTCTTTAACAGCTACTTGTAGAACAAATTGCTGAGTGTATGATATATTGAGGATACAAACAGTTTGAGTGTTTGATTTTTTTTCTCTTTCAGGTATTATCTAAGGAACAAATTATGGCTTTTGGCACAAAGTCTACAAAAACATTCACTTTAACAGCAGATAATTCCTGGGCTCCTTTGGCATCTATACTTGTATTCTATGTAGATGAGCTTGGAGTGGTTGTAAATGATGCTCTCACTGTCCCCATCCAGCCTGCTTTGGATGACAAGGTAATTGTATTGAACTTGTCTGAGACCATATTTTTGTCTGTGTTTTGTTAACAGTATTTAAGATCATAGGATTGTAAATGTAAAAACTTTTTCATTGAGGATATAATCTGAGATTTGTGCAAGTCTTTGGAAAGACTTTTGATAATACCAATGCAATTAGGGTCTAGTTTTGACATATTTGAAAGTCCTTTCTACTGGTTCTGTGTTTTCCATATAAACAGATGCACAGCATCTCCTTGTGTTTTTGGTGGTTTGGTCAATTACTGAGCCAAAGGTTACTCTAGCCAATATTATGACAAGGTGTCATAAGTGCTCTAAGGGTAGAATTGTAAAAGTTTAAAAAGACCTTGTTCTAGCCAGGCAGTGGTCACTTGTGACCAGTGTTTGTGTTTCATGTGACTAACCATACTTTAAGTCAAAAAAGTTTGAAGAAGAGTGAGAAAGTGCTTATTGCATCAATGAATTGATTTTTCCAGCTTACTTACCAGGATGGGATTTGGTCCTTTGTGCAAATAAAAGCCTTGCTATAACTTTTCATAGGTGAGGCCATCCAAAGGCTGGTTGGGTTCAAATTCTTTCTGTCCTGTGGAGACTTTAACACTTACAACCAGACATCTGCAGCGAGCCTGTTTGTCCTGCTGCATGAAAAATGTCTCCATTTGCCTCATGATTTATCCAAGTAACCAAAAGTCCTAGGAAAAAGACTCAGAGGTTCCCAGCATCCCAAGGGTTCTAGGAAAAGCAAATTCAGGTTCTTAATTATTGCCAAATAATATAAAAAATCTACTTCCTGGGAGTTGTTAACAGCTGTAAATATCACTGTAGAATTTAAATTTAAACTGTGTTTCATTTTTTTCTAGATTAAAATCTCTTGGAGCAAAGATAAGGCCAAGCCATCTGAGAAAATCTCCCTTAAAATCAGTACAACAGAGCCAGGATCAGTAATTGGACTTTCAGTTGTTGATAAAAGTGCAAAGCTTCTGGGAGAAAGTAGTGACATAACAGAGGAATCTGTAAGTATATGGGAAAAGAAGGTTGTCATTATTGTGTGTACGAAAGGTCTATGTGTGTGGAAATGCTACAGATTATATGCCGAATAAGTAATGTTCTTTGAGTATGATTTTTAGCCTGTAATTATGCTTTTTGTTCTTTTTGCAAGTCACATGGGTGGCAGAGATTGTAAGGCTTAAAAGGCAATAGGCACAGCATTTCCAATTCTAATCAATTTTTCATTGTTCTTCATTTGATGAATTATTAAGGCTTGGCAGTTTCTTCTTTCAGAAAAGTCGGAAAAAAATCCTAATGATTTATGTTTTGTGCTATTTAAAATTAATAATACAAAATAAAGAATGTTTTCTTGGGAGGAAAGAATAAATTATTCATATGTTTAAATTACCTTTACTTGCAGAAGCTCTGCTGCATCTACAGTTTGAAAGAGCTTACAATATATATATCAATTCCTAAAGTGCTCAAAGGACATAGCCTAAGTGCCATAAAATATCAATGGGCTCTATTCCAGGTTTCTATACAGTCTTAGTCACTCTTCCATTATCATAAAACCACTCCAACTTAACCCTCTGCATTCTATCACAGATTATTTTCTCTTTGTAATGAGACCTAAGCAACCTACAGCTTGTGTACAGCTGTATGAATTAGCAACAGTGAAAGTCCTTAAAATTGTGATTTGGCATTCAGTCTTTGGATGATTTTGTTTTTTTCCCCTTAGGTCCTCCATGAGCTCAATTTATACAGCACAGTGCAGTATTTCCCCCTGGTCAGAGGTTCTTATGGTGTATTTCAGGTACTTTATTTTTTCTTCATATTTCTAGGCTGTTGGTTTTTTTACTACTTAGTGATTTGCACATCACTTGCTAGAAAAAAGTGAACTTTTTAACTTTTGCAACTATAGGCAATGAAATGTTTTTAAGGCTTATATGAGTTTCGAATTGTGAATTTTGTCAATATGTGATACTCTGAATACCAATAAATATATTTATACTTCTATAAATACAGGTTGCTTTATGCTTGATATAGTCTTTACTTTGAAAAGTTTTCAGTCATTATGGCAATATTCAGATTCATATCCTCTTAGATTTTTAGGTTCCTGTATATTATTTGCTTTAGTTTTATGCTTGCTTTATGGCTTTATTTACCTAAAAAGAAGGAGGAGAAAACGAAGATAGATAAGCACTGTTGATGTCCTGAATGTCCTGTATTGAGATACACTGTATAAATTTTATCCAGAAATGCAGCCTATGGGTATCAACTGATGCAGTTCTTGAGGAGGATAAGGAACATTTTCTTTGTAAGTAATACAACAAATGTAGCCAAATCTAATTTACTGAGTGGGGAAGGAGGTCCATGGGATAGGGCCCCTATTATGTCTCCTTACTGTGCTGTATACAGGTTGCATCCAGCCTTGCAAATAATTACCATTTCAAAGGTTCAAGACATACAAAATTAATACAATTAGCATTTCTGAAATTTTCCTTTTTTACTGCAGTGGCATTACCTCTTAAAAGCCTGAGGATGAGTGGAGTTTTCATTTGCAGCTCCAGTTTCTGTATATTGCAGTAGTTTGTCATGTGTAGCCAAATTACATCAGTTTCATCAGCACTCCACAGAGGCCACGTAGAAATTTGTGTGAAACTTTTTTTATTCTTATATTTAAAAAGTTTCTAGTGTCCTAGAGTAGTCTTATCATATGTACCAAAGCTATAGATTAGGCTCCAAACAATATATTAATTTGACTTTTCTTCATTGTATTTATTTGAGTTTTCTAAATATAATTATTTGGAGGTAGGACAGTATTTTTTATTTTGTAGATGGTGGAATGATACCTATAGAAGATGGTTTCGGTGAGGATATGCCGGTATCTAAAAACGGGCCTCCTGATTTCAGCAATCTCTACGTGAGGACACATTTTCCAGAGACTTGGCTTTGGGTCGACACTGAAACGAGGTATAAGTTAGAAACAAAATGAAACCAATTTGCACTTGCCAGGTTTTCTTTTTGTAGGTTTCAGTAGCGTAAAAACACTGCTTAAAAATGTAGATTTATGTTCTGCTACCACCTAGAGGCCATAAGTGAGATTGGAGATCAAAAAAAAGGAGTTGTATAACTGCACGAGAGAGGATTATGCCTGACTGAAGGCCTAGGAGTTTCCATAGAAGCTAGATAAAAGTCCTAGAGACAAAAGAAATAAACTCTTACTTTTACAAATGGGGAGATAATGGATAAGGAGACCTAGCCTTTTTCTCTACAGTACATAAGATTGTGATGAGCTCAGAAAGGCAGATCTATTGCTATCTGCACCTAATTTAGTGAATAGGTCAAGCTGTCAAATGATGGTGAAATCTGACCTGTGTTGTGAAGCACAAATCTTGTATTCTTTTACAGCTGAGAAGTTCAGGAAGCAACCATCATCTGGGATTGCTTTAAACAGCCTGTAAAAGTGGATTATGTGTAATATGATCCAGTGTAGTTACCTTCAATTCATGCAATTTAAAATAATTTAAATGTTTAAAATAATTTTTTCCCATCACAGTATTTCTAAATGGTTAGAAAAAGAGAAACGCATAATGAGAAGCTTTTCTTTCCAGGAATTTGGACTTAATTTTTCATGCATTTTAAACATATGTGTCCACTTACTGATGTCTGCAAATGGATGGTTTTGAAAGTCTGCTCTCCCCTTCTGCCATCAGATCTGACACAGAAACCACAGTGGATGCCATTGTGCCTGACACCATCACATCCTGGGTAGCCAGTGCTTTCGTGCTCTCTGAGAAGGGCGGGCTTGGAGTGGCGACTGCTCCTGTGGAGGTACCATCTCACTAGAGAGCTCTCCTTTAGGGCTGCTGACACTGCAGGCTGTTGCTGGACTCTGATTTAGTTCTAACACCAGCATCTCCCTATAGTAATGAAGAGATTGAGAGGCCATGTGTGTTTGAACTGTAAAGAAAACAAAATCTCTGAAGACGTATGTGATATTGTATCTGCCTTCCCTTCCTGCTCATATGAATATCTAAGACTCCACACAGATGTTTGGATGCCTATTTCTGTTGGAGTGGTTTTTTTGTTGAAGTACTTCCAGGATGTGCCTGTTTCAGAATCTTTGTGTGTAGAAAGGGGGAATGACTATTTGAGAGCAGTGTTCCATGTTTTCTTGGCTCTGCCCAGAGAGCAGTCCATGAGCTGGTAATGCAGGCAGTGAGGTTTGCACAGACTGGCAGGGAAGAGGTGGCTGGGATGTGAGAGACGTTTGTCTGCTTCTCTGCTAACACTGATGGCTAATGCTTACCCCAGGAGGGAGGAGAGTTGATTTAAGACTAAATTTATCTGTCAAAAGCAGTCCTGGAGTAAACACAGGTACAACCTGCTCTAGGTAAACTTGCAGGGGGCTTGGACTAGATATCATCCAGAAGTCCCTCCCAGCACAACCATTCTGTGATCTGTGATAGGTGCTAAGTTTTGGATGACTTAGCCTGAGGAGCAGAGTAGACTGAGAAGTAGGCATGGGGTGAGGGTCTTCTTACTCCCAACCTGTGTCCTGAGGCTCTTTTCTTACTTCCCAAGTGTTAGCAATTTAAGCTAAATTCAGCAGCCCTCAGGTTAGATCTCTAACCTGAGATTCCCAGTGTACAAGTTTTCCTAGAATCACCCTGTATTTAAGGAAACCACTACTTAGAGAGTTGTTTAGCCTGTTTAAAATAGAAATTAATTATTGAAGTCTCATTTAGCTAGTATTTTACATCCACAGAATAATCCCTCTGTTCATTATGTAAAGATCCTAGAGAAACTATGTTCCTGTCAGAGACAACTCCACTTCCATACCTAAGTTTAGAAGGATTGAGACTGTAATAGTGGGCTGTAGATTTCCATCTTGGTTCCTGGACTAGTGTAAGCATAGATTGAAGACAGCCAACTTATCCATTTAAGTTCTCATGCCCTCAGATTCCTGGGGAGGGGCAACTTCTGAGATCCAAAGTGAGATCTAGGTCCAGATTTCACAGTTGGCTGCTATACCAGACACAGAGCATGTGCTTTGAACATCCTGATCTGAACTCCACTACAGAATTTGGAGCCCAATCTGGATTTTGTGGCTAAGGCTCCTTGCAGACTGGAATCTTGATTCTTGTTTCTTTCACTTGGCTTGGCAGAGATGGGACAGAAAGAGGAATAGTTTTCTGATTAAAACTGTATGGAAATGCACACTTGGCCTCTCATCCTCAAATGTGAGAAGGCTCCAAGTAGAACAGATGTTGAGATAATAATTTAGCTATAATCACCCCCATGCACTGTTCAGTACTTCACTATTGTTGGGACATTTAGGTTGTGCTTAGAGTTCCATATGGCTGAAACATGTTAATCAGTACCATACAGAGAGGCAAGTAAAAGAAAGACATGAAAAATGTAGTGGGGGAAATAAATGACATCTGCGTGTCATGTACTGCTTTGCATCATGGTCTTGTTTTGACTTCTCCTACACAGTGTCAGTAATTTTACTCAGTTGTATTTTATTTTAATATACTGGCATATTCCTGAGTGTAAGACTCAAGTTTCAAAGAAAAGTAAAACCAAAAAGGCAAAGAAAATATATACATAGGGAAAACCTTTACTATTAACTAACCAAAAAAGTCTCCATCAGAACTTCTCTAATGTTTAATATCTAAAGAAGTTTATGACACTGAGACCTTTAGCAAACAACTTCTGTTCTTTGGAGAAAGCATTGGAATATTTGCTAGCTAGAAAAAAAAAGATGAGGGATTTTTGTTTCTGAAACTCAAAACACTTGGAAGATGTTTTAAAATGCAAACTGAATTAAAATAATTTTAGTTAACATTTTGATAATAAAATATATCACGTCTCAACCATTCTTATTGTACAGACGTTCATAAACAGTGAAATTTTGACCTCATTCAGCTTGATGAGACCTTACCATTGACTTCTTAGAGCCAAGATTTCTTCCAAAACCCTCTGTTTACAGATTAAAGAAACTGCTTGCTACATTTCTACAGTTTTAGTTTTACTTAATATAGTATGTATTTTTAGAAGTATAGCTAAAGAACTTATGCTAAGATTAATTTTACTAAATAAAAAAAATCATTGTAAGGTGGTGTTGTGATACAAAATTTAGGTGAGTCAGTTATTTAGTTACTGGTATATTGGCATGAAGATAGGTCAACTGACATCAATGCATTACTTGTGTACTCAAAGCAATTCAGTTACCTTAATGAGAGCTCAGGACAGATCACAGCTTCCAAACGTGCCAGATAATAGACTCGTAGTCCTAGTTCAGCTGCCTCTATTGGGACTGTCCTGTCAAAGCTGTCAGCAGCTCTCCTCTGAATGGTGTCTCTGAAGGTGCTAATGACCAGAAGCATCTTTGCCTTCTGTTTCAGCCCTGCATTAATATGTTTTGTCAGCTGTAGAGTATAAATAAGCATTACTCTGTCATTAAATTTGAAAGTGATTGGAAGATGCTCTGTATAATAATTTTCTTTCTAGTCTCTGATTGTAAGGGTTCATGACTGATTTTGTTTTGCAGCTAGAAGTTTTTCAGCCTTTTTTCATTTTCCTGAATCTTCCATACTCCGTTGTCAGAGGAGAGCAGTTCATTTTGGAAGTGAACATCTTTAATTATTTGAAAGAAGAAGCTGAGGTAACATAACAATCTCTTTATCTCTGAATGTTACTAGATATTGCAAGGTTTTCATCACTGGTGGGGACCATGTCTTTTGTTGTGAGAACTGGCATATTTTCTTTAGTGGGCAGACCTATTTCTTTATACACAAAGCAGGTGGCAGCTTATGAAAGCACCCTTTCAAAATTAACACTTTTTATTGCAAATGTTACTGTATTTACAGGTTACTGTGATCCTGGATATGAATGATGCTTTTGAAATTATTCTAACATCAAATGAAATTAATGCTACAGCAAATCAACAATCTATATCTGTACCAAGTGAAGATGGGAAAACTGTTCAATTCCCAATCAAGCCAAAACAGCTGGGAGAGATTCCCATCAAAGTGACAGCAATATCATCTGCTGCTTCTGATGCTGTTATCCAGAAAGTTTTAGTAAAGGTAAACAGTCTGCAGCTTGGCTTGTTCCTGAAGTAAATTGTTCCTGAAAACAGGCAGCATAGAGCAGTAAAAAGGCAAACCAATGTACTTTACTGCCCCTTGCTCTGTATGGTTGGTTTGGGGTCAGGTAGCTTTAAGTAGAAAACACTTCTTATAAACAATTTTTTAAAAGTCCTTTGAAATTCTTTAGATCCCCTTCCAGGAATGAACACATAGATCTGTTCTACTACAGATAGTTTGTCCAATGTTTCTTGAAAGCAGGGTGAAAGCTATTTGTGTATCACTGAACCCCTGGTGCTGCAGCTAATTTAACAACCTGTGGAGAGTGGACCTGTTTCGGATAAGTGCAATTGATTTTGCCATACATCTGGATTTCATTCAAAGTCTAGTTTAGATTAACATTTCTGTATTTTGCTGCAGGTGGAATTTTAGCCTCCAGACTTTCTGGTTAACCAGACAATGATAAGACTTGCCTAACTTTGGATGTCTATGTCTGATTCATGTTAGGCTCTATTTCAATGGAAGATGGTAGACATTTATATATCTCATCCTACAATAAAAGCTTAAGATCATAGAATCCAAGAATGGTTGAGGTTGGAAGGGAGTAGCATAACCTTCCTGCTCAGGGCAGGATCAGCTACAGAAGGATACTCAGAATCTCTGTCTTTATCTTCATAGGCTGAAGGATTGGAACAGACATATTCTCAGACAGTCCTTTTGGATTTGACTGGGAATAAACGACAGGCAGTGTCTAAAACTTTGGAATTCACTTTTCCTTCTGATGTTGTAAGTGACAGTGAGAGAGTGCAGGTCACTGCTGTTGGTAAGAATTAACTTACTCTGTTTCTGTCATTAGAAATTGTAATTAATTATGGCATTAATTTTTATTTAACTGCAATATAAGTAGGCTGAATCATTAAGTCACAGTAATTTACCATCATGCATTAGGCTAGACATAGGGAGTCCTTATGGATGGAGTGTTTTATTCCTGTAATTTGTTTAATATATGACAATGTGTGTTTGTAGGGTATTTTCAGAGTTAGCGAGTTGGATTTTGGTCAGGAAGGTCCTGAAAACTTTGCTAGTATCCTGTCCTAACTATGCTGCCTGCAGAATGATACCTATAACCTGAATAATTGTTGTTTACTTTGACACCTAGGCTTTCGTAGAAATAAATGAAGTTTCAAATACATATCATTATTGAAAAACTTTCCTGGATTAAGAGATTTTGGTTATGTGGGGTTTTGTTTGTTTGGTTTTGTGTTTTTTGTTAATTTTTTAAAATGGCAACTGTTTGAAGTTACTCTGTAGCTGGAAAGGTCTGTAGGGTGCTGCATCAGTGGGCATAAAGTTGATCAGTAGATAAAGTATCTTTTATGCCTGCTTGATGGTGTTTAGTAGAAACATTCCTAATATATTTTCTCCCAATTTTCTTTTATGTGTGAGGTATGCATTTATTTGCAATAAGGTTGAGTTAATTTTGGATCAACTTTATCTTTCAGGTGATTTACTTGGGCCTTCTATCAACGGTTTGTCATCATTGATTAAGATGCCTTATGGCTGTGGTGAACAGAACATGATCAATTTTGCTCCAAATGTTTATGTTTTGCAATACTTGACTAAAACCAGGCAGCTGAGAGAGGATATTAGATCAAAAGCGGAATCATTTATGAGAAAAGGTCTGTATGCATAAAGGACAGATGTTAGATTTTGAACAACTCTTTCTAGTAAAAAGATTTCTGTGACTCTGCATCTGGTGTTTGAAATATTGCTCAGTTTGTGTCATGAGAACTGGAAGAGAAACCTTTTCTTTTCTTTGTTTTCCTCTTTTTTCTGGGCTGATGGAATTAGACAGCAAATTATTTTGTTTACAAGGGCAAATTTTCTCAGGAAAAGATTGTTGGTTTTGCATAATTGCTGTTTTTCAGGTCAGCAATGCTTGTTAGAAGAAAATTCACATGGTTTTCCTAGATGGTTATTACTTCTCGTTTGATAAAACCACATGTGAGGGCATCACATTTCTGATCTCTGCCTCAGGCAGAAAGGTTTAAAATGAGTCAGTGAGCAGAGTGAGCCATATTCACATCTTCAGTGACACCATCCTGACCTGACGTGTCCTTGTAGAGCTCAAGGAGTGCCATTTGATCTCATGGCTGCCTTTCTTGCCCACACAAATTTTAGACTTGGTCAGAAGTGAGCTCTGTGCTAGAAATCAAAAGCTGGCGACTTTTAGGTGGAAATTGTTGTATATTTGAATTGGGAGATACTCCAGAACATCATGAAGTTTGGAGACCACAGCTGCACGCTGGCTTTTGGATCAGACAGTGTCTCACTGTGGTGTCCCACACTGGCCATGTGTCAGTCTCCATGCTGAGCCTGGTTCTCAGAGAGCAGTGACACCAGCCCCATCTGAGCTACTCCCCTACTAAGGCATCGTGATGACATTTTCAATTTTTGTTTACTCTCTCTATGTCGTTTTTGTTTGATTTTTTTTAAGTTGTTGACATTTCCCTTGGAAGAGGCACAGCTCAAAATAAATTTTCCTTTCATCAAGATTCCAATTTTCTGTCAAAGCAGTTAAATGATTTTTTTTTTAAAAAAACCTTCTACTAGATGGTTTAGTTGAAAAGTACAGTGGGGAGGAAGAGATGTGTTATGTAAACAGCTACTCTGAAGTTTGTAAGCAATCTATCACTTTTTTAAGACTGAGCTTTGGTACCATAGTTTTCTGAAGTTTTCCAATAGTGGATTTATTTAAGCTATTTCAAACCAAATGAAAATTATAGATTTAAATGTCACTTACGTACAGATTGTATTGGGTTCTTAACTTCTTTCTGAGGCTTTGAATTGAGGTATGTGTTTTTAACACCGTAGGTGCCAAAACAGTAAGTATGCTGAAATATTTGTAACCTTAATATAGAAAAGAACCACAATCTAAAAATTATTCTGTTTTTTTTTGCTTTATTTTAATAATTGTTTTTCTATTGTTGGACTGATTATTTTTTCAAGTGTAATCTTCAAGTTGAAATTTAGCTTAAGATGTAATTTTTATAGGCTCAGTTTTTGTAAGGATTGTTATGAAATTTAATTTAAAACAGACTATTTCCCATGTCATAATTCACCAAGTATTTAAAAAAGTAACCTCAGAATCTGAAGTAAATATAATTAATTTATGGCTAAATGCTTGTGAGAAGGAGGGATCATAAAGCAGAAACTGCTATATGATCTTTCTTTTAGCAGTTTTATTTGCTTAGAACAAAGGCAAAGCCAAGGAAAAGTTGCCTTTTAAGCACATTTCTTAATTGTTTTAATGACAAATCCCATCTTTAAATCACTTTTTCTGAAATGAAAAAAAAAAAAATCTGACTGGTCTGAAAGCTTTGTTGTTAGACCTGAAGAGGTAAAGATTTTGAGCAGAATTTCCAAGCTGTTTAGAAGGTGAGATCCTTTAGTCTCCCACATCTTTCTGAAGTCCTTTCCATCCTGACACATTCCTCTTCCAGCCTTGCGAGCTCTTTTCAGCGAGCCTGCTACATCTCTTGGGTTCCGGCCAACCCTCTGAGAAGAGCAGCGGACATCTTCAGAATCGGATCCTTCTTTCCCTTGCCTTTCCCGTGCTGTGTGCTGACATTTGAGGCATCATTTTTCACGTGTGGCTGAGTGTTGGCTGGACTGGGCGCGGTGCTTGGCGGCCTCTCCAGGTGTCCCGTTCCAGCGTTCCTGCCGGCCTTCCCGTGTTAGATACGCTCGTGTCGGGAGCCTTGCGTGACTGCAGCAGGGCTGGCACTGAGACCAAAGCGAACAGAATGTAGGAAATAGCTGAGTGATCTCTCTCCCTCTGGTTCTGCTCATCTCTCTGGTCCCTCCCAAGTGTACGTTCTGGGATGAATTTGTGCCTGTGTAAGGGCTGCTCAGCAGGCTGGAGGTTGTAGTCTAGTGCTTTTACACTACCAGCAGGATGATAATACTTACTGCTGTATATTGCCAGTTCTGCAGAGAAGCAGACTTTATTTTCAGGTCTTGTAGTCAGATACGTTTAAAGAGGAAGCAGTCTATTTGTATATATACATGGATTTGTGCATAGAGCATTATTCGGAGGTTTAAACTCTGACACTGACTTTTGCTTTTCTTTGGGAGAAATGCCACACATTCCTCCATTTTTTTCCTTCCATCTGAGTGCTTTACTTAGTGTCATTAACTGAAATTACAGGTATGTCTGTATCTGAAAGATTCACCAGTTTTAGTGATGTAATTAGCCACTGTCATGCTAAACACATAATAAATTCACTATATTAAAGCAAAAATTTCAGTCTCAAATTTTTCTTAAGAAAACCCAAAAGCTAAATTTATTGCTACTGGGTTTACATAAGAAAGTACCCAGATATACTGTAGTAGATTCCCAGCTTTATTTCTCATTCTCTTCTATCACAGACAGACCATGACTAGGAATTCATCTTATTAATTCATCTGGCACTTAGATTGAGGGACCAGGCCATTTGTTCCTCAGTAACTAGGGGTCTGGTTCACTCACTATGTATCTGCAGTCAGGATGGTATGGAAGTGGGTGATTAATCCTTTATCAGTGAAAGCAAGGAACGTTTTACAGGGTTGTGGTTATAGTTATAGCTGGATGGACCTCACGGGACTTACTACTGTAAATTCATTCATTTGTATAGGACTTACTGATGGTTGCCTGAGAGTTTTCTTCCTGCCTGTCTGATTCTGTATTGTTTTTGTATTTATCAGATTTGATTAATGAGTATACTTTCTTAATTATAATAGCTAAAGTAGTCAAACTAAGGGAAAAGACAAAGTGGAGGGAAATAAAAGATGTGTTATGAAATGCTATAAATAGATGCCTTTACTATTCTGATTCACAAATGGCAGGCAAAATTTAAGGGAAGAAAGGCTTTAGATACCAGAAACTACAGTGAGTAGCATATCATAGGAAACTTTTAATCTCTTACATGAATGAACACTGGTTCTGTACAGAAGTCATCTATGAGTGAGAATGCTGCTGGTGGTTGTGAGCAGCTAGTGAGCCTTTGAGGCCCTTTTATTATGAATATCCTGCAGTCAGGAGATAGCTGCACTTGTTCAGGATATTGAAAAAAATTGAAAAAAATCTTAGGGTAACATTCTAAATGGTTCTTCTCAGGATTTCAGGTATTTTGAAAATTTTAATTCATTTTAGAGCAACCTCTTTCAGCTTGCTTTTTCTGCTAGAAAGCCTACTGATTTGGCAAAAGCCACCTGAAGAGAAGGCCTGGTTTTGCAGCAGCATTTGTAACCTTGCCCTTCCAGTTGGAATACACTTAACTTTTGCTTGTCCTTCCTTCTGCTGTAAAGATAGAGCACTTCTGTAGGTACACAAGATCCCAAAAAATGATGAAGCAATGAACTATAACTGCATCTCTGCTCTGCTCTCACTTCTCTGCTCCTGGAAGCCCTGGGTGCAGCCGCAGGAGTTTCTGGTTCTCCTTCTGTAGATGGATCCTTCGTGCTGTTGCTGCCCACTTCCTCGCCGTTTTCTACATGGTTTTGTGTGTTCCTGCACAAGGAAAGTTTATCTGGGAGGTTTTTTAAGAAATACAAGCTTAAGTTTTGCCCTTCTCAGCCTTAGAAAGTGCAGTTTCAGATCCAGTTTGTGCTGGAATCCATATGAGAGGAAAGTGTTCAATACCTGTCTCTACTTTTCCACTTCAGGCTACCAAAGAGAGCTGCTTTTCCAGAGGGATGATGGCTCTTTTAGTGCCTTTGGAAATGAAGATCCCTCTGGGAGCACATGGTGAGTAGTTCTGCCAGAATCATTGTGGAATTTTAGTATTTTAGATATTTTCCCTGCATCTGAAAAGTTTTTGTGAAGCTGGTAAAAGTTTCCAGCTGTATTAGCCTTCTGCCTGGTTTTCATTAGGTGTTTAGGCCAACTCTAAGGTCTTTCTCTCTGGATAACATATTGTCAAAGGCATTATTAGGGCAAGGTTTTTTAATTTTGAAAAAAAAAAAGGAATGATGAATTATTTTAACCGGGGAAATAGTTTAGTCTGAAAGTTTTTTCTGTTGCTTTCCTCAAAGGAATGAAGAATAACAAATTAGTTATTCTTGCACTTGACTGGAACCATTTAGGGCTATGTGATCATCACTGCTTCAATGAGATTTTCAGTTATCTTTGTACTGGAAGCTGAAGACTGACTGAGACATTTTGTAGGGGGTGAACAGAGTTCCCAGTCGTAAAAATTTGTTCTACTTGCATCTGTCACACTTCCTTTTATTGAGACTGTAAACACAGCTGAAAAAGTCTTTTCAGTGCTGAGTTTCACTCCAGGGAGCATGCAGAGCATAGTTGTGGAAGCCAAATAGATAACGGAGAGAGGTTCCAGCGCTTTGTTCTGCTCACCCTTGTTCAGTTTACATGTACTTACGTATTTCAGTACATGCTTCTGTCCCTGTTGCTGTGCCACTGAATGAGACTTTCTTCTGGACTCAGTGGGCAGCTTTCATTGACATCAGCAGAATTTCCCTTTGACTTAGTATTGATGGATTGGAAGGTGAAGATTATTTACCTGTACTGGCAACTCTAGTACTTAAATAGTGCAGTGACAAGTTACATAAATGCACATTTGAGAAGAGGGGAGTCAAGGGATAATGTGGGATTAATAACAAAACAACAAAGGTTGTTTCAAGGATATCATTACAGGGATAGTCGTGGTAATTAACATGACACTCATAACTGCATTACTTTGTAAGCTATAACTTCTGCCTAGCAGCAAAAGGCAGGAGAGCAGCATTTGAATAAAGATACACTTGTGCTGGCAGACAGAGTCTATACTCTATTTTTAAACAGCTGCAGAAGGGATGATCTTCATGAAAAAGGACATCTCTTCATTTTGGGTGTATTAAACTTAGTCTACTTGTTATCTGGGTGAGGCATGCATTTTGCTCTGCTTGGTAGGGGTATGTAGAACACCTTATGCTTTACAGTATGCTTATATCATCTGAAACAGAGGAAGCTGTAATGCATGGCTAATTTTGACTTACTTGGTGAACCTTTTCCCCAAGGTTATCAGCTTTTGTACTGAGATGTTTCCTTCAAGCTCGTCCGTTCATAGATATTGACGAAGATGTACTCATGGATACAGCTAAATGGATTGTCCGCCATCAGAAATTAAACGGAGAGTTCCAGGAGCCTGGGAAGGTGTTACACAGTGATCTTCAAGGAGGCATCAATAATCCAATTACTCTCACAGCTTACATCATGTCATCCCTTCTAGGGTTCCCAGATAAACAGGTATTGGAATTAATAAATATGATTCATAGTTATGAGAATGCTTCATAAATTTTCATCGTATCTGGCAAACATTTGGTAGTTAATAGAAATAGAGGGATATTTCAACACGGACAAAATTTAACCTCATTTTGTTAAACATCCCTTATGTATTCCCAGCAATGCAAAGCTGTGTTAAGCCCTTCAATTTTATATGTGCAAAATCTAAAGTTTCTGTTCACAAGAATACTGTCATGACTTTAGTCCAAGAACTTGCAAAGAAATTTATTGTGGGGAATTAGTCTTAAAAATGTTAAGCCATTCCAATTTATTTAATTGAAATTACTCATTTTCATAAAGGCAGTGCCAGATCAAAAGGCTTGTCTTTGAGATTTGTCTGTGACTCTGGAAGAGATTTTCATTATTTCTTGGCTGTGGTCTGAGGCTAGTAAATTTTCTGGTTCAGTAAATTTTTTCTTTTACATTTTACTATTCCAAGATATATTTTATTCACTGTCCAGTCTTCAATATTATCTTTATTTCCAGCATACTTATGCCATCAAGACTGCTACAAACTTTCTAGAAGATAAATTAGAAGAAGGAATTTCAGATAATTACACATTGGCACTTGTGACATATGCATTGTCCTGGGCAAAAAGTACAAGAGCGAAGGAAGCACTGAATATGCTGAACCAGAGAGCAGAACGCCAAGGTACTGCACAAGTATCTTACACAGTTGTTCAGTTAGATTTTTGTCAAATTTAAAAATGTCTATCCTGTCTATCTACAGCTGTGTGTTCAGAATTCAAACCTGTTCAGAGTAAGATATGGAGAATTAGCCTAAGACATTCCAAGACAGCCTTAATGAGAAGGGTCCATAAGTGAGTGGCAATTCACAACAAGGCTTGGGCTTTCAGTCTCAGTTACTGTGTTCCTGATTGGAGCACTGTGATGCTGTTGCAGGACATGACTTGTCAGTTTTCCCATTTTATTATGCACACTCGTGTGACCAGCCTGGTTAAAGAGAGATAGATGGATGAAGTTAACTATTCCAGTGTAGTTTGGAGAGATCAGGAGGGTACTGGGTAGTGGAAAGAAGAGGTAAGTATTGGACTTTCTGCAAGTCAATACAGAGGTCTGTTGCCCTTTCTCTGGGGACCTATCATCTCAGTATGTTTAACCTCTTCCAAGTTCAGCACAGCTGAATTCTTTTGCCTAATTTGGGGGAAGAAGAGACCATATGGAGTATAAGAAATGGAAGTTTTTGGCTCAAAATAGTAACTGTCGTCTTGAAAAATCGAAAGGAATTTGTGTTGCAGACTAGCAATGGAGGCTTTTGAGTGTCCCTCTATGTTTACTGTGTTAGGCCTTTTGAACAGTCACTTCTGGGAAGAGAAGAAGGAATTTTTTTGGGAAGGCTTCACTCAAGAATGAGTATATTGAGCAGCTGTGCTGCCTGAGGTGCCTTCTGTGGTCCTAAGAGAAAGGAGCACTGGAACAACAAGGTGGCCTTTTCAGAAGGGCTCATTTATTTGAGTACCTCAGGCTGACAAGGAAAGGATCAATGAAATCAATTGAGTGACTATTTGGACTCTAATTTTTTTTTATATCTAGATTCAAACATTGCTGAGGAAGTATTTAAGCCAGTCCTTTGTGGAACACGTGCATAAACATTAACACAATTAACACAATGTCATAGATCTTTGCCAGAGCCCATTGTGTAAGCTTTAATGAAGAGGTTTCCCCTAAGATTTTCCCAGAAATCCAAAGACTTCAGTCTGTGGATCTGAGGTTATTGTTGGTTCCTTTTACAGGAGAGTTTCGTTTTTGGGTGACACCTGCTTCTGAAATGTCTGACTCATGGCAGCCACGGTCCATTGATATTGAGCTTGCAGCATATGCTCTGCTCTCTCATTTTCATCAAGACAGATTAGCTGAGGGGATCCCTATTATGAAATGGTTAAGTCACCAAAGAAATCACCTTGGGGGATTTTCATCTACTCAGGTAATATCTTGTCTTAAGGGGTTTTGCTATACTTTCTAAACAAGCAGTGCATATTTAAAAAATAAAAAAAGACCGTTTTTACACAATAATTACTGTGTTTTGTTTTGCTGTAACAGCCTTGGTTATGTACAAGTTTGCATTATTGACATCTTGCTCCTGAACTGCCAGTTTTAGTATTTTTGGCAAGTCTAATAAAAAGGAGAATTAGAGGGAGACCTTCTTTATATAATAACAAATTAAGAAGAAATAGTAGTGTCCATGGAAAAGTAATTAAACATATTTTTGAAATAAGTATGATGAATGTCTATGCTTACTTTCTTTCCAAGGAGAGAAGCCTCTTTTAATTCTTACCATGTGCAAGTCCTCAAACTCCTCAAAGGCTATTAACATAGCCTTTAACTAAAGGGAGTAGCTTCTAGAAAAGCAGCCTAACTTAATTCCTCTGTTGGCAATTGATCTTAACTTAATAATGTACTTTGTCCTTATTTTTGCATAGATTTTTGATGGGCCATGAAATTTGGAAAATCTTCACTATCTCCAGGAGGTTTTCATGTTATTGAAGCCACATCTTGCCAGCTGTACTGGCATCCAAAAAATTAGATAGTACTTTGGATTGCATTGGTTTAAACTGGCTTTTAAATTAACTACAAATGCTGGTCACAGTAAAATGTCATATTTCATCATGCTGCTTGGTACCAAGGTGTACAGGCTATCCTTCATTATTTTCAGATGTTGGTTGGTATTATTCTGAGAGAAACGTGTTCGGAGTAAAATGCAATTTAAGAACCAGCCTGGTTCCCCTGAGGTATTAGTGCTTTCCTAATGTGTTAATTTTTGCTTATTATTTGGAGAGATTGATTGAAGCACTAAATGAGTTCAAAAAGCTTTTCTCTATTCTCCAGAAACCTATTTTACTTGAAAGTTTGTAAGTCTAGCAACATATCATTTACCCTTGAGGGTAAAATTAAGAAATTAATTTAATCCTTTTGTTCTTTCATAGTCTAAACTGTTTTTATTTCAAAATTACTCCAACGTGTTGCTAGATGCCTTTTTTAATTTGTAGAAATGACTCCATAGTTTTTTACTTAACTTCTAAGATTGCTTTAAAAAATAATGTTTGGAGTGTTTCCTTCCATGAGTTTATTACATAAGAAACTTAATATATTGTTGACCAATAAGGAGGACAGTATTAAATTGCATGTTTGATGCTTTAAAAGTTAGGGTGTAGTAATTCACCATAATCTGTATACCTGGTACAGCTTACTGTAAATTTGCAGTTGCTAATCAGCTGATCTTTCTGCATTTTAAGAAATAAGTGAAGCAGATCATCTCAGACAAAGATGTGGCATGGGAAGGAGAGTGTTTTTCTTATCAGTTAGAGTGAATATCAGCACATGCTAGCCCGTTAAGGTATGGCACAGTCGCCGTGTTATAGTGAATGAATTCATGTTATGTTAGAATTTTGTTACTAGAAGTGGCCTAATAATAAATAAAGTAGCTGTATGCCAAGCCTGAAAAGCCAGTTTCTTCACTCTGACTTGTTAAAAATAGGTGCAAAATATGCAAACTGAAGGGTTTGTTTCTCTCAACAGGACACAGTGGTGGCTCTACAAGCCTTGAGTCTGTTTGCAGCTCTCACTGCAGCAAGCAAAACAGAAATGGATATAACAGTGACAGCCCCTTCTTTGGAAATGCCAGAAACGTTCTCAATTGATACTCGAAACCGTTTCCTGCTTCAGACTAAGGAGGTACTGTAAAAAGTGAGGAATACTTTTGTAAAGTCCGCTGACTGAAAGTACTTTGGAAATACTGCTTTACTCATCTTTCTTTCAGATTCCTCCTGCACAACAAATGACAATTACAGTGTCAGCTGAGGGAATGGGATTTGCTGTCTTTCAGGTAGGCAATGCAGGCAATCAGGTAGGTATTCTTGCTAAAGATATGCATTCTGTAAGGAGGGTGTATTTTGGAAGCTTTATAAAACGTATTAATAGGAACAATCTTCCAAAATGTCTTAAATCAGTAGCAAAGCACTTCACTAATTGAGGAATGCTGTGAATAAAATATGGATATATTCCTGTCATTGTTTCTGACCAACGGCCTGGCCTTTTAAGTACTGCTGGACTGACTGACAGCTTTGGGGCATTTCCAAGAGCCAGAGCTGTATCAAAGCAGCCCTGTCCTCCTGCAGAAATGCAATGTCCATTTGCAAGACAAAAGATTGCAGTGGTACACTAGCAGGCACAGAATTCAGAGTAAAACAGGTATATGGACTAGGCAGAAATGCCTCATTGAGAACCCGTGGTAAACCATAATAAGGCACAGATCAATACAGAATAAGATTGCATTGCCAGTTATAAGGGTTATTTTTCTTTCATGGAAGTAGAAAGCAACAAAAACTAAAAATAAGAGGTTATTACAGCTAGGTTCTCCAGCAATTTTTACACTGTTCTGGAATAGCATGAAAAACAGAGTCAAGGGATCCTGCAAATTACAAACAGTAATAGACATAGACATAGTATGGGCATGGTAGAAAGTGGAAGTAGAAATACCATATCAGAAGAAAACAGTTTTGGATCTAACTTGATATGGCCAGCAGTGCATCTCACTTCCCTGGTGCTCTCTCTGTGGCAATTGGTTACGACCACACAGGTGAAAGAGCAGACCTTGGAAAAGCTACAAATAATGCAGACATACTGGTCTCTGAGCATGAGAGACTCATTTTATTGAAACTATAAACTTATACTTGCTGACTGTGTCACGAAACAAGAGTTCCTACTGGACTACTAGACATACTTGAGAAAACTGATCCAAAGGCACCTTTAAGTCTCCAAGTTTTATGCCAGGCCAGATTCTATCTCAAGTTCCATCCAATCTGTCCTTCACTTTAGAGTTCTTATGCATCTGGGAACAAAAATGCCTGGTGCTGGTTGGTAAATATGCTTTGGGATAAAATACCTTTTCAAAGAAGTCTTCACAGCAGTGAACAGCTGCTGGAGATACACCTCATCCATTCACCACCCATCTGCAAAACACACAGTGCCATAAGTCACAACCCATGTTTATTAATTCCCAGAAGTACAAATGAAATTTACAGCAAAGTTCAAAAGTTTCAGAGGATAATTTAGATTCAGGCTTGCAGGCCAAGATAGGAATGAACACCTCAGCAGGACTACGTTCACACATCTGTGGTTTCAGTGTGCCTATGTGTGTGTTTGCCTGGAATGTAACACAGTGAGGCTCCAGAACAGCTAAGACCCTAATCATTGTTGAGAAATACTCCCTGATACTAAGTCAGATAGTTTGTCAGGTGAGCTGATCAAAAACTTTTCAGCAAATAGTTTCTTGCTGGAAAACACTGATTTGTTGAAATTAATACCTTTTGTGAAAACACATTGGTTCCAGTTACGTAATTTCCAGCGAGAAAATGTCATGTTCAAACCAGCATGTCTGGTGAAGACTGGACAGAAGTCTTCCACCAAGAATAGCCAGTTGACTGTCGTGGGAACACTCCCTGGGGGTGTATAGCACCAGGTTTTAAGTTCCTGGTTTGTTGCATGAATGTGGAAATGTGCTCACAAAGAACTGCTGTTCAGGAACCAAGGCTAGATTACCTTGTTAATTTAGGCCACTGTGCTGTTGCCTCTTTTCCTGAAACTTTGAGTCAGAAATGCTGTGACTTGATTCAAAATATCACTCTTAACACTCTGGAGTATTCCTCCAAAACTTTGTCTTTGCTGCAGTTCTTTCCTTCTGCTTCCTTTGGCAGGTCTGGTATTCTAAAAGAAAGAGTGCTGAGGACATTGAATGAGATTTCTCTTTTTCCCAGACACAGGCTAGGTCTGGATCAGATTTAATAAATCAGATAGCATATGACATTGCAATCACATTTCTTCAGCTGGGTTTCATTGTCTTGGGCCTGTCAGAGTACAGTGGTTAGAATCACTGTTCTGGGATTTCACTTTCTAGCCAAATGTAGCATGTCAAAACAGTAATTCATTTCAATATCACACAACAAAAGATTAAATCCATTAATGGAAACATCATGGTTTCCCAACAGAATGGATTCTTTGAAAAAAAAATTTTTTGTGTGAAATCTCACTGTCTGTGAGTGCAAGTTGGCAGTGCATTCACTCCTGACCCTTCAGGATCTCATAAAATGTATTTATTTTGGATATTATGGTTGTAAAGGCAGACATTTACTTACAGCTTTTTGGTCCTGCTGTCAACAAAATTTCTTAGCTCGTCTCTCCATTGTATGGGTATATCCCATACATGACCTAAGACACTTACTCTGCAAGAGGGAAGAGAGGATGGGTGAGGGTATTATGAAAGATGCTCTCCAGAAAAGAGTCAAAGAAAGGAGAAGCAATCTTCCCTAGGAGGTCTGCTGAAAGTCTTGAAAGAAACACCTCTCTGATGTCTAAACCACTGTGACTGGTCTTGACACACGACTAAAATAATTGGCATGGCTCATGCCTTCTTGGAAGGAAGGAAGGAAGGAGAATGCAACTAAAATCTAGAACTAGCTACAAGGAGAGGGTGGACAGGCTCAAACGAGGGTGGTGTATGGGCAAGGTGGATAGGTGAATAAAATCTCCTCCATCTCGTGATCAGGTATAGAGAGGGAATGAGAAAAAAAACCTCAGAATTCCCTGTTACTCATTACTGGAAACATTGACTGTTTTTCCACTCAGTGTATTTTTGCTGGACTTAGGCAGAGGACTGAATGTTATTTAGCATAGTGGTGCTGAAATAGGCACAGGATGAAATGCACACATATTTCTCCATTACCATTTGAATGGATTTTGATTACTCAGAAAGGGACAAAAAATATTGGAGACGTTTTCATTGAATTCACATCCTCAGTCAAGCTCATCTATGCCGCTAGTTGAAGAAGAAAAAGGATAGGCATTGATTAGGGAATTATAAATGTGTGATGTTTTTAGAAGTGTAGTGCATCACTCTCATGCAGAACACTAGCTTTTAGTTTTCTCTCCTTGGGCATCTCACCAGAACTGGTTGCACTATACACAAGACTGGACCAGTTCTGCCTTTAGCTTTGGCAGTTGCCTTTTAAAAGTTTAGAAATGCTGTTGCCCATTTTGTTAATTGAATGTGAGTTTGTGTATAATACCCTTCTGTCCCCAAAGTGAGTGTATATACAGAAGAAGGCTTTAATTAAACTCTGTGTTGTGTAAACATTTTCCTTCATTGTCATGAAAAATAGGGAAAAAAAAGTCAGACCATAACAGCAATAGCTTATTCCATGAAAATACTAGCTGATTGACCTGTTCAGTATGTGGTTTCAGAACATCCTGCCTTGGCAGTAAATTCCCATTCATTAGCTTTTTCTGGCAAAAGTTAAAACAGTTTTGTTTCTATGTTGACAGATTGCTGAGGCACTGCTTTTTATGTGCCTTCAACTGGCAGGCTTTGTAGCTTGGTTTCATCCTTGGTACTGCCTTCTCCTGTGGAGCAGTTGCACATGATAAATCTTCACAGTTGCACCATGGTTGTCCTGAGTGCCTCTACAGAATTGGCTCTGCACTCATACAGCATTCTAAATTCAGCAATGTTGGGCAGGGCAGTGGGAATTATATGTAGAGATTGAAAGAAGGAACATAATTTTTGTATCAAAAAGTGAGAAACCTGGCAGCAAAAATTAAAGATGATTTCCTCAGTCATCCAGATAAAACACATAGCATAGTGAAGGGGGTTCTTCTTTGCTTTTAGAAGAAAAATAAGCAGAAAGTGGCTAAAATAACTCCCCTTGCAAGACCCCAATATGCATTTTGCTTGGCTAAAGAAAAGGGAATGAAAAGAGCTTCTGGAAAATCACAGTCCTTCTACAGTGGTTTCAGGTAGCAAGTGGAAAACTATCAGTCCAAATTTAAAGGTATGACAGAGTCTTGTCCAAGTTATAGATTAGCAAGTCAATTACAGGGTAGCAGGTCTGTGCAAACGTGTGTTTTCTCATGTGAACACTCCTCTGGTGTAATGCTGTTAGCAGCTTAGCAAACCACACTGATTTGCTTGACACGTCACTTGATGTCTGTACTTGCAATCCACAGCTCAATGTTATGTACAACACAAAACAGACTGATCAGAGGCTCAGAAGTGTCCAAAATCAAGAGGCCTTCGACTTAAATGTTGATGTAAAAGATGATAAAAATGATAAAAACCACTTGACTTTGAATGTGTGCACAAGGTAGGTAAATCAGTTGGAGCATCTCATACACTTCTTTGTATATACCGACTTCAGATTACTTTAAATAAACTAAATTCTCCGTTTGCTTTTATGAATTTACTAATGTATGGGATATAAATGTCTACTTGAAGAAAATAAAAATTGCTTAGCACAATGATAGTAATTAAACAGAGAATCAATTCATAAGTCAATTTTTGCTGGCCAGGTAATATTATTTTTTACTGGTATGCAAAAAGATAGAGGTACCCTAAATATTAAAGGTATGTGGAAGAGTTTGTGTGAGACACAAGAAAAAAACTCGAAGGTTTCTTTGGTGCAAGTGCTTTTGAAATAAAGGGATGAGTGTGGACAGACGTGAAAATTGAATCAGTATCTTTGCGTTCTAACTTGAGTAGCAAACTGTGACAAGGGCCTCTTACCTTTCATGAAAAGAATCCTTTGCTTTTGATACAGAAGTGGATACTTTTTTTGTAAAGAGATAAGGAAGTTCTGAAGTGCTGAAAACATCATGAAGTAATCGTTCTTTTTTTGTCTCTGTAATCAACTTCACTCAGAACATTTTTGGCAAAAGTCAAAATCCATATTTACATAATGATAAATTCATATTGCCTTATTGTGCAACTATCTTTGTCGTCTTTCATTCATCAGTAGTTAAGAACTTGGTAATAGAATACAATACATCATTCTAGGTCTGAAAGAGGTGGAAAGTTTTTCACCCAGGCTAATTCTGTACTTTTTGCTGAGGAGGATATGGGAGAATGTGTGCATCTGGAGTGATGTTTCTTGTTCAGTAATCAGCTACTAAGAACTGAGCTGAGACTGCTCAAGTATCATCTCAGGGACCACAAAACAGCCACCTGGGTAGAATTTGCATCAATGAGAATAGGTGACATTGAACTGCATATTCTTAGGTCAGCCAGTCAATCAAATTATTTCTTTCACTGCTTTGTGCTTCCATTATGCTTGCTGTGGAAGTGTTCATACTCAAAAGGTATATTTGAAGCTGTTTGCTTTCTGGCAGTATGTATTTCTTGTTGTAGTTTAAGACTACTGCATATTTCATATGAAATCCTATAGGACATTTTATCTCTATATATATTTATGTTTTTTTATCTTCTCTCTTTTATTGTCAACATGAGATGACTGCATTTGTTGTATTCAAGGTTTTCATCTGTTGGTGAATACTTCCTCTAGAAACACTGTTTTCTTCCCGTGTCATTATATATATATTATATATGTAACATCTTGTTACATTCCTTTTCAATGCAAGATTTTCAAAGTACCACCTGATCCACCATGATTACTCTTACATGCCTTTCATCCACCCCCTTTTTTTGCTATTTATTTAAACTTTGTACACCGTATGCCTAGGCTCTCCTTAGGCTCTCCCTGCCACAAGGGAGTTGTGACTGGAGATGAAGCCTCTAGGTGACACCATCATACAAATAATCAGCTATAGAGAATATTATTTCAGTATAGAGGATTGATTTAATTTGGGAAATAGCCAGCAGGCATAAAGCCAGAGCTCTGTTTCTGTATGTTTCTGGTATCCAGTTCATTGACACACATGGTGGGCAGAGACACTAGAATACACGAGAGCTCTTGAAACAGAAGGGGCTTGTTCTCTTTTTAACTCTTATAAGAAGTGTCAATATCATTCTAAAGCCTATCACAAACTCCTGACGTGTAAAGGGCTTACATGCTGGGTTTGGGGTAAGTATTTTCTGGGCAATCTGACTCTCTAGCTAAGACCTTTCACTTAAAATACAGAGAAGTAGTGGTCCATCTCTCTGGGAAGCCTCTAGGGTTGTGATGCTTTTATTGCAAAGTATTCAAAGAATAGGGGGAAATCTAGTGACATTGAAAAGCAGCTTCAAAAGGCTACTTGGAATATTTAGTTAGTTCCAACATCAGTTCCATCAACTCTTATAGTGGAAAGTGGACTGGTACTTTGAGTAAGTCTGTTTAAATTGCTTAGGCTATGGCTTCATCTCTGGTTGCTGAGCTTGGTAGCCTAGTCATCTTCCTCTTCTTTTCCCTATAAATTGTATACATGCCTTATCAATATTCCTAAATTAGTTTAAAGTTGGCCTACTAATGATCTTTATAACATGATGCAGCTTTCTAGTAGAGAAACCAATACAGAAAGACTGCTGAAATCTCAACGAACAGGTATGTATAGTCTAGCTGTGGCTATGCATCTACCTATGGATATACATAGTTAGGTACTGAAGGCTTCAACTTCACAATTTTTTCTTTTCTTTAATCTGGAGAGTATCCACCTCGTCTCAGCCAGCTAGTGGTTGGCTATGGTCATCTTAACTGGGTATTATTTATGACATTAGAGCAAATGATGTCTCGTTCAAATTGCAGTGGTTCTTGGTTAGAGGAGCTTCTCTCTGGGAGGCAAATACCCAGGACTGCTAGGTTTTTCTAAACCTTATTGCCCACATACCTTTTGCAGACATGGGAGACTGATCACTGATGGTTCTATTTACTCTCTCATTTCTGCTTTCTGCCTACACTGGCTTGGTTTTGTTTTCTCTTCTTTATATCATCTGTGAAAGTTCTCATTCTGATCTCATATTGCTGACGAGCTGAAACATAAAGTTAACTGAAAATATTATCAGTTTTCTTCAGGTACAAGTTTCAAGTCTGTCTTTCTCTTACTGGCCATTCTTGCATGGTCATTTTTTTTCATTTTTTTTAAGAGACCGTGGAGTTAAAGAGATGGTACCACAACCTACCCCCAAGGGTGCCTCTTTTCCTTTTTTGAGAGCCACATCCTCATAAATTCTAGGGATATATCTAATTCACTCCTTGACACTTCCAAGATAGTTTGATTCCCTGTTGGTATTTGAGTAGCACCACAGGCTGGCTAGACAGCTTGGGTATTTTACTCTCCTCTTATTGGTAATTATGCAGAAATAATTACATCCAGTTCCAATTCAGTTATTTGTTTTCAATAGCAGCTACTTTGGCACAGCACATCATTGAACAGATGGTTTCATTTGTTTCTAATCTTGTGAGCCAACTGAAGTCAGTGGTTGTGCTGTATTTCTTTCAAAGTTGTATCTGTCTTGAGTCAGCCAGGCTTAACAGCATTGCTTTGAAAGCAGCTATTCTCTTTTATTTTTTTTAACTACCCAGCTCTACAAAGAAATAGTTTAATTGCTTTCAATACTGCCAGGCTTTCAAAATGAGGATTGGAGACTTCTATTCTAGTGGAACAATAATCATTTACCTTCCATGCTAAGGCCAGGGAAAGTCTTCTCCTACCTGCTTTATTTAAAGTAGTAGAATCTTTTGCAGGTCATTTAGGTGGCACCTATAGCACAGAGAACCATAAATATAGTTTGATACTGAAACTTTGAGAAATACTTTGGTGATGACTTTGTTAATGGAACCATCATTCTCTGTGAAATAAATATGAAAAGGTCTGGGAGACTTCTTTGGTATATACACCTGTATCTTGGCCTCTAAAATGAATAAAAGCAAAACAATGCGTCCATAAGAGGAAATACATATATTTCAGTACGAGAATTCCTACAGCAGTTTCCTAATTGCTTTTTTAAAAATGTGTTTAATTGCTATAGTTTCTGCACATTTGTAATATAAACCTGTACTAATAGATGCCAATTGAAAGTTCCACATGGTGTCAATGTAGTCTCTCACATGATTTATGTATTGCAGTTTTCTCAGTGCTAAATCATATGCTTTTGCATATGTGGCTAAATTGGGTAGGAAAAATAATAGAGAAATTAATTATTATCTCTTTATCATTAGAAATTTTCTTGTCAATATTTTGTTCCATTTGTTTCCTAAGTTTTCTTAAGCATTATTACTTCATTAGTTGGGACTTAAAGATCAAATGTTTTCTTTGGAGAGTGGGCTACTGTATTTCTGCTAAAAGTTTCTTTGTGTTTTGAAAAGGTACTTTGGCTCTGGCACGGCTCCCAGTAGTGGTATGGTCCTCATGGAGGTTGGCTTACTCAGTGGTTTCTCTGTGTCACCAGATTTTGTTCCATTAGACAATACAGTTAAGAAGACAGAAAAAGACAATGGAAAAGTCAACCTATACTTAGACTCTGTAAGTTGGAAATAACAACGAAATGTGTTTGTGGTGATGTTAATCTTGACTTTGACATTGTTATGCTTAAATTTGGAAAGACATGATTATTTTCTTTGGGGAAATCGACATCTGCTATTTACATGGAATTAATAGTTCTTCTGTTTTTTAAGTGAGACTGATTGGATTGGTGCAACTCAATTGTATTTGTAAGGGTTTTCTAAATTAGGCCTTTAAAAAATTACACATAAGAAGGCTTTCAAGACAAGTTTCAAGTTTCATTTGACCAAAATGACTGCAAATGAGATAAGCATCTTTATATGCATCTTGACCCTTAAGCCTTTAGAAATGGACTACCACAATGCTAAAAGTCCTTACCTCTTCCATGAAACCACCACCCCCAGGGTTCTCAGGATGTTTCTCTTTGGTTTTTCTAGCTAAATGAAACACAGGTTTGTGTGGATATTCCGGCTGTGAGAGACTTCAAGGTGGCAAATATCCAAGATGCTTCAGTGACTGTAGTGGATTACTATGAACCTAGTAAGTGTCAGTCATTTCAAATGGCACATTATTATTCAGAAGTTTAAAAGAAAGTTTCTTCTTGTAGGAATAGAATAAATTTTAGTGAAGAAAAAGCTGCATTGAAGTGTAGTCTTTTTGGACATTCACGTGCCCAATTTGCTAACAAGTAGTAGGGTTTTCACATATCTATTGTCCTAATGGCTTGGTTCCTCAACTGTTGCAAATTGCCTGGCCCAGTATGTTCCCAAAACTATTAAAATGAAGCAGGAGCTTCACTGTGATTCACTTACCAAGTTAATAATTACTTCTCAAGTAGCTTTGTCATCTGTTTCTTACTTAAACTAAGAGTCCTTCAGGGGAGAAAATGCCAATATTTCGACTTCTGTTGTTACCTAAAAAAGGTGTACATTGGAAAAGCCATTTCCAATGGCTTTTTTCGGGGGGGGTTGGGTTGGTTTGCTTGTTTGTTTGTGGGTTTTGGGGGGCTTTCTGTTTGTTTGTTGTTTGTTTGTTGTTATGTATGAGTGTATTATATGTAATATGTAGTATGTGTTATATAGAGTGTGTTTTAGAGGTGGGCAACAATGTAGAAAGCTCTTTGGCAAAATTAAAAGCAAGAAAAAATTACAGGCTGCTGGAGAAGATACTAGGTTTTCATTACATGAACCATCTGGTACATTATTAAGGATTGGTTTGAGATAAAACATAAAAAAGTTGTATAGGCAATATTTTCATGCTTTTTTAGCACAATACAAAAGACAACCAAATATGTGTGCTACTAGATGAAGATCACATTTTTTCTATATAGGCTGAAATTCTTGTTCATTCACAAAATTTTAAAGAAAAATAGAAAATTAATAGTTATTAATACACTGTCCATTAATTAGAGCATGCTTTAAGAGTTAGTGGCTTAAAAAATTACAGCAAGTTTTTTTTTTGAGAGAAACACATAAGAGTTAGAATCTGTGACTGAAATGAATTTCCAGTTCCTGGGACAAGAGCTCAGGACCTAATCTTCTATAAGAATGCTATTAGATAGGCTAATAAATATGTTTGTTGTAAAGTCACAGGTAAATGCACATGTAAATGCTTTTATTATATTGAAATAAATTTAGTTCATAAATTCTCAGTTAGCAAACTGATAGTAAGGACCAAAATGTATATGATATAATCAGTGCTGTAATTTCTTTAATTTCAAGAAAATGGTTTGTGCAAATATTATTTTACAGGACACCATTCCTATTACTATATAGCATAGATATATTATTGGTCAACATATATACATATGCCGAGTTCTTCTGGGAGAATTCCTTCCTGTCTAATACAGGAATGTGACTTTATTTTAATTTATTATTTTCCATCACTGTTGTAGTTGGTGACCCAAGCTGCAGGGATATATTTTATGTGATGATGACAAATGCATGTCATATTCAGAGCTAGGAAATGCCTAAAGGTCTCCTGCTCTGGCATTTATCAATAAATGTAATTTAGGTGTAAGAGATAGCTTGGATGCCAGTACAGCATTGTTCTCTTACCTGATTTTTTAGAACTAGATAGGTGTCACTGTTTGGTAAGCATTTTGGTCCACAAAATTACATATATTTTTAGTACCCTGAGGCTTGTAATGAGACTGAATATAAGTTCAGTTTAAAAATGCTGCTTCTAAAAAGAGAAGTTGCAAGGTCTCTAGTTGGAAGGAAAAAAGAAAAAAAGCCACTATGAGAAAGGAACTTTGCAAAAGCTTGTTCTGTCAGCAATTATCATGCATTGATGTTTCTGAAATGAATATGATTTTTCAGACTTCTAGTCTGGCTCTGTAGCAGCCCTTCAGGGAATGGGAGAGCAAAATTACAAGAGCAGGACCTAGGGGAGGTAAGGAGTCCCAGGTTCAGGAAGCTGAAGCTTCCAATATGTGATAGAAAAATCATGAATTGTGAGAGAAAGTGTCAGGAGAGACCTTGTTCTTAAATGTTATAGCCAGCAACTTGCCAGCTAAAGCATGTGAGTTCCTTTGTTATGTAGGTAGGGGCAAAATCTCTTTCAAAATGTTTGTCCAAGGTTTGTGAACAGATTGTGTCTAACAGTTGAGATTGAGTCTATGAAATTGTGCCTTTCACCAGGCATTGGCTTGAACACATTGAGGTGTTCTGGGTGAAGAAAAACAAGTAATGACTGGGCTTAAATATCAACTCTGGGAAGTGTTTTGCAGTGTATGATGAGGTCTGTGTCAGAATTTAGTGCATCCTTTAAAAATTATTTCTTTTTGAAGCTAGGTTCTCGGTTAATTTTCAGAAATTCATTAACTTATGTTTACTAATCTTTCTGAACAGGGAGAAGAGCAGTGAGAAGCTATAATTCAGAAGTAATGCAAAGTGTAACCTCTTGTGACTTCTGTGAAAGTGATTGCAGCCTTTGCCACCGAGATGGTTCTTCAGCCTTGCTTCAGCACTCTTCATTGACCTCCTTGTTCTGTGTGCTCTTTGTCCTTCATGTAAACTTGCTGTGCAGTTGGGTGCTGTAGAAGGAAACAGATTTAGTTTCACATCTAAGGTTTCCATAAATTATCCAAAGAAAATTTTATGTTCAGATACCAGCCCGTCTTTAGTGATTACCATGACCAAACTCCTGCTGTGTTCAGGGAGAACTGGGCTGGCCCATATGGTAAATTTCTGGCTGTGCCAGAAAACTTCTACAAGTGTCTTCTGGAAAAGCTTTCCAAGTGTTAGTTTCATATTGAATTTATTTTCTGAAGAAGCACAGAGTTACTGAGAAAGCAGTGTGATAAAAAGTAAACTTAGTTCCATATTCCCACTTTGTTTGTACCCCAGCTTCCAACTGTGCTTGTTTTTTAGGGATGAATGTTAGTTTACCATGCTTTTCCAAAACACTGTCTGCTTCTCCATTAGGGTGTTGATAAGCAGTGATAGGAGCTTGGTATCAGAGCTCACTTTGTTCTGTTCTGAAGATGTGACACTCAACATTAATATTGAATTTCTCTTTGTGTTCTCATGTGGAATAATATTTAAAAAAAAGAAGGAGCTGGCTTCAGAGCAGATCCAAGAGCCAAAAAGTACTGCATTTACAAACTGCTGAATGCTCCAGAAAGTCGTCAGTCTTCTTTTTCTTAATCATTACAGAGAAGGTTGGCGGATTTTTTGTCAATTCATAAGCTAATCATGCTTGAATATAAGGCCTCAGGATGTTCTCATGCATTTTACTCTGAAAGGCTTTTTACTGTAAATGCGTCAAAGATAAAGTCTGTTTTTCAGACTTTATTTTTCCAGGGTTATTCAGAAACAAATGCAATTCTCTTTCCATGTGAGAATGTTGGTGTCAGCTGGCATATATTTATGGCCAGATGAAGGAAGTTTGCTTTTAACCTGTTCTGTTTTTTTGATGTCTCCTAGAAATGTCACTCTGGGGCGTCATTTATGTCTTGTGCTTTCAGTGTCATCTTGTCAGTAGTTCAGGTGGCATAACCCCAAACAGTTGTTTACTGCTTACAGTGCCATGTGAGTTGGTGGCCCTGGGTGCCATCTGTGCCCCTTGTTTCTGGTAGTGGGAGAGGCTTTTAGGAGGCATGGGCTGCATATGCATTCAGTCCAGCCAAACAATTCACGTTCTTGCTCAACCTTAACCGCGTCCATGTATGCTCGAGTGCTCTGCTGGAGCGGAATGGAGGAGAGGAATGGTGAAAAGCAGCAGGCACTTTTACACCCAAACCTGCTTCTTGCACGTGGGGAGAATTACAGATCTCTGTGAGTGTGGAAATGTGTCAGCTTGGGAGCTCGTTGCTCCTGAGTGAATGTATGAATGCTTTCCTTGTCTGGCAACCAATCTGTCCTTCTTCTACACTACCTGTAATATGTAACTCTTACTTCTTTTTGATAAGGCAGCCAAGCTGTTACACTCATAGTTACTAAAATGAACTTAATAGCTGTCATGCTGACTAAGAGAGGTGGAAATTATAATTTCTATTGATTCCCTTTCTTTAATACCTTTTTGAGACGGAGTGTGTTTTTGTGCACATGTAATAATATGGCAGTGACTTTCTTTGAGCAATTTCTAATTTTTATTCCATTTTTGCTACTGCTTAAAATATATATCTTTGTATTTATGCTCATTTGTAATGTTGTTCACAAAGGAAATTTTGCATAGTACCATGGGAAGAGGCCTGAATTGGGGGTGCCTTCTAATGCCAGTGTATACGTTTTAACTGCAGAACTAGTTTAGATGGGGTTATTTGTTTTACTTTACCTGTTTTTGGAATTTACAATGCTTTACACAAATTTGGGGTTCTGTCCTGTTTCTCAGGCAGAGCTTAGGCCTGGTTCTTCATGGTCATTCATGCTTTTCACTTGTCTTTGGTGTGTTTTGGATTTAGCCTTTTGAGTAGTTAATTAGTGCCTGAGCAGAGTGTGTGCGCTGCTCTGACCCATATGAAGTAATGTATTTATTGAAGACAAACTCACTGCTTAATCAGTAGAATGCAGGATCTTACCCTCTGTGTAAGTCTTTCACTTGGTTATATGGATCCAAAGCTAAGAGAAATGAAGATACAGTCTTAAACACGTCCCTGCATCTCAAATCCTTTATTCATTTATGGGAGCCTAAATCAAACTGTGCCAAGTGTAAGATCTGGAAAAAATTCTCATCTAAACTGGGGTGTGTTTTGTTGTGGGTTTGATTTTCTTGTGACCTATGAAAGTTAGTCTTCTCTTGTCTTTCAGAATAGCAGACTTGACACATCATTTGCCTCCCTTTAATACAACTTCAAAAACCCAAAGCTCACATACTTCCAGGTTTTTCTATATGCAGGGTTTTTAACAAGGACATTGGCACCTGATTAATGATAGGATAAAGGGGCTTATTTTTTAGACAAGATGTACTGGAGATAAATTGCTCTTTTGCAGTAGATAGTAGGAATAAATTAGTTCTGTTTTGCATGCAGTCCAGTCTTCCTGAAAATCCTCCAAGAAAAACGGATTTAAACTGCTTAGTTGAGTTTTGGACACTGCAGCTTTCACTAGTATTCCCTTACATTTGTTTTCGAGACAAACAACACATGTTTTTAAATTACTTTTGGCTGCCTTGCACACTATATTAAGAATCATCAGTCATAATGCACCATGTCAGGGAAATTGTTGGAGTCTGGAATAAACATCCTCTTTTGTTTTACTTTATTCTATACAGCAGGCATATTATTGCTGGCATCCAATCTGCATCTGTATCAATTTTAAAGGAACAGTATGACTTTAAACAAATGTTTACACCAGCTAGCTTTAACATTCCTGCATCAGTGCCTTCAGTCACTTTGCAGTAGTGGCTGGTGCTCTGAATGAATTGTAGAGGATATAGTTTGTACTGTGTTGGCAGTAAATGGAACAGCAGAAATTGAATATTTGGCATAGTTACTTTTTTTTTGTTTTCCTCATTGTTGTGTGGGAACCTTTACACAAATGCTCAGCATATATGTTATCCCCATTGCTCTATAACATCCATTTTGGATATTAGGGGGACCATACCCCCACTGAAGTTAATAGGAAATCTTGTTGCAAAAAATCTTTTGGAACTCTTTAGCAATAAGGTCTATAAGGAGCTTTAAGGGGTGATGCTAAAATCAGTCATGAGAAGGTATTCTGTGATGGAGTCTTTATGTTGTATTGTCTGAACATTTCTGCTGTCCATTGAAATCTGAATGTATGCTGGTACTTCCCATGCCCTTTTTGGCCATAAGGTGTCAATGGACATGGTCTGTCAAGGGCCCCTTAATATGCTATTGAATCAGTAAGATATATTTACTTAGGATGGAGTCTAAAACAAAACTATAATGTATTTTAAAGGTATTCCCCCCAAATTCTGCTTCTGCTCTCATCCATGATCTTAGCTGAGGATTTCTCTACAGATTTCAATGTGGGTGTCATTTAGAGATCTTTTATACTAAATGCTGTTGTACAGAATAGGAAATTATTTAGATGGTTTAGAGAACCTCAGAATCTGCACTCTGGGCCAGCTCAATGGCTGGTTTGGTTCCCAGCATGGCACCACCATAGAATTGTTTATGTTGGAAAAAGACCTTTAAAATCATTGGGTCCAACCATTAAGCCAGCTTTGCCAAGTCTGTCGCTAAACCATGTCTCCAAATGCCACATCTACACTCTTCATAAATACCCCCAGGGATGGTGACACCACTGCTTTCATTGGCAGCCTGTTCTGATGCTTAACAGTGAAGAAATTTTTCCTAATATCCAATCTAGACCTCCCCTGGCACAACTTGTATCCAACACAAGCCGTGCAGGTATTCCCAGTTAGCTTCCATACCATGTGCTGCTGCTCACTTTGCAAGCAGGAGTTTGTGGCTTGTGCACATCAATGGCACACGATGAAAGGGGAAGGTGGCTGGTGGGTGCAGGAGAAACATGAGAGCCAAATCCAATGTTCATAGACTCATAGAATGCTAAGGGTTGGAATGGACCTTACAGATCATCTAGTCACAGCTCCTCTGCTGTGGGCAGGGAAACCTCCCACTAGACTGAGTTTCTCAAGGCTTTATCCTGCCTAGCTTTGAGCGCCGCCAGAGTTGGGGCATCCACAACCCCCCTGGGTAACCTGTTCCAGTGTCTCACTACGCTCACAGTAAATAATAGAACCTAAATTTCCCTTCTTTCGATTGGAACTCCTTGCCCTGTTACTACAGTTCCTGACAGAGTCCCTCTCTGGCTTCCCTGCACACCCCTTCCAGACACTGAGAGGTTGCTGTGACATCTCCACACAACCTTCTCCAGGGGAACAGTCCCAACTTTCACAGCCTCTCTTCACAGGGGAAGTGCTCCAGTTCTCTTATCAGCTTCATGGCCTGTCTCTGAACTTGCTCCAACACTCTCATGTCCTTCTTATATTGCAGGCATCTCTTTTGCCTAGAAAGTCACTGTTGACAATCAAAACCTAAGATGCAAAAATCGGGTTTATTCAGTTTTCAAAATACTATCCTAGCAATATTTATCTGAATATGTTGTTCAAGTTGGTATGAATATTGACAACATTTGATTTTAGCTGAGTCCTGCAGAAAGCATATGTATATACATAGCTGTTATACCCTGCAGTGTTCTATGTGTGTGCATAAACACAAGATCTTCACAAAGTGCCCAAAACAGCAACTCTGTGTAATGTTCTGTGTTTAAGAAAGAATATGTTGGAAAGGAACTAATGCTGAATGGCATAATTCTTCTGTCTGAAACACTAAGAAAGAGGATTCAATTTTCATTCTAATTATTAATATTATTTTTGTTACAACATTTCTTCTTCTACCATAAGTTCTTATGCAGTGAACCATCTCTGTTCAATCTCTGAAGATTTTGAAATAAGATGCTTAATTTATCTATAAAATATTTCACTTCCATATTGTTTCTTATTAATTTTAATGTATTTCTGTGTGCCAAATGGAAATGCCATTGCTCTATTGCTATTCCAGGCAATAAAGGATGATAGTGTGCTGTATTAGATTAATGATTATTTTTCCTATAGATAGCTTGTTTTCCGATAGGTATGAGCATTAATTCCGTATGTGCTGCATTTGAGTCACCAGTACTCCAGTTTAAGATTTATCTTTAAAATCAAATAATTAGTTGTATTTCTTAGTAGCTACCCAAAAACTTCATCAGCATTGCTTGTATCTTATATTATGAACTGGGTTTTTTTTGTTGTTATTGTTGTGGTTTTTAGTTTTGTTAGGTTGTATGGGATACTGAATACAAAGATGAAAATTAAGATATGCTGGCTCAGTGGAAGTATATGAGTGTGTATAATGTCCTGGTAACTGGCACATCTCTTCTTTTTCCATATCAGGCCTTAAACAACTTGAGCTAAAATTCTTGACTGCCTTGAGAAATAGTCAGATATCCAATTTGATGTTAGGATCATCATTCACATTTCCACTCTTGATCAAATCAGAAATTGTAGACAAATAATGCTTTTATGAGCCGTTTTGAGCAAACAGAGATGAACTAACATGCCAACTATGCAAATAGATTCTGTCTTTTCAAGCAATAAAGCAAATGTTAAGGAACTAGACTGTTTCAAAGGACTTTGGAAGATTGTAATTAGTTTATTTTTCTTGAAATAAAGTTTGCAATAGCTATTTTTAAATGCTATTAAAGATGACTTTTAATAATATATGTCTAATGTTTGCTTGTTTAACAATACAGCTACTTGTAGTAGATCAGAGTTTCTGTATGCTGCTGACCACTACCAATCCTCAGCACTTTCCTCATCTGTGCTTTAAAGCTCAGAATTTAGTAATATAAATAACATAAAATTTAAAAAAAATATTTCAACAGTGGCTTCCCTGGTCAGGCGGTAAACAGTCACCTCAATTTAGAAATCTGCTATTCTGTTTAACATGAAGTTATTCCAAAGTTTGCTGGGATCTGTAACAGAGGTAGTGTGTTGTGATGAGCTCAGTTCAGGTAGGCCCTTGTGGTCATAGAGAACACCAGGAACTGTACTGTTGTGTGAAAAGGAAAAATTCGTCCAGATACAGAGCTAATTGCTGAAGTGGAAGTAAAAGAGCAAGAAATTTTTATGCCAAAATATCTTATACAAACATAATTGAATTAATGTGCAGAATTTTTTTTTCGGATGACCTGCCATTTCTCATGGTTTAGAAGTTTGGTCTCCATGACACTGTCTTTTCCTAATTTTCCTCATAATTCTCTTGCTGTTCATCTTGCCTGCCCTTGAAAGAGCTTCCTGGCCCATTTAATCTCTGAGGTCTGCTCAGCCTCTTCTGCCCTGACCACTCACCATCTCGCCTACAGGTCAGTAGCCATTTCTGTGCTCATGTGTCACAGATCTACCCTCTCCTTCAAAGCTCTTATGACCTGTCAATCTTCTTTGGACTGATGGAGAAGTAGCTATCAGCTCAAACCCTGTATGAATCAAAAAACACTTGGGATTTGTCAGCACAGATTTATGAAGCTGAAATAATCTTTAACCAACCTAATAGCTTTCTGTGGTAAGAGGATTGGGTGTGTGCACAAGGAAGAACAGTGGAGAGACTTTAGTAGGGCTTTCTCTCATAATTTTTTTTCTGTTTCAATATTGATAATAGTCCTAAATAAAGAAAATTTGGAACATGAGATATTCTGATGACAGACCAGTCTCTAGAAAAGTGGTTTTGGGGCAAGCTACTAGGTAAAATGTAGAAGCAAGCAGAGCTTAAGTGTAAATATTTGTGCAGACGTACCATTTCTCCCTGCAGAAGTGTCTGACAGATGCATGTGTGAGTAGTGCATAAGTGGTGATTCCTCTTTTTTCCTGCCCCATGGACACCTTTAAAAGGGCCATGAGCCCATGCTGAGGATGTGCTCATGCTCAGACTGCAGTACCCTGCTCCTCGTGCTGTGCCTGTCCAGCCCTAGCTGGGTGTTCATTTCTTGAACCAGCCACGATCTTAAGCATGGCTACCTAGGTAAGTGAGGATTTTAATACGTCTGAAGCAAAAATGAGAAGTTATATCCCTAAATAAAGAATAAAATGACACTTTAAAAAAGCCTCTTGATCTGATTCTCAACAGCTGCCTACCTGGGAGGCTCTGGATTTTCCTGGTGATTCTTCTGGCTCACACTGATGGAAAGGGAGGACTGAGCTGATGGATACTTTAGGTAAGTGGATAGATATTTCGTTATATTTTTTTAGACAGGAACGCTCAGTTAAAGTGCTAGATCAAGAGACAAGGATAGCAATAGAAACACATGTGGAAATAATGTACTAAGAAGGCTCTGTGGTTTCATATGCAGAAAAAAGATAGAAGCCAACTCCAGCTCAGTGGGCAGCTAATTAAGCCAGAGGCCTCTCGGTACATTATATTCTTAGTTCAGTACAAAAGCATGTATCAGCAAGGTGCCATGTAATTTTTCCTTTATAGTTCACACTTCGATTTCAGGAATGAACAAGTCATCACCCCTATAGTAATTATTTAAAGATAGGGTGGCTGGATGTCAGATCTGAGTGTCAATATGATAAATGTGTCTTGTTTGTGTGGATGATCATTGTCCTTGATCAGTTGTTCACATGCAGTTTATATCTGTTGTTTTTCTGTTCCTGATTTTAATTGAATCTTAGAAGAACAAAAACACAAATGCTTTTACTGCTCAAGTGTTGCAGACTCTGAACAGAGGCTTTCACCCAGCTCAGCTGTGACTGCAGGCTCCAACAGCAGCCTCTGACTCCATCAGACCCAGACTGACCTCACAGCAGATCTTCTACTGCAGCAACTCTCTTCCTTGTTTCATTCTTCTTTGTATCTCTTTGGATTCTTCCTTCTTCCTCATGGCTCTCTTTCTCCAGGCCCTCAGCCTCCAAGATCCCCTAACCAGCCAACCCACCCCTTTTAGCACATTTATCTTTATTAGTCACAGCTGCAACCCATTAAGGGCAAGGCTGTTCCTCTTCTTTGGTAATTAGTACAACTGTGACTTACCAGGAGCAAAAGCACCTGTAATCTCTTCTTCTACACCTGCATTCAACAACATGAATTTGTCGAGAGAGTTATAAGGAGTGATTTTGCCATTGCTACATATTCTGCTTGCTCCACTTAAGATTGAATGCTACAGCTTTCATGGATCCTTTCTCAACTCCATCCACTGTTTTTCCAATACACAGAGACCAACCACAGTCTTTTAAAATACTTTTATTACAGGATACAGGAGAAGCAAAAAAAAAGGTGTGAATTCTTTGTGAGGAAGCACAGCGTGTGGTCTCAAAGTGGTACCTCTCACCGAAGGAGTATGAGACTCCATATGACACAGAAAACAAAGCCTCTTGTGATCAACACAGCTCTGCCTCAGCTGCTTCTCTGGTTTCATTCTTTTTCCACTCATTCATAATGACTTTATTCTTCTGCTTTTGCAAGAAGTAGAGCTGGGATAATGCTGCACAAGGTCATATGCAGGAACTCTCTAACACAATCCTAAACTTCAAGTCCCTCTAGATTAGCACATTTCACCTGGCAGCCAGCGGGGCACATCTGGCTTGCAGGAGGTTTGAACATAGCCATTTTCCTTGGCTGTGAGTTATGAGAGCTGCAAGCAGAACTGGGCAGCGGCAGGCACAGGGTGACAAGGAGAGGGGCAGAACAGAGGTGGCTGCCTGGAGCAGGAACTGCCTGGCAGACTGCATTTGTTTGCACAGTCTCACCCCAATGCCCAGGCACGAGAGTGGCTGTCTCCCACCTGGGGAGGCAGCCAGCCTCTGTGCCTGGTCTCTGGCCAAAACATACCTTTGGCAATGGGATGTGAGTCTGTCTGAGAGACATGAGAAAGCTGGCTGTGTGGAAGAAGGAAAGCAAGAGCAGAAGGAGCAAAACTTTATTGCAGCTAAAGTTGGACTGTTGGTGCTAGATCAATGTACAGATCAGTATTTTGTGCTAGGGGCAGCAAAACTGAGAACAAGAATTGTCTAGGAAGCTCAGCTGCCATGGGAAGATTGAATGAATTAGGGTCCCTTGAAGTTCCAGGAGATAGGGATGTGGTTAAGATATTTCTCTCTCAGCTATGTCTAGCTATTTCAAAAACTCTTGAATATTCAGGAGAGTAATTATTTCACTGTGACCATAGGAGGTAAGATTAGAACCACTTGAATAAATTGCAGAAAGAAAGTTTCAGTTTAAACAATAGGGAGAACCTTTCTAGCAGGAGAAACTGTTGGGCAGGCTGCTGTGGGACACAGCCTGCTTCTTTCTTCAGAAAGAAGAGCAAATTAGCAAAACACCTTCTAATAATGACCTGGACCTGTATGAGACTGTCTAGGTGGTGGAGATGGAATAAGCAATCTCTTGCTGTTCTTCCTAGAGCTATTTTGTTATGAGCTGATGTCTACAAGCTCTGCTGCTATCACACAGAATTGGAAAGTTTTTACAAGAGACCTACTGAAATGCACGAGATGTAACTTTCTGCTGATGTTAAGGGAAGTGCTGAAAAACTGCTTTGAATTTACTGGAGTTATAGTGGAGTTTTGTGGTGATTATGAAAATCTAGGCCATAATTCCCTCCAAAAGTCACTGCTTATTCTTAAGTCTTAGTCTTAGTCTTCTAAGTATTAGTCTTCTTAGTCTTAGTATTCTAAGTCTTAGTCTTTAAGACTAAAGTAGGACTGCCCAGACATTTGAATAGGATTCACAGTATGTGCAGAATGAAAGTCATTCTTGAAAAGGCTTTATTAGAAAGTAGAGGATCAGGTGCCCTATAAGAGGAGTTATCAGATGCAGTGATCTGAATTTTTGAGCCTTTCAGGGGCTGTCTAGAAACAAATAATTTTGACCTGGTAACCTAACTACAGCTTGGAGCCTGCAACAACAGATACTATACTCTCAGGCTGTTCCTAAGGTCAGACCAAATCATATCTTATGTTTTGTGGGTTTCAACACCCAGCTCCTCATCATTATAAAGAGATTTAAGTGTTGTGTTTGTGACTGTGGTGGTTACAGCTGTGATGTCAGATTACAGCTTGTAGATTCAATGTACAGACTATGAGCAAACTACCTGGGGAATGTTTTCATTAGTAGCTATGGTTTTGTGCCAAGATTTGTCCTCTGTATCATATTTCTGCTGAAATTTCTTAATTCTTCACCATTTTCCTTCCCAAAGATAAAATCAAAATGCCAGAGGTAACAAAACCAGAAAAATTCTACCAAATTAAGTGTATAAAACAAATAAGGAATTTCTTTCCCCCTGGTGAGAATTCTCACTACCTCCATAAGGGACCTTGGGAAGAGAACAAGCAAGGGACAGAGAGATGTCCTGATCTCGTTAAACTTTTAAGCTCTTGAAAAATATGCCATTAACATTTACAGAAGGAAGTCTGTCCTGGTTGTTCAACAATACTGCTTGCTAGAGCTGCTAGTGACCATTCAAGGGACTCAGAGAATTACAGTGGAGTACAGTAGAACACATATATCAAGGACAAATCAACAAAACCCAACCTGCAGGAGGCAGCTCTAAGTATAAGGAGAGATTTTTCACCTCTGCAACTTAGAAATTTTGCATATCCACATATGAATGGAAGCACAGAAGTTTGTTATTTTCTGTTCTACAGCTTGCAGCTGCATATATAAACACCTTACATTTTAAATCCTCCCAAAGATGTGAAGTGCCCAATGGTGTAGGTCTGATATCCTGGCAGTTCAACTCAACATCTCCAAATGAGTGTTGACAAGGTATGCAGACTCATTTGATACTTTCTGTATTTCCATTCTGGGGTGCTGATCCTATGAAAGATGCTGTGATGCTGAATCACAGCAAATACCAGAATTACTGCCCTTGAGTAATTTTAAAGTCTGGGAGAACAGTTGATTGCATCCATTTTAAAAGTCAACTTCTGTGTTATTAATTTTTTAAAAAATTACTAGTTCTTGGTGAAGGCAGTAATCATTAGCACAAATGGGTGCACGCCTTGCAGCACATAGAACACAGACAGAGTCAGGCATGGAATTTTCTTTGGAGGCCACCAAGGAGTCTTAGCTAAGGCATCTTTTCAAAGTCCTGATGTAATGCTCGTCTGCCAGCTGTACATATTTTGATTTTTTAGGCTGCCTTGAAGTACTTATGTTGAATATTTCAGAATCAGAAATACAGATGACTTTCAGTTCTTGGTTTCTTAAAATCCCTGAGTCCCAGGGAGCTGTAAGTGATCTGCTCCTTTGAAAATGAGCTCACTGCTCTTCAGTGACCTAACTATGATTATAAAAGCTTACTGGTAAGTTAAGATTGGAAAAAAAATTGCCAATAGGCAAAAAATGAAAAAAATCTGCACACACAGTATTTATATAACTTGTGTAATGCCTAGTGGGTGAGCTTGGCAGGGTCTGAAAACCAGGTGACAAAAGATATTTCTAATTCTTTTTCTCCTGATGCCAGCAAAGAGCTTGGTGTAATTTTAGTTTTCTTCTCAGCCCTCAGCATGCTCTATTAGATTTTATCTGGTTTTATTAGAATAGTCAGTTTTTGTGCAAGTCTTTCCATACATGAGTTAAGCAGAGAAAATAAAGGAGGTAGAAATATTAAATGACTACACTGTTAGATTATTTTTTCTTTTCTTTACAGCAGAGCAAACAAAGTTTATGTACCACTATCTTTTATGAAGGAGGTTGAAGCTCAGGCAGAAGTGGTTTACATTTAATTTTTGATTTAAAATCCCTTTTTTTTTTAGCTTATTTGGAAAATGCTAGCAGTTTGGAGAAAGTACATGTTTAGCCACTGTCTGTTTCCACTGGATCCTATGCCTAACCCATCCTATTACAAGGTTCCAAAGCCGCAGGAACTCACCAAGTTTCCTTCCAATCTTCCAGATGATCTGCAAGTATTTCAGTAAATCTTGTGTAGAATCAATCCTAATACAAAATTATATCCCTTAATTAAATAAATAACATGCAGTTCACTACCCAAAGACTTTTAAAACAGGTTTTTCTTTTAATTATAGATAGAATTTATAGTTGGTTTTATGAAAACATATCCAAATATATCAGATATATTAATTTAAAAATTTTGCAAGCAAAGAGAATACCTTCAAAAGCTCAGGAAACAATTTAGTCCCCAGATGCTATGAAGAACAAATTCCCGTTTTGAAAAAGCTCCTGTATGGGATAGTAACTGATGTAATAATTCTCTAAACAGATTTTCTGAAAGCAGATTCTACTTCAGATCAACCTTCCAGAAAACCTTTCAGGGGCTAAACTAATGTGAAACTTCAGGCATGCACACACAATATCCAATTTCAAACAGTGTGGTGGAAGGGCAATTGTCACTTTGGCATGCTCAGATAGGTCAGGAGCTGGTGCATGTGTTGCCACTGACTGCAATGTGAGTGTTAGCTGGGACACCTGAGAAATCCTGCCCAGTGCCAGGTATCCTTCAACCATGGAGCAAACATATGGTCCCTACTCCAGACAACTCCCTGTCAACACAAGGAACAGGGAGGACACAGGAGGATTTGGACAGATGAATGGACATGAGGAAATAATGTGACAACTACAGAGCAGGTAGATCAGTCTTGATTCATGGTATGTGTCAGGTAGAGCCCCAGTGAAGCCAAAATTCTGAACCAAATCCTTGCATCTTCTCTTTGAATCTCATTAAAGCTACAAAACATCCACAACTATGAACTAACTTTTACTGTGTCATTAATTGAAGCTTATTCTGCTTTGCATGATGGGTACTTCAAAGGTGTGTAAAGACCATTAAGACTACTTTGACTGGGACCTGTAGTGGTATCATGATTGATTTTAAGAGTTAGTGGAAGGACTTTGGTGGGATTTGACTTCAGCTATAAAATTTTGAAGTAAATGCAAATTTGGGGATGAGAGATTGCCTCTTTGTTTAAATGTTTTAAAAAGCCTTTCTTTATTTCTCCCCAATGTAACTAAATAGTTATTCTGGAAATGTCATTAAAATGGATTAAAAATAAATATTATTCATAAAAGAAGTTTCATCATTACATTCTATTTTCTCCATGGAAAATAGTAGGGCTTTAATATAGTTGAATGAGTCAAAGCCCTGCAGATGTAATTGTTGTGCTTTTGAAAGGAAAACATTAATTAATGAATGTGTCACTCCATGGATTAGCTTTTCTCCCTTTTGGGTAGTTGCTGTTCCATCTCTTTTGTGCCTAACCTGAGAATAAAAAAGTCATACAAAAAAAAGAGAAATGAAAGAAATTAAAAGTACTCTAAAATTGCTGGCTCTATCTCCTCTTCGACTAATACTGTCTTCATAATTAGAAAGGATGACCACAGTATTCTGGAACTGCCTTGCCATACAGAAGGTGTTTCAGAAATGGAGGAGGTCCAGAAGAATGATGGGGGGTAGTAAGGAGACAGGAACAATTCCAAAATTAACAACATTGGAAAATTTGAATCAAACCTGAACTTCATTAAAGTTACCGAGCTTCTGAAAGTTGGAAATCTCAGAACAGTGCAATTCCTCCAGTGGTTTAGTACTTGACTTTTTGCAGCTTGAGGAGGGTTGATAAAGCAAGTCAGAGCTCCTGTGCCCTAGGCATGTATGTTGCTGAACACTGGAATAAAGCAAACAGTTTTATGCCTCCAAGAGACTGACCTCCTTGCAAGGCCTTAGGAAGCAAAGTATTTTAGGACTGGGAAAATCTTTATCAGCCAAATATACTGGAAATACTGAATATACTGAAATGTTTGAGTCTTGGTTAAGGGTTACATACAATAGTGTGTTGCAAAAAATATAGGTGCTTATCTGCTGTACTTCAGAATGCTTTATGTTCCATTCTCTATGCAGTATGTGGTATGTATGAACCTCTGGAATTAGCAGGTACTATTTTTGCTTTGATCATTTTGTACTTTGTCACAGCTGGGAGGTCTATTAAAAAATTTTGCAAAAGCTCAGCATTTGTTTGAAAGGGTTGAAGTTCGAAACAACAGGAAAATAAGGACGAAGTGAATGTAGATTAGAAGGGACGTTTTACCTGCCCAGCTAAGCCACCAGCACAAGAGGCTCCTGAGCTTCCAGTTTTGAGAATTCAAGATGGCTCAGACAGCTCTTTGGGCCTGATGTTTATTATTGCCAGTGCATTGGAGGAAAAGAAAGAATATTGATGATGTTGATACTCTAGGAGATAGCTGCAGAAATTTATCAGAATTTCTTGGTTTTGTCTTTTATTTCCTGTCAATTTTGATGCTGAATGTGAATCTTCAAACTAAGATATTATTGAGATATTTCTATTTTGAGTGTTTTATGATGGGTGCACTACATATCTTTGCAGTGTGATAATTCAGCACTTTATGGCAATGATTTCACTCTGTAAAAGTTGTAATTCAAAAACCTAGGGAAAAGACCATAAAACTTTGCTGGAATTGTAGAAAAATTGCAAAGTCTAACTCACGTAGCAGAAGCTTGGAAATTTCAGTGAGCTGAGTTTCAGATTTGATTCAAATATTCCAGATTCACTGAGTTGTGACCGTTTTCCTTAAATGATCTTCCTGACCTCATTTAATAAAAATATTTTAAGAAAGATAAAACTCAAGAGTGATTTAGTCTTTTATTTTCAGAACCTTGGTGGAGGGCAGAGGTGTGGGAATGGTGTGTGGGGTGTGTGTGTGTATTTGCATTTCCCTGAACCCTTTTGATAATATTGAAAAGATACTATTTTTCTCAAAGTATCACCTCAAAGAGTCCAGTTATGGTAGTGCATGTTTCTCTCATTATGAATTAGACAATAGCTGGTATGATGGAGACATAAACACACCTGTTAGGTAAAAGACTGAGTTTTAAGACTCACATCACATGACATCTTCATCTCCCAATAAATATTTAAATATGCAGCTATTGTTATCCTCTTATGGACTGATTTTGTATGGAACAGAAATTTGAATTGAGGATTAAAGAAACTTTTTACCGAAAATATTTTTTAATTTTCTGAACTCTGGGTGAAGAAACTGTATACTCAGAAGTCACATCTTATGGTAAACTAAAAATTTTGTTGTTGCTAAAAACCTCAAATAGATCAAGATTTGCACCAAAGTCATAAAAGACTGTAAGAAGTGGCATTCAAACAAAAACCAAGCTTCGGATTCTGGTGAGAGACAATATTGAGTTAGTTGCTTCAGAAGAAAGAGCTACTGAAAACCAAAACCTCCCAAGGAGAAACAGCTGGTTTTGGCTCAGTATGTGTTTATCAGTCCTTAAAATTCCAGTTTCATGGCTCCAAACTCATAAAACAATGAAGGACACCTTTAATATTAGCTGATGAACATGTGCTATCAAAAGGGATAAATTGTATGTTAGAAACTAATTTAAATTCTTTTTGTATCAACATCACATAACACCATGATCTGACTTCTCGAGAGTATGAATGAGGTAGTGTTAAATTAAGATTTCTAACTCCATTTAGTCCCTGCCCAACAAAATGTTTCCATCCGTGCTAGTAATCACATGGATCACATTTCAGGACTAATGTTATGGATTTGCTAAAGCAAAGGAACTCCAAACTGGATTTTCTTGCACACAGATTTTCTCACTGATTCCCACAAGATGAATGTACTTAAAGTGTGCTGAAAATGGGTTTGGCACTATGAACACTGTCTGGTAAAATAGTCCTTCAGCTGTCTATAGACTGAAAAACAGACTGACAAAAGTTTAACTATTAAGAAGGCAAATAGCAAAAGAAACTTGAACACGTTAGGAAAATTTAGCTGTAAGTGTTGTGATGAAAGACAACTAATTTGTTTCAGGAGTCTTTATGTCAGTTGATTGTATTATAAATTGAAGTTATAGACTATCATTACAGGATTTCTTTCTTTCTTCCCCAACTCATATGAAGTATCATCACTTACCTTGAAAAACAGCATTTTTCCCTCATAACATATTGATGTACTGAATCTATTAATTTTTTCCAATGTTAAAGAATGCCTAGCAATAAAAGTTGTTTAACACATTAAATGGTCCCAGTGAGCCAAATATCAGCCTTGGCCACTCAGTGGGAAGGGTGGTGTGTTCTCCAGATGACACAGTGGATCAAATTGTCGTGATACACAGAGATTCATCCAGGAGATTCTGGGCACCCTTAATTCCCAGGCGTGCCAGAGCTTAGGAGCTCTGGGAACTTTGTAACTTGTGCAGGTTCTAGATGAGGTCCTGGCACGGTGGTTATTCAGACTGATGAGCTCTGTTCACAATCTCCCTTTTAGGAGGGCATGAGACCTGCCATCTAGCTCATGAACCATGCTTCCCTCCTGGGCAAAATCCTACCACTTGCACTTCCAGAAAAAACAATGTATAGCCTCTTATTAAACTAAAATAAAAAAAAAAATTGGTATTTTTTAACTTGCAAAGTTTGTGATGTTTTCTTCATTGCACTGGTCAGGTTCCAGTGCAACTTGAGGTGACCTGGAGATACTGCTGGCCTGAGAGTTTGATATAGAACCAGCAGGAGGGATTCTTTTCTTTATAATAGCCCTTAGTTCCTTAAGTGTTGCTAGAGTCCCTGAATTTTTTTCAGAACTGAAAATTTACAAATTCTGTAATGTGGGCCACAGGGGACAACATTCTGGCCTGTTCTTCATCTCCATCTCCATGAAAATCTCAAATAGTTCAGATTAATCAAACCTTAACTAGACAAGAGTAAGTCAGCCTTCTCTAATGTCATCTGTCCTAGAGGGGTGATCTCTAGTAAACATTTACCAGTTTTCTACTCCCTTTCCTTATTGACATTTTTTCCACCCAGATTTTTACCTACTCAACTTGCTCTCTGCCAGGTTTTTGCATATTTCTTCCCTTCCAGTAGCAAGTCACCCTTGGGGTTGCCCTGAGGACTCGTGCAGATTTCCTCCTCCTCTCCTTCTGCCTCGATTTTGTTGACTTCACTATTGGGGTTTCTGCTTCTCTTGAGAGAGTTTGTGACCATCCAGAAATTACCTCTGCTAGGAAATTATTCTTTTCCTTAAAGGAATGTGTTCTTAAAAACAACACTAACCTTTCAGGGTAGACTCAAAGGATGACTAATATTTTGGCATACTCTCAGCTTTTCATATTCTCTTTCCTTTCAGTTCCATTCTGTGGATTTTCAAACTCTCTTTAGAGCATAATTGGAAAGCATATCTTTGTTTATTCCTTTCACCACACTCTGTTTTTTTCTCTCTAGCTCATTTTCTTGCTCTGGGAATACAAAGTACTGTGAACAAATAACAGTGGATAAGCAGTGCTTTAATGACCATTGCCCTTAATTTCACAAGGTTCTTTCAGATATGGTTTTTGTCTTCCTCATTTTTTGCCATCTGTGGTGAAGACAAGGCAAGCCTTAGGATTTTTCAGTAGACTGTAATCTGTAATCTCCACTTTCCTTCTTTCATCTGCAGAAACTGAGCTCGGTTTAGCCTCTTCAGAATTAAAGGGTTTGGAAAGTATTGACAGTATAAATCTCTGTTCCTTTTCTCTCATCCAGCTGAAGTGGTGTGGGCTTTGTTTCACTTCTTTTTTTTTTTTTTTTTCTCTGAAGAGGGCCAGAAGATTACTGGGATGTCACCAGTCTCCTCTGCTAAGTTGCATAATTGCCAACATGAAAAGGTTCCTGGATGCTTCTCTTTCCCAGCACACGCTGTTCTACTGTTCACACTATTTATTCTAATACTTGTCAGGCATGCAGTGCTTTTTTTTTTTTAAACACTAATCAGACCGAGGAACCCATTAGGATGTGTGTTAGTGCATTTTCAAGGAAGATATATTCAGAATGATTAATTTCTGAAGGACAAAGGGGTGAAAGCCATTGCACCTGCTGACTTCCAGAGCAGTTACAGTCTCAGAGGTGACTTCAAGGCCAGGTTTCCAGCAGTGTTGACCTCCTGTATCTTCTGCTGCCTTTGGTTGGGGTACAAGGAGGTGGCCTGGTCCATATCTGCATGGGGACAGCCATATGGAGACTTGTACCAGCATGAGGCATCCCTGTAACCTCACTGGAGCCAAGAGAATGCTGGGGACACAGCCCTTCAGGAGGCTATCCAGATCATTAACCCAAGGCCAGCTGCAGTAGATAATCCCTTCTGGCAGGTGACTGGACTCCTCCAAGAACAGTCTGGGAGCCCACTTTGTTTGCTACCATCTCCTCCATTTAGTGTCCATGCTGGGAGTCTCATTTGCATCCACATCGTTTTGCTCATTAGAACCTTTCTTCTAACACCTAGCCTATCCAATCTATCCTTTCTGCATATGGACTGAGCTGCAAGAAAGCACAAAGAAGTGATCACCAACTGTGTGTTTTATTGGCTTCTTTTTTTAAATGGTTCTCCAATACTTAGTTTTGTCCTAAAGATTTAAATTGTTTGTCATGAGCACTTTTTTTCATTTCCATCCAAAGGTGAGTCTTCTTTTAGCGTGCCACTTTATCCCATCACATCAGCTCAATACTGTTGTAGGATAAATGAAGTACAACACACTTTCTGTGTGACAGCTGCTCTTGGGAACACAGAAGCAAAAGTGGCTCAGAGATGTGCTTGTGGCATGGAGACCCCATCGAACAGCACTTCAGAGATAACAGTGGGGGAACAACTGAGCTCCAGAACAGTTTGGGTAGCTTGGAATCATGCACTGATCCCACATGAAATACCACTGGCTCTTTTTTTGCTCTGCTGCTGGGGATGTAAGCAGCACAGGCAGGTGGATGGGAGCCACAGGGAAGCAAAAAAGGAAAGGCACTGTCCATCAGGACTCTTTGACAGTGCCATTCCCCTCTGTGGTCCGAGATCAGTGAGGACAGACACTGCAGTGTGTCCCATGGCTGGCAGAGGGGATCAGTAGTGTGCTGTCCATTTTGCTCTGCACCTGTTGTGAATGCCTTTCTGCTTGGCTCACTTTCCTTTTCCTTGATCTGATGTAATTTTTACAGACGAGGCATTCATGGAAAGATTCCAACAGACCTCTAGTAACTTTTTCCATTGAATAATGCTTTATCCTTTTAAAATTGTTTCAAATAAATATGATAATTAATAGAGATAGGAAAAAAATTAGGAACATAAGGCATTTTTGGAGGATGAGCAAAGACCACCCGGTATATCACATATTTTCCTTATCCATGTATCTTCCCACCCCAGCTCTAGCCAATTACCGCTCAAACAGCTCTAATATTACAATCTTAACTGTTTTATTGGTTATGTCTAGATTTGCACAGTCATAATTAAAAATTATGTTGTACTTGTGACTAAAGAATCTCAGAACATCCCAGAAATGATAGAAATCAAGGCTGCTAGGAACTTTAGCTGATCATTATTTCCATTGTTTCATGACCACTTGACATTCCTGACAGATACTTGATCAAATTGTTCTTAAAAGTTTTGTGTCTGCCATTGTGCTGCTTTGGTCTCCCAGTTAAATCACTGTTGCACTTCAATAATCACCCCTTAACCTCTGCTGTTGCCAAACAGCAGGAATTCTTGCTCCCAAAAGGTTCCATTCTGTGCCTCTAATGAAATTGGTTTTGGAGTGATATTTGGAACTGGGGATATGTTTTACTCTTTCTGGGTAAAACAAGTCACCCCAGAGTTTCACTGTGTAAAGCCCACTGACACAAATTAGAGGTACAATTTCTCACCAATGCATTCAGAAGCAGATTGGTTTTGCCAATCACAGTAGCAGCAAGGATAGTCTTGAGAACCTGGTTCACCTTTCTTTCCATATAAGGCTTTTTATTTATATAGGTGCTCAGAAAGAGAAGGTGTTTCCAATGCTCTGACACCTTTGCCAGACTCTAAGTGTGTTAAAATGATCACTTTCCATTTCTTTGAGTGTAGCCCGAAAACAGCAAGATCAGAAGGAAGGAAATGAGTTCACCCCTCTTCCATCTGCAGTTTTATGTCCTTCTATTTCTCAACCACCTCCTTGCAGGTAAGGAATACAATTCCCACTCAGAGACTAATAATTGCATGTGAATTTGGTGGGGGAGGGGAATACTTGCCAAGATATTGAGCTCTAATAAAGAATTTCCTGCTTTGCTTCTGCTCCTGAAGCAGTGGGTCTCAGCAACAGCACGTTGCTAAGGCAGGTGTGAGCAGCTGCTATGGGGAAAAGAGGATATCTCTTGGGAAATACCAGGCTTACCAAGACTGATTTTATAAACCAGGTCTGGAAGACAGCCCATTGCAAATGCAAGTATGTGGAGAGCCCACATTTGGTATCTCCATGAAAGGAAATGCCTCATCAGAAGTGAGAGACTGAGCTGATTTACTGCAGCCTCTGAGCAGAACCAAACGACTGCCCTGTGCAGAGCACAGCACCATCATTTCATCTCCAGAGGACACAGGCTGTTCCTGTGTTCCAAAGTTCATATCCAAACAAAAAATAAATACAAGAGTGCAATCCTTTAGCCATCTGGTAAATGGAAAATTCAAACTTTGCCATAGAGGTTGCTAATCTCCTTCTGGCAGCTAGGATGCTGACCAGACACCCTGATGCAAATCCAAGCAGCAGAAGGCAGGCACACACCTGTCAGGAAATGAGAAGAAAGTGTAGCTCTTCCGAGTGCTCAGCACAAGCAGCCAATATCACCTCACCAGAGCCAAACCCCTCATGTCTCAAAATGCTACATAATGCAGCTGGCAGCTCCAGTCAGTGGAGCCAGTGCTTTTAAATCAGACTGTCACTGGTATATGGACCTCACTACATCCCATGGTTGTTCACTTATGTGGTCCCCATGCCTTCCAAGTTGTGGATGCTACACAAATCTGAGAATAATGCTGGCAAGGCAACTTTTCATCCCCCCTTTTACAAGCATCCTATCCTCAGCAAGAGGACAGTGAGGTGGGAGAGGGGCAGAGGAGACAACTGGCTTTTATTTTGCCATGTCTACAGAGGGGCAGAGATAAGGAGTAGAAGGAACGGCAGCAAGCAAGTGAACTGTTGCTCCTGTTTAAAAAATAAATATTTAGGCTCCTGTCTCTGAGGATCTAGGTTATGAGTCCTGAACGAATGGGGAGAAATCCTAAATTCTCAAGGTGGAGTACCAGAAGCACTATGGGAAGAAGCAGAATGCCCTGATGACATTTGCTGGTTTCCCAATCAGTGCTGGCTTTTTTTTTTTTAAGCTCCTCCCAGCTTACCTCATGCACTGCATGGTGAACTGAAATTGGACTCTTAAACTTTTATCTTGTGAGGCTCAGAGCACTCAAGACCCTCTCTGGACTTGATCCAGTACATGAGGTTCTGATGAGGAGTGGATAGACTGGAGTGCCTGACAGCCACAATCCATATCGATAGGAAAGCAAAGCTAGGCTGGTTTCAGTCCATGGCAACAGCAAACAGCCTGCTTCAAAGTGCTCTGAGGGACATGCCTGCTTTTGGCTCATGGCTGGCAGGTGGGAGCTCTGGACTCTCCTTGTCTGCCTTTGCTACATGGGCTGCAGCTCAGGGTGACAGGAGAGCTCTGACAAGCCCTGAGGCTGGGTCCGAGGGGACACTCTGGCTGCTGCTGCTGGCAAGGCAGGCAGGGCTGGAGCTGGCTGTCCCTGCTTTTGGCCAGGGCTCTGCCTTCTAGAACTGCAGCCTGTGGGAAGCCTGGCCCAGGCAAGAGCTATGCAGGAGAAAAGACTCACCTGCTTGGCCTGGCTCTTTAATCAAGAAGGAATCATTTTCAGTGAAGAGCTGCATCCACAGGTAAAAGGAAATGTCAGAATAGATTGCCAGAAATAGGTGCCTGATTTGAGCCCAGCTCAGGTGGGGATGTTTTTTATTATCAGTAATTATATGCATTGGAGACAAAAAAATAGTGAGGCATATCCTGTTTATAGACTTTCACTTTAACAAAGTAAATTTGTTCTTCCTCCTTTTTGCTTCTTTCATCTCTCTCTAAGTGGGCTTCTATCTGTAGCATTTTACAGTTATGAAGGATGGAGAAACAGTTCAGAAACTGGCATTACGTTCCCTTGTTTTCCCATCCTATTCCCATGGAGATTTAGGGAGGAACTGCTCCAGACACAGCATTTGGCAGGGTTTGCTCTTTATGTTTTCCTGAGCCCAGAAAGCTCTGTGTCTGTTTGATCCTGATGAGACTGGTGTTGAGGAATTTGCCACCAGTAAAAAGGCCACTGAGCTTTCGGGGAGGATGAGACCACAAACATTTGCTGCTGCTCCTGGATGAGAAAGGCTAAGAGCATGCACAGTAGCCTCATTTAACCTGTGTGCTGCCCCTCAGACATCCTGACATCAGAACCTGCCGCGATGGCAAAACAGCGCAGCTCCGAGTCTGCAAAAGTCATCAGGATATTCTGCTGCTGCAGGGACTGGGGCCAAGCAGCAGACAATCTGCCTTTGAATGCAATCAAACATGAGTTTCTGCTCTGGAGGCTGGAGAGGAATGCCAGGAGGACAATTTGAGTGCTGTCAGGACGTCTGGCCCCGGGGCCAGGCAGCCTTCCAGCCTGCACCGACCTGCTCGGCCACCACTGCCTGCCTCTGTCCAAGAAAATGCTGGGTCATTTTAAGAAGATTTGAAACCAAGACCTTTGGTCTCCCAATATTTAAAAGATACCCAAACCGTTACTGTGGCTAATATGGCTAAGGGGAAAAAATCACATCAAATTCTAATGAATGTAATGGCTTACCTTGAATTATCAGGATCAATGTCTAAGGGGAAAATGGCAGTGTTCCAGTATTATCACTTTTTTTAATGGTTTGAAATGCATTCAGCATAGATTCAGGGTATTTTCAGGCTGAAGAAAAGAAGGTTTACAAATACTAACAGGCTGGGCACCTGTGGGATCTCTTGCTGATTTCTATCCAAGCTTGGATCCAACCTCCTTTCACCATCAGGCAAGCTACAGCGGTGCTGGAAATTTGCTCCTCATCCATTTTTCCTCTAGTTCCAGGAATGAAATAACACAATAAAAAATGCATCAAAACAAGCCTGGAAAAATATTTGCTGTAGTGCAGAAACCAGGAGATAAGAAGATTCATTGACCACAGCAGTTTCTGTGCATATATAACCAAATTGAGTCAAATTTAACTGGCAATTATTATTATTTCTTTTTCAGGCTAATTTTTCTGCAAGAGTTGAACTACTACATAGTTTGCTGCCTTATTAGTTATTCAGTTATAACAACCATTTGTGGTGGTTTAGGAATGGTACTCCCTAACTCCCCAGTTCAGTGCTCCCCCTGAGACTCTCCAAACCATGTGCCTCTCTCTCTCTCCTGGTATTCCCTCCCCACTGCAGTGGGATGGAGAGGGGAATTGGAGGCACAAAAGGCAAAGATCACAAGTTTAGATAAGAACAGCTTACTGGAAACAGCAATGAGATAAGAAAAATGAACAATAACAGCAACAGTATTAATAATACAAGTGTACAAAGAAAAGAGTGATTCACATGATCAAATGCTCACTGCTCATGACCCGACTGCAGCCCCGACTGCAAGAGAGCCCATCCTTTTGGAACAAACTCTGCCCCCAGAAATGTTGTGAGGTGACATAGAATAACCTTTAGGTCCTAGCCATGCCCCCCCTCTTGGCAACTACAAAAAGATAATCCTGTCCTGGGCAGAACCAGGACACCCTGGCTAGTCTGTTCTTCTGCCAGGCACAAAGATATCTCACCAGCTCAGCAGATCAAGCCAATAGACATATGGCAGCCAGTCACAGCTCCCTTTGTAGAACTGGGGGTGAGGATGAGGAGGACTTTCCTGCTGTCCCACACCAAATACCTCCCATGGTCAATCACAGACCTCCCAGCCCCTTACCTTGTAGCTCTGCTGACTCCTCTCCCTTTCCCTTGCTTATTTTCTTTCATGGTTTGGCACACTAAAATTCTCATTGGGAAACAAGAACCCCCAAACCATTCCTGTTTGCAGATGCCAGGGAAGCTGAGCTTTGCCCCTTCAGCATGTGTTGGTCTCCTACCTAGTGATGGCAGTGGGGGAGGTCCAGCATTGCCACAGCAGGGCTGACGGGGGGGTGCAGCCAAGCTCCCCATCTTGCCTTGGAAAAGGGCTTTGAGAGGGAACCCCTTTAGTAAGCAACGGGATTAATCACACCTGGGGTGGGAATGGCAGATTGGAAGTGCAGAATAAACTGAAAAGGTGGCTTTGATTACAAGGATTCATAAAGTCATCTGTCAGAGAAACCCAGCACATATTGCTTGGGGGAGGGAGAGCAACAGAGGCTTCAATTTTCATGTGTTTTTCTTGGTCCACAAAGCAGAGATCACACAGGGAATGCCACACACCAGCTGCTGAGATGTGAGCCTTGCAGTCCTGCTCTGCCTGTAAACATCTCCCTGGGGGATAAATCCTCACCCTCTTCACAGGCATTTCAGTCCAAACCAAAAGAGAATTAACCAAGATGGCTTTGTGTGTGAGAAAAGGCAAACAATCAGCTGTACCAGTGTGAGCCCTCTGTGTGCAGAGACCTTCATTCTGTTTCCCTGAACTGTAAGAGAAAGGAGGAGGATTTATGTGGTAGAGCAGCATGTCTCACAGGGACAGAGACAGAAGAGGTAGCTGCTTGGAAAATTTCTGTGTGAAACTGAAAACATTAAACTAATTAAAAAAAATAGAAAATGAGAAAACTTCAGTTTAACTTTCAGTCAAAAATGGCAAATGATGGAACAATTGTGGTTTCTTATGAAAAAGTAAGAGAAAAATTTCCAGGAAAGTTTTTGTCTAGTCAAAAATATTCTGTTCCATTATAAAATAAATTTAAAAAAAGATTAGATCAGATGATTTCTTCCCAGTCCTGGTTAGGCCCAGCATTCCTAAGAGGACAATACCCACTAGATGTCAGTGTATTGCCATGCAATAAAAACAAATGAGCCAGAAATGTCATCAGGAGTTTTTTGGGATGAGGATATTTCCACTGAGCTGTCTTCTGTCGAAAATGTTGCCAATAACTCCTTAATTTCTATAAAATTCCTAAGTTTTGTATTTCCAGAGTTTTTCAAGGCCATTGCAACACATTCCATGGACTATGCCAGCCAGATATTTTTCCACTACCACATCTAACCCCCAACTGACCTTTGAGTCCCCAGATCTTAAAAAACCTTTAAGTAACATTTGAGCAGCATATAAAAGGAGTGTAATCCCCCTGACTTCTCTACCACCCCCACATCCTTCTTCAGTTCATGGTATTGCAGATTTTCTAGAGACAGAGAAACAGCACTTTATTTAGCTGAGGTGGGGGTACACAGCAAAACAAACAAAAAAATACATTCTGCAATATTTTAAATAGCTGAAGCAAATACCTCTCACCTTGATACCAACATGTGAAGAAAAAACAGAGTGCTTCTATGAAACATGGATGTTAAAAAAATTCTGTGGTCTTCCTGCTCTCAGCAATCGTTCATTTTGAGATTCAGGTATTCCAAGCAAACGCCAAAAAACCCCTTTGAGATAATGACTACAGAAAAGTTTATTTTTCCCACCACTTCAGACAAATGCTATGATGCTACAAATTGCCCTCCTTCACTTTTGTCCCTGAATTGACTTCAGTAGAATTTGTGACAGTTGTATCACCAGAAAATGTGGCCAACAAAAGTTGTGGTTTGGGTGGTGGGCTGTTTCAGCACATTCTACTGCTGTGTCTTCATTGGTACTGTTTGCACCTTCTTCAATATTTATTCTGTTTCAAGAAAAATGTACAGCATTTACTTCTGGCATGGAATGCAATAGGAGAAATTGTTTAGGCCTTAGGTCAGAATGGCACTTTCTTTCCTAGGTGCAAACTTCCATTTTAGGAGGCTTGCTCACATATTTCTGCTGCTGAATTAGAATTTGAATGTTCAGAAGATCAAAACTCCCTTTCACATACACATACAAATATAAAAACAAGGGCAATTCAGATTTGGAGTGTTTTGTATATGACAAGCCAGATTTTCTGAATAGCACATAGAGACACCTGAGCAAAATTTTAAGTACAGAATCTGTTAAGGCTTCTAGGTTGAAGCCTTTTCTTGATGATCAGTTGTGATTCCTTCATTCTCAGAAGAAACTCTGTTTCTTAAGAAAAGTAAATTTTTTTTTTCTGAAGATTTTTTTTGGTAGAATTATTTTGCACCCAGTACTTGCTGCTGAATTCCATGGTTTTACATAGGTCCTATGCTTTTTAACACCAGATTACTGGGAGACAGACAGTCAATTAGGAAAAGAAAAAAATGTGTGTATCAGATCTTGTGTTTGCAAGACCAGACAAAATTGGAAAGGAAAGAAGCGCCCTATTAGTCATAAAACTTCAAAGCTTCACTTTTCCTTACAGAATAGAGAATGCAGGAGTGAAAATTGAGAAACATGCCTCCTCGTGTTAAATACCCTCCTGCTCTGCTTAGTGGTGGGCACCAAGCCATGCTTCACAGTAATGCTTGTGGGAGAGACCAAAGGACAACTTTGGCTGGCCACCAGTCCTACGACAGTAATGAGAGGAACACATTTAATTAGAAATACTGAAGGCTCATCTTCTGCCCAAGAAACTGCTGTGACTGAGCTGTACAAACTAAGCTTGTGGCTGGCATAAGAAAAGTGTAGAAAAGTAGTTAATAAGTTAAGTTGCTTGGTGTTTATTGGACCTTAGTGCCAAAAGAATTGTCAGTAACGAGACCCATGCACATATAACTCTCTTGAAAGGAGCCTGAAGAGATCAGCAGCAAGAGTTTTGGGGAAAGCACCAGCTCTATACATGTTCTGACTGGCAAGCACTATTTCCAGGCACATTTGGCTTTCATTTACAAGTCATGCTTTGCACATGGGGTCTGTCTCACAGGTGTAGCATGTTCCAGACAGCAGAGATCAAACGAAATTGGATAAATCTGCCTATTGAGACTTAACACATGATGTATACTGGAAGATATGATACAACACCTTTGGTCCTCTGTAGTTATTCATAAGTTGGAACATGCTCCTATTTAAAGTGGTTCACTGTAAAACTGTTCTTTAATTTGTTCTAGCCTAACACTTTCAAATCATCATTTGGGATTTTCCTTGTAACTGGAACAGTTTATGGAGCTGTGACATCTCAGGTGGGTCTTTGTTTTTCATCAGGTCCAGGTTGATTACACTGTCTGCTGCTGACAATTATTTCTTCCAGGTATTTGAGAACACAGTAATCAAGAAGTTGAAACAAGAAGGGAGACAACTTGCTCTACTCCTTTGCAATTTCACTGTTATACAAACCCTAGCTTAGAGGGTCACCAGAAAGCTTTAATTCTTCTAACGATTGTCCAGATCAAAAGAGAAAAAAAAAGTCCAAGGCGGTTGTTTTTCAATTTTGTTTCGGCTTGATTACTCATGAGGAAAGAATCTTCTAGGAAATGCATTGCTAGTAATCCTTCTATATGATAAATCCTATATTTAAGGTTTATTTTAGTAACTTTTACCCTGAAAAGAGTAATTAAAATAGTGTGAAGGCTTATATGTTCCCACAGTCTTATAAACTATGTGGTGTGGGTTTTTGCTCATGCCAAGGCTTAGGAGTCGAAAGAATAAGGATGAGATAAAGATCCTTCTTTGGAGGACTCAGTGATCTTTCAAACTGTGAATAGAAAGATGAACCATCACCATATTCTTGTACAGAAACCCAAGAAGTGTTTCATCCTAGGGATGTATGTTCTCCACAGATAGCAATTTATTTAGAAATTATTCTGTTGTGCAATAATTCTGACACTAGGAAGCAGAAGAAGGACATAGGAGCCTAAGAAAAAGCAAACTGCTGCAAATGACTAGGAATGGATCTCCGAAGTGTTAGCACAATGAAAACTGAGGTATAGTTTTGCCCTTGCACTGAAGAAAGGTGGCTGGTTGGAAGGTGATAATAAGTTTTGGTCAATCTAGGGAGGCATCTGTAAAGAAGAATCTTAACTATGTTTTCTGAAAGATAAATGTATTTCTACAGTGGAAGTCATTTAGCAGCAAGTTGATTTGCTTCATGCTTGAAACTAGTCTTGAAAATAACATTTAGGGACATGTTACATACTGGTAAGCAATGTGAATGAAGAGACTAGGTCAGCAGCTAAAATACTGTTTTGCAAAGCCCTAAGAATGATACTGCTCCTCAGCAGGAGTTAAGGAGCAACTCCAATGCCCTAAAATGCTGCATCTTGACTTGGTGTGATAACCTGGGTGACCAACAGGAGTCAAGAGGGCTCCCAAGTGAAAAGCTGCTGACCACTGGACCCATGTTTTGAGGCCAGGAAATTCTAAGTCAGAGTTCTCCCTAAAGCATGCAGAGGTGACTGAGTCCCACACTGAACGGGGACACATAATCTTCACTTTTCTGCAATAAGTATTCCTGGGGAATTGTTTGTTTGGGCACTCTAGAGCAACCTGCAAGGGTGCCAGGACGCCACCTCTGAAATATCACTATGGATCACCTGGGGACAGTAAATAAAATAGCCAGACCTTTAAGGTCAGCTTGGACATTTTTGTGCTCCTGCAGCAAATGCTGCAAGTCCCCAGCTGGTCAAATCTAGAATCTGAATAAGCAAAATAATGCAGAAGTGTGGGAGAGAGGAAAGCAGCCATGGAGAGCAGCAGTTCCTCAGATCAACTCCAGAAAGAAAGTCACTAAGAAGATTGCTTAAAACATAGGGCACAGCAAAAAGATGAGAGAGGGACAGAAACACAGGGATGATGTTGCTGGAGAGCTGGAGCAGCTGCTGAAAGGGACGTAGTAAAAGACTTGATCAGCTCAAGGAGATCCTAAGTGCCAGGTTTGCACTGCTTGGCTGGTTCATGGGGACAGAGTGAGAGTGCAGAACACAGGGAAGATGGGGGGTTATGATGACAGAGCACTCTCCAGAGGTGCTGGACAGACTAATACAACAAAGTGGTGCTGGGGAAATGCCAGGTACCTGCAGGCAGACACTGTGATAGTGCAGAAAGGAGAGGTGGGAGAGCAGAGCGGAACATTTTATGCAAAAGCAGTAATGTGCTGCTAAGATACCAACTACAAAAAACTCTGAATCAATTTACTGAGAAAAGGATGTAGAAATATCTGGATAGATGTTTAAGGGTAAAACAAGTTGCTCTGCCAGGACAATCTGCCTTTAGACAGCTGGAAAGGAACATGAAAGGGGCTGACTAGCAGCAACCTTCAGCTGAAGTCAGGCTGAGAGGGAAAACTTTCATGTCTGAACATCAAAGGTGCCTAAAAGGCATCAGACAAACTTGAGAGTGTTTTTTTCAAGCATTGTTCTTGCCCTAAGCAACGTTTGGCAGACAAAATATGATTCCTCTTCAAGGTGTGAATTTAAGTTAATATTAGGTCTGAGGCACAGCCTGAAATGAGATGGTTACTGTACATATTAGTGATTATCCATATTAATTATAGGTAATAAGAATATATATATATATATATATATATATATATAGTCGATAAGAGTGGTCTGGGGTAAAAAAATAGTTGAGGGATGAGTTTTTTACTGCTGGGACCATGTTTAGCAAGGTTATTCTTTACAAACTATGCTCTAGGAATCAACTGCTCCTTGAGAGCTTTTTCAGAATGGGAGATTGTGACACAAGTTCTAAGAAGGTCACAAAAAAAAATGAATGGAATTGTTTTGCCCATATAAAAATAACAGGGGAAAGCGAAAGTTCATCACTATTGGCAGCCTCAGGGCACATTGCAGCAAGTCAGTGTTGCTGGGACAGTGCAAAGAGGTTTGGACCAGGTCTGCTTGCACTTTGCCGAGTTCACATCATTGCTTATTCATTTCTCACTTTCCAAAATATGAGAGCCAACATTTTTCATATTTGGATGGCAAAGTCCAGCTGAGTTAATTAAATCAGAAGTGAGAAGGATACCAAGTGATTTCATAGACCATGTCAGTTGTGTTTTTTATGCAGGGAATTTTCTCAGTATGCTGTTTGGAACATGGAAGAAAAATCATAATATTGTTGTATTTCCCCTTGATTTTAGTGTGCATGGTAAGTAATGACCTTCTGACTGTGCCATCTTTGTCAGGAGAGGTCTGGGAGCTCTTCACAAGCTCTGCGCCTGACTAGATAAGTAACAGCAGAGCAGCCTTAGGATTCAGACAACCATCCAAACTGGTGGAGTTTGACAAGTTATTACATGTTCACTGAGTAATTCTGTGAATATGATTTAAGCATAGGGCAAATTTAAGTTGCTGTCGTATAGCTTCACCCTCTTTTATTGCAGGCTGAGAGGTCTGCAGAATCCAAAATGAGACCTATCTTCTGTACTTACTTTGCTGAAAGAGTTACAATCTCAGATCATAGGCAATGGCGATTTTATATCACTTGTGATGGCTGAGCAATGGTAAGGAAATATGGGTTCTACTGTTCAAGACTAAATACTGGGTCAAGTTTCACCATCAGCATGCTTTGACCTTTATTTGCCCAGAGAGCTGAATAGCCCAATTTTCAATGCTCAGCAGTTCTCCCTTCCACTCCCATTTGTTGTGGCTGCTTTCCTCTCTCACACCTGTGTATAACCTTGCTTATTCAGGCTTCAGATTATATGAGGACTGACAGCAGCTGGTAAAAAACTGTGATAAAGGGTTTTGTAGTACAGACATAACCTCTCCAGAAACTGGAGGATGGATGCAAGGATATGTTCAAAACGACTATTAGCAGAACCAAGAAAAATAAGGCTATGGACTTAGTAAAAGGACAGTATGATTTGAACCCTAAAAAATTAAAATTGATCTACCTTATATTTGTCTATTGGCTTTTGTTAACAGCTTTTTTTTTTTGTCAGGTGTCTCCATTTTCAAAGTGACATTATATAGTGAATCTTACTATATAAAAAATGAAAAATGCATTAAACTTTTATCTAAGACAGTGAGATGCACAGCTTGGCAAAACTAAAATGTGTTTTTCTGTCCATTAGAGATATATGTAATTATTTTATAGCTTTGTGTTCTCACTAATTTTTTGCATGTAGCTATTCATCAGCAAACATATAGTACGAGAAATTTCCATTAAGAACAGCAATAGTAAGGTTTTAGTCTCTCACAGAACAACTGCAGGAGATTCCAATGTGATCATAACATAGTAAGCAGCTAACTGATTCCCTCAGGTAGCATTAACAGAGAGGAAACTACTGCCCACATGCCTAAGACAGCTTTCCATTGATTTTCCATTAAGTATTCTGTCAGTTCGTTGAAGTTTTCTTTGCTTGTTCAAGGAAGCCAAAATAATATACAGAAAGGAAGAGAAAAAGAAAAGAAATATACAGAAAAGAAATAATTATTTAGAGGTGAGAGAATAACACTGGGAGTTTCTTTCAGATTTGGGAAGTTGCTCTTTAATTTTTTCCTGTTTTTCCAGGAACCACAAGACAAACTTATACCTGCCTCAGTGCTATGTGCAGTGTTACAATGTCTTGTAGGATTAGGAAAAAGGTTTTTGTGGCATGCTGGAAAACTCTTCTGGTGTTTTATTCTTTTGTCTCTAATCTATAAATTGCAAATATTACTAGAGGAATGAAGTCAGTGTGGGATCAAATTAGAGAAAAGTTGCTACTAGTGTAAATTTCAACCATCAAAAAGAGTGTGAGAATGGGTGGGGATGTCTAAAAGTATCCAAAGGAAAATATCTGAATATACACTGCAGTTATATTTACAATACACTTTTAATCTGTAGTCACTTGGTGATGCTCTTGAGTTGTATTTCAGCTTTGGGACTGATAATTTTCAGAAGGGAATGTACTACTTAAATGTTCTTCCATTTTCACTCCTATCATTAAGCTGAATCCTGAATTTAGTAGCGTCCCATTGTACACTCCTAAGCTCTCTCCCAGAGAGCTCCTGTCTCCTGCACAGACTCAGTAAGCAAAGCTGAAGTCATTGTGAGTTCTGCGCCAGAAATGATCAGCCCAGGTGGTGTGATGCCTCTCATTATTTCCAATCATCTAAAAGTATCCCCAGAAAATTAGTTGTTCAGACTCTTCATTGCTGCTAGAGACTCTAGAGAGCACTTCATCTCAACTCACCATAATCCAGTTCTCTTTTGACCACACAAGAAGCCTAAATGAGTATTATGTAGTAGATTCCCTTTTTTTTTAACTAATCATTCCTAAGGGCTTTTTTCTGTTTTTTTGCCTTGTGAGCTAATCCAGCCCAGTACAGCACATCTGGGATCTAGCTGAGATACAGCAGAGAGCATGCCATGCTATAGAAACCATCCTGAGGCACATGACCAAACGTCCAGAGATTTCTGCAGTGCCTCAGCTGTAACAGGAACCTAAGGACCTGACCCATATCTTGAAACGATGATAAAAACAGCTGTATCAGCTCTGCCCTGGTATTTCCAAGATTTCTTCTCATGCTGGCTTCCCATGGGTGCGCTAGGGAGCGGAGTCTTCTGAAACTGCAGCTGCTGGAGCCCAGGAGATGGTGGAGTCACCATTCCTGGAGATGTTTAAGGAGTGTCTGGATCTGGCACTGGATGATGTGATCAAGTGGTTCAGAGCTTACAGTCGCAGTGCTGGGTGGATGATCCAACTGGATGATCTTAAAGGTCTCTTCCAATCCTAATATTCTATGATCCCATGATCCTGGTGCTGTTCTGACACATTGCTGTTCATCTAAAAGAGTTAAATGTGGGTTTTAGACTGATAAAATGATCTAGGAAGTTCTGACTTGTATACAAGGCCAGAGAACCTAGTCACATTTTATTTTTCATCATATGTGTCTTTCTGTAGCATCATTTCTCTCAGATGAGTAGTATCTTTAATGTGTTGACTACTCGGATGAAAATATTATTGTAAAGCATAAATACTTACACATGCACTTTATAGTCTGTGTTTTAAGAGTGTGTAACAAAGGAATCTACCTTTCTGATGCCAGAAAATATGCCTTAAATAAGTGGCATTTAAAGGAAAATACCTGTAATTTACACAACTGATGATTTTATATATAAGAGAACTCAGTGGGAAGTGGGGGACTTTAAAACCAGACTCAAATACGAATGTATTTTCATTGGTAATGTCCTGTCTTTCCAAAGTGTATGCTTGAAAGCTGTGAGTTAGATGTTTCTTCTTTGGCCTCATGATCTGACTAACCACAAGCTTAGAATTTGTAGCTGTTATATCAGTAGCATTTTTCCTTAAATTCTGGGTATGTTGATGTTTAGGCAAAATTTTTTCAAAGTTTTTTCTTGGTTGGCAGCAATTTAAATAAGATGCAGTAGACCTTGTCTAGATGGAACATTGCATTTATGTGGCTGTGACATCTCAAGTAAATGCTGTTTCAAAGTTTTATTATTAGATATGAGCAGCGAAAACACCAACAAGGAAACTCAATTAATGCCAAACATCATTTTCACACTGTGACATCCTGAGGGTTGCTTAAACCTGGTCAGCCCTGTGGGGATGTAGTGGAAGTCGGGTGCAGTAAACAAGATGAGAAAGCTGCTGAAGTGCTGACACTCCATGGCCTGAAACAGAGGAATTTTGTTCTTACAGACAGCAAAGGTGCTATCAAGGCAGCTTGTAAGCCAAACACAGCCTCCAGCTGCTGGCTGAGCCATCACCTACCATGAAGAGGTCAGGGAGGTTCACATGAACTTAGAAATTTAAATTTTTATTCCCCCTAGTCTGCAGTATATTCACTGATGCTGCTGGCAGTTTTGGAAGCATTTTCTGATCCCCGTGCTCATAGAATCCCCTCTGCTAATGCAGAACAGAATGTTTTGTTGCTGCAAGTAAAGGGCAGTGGCAATTTTAACCCTCACTCTAGGAGCAAAAAGCAAAAGCAGAAATCCAACTATAAATGTTCCTAAGCTTTCAAAAACATATTACAGTTTCTCTTCTTAGTCAGAGTCCTCATCCTGTGTGATCCAATGGAAAAAAATAATTATTTGTTGAATAAATTAATTCCTCTCCAGCAGATTTCTCAAGCACTCTAATGGAGTCTAATACACTTAACAAGACATCTGTATTGAAAATTTGAAAGAATGTTTATTACTATTCTGTCTCAATCAGTATTTTTCTCTCTATCTATTTTTCAAGAAACCATTCATCACTCTGATATGTGTAAAATATTCTGTTTATTTCTGAATGACCACAGGAAAAATTCTAAAGTTGTATGTTTACTGGAAATTGTATGTATTATATGAATTATTAGTCATACAAACCCCTTATTTTTATAAACAAGGAAGAGCATATGTTACCAATTTGATGTAAAATAAGGTCATCTTACAGAGAGGCAGAAACCCCAGAATTTCATATATCAGAAGAAATAGTAAATCAGAATAAGTTTAAAATATATTGCCACAGCATATGCCAGACATTGAAGACATTTTTTACTCCTTTCTCCACCTGTTTTTGTTTTTTTTTTCTCATACAAAACCACTCTGCAAGAAGAGGGATTTATATCAGGATTTGATTGTTAACTGAATGTAAGTGATGCTTTTCAAGTGACACGTTTGAAAATTGAGTATTAGCCATTTCTGGTAGAGTGGGTGACCTTAAAATGGGTGCTCTTGCAATAGTTGCTAATTTTATTCACAGATTTCTCCATTTCAAATATAGCTTATGCTGCAAATGACACAAACCAACAACTCTAGTAACCTCAGAATATAAGGTTATTTGTGGATCTTACGTTGTTTCTAGGCCAAGTGCTATAAACAAACACCTTTTCACTGCATTCTAAATTATGTCTATGTGATGTGTCAATATAATTTAAACAATACATCCAGGTAGGGTAGAGCTGCTGGAAAGATATTTGAGTGATACTTCTTAGGTTGGACTTCCCAAAACTTGAGTGGTTAACAGTGAATACTATTAAGAATATGGAAAGTTCTGCAAATTTCTACTGCAGAAAACCTTTAAACTGTGTCAAGTTTGGGATGGGTAAAATAGGAACAGATTGGTAAAATAATATTTTATAGCAACTTCTAGCTTATCATTGTCTTCCTCGAGATTCCCATGTTGGCAATTAATCTCTGATAAGTAATCTCTAGACACAGTTATATGTGATAATTAAGTATGTTTGAACATGGATGGCATTGATATGGACCAGAGATTGCACAGGTTGAATAAAATGCATCTTAAAAGTGGTCGCCAAATTAAGGAGGGGAAGGAAGTTGAGCAACTTGAATAAATGATATTCTGTGCTAGAAAATCTAGCATAATTTAGTTCACTTCTGGTTTTGTATTGTCTGGACCTCCATTTTTCATAGTAGTTGCATTTATTTACATTTTGTGTATTATTTATTTATTTCCAAGTCATTTGTGAAAATGTACATGCACACATGGCAAGGCACAGAGACAGTAATTTTATTATTTGTCAAAACCTATGCTGAACAGTTTGTTTGAGGCAGTGTTAGGCAGACTGTCTTTTTTAGGGAGTGATATGGGTGACTAACTTGGTAATGGAGTTGGCAGAGTCAGTGTTGGCTAAGTGCTTGGACCAAGAGCTTTGATGTAATAAAGCTGTGCTTTCAAGGCCTTTTCTGCAGTGTTTTGGACAGTCTGGAGATCCAACGATTACTGCTCCATTATATCAGTCCCCATGGGTATTGCCTGCTGATCCTCACCAAGCTGCTTAAGTGCACTAACTTCTGAGAACTTAGAATTTAACTAATGCAATATTTTTTTTCATTCTGGATTAGATTTATTAATTAGTCTTGCATGGATTTAGAAATTCCATGTATTTCATGTTTATTTCTGGTAGGAATGTAAGTGTTCTTTTGAGTTTTAATGGAAGTGGAAAACCACTTTAATCTCTTTTGTATCGATTTCATCTCAATTGAAACCTTTTGCTTTCACTTGGATTGTAGTTAAGAGCATTCTGAATAGCACAATTACTGGTAATATCCTTAAAGAATTTTATTTCTGTCACAGGCCCACTCTGCCCACCAAGGCATGATGTATTCATCATCTATTCTTGTGTATAGAACATATTTAATAATAGTCTGGTATTTCTTAAATTTTCTGACCTGGTATTCTGGAATAGCATATTTTGCATACAATTTAGAACCAATACTGTTATTACAAAATAACTATCACATTTTCTGGCAATATCTAGCAATTTCTGCTAGACATTTAGTCCCTAAACATTGTGGTAATACTGGTCTTTCCACTCTACCAGAAAAGTGTTTAGCAATTTCCCAACCTCTGCTATTAACATACAGTATAAAAGGTAAATTTTGTATCAGAAGGTTGATCAAAGATATTGAAGAGATTGGTCAATCTTTCAGGCCTGCAGTATCTTAGCAAGTTATTAACAGCTGAAGGGAAAACTTGGTCAGTACTAGTATTTATAACTTCTAAATGAAGGTGAGTGTAAAAGAATATTCAATGCTGACCTGATCATTCCACTCCTGTGAATAATGCCAAGTCTGTCAAGACTCCTACTGGGAGGGAATATAGCTTTGTTTGTAAAACATAAAATAATTGTAGTATTTATTAGCCTTTCCTTCCTTTAATTTCTTTGATAAATTGGTAAATATATGGCAAGATATAATAAAGGAATGAATGCAAATCCTTTCATTATCACAAGCTAGAAAATATTTGTGCCTAGGTGGCATTCATGGGGGAATCAGCAGTTAGTAATTATCCAGGCAGAATGAATCAGAACAAAGCTGGTGTCCTATCACTGGGGAGCACTAAAACCAAATTTAAATTAATATTTAATTCCCACAGAACTCTGTAAGGTTCCTGGTATAAAACTATTTAAAATTGTTTTATACAATCATTATTATATAAGCCTTAAGGGGTTATTAAAGTTGTGTTTGGAAAATAGAGGGATTTAGAGAGTTCTCTGTGGATTTAATGGTAATTTTGGTACCATTAAAGTGCACTAAGCTTCATTATTGTACTTTAAAACCTGTTTGCATCAGGCTGCTGTGTGTACGTGTGTGAGTTCAGAATGTGTGCACGTGACAGCCAGGGTACAATAAAGCATGTGTGGGTTAGCTTGGACACAGTTTCCATTCCACAGTTATAATCTAATGAAAGTACATAGAAGTTTAATTTGAAAAGCAGCATTGAACTCTAAAGCACTGTAGTGCTAGGACACAAGCTGTGTAGAAAACCACATGGGAAAGTGGTGATTACAATATTGCATTTTTCCTTGTGGGCTCTGTTGGGCTCACATGACGTGCTCTGCCAAAATATGTCTGTTTTCCTTTCCTCAGCAGAACAAAAGTGCTATTGCTGCTTCCTCTGCATTAGCCATGGTGTTTTATTTTGCTCTGTGGACATGCCATCAGTCCTGTCATTTAGTTCTATTTCAGCACAACATTTAGGTTCATGGGTGCCTCCATCAAGACAAGCAGCACTTGCCTCCATCCCCTGCTGAGTAGCACGCTGGCTGGGAAAGGTGACACAGCAGATCTCAATGGGTTCATTGTGTGTGATAGCTAAAAACACTTTCCTACACGAGTTATTAATAGATGATAACTGGTAGAGGCTGGACTATGTAATGGGTTAGATTACTTGGTCTCTTGTAAACAATATCTTATTTCTAAAGGGAAGGCATTGAAGAATTCCTGGTTGTAACCATGCAAATTGGCACCATTTCAGCAGTTTTGGTCAACTCATAAAGTTAACAGCTTCCAGGGGCAGTGCAAGCAGCACCTTCTATTTTTCAACCTTTACCCCAGTCTGCAACAGCTATAAAGAAAGGCTATGAATGATTTTATTATGAATCACTGTGCTGAAGCCAAGTAAAGTTAAACCAGCTCTCCCCTCCACTGAAGATCCTAAGGGTTTGCTTGTAATTCTGACCCCTTACAGAGCCAGCAATGGCCAAGCTGATCTGTCTCTGTAAGAAAGGGCAGGAAAGTGGAGGGTTATGTAAAACCAGGTACTTTGCCACCCAGCTTGCTCATTTGACATACTGAATTACGCTCTTTTGGGGGTTATCAGAAGTACTTCTTGGAGAGGCTCACAGCAGTGAGCTCCAGGGTGAGTTGAGATCAAAATCATGAATGGCAGAGAAGGGAGCTGAAGAGAGGGAAGCCTTGTCAGTGCTGCTGAGAGCTCGAGCATCAGGAGCTCTCCTCCTGTGAGGCTCTGTTGACACGGTCACTGATGGCTGCACTGGAAAGGAACGAGGCCACCACTGGGTGGAAAAGGGCTCTGACAGCTTGTTTAAAGGATAGTGGGACACAAGAACCCTGGCCTCGCTGTGGGTAAGTCTGGCAGTGTTTCTCTGGTTATCAAAAAGCCATCCTGGCTCATTTAGGATACAGCCAGTAATGCCCAGTTCTCCCCTACATGTGGGAATTGGAGGCATCTCACTTGCCTGGCCCATGAATTGCTTTTTGTGGGGCTTATAGACCCATGGTACATCAAACGGTATTTTAAAGCTGGTCCTGTTTCTATTGCTAAAGAATTTATTGCTCATGGGGAAAAATATATCAGTGTAGGCTGACATAAATCCATGCACTGCAATTTAGAATTCTAAGCTGCGTGATGTTACCATCACATTACGTTGTAGTTACCCTCTGTTGCTATCAGTATTTTCTCACTATGATATGTTTTGGTATGATAAAGTATACAAGAAGAACCTGCATTTTCAAATTTTCAAGTTTTCTAATCCATTTCATCTAAACAGATAAGCCAAAACGTATGCAACTTTCCCATAGATTTTTTACTTTACAAAATTATCAGAAAGTAATTAGGGAAACAGTATTAGACTTAAAAATTTTCCTCTAATTGAAGGACTTAATTTCATCTTGTTATATACATTTAAATTCAGAGCAAGTTCAGATCCAGGAACTTAATTTTCAGAATGTATAAATGTAGAGACTAGAGATACTGTCCTTTTCTTGTGAATGAAAATATTATTGTACTAATTAAAACAAAAAATCAGATTTTTCATAAGTAAGATTTCTAACCACAGGAAAATATAATAATTAGAACAAGACTCATGATTTTTCTTTCATGGTTATAAAAAAGGAAGAAGGGAAAATCACATGAGCATTTGTACCAACAAGAAAACAAACCTACAGCTTTTAGGCAGAGTTCTAGATTCTCTTTTTTGTAGTTGTGCACATATACATCCTACTTGTGGTTAACTGATGATATGAAAATGGATTAATTTTCATATCCTATCAAAATTTAAAAAAACCCCAACTGAAACCAACTCTACTCTGTTTAAGTACCTCAAATGCAAGACATAGTGAGATACAAAATTACTGTTGAAATAGTGTTCCCAAGTCTTAAGGAAAAAGGTATTTTGCTTAATGTCAAGCAAAAGTTAAAACCTTGGAGAAATCTTTATTGAAAAAAGGTGATTATTTCTATTGCTGAACAACCAGAAAACAAGGGTCTCTAATGTTTTGACTGTAGAGAAGTCGCTTCAACTGTTTTCTGCTTATGCCATGTCTCCTAGACTTGCTCTGTGGAGAGAACAGGTGGTTTCCTCTCAAAACTAAATATGCCCAAGTTCCTAAGTTGTGTTTTCTTAAAGTTTTTGGGTTTTTTTGGTAGACTTTTGCACATTTTCTCAGGATTCTTTCCACTTACTTAAATGAAATTCCCTAAGATACACTTCATTGTGCCTCGAATAAAATGTATTTAGGTATAGTTATTTTTAGCTAGCAACAGAAGTGGGAAAAAAACCCAACTTTTTGTGTGTTTTTAGCAAGAGTTTCCCTGAAATAAGGTTTAACAAGATTCTCTTTGTTACTGTTTCATATTACATTCCCTCTTCCAGACAATAAAAATAAGTTTACTTCTTGGAGACTATAGTTGAGTAATCATAAAATGAAATGTATGATGTCAAGATTAAAATAAACAAGCTGAAAGCAATCTGGCACTATGATAAAGGACTTGTTCAATTGTGAGAAATGGCCAAACAGATAAAAGGGAAAACCAAATATGGGTAAACACAGACAAAAGTCCTAGGAATGGAGCTTTCAATTTTTTCATTAGACTAAGCCTTAGCTATGGCATAAATATTTTTAAATTATGTTTTCCAGAAAACATAATAGGAAAGTATTTCTAAGTTATTGGCTGATCAAATGACCACTGTAGAATTACAATTTCCTAGTTACTCCATATAAATTATAGCTGAGAAACCAGTTGAAGTGGCATAATTAACTTTTTATTGGTACTTTTTCCTTCAGAAATTGCTAAACTTCAGAGTCCAGAGAAAATAATTTTTTTTTTTTATTCTAGCCACTCTTTTGAGAAGTACTTACCTGTTTCTAGATAGTTCTTGGGCAGATAGGATTCCCCTAAAATGTGAATGATAGAGCTTTTGCAGAATTCCAGGTGAGTGAGGGTGCTCTGTAGTCTGGAGGAGCAGTTTGATACCGTCCCAGTCTTCTTCTCCCCTACCTTATATCTGCTGTTGAATATTTGTTGGCTGGGGACCACCTCTACTGGAGCAGAGAGCCCTGTTCCCAGCAATTCCATGTGTCCCTCTACCTTCCCTTCTGTCAGGGTCGACACTCCACTGCTAAGCACTGACTTGCTAAACTCTTCTGACAGAAGATATTTTTGCTGTCAGATGGAAACCTAAGAATCAGGAGAGGAAGGGAATTCTCCCATTTTCTCTGAGGCTTGAGCACCTGTTGCTGCAGGCAGTAGGTTAGAGGTGGACAGTCCTGGTGGGGCTCACAGAATATCTATCCCCCATACTACAAACCACAAGACAGTTTAACAATATCTTCCAGCACTGTCAGCCTTGGATAGCTCAAACCAAAGGTGAGACATGAAACTGCTCTGCCTGTGAATGCCTGGTGTAGCTACAGGCACCCCCAAGCTCACGTTAGTGAGCCATAAACTCTCGTTTTCCACAGAAAGGGGGTTTGGCTGTGTAGACTGAAAAGGTTTGTGACTGCTTGCCCTGCCTGAAGGCTTGGCATATCTGGAACCTGGAGCATGATCATGCTTATAAATGTAGCTTATATATGCTACAGGCTCATACTGAATGTCTTGATTTATTTTGTGAACCCTTCAGTCAGCATGTTTGCTGTAATTCTTAAAAACATCATCAGCCCAAAATGACAAGAATAATTACATTATTGGGGCTTCTGCTGAGACCAAGGATTATGGTAATAACAAATCTGTAATCTGTTTTGATTTTTGCCCTTACATTAGATAAATGACCACTATTACTGCTCTAGTGGTTGTTTACTCAGCAAATGAACTTCATACCAATTCACTTTATTGTACTTCATAATTTATTTGCTTAGTTTTGTTTATAGTGTGACTAAGTTGATGAAGGCTGTATCATGCTTGCATTGAGAATGCTGTGAAGAAAGCCAGACTGATTGGTGTGTGCCCATTGTAGAGGGAACATTCCACTGTGGATAGCCACTAAAAACTTGATTCATATATATAAGAAACTACCCGAAACTGATGACCTTGTAAACTCACAATTTCATTCATACACTTTTTATTTTCTCAAAATAACCCTTTCAATCTCAACTTCTATCTCTAATTTAGGTACTTTTTCTGTTACTGTCAGATGAGTTAATTCCCAGTTTCAGGATGACTCCACCTTTTTCTAATATAAGCCTCTACCCCTCTGTGCCATTATCTTGGATGCCCTCTATATGCACAGATCTTCTAGTGAATTCTGTGCAGCAAGGGAGGAAGGGCTGAATTCTTCAGGCTCTGGTCTTTTGCAAGTCTCCATCCACACAGTGGCTTTTCCAGTGTGCAATCACCTGGGAGAAGAGCTGGTCTGTACAAGTCAGGAAGGGAGGTTTGCACTCTTAAATCCAGTTACAGCAATGAGTAGCACCAAGTTTTGCTCAACTCATCTGGAAAAAGTAGCTGCTTTCCTCCCACCAATAAGTCATCATTGTCTGAAACAGCCAGGCATTCCAGAATAAATGCTTAGAGCTGGTATTTTCAAACAGAATTTCATACTGCTGTTAATATAGCTGGTTCTTGGATTAATTAAGGCCATAGATGCCTCTGTTAAGCTGGAGAACATTTGTCAAATAACATAGTTTGAGTCTGGGAGTGTCTGTACTATTTGACTTTTCACTCATTGAACTCTTATTTTGCTGTAATGATAAACAAGAGAAAATTGGAGCTGACCAGGGAGCATGACCTGCAAGAGAAAAACATACTATAAAATACAGAAATTACTGGAAAATGTCAAAGAATTTTATGAGGAACCTTTTGGATAAATTTGGTGGCCGTTTGAAGAGCTGAAGCCAGTATTGGAGCCAGTAGACAGGGGCATGTACCCATCAGGGATTAATTATGAATCAAGACACATGAAGAAAAAAAAAGGATGAGCTTTACTTACTATGGAGCTGTATTGTTATGGTCTTCATTAGCATGGGCAACCTGGTTAGCTGAATGCCATTCTATGCCTCCTCTGTGGCTCCTGCTGGCTTTTTTCACAAGAATCTTGTTTTTAATATTGTCTATCTTTTATTGTTATTTACTATGATGTTTGGGTCTGGTATTACTTGTCTGGAGAAAAATGTACATGTTAGTGCACTTAATATGTTTATTTAATATGTTTATCTGGTTAAAGAATGGTTGATGTAAGAGCCCATGACAGGCCAATTTGACTTTTTAAAAATAGAACATAAATGTTAGAATTACTGTTTATTCATATTGATTCAGTCTATTTTGTATGCAAATTGGATGACAGAAATTGCATTTTACCTAAATACAAGACACTTGCCTCTGTCTCAAGGCACTATTTGGGGTTCAGATACATAAACATTTTAAGTCTGAAAAGGATGCTATGACGAATAAGCATCTTTGTCTTCATAGTACAAGTTATGCATTGGGTTTGTCTTATGGACTAAATCAGGGAATCATTTAGGCTGAAAAAGGCCTTTAAGATCACCAAGTCCAACTGTAAGCCTAACCCTACCAGGCCCACCACTAAACTATGTCCCAAAGCATCACATCTACATGTCTTTTAAATATTTCTGGGACTGGTGGTTCAACAGATCCACCACTGCCCAAGGCTTGTTCTACCGTTGAAATGAAGTGAAGAAGTTTTTCCAAGTTTCCAGTCTAAACTTCCCCTGGCACAGCTTGAGGCCATTTCCTCTAGTCCTGTCATTTGTCACCTGGAAGACGAGACCAATCCCCTCCTGGCTGCAGCTTCCTTTTAAGGTCTGATAAGGTCTCCCCTGAGCCTTCTTTTCTCCAGCATAAACACCCCCAGCTCCATCAGCTGCTCCTCACAGGACTTGTGCTCCAGGTCCTTCACCAGCCTTGTTGCCTTTCTCTGACTCGCTCCAGCACCTCAATGTCCTTCCTGCAGTGATGGACCCAGAACAGGACACAAAATTTGAGGTGTGGCCTCACCAGTGGCAAATACAGGGGGACAATCACTGCCCTGGAGCTGCTGATAGTGCAGGCCAGGATGCCATTGGTCTTCTTGGCCACCTGGGCTCATGGTGAGCCATACAAGAACAGTTTGTGTATGTCTTCTGCAGCAAAAGACTGTTAGTGCTGTATTTCACTATTCTTACTCTTTTCACTACAGTATATGATAATATTTAAAAAATAATCCTGTACCTTTTAGATTATAGTTCATAAATCACCTTTCAATTGTTATACAAACATTTCCTTATAAGTATATGTAATTCTTGGATTAGCATCTGTCCAGTAATTTTTCGGTTTGTATCAGCAATAAAAACCAGTTACAGCAGAAATAAAATTTTAATTATTATTTGTAGGACAGAAAGGTGATTTTGGGACACACATGTAAGATCTTCTGCTAACACAATCCGTATACTGATTACAAACAGCTTGATTGCTCAATCTTATGGCTTGTTTCTTCAAGAGGTCCCTATATTTCTGATAAGGTATGCTGTTTTCCACAGCCCAGAGAGCTGATAAAGACAGAGGATGTTTGCAAGCAGAAGAGCCTGCTCTACAAGGGCCAGCAAAGACTCATTGACTGTTATTGATTTGCATGGACAGTCAGCACATCCTTAAAAAAACCCATGACAACAAAGAAATACGTGGTATCTGACACCTCGGTGGGGATGGAGCAGCCCTGGAGTTGTTGGCTCTGCTGGTGTTTGTGATGGCATAGTGTCTTTCTGTGCCAGCAGCAATCCAGCCCCTCTCAGTCTGCTGCTCAGTCTCCCCTTTGTGCTCTTACATGCAAACACAGCTACAGTCATAGCAAATGTGAGCTGGCTCTTGTTTCTGGTCATCTCAGAGCACGGGCAGCTCCAGCCCACAGGGGCTCACAACAGGTGGTGTCAATAAACCATATATTTCACCCATCCTTAAGAATTACACAAATTTATGCTAGAGACAAAGGAAGCCTCCTGGCAGAATGAACGAGGAACTTAAATCCAACTGTTTCCACCCAGAATGGAAGTAGTATATGACCAGACTGAACCACTGAGTACTCACAAGATTATGTTTTATCATTTGTCATTCCTAGGGTAAATGTTTTGACAGAGTGAGAAACATACAGAAGTAGTCTAGCTCAAGTGCTTGACACCTCAAGAAGGAGAATTCAGACATGCATGATCACATATTACCAGCCCAAGGTCTCACTCAGCTCTTTGGATGCAGCAGGTGCAAGGCAGGAGTGCTGCAGCCCAGTCTATCAGAAGGCATTCCATACGTGACTCTTCCTATGCACTTGATAGATGTTTCTGATCCTGGAGGCAGGATACAGCTTGAAACATCATGATGTTTAGCAGGTGTAAACCTAGTTTCACAAGATAGACATGACCTAAGGATTCTTGAGTGTCAGGATTCTAAAACATTCAGTGAAATACGGAGAGAAAAGAAATACAGAATAAATCCAAGCAACTTCTGAGAAGCTCCTAGGGATTTTAAATCTGTTTCTTTGTCTTCTTCCAATTTGATGTCAGTAAATTTGTATTTTGGACATGGAAGATAAATAGAAATCTATTGAACTTTCCAGAATGCCTCAGTGTCTGTGTGGTCAGCACACAAATTAATAACTTTGGCAATTTGTATTACAAATTATACGGATTCTGTGTTATAACCATGTTCCCTTTGGTGCTGTACCTAGCCTTTGCCTGTGATTCAGAAGGTGCTTATGAAGTGAATAAAAATATCAAGCAGACGGTGACATTCCCTGCAATTATTTTATCTCCAGAATACTCTGTGAATACTTTGCTTGAAGCAGGTTCATAGTCCCTGACTAAAAGTTCTTACATGAACGTGTGTGACTGCTTTTAGACTTCTTACATTGTGTTGAAATTAATTTAAGAGGTTAAGTGAAGGTTTGTGTGAATACCTCCTCCTGTTCAATCTCTACTTGTGATGTGCTGACTTCCTCTGATAGTGCTCTATCCCCTGTTCAGAGAGGCCAAGTACTGGAACAGAAAAATAACCAAAAAAAAAAAGAGTTTTATATTGATATATATCTCAATAGCCCTGATGGAGCCTAAATAAATGGCTAGTTGCATCTCTTGGCCAAACACTAGAACACTCAAACCTGAGAGGGCTCAGCTTCTTTTGTGTTTCCTACCCGTTTCTAAGAAAAACAGTCTCCAGGGCACATTTGTGATAGAGGAGCTGAAGCCTTTCTCTGAGTGGCTCCTGTGAACTTCTCTGAGATTTGTTTCATGGTCATGCTCAATTATCAGCATAGAAAGAATGAAGAACAGCCAGAGCAAACCTGTGCTGTGTTGGAGATAGTTTCTCTCAAACATTTGATATAGCAGACACAGCTGGGGATCATTTCCTTTTCCAAACAAACATCACAACCTGATCTTGCTCTTCAGACACTTAAAAATTCCATTTTCTTCAAAAATTCATCCAAAGCAATATATTAGGTAAAAGATCTTAAAAGCACTATGACTAAAAGGGCTCTAGGGAAACAAGATGAACTGATTAGACATTTTTCTGTGGTTTGATAATTCTGCAACACTTATTCTTATATTTTTGGTACATCCAAAAGTAAAGTATTCATTACTCTATGAATAACTCGTTAGCTAGAGAAGAAGAGTGATAGACCATGTATTATATAATTTTGGGTTGGTTTGGTTTAAAAGATGTGCTCTATTCTAACTCCTACAGTGTATTCCTGTGTATGTGTACAGCTTGAAGAAAGGTCTAGTGACTGCCTCTGTCCATTTATTAATCTCAATACTCCTCAAACAATCACTTTTATCCATGTGAAGGAATAAGTCCCAGAAGGATGTGTTGGGGATTAGCAGGCCAAACTTATGTTTTATACTGAGCCAAACCTATGTTTTATACTGAGCCTGGAATGAATCAGAGACAGCAAGGATAAAGAGCAATTTCATTAAGGTTAATGAGCCTTTGGAAGACAACCATTACTAAAAAGTATTGCTAATTCTTATAATATCCTTAATGATCCACTGTCTCTGAGGAATATATGAAATGAAGTTCAGATATAGTACTTTTGAAATTGAGATTGAGGTCTCAAATCTGTGAGTAGGGATGGTGTATAGTCCACACAGATCAGAGATCTTCTGATCTTAGTCAATTTTAGATCACAGAAACGGAAATACTTGTAAAAGTGTGCTGCTTTCATGATGTACTAGGCAAACACTGTGAGAAGACATTGATTTTAAGAGGATTTGAACTCCAATTCTCATTTTTGAGAGCATTTTATTGTCCTCAATAAGACTGATCAGCAACAGGGAATATCTTTGAGCTGCTATTTTGTAATTAGTTGTTGCAGTTTTTGGAATCTACCACAATTTTTTTTTCTCTACCTGAGTAAGCCTATGGTATCCTTTTCTCCCAGCCTGTCTGCCTCCCGCCTATCTGTATAATTTAGTCTCTATAGAACAAACAGAGTTAGTCTTCAGTCTCCTCCAGATGCCTCTGCCTTCTTGTCTCACAGCCCCCTCAAATTTTGCTACATAAATTCACGTTTTGTACAGCTTTATTATTTGCAAGCGATAATAAGACTTCTACAGATTGAAAGAAGCAAAAATTCTGCCATGGCACATTCCCCATGAAGAAAATCTCTTCCAGTGAATAGTATATACTGCTTCTTCTACAAGGTTAAAAACATGAAATAGCACAATAAACTCCTATTTAAAGTGATAGCCTTGTTCAAGTATTGTCTTCTGCACAGAAAGTTTGCTCCAGTACAAGCATTGCTTTGAGCTCCAGGAACATATATCCACATCATCTGCTCTATAAAAAGTCTCTATGTATTATACACACAAATTTAAAACAAGAGCTTTTTATGAGCACGAGGACAGTGATAGTGAATGTGGTTTGTATTTGTGCTTTGATACCTCAGCACTTTTTGTAGAAATTATGTATAGAATTGTCCATGGCAGCCAAGGTGGGACACTTCACTCTCTGCAGTCTGTGAAAGGGAACTTTTAAATGGAGTAACCTCATTGATTTTTGCTGGAAAGAGATAGATAAGAGATGAGCTAAGAAATCTAGAACATAAGGGAGATGCTGAATCTGGTAGCCTGACAGAGGTGACCCTGCTGCACCTCCAAACCCTGGGTCCAGCAGCTGGTGAGGCAGAGCACGTATTCCCAGCAGGCACACAGACACAGGAGTCCATGTAAGGAGTACATGTGTCACACAGATAGACACACACAGACATTCAGCACCTGCACAAACACAAAATCATCAATGCCACATCCTCTTCCCTTCTCTGGCTGATCAGGAAAATGCCTGTTAGTGTGAGTACCCCAGAAGCGGGTCTGCCTGCTCTCCTGTGGTGGGCCTGAGAGAAGTTGGGGCTGGGGCTGGGTGTTATTAGAGTTCCCTCTTTTGCCATTGCTCCTCCATGCTGCTTTCCTCTCTGGAGGGCACCTTTTCACTGCATCAGCTGACACGTGTAGTATAGAACTAAAAAGTATCTGCTTTGAAATACTGGGTAGAAGTGGAGTGAACTGGTGTTTGAAGAGGTTAATAGAAATCCAGGGACAGCAGCTGCTGTAGAGTACTTATAGGCAATCTGCAGAAGTTGGTAAATGTTAATAGCCAGCATGCAGGCTACAAGGGTAATGATTCTCCTTCACACGATGATATAAAAGTGCCAAACAAGTTGTACTTGTTTTTACCTCTGCAAGCCTTATGTATATTGTATTTTTCAGCAGAAGAATGATGTAGGTTCTGAGTGTCCATTCATCATCTTGCATCATGACACTTTTGTTTAAATGGAGATTCAGAATTCAAAATACTGAGCAAAAAATTCTCATAATATGGAGTAAATTCAGAGATTTTACTCAAATATCCTAGAATTTTGGCAAATTACATCTGCAGATTTTATCTTTATGTCTTCCTGTTTTCTATTCTGAATGTTAAAAAGATGATTATATATACTAGTGATAATACTAAGAACAGTAGTAATAAGACAGAGTGTGATCTCTGATTAAATAGCCATGCTGATGCAGAATGGTTACTGACTGAATGCTTATACAGCAGCGTGAACCATGGAAAAACTTTGGTTGGAAGGGGCTTTAAAGATCCTTGCTCTGCTTTTCCACTGGTTCCTCTCATTAGGCTTTGTGTTTCTTACAGAGGTGATGAATCTTGTAATTGTTTGGAGATATGAAAATAAGATTAATTCCATCAGACTTCATAGATTTTTTTCACTTGCCTCCAATGGGTGGGTGAGACATGAAAGCTTAATGCATGAATCTGATGTCTGCTAAGACTGAAAAAGATGACTTTCCAAGACCTCTAAGCTTTTGGGCTCAGGAACATGCTCATGAGCAGTGGAAGGTCACAGCTGACATTGAGCAGCTGGGCCTGTTTTGAAAGTATGTGGTCTGGGAGCAGTAAGATAAACAGCAGCTCATCAGAGTCCTACTAAAAAATAAATAAAGCATGTTATCCCCAACTTTTGAACAATTAGGAAAAAGTACCATCATGTTGAGCATGGACTTTATTATAGTTTTTAAAAAGTGTCCAGAAGGCCCTGATTTGTGGGAAATTAGTTTTGGTGTGGAGGAAGAGAACAATACTGTTCATAGTGGTTTGGTTATTTAGCCCATGCTCTTAGCAAAAACTGCAATTGGTTTTCACTTAAATCAGCTTCCCTTATGAACAGCTGATATTCCAAGTTCAGTTCATGGACCTGACTGTGTATTCCAGCTAATTATTCCTAAAGATTTTTTATGACTAAGTTTAAACATTTATTCTGCAATTTTCCTCCTTCTGTTTATAGCTTTGTACAAAAATGGCACCACAGAATATTAGTCTCTGAGCTGCATATGAAGTTAATGGTCCTGAACTGGACTCACATAATTTTCCATGTATTTGGCCTCTCTTCTCTTTTTTAAGAACAAATGATGATAACATCTATTGGTTTTCATTTTAATGCACTAGATTGAGCTGTAATAGAAGTTTTCCAAAGCGCTGTAAGGAGAAGTATATAAAGTTATGCCAAAAAGACTATGAATAATAGATCTGAAAAACATCCTGGAAGTGCATGGGTTCCACTATGAGACTGCATTAGACAAAACTCATTTGGCAAATTTACTATGCTTTAGAGAGTATTTATTATTTTTTTTTCTGTACAAGTTTTGCTCCAAGGAACCAGAAATCCACATGCTATATATCAGCTGTTGGGTGGGAAATTTGTAAATGTTTAACAAAAGAAAGAGATAAAATATAGCAGATTTTAAAAAAACCCCAAAACTTGTCTGTTGCTTTGTTGAATGTGAAAGAAATACCTGGAGAAAAGTAAAGAGCCTTGTTGGTTTCCTCTACACACACTCTATAAATATGTATCTTCAGACTGTCTTCACCAACAGCTCCAAACCATCGAAGAACTTCAGAACTGTGTTACTGTCTTCAGGGCAGCTATTAGAACTTAACTTTTCCTGTATTCCATGCTTTAGATGGTTGCCAAATTAGGATTGAAGAGTTGAAAAAAAAATTATATTCACTGCTCCTTCCTAATCGGCCATGTACTGAAACGGAATGGGACATAGATAAGAATAAACAGGCATATTTAAGAAATTTTTACAACATGCAGGACAAATCATCAAGATAATGTTATTTTAAACATGAAAATTATAACATACTAACATTTTCTTTACTTTATTTTACATTACTTTTTACTTTAGCTATACTTACTGAACTGCAAATTCAAAATGCAACTTTTAATTGAGATAGTGGATTTTACGTACTTATGCATTCAAACTTGCCTGATGTTATTTCTTGACTGAAGTGTTTTACAAATATGTTTTGCTATGTATGTGTCACAGAAAAGCGTATATTTTTTAAAATCACAACAGACATCTTAAAGATGTCTGTAAACCTAAGGGACATTTTGCCTTGTTTGATTACAGAGTAGATACGGTTCCAGATTCATCTTTGCAAGCTGCTTCAAGCAGAAGACTCAAGTACAAAATATCTAGTGTAGTTACTCAAGTTGTCTCTGATTATGTCAGAGGTCATGTTAACCTTCTAACTGAGCAACTAGAAGTGCATGGGAAACACAGATAAACACCAGGGCATCTCCCATACTCTGCAGTTTCTCTGTTCACATTGAGCCTATGGTTTAATGATTGAGCTGGAATGGCTGCCAAGAGGAGGCATTCAGGAATGCTTTTTCGTGGGGTGAAGGCAGAGGGTGCACTGTGCCTTCCAGTGACAGCATGACTGTAGATGTTCTTGAACCAACTGTGAAACCATCCCCCAGGGTACCACAGTGTGTAGGAGAGGGTGTACAGGGGACTTTAGAATGTACAAGGGATCTAACCCTAAAATCCCATCAGAGAATTCATTGCTGGTAAAACAGACACAACGTCACCTTCAGACCAGGAGTGTTTTGTATAAGTACTGTAATTTCCATCTCCTCTCTTGCATTTCAAAACTACTAGAGATGATTATATTGAATCCAGATGATTGTGAGATAGAACTGATTTACAGCTCTGTTCCCCTGAGTGGAAAAGAGTGACGTCAGTTTCAGTCAAAGTTGTGGTCATTTTTTTTATTAATCCTTTTAAGTGTCCTTTTGTCTTACTTTCAATACGTTGAGCAATATATTTGCTCAATATATTACAAATATGATTGACTAGATATTTCTGATATGAAAGTGCTTCTGGAAAATGTACACTGGTTAGTTTCCATAATATATTTCATATTACTGTTCTCTTAGTAGCTCTCAGAAGGGAAGCCATCACTTAAGCCATTTGTCCCATCTGGCTGTAAATCAGTGGACACTACACTGCAGAAAATATTCCTTCATTGGCAGGGACTTCAATGAGATGACCTCATCATTTTTCCATCTCCAGTATAGAGGTGTCTAAGACTTATTACAATCTTAATATAAATTCAAGACTATGGACATGTTTTTATGACTTATTTTCATGACAATGACAAAAAAAGGCCAACATAAGTACAAGATAGCTTTATAGTGTCAGGATATTAAAATATGTCTATCCAAGTTTATGGTGAAATTTAAGTAGGAAGCATCTGAAAATGACTATTTCCTCATCTCTGTTCTTTTCTAGTATATAACACCAATTAATTCCATTACAGAGAAGCAATGCTTTTCCTGTCAATTCAATACGACTTGAAAAGAAAATTTCAGTTTCAGGATTATTTTAAAACATTATAATTTGCTAATCTTTCAGAATCAGATGGCATATAATTGCTTCCCATATTATGACAAAGGTTTAAAGTAGGAGCCAGATCTAACAACGAGTCCAGGCCTGAATAAGACTTCTTGTCTGCTTTGTTCAGAGAAGTAGTCTGCTTACCTCTTACCCAATAGTTCCCGTATTCTGCAATTTTAGATGTCAGTAAGAATGACTTTTACATCCTGAAAACTCCCAGCATTTAACCTAATGACTAGATGTCAACCCTCCAACTAACTGCTCTGGAAACCAGGGGGAAAAAAAAAAAAAAAAGAGACAAATTCAGTGTCCCAAATGACTTTTTGATATTACTGGAGAAGATAAACCTCAAAAGACTTTCAGAGATGCTAGTATAAGGCTAACAGTAGCTCGCACTGAAAGATTACTGAGATGCTTAGAGAAAAGCTCAGGAACAACTGAGAAGCTAAAGGTGTGAGGAGAATATCTCAGTTTGGGAAAGGAGGTCAAAAGGGCATTTCTTAAGAGTGAGAATGAAGGCTGGGCAGAACCACAAAATTAAGAGTTATACTAGACAATGGAGCAAGAAGATGGAGCCTGGAAACCAAATGGAAACACAAAATGAGATTAACAACACCATCTATATTCTATAGAACCTGATAAAGATAAGAAGGTGAAACTTAACATTGTCATGCAAAGCCCAGTTTTTTGTCAGTGCAAGTCTGTGGAAGAAGACATGAACTATGGCAAACAAGGGACTGCTGTGTCCTCATCTCAACTTTGCTCCAACTGTACATACAAGTCAAGTGCAGAATAGGAATCAGGACTAATATGGCATTCCTGGAATCCAGACCTTTTCAATGGGTGATAGGTCAGACCAGTGAAATTATCCAGGCCACTGTCTACAGGATGTTGCACCAGTTCATGAGGTTATAACTGCTACCCTTTCTGACTTAATCACATTTTCTCTTGGTTTTGCCATGCAACAAGCAAATAGTTTTAACTGTTGTTTTGCCATACCCTTTCTCAAGGCTGAGATCTTGGGCACATTCCTGTTTGCACTTGCCAGCAGATGCAATGATTATGCAATGGCAGGGATGACCATGGTGCTTGTTTGTGCTTTTGTTTTGCAGCTGTGGTCAGCCCTTCTGAGACTCCTTTAACCAGGACCATCAGATGGCCCTTCAAGTTTCCTTTAATGATACTCACTAGGTGATCAAGAAACACTCTCCAGCTACATCACAGAAGCCATCCCAGACTTCCAAAACCGTGACAAATTGCATCAAGCATACCAAACACCTACAATTTTGTATAATGCATGTTTCTTTGCCTCTTGCTGTGAGGATGTTCTACATGTTCAATACATGTAGCACATAAAGTCAGGAAATCTCAAGATGAATACATAATGTGCCTTGCAGTGACGATGTCTAGGGAAACACCAGTGCCTGTGGCTTCTGCCTGTACTTCTTGGAAGGGAGTATCTGATTACATTAAACTTGGTGGTGATCCCCAGGAGCTCTCCAGAGAAGAAAAGTTTGAGAGTTGTGCATTGATTAGAGGCCCTTGCCTATGCAGAGACCCTTTCAGGTATATATTCTCAGACACCTGAGAATACTACTTGGGAATATAAAATATATTTGGGATGAATTGGCACAGTTGCAATGTTAACATGGCTGGCAAAAAAGAATTTGAGGCTGGGAGGAGACTGTTGGTAGGAATGGTTTAGGAAGAAGGATGGAATTGACTAGATGGGGTCATCATTCACAACCAAAGTGGGGAAATAGGAGAGCCAGGATGTCTGGTAATCCAGATGGAGAGAAAATGTCAGAAAGAATGGAAACATGAGAGGCAGAAACCTACCAGAGATGGCAATATAGCTAAAGGAGCTATATATGAGCAGACATAGAAAGGAGGAGAGAGGGAAGAGGAAGGTAGAAGAGCTGTTGGATATCCAGGACTTCTCTAGGGAAGAAAATTATACAAGGATGAGAGCAGTAAGTGAAATGTGATCCTTATAAAGGCAATGATGAGGAAAAGTAACATCTCCCCCAGATGTTTGTATTTTCAAGTGAAAATACGATTATTTATAATAGATATCATATATTTCTAACTTCCAGATAAGTATTTTAAATGCCAAATGCATATACCAATGAAGTTAATAACAAAACTCTAGGTCCAATCGGTCCAAGATGCTATCAACACACATATATACATATAATATGTATACAACACTGCTAGGGGGAAAGTAATAGTTTTGCTTTGTTGTCATAAAAATAGCCAAAAATAACTAGGTGTTTTCCTCACCTTCTCCCCTGTATTTTCTATCAATATTCAAATGGCTGCACGTCTTGAAGAATTCAGAGCTGGCTGCCCATTCATGAATGCCTCATTAGTTATTTATCATAGACATAAGTGTTGGACAAATGTTTTTCTTGGACTATATAGTTGTTGCTTCCATTACCTTATTTCCACACTGCTGGCTGCTCTTCTGTGTCTTTTTGCTGGCACTAATTTTTTTCAGGTCACAATGTTCCATGGCTTAACTTCTCCAGAAAACCAGGTATTAGGAAGGTAAATAGATATGATCAGTGGCATGGAAGATGGGAGAGACGCTTTCATATTTTCAGGAATGCAGCTGCAGAGAAAAACGTCCCATAGATTCTTAGGAGCCCAGGAGAGACCAGTATATCCAGTTTGTTTACCAGGCACAGTCTGTAGATTTTTGGAATGTATTAGAAAAACCACAGGATATTAAATTTAATCCCTCCTGTTTCTAAGTACATGATATTTCAGTGCTTATTTTGATAAGAAGTGTCTTAGAAACTTCTGTGTAAGGACACCTATAATATAACACTTATGGTACCCCAAGACTAACAAATTTAAGTAGTGAACAAATGAAAGAGTGATTGTTAGAATGAACTCACTGCTTAGGTGAGTTCTGACGGGTTGTCTTTTTGTTTAGAAGAGGAAAGGATTTGCTTGATTTGGTTATTTTCCAGAAGCACCTTTTTAGGTTTTCACATTGAAGGAGGAAGAGCATCACCTCCACAAACTGGAAGTTCAACTATAGTTCTGGACATAGTTCATTATAGTTACGGACAGCTTACTGGTCCAATTGAAACAAAATTGTTTTTACAGGTATGTAAATGTGCTTCAGTTGTGTAGGATCTCCACTTTTAAGGTAATGGTGGAAACATGAGCCTGTGCTCATACACTGACTATTGAATCAGTCTTTTGATGCTTTGTTGCTGCTGACAGGTTTCTTTTGCTTGTGTATAATTTCCTGCTGAGACTGGGAGAAGTGTGTGTCTCTGTGAACCCATGGAGTGTGGAAGGTGTTTGGCTGCATGGTTGGAAGTGCTCAGAGACCTGTTGCAGCTGCACTCTCAAATCCTGCCCCTTTTCTATGAGGCTATGGGGAAAATGGTTTGCTCTGACTGATGTGTTCAGCACCTCTCTCAGCATTTGCACATCTATCATAATGGGGAGTCTATGGAGTCTCTCTGGATTTAAAGCTTCCGTATCTTCCCTTTCCTCTCAATTTCTCCTGTCTGAAAGTGGCACACTCTTCATTAGAGGATAAGTCTGTTTCCTCTCTATGCTGCACTTGGAATACAGCTGTCAGCAGTGCCAGCTGCAACACTGTAATTAAACCACTAGTGTTTTTTACTGTACTTATTATTCATTGCAGAATAGGTGTGTTTTCTTATAATTTGTTCCTGAGCAAAGAATTTTTCAGTAATATTATTGCTTATTTAAGGGCCTTGATACCATGTCTGTGACTTCCACCTTCACAATGCCCATTGGTAAGAGAATGTTTTTGAAAGACATTCATTAAGGACACATAAACTTTTGTCATAGGCTTTTATCCAGTCTATCCTCCTACGAGGGGGATCTTTCAGGAAATCTGTCAAGTATACTGAGAAGAGGGCTTCTGAAGAGATAACAGCAACTTTCAACACTCTCAAATGATTAGTCATCAAAATACATTAGCATTGGTTTTGAAAAAGCTTCTGTTTATAGTGTTTGGGACATGGGTACTAAGCTATGCCACTTAAAGAGTATTCTTCCAGAATATAACAAGAGGGAGAAAACACTGTTCTAATCTGATAATTTTGTTTGACCTCCTGGGTGAGAGACAGCTACATGAGATAAGTGAAGGTAATTTTCTGATAACTGGCTACATCTTGTGTTCTGATGTGTTGGACACTCCCCATACACTCTGGCAATTTTTAACTGAGATTAGATGGTACTTGTGAACCCCAGAAATGGCATGGACTAACCTGAGGTGAATGTGTTAAAAAAGAGACTGAGTGCAATATGTAACTCAAATCTCCACTTTCTAAGCAACTTGATCAATAATACATTGTGTCTTCTGGAGATAAAAGATGACCACAACACTGTATTGTATAAAAGAAATTTAAAAAAAAAATAAAAATTGAACAGAATGTCACAATATAGAAATTTGCTTTTATGTTTTTAGCCTTTATTGGCTTCAAATTACACCTAAAAAAGAATAGATTAGTTTTTTGCTGTCAATTTGTAGCACTTCTTAAAAACTTCTTCTGGTACTCTGGATTCTTTGAATCAATATCTTAATCTTCTTTTTCAATTCAAACATAATGATCTTTGTGTTGTGATCTACATTTCGTAATATATCTTATTACATTCTCAGTTTAATTTTATGTTAGTGATAATGGGCAATGAAGAGTGAGTAACAAGAATAAGAGAAGAAATTGGCAAAACAAGGTTTGGGAAGGTAAAAAAAAAAAGGAAAATTTTCATCTTTTCACTTTCAGGAGAGAAAGTAATAATTTGTTTCTGAAGTGCATTTATCAAGAAATAATCTAAAAGTTGAAACCTGAGATATGTGAAAATTACAAATGTCTGCAATCATTGTAGATGGTTTACTTAACAGAATGAAACATCAAAGGGACTGACTTTCTAATTCCTCCTCCAGTAAAGGCATTTTTTCACACATACACATTACAAATAGTGGGCAAAGTGGGCAAAGTCAGATCCCATTCTGAGTAAGCATAGACATTCAAAGGTTATTCAATAACAAATTTAAATAAGAAATTTAAGATTTCATTCAATTCCAGACTAAAAAGAAACCTGAGAAACTTGCGAGAAAAGATGTAATTTCACAAGAAATTAAACAAAATATACAGACAAGCCTTTGTTCATGTGACAGCTCTTACCAATGTGGAATGACTGCAAACAAAATGATAAAATTCTACACGAAAAATGCTTGTTTGGAGCAAGATCATCTTGTAAATATTGTTAATAAAGCTGTACAACAATAAAGAAGAAAACTAGCAAGATCAGATGGGGAAGGGCCTTGAGGGGAAGCCGTGTGAGGAGCAGCTGAGGGCACTTGGTCTGTTCAGCCTGGAGGAGACTGAGGGGAGAGCTCAGTGCAGGCACAACTTCCTCAGGAGGGGAAGAGGAGGGGCAGGCACTGATCTCTGCTCTGTGGGGACAGTGACAGCACCCAAGGGAATGGCCTGAAGCTGTGTCAGGGGAGGTTTAGGGTGGATATTAGAAAAAGATTCTTCACCCAGGTGGATGGGCACTGGAACAGGCTCCCCAGGAAAATGATCACAGCACCAGCCTGAGAGAGTTCAAGAAGCGTTTGGACAATGCCCTTGTGCACGTGGTGTGTCTCCTGGGGGTTGTTTTGTGCAGGGACAGGAATTTGTCTTTGATGGTCCTTGTGGGTCCCTTCCAGCTCAGCATATTCTATCATTTTAGGAGCCATTCCATTAAGTTCTCTGATCTGTGAGTAGAAAGTTCTTCAAGTGGCTAATACATTGTCTATGTCTTATCTCAGTGGGCATGAATATGCCCGTTGACAGCTATAGATGCTGTCACCTTTTGAAAAACAGTATAGATCTATGTAGGCTGCTTGGGGGTCTGTGGAGCTCTGATGTTCCAGACCCAGAAAGCCGCCAACCTTCCCAGAGAGAGGGTCCCATTGAGGGACTGCCTTCTAGGGGCTCTTCTGGCTAGTCTCCTAGCCACCGGATAAGCCTCAGCAAGCAGTGGCTGTGGCCACAAGTGATCAGCTCTGATCAGGGATTTCAGCTCAGTGATTGAAGCTCTGCTTGTGAGGCTATCCCAAGCCCACTCAGGGACAGAGAGACAGGAGCGTTGTATGGCAAATTCCACAGAGATTCCGTTATTATCCAGCTCCCCTAAAGAACTGGGGGAAAAACTGGGGTTTTTATGGGGGAAAGCAAGGGTGGTAAGAAGGGGGAAAGACCAATGGGTTACAAAGTATTAACATGGGTACTAGGGCATGGTGGGATCACTGAAGCCTTTGGGGGATAGCTCACCATAAGAAAAGATGTGCCAACCTAAGGAGCATCCTTCCAGGAGGGTTGAGATAAACTAATCATAGCCCATTCAAGGGACATCCCTCCATGGCAAGGCTGTGGGCAGGGCCATGCCAGGCCCATGGGCCTCCACAGATCTATCCCTGGTTTTAGAAAGAGAGGGTTTAGATTTCCTTGGTTAAAGATCTGTTCTCTTTAGGTTGCTCCTTGGGAGTTTTCGAAGACTTTAAGGATCTAAGCTCTAAGTAACCTTGCTTTAATTCAGAATCAGTTCTGCTTTGAGGGGGAGCTTGGACTGGATTATTTTATGAGACATTTCTGAGTTATGCAGGGGAGAACATTCCACTGAAATGTTGCAATAGTTTTGTCCTGGAGAGACAGAGAGTGCAAGATACACCCCTGTTTTAACAGTCTGGCTAGTACAGGCTGGTGATATCATGGTGGCTTTTATGGGCCTCATTCTTTGCTGTCTAAGCCTTCCTTTTAATATAATGAACTGATGATATTTATGAAAAAAAAATAGCTAAAACAGGCAACATAAAACTTTTCCTTTGAATCCCAGAGGAATTCCAGTATGGAGGGCTCATTAATTCAGTATGCATCTACCTCTTGGCTAATTATTGCGAGCACTTTTATGACTGCTTCATAGCAAGGATGATATTACCGAAACTCACTTAGGGTGAATCATTCAGATGAGGTGGACCAACATTTACCTTTCATTTTTGCTCATACGTTTTATTTACTGAGTATTTAATCTATCTTTTTAATGTCAATATATGTATGAACATGATTGTCTTAATATCTCACCATCACTTACAGATTTTAATTTTCCAGTAAAAGGGGTGGGAACCATCTAAAGAGGACAAACAGAAGAACATGGGTAGATCACACTACCATAGTCTCATATGAAATAGGAAATGTTACCTTAATCTCTGCAAATCCAATCAAATAAGGGAGCTGACATGGTATGAGTGAGAAACAGCTCATAGTCTGTCTAACTAATATCCTGTTTCTGGTGATGAATCACATCAGTTGTTTCAGAAGAATATATGGAAAACTGAAAATAGACTTCTAGGTGTGGAACATTATACCAGAAATGTTTCACCCTAACCTCTAATAGTTACAGATCTGTTTAGCTTTCTAAAGGGTTTCTTAGATATTGATAACCATGGTAACTTTTAATTTATATGAGTAACTTCTCACATCTTCCTGTCCAAGAACATAAATGTGAAATATTAATGGGGAAATCCTGAAGCTGAATGGATGGCTTTGACTCCCTATAGTCTTATGGGAAACAACAGTGGCCTTGCCTTTAATTTACACACATCTCCCAGTACATGCTAATTTTAAGATGACATATACAACTGTCTGTAGTTTAAAGAAGTACAGCTATTTAAAACCTTACTTTTTTTCAGTTTATGCATTTCTCTCCCATATAAATAATTAGACTCAGGTGAGACCAGAGCACAGGTACATACATATAGACATGTATATCTACACCTTTTCCTGAAGACTAAATTTGCTGATCTTCCCACAGAAACTGAAAACATCTGCTAAGTATTTTCTGCTCAAAGAGAAATGTGAGTGATTTAACCTTTGCTCTCTCAGTCATTAGGTGATGTTCATTCTGAATAGTGTTGTAGCATGAAATCACACTTTTCTTTTTGTGTGACTTTTATACTACTGTAATATCTGACATAAGAAATACTACTACAATTAGTCACGATCCTCAAATTGCTTCCTTTATTTTATTGAGTTGTTGAGACAAACACTAGAATAATATAACCTTTGGGAAAGTATTAAAAAAACAATATCAAGGATATAGACTCCTAAGAAATTTGAGAAAACTGTCTTAAAATACCTTCAGTCTAATGACTGCACCTGCACCTCCCTTTTCAAAGGATATTGGGATGTCTCAAGCTCTGGGCAATGGCTTCTGGGAAAGGTAAGACCAACACAATCACACCTGTGATGGATGCCTGTAAATTCCTGACCACAGTTAGCAGCATTCATCTGCACTGGTGTGCTCAGTGCCCTATTTTGCTCCCTTAAGGTTTGCTGTTCTTCCATCATGACGAGCAGTTCTGACAAGAGAAGACTGAGATTGCAGGCACCTTGCAAGTGGCACTGAACTGAAAATTCCCTGAGAAGAATCAGGGCCAGAACTAGGCAAAATATTGGCAGGATTTCATTTCTGAGCTTCATTGGAGTCTGAAAGACCTGAAAATTCTAGCCCATGGTCCAAACCCCTGTGAAACAGGAGCAAGCACAAGATTGTGAGGCCTCCCCAGTCCCTAGCCTGGCTCACATGAGGGCTGTATGTACTCCTGTTTTTCTAACCATATAGGATTGCTTGTTTAAACATACAGTCAAAGCCTGCACCTCAGGAATCTTTGACTTCCTGAGAAGTAACGATTTTTACTCTTTTACCTTCTAGATGTCAAGTTTCTTATTGCTAAATATATGCTTCAAAAAATGAACCAAAATAATCTTTAAGTAATTGAATTAATTTTTTCTATTTTTACTAAGGGCTTTGTCTTGATAAACCCTCTCTTCTTCTTTTCTTCTTTTCTTTTCTTCTTTTCTTCTTTTCTTCTTTTCTTCTTTTCTTCTTTTCTTTTTTTCTTCTTTTCTTCTTTTCTTTTTTTCTTTTTTTCTTCTGTTAAGCTCAACTTTTTATGTCTGTCCAGCAATTCCAAGTTCTCTCCCAGTTTAATGGCATGTCATAACATATATAAATTAAGTTTTATATATATATAATATATATACATATATAAAATATATACTATAAATATTTCTTTCAAAGAAAGTACAGGTATAGATAATGTATTTTCATAAAAAGTAATTATTTGTTACATTCATATGTTGACAGTCTAGGAAAATGGAAACTGCTGACTTTTTAAAAAATCCCACAGGGTGAAGGTGAATTAAATGCTAAATAAAAAGGTGTCCTATTAAATTAATGTTTGAGACACTAGAAAGAAATTAAAGGCTCAACCCTTTAAGCCAATAGGATAATTTATAGCATCTGCTATAGTATTTTGTTGAACTGGGCTGCACAGCTTAATAGTCAGCACCCTGAAGTATTTGCCTAAGAAATCTAGCAGTCAGCATAATTCAGAAAGGGGACTATTCTGGTTTGATTTTACCTTATGCCAAAAAAGTGTATTTTAGGGGCCTATAACATTTGGGCTGATACCTTAAATTCACTTTTATGCTTTGTTTGAGCTTTTTACCTACAGTCAATTATAAGAAGTGAAGCTGCTGGAAAAAGGGACATTCTGAGCAGTTTCTCTTGAAATACTGTAATCTACAGCACAGGACAATGATAGAAAGACTTTTCACTGTATGGACTAAATGCATTTTTCTTGATTATTCTGACAGATACACGTTAGGCAGCTCACCTCTGCATAATGCCAGCAGGGTGTGTCCTTGTGCTATGCAGCAATCTGAGCAGTTCTCCTGGCCTGATCCCAAATGCCTTTACACCAATGCCTACTGCTTCCTGGACTCAGCATGAATATCCCAGAGACTCCCATCCAACTTCATTGCTCCTTCAGTATTCATTCAGGTGAGGTCTTCAGATCTTACCTATTGTAAAAGCCTTCAATGTTTTCATGGTTCACTTTTACAATCTCTGGCTCAAGCTTTCTTACCAATATTGGCAGAATTCCATGCTGTCAAAACAAATACTTTGATGTGCCATCATCTGTGAGCTGTTCATGGTGTTCAGACCTTGTAACTTGTTTAGACTATCATGCATTACAGAGTCACACAATACATTAGGTTGGGAAAGGCCTCTGAGATCATGGAGTCTGAACACCACCTTGTCAACTAGACCATGGCACTAAATTCCATGTCCAGCCTTTCCTTAAACACCTCCGGGAAAGTGACTCCACCACCTTCCTGGGCAGCCCATTCCAATGCCCAATTACCCTTTTTGGGTAGAATGTCTGTGTAATGTCGACCCGAAACCTCCCTCAGTACACTCTAAGACTGTGTCCTTTTGTCCTGTTGCTGGTTTCCTGGGAAAAGAGACTGACCTCCACCTGGCTACAACCTCCTTTGAGGGAGTTGTAGAGAGGGATAAAGTCCCCGCTGAGCCTCCTTTTCTCCAGATTGAACAACCCCAGCTCCCTCAGCTGCTCATCCTGTGCTCCAGACCCTTCATCAGTTTCTTTGCCCTTCTCTGGACTCACTCCAGAACCTCAATGTCCTTCCTGAACTGAGGAGCTCAGAACTGGACACAGAATGTGAGGTGCAGCTCCACCAGCGCTGTATAGAGGGTCCAATCACTGCCCTGGTCCTGCTGGCCACGCTGTTGCTGATATAGGCCAGGATGCCACTGGCCTTCTTGGCCACCTGGGCACATGCTGTTCAGCCTCTGTCAACCAGCACTCCCAGGTCCTTTTTCACTATGCCACTTTCCATCACTCTGCCCCAGCCTTTAGTGCAGGGGGTTGTTGTGGCAAGCTAAAAGCTAACAGTGTTGGTGGAACTAGTCTACCTAAAAGCAGTACAACCCTCCTGTCAAATTCATTTTCATGATAGTTGCATTCCCTGTTGTAGACCAAAGGGATAAAAAAATGGGAACATTTGGGGCAAGTCACTCTGCTTTTGCTGCTGAGCTACTGACCATGGAATTAATATTTAAAATGTAAAACCCAAAGAGCCTCTTGGAATCAAGATCATAATCTTTCTGTATCCCTTAGTCTACTTTCATCCAGAAATAAGTAGATAAAGTCTGTGAAATATGTCACCAAAACTGCAGCTGCTTCTGATATCAATCGAAGGGAAGTCCTTCTTTTGACTGTAATTGTTTTTAGAGCAAGCTTTTCTTAAACCAGAAACTGGTTTGTTAACTTGAAGAATGTTCCAGTTTTTAAGCATGATTGATTTTGACAGCTCTCATGTAAAGCAACCACTATAATGATAAACTGTCAACTGTTATGGTGCTGTGAATCAAATCTGTTGAAGAAATGAAGGTTTACCCTTTTGAAAGGTTATCATCTTGCACAGTCCACTGTTTTTCTTCCTATTTTTTTCAGGAAAATTACTTTTGTAACTGTCAAAGGTTTAATATATGGACTATAAAATTGAGGCATTTTCCAAATTAATTGGCCTAAAGCAGAAATAAAATGTCTTTGCCATTATAGAAGTTCCCCATTGTAACTATATTTCAACATATCTCAGAGCTTGAAAAGTGTTCAAAGGAGTTTTTTTTTGTTTGTTTTTTTGGTGCTAAGCAAAAGTACAACTATTTTAAAGAGCATCACGTCAAACACATAGAATTAATTTCTCTGCCTCAGTGATCTAATTTCTACTGTTTTAAATTTAGGTAAACAAACATGCACTCAAAACTCTTTTGGCAAGAAAAGAGTTTGTGGTACACTGTAAAATTATTATTCAAAAATATTGCTGTACTTTATAAACACAGAAATGAAAAGCATTATTAATACACAAACTCAGCTTATTTATTCTTATTTTAAGTGGTTTATTAGGGGTTGCCATACACAAATGGCAGAAACTAATGTAATAATTCATCTGAAATTCCTTTATTTCTGAAAGTAAGTAGTGCATATCTTCTCTCTTTCTGTTACATTTTTTCAGTTGTATAAGTAACTAAGCTTCACTTTGAAGTCCTAAGTTTCTGTCTTCAAACAGTCCTAGTAATAACACCACATTTTAAGAGATGAAATTTGAATGTAGATTAAAAAAATCTAAATAGATAGAAGATTAAAATCCTTTGTTTTTTCAGTTTTTGCTTTTATCTTTCTATTGCACTTGTAGATGTACAGTGAGAGTCTTTCTAAAGAACTGTTTCTGGATAAATGAAAGCTACACAGCCACAGAAATTGTATCTACATTGGTCAAAGTGCTTCGTTTATTCTCTATGCAACTGCAGAAGTGAAAATATAGCCCTGTTAAGCTGCAGTGATCAGACACAGCAGCTCAGCAGGGTATCCACAAAGCTGCTTCAAATAGATTTTGGCAGGTCTTTTATAGTTGTTTCTCAAAGCCCTTTTGTGGTCCATCGTAAAGTAATATATGGCTAAAATAAAAGGCAATTACAGTGATTCACATTTTGGAAAACTGGGCTCACAGGAGGTAGAATTGGCTACTGAAGTATTATAAATCCCACTGCACAGATGTCAATACTGATTTATACTCTACAAGGGTTTGATAATTTCGGTCTGTAAGAAAAGAGTTCCCTAAAGATGTGGTCCAAAGACCAATGAAGTCACTGGGAGGTTTTCCATTAATTTCAGTGACTTTTAGATCAGTCTGCAAGCATTTAATGTTAATTTGAAAAGGTAACCCTGGAAGCAAGTGCAAACACATATACATATTTAAAAAGATATATCCAAAACATTAAACTTCAAATAAAACTTGAAATGAGAAACAGATTTAGAAACTTTAAGAACTGTAGGCAATGAATTCCACAGATTATCACTGCTCTTACAGGCTGTGCTTTGCAATCCCACTCTACCTTTCCTTAGTTTTCACTCCACTGTGAAGTGAATGTTAAAACACACACCAGTGTAAGCAGAGTATGATTACTGTGAAGGGTTTATACTTACAATGAAGGGTTTATAGCAAAGACTTGGAGCTGGACAATTAATGTGATGAATTTTGACTGGTGTGTCCAGCTAAATCCATCGTGCTCTATCCCATTTCCATTTTTTTGCCAGTGCTTTTTAGCTGACCAGTGGAGGTCCAAAGTGTCACGTTCCAAAATAATATTTGTGTTTGAGAGCTGTTTCTTTGACTTCTTATCTAGCTGTATGCATTAGCACCTACAAAACTGAGTGACCACTGTGGATGCTCATTGAAGGACAGTCAGAAACACCATTCATTTTAGCAGAAATGTTGTTACTTTGTGCTAGAACAGGAACCATAGCATATTAAGACATAGATATAGACACTTTCTTCAGGAACGAAAATCCATATTTTTGTGTCTTTGAGCATGCAGCCCTGATAAACACATGAGCTCTCTTGCCATTAAAATTCAGTAATTTATTTCTGCCATATTTGGAGCCTTATTTATCTTTTTTTCTAGTCTAGTGACAGTTATTTACAATAACATTTCTAATCAAACCATCTTGGCTATTAGCAAAGTAATTATTTGTATTTATAATAAAAATGATTTTATGACCATTTGGAAAAAGTTTTTATTAATATTGCAAAACATCACTACACAGGAAAAGAAATTATCACCCAGCAAATCGCATATGAAGAATGAAATAGTACTTCTATTACTCATTTTATAAAATCATAAAAATCATGACTTAATTATTATAAAATGAATAGTCAACTGAAAATCCATGACTATTTTTCTAGTCTTTGTACAAGGGGAATCCATATGTATAAAATTATTACAATAAATGATTTAAGGAAAAAAAAAGAGATCTGGGTTTTGAAAAGAAAATCTGGCTTTGAGTTATTAGACATTAGAGCCAATTTTAAACATCATGAAAGAAAATTAAACTTTGTTGAGATTAGTGATTTTTAAGGAGGTGGGAACTGTCCATTATCTCCTGATGCTTTTATTTTTACCATACGAAATAATGTTTTTTTGTTTAGAAAAAGACCAATTGTCCTGGTTACACCTGGAGAAGAGCAGAGTCAGAGGTTTTTCTCCAAGAGAACTTCCTCTGTGAATTGATGGGACCAATTGGGGTCTGGTTTGGTTATTGACAGCCTGAGGAAACAATTGGAGAAAGCTAATTTGCTTTGTGAACACACATTTTGAAGGAGGTAATCTGGAAAAAAGCTCTCTTTCATTTCCAGTGGCTGAGCAGGTAACTGGGCCTGTCTGGCCCCACTGCAGGCCTGTGGGCCTCGCATGGAGGCAGGGCAGGGCCCCCTGCCTGGGGAGCTGGCATGGCCTGGCAGGGAAGAGGGATGGCCATGGGCTGGGCCCCCTGTCTGGGGAGCTGGCATGGCCCGGCAGAGAGGAGGGGTGGCCATGGGCAGGGCTGGGCCCCTGTCTGGGGAGCTGGCATGGCCCGGCAGGGAGGAAGGGTGGCCATCCAGAGTGGGTGCTGTAGCTGAGACCCAGGGAGGCTGAGTGAGGTCCCAGCCGTTCCAGTATGGCCTGAGTCTCTTGAGATCCTGGCACAGCTCCAGCATTGCAGCCTTGCATTCCTCGTGTGAAATCTTACCTCTTTAGTGCTTAGATAAGACTTGCAGACCTTCGACCTTCCTTTGAATGAGAGGGAAGAAAAAGGAGATATTCCAAGGTCAGAGAAGCAAGAGGTAAGTTTCTTGAGATGGAAGGAGAATGAGGAGATGCTGTGAAGATGGCTAAAAATCCTTTTGTAAAGTTGTAGGGATGAACTGATATTACACTGAATATTTCTATAAACCATGGAGAAAGACATAGGGGGGTTGGAGTGTTCCATTTGATAGATTGTTGACCAAAAGTACCTGTGTTAAAGATCCTTCACCCTGAGGAGAAAAGGGGATCTCTGTTTCTGGAGATGAAGCATAAACAGAGAGAAAGAGAGATTAAGAGAATTTTTAATTTGGAACAGCTAATTCTTAAATGTAAAGGCCCCATGAGTTTAACATGGCCCATAAGCACAACTTTGGGAAAGCTGTGAAAATGGGAGGAACTTCACCACTTGTGAGCTTTTTTCCTGGGCAGATGTGAATCGTGAAAGTGAAGCCACTGTTTTCTTTCCCCTCCTTGTGGAGAAGTCCCTATGGCCTGACAAGAGGAAACTTCTCTCTCTGAAGTGAATTGGAAAGGACTATTTAAGTTGGAAACTGACTGAAGTAGTTTTTTGTATGTTTGTTTTGTTGTTGCGAAGGCTGGGAGAGGGGAGGAAGGAGTGGTCTGAAAATCTTATTCTGAATTTGTTTTTTTTTCTTTCTTTGTGTAGTTAATAAATTTCTTTTTATACCCTTTTAAATTTTAGGCCTGCCTTGCTTTTGCTCCTGGTTCTGTCTCACAACAGAAAATGACTATATTTAAATTGGCAAATCAAAACTATAACATTATTTGGTGCATTGACTGGGAAATTAAATTAAACTAAAACTGTATTGTGATTATTTTTATTTGATTAATTTACACTTTTAGTGATTTCTGCCATTATTTTAAAATAAAGATCTATAGGAATAGGATCTATAGAATAGGAAATTAATACACTTTAAGCTTCCTTAGAAAATACTCTTACTTTACCAAGTAATATGTTCAGCTACACTGAAGTCAATATGGTCTTTTGGCAGCTTGTTGCCAATAACTTCTTGTTCTGTAAACAAAGTCACCTTTTTAAAGGACCTTTACCCTCCCACTGGAAAGCAGTACTGCTGCTGGAACCTCTTCTCATTTACATTCTTGTTTGGTGGTATTTAGGAGAGGGGTTCTACTGCTGACTCAAAAAATGGAGTGGGAAGCCATTCCTGATCTAAGGGATATGAAAAATGATGGAGGAAGACACCATGGACATTGCTGTGGCAGGCCAGTGTAGTTTGTCACTTCCCTGAAGATACTGCTAGCTCTTCTCTTTCCATCAATGTCTTGAAGGCTGTCCATACCCTTTTTTCCTGACTATTTCCCATGTTATTCATGGCTTTTCTCCTTTAACCTTAATAACATATGTCTTTTACTGAGAACAGGAAAAATTGCCATCCCAGTAAACTTACTGAGATGTGAATCCAGAATCCAGCATGTTCCATGTGAATCTTTCCATGGGAATCTCTGGCTTTGGAAGATGTTCTTGACACAACAAGAAAAACTAGCCTTCTAACCTTTGGCCCTTCTGCTGTAGCATGAAAATATGCCTTTTTCTTTTTCTTGAGCTCCCAGGTCTATTGCCTCTGATGATGAATCCTTCAATGGAAGAATTTATAAAATTCAGGTCTAGCACAAAACTGGTGTTTTGCAGTGTCTAATTGACATAAATATCTGGATTCATTCTGAGAAAGTAGGTGGAGTGGTATTAAGCAGCAATGGACCTTTTCTCTTCAGAAAATGAAAATCATCAGCTCAGCCATAGTTTTTTTACCCTTATTTTGTCCGGTTTCAGATGGCTCTGAGTTATTAGTAAGATTACATACAGCTTTAGGCAAAATAAATTACATTCTCACTTGACTTCTGGTTTTGAACTCTTTGTCTTGATTTAATACTCAACGTTATCATAGTAAATTACTGAAATGAAGTTAATTTTCTTTTACATCTTTACCAGGGAATCAGTGGCATTGATTTCAGCTATAAAGAACCCTTTTGATACAGTTCTCACTGTATATCAAAGGCATTGTCGCAAAAATATGATGGAGGGTCATGTTTAGACAGGATACTTGCCACAGGAAAGTCTGTCATGATCAAGTGAATGCATAGATTATATTATCACAGAAATATATTCTGAAATATTTGATTTTTCAGCTTGCAATTATTGAATAAGTTTTTAAAATTTTCAGTGCTGTGTGAAAAGGAAATCTGTGCATGACAGTTTTGGTCAAAAACATTCCAAAAGTTGTGAAAATAAAGCTGAGTAAGTAATAAATTATTCAAATCCATCTGGGGACCTGAGTTATACTGTCTGTTTCTTGGCTTTAGGTGTCTGTTCTTGCTGGAGCGTGTCATAGTTTCTGTTAGAAAGTGCAAAAAACCTGACCAGATGATGTCAGCACAGACAAGGTGGCTCCTGGCAGCAGATATTAAATAATGGCTGGCCTTAAACATGTGAAGAAATGCATTTGGCTAGCTAGCAGTAGGCTGTGCAACCTCTCCTTCTAGGTGCTTTAGCCCCAGCCAGCAGAGTCCCTGGCACAGGGGTGTGTGTACAAGCTTGGAATCGTGTCCTTATTTCAGGCAGAGGTGCAGAGGCAGCTCCCCACCCACCACTGGCTCCTCTTTGATCTCCTCTGGCAGGAGCCCCCCTTGAAGCATCCTGAGTTGGTGAACGTTTTTCTCTGGAAAGAACAAAATGTATTAAATTGGGGGTCCCAAAAGGTTTCTTTCTGGAGGGCTATGTGATAACTGGGATGACCATAATAGAAGCCTACAACTTTCCAATACCTAAAGGCTTCCCTTATTCCCCTTCCTCTCTGTTCCAGACCACACGAGGCTGTATATGATGCCAGATACCTGGTCCTTTTGTTTTCCCAGGTGCTGGGAAAACTGTGCTGGACTATTGTCCCGTCCTGGCAGTGCCCATGGAGGAGACCTTGCTGAAGTTTCTTGGGTTTAGTGTAAAAGCATAAAATGAGTTGAAGCTTGGGTCACACACTGAAGCCTCCAGGATCCATCAGGTGACTCAGTGCAGCCAGCCTCTGACCACTCACTTAAGTTCTGACTTGAGGACTATATCTTTCCTTTCGGGAATCTCTGCACTAGAAGGGACCTGCCTTTTACCCTCAGCTGGCATGGTCATGCTATCCCTGCCGTATTTGTTAAAACATGCATCTCTGTACATGCGCAAAAAAATAAAATGAGGCAAAACCCCAACATCTGCCAACCAACAGACAAACTCAAGAATGCTTTGCCAACCAGGCAGCTGGATCTTCTGAGCTGCTTGCAAGTCCCTTCAGGTATAGTCTAACTTCTCATTTCTCACATTTGCTGCTCCTGCAAGAACTGGCTCAGCTTCCGATGATGGCAACCTGGAAATGTAAATCTCAGTTTCCTCTTCTAAAAAGGAAAAGAAAACATTGATCCATGTTTCAGGTTTTTGCAATATCCTGTTTTCCTTTGTCTAGCCTGGAACCAAGCAGCATTGATACTTTTAAATATTTGACCTCTCTTTTTCGGAATTACTCAAGTCTTCCATAAGTCTGAAGAAGAACTGGTTATAACATTTTCTTTTGCTTGCCCTTTTTCAGTGGCACCCAGTGTCCCAGCAGCCTGTGTGCTGCTCTGATGGTGGTGTTGTCTGACTACCCTGCAACACCTGTCTCTCTCTCACACCAACCTGGCCATGGTACAGAGTTGAAAGAATCCTTAAAACACAGGAAGTGTTTTGCACATTTTCCTCTTGAATGAATTTTTATTGCAGAAATCTACAGCTTAAATGAGCTCGGAGACTGCTACTGGCTTCCTAACACACATCCAAACACCTCCTGTTGCCCTTCCAGCTTCATTCAGTCTAGTGCCTTCTCTCTCCCCTTTCTCAGGTTAGCTCAGGCTGTGAGACAGTGTGTGATGTGCTGCCCAGGACGGATAAGAGAGAAGAAGCAGAGGAAAGTGGCCAACCAGGAGATAGGAGTCCTCTGGCAGGGCCAGTATGTGGCAGAAGTTTCTCCTAGGCCAGCCAGCAGTCAGGAGATGTAAATAGTCTGACTGGCATCAGCTGGGAAGTTCATAGTGGAAAGGTGTACACTGCTTCATCCCTGGTGGGCAGCAGAGACTGCCTTATGGGCCAGACCCAGCCTGCAAGTTGGCTGCAGTGCAATCCTGCCTTAAACCTAAGAGTATAGTTTTCCTTCTAGAATAACAAAAAAATTGCCCTTAATTTACTGAGTTATTTTGGAATATGAGATGCAGTTGTTAGTTACTTGGATTGGTGTTGCTCCCTTATTTGAATTTTCCAGAGAATGATGTGCATGCCATCAGAAAGGCATGCAGTTCTGGTTCCCTCCTTCTCCTTGCCTCATTCATTTAGACAGCAGTTCTTGACATGTGTGATTTGCTGTTCCTGCTACCTGGCCTGAAATAACAGCCTCTGCCCCACTGACTTATTTTTCTGCCACAAAGATCTTGCTTAAACTTGGGGCTGCCTTCTAGAAAATGGCAGCATTTTCCAGATAAAACACGTGTTTTCTTCCTCTATGAAGAATACCTTTATACTTCCTCAGGAGATGTTCCAAATAGCACTCCTATGCCATTACCCCCAGCTCCCTAGCTGATTTAGTGTTGTCAGTGGCACAACAGTTGTCCATTTGCTCTTAATATTCTTCAATGACCTTGGCAGGGCACCATATTCTACAGCCCCACTATAGAATGGAAGATTTTTTCCAGTTTTTAGATAATATAAAAATCCGTTTTGAAAAACAACCCAAACCTCTGGCTACAGCCCTGTCTTAGCTCACAGATAGGTACTATGGCTAGAGGAAGAGCATTCAAGGACTGTGGTGACTTAGCATTTCCTGGTAAGTAGTTTGTGGTTTTTATTACTCCACTGGTCTTTCCCACAGTAGTAGACAATCCCATTTAAAATGCCCAGGGCATTTAATTTCTTTTCATATGAAATACAATCCTTTCTGCTAGGTATAAGCAAACCCTGATTCTCCTCCCTGCATTTCCATTGGTTTGCACTGATTAGTACTTTGTCTTGCTGTTTCCCTTATAATCATAAGCAATCCTCTTTGTGATCGATCCAGCTCCTGTGCTGATGCCACATTTTCTACCCAGCAGACCAGGGCACCTTTGCCGTCTGCTCTGATTGTTCTGCTGAATATTACACATTTGTGATTCACTATTATATTCCAGTAACTTTTTGACCTGCATTAGCAATGAGGTAGTTTTGTTCTAGGCTAGCCTGTACTGTCACGTCCCACACAGAGATTTTTTTTGTGGCTGAATGCCTGAGATGATTTTCTAAATCTCTGCAAGTTTTTCCAGTTCTCATTTCTATACATGTATTTTGGTACAAGAAAGTAGAGCAAAGGGAAATTCTAGCTTCTCTCCATTCCCTGATTCTCTTGTCTAGTAGGAAGTACTTAATGATCATTCTTGGTAAGGTTTATTTCTAAGGATTCTTTCTCAGGTCTCTTACTAAGTTGAGAAATTTGCCTGGATATTCTGATCAAGAGAAAGAAAAGAAATGCCTTCTGGCAAAAGCCACAGATTTTCGGGGCTAGGTATGGATGCACATATGAAGCCAGGAAGCATGGTCATTAAGCTACAGGATTTAAGACACACCAAACTCAGTATTTTGGTAGAGTTGGAGAGAAAGAGTTAGAGGAACCAGTTTGAAACTTCCCCGAGAGTCAAGCTTGGAGTACAAAAAGAACTTCTTGTATTGCTTGGGGAGTTGATAAAATAGTAATGGATGCATTTGGACAGAAACACGGTTGTTAACATGTTCCTATTTTCTGGCAGCAAGAGTGTGGGAGCTGAAGTCAATGTAATTTCACTCTATCTGTGTTCAGGAAAAGAACACAAAAGAATCTGATTTTTTATTGTTAAGCTGGCAGTACAGAGACCCACAGTTTTTGAGTTCTGGAAAGCCAGACATTCTTCTGAACTGAAGAATATTAAAACAAGACAGCTTGAACTCTGCTCTAGGCCCAGGAGTGTAAATCTGGAATAAGTTCACTGGTTTTGATGAGGATACTTTGGATTTACACCAGCAACTGAGAATAGAACTTGGCTCTGTGTCTTATTCTTCTGGTGGTAGTGAAAAATATGATCCTAATAAAAGACGTGCAAGCAATCACAGGAGTATTCTCATACTGGTTCTACGCTTAAGTTTTAGATGCAGAATTTTAGATTGTGGAACAAAGTCCACCTTATACAAGAGTAGCTCTAAGAAATCTAGTAAGGAGGATCTATAAGAAGAGTGGCAGTTTAATGCTTGCATGGCTCCTATAGCTTTCCTGTATTGGCCTGTCTTGCCTTATAAGAGGACATTAAAAATATATTGTTGTGTTTTATTTTTTTATTTATGTTAGTTTATAAGTATAACACACAAAATTAAATTTATGCAGCAATTGTTTAGAAAAAGGTTCTGTGTGTTGCAGGAACTGAAGAAGCTCGAATACTTTGTGTTGTAATGCCTTCATGGAGGTTATGGAGTAGACCATTATAGACACTGGCATTATCAGCTTTTGGACTTCAGCATTATTTCTTGTAGTCCAGAAATGTTTATTGTGGGTAACTGGTTTGCAGATGAGGATATACCAAAACCAGTAAAGCTGCCTCATACGCTGTTTTATCTTCTCTTCTGTGAGAACATGTATGAAAAGTCTTAAAGACATAAAGATAGAACCAGATAAAGCCTCTAGTTTTTTTCTTTTTGATAATATTTCAAATCCTGCTGTGACTTTTCAGTTGTTTAGGTGCTATATTGCAAAAACATCCTGAACCACCCTTCTTGGTATGACAAATCCACAGACTTGCTTTAAAATGATACACAGATGGGAAAATTTCTAACAGGCATCAAAGCCATTAGATTTGTATTACTTTTTCTATTGTTTAGTAATATTTGAGAGGGATTGGATGTGTCTGTGACCTGACTAATTGCAATGAAAATCACAGAGTATTAAAAACAAATGGGAAGATGGAAAAGAAAGTTGTGGTAGGATTTTGAAGGAGTTTTCAATCTCATGGACATTCATTGTCACTTGAGTGCCTAAATGCCTCAGGCTGCATTGGAAGTCCCATCATGACAGCTGGAAAAAACAAAACCCCAGCTAACCCATGACTCTAGACTTAAAAACCCAAGAAGCTATAGTCCCAGACTAAATAGAGAATGATTTGAAGTTATGCTACACTTCTGCCACTGGCTTTAATTGGACAAGCATGTGCAAGTGCTTTGATTTTTCCTAGAGACAGAAAAGAATCAATAGAAGTGTGTCATCAGGCTGCATATTTTGCTCTTTATTCACTTTGATAATTCCTCTCCTTAGCTGGAAACTGCTGCCAGTGTACTTAAAATGTAATGTCTTAATCACACAATCCCTTAAACTCAATGAGGTGATATTTAAAGTTTACAGGGATGATACAAGAAAATCCAAATGCTTTTGGTGCTAAACGTTCTTGAAACACAGTATCTCTGGATTTTCTCCAATTTCTACATACTGAACAGTTGAAACCAAATGGGGTTCCAGTCCAGTAAACTTACTGTTTACATAATAGCTGAGGGACATGAAAGTCTTTGTGAAACCAATCAAACCACTTTTGAAGTTAAAATAACTAAATAATGATACATTCTAACCTAGTTTACTCTATGACAACAAATGAATCTTAATTTTTTTTACTATTTGGTACTTCTCTTAGCCTTCTTTCTCCAATATTCTCTCAAAAGAAATAGGGATAGATTAATAGACTGACTTCACTAACGTGGGCTTCTTTTGAGACAGAGAACTATGCTTGGATGCTGTAAAAGAAGTAACTAGGCACGTCTCATTGGGAGTGATGAACAGGGTTTTTATTGATGTCATTAAAGATGATATATTTAGTTATGTCTACTTTCTAATGAAGAGTATGTTCTATCACACAGATGGCACATCTGTTTTATATGACATTTCCTAGTTATTTACATGCAAGTTCATTACTATAGATTCTCTTTATGTTTTGGAGGGCTTTCCCAAATGGGATTGCTGGTCAAACTTAACGCTTAGAGAACCACCAGCACTGCATAGTTACTGTAAAATACCTACAACATCCTCAGCGATGGAAGGGTGACATGGGTGAAACTATAAACACAAATGAGTTCAACATGCCTGTCTGAGGTTTTTTTTTGTTTTTCTCTTGTCTGTTCATAGACAAGATCCACAGACTAGACCGAACTATTACCTGCACATTGGTATTTTGGTTTTTTGTTCTCAAGGCTTTGGGAACATGAAGCATTTTTTCGGTGGTAGCTGTGTTCTGCTCTATGTTCTTCTATGGTAAGGGGCAAAAAGGATTTGACAAAAATCTTTCCTTGATCTTTCTGTAATAATGATACAAGACTGAAAGGTTTTATCACTTCTATGCTGGCTGATAACTGTGGGGCTACACATTAAGAAATCTGAGATCCTTCAGTGGTAGAAGGTTTCAAGTCTACAAGAGAAAACTCTGTTTCAGTTTTTCTCAATAACCCTTACCCAAATATAATGTTGTCAGACCATAGCTCAGGTAAATCTATTATTTGCTTGCTTATTGGATATGTGTTTATTTAATGTTTTTTTCTATCAGTATAGATATTAAACACCACATTCAGTAGCAGCTGATGGGGAAATCAGTAGCACTCCTTGCAATACAAGTTGCAAATTGTCTGTATTCACTTAAAGTCTAGTGGAAACAGAATATATTAACCAGTAAACATCATCATGATTGATAGCTGATGATTCGCTCTTTAGACAGAGGAACCCATCACTGGAAAAAATGGACATACTGGCATGTAAAATACTACTCCTTATCCTGTAAGTAAAACACTACTCCTTAACCTGTAAGTATTGATGGGCCTTTTCCAAAATTCTTCTTTCATTAGAGCTTTGTCTCATGAGCCTGATAGTTTGCATTAAAATAGGATACCAGCTTTTACTCCATGTTCTGAAAGCAATTAATAGGAATTAATAGCAATTAAGGGTAGGGTAAACACCTTTCCATGTCAAAGGTTTCACTGCTCAAAATGTTATTGACAAGCTGATACCAAGGACAGTAAAAATAATGATACCAAATGAAGAAGACATCCAAGAAGAGAAAACTAAGTTTAGGTATGGTGAATCAGCTTCTTTACAAGACTGTCTAGCTGGCTACTTTTAATTTTAAAAATTTTGTAACGGTCTTAGTGTAAGGCATTTTGGAGAGTCAGTAATGAAACAAGAATAACCCTAGAAAGACTGAACAGCAGAAATAATTAAGCATCCTTAATTAGTTTTACTATTGATTTCGCAAGATAATGGTCAAGAGAGACAGATAAAACCCCTGAAACTCCAGGGTTATATAAATGGCCAGGCAATTAATGAACCTTAAAATGTGGGTCAGTTGTTAGAGAAAAGATAATGTCACTTCTGAGTCGGTAGAGTATTTATGGCATCTCATGCATCAGCTCAGCAGGAGTATTTTTAATGTCTCATCATTGAAAAATTTATTCTTAGTTTGAAATTAATTTGAAATTTGTTATCTTTCATATTGCCCAGCTGACATATATCGGGGTTTTGAAATTCATGGTTTGACATGAGATGATTTGAATGTCTTGGGAGTATGCAAAAAGCTGTGTGATTTAATATTTGCCTTCTCTCAGATAAGTCTTTCAGGCACAGTTCTGGCATGTCAAGACAGTCCCGGGACTTCCTTGGCTAGGCCAGTGTGAGGCTTTTCTTCCTCCTTCTTTTTCTTTAGTGATGCGTTAGTAGCTTCATTGATTAGTCTTTTTTGTCTTCCAAACAATCAAGGCAAAACAAAGAAAAGAAACAAAACTTGTGACACATGTAACTAAGAAGGCTGGTTGGACTTTTAACCTCATTTATTTGTATTCATTTGCTAAATCCTTCACAGCAGGAATTGTCTCCTTCCCAAGTTAGTACAAGATGCAGCCCTGGAGGGGGCTTTGGGAATGACTGCCATCAATCCTAAAATAACAAGTCCTGAGTTTCATCCAAAATGGTGTATTTGCAGAGTATTCTCAATTTCCAAACCTACTGTGGTTAACAGTTGAAAGGGAAAATATTTTCATCTTTTCATTACCCAACTAAACAAAAATTTCTAAATGGCTTTTGGTAGAAATAGTAGGCAAATTTCACGTCTCTCAAGATATGATACAACAAAGCTGAACTATGCTACATGTTTGAATCTTCAGCTGCAATTCTACATAGATCTGAGAAGCCCCCACTTGTTTGATGGTCTGAACTGGTTTCTGATACCTAACATATTCTTGAAGATGAAGATGTAGGGTAGATCAGTATAGAAATGCCACAAAAAATGTTGTCTCCTAAATTGAATATACTAATATGTAAAAGTTACTTTATGCCATAGACCAAAAGCTATTGCACAATTTATATAATTTTTCTGAATCTTTTATACAACTAACATTTCTTCTGCTACTTCTTCCCTTTCAAAATTTTCAAAAGCCTCATTGATTTTGTTACTATTCTACCCACCTGTGGCAAATCGTGCCCCTTTCAGACAGTGAAAACTAGTATGCAAAGCTACCTGATACGTCACCCAGGATTTATCACAGTAAACAAAGCCGTGGTGTGAGACCCAGTCCCTTCCAAAGCAGCTGAACTCACCACCATAACTTGCTAACAGCCACTGTGGGGCTTGCAGGGGTGGTTGGACAGGACATTTACAAGGGCATGAGACCTGCTGAATGACAAAGACATCACACCTCAATTTGTGATGCCACACGGAACCTTCTGGTCTGTGCTCTCCGACTGTCTCCTGCTGTGCCTGGTTTTCCCACTTTGATCCTTGCCTGTTGTGCTCCCAGTTGTCATTCTGTTGATTTGGCTGCAGTGAGCAGGGTTTGTGACTGTCTTATGTGAACTCTGAGAGATAGCTCTGTTGGTGTGAATAATTCTCTCTCTAAGTCCCCTAATTGCTGCTAATATTTGTTTTGTTTTCATAACATCTCTAAGCCAGATTTTCCATGTGGAGGTTACCAACAATTCTGCATGCCCTGAGGAATTCATGTGCATACTCCTCTTCTGTGTCAACCTTTTACTCATTCTTGGTAAACAGCTCTTGTCTGGGACAAGTGTGACCTGGAAGATGACATGTGGTGCACTGATGCTCATCTGGATTTTAGGAAAATGCATGACTAGTTGAAGTCAGTCCTGTATCTGTGACTGCTGGTGGTATCAGGTTCCTCTCACACATGAATCCTCTGCGTGAGCCAAACTGCTTCAGGGCATAGGCCAGATTATAGCAGTGCTGTTTAGTTTCCTATCCAGTATTTAGTTCCCCACATTTTCCTTGTGGATTTCTTCAAACTGCCAGTCCAAGCACGTGATTTAATGTGCAGCCAGCTGGCTGGAGTACACTCAGAGCCTGGTCAATATTTGGAAAGAAGAACACACGATGCCTGATTTCAGCTGAAATAATGGAATATCCATAAATACAACATGATTTTTGAAGAGGCTGAGCAGATAGTAATTTGTCAGATTGGTTACCAATGATCTTAGTCTTTCCATCAAAAAAATTAAAGGGCTTCTACAAAAGCAAATCAGAAAACAAGATAGTGAAAGACTGTCTCAAGCACTTTGCTGATGGTCCAAAACCTGAGATTTCAAAACCTCAGAATTCAGTTTCTCAACAGAAGAAACAAAAGCTGGAGATAAAGGACACAAATATGAACTGTTTGCAAGATAGCATGTATTTATTTCCATAAAGATTTCTCTCAGACTACTAAGTGTGGTTTAGGTCTTCATTCTCCCTCTGCATTTCAGTCTGATGTTTCATACCCAAGTGACTCGAGCAGTTTGGGCAAGGGCAGTGTTATGCCAGAATGAAAAACAGAAGTAGGAGAAAACCCTCAACATGCCAAGGAAAGAAGGATCACTCACTTCTGCTGCCTGATTTCATCTTGTTTATTTATAAATTTACATAAATACACTTTCTACTTTGGAATTTGAGTTTGGTTTGTTTGCTTCTGTAGGAGAGTTTTCAAAAATGCTGATCTTGGCTTTCACTTAACAGAACCGAGTCTTGTGAGTGTAAAACTTCCAGGGCTTATTTCTCATTCAGTCATACAAGAAGTTATCCAGGAAGCTGCAACCAAGTCAGATGATAGTATGAAAACATGACAGAATATTAATAAACTCTGAAGAATGATGAAATGACATCTCATGACCCTAGGTTAGCAACAGAAGAAAGTTCTATTTAATTCAATTTTTAAAAATAAAGGTTTGATCTACCTCCATTAATAAAAACCCTAACTAAAATATTCTTGGTTGTGTATGTTTGATGTCATGATACTTGTAAATGGAAAAATAATAACTCAGAGAATTGAAAGTAACCTGAACAATGTGCAATGAGGTGCTGTGCAATCTGCCAATGAACAGCTATACCTGGCACAAATGTTTGTCTCAGCTGTTGTCCCACAGACTTTTATGAGTGTGCTTCTGTGCTACACCTGAGTCTGGTCCTGCCATGTATAAGCCATACAAACTGAACAAAGAATATGAATTGATTTACAGAAGAAAATCAGGGATACTGAAGCCCTGCTGCTGACTCTATGCACACTTCAAAGACATTTAATTTGGAGTAATTCTAGTTTGTTTTCTTGGACTGTTGGATCATAGTGATTAAAAAATAGAATCAGTCATAAAAGAGTTTGGATTAGAAGGAACATTTGAAAATATCAAGTCCGAACCCTTTGTGTGCTGGACATTAGGAACATTCTTTTCTTTTCAATCCTTTTTTTTTCAATTTAGCTTGTGTCTTGGTGCCACCTCCCAACCAGGCATGGTAGCAGGAGATGACCCAAAGACTCATGCAGTAAATTCAGGAGACTACTGAAAAAGGTCAGACTCCTGAAGATATCCTCGGACGAAAAAATATACTTAGCCTAGATTGTTACAATATTAGTTCTATGCAATTTTAATTCTTATTTTTCTTTTTAATGAAATGTATAACATTTTAAGGTCTGTCTATAATGTCAAATGCAAAAACACTTGGCTCCTCTGAACCTTCGTAGTCTGGTTTGCCCTTACCTTTATATGCAAGTGCTGGCAGAAAGATTAGTGCAGTAAAAAGAAGTGATTTTCAAAAATCTTCATGGGCTTCATAGACTTCTGTCCTACTTTGGATACCTCTTGATCTGGTTTATGAACTAAAAATATCAGGAAAGTGAGATTGCAGGTATCAGGCCTGAGAACAGCGGAGCAGATGCAAGAGAACTATGCAACAGTTACTAACTTATTTTCTTGTCATAGATATCTTGGGCTTTCCATGCTGCAGTCACTTGTCCTGCCCTTTAACTAGTAATGAAACCATCTACATTAATCAGCCTGCTCATGGGGCAGGAAATTCATTAATAAGTTATTTAAGCAAGGGGATAAGATCCTGGCCCAACTCTCACTGACCTCAATGCAAGGATTTTACTTCTCACATCTTGAAAAAGACAGTGACAGAGCTATTGCTCGCTTCCCTAAATACAAACAGATTAGGCTATTAAATTACCTCATCACCTTTATATTAATGTGAGATTTATTTATTTATAAAGCAGAATAAAAACATGAGTACTGTTACACAGATGAGCAACATAGTGGAAAATGAAAGCAGGCTGAATGTCTTTCAGTGAATATATTTACTTATTCATGATTCAGGCCTAATTCTTGTCATGATTTTGTTATAATAAATTCTAAATAAAATAAGATTACTGTGATAAAATAACATGTCTTATCAATGAGTACCTAAAGCACACATGCAAACAGTTAGACTGTCTGTCTACTTTGCCTGTTAAATACCAGATCAGCTTAATTTTGCACTATTATTTCCAAAACTGTGTTTGAAGCTTGATCTGGAACAACTTATCCCCACAACAATATCTTAGACTTCCCTGCCCAAAAGAAATAATTAAAATACAAGAAAAACAAACAATTCTATCATTCCCATGATTAATACTCAATATTGCCTGAAACCTACATAATATCTGTCATAAATTCTTTTTTGATATGCATCTGAGTTGCTTGAAGTAAGATATTTCTCAATTACAGCAACCCAGAAGTATTAAAAATGATAAGTTTTTAGTCATGAAGTATCATGTCATTGAAAGCAAATTGCTCCTTTGGAAGGAATAGTATAAATTAATATTTTATCTAGAAATAAAAACAATTCTGAAATTTTTATGACATGAACTATTGCCATTGTTAACATTATTTTTTCCACTGTCTGTACAGGAATAATAAGTCCACAATCAGTTGTAAGTTTATGACATTTAGTGGTATGTAAGAGATTAGTGCTAATGGGAAGTGCTTGCTAGTGTCAACTCAATGCTTGGATTTGACAAGACATCTCAAAGGCAGTATGAGGAACAATTAAAATGGAATTTCTTATGTAGTAGCCTATTGCTTTTGCTTTTTTATTGTCAGTCAAGATGGACAGAGAGGGACAATTTTACATGTCCAGTTGAGGGTGAAATGATTTGCATTTAAAAAGGCCAACAACTATAGACTTTATAACCTAGGATCACTGTTGCTACTATAGATGTCTACAACAGGTGAGATAAATCCCATGTCAGCAGGAAAAGTAATTAAGGTACATGTTCCACCCCTTCAGCTTTCCCCATCATTTTTTTTTTCTGTGCTTTGTCTTCATATACAACTTCAAGGCTTTCAGACACTAGGTTACTCAGAGCAAAACTGCCATGAGCAGTCAGTTTCTACAGGAGAATCGCATGGGAAATGCTCTCAGTGGCATTATGGAAGTCTAGATAGACTACATCCATAGTCTTTCCTTCATCCACTGAGCAGGTCACCTGATCATAGAAGAAGATCAGGTTGGCCATGCAGGACCTGCCTTTCCTAAGCCCAGGCTGGCTGAGCCTGATCCCCTGGCTGTCCCGCACGAACTGGATGATGGCCCTTATTATGATCTGCTCCATGATTTTCCCTACTTGATAAATTTCTAAGCCTAGGATAGCCCTAGTGAAAAAATTGCTTGGTCTATGTCTCTTTTATCAATTTGAGCTTCCATGGTCATTTGCATAGGAGTATAGTACAAGTAACTGCTATTCATCTATAGCAGTTAGAAATGGTAAGATAAATTATATGACTATCAATTTTTTTTCAAAATTTTCATGTTATTTAGACAATCGTGTAAAAATAACACAATTGTTTTGACAAATTAGTAACTGTAGTAAAATATTCAGCTTCTAAAAATGTAGATTGTTGTGTGTGTGTAAAATGAAAAACACATTTTGAAATATGTTTCGAAATAGTTGAAATACCATGTTGTTTCATTGTTCTTTCAGTTATGATTTATTGCCCCAGTACTAGTCTGTGCCTGTAGCATTGTCTGTTAGCCATGCATTCTGCCATGCTATTTTTTTTTTATCTTATGAACTTTCTAAGGATTTAACAGTCTTTATGTGTGCCTTAATATCTGCATCAGTAAACTGAGAGTAGCATCTTGACTGCCAGTATTTCAAATGTCTGTTAATAAATATACTAGCAAGGGAAAGAAATTCTTCTTAGGTGAAATAACTGTTGAAAAAAACTATATGAAAACCCGACTCACTGTGGAAAGCAAAATGGTTGAAAGGTGGTGCCTTTCACACAACACTCTGTGCTACAAGTCTAAATATGAGAGATGTGCAGTTTCTGCAGTGTTATGGTCCACAAGTCCATGCCAGTGCCTTGGAATAGCGTTTTCTCACATCTGTTCCTTCCTTATGCGTTTGCCAAAAATGTTGGAAGAAATTGTTTCAAGCCACTTAAATATTTGCAATTTTCTGTTTATTTTTTTTTTTTTTAAATAAACCTTTTCACATTAATGGTCTATTTAAACATGACATGGTCTGCAATAATTCAATCTGCAGTATAGTTTTCCCATGGTTTGTCTTACACAACTATGATTTTTTTCTTAGAAGCATAGCTTGCAAAGAAGTTGTCTTCATAGATGAAGGAAATTGTTTGTAATAGAAAAATCATGAAGAAAAAGCACAATAGCTTTCTTTTTAGAAAAAGGGGAAAAAGACCACTCCCTCAAACCTGAACAGAAACTTTTAATTAAAGTATTTGTTCCAAGGACAAGAATAGTCCAAACAACTAATCTTGATTATACAAGGAAAAGAAATATGCTCATGTGATGGTAGTAAAGCAATAATTTTAAATCATTATAGCAATTTTCACTCTTTTCTGACTTACATTGGTCACTATTACTATTGTTCTAATAGTTCCCACTTTGCAGCTTCTTTGCTACACTTCCCTGAAAGATAAAGATCCTCTACATTCCTGTGCAAAGACTCTTTCATCGCCTTCTCTGTGTCTAAGTTAACTACCTTAACCCCTTTATTCCACCTTTCTTCCCTGTCATTGTCCAGGACATGCTAAGGACCTTGGACTGGGGGCATTTTCCAGAATGTATCTGTATTTTCAATTGCCTTGGGACATTTGTTTATTCATAGTATTGAATTCTGGAATTTAATTGTTTGTCAGCATCCAAAATTTTGATCTAAGCACAGTGAGGATAAGATTCTTGGAGTGCTTAGGTACTTTTACATATGGAAAGTAGGGTTTTAAAATTAAAAAGTAAGGGCCTCAAGTGGATACCTGTCAGTTTTTTAAAGACTGAAGCAACTTGTCAGTGCATACAGACGTGTTACACCTCTGGGAGTGTCAAAGAGGAAAGATCAGAAATTCTGTTTTCTCTGACTGTGCCAAAAGCGCTGGCTGAACACAAGCTTACAAGGTATTCTTCTGAACTCAGACACAACAGCAGGGGCAATATTTAGGGGTCTAATAACAGGGGTTCTGAATATGGGTCTTGCACACCCTACTATTATTTTTCAATAAAAGCCTTAATTAAAGATATTTGCTGTGAGTATCACTAATTCAGAGGAGTATGAAAGATCATTTTTGTGATTGCAATATTAGTACTGTTTTTTGTAAAGGCTGTAGAGCTTAAAGCATGTACAACTCAACAATATTTGTTTTGGAGCTGTGGTTTTTTTTAATAACAGTTACATCCTAGTGGAGTGTGTAACGTGGCTAGTTAGGTTTTAAATAACAGCTGAGGCAGGGTAACCTAGCTTTTCCATTTTATTGGCAATAAGAGTTCAGTCACTTAGAACTGAAACCAGCCTACCTTCAATTGTAAAAGCCCTGAGATGTTGACTTAGCTGCTGTTTTAGCCAAGGTATGCTAAGTTCTTTACCTGTTTTTATTAAGTAGTGTGAACATACTTGTGACTGAAGATCAGAAGGAACAGACTTGACATGGGAAAAGGAAGAAGGAAGAAGGGTTGAGACTATAGATCCTGAGAGCTCAAATTTGCACTGCTATAGATGGTGTAACTATGGAAATAATTTACCATTTCCTATGGGAGTTTCAAAATTGCATGATGTCACACAATAAGTTCTCTTTGGAGACTTTTTATCCTTTTCAGTGGTGTTAAGTTAAATAAAAATAAAGAAAATATGGCTTTCCAGTAAAATGAAACTGTCATAACACAGTCAAATACTTGTGACTATTGTAAAATTGAGGAGATAGCTAAAATAAAAAATGTGAACAGGTACACATAGGGATGGACTATCAAGTATATTTCATGCCAAGGTTCTAAATACAGTTCCCTAGTGTCTTTCTATAGTGAGTAAAAAACCCCCTAGTTATTTTCAGTGGGGCATTCAAACCACCAGTGAGTAAGTGTTCACCAGTTGTTCAAGGGCAAGCTGCAGGGAGCCCTGAGTAACTTGGTCTGGTGAAAGGTGTCCCTGCCCATGGCAGGGAGGTCAGAAGTAGATTGCCTTTAAGGTCCCTTCCAACCCACACCATTGTGTGATTCTATAGTTCAAAGCACTGGCTTATCTGAGTTACACTTCAATGCAATAGCTCTATATTAGGGAAAAATCTTGCAGCCTTGAAAGTCAGGAAAGTTGTGAGTTTATTGTTTTGACTGGTTAGTGAGAAAAAGGAGAACATGGCTTCACTGTCTGTCATTGGTGTGAGAGCTGCAAACGTGTCTAAACACAATTTAGAAAACTAGAAACATCAAATAGAAAACATCTATGCATGACAGAAAGCTCTAACTGCTAGAAAAATATAAGATAATGGTTAGTGCTATCAAATGAGGGACGTTATAAACTACAGTCTTTGGCTGTCAGATGGTTGATATTTGAACTCTACTGCATTAAAGGTTTAGCAGAAAAACACCCATGTCTTATGGCTGCTTTCAATGCTGTCTAAATAGAGACTCTGGCAAGTACAGACTCTGGCAAGTAGAATCACTTTCACCTTGCAGCAGAGATCTACTACTCTAAATATCCTGTTTAGTAATTTCTTCACAATGACCTCTTGCTAATTTCAGTACAGGAGTCTTGTTCTTGTTAATCTCCACTGTACACAAACAGACTATGTAGGACATCTCTGTCTCCAACCATGTTAGAAACATTCTCAGAGAGAAGGAGAGGTTGGAAGCAGGTCCAGTAATTCCAGGGTACAACAATGGAAGCATTAGATCATCTAAATTTGCCATTAAAAATATTTTCTTAACTTGCTTTTCCAGCTGGCTTAAATTCTTTGTTTGAGCTCTGTGGAAATCAGATTCTTCTTGACCCTGAATGCATTGACAAGTTCCTGGTCCATTTATTATTACAAATGGTTATTTTTTAGTGGAAAAACAGTGGCTAGGAGAAATATTACAGAAATATTTTCTTAACTCTGGTGCACCTTGGGAAATTCAGGTTTGGGTGAAACTTTAACCTTTTGTTTCCACTGCAAGGTGGGAGCTTTTAAATTCTACCAACTTCTGTTATTTTCACATTTCTTTAAAAAGCCCCTCTGTGGGCTATAATAAATTCTGTGTGTCTCCAAATAGAGTTATGTGGATTATGTGTGCTGTTTTTCCTAGTATTTCATCAGGCTCATTATTAACATTGGACATATCAAAGGAGCCAAAACAAAGCAAACTGTAACAGCTGTGGAGATGCACATTTCTGTATACTGGCATGGTGATTTGTGAATTATGCTTTTCAAGTAACCTCATTAAAATGTATCCTTTGGGAAAAAAACCCACATATCTCTGTTTTTTTCAAAGCGTTTTTCTCCCCTTACATTCTTGAAGTGATGGAAACACGGTGTGAAACTTCACAGGCCAAAAGATTACAATAGAATCTTGAAAAGCAGAAGAAATGTGCTTGAGACATTTGAAAAATTGAAAATTTCAGCCAGAGTGGTTTCCCCAGTGCATGAAAGCTACTGGCAAGTTGAAATAAACTCGAAGGGCTATATAAATATTTGAGGTGCTGGAAAGCATGGCTTGAGAGCAGGAACAGGTAGAATAGAAGGTCAATGGGCCTGAAATCCTCCACTGCTTAAAGAAGAGTCATAGAGAAGACATGGTCAGAGTCTCCCCAGAGCTGATCCCCAGAGCAGACATATTAATTTTCTTTAAAAACCAATGCATCAAAACTAGGATGTGAATCAAAACCACAAGCAAGTTAACTAAGTACAATTATAAATGCACTTTTGGAAACTTCTGAATTTGAATTTTTGTGCCTGTGTGCTCTAAAATTAAGTTGGTTATTTTAAACTATTATGTAAATGTTTCCCTCATTGCTGACTGGGGCTGGACCTGGAAATTTGTGGAAGAGGACAGTAAAATTCTTCCTATTAGTTGGACTAACTGGTGACCAAAGTTAAGGATGTGTTCAAAGGCTTCATTCTCTTGAATCCTTTGCCAAACTCTCACATCTCATCATTTGTGAGTAATGTTTCACACCATCTCCAGAGGGCCCAGAGACTATGTTGCATTCAGGCAGGTGATACTCTGGCCCCTATTACTCCTGATAACTTCATCACCTCTTGGCTAGACTATAGTTGTGTGATAAAGCTGAGCATGATGCCTACAGCACTTAGGAAACTCCAACTAACAGAGAAGAATGGAACATATCTTCACAGCCACACTGGCTACCTGAGGTCCACCAAGCCACAGAGATTACCCATGGTATTTCAGTTCAAGCTCAAATTTCTTTTATACTATCTGTGGAGAAATATATGATTGATCCAGTACCTAAAGGGGGACTACAAGAAAGATGGAGATGGACTTTTTATGAGGGCATGTAGTGATAGGACAAGGGGGAATGGCTTCAAACTGAAAGAGGACAGGTTTAGTTTAACTATTAAAATGAAATTTTTTACTGTGAGGCTGGTGAGGCACAAGCTGCTCAGAGAATTCTTGGCTACACTATCCCTGGAAGTGTTCAAAGACAGACTGAATGGGGCTCTGAGAAACCTGGCCCAGTGGAAGTTGTGTCCAGCCATGGCACGGGGATTGTAATGAAATGGTCTTTAAGGTACCTTCCAACCCAAACTGTTCTTTGATTACAACTTCTCCTCTTTTGCTATGGAATGTGCATTGCAAATGGGATGCAGCTCATCTCTCAGAGCTTTCTTGTGTTTCAAACAGACCTAGAACTCTTGCAGGATCAAAAGAATGTCAGTAGCTCTTGTTCCTCAGGAACTTCCCGTTCAGTCTCCTGTTCCACTCTGCCTTTCCTAATGTAAATACATAATAGCTTCCCTAATCCTGAAACTTAAACCCTGCCAGAACACTTCTCCTTCTGGAAAGCATGAGAAAATAGAAATCATACAAGAGATACACAGTTCTGTTGCTTACTGCAAAGCAGGAAGTCAGGGAGCAAGAAAGGACTGTAGCTGAGAGGAACTGTGTGGTAGAACAGACTGACCACACACAGCTAATAGCAAGTCCAGAGTTAAAGTTGTGGCTTTCTTTTGAACAGAGGTGGTTAAGAGGCATTATGGCTAAATTTAGTGATGGAAAATATTTTCTGAGCTCTCTGAAAAATTAATTTTGTTTGCTACTGCTAGAAACAGTTGATAAAATCAAGGAATATTTTAAGGTTTTAAGTCATCAGAGTATTTACACAGACATTTAACTCCATTCCTGTTTAGTGAAGCATATGAGTATTTTAGAGTTTTATTTCTACTACTTTTCTATTAATGCTATATGAGAATTGAGCAATATGAGAAGTGGGCCTGGATGTTAACACAAGAAGGAAGCAAAATTCAGAATGTTCTGTTGTGGAAGCAGAACATCTGACAAGTTAATTCAAATAAAAATTGGACAAACTAAAAATGCTAGTGCTTCTGAAGTAAGCAACTAGTTCTGGGAGCAGAACTAAAGAAGCAATTTTTAGGGCTTGGACTCCTGATAAGGAAGAGGTTATGACTATTTGTATGGCTGATACAGAGGTGCAATTCTGAGATCCACTTCAGTAAGAATAATAGTAAAAAAATTTGCTAGACCTTCCAATACTCTGCCTCCTGAATATAGGCTCTCAAAAGAAAACTACAAAGGGCCGCCTAATATTTTGGTGGAATCTCCCTGAATAACTATGGCTTATCCTAGGGAAATCTATACATCTCCTCTTTAAAATTTTCCTTATTTCAGTCTTCTGTACATAATCCAGTGAAAGCAATTCCTTGTGTGTACCACAGCTGACCTACAGTACCACTTCAGTTTGAGTGCAATGCAATAAAAACAGCTAAAGAATGTGCTGATGAGAAAAGTTATTGAGGGAAGTGTCATGAGGTTTATAGCACCTTCTTAGTTTCCTGGTGTTTAAAATCAGCTGAGCTAGCAAAACAGAGAACTGCAGCTGGGAATCAAAAGCAGCTTTCAAATGCAAGTGTTACTGATATTATGGAGGAATACATCTGAAGAGAAAAGCAGAGGATGCCGCTACAGCACCATAAATCTCTTCATCATATTATTTTGCCTATACCTAAGCTTTCTGTGCTCCAATTCGGAAGGATTTTAAGGGATTACAACAGCTATAAATAGATATATATGTAGCTACACTCAGTCAGGTGTATATATAGGTCTATATGCGGGTATATTTCAGGTTCAGAATAACTCGTTTTTAAAAATTCCACACCGAATTCAGTGTGAAATGGCTGAACTACTCTGATTCCAAGAAATTAAAAGGAACCTTGCAATGAATTTGTGGTTCTGCACTGGAGTTGCATGCACATCTACAGTCGACATTTGAATAAGGTTTTGCAGCTCACTAAAATGACCTATTCCTCTACCCACTTTTTTTCATATAACTTTCTAGTCGGTGTATCAACAAGGTTTTCCAGCCATGATTACCAATGATGAAGAACCAGTTATCTGACAAAGCTATTATATTTTACTGTTTCACATGGGTCAGAAACACAGAGCTCAGCTATAAATGTCACTTTCTCACATGTCAATGGTAAAATCACATTGTCAGTAAAAATAAAACACCTGCAAAAAGCTTTGAAGATTGCTATCTGTAACCTATACATTGGTATATTAAATACTAATTATACAAATACTGTCAATTTAGGAGTTTAATAAACTGTGCACTATTTAGGGCACACATTTAAATTATACAAGTAGTAGATGCAGTAAAACAGAAGAAACAAGAAGAATAAGGAAATGATCACAGTAATTATAAAGAATTGCTGCGAACTTTCAAAGAACTGCTAGGAACTTTTCGCATTAATCTATGGTATTTTTGACTTATATTATTGTAACAGTTTCAGTAATGCAAAAAAAAAAAAATAGAAGAAAGAGAAAGAAATATTTATTATATTCGCTTTAGTCACATCCGTAGCAGATCATGTAACATAATTATGCCTCCCTTCTTCACCCTGGACAGATCTGTGGATCATCCAAAAGTTGGTGGAGGTGAACGGTTGTTTGATCAGTGTCTTTGTTCTGTTATGTTGTGTTGTTATGTAGGAAGTATATTACATTCTTCTATGCAAAAAAGTGCTGTGGGTACCTCAAGGATGATTTGCATTGATGAATGGAAAGATATAGTTAACTGCAGTTGTAAAAGAAGATTTTAATACAAATGCACAGTAAAGTAAATGCTGTTTTCATTGGCATAATGTTCTGCAGAGCATTCTTTGCACAGAATGCTTTCACTATTTTCCTATAAAAGTTGTTTGTCACTCAGTAACAAGTTAATATCCCAATATTCAGTCTATGTTTTCTTTCTTTTTTGTTCTTTTTTTATAACATGATGCAGAGGAATTTTTAAATCAGAAAAAAACACAAGAGCTATTGCTTCATAGCCTTGAGTATCTAAAATAGCAAAGATATTTGGATATGCTTTCACTATACTAAATCCCAGATGACAGCATTAGCTCATTTCTATTGTGAATGCCTTTGTTTGTGTTCCTAAGTATAAATGATGTGAAGTAGTGCAACTACAAATAATATAATCATGCATTAGTTCACTGGCAAAAAGAATTGTAGGACTGCATTACTAAGGCTAACATCTCTACTTTTTCCCTTGGACACCCTCCATATAACAAAGGGCAGATCCTGTATTTATCTTTCTGACAGCCCTCTGCACAAAGCCCAAAGTCTGCAGGAGCTGGCCTTTGGGCTGGAGAGGCCTCTGGAAGTGGGTAGCCTCTGTTTTGAGAAGATTTCTTAATGTAATTCCTTTTACACTTTAACAAAACATTTCCCTGTAAGATGTTCAAAGCACTCTTAAAAGGAGATAGAAACTTTCTCTAAAACAGCAGAAACCTGCAGATAAAGGACTGCACAGAATTTTTTTGCAAACTCGTTATTTTGCAAAATCCTTCTTGACGACTCTGTCACAATGGCACAGAGTATATGGAGGGATATGATGCAAAAAGGTAGAACTTAAGAAGCAAAAGTCAAACCGTTCTTCATAGGAAATTGTATCACTCCACTGGCCAGCATGAGCTTTCACCACCTCCAGACAGTGTTGCAGACATTACTTGACTTAAGATATCAAGGAATTGTCTATCTAAGCTTGGAAAAGGCTTTTAAGATCATTGAGTCCAATCATCACTAAGCACACCACTAAACCATGTCCCTAAATACCACATCTACATGATATATGAACACTTTTAAAGAGCTTGTTAGGACTCCCAGTCTCATACACACTATATGGTCTACAGTGCCCTGCAGAAAAGCACACACAGTGTTACTGACCCACACCCACGTGTGTCTTCAGGAGATGCTCACACAATAAGCAGTGTCTATGGCCAGGGAAACTCTTGGTCTGCACAGAGTTGTTGTGCCATTTCAATTCCCAGCTACAAAGATAAGATAGAAAGAAGGAAGGAAAAAAGCAAGGCAAATAAGCATGATGGAGAAGAGATAAAATGGACTAACAAGTGTACTTGGAGTGTGAGAGGGTGCTCATTAATAGAAAGAAAGAAAACCACGAGACACAAACCTGCTCCAATGAGAAAGTGAAAAAGCAACATAAAATGGACAGAACAGCAGAAAAATATGGTTAGGGGAACAACACTCAACTGAATGGAGGTACAAAACATTTGAAGGACAACAGCAGCCAAAAAGGCAAGTATGTGTTGTGTGTCCATGACAACACTCACCACCAGACTTTTTCATAACATGATAAATTTCATATTTTTGAACATACTTTTTCGAGTAAATTGTTTTGGCATTGTAAATACCAACAAATATTTTTTTGGGCCATTAAAGATAAAACTAACAATAGAAGTGAGTCTGTTCTGGAGATCAAGCAGTTTCTCTCTGACAGTAAATCAAAAAATGTCTAAATATTAATCTTCTAAGAAGTTTTACACTAAAAGCATGGAAATACTATAGTATATAGGGAGAAAAAGAGTAAACACATTTTTTCCCCACCAGATAATTCCTATATTAGAAATAGACTATGAATTCAATATTTAAAGAAGAGTGCCAAGGATAAACATTGTGCCTAACTCTAGATGGAATCTCATATCATACCATATGCATCTTTTTTGAAATATCTGGTATAGTATGTTGATTAGGAAGATTTAAACACTCTGAGAAGCAATATTCTGTTTAAACAATATCCTAATTTATAAATATTAGACATCCAAGGAGTTCTCTGAGATTTTAAAAGGGGAGTTAATTTCTCAAGGATAAGCTGCTACAGGGACACAGCCCTGGTTTTCATCAAATATTTTTGATTTTTTCCTCCACTGGTTATAATTATTGTCATTTCCTGCTGGGCACATAGTGCAGTGTGTGTATACGTGTAAAGTTAGAAGCAGGATGAAAGGAATTAAAGCAGTAAAAATAAAGTACACTTGATGCTTTGCCACCTGAAAGAAGCCTAGTTACTTGCCTAAACTTTAAGACTCATCTCTTTAATTTTACTCAACGGTTCTATTGATGTCCATGGAAATTCCAAATATGGAATAAGAACAGAATAGAGCTTATTGTCATTTGGGAATATACCAAAATATAAAGCACCCATTTATAAAGTATTTCTAATTGCAGTCATTGTAGATCACATCATTCTTAATATGTTTTCAGAAGCATGAAGGCAGAAGTCACCTAAATTGATAAACAGAATTCAATGTAAAATAATATAAACTTGTATTTTCAAGGTTTTAAAAGCATTGGCTGTATATCTCTTCTTCACAAATGGCAGCCAAGAATTGTCAGATGATGCATGTTATCTATGCTAATGATGTCACCAGTGTACTTTTTAATGTGAAATATATGAATCATATAAGGAATGTCCAGGAAAAAAAATGGGTCAAGTTGCCTCAATAAAAGCAACCCAAGAAGATAAAACAAATGGACAAAGCAGATATTAAACAGTTATTTAAAAAGATATTATCAGTCATTAATCGGTTTTGGTGGTTTTATTTGATTGCTGTGCCAATTAATAAGTCTATGTCTGGAACTCCTATAGCATAAAAAAAATGGAATGGAAGAGTTGATACATATGATTACGTATATATATTATATTGATTGTATATGTCTATTTCCAGCCAAACCTAATCCAAAATCCAGAAAGAAGGCAGATTTTGACCTGACTTCAAATGCACATAAACTAATTTCTTGGAAGTTCTTTTCAGTTTTCTTTTTGGTATGAAGCAGAGAAGTGTTGGATGAAAAGAATAGCAAATACTGGACTGCAATTTTGACTCATTTCTTTTGCTTCAGCTGTGTTTACAGTTCAGTGGTACATTGTCTCTTTCAGAAATTTTGTAAGCTCTCAATAATTTTTCTCTAAATACCTGGCAATGTCTGGTCTTTCAGTAGATTGTCCATACTGTCAAATTATATGGCTTTAGGATGTGGAAAATTGTAGCTAATGATGATCTAGACTGGAATATGGGAGAAGAAAGGACTTTGGAGATCAAATTCATTATATGGCAACTGCAAGTTGCCTTAGTCTAGATGCTGCTGCCCCTCCTTCCATAGAGCAAAACTGGAAGTGCTTGCAAAATAGCAGAAAACACAAGATTGGCAATATGCTCTGCTGAGTCAGTAGCAGCTTCCAAGTGGCACTGCCAGAGTCCTGCAAGTGATGTTGGTGACCCTGCCCCAGTCAGGTGAAGCATGAATCTCCTTTAACCTAAAAGGAAAGATAAAAATATACATATAAAAATATCCTAGTTTCAGCCACAGCAGAGCTGAGAGCCAATGTGATGTTGGGTACATCATAAGCAAGATCCAGTGATATGGCACTGGAGAGATTTCTAACCATTAATAGATTATGTAACTCCTGAATAGGAAAAAGTCAGTGAATCTATTAATACTTTTTACTAAATTTAAACTTTTTCAGTTGACAGTGTACCTGAGTATGAGCAGATTTGTTGTTGCTGGCTCTGTCTGACAGCTCTATTCTGCATGCACCACATGCTGTAGTGGGATTAAAGTAGCTCATCACTGCATCTCCTTGACATCAAGGCAATGACAACCTTGGTTACTGAGTGAAGAACATGCGAATCAATCTTTTCAGAGCTTTTGCAATGAAACAATTTGCTCACTAGCGTGGGCCCCAAATAAATAAATTTACTGTGTGACAGTGATATCTAACATGGTTCTAGACACCTGGATTTGTGGCGAGTTTTTATGAAAATTGTCTTTTTTTGATAATTATCTCTGACTGGAGAATGTACTTTCTGAGCAACCTGATGTATTTTACCAGTCCTTGAGATGGGCTTTTGAGTAGATGAGTTCTAGAGGTCCATTTCAATCTCAACACTTCTCTGATTCTGTGATTCTTTTATTGTGATTGATTGTGATAAATTATAATTACATATGTTGATAATTATTATTAAGGAGGTATATGCAAACATTTAATGCTCATGGGTGTACAGATCAGTGTGTGTGCATCTACAGATTTTTTGTACATAGCCCTTGAAGAGATACTGGTCGTCTTCACTGGTATTCCTGAAATGCAAACAAGGATATTGTCATAAAATTTTGGTTATCAAAAGGGCTGATGTGGCTGGCGAGACAGATTTAGGGGGGAAAATTAAAGGCTCTCTGTTTTCTGACATTCTGGGAGGAGCCTTCTCCTGCAGTTTGCAGAGCCTTGCTGCTGAGACAGTCTCCCCTGTGTGAGGCATAGGCCAGCTTCCTCATCTCCATCGAATGTGATTCCCTCCTTCCTCCTCTGTATGTCATGGTGATGGACACAATGAGGCAATGCATAAATACCAGAAGAATATTTTGCCCAAACCTAAATAAAAATTAACTTAATCTTTCTCCTGTCTGTGTCTCATTAAAATTAGGCTGTATTGAAAATTCAAAATGTTTAGCAATGTCAGAGTTTAATTACTATTGAGTGGGAATGAAACTATGTATGAAAAATGCACAATTTTCAGGGAAAGTTAGCTTTTGGATGGTGTGTTAAGGGTGGGGTGATTTTCAGCATTTATTCTGTGGAAAGAGAAATTCATATCTGAATGGAAAATACAGCATATTTTAAGAATGTGCAAAGGTATACCACTAAGTAGAAAGGTACACTGAAAGCAATAATTATACTGAGCTCAGGTTTCTAGCCACAAGTGTGAACTTTCTCCAAAACACTGCAATGGCTGCAAGATCCCTAAACCTCAGCATTCCTCTTTTGTTTAGCAAATCACTGTGAAGTCTATTGCCTAATGTGCCCTTCATGCTTTTCTAATACTTTGTCCTCATAGGAAAAAACTGCTTCATTGTAATTACTACCTGAAACAGAAAAGTCTACAAAATCTCAGCCCTTTGAAATAAACAGGAAACTTCTCAATCATCATGTAAGGATGCTCTGTGTGCACCATGAATAGGCATCAAGAGATTTAATGTGACACATTTTGACAATTTATGTCAGAATTTTGCATCCCACATGCCCAAGATTCCAAACCTTCACTCCTCAATTTTCCTCAGATGACTATTGCCTTCAAAGTAGCCACTGTTGAAGAAAGAGCTCAGGACCACGTGGCGAGCCCTGCAGCTGGATTCAAATAAGTAACTTCACCAGTTGTCTTCTTAATTTGCCAGCTAATAAAGTACCTTTCTGTTTCAATTTTATTTTTAATATGAGAAAGCAAATCTGCCACTTTAAATAATTCAAATAAAAGTAAAATCTGGAAGAACTTGAGTCAAAAATGGGCATGTGCATTGCATCTGCATTCCAAGAAGAGCATATGATTTTAAAGTCTAGAAGTCTAATTAATGCATTCATCCTCTGACAAATCCTCAAATTAATCTGAGAAAATAATAAATAATATTTAATATAATTTTAGAGATCCTCTACTCTGGAATATTTTATTATTTTCTGTAATTAATTAGAGCAAACTCAAGCTCTAGCATTAATTAACCTGCCAGAATGATTTTGTATTTTTTTGTCATTTCTTTCATTTTTTTTTGCAGTTCCTAATCACTGGACATAAGCATTGTTAAGCATTGAAATGTTCCTTTACAAATATAGCTCAATATGTATCAGATCCATTTTTAATAACTGCTCACATTGGGACAGTGATGCAGTTGTGATCATACAATCTACACACAGATCTCAGCCTTGAGAACCAGTCTCCCAGGACAAAATTCAGTGCTACTATTGTTTTTTTAGTGGTTTGTTCTATTCTGGGTTTACTGATATTTAAAGCTCAATGATCTCAACATGACATCATCTCCTTGGAGAACATTTAACCAATAGCAAATAGAGTGCAAGTCTGTATGATTGGTAAGAAAAGATTTTGAATTTTCTTTCTGTATTATTCAATAATTGATTCAGGATGCTACTTTACTGCTGCAGCTTGTATGCAAAAAAACCCTGAAAATGTACAGAAGTTATTAGAAGTATTGGAAAAGATTGTTTTCAGCTCATGGATTAAATGAGTTAATAACTTAATGTTAAATTCCTGATACTTTTGGGTTGTGTGATCTCATTCTCTAGGCTAGTTCAGGCCAACAGGTCTTGTAATTTTTGTTATGTTTCATTATCTAAGTACTTTACAGCCCCATTACCCATATTCAATGGGCTATATTGTATATAGTGACCTTTGCTTTAAATAATGCATTGTACTTGAGGATTCTGTGTAAAAACCACACACAAACAACATTACTGAGCTGCTTGCACCTGTGCCTGCAGATACACTCACACAACAACCAGTGCCAATGCCCAAAGGGTCTCCTGGGCTAGCCAGAACTGCTGTGCCTTTTCAGCTCTCATCCACAAAGAAGGACTCAGATTTCTGTCTTGGCCAAACACTGACATGCAAGATCATATTTATCTGTTGCAGAAGATAGAACCAAATCTACCCTGGAGAGAAAGTGAATTGATGGATCCAGAGTCACTCTATATTTCCAATATTGGGCTCACACAGCTTTTCTCACTTTCATTTTGTTTGATAAAATAGGTGTTACAGGCCTGGGGTTTAACAAATTAAATTGGAAAGATATGGACAGGAATCACACAATATATACTTACAGTGAGCAGAATAAACTTTATTTTATAATAACTAGCTGCAAGATTAATATCTTAAAATATTTCCCCCTTTTTCTTTATAAATAACACTTCTCAGATTTTTCTTAGCTCCCTGAACTAATTTCCTAGAATCTTAGCCATCTCATAGTAACATAAACACAATTTATCCTGTTCTGCCTCAAAGTAGGCACTGTACAGTGCTCTTTTAAATGCTCTAAACTTATCCAAATAAAAAATAGTTTGAAACCAAAAGGAAATCCTTTACAGAGACACAGAAATTAAAAGAAAATAGCTTATTGGGCCTTGATCCAAACTATCCTAGCAGCTCTGCATTTTCATTGTGTCACTGAGCTTTGCATCCAGTCTTTGGGACTGCAGACAGTAACAAACTGAAGCAAATCTTTACCTATTGATAGAGTTTCATTAATCCTTTCTCTTAACTTCTTAAAATGAAAATTATTATTAAAATTACTAAGCACTATAGTGTTTGTTATTTTGCTCAATCAGAATCTCACCATGGGAGTTTTGTGCAGTGAGTTTTGTATCAGTACTTTGAAATATTAAAATGTTTTCTGGCATTGAATCTTAAAAAAATTAATTATATTGAAGCATCGTGAAACAAAAGATAACACTCAGAAAACTTGATTTTAAAATTGCATGACAAAACAAACCATGATATCTGTCATAAGCTTGATTTAATAAAATTTTTTCTTCATTTTTTTTTCTCAGCATTGTAACAAGTTAGAGTGCTTTTGAGAATTATATACATGTGGATTGCTAAAAAAGAAAATGGTCGGGGTTTTTGTTTTCAGTTTTGGTGAGACAAGATTCAGATATCATGAAGCTTGTTATCAGAAATTGCTGATCATGGCATATCTGTTTTCCATGATTCATGAGCTGTCCTGCTGGATGTGCTGCAAGAGCACCTTCACCTCTTATGACACTCTGGTCAGTTATTTCCTTTGGTTTTAATCAAGGTTAAACAAAGCAAACTTTGGATTATATACCAAGAAATGTAAAATTAAAAGAGTTCTGACCCCTAGTCTATGTAGAACATATTCTATTTCACCTCTATTTTATATGCTGTCTCAGCTAGGAGAATATGGATCTTTAAGTTCTCTTGTAAGATGCCATATATATTTTGAAGAATGATGATTTTCTTTTTAACTGAGGCTTTCATATATTAAAACATCACACATATTATTCAAATCACAGCATAAAAATAAATTCAGAAGCAAATTTCAACGTCAACATAGCATTTCAGGAATTCTGTGTTAGTCGTATCAATGAAAAGAAGGAAATATTTCACTCATTTAAAGTAAGATGTTGGCTTGCTTGAGAATTATATGGAACACTAAAACCCCCTAAAATATATCCACACAGCTCTTGGATCTGCTGTGCTACAGAAAATATTTTTATTAGCACTCATCACACAAAATATACCTTATCCTGTCAGGAAATTAAACCAAATTATGTGATAGAGCTTTTTATTTTTACATTGGCACAGGTTCTGCAACTTGCAAACATATGGACCTTTCACCAAAGTAGACATAAGGATGTTTTCAGAACCTTAATGTTCTAAAAGCAAGGCAAAATATTCTTTGGAATATATATATGCAGCAGAAAATCCAACATTGCTACTTCAAATGGTTCTGTCAAGCAAGACGATATTCTTGCCAAAGCAACACCAATGCTTTTATAAGCATCACCCTAGAATTATTGCTGCTTAATACAGATGTTGTGTTGTTTATTTGTGTCCTGGTGAACTACCCAGTTCAAGCTGGAAGTAAGAAACATTCACCGTTATGTGGACGGAAGGACCCTAATTCTACCAGCTCTGCTCTGTTGAAGGTTTGCTCTGTATTTAGGCTGTGAATTGGCTTGTGCCTTTTTCTTTGACCCTCCCTGTTAATCCAGCCAGCTCCCTAGTCCTGAAATCCTCATAAAGCATTTACTTATGTCCTAAAAATGCTCTGTATGAGAGAAACCTGCAGCAAAGACTCTGCAATCCACTGCCAAGATCCTGTTAAGAGTTAAGTTAAGAGCTGACTCTGAGGGTTTGTCTGCTTCCAGAGCCAGGAGCAATATCTTTGCCACAGGAAATAAGAAAATGCATCAACAGCTTAAATTATCTTCCAATAGAAGTGCTTTGCCATGGGGAGATACACTGAATGCCAGATGCTGTCACACCAAAATCTGAAGCAATTTCACTACTGGTCTCTCAATAAGCAATAATGATATATTCAATCTTTCATTCAGGCACCTATTTCAGGAGTACCTCTTAAGTATTTACAGAAAAAGTGGAACCTGGAGTGTTGGCTGATTGCAATCACAAGTATCAAGGGCAAAAATGTAGCATAATGCCAGAGGAACAGAATGTCAGGGCACCTGAATACCTCTGCTGGGGCTGCCTGCATCCCTTGTCCAGGGCACCAGACCTGCCAGCCCCTGTCCCAGGGATCCCTGAGCAATTCCAGCTTCCGTCTCCATTCCTGCAGGCAAATGACCTCCTGGATGGACCCCTTCCTCACACAGTGTGTGCTGCAGCTGGTCCTCATCCCTGCCTCTGGCTTCTGCTTCCTTTTGTCCAGTGTGGAAACTGACCCTTGTTCACTGCTTGGTGTGCCTGGCATGGCTGCAGATAGGCATGGCCTAAAGTTAAGCCAAGTCTGCAAAGAGCAGCCTTCTTTCCTTAAAATCACTGTTGCAATGAATATATTTCAGGACAGTCTTTGTGCTTGTCTACTAAGTGGAAGAAGTTTAGACAGCATTTCCTGAAATCATAAGGTGATGTAAAATTATTCAAGGCAACTCTCAGTAAAAATCTCTGTGGTCAGTAGTTACTTAAGCTGCTTATTGGTGCAAGCAAGAAAGATTTCTTTCAGAAGGTGAAGGAGAAATTCAACAAAAGCTGATCGATAGTTGAATTAATCTGCTTGTTAGACAGTCTTTTGACTCAGACCAACAAATTTGGTAGCCAAACTGACAAATATGTATTTTAGACTGTTTATCTGGATGGTAGTATAGATAGAAACTAAAGAAGTAGAGTACAGAGGGAGGTTAAAGTTTGTAGTAAATGAAAAAAATTAAAATTGGCCTGGAATTAAGGGATGAGTGGGTGAAGTTGGCACAAGCTTTATTAAAAGTTTTTCAGAATTATTTCATAGCAGAAAAAATTACACAGCATTAAATGCATCGATCATACCAATATAATAGAAACTGTAATTGTACCACAGAAGGAAAAGGAATAGAGCAAGGAAGACAACTTAGGGCAACAGAGTAATAAACTAATTTATTGCTACGACTTAAAAACTCAGTTGAAGAAAACTAACCAAGAATGCACCACGAGAGAGATGAGTGGGATAGAAATAAGAGGCTAAATAACTAAGAAATTTGATGCTCAAGAAAATGTAGCAAAAGTAGTAATAAAGAAATTAACAAGTTGGTAGAAAGATTAGTCATAAAGGTACTAAGAACTTGGTTATTATGTGTGTAACAGCTTAGCTTTGGTTGAAACAGAGAATGTAGGTGTTGACTGACAATTCAGTAAAATCAATGGAAATATTCCTTGTGAGTAATAAGGATTTTTGGGACAGGAGTTCAGGTATTGGGCTATGTGCAGATACCAAAGAAAGTCTTATTAGGTAAAATGGTTCAAGAACTAAAGCAAATGGAAGAGAAATAATCGCCCTTCTCTAATTACAGATTATGGAGCCTTGAGCAGTACCACAGTTATTGGATGTTCTAGTGGTAAAACCCTGTGTGTAAGGACGTGTTCTGGTTAGAGATCAGATTGCATGTTTTCAACCAGAAATGTTTCCATTTAGAAGTGGGAATTACTGCTAAAGTAGAGGCCGTCAGAATTGTGTTGTGTAAACCAAGACTAGTGCAAATATTTCTATATAATTATATACATAGAGAAGCAGGTTTCCAGGGGATAGATTATTTCTTTCAATCTAACTAATTTTTCTTTAATATAAATAGAAAAGTGATTCTATGATTCTCCATTATAGTTTACATGGGTATTTGAAGTTTGCTAAATTCTGCACTTTTCTACTCTCATTGGCTGACTGATAGTATTTTTGATTTAACATTGCTTTTTCCAAATACGAATATTATTTCTGAGTCCTCTTTTTTTCCACTGTTAAAAGGAATTGAATTTTATAGGTTTATTAAGAAAAACACCATGCTAATGCACACATAAATTAGTTTATTAGTTATGACATATAGTTATTTTGGCTTGTTTTAAAGTTCTAGGTTATAATTAAATAGCCCCTAGTAAATATTTGGATGCCAGTAGTTTATTTATATGCCATTTCAAGAGATCATAGTTTTATCACAAGTCTCAAAATATGTTGTATGAGAGTCTACTGCTGAGAAAAGTTCACTACATGGAAAAATTGAAGTTTCAACCTCTTATGAATGTGGAAGATATCATGAACTCATGAGTTGACATCTTCTTCCTCAGGTTAAATAATTCCCAGGTTTCTTTTTCAAAAAGTTTGGACACATATTTGAACACATCTGACCATATGGTATGATTTGATTTTCTTTGCTGAATGACCTCAATTCTGCCGATAAAGATACTAGAAAATTGCCCGTGAATATAATTTATTCACTGATTGTCTGAATTCATCTTCCAAGGAAGATAACTAAAGTACAGTGAAGCAAAAGTTATCCTGAATCTATGGCTTATTGATGTAATTATCTAACTTTATGAAAATTATACTAATAAAACCCTTTTGGTGAGTACAAACCTAAAAATTCTTTTTCTAGTAATGGAAAATATTGTCTTTCCTTAGCAATATAATATTAGAAATAATCTGGGAAATTCACTATTCTTCTCTTTTGCATGTCTTTTTTTCCTCTTGATGCTTTTGCCCTTGAGACTTTTTTTCTTCCTGGGTCTCCAATACCATTTTGTGAGCTCCATATGGTCACTAGTTGTTGGGCACTGACACTTTTCCTTTACTCTGATGCCATGTGCAATGATCAATGTGGAATTTTTCTTAACATCTGTTTGTTTCTGAGGGTGAATAGCTGAAGTAAGAGGTTTATCCTTATATTTTTACTGTTTGTGAACTTTTGTTCTCGTAGGTTTTATTACATTCTCTGCCCTGGTAGAACTTGGAATGACCATCCTGCTGGGAAGTCAGGTAACTCATTGACTCCTCTACTACAAAATTAACTGGACTTCTTATTCCTTTCATTTATTCTTTCCCACTAACTGTGCTTTTAATATGAAAATTGCAGCCATTATACCCTTGTGCTGAGGGCAATTCTCTTTTCAGTTTTCTTGCAATCCTGTAGAACCCAGACTCCTGAGAAGTTCAAGGTTTCACAGATATTCCCCATAACTTGCATCACAGCAGGCAGCAACATGTTGCTCTTGAGCATTGACATAGCCATTCATTCCTTCTGACTCATCACAATGGAGAATTACACTATTTTAATCTTTTATATCTGAAAATACTTGAAGAAATATATGTTCAAAACTGCTCATGCAAAGCACCGTGAAATACAAACCCACCAAGAATTCTGAGCCAGAGGAAAACCTAACAATCTGATCAGTAGTGCTTCCTGTTTTAGAGTGTTACTAAAATATATTTTATTTACTGTGAGCTTTAGTCAGAGCCCTTTCATTTGAGGAGCACTTTAGCAATAAAATTTGCAAAGATAATTTGCTAGCACATTCCTTACTTGGAACAAGTTCTTCCAAGCAACTGTTAAGCAATTCATCAGTGGACAGAGAAGCAGATGTTCTGAACTCAGAGACCATAATCATCAGACCCCATTCTCTAATTTATGGAATGTCTCTGCTTCATCTTCTGTGTCAGCTCAGGTTATATTGTATATGTATTCTATTTCAGTGGACTTGCTTGCTGGATTATACTTCTACTGATGATTTTACCAGGCAAGTGGCTGTTTCCTGTACAGGTAGGTTTAATTTGCAGCACAAACCAAGATGTATGAACCTCCCCAAAGGGGTGGAAGGACATGAAAAGCTGCCTGACCACTGAAACAAGAAAACTTACAGGTCTACCTGTAAGGGAGATGAATCTGGACAGTGCATCAAGAAGAAAGAAATGTGTGTGGGGAGATTTTAGTGGAGAGTAGTAATAGGAGATGGATGATGGGAAAATCTGAAGATGATTACAGAGTAAGGTAGATTATAGATCATGGATCAGACTGGATTATGGGCAGGAAGATAGGGAGAGAGATGTGAGAACCGCATGTGGCACAATTGATAAGAAATAGGCTGATGAAATGTAAAGTGATAAAAATGGGTATCCTCATGTGCTCATTCTGCACACAGCCCATTTGTCAGGCCAACAATGCAGCCCACAGCTCTTCATCCCTTCAGCTCCCTTCCAACTCTCCTCCTCCCATTCTCACCCTACCAGTTCTACAGGAAGGATAGGCTGGGAGCACCAGTCTTTTAATATCAGGTGCACTCGTGCACAATTCTTGGGAATGAATAGTAGAATTAGAGCTGGGTTATGGCTGGTGTGTCAGCATTCATCAAAAACAATGGAATATCAGCTATACAGAAGACACTGACTGCAACCCTGTAAATCAGATTCAATTTTATCCTCAGTTTGCATGAATTATTAATATTTCAAAGCAATATAAAACAGAGAGGAAGAAACTCTTCCAGAACAAGAAATAACAGAAATATTTTCTGTTCTTTTATTATATTTTGTGAGAAACTGATTTTTAGAGCAACCCTCATTATAAACAAGAGTTGCCATGTTTTGTTATCTTCCCTGGAGAGAGGCATATAACATCACTCATTCTATAATTAGTTAATTTTCAGATTTACATTTTGGTTACCTCGTGCAGTTTCCAGCGTTTCAGGTGATTGCTTGTGACTCTTCATAAGATAACTCATTCAACATAATTCGGTGGAGCTTGAAAACTGGATTGCTACATATTGCCTGTGCACTCATTAGCCTTCTCAGAGCACTTGGCCCAGTGTCTGTGCATCCTGTTGCTGTGAATCAAACACAGGTCATTGGACTCAGTGTTCATCTGCTGTGACCTGCTTCAGAAGAGCTGTGTTGAAATAAACCACTTGGTGATTTTCCTTATCGTTTGGAAAGGGAAGACAGAGACAGACCAAATAACTTCATGTTTGCTTTTCATCAGTCAATGCCAGTTGGTATAACTTGGTCATGATAAAAGGCAAAAAGTAAAATATTTACAACAAATCTTGGTTGCTTGAATGTGGATATCTGGGAGGAAGTAGTTGGGCATAAACTGTGGCATAAAGTATCCTGAAATGTTTATATGAGGTTTGCTTTAAATCATGAACATTAAAAAAAAACCCAAAAAACCAAACACTGGCCACATTATTTTCACACCTTATGAATGAGTGTATTAGAAAAATAGAGAATTAGCTGGCTCAATCACTTTGAATAAGTACTTCTAGCTTCTAGCCAAGCTAATGTATACTATTTTCCTGGATAACTGCCACATGTTCTCGCATAATTTTTTTAAAACTGTGATATTTATTTAAATGTCAAGATGGGCTGTGCTGTACTGTGAGAGTTTATAAAATTTTAGGATTTAACTTCATATAACATGATTAATAATCAAAGTTGAAATGAAATAATAAGAAAGAAGTTTTAGTGAAAAGAACAAATTCCAGTCTGTCAGTGACAAAGGTAATACTTTGACAAAGCATAACAAAACCTAGACATAGACAATTGGGTAAAATGAAACACAGAACTCTTTCCTGCAGATAGTTAATTTACTGGACTATATTCTCTAAGGGTTGCCAAAATACCTATGTAGGCTCCTGGAGAGGACAGATTAATACTAATTGTGAGATCTGGGGTGGCTTATGTTATTAGGAATCTGGGGTAATGGGGATTTCATCCACAGCCTGTATAGGCAGCTCATCATTTCAAGAAACTTTCTCCCCTCAAATGAGGAATAACAAAGCCCACAGCTGCAATGGATGATGATATTTCAGTTACTTGTCCCAGGAAAAGCCATTGCTGCATTTAGCACAGTAAGATTTAGTACACAACATATGGGTCAAGTATGGCACAGGGGTAATGTAGTTTATTTCATCACATGGCGATTATTATATAACTAGGGAAAAGTTTTGTACTTTTTAAAGTCATGGTAAAATAGTTCCTGAGAACTAGAACCAAGTATAAAAACTGTAGCCTGCTTTTTGTTGTTGTTGTACATGTCTGTATTTCACAAAATCAGAAACACTGGTCCTTGTATCAGGGATCAAGTAAAACTGAAGGAGAAGATTTCTGAGTTTTATGAATCTCAGTGTGAGAATTGAGACTATAATAACAGTTTTCTTTTTTTTTTTTTTAAAAAAAAGTAAGCATTTATCATCCTGCATTTTATTATCTACACATAGGTCTCCTGGCTCATTGTCTGACAGAGTATGTTATATTTTCACATGCAAAGCAGAAGCACATTTATTACTGTAGTATTTAGTGCTGGTAAAATACAACATATAGTTTGAAAGGGGGAAACTATTGAACCAAACTCTTTTTCTTCTGGAAGATACTTGGCAAATTAAAACATTTTATAATGTGAATGTGAAGAACACTCTGCTTACATCAGTCAGAAAGGCATATTCTTATACTGCAATAGTTGACATAATAGCAGACTGTACAAGAAAATGTACAGGGAGAAAATGTAGTTTAAATTGTTTTAAAAGAGATGCTGGCAGCCTTAGGATGCTACATTAGAAATGAGAATGCAAAGGCGTTATGGATATAGATAAAACTGGCTCTTATGCATACAGAAGGTTGACTTATCACAGTGTCAGTTTCCCTGACATGTTAAATCTGTTCCAGTTGAAGGAACAACAAAAAAAAAGCAAACCACATGGAAATTATATTTCTGTGCGGAATAAAGAACTCTATGTACCCTTGCTTGTATCTGTTATTTCACACTATTTAAAAAAAAACAACCCGAGTTAACTAATGGAATGTTAAAAGGAGGTTAACAATGCAGCATTTTTCTAGATTAATAAGTTGAGACAAAGCATAATTAAATGACTCATCACAGACTGTGCTAGAAAAGATTTGATTTAATGGAATCTCCATCTACACATTTTATTGAATTAAAGTGTGAATAGTTAAAAAATTGAATAATGCTTAATTCATTGCAGTTAAATTTGCTTCAGTTATGCATGTAGGTGAAACTCTAATTGTAATTTTCTTATCAATATTTAAGCTATACTGAAGGCTTAATCAATATCATTAATCATAGACATAAACCGTTTTCACTGACAAAATAAATTATTTTGATTTAGAAATTACTTAGCTCTGTATTGCTTCTGAGCAGTTGCTATATGCTAATAAAAGTTCTCACACCAGCAGACTTGTTAATTATGGGGCTTGTCTATGTAGCTCTAAGCTCAAATCCATGAGGGATTGAGGCAGCCTTCTTAAAATCTCCCCAAGTTGGAAAAATGGTACCTGTAGCTCAGGAAAGCTTTATGAGCAGTTTTATAAATAGAGTGTAACTAAAAAATGCAGCGATGCAGTTTTTGCTCTCTGAAATGGGGAGAGCAGGTGTGTTCTAACAGGTCAGGTTTACAGCTTGTTCTCAGCATTTTCTCCGGAAATAGGGTCAAGTTACAGCTTTCAGTTTCAGAAGTGGATAAACTGCCATTTAGCTACTTCTCTTACACTAAAATTCTTTTTCCTAGTATCTAGCCTGAAACATCCCCTTTGAATATTAAGCACATAGATTCTTGTTGTGCCCATGACTGACATGAGGAGAGGTGGTGTCCCTGCTGTGGCAGAACTTTGCAAGGCACTCATTTCATTCTCTGCCTTTTAACTCTGATCCTGTGATTTTTCAGTTGTCCTAAATAAACCTTATTTCCTGTGACTCTGTGATTCCTGCTGCTCTTGTCTGGGTTGCTGTTGCTTGACTGGGGTGCAGTGCTCAGACTTGATTTCATGTTCTCTGCAGGGAACCCCAGGAAAGGCACTGCAGATGTTGGGTGTAGCAGTCATCCTTCACCTGTTTTGCAGGCCCCATGAATTCTTTTCAGATCCAGATAATAGCAATTCTTTTTCTCCAAGACACCATGGCATTATGGGTCATTATCCAGTTTGCAAGCTGTAATAGTCCCTCATTCCCCCCTTGCCAGGTGAGATGTATGTAGGCTTGTCACCTACTTGCCTTGGTACTAGTTCAAAGCATTTCCCAAAACCCATCTGGATTTTGCAGGATTTTTGGATTTGTTGGTGAAGAAGTAGAGCTGTGACAATGTTGAAGGAAACCCTCACTTGGATAGAAGTTCAGACAGAATTATTACCAGCTAGGGTGGTGCAAGGCCTTTCTTGAGCTGTCAAAATTCACTGCTGATTGAAGCCAATGTAAATAAATGGACTGTGCTTTAGATTTTATTAGCTGACCAGCTTACTACTCAAATCCCTGTTAGATGCTATTTGAATAATTAAGGAACAGGCCTTCAAAGTTTTGTAAATAATGTGTTAGTCTCACTGAGATTGTCTGCTTATCACTACTTAAAGAAATAAGAATTTTAAAGAAAAAAACATTGAAATTCAGAATGTGCTAAAATCCAAACTCAGAAAAAGGCTAGTAGTCATTAGAAAATAACTTCCACTGTCCATTTTCCACCATTACAAAGTAGTGTGGACTCTGTTGTAAGAGCTGCAGAACCTTTCATATAGGTTTGCAGAACCTTTCAACTAAAGGTTGGATGTTTTTGTCATTAATGAGATTCTCCTAATTTCTTTATTTTAAATTGCTTTCTCTTGAAATTACTATTGAAAGGCCTAGCTTGCTGCTAGGACACCAAGCTGTCAAACTTGATTGCTTCAAATAGGATTACTTTACACTCTATAAAGATTAATTTGGACTCCTCACAACTTTAGTTTCTTGGAGGGAAAAGGAAACAATTCTTTATTGATACTCATCTCCCAGGCACATGGAAAAATGTGGTATTGGGCAGATCTTTAACAGAAATTGCTGAGCTTAAGTGTGGGCTGGAAAAAGAGAGAAGATGGGTGCAGTGTCGCACATTAATTTTTTTCTGTGTGCCTGTTCTGCAGCAACCAGTCCCAGCAGTGCAATACAGCAGCACACAGGGAAGCTGATTACAAATTAAAACTTCTCTAGTATGTGGTCATACACAGTTCAGCTTAAACAGCTTTCTAGTGAGAAAATAATCAGAGTGGTTTTTATTTTAACTCCCCAAATAATTCCCTCTTGCAGAATGGCTCTCCCTCATCTGTCCTGGCAGCCATGTCCTGCAAAAGAGTCAATTGACTTTTTTTACACATTTTTACTCACTTTGCTTACAGAAAAATGAGTTTTCTTGCAGGAAAGCATATTCATAGGAAAAACGTCCAGCTGTGTATGCTGACATATGCTCCTGTTTCCAAGTAAAACATAGAGTGGTGGGATATTTATTCATTGTAGAACATAACGTATAATTGAACTTGTCTGAGGTAAGTGAAAGATCTTTTTTTCCATAGGAAGCAATGACTATAGGAAGCATTTACTTGTATAATTAAAAATAAAATAATATTTTTTTTCTCAGATGTGGATCTTACAGCAAAAAAATGTTTTCCAGATAGTGATATGAAGATCCAATGCCAGTCATCTTCAACTGCTTTTTTTTTAATGGGAACCTGCTCGAGTTTCTCTTTATTTGACAAATTTCTATCATTTGTATTTCTCCATTGCCAAGAACAAGACAATTTTACAAATCCATGAAAAAGCAAAACTTTCCTCTTTCATGAGTACTTCCTTTTAGAAAATGTATGTTTTAGTTAAAATGAGGATGGAATTTTTAGGAGAAGGAAGTGTTTTGTCTCATATGTAATTTTTTTGTTTGAAGCATAATCATTACAGATATATGAGCATATTTGCCTGCCACACAGGCACAGACCTAGTTCTCTGAAATTCAGTGGAAGTGTTACTTTTGACATCTGTGTTAGCAGGTCTGTTTTTGCCACAGGCAAATTTCTTAGTGCTGCCAGGTAATTGTCTCTTACTTCCTTTATTACATCCTGCAAAATTTGTTTCCTGGTTTCCTTAAAAACCTAACTGAAAGCAATTGAAATTTTCCCAGCTTGATTATTCTATTAGAAAAAGAAATGAACAGAAATGAACACGGGGAGATTTGAATTAACTTGTTAAAGAGGCTGAGACTGTGATCCAGAAGAAGAGGGACAGAGATAGGGGATGAAACTGGGAAACACATTTGGTTTGGTGGCTGGGAGAAGCTTAAATAATTTTAGTAAAATAAGGACTATCTGAAGAGAACTATACTGGAAAAATGTAATTCAACAATGACATGGGCAGATACACAGCCTAGAGGAATGTGAACACCAAGACTGGGTCAGAAAGAAAATGGGCACCAAGAACCATGAAGCAAAATGGAAAAGAAAGATCTGAAGAGGTGCTGTAAGAATGGCAGGCAAATCCGGTGTGGTTTGGGATATAAAATGATGTCAAGGACACACAGTATGGAAAGAGAGAGGACAATAAAAACGGGAGTGGGTAGGAAAGGGATGTAAATGGGGCTAAAACTGAAATAAGATAAGGTGCTGCAGAGGAGTTAATGGATTGAACAAGGGAAGAGTTGCAAATTATTAGCTGGATCTCTGTCACAACTCTGTGTTCACATATGCTTCAGTTCTAAAAGAGACCTTCTTTCAGTATTATCTTCTTGATCTGTGACCTTGGGTATCCATTGATCCAGCAAAGTCCAATTGGGGTGCTTTAATTTTTTTTTTCTCGGTTTCTTCCTGCTCCAGGTGTATTCCCTCATTTAGCAACAGTTGAGGCAAATCCATACTATCCAGACATCTATGGAAACCAACCACTGCATTTTATCTTTCTGCCGTTGGGATGAACTTAAAATCGGATCCTATGACCTCTTAGCAGTGACTTAGCATTATTTGTCCTCCTGGCCACTTTTTCCCAGTTTTCTTTCCACCTTATTTCTAGCCTGGCTTTTGGTTTTGCAACACCACAAGCAATTGTGTCTGCACAAAGTAGTGGTGGTGGGTAAGGAGGACCATGTGGGGGCAGATGAGTGGCAGGCAGAATTCTATGCCTGTATAACAGGCTGTTTATACAGCCTCACCCCAGCAGAAGTCCCATGGTATGCCAGTTTACAGATACCAAAGCACATAAAATATTCCTAAATATGCTACAGAACATATTCTCATTGATTTCAGTGGGGGTCAACAAAATGTTTTTCTCCATGGGGAATGTGGCCTTGCAGATCCAGCATTTTGGATGTCTCACTGTGCTCTAGTATCGATAAATAAATTTAAAATGCACTGTCAAAATGCTTTATCACATTTAATATGCAGAATGACAGCCCATTAGGGTTGGTATTAATTCTGTTAATACAGGTGGTGAATGGGTTTAATGACTCAGCTGAACTTTGATGCCAACAATGCAGGCGCTGATACAATGCCAAGGGATGGATCTTTTCATATATATCTATGCACACATATAAAATTCCTGAAGAAGAGAAGTTTGTTTATGAAGATGGTGCACAAATGACGTGTTTTTCCAGACTGAGAGACAGCTGATGACTCCAGTTCTTTTAATTTAATCTGAAAGGATGAAGGTTGGCATTGCTTTCTTTGAACTAATGGGTAACTAATCAATTCTTTCAGCTGGTTACAATTATATTTCACTTAGGCACACTACTTTGTTACAAGAAGTCTGAACTGAGCTGAACTCTAGCTCTTTTAAATATGACAACTTGCTGTTGAAAGGAAAGATTTGTTTTTGTCTTTATGTTGCACTATTTATTTTTATTGATTTTTCAAGTAGACCAAAATAGAATTTAAAATATAAATTTGGACTCCTATGTCCCCTAAGCATATGGTACTAGTGAAAAAAGTGAAAAAGTCTAAACAAATTAACAATCCCTAAAAAAAGAAAAAAGAGGAAGAAGAAGGAGAAAGAATTGTGATAATTTTTAGCACTTCTCTTTTTAGCACTTCTCGGGATGCATCTGGAGTACTGTTTTCATTTTGAGGCTTCCCAATTAGAAACTGGTAGAAATGATTAGGAGTCTGCAGTTCAAAATGCATGAGGAATTGGACTTGCTTTGACTGATCAGAGAGACTGTGGGGTTTCCATCCATGCAAACTTTCAGATCTTGTCTGAGCATTGTCTGGTTCAACAGGGTCTATCTGTTCAAACACCTCTGCTCTGAAGAGGGGATTGACTTGGGGATCCCTTCCAAACTTAATTATCCTGTTGTGATACAATGAAAAAATACAGTTAGTTATAGTTACATCAGCCTATTTCCCATTTATTGCCTATAATTTTTTTAAAATTTGCCTTTAATTTTTCAACAGAAGTCCCATTGCCACTTACAAGAATAAGTAAGATACAGATAGTAAATGTTCTTGATTGAAACAGTAAACATTGCTTCCTGAAGCCTCTTCTTTATTACCTCAGCTTTACAGCATGGCAGATTTAAAGACACAGTATCTTTTTATAAAACCTCACTTCTACACTTGTCTACCTGTATTATCCTACATACAGAATGTAGTAACCTGAGCTTTGATAAAACATATTTTAAAGCACTTCAGTTTTCACATTAACTTTTAAATGGTAGAAAATCTATTAATCCTATCTTTCATGTCTTCTCATGATTAGTCATCCTTTCTGCTAAGAATATGAATATAATTTTTACTTGGAAGGTTTTGGCTTGTACTGTACAAATATCAGGGTTTCCATGGCAGTGGGCTACAGGATGCTTTGGTGGGAAGTGATGTGAGCTGCTCCAGCCACAGCAAGGACCAACCCATGAAGGTGCTCCATCATACCCCCAGACTGCAATTACCTGGGAGGAGTGTACTGAACCATGGTTCAGACACGTGAAGAGAATATGTCTGGAGACAAGATGCTCTTGGGAGGACACCCTGCTTGTTTGGAGTAGATGCTTTGGAGATTCATGGAAAGACAATCTGTAATGGAGAAATGTGAAACAGCAGGTGTGCTTGTTGGATAAGGCATTGGTGTTTATGTGTTTATTTAGCTGTTTGCCATTTGTTTTTCCCAATACACAAATCAGCAATTAGAAGTTAGTGTGAGCTGCCAACTAAAGAATTAAAAAATTCTCCAGCTGAGAATTCTTTTCCCTATATTGATCTTCTAGCAGTTGACCCTTGCTATTCCCTTCCCTGTGAAACAAAGAATTCTCTAGTATGATATATTTCCTTTCAAGAAAAGTATGCCTAAGTTGCATGCAAACTGACCACAAGTCTTTTAGGTGAATCTCTAAGTATATTAAACTATTGATGTCTCTGTCACTAGATCAGCCCTTGAAATGATTAACTGGCTATTGCCTACAGACTTTTCAATTTCCATTGGTGGAAAGGTGGATAGAGCATTGCAATACTAGTCTAGGCTGCTATGAAAGACAAAATAAACTTTTTCCATACTGTTTCCATAGTTATCTAACCTGCCTTCAATAAATTTTTCAGGGATATCTAACCAAGACCTGATGTTGAGCTCCTAATTCACTACAGTTCCTTCTTAATCTTTTACAGTTATGACTCCTGTCTCTGTCTTCTGTAGGGGCTGAGCATTTATTTTCCTGAAATTTTACATTTGTCTGCATTTTTAAAATCATCACAGTTTCCAAAATGTCCTAAAATACTCCATATGACCACCTCATTCTCATTTACAAATGAAACTTCTCCCTTCTTGACTATTCCCCTCCTTACTCCTTTCTTCACCTGGTTCCCAGTTTCCTTGTGACTACCAGTTGCCATAAAGAGCCAATGATGACAGTGCAAGAGAATGTCAAACATAGTGCTAGCTTTGCAAAAAAAAGAAACACTAAGGAATTAGACATTAGTAAATTGAATTTGGCCTCATAAACAATGACTCAAGAAATTATAAAGTTATCTCCACAAAAGATAAAGCAATCAGAATCTAAATATCCAGGAGAAAAACAAAACTAGATGGTGTAGGTTTGTCAAGGACAGATCAAATCAAATAAGTGTAATTTTCTTTTGTGACTAAGTATAATTTCCTCCTTTGACAGGGTAAGTGACTAAATGGGTAATGGGAAGGTATTTGTGCAATGTGACATAGTCTGAACTTAATAAGGCTTTCATGCCTTTCTGCTTGACATTATCTTAGCCTAAGAAAATATGATGCATTTATAGTGATCATGAGGTGAGCACAGATTTGGCTGAAATTTTTTATCAGAAAGCAATTATCACTGTCAATCCAAAAAAGATGATGTCATGTTTACAGAATACTAATATGGACGAGGAAAATAAAATTCAAGGTTTATAATGAAATAAAATATCTCTTTAAAAGTATCAGTTCAAATTTTTATTTTTACTGGGAGAAGCGAAATATGGCTTACATAAAAGCAATGTTTGAGACCAGATGTCATTCAATTTTCTCTTATTCATCAGATTTGATCAAATTCTTTGCTGGACTTTCCTCTAATCTGTGGGAGTACCTGCAAATGAAAGAAAAACAATCTCAAGATAAGAAATGACAAATAAAATATCACTGAATAAAAAATGTATGTGGAAGATACATACTTGAGGATTTTACTGTTTTGTGTGCACTAAATCAAATCAAAAAGCTGAAAAAAATTACTGTTATGATGTAATCATTATCCTCATAATAATTTTTAATACAGTAAACTCCGAATTTATTGATTTTCTTTGGGAATTCTAGTACACCTGTTATATGAAGGGAAGCAAAGAATATTTTTTGTCCCTAGAAAAAGAAGAGAGAGAAAGTAAGCAAAAGCACTCAGTCTTGATGGAAGGGGTAGACATCTGCACTTCATTAGAGGAGAAAACCCTTATAAGAAATGTTTACCTTAGGGAAGAGAACATTCTTTCTAAATAAACATTGCAACAAGATCTGTTCATACCCTGACCTTGGCTGCCAGGGCCACAAATGAAGGTCTACAAAGAGCTCATTTTGCAGTCACAGTGCTGCTTTCTTGTATTTTCTTACGAGTTGAAGGATCTTGAAGACATGGGTCCCAGGAGAGGGTATGAAATGAAATCCTTTTGCTGCCTATAGCTGTATAGTATTTTACAATGTTAAAATTTGCAGCAGACAAGGCAAAAATATTCTCCCTTCTCACCTCCCCCCCACTCCCCCCAAGAAAGAGACCCCTAAAAAGCCACTCCAAAATGATGTTAGCAAATTAGAGAGTTTTTAATAAAATTACAAGTAGGATGCTTGATCATTAAGAGCATTTCTTAAAGGTGATAACTTTACATGTATTTAATTTCATTGAATGTGAGGTGTTCAGCAGTTAAACATTCCAAAGCAGTTAGGGGTCTAGGATCATGCTGTGACCACATCACTGAGTGCTGACCATGTCATATTTCTGCTCTGAATGGGAGTCATATTGAGTTGCATTGGAATCAGAGGCATCTACTGAAAATCCCAGAACTTGAGAAAGGTAAGGGATAAAATAAGGGATAAAATTATTAAGCAAAGGCTGCCTAAAATGAAGGTGGTGACTCTAAACCAATGTTGTACTTTCTTCACATGTAGTTTTGATTTCCTTAACTATCTCTTTGATCCTTGCAAACTTGTTTCATTGTTTTGCACTGGTATGCTGGCAGAATGAGGAATTGTCTGTGACAGTTCATCTGTTTCCACTTCATGAACAGCCACAAGTGTTTGAGTGGCTAAGCATCTCCAGTTTGATTAGGAGTTTCTTTCTTGTTTTTCTTCTACTAACTCAGGTTTTGGGTTGAGATTTTATTTCTTTTTTAATGTTCAGACAGAGCATGGGAATTGTATTTTTACAGATATTAGCTGATGCTAGTTGTGTCATAATTGGATGTTTTCCCCTTCTTTTCAACCCATAGCCACTACTAATTTTACCAAATGTAGGTTGAGGGATACAGATATTATCAGAAATAATGACTTAAAAATAACTCTCTCTCTCTATATATATATCATTATGTGTATCTATATTTATTTCTATGGTATAAAAACACAAAGGAGTACAATAAAGTAACTGTTTCAACATAGGAAGTGATGCTATAGATGTTTATAAATGTTAATACAGGGAAGAAGTTGGGAAAGTTTCTCATGGTCAGTGGAGATTAATTCACTTTCCTAGTCTCCTTTCCATTATCTTGTCATGTCTATTGCTGGAGAGCAGTCATGAACAAACCAGCATGGAGATTCTTACATTCTTTTCTCTACACTTGCAAGATCTTTCTGAGCTGAGCTATACAACACAGACAGGACAGACACACACACACACACACAATTCTTCACTTAATGCTATCAGTGTGGGAAAAACATTTCTATGTCTTTAAACATTTTATTTCACCCAGATTCTTAATAGAGAAGTTGGGCTACTCTTGAATGGTGGTTACTCCTGCCAGATGTCACTTGTTTCAGCCCTGTTATAAGAAACTCTTCGTTTTCTTCTACCATTGACTGTATCTCTGTGTTAAAAGTTATTAGATTAGACTAGAAGAGATTAGAACAGAACATTCCAGTTGCAAGGTACCCACTAGGTTAATCTAGTCCAACTGCCAGAGTAATTCAGGGCTCAGACAAAGTTAAAATATGTTATTACAGAATCTTAGAATTGTAGCATTTTTAAGGTTGGAGTAGACCTTTAAGATCATCAAGTCCCACCATGATTATGGGTGTTTTACAAATACCTATTAGACACTGACTACCTCTTAGGAAGTCTGTTCCAGTGCATGTAAAGTAATGCTTCCTAATATCAAGTTTAAACCTCCCCTGGCACATCTTTGAAACATTCTCACACATCACTGGATGCCAGGTAGAAGAGCTGAAAACCTCCCTCTCTGCTTCCCCTTCTCAGGAAGCTGAATAGAACAAAGAGACCCCTCAGCCTCTCTTTCTCTGTGGATTCTTCCTCAGATTTTAACATTTCCCTCAATTTCCTTGTCCCATGTCTGTGCCGAAGAGTCCCAGACTTAATTTTTTTATCCCAACAATGATCACTTGATTTGTAGGTTTCAGTGGATGACCTCTTTAGTGGCAATAATCTTGCTACTCGCTGTGTTTAGCTGGCACTTGTCCTATACAGTGGTTTAAAAGCTGAAGCTTTTATGTTTGCAATACCAGCCTCAGTTTCCTTATGAACCAGTTTTTTCCTTATGAACACCAACATATAAAATTTTTAACTTGCCTGCAGCCCGTTAAAGGGCCTAATTCAAAATGATAGTTATATGTCGACAATATAGTTGTATTCAATTCTTAGAGGGAAAAAACTATAAACAACTGACTCTTTTGGGCACTTTAATTGTATCATGTTTGATAAAGAGAGATTAACTCTGTCCATGGGCATGTAGAGACTTCATCAAGAGTTCTCAGACAAATTCAGCTCACTGAAGTTCTGCCCCTGGAATAGGAAAAAAACCAAACATGTAAATAAAAAAAATTCAGAAACTGCAGTTTCAGACTCCAGTTAGAGATCTATAAATTTATATAGCATTCTCTCTATATATCTATTTATCTATCTATAAATGTACATAGAGCAATAAACATAGGGCTGAACTCCTGGGAGTGGGGCTGAAATGCTCTTATGGTCTCTTTTACATTTTTCCAGCCTGTCCACATTACAGTTTGCATCAGTGTCTGTGGAAATCCTGTTCTTATGAAGTTTGTTAGGTGATGCCCTGGGTACTGTCTGTTTTCAGTGAGTATTAAAGAGCCTTCTCTTCCAGTGCATTTTAGAAAGTCACATTTTCTCCTCTGTGTTTTGTTTGCAGGAGCATCTAAGTGTAGTATTTTGCATGATGTTTGTGAAAAGTTGTTGAAGAAAAAGCAATTAGAATCCTAAAGAAACATGATGAAACAAATGTGCAGGCTAAAATTCCAGAACTCCTGCCTTTTTTTACATTTTTGTAAAAGAGAGTCAGCAGGGATTTTTCCCTATGAACCAGCATGGGGCAGTGTTATCCATGCAAACTCAGACCACCTTTACTGGCAGATAAATCAGCACTAGTGTCTAAGGTTTAGACATAAACATCTGAACAGACTTGGAACCTCTAGTAAGTAACTGGCTTGGACAAATTTAGCTACATAGAAAGGACAAAAATTGCCTTCAGCCACAGAATTAAATGTATTGCTTGTGTTATACATTTTAGGAAGCAAAGAGTGTGCCATAACAGCTAGTCACAGGCATCCCCAGCTATAAGGATGATTATGATGATGATGACAAAGATGATAATTAACATTGTGTCCAATAGTTTAAGATCAAGAAATAGTAAAACTAGTTATGTTCAAGCTCATAATAAAAAGGTAATGGAGAGAGGTGTGGGCTGATGGAGGCACTGGGTTCTACCAGGTTGGTTTGTATGCATCTTTATAAATTTTTCAGCAGCTTTATAAACTTTTGCTTCTGTCACAGGTCACCTTTACACCCCTGTCACTTCAGGACTTACTGAGGGTGCATGTACATGTGCACTGGGGGACTTTGTCTTGGCAGGACGTCCAAAGGTTTGTTACCAAATATCTCTGTAATCATGAATAGTGGGGCCTGAACGTGCTCCTGTTCAGCAGCTGCAGACACAGACTTGGATTCTCCTCTTACTTCCTCTCCACCTGTGACAGATTTTCTGCTCGTCCATACTACTCTTCCTCTTGCAGTAAATTCTTTTGAAGAATAGGCAGCATATATGCTTTGATGGTACAGACAAATTTTTTGAGCTCAAGTGTAATATCTTTGAAGTACAGATTTAGGATACATTTACTTATTAACCATTGTAATTTTTTCGTTTGAATATGCTTTTTAGAATTTTTTGGTTACTCAATGAAATGTGCCACTTACAAGGGCTTGGCTTCTAAAACCAGAAATAGGTATATTCAGGGATATTTAGCTTGGGTAAAAAAGGTTTCCTCATTAGAAATAAATAAATGTTGAAATATTTGCTACAGAAGAGACTACATATTTTTCAAATCCACTTCCATCAATCTCTGAATTCTTCTGGTGGTTCTGTATGTAACTAAAATGTCATAGCTGCAGATCTATCTGACATGACAGTATAGTATCTTCCCCAGAAGGGTCTTCCCCAATGCTTGGACAGCCTACTAAATCAGACTGGGAATCTTCAAGAGTGCAACAATTTTAAAAGCAAAATGAGACAGGTTAAATTGGGTACAACTGATGTGTTTTGAGTAAAATCAAAACTGTGAAAGAATTGCCATTCTGTAGTTGCATGTATTAATATTAAAAATGGTTATAAAATCCTGTGTTATTTACCTAGTTAAATATTGGTATAAAAAATCAGTTTAAAATTAGGAGCAAACATAAGAAATGGATTTTTCACTCCCGAAAGGAATCAAGCTAGGTGGTGTTGAGGACCCCTTCTTTGATCATTGCTTTCTTTGTTCCCTTTAATGATTGGATTTCAGTGATGCTGACAACCTCAGTTCATCTGCTATGTGTTTTCTTCTTCCCTCCTAACAGCTCCTAAATGGAGACTGTCAGGTATGTCATCACATTTAATTTATCACACATGAAGAAGGTAGTGTTTGCCCAGATGATCTGACAGGAGATTTAGGATGCTGCTAATTTGTGGGCTGCTGACAAATTGACAAGCTGGCAAAGCATTGTTTGGAAAAAAAAAAGAAGCTAAGCAAGTTTTTCTTCAAATAAGCTGTGGATAATATTGCTGGGTCTGTTTTATATTCTTAAAAATTAACAGGAATGAAAAGTCAGGAAAAGACAATTATTAAAATTGATACCAAAACATGTTTAGGAGCCATCTCTTGTATAAAAATAAATAACAAGGTGGCTCTGTGATTCAACCTATATTTTTAAAAGTAATTTACAAATAGAACTGGAAACTGAATACTTTTAATAATAGCCAGATTTCTGTGATATAATATCCCACAGATGAAATTATGTGATTCTGGGAGCAAGAACACTGTGAGGAATCACTATTCAATTTAAATATTTTGAGAAGAAACTAAGAAATGAGGTTTGAGAATAGGAAAAAAATACTTCAACATTAACAGTACATTTTTTGTAATGTGATACAGAACACAGAAAAACAGACACTTTTTGTCTTGTTCTATCCCAAAATCAAATGGTAATATTAACACAATATTTTCTCTTACAAAGCTATGAAAAGGCATCTGTAGTTTTTGAGATATTAGGTTCCTATACACTCAACACACTTTTTAAAAGAAAATTAGTCCACTTTGTGAAACTTTTTTCCCTTTGGATCCAACGTTGAGGTGCTGTGAAAACAAGAAATAATTAAATATCCCTATTAAAAGTACTTACAAATGCTTTAAACATAACTTGTCACAAAAATTGAAGCGAGATAAATTTTTAAAAATGTGGTTCCTATGTTAAAAGTAAGGACATGTCAGAGCAAAATACGTCAGTGCAACAACGGGATATAGAAAAACCCATTCTGTCCTGACACCCCTGAGGAACCAGCCCCTGGCAAATTCACACTTGTGGTTTGAACACAACAGAGGTTATGGAATGCAAAGTAGTACAGTACTGCCAGCTTCCAGCAAAAAGCCCCAACTAATTGGGCCAGACAGTGAAAAAAAAGGAAAAAAAAAAAAAAGAAGAGAAAGACTTCATATTGTCAGGGAGGATAATTTGTAGCTCAGTCTCTCAGGTTGGATTGCTTGTGCTGTGTCTGTGGTACATATTTTCAGCCCAGCCTGAATTACTTTTGCAGAATTGCCCTGGACAATCCATTTGTTTAAAAGTACGAAGTCTTAAGTGTTCTTTAGAAGAATGAACAGACGGTGCAGTTTGAAGGAATGTTATTTAAAAATGCTTTTGGCTGGGCCTCCTGCCCTCAGTCTTTAGTCACAGCAAGTTTTATTTGATTGTTGCACTGAAATTATGCTAAAATCCCTTGGGTGAAGAGGCATTTTTTGTTGCTTAGGGAGAAGCCCTGGGTAGAACCGGACTAAAAATTTCTCCTTTGGTCTTGCCCTTGGAGAAGAATGCTTTGCTAGAGCACTTAACCAAGCCCTGGAGCTAACCTCAGACTTCACCACCCTCCTATTGCCTTCCACCATCTCCTTGTCCTGTGACCCTGGCAGGAGCTAAGCGTTTTGCCATCCTTTTCCTTAGGCTAAAGAGGTCCGTGTCTCAAGAACTGTCTCGAGTCAGCACAGAGCGCTGGGAGGGCCATGGGGCAACATCAGCCACATGTGCCATCAACTAAGTAGGATAGGAATCAGGAGTGTGCACAGTCCCATGCTTGTTTGTACAGATCCATTAATCTGTCTACTCTTTGAAAAATGGCAAAATTCTTTGTAATTTTTCAAGTAGAGCATACTAGGAGTAATGTAACAATAGTAAATTGCATAAAATAAACAGCAAATAAAAATTAAAAACCATATGCCACATGTGTAGCTTGAAAACTGATGAAATTAATTTTGTATAGCACTTTTTAAAACTGGTTTTCCACATGTCAAAATCACAAAAGGATACAAGTAGTACTATACACAAAACTGCTGTCACCACTAGTTCAAAGTTAAATAATCACTTAGCAAAACAAGACAACTGTTACACAGAAAAAAATAAGGCCAAGTATCCCAAATCAGTTTGTAAAAGGTGTATCAAACCATAGGCACTAGTGAATCTATAAAGGCAAAATTTAAATTGGACTTCTAAACAATTCTTTTTGACAAGCAAACTATGTCTTCTTCTGAGAATAATTTAGATTTTGAATAGCTTAGGTACTACCAGATATTACTGCAACAGGAAGGAAACTGTGAGGGAGATTTTGTAGGAGTCATACATGAGCTAAAAATCTGCAGCTTTGGGATTTTGTTGATATGAAGAGCCTGACTTAGAACATTGTAAAATAATGCTTTTCATCTTTTAAACATATGAAGTGTAAAAACCTCCTAGGACACCTAGGTGGACAAAACTTCAGGATAAATCTCCCTTTATGGATGATATTTCCATGAGTATTGCTAGAAAAACCCCAACTTATGAAATAGAACTTCTCTAAAATAGGGAAAAATCATAATGAGAGAGGACAGAAATTAGAGGGAAATTGACAGAAATTAGAGGGAAATTAAAATAAAAACTTCCCTCTTAATATTTTGCTCCCAACTGAGTTCTTGAAGGCTTAATTTCAGTCCAGCAACTGAAACCAGCTTCTTTAATTGCATCAAACCCTTCCCAGCCTCCATGGGTCTCTTGGGCTGGTGTCTCCTTGCAGCACTTCTGAAGCCTGGCTGGGCATCATCTCCCTCCTCAGGCTCTGCTTGTGTTTGATGGTTTGTTTTCCCTTGCTCAGTCTCTTCCTCTGCCAGCCCACCCTGCCTGCTGGATGAACATTTCAGCATTTTTTGATGTAATGTTCTTTCCAGTCTGGTCCATTGGGTGGGACAGACCATTACCTTCCTTTCCACTGTCTTACATGATTAGAGATTGTTTTTCCTTATTACATTAAGCAATCTCAGTTAATTCAGTCTCTTTTTGAACCTTCTACTTTCTAAGTTGCTGATCACTGATAATTTCTACAGTTTGTTCCCTGGACTTTCCACAATCTGTCCAAATCCTTCTTAAAGCAAAAGTGCCTTAAGCACAAGAAAAGATCTAGAGCTGAAACATATGAGGCAATGGCAAAGCTGAATTTTTAAATGCCACTTCTTGATTCTTTCTGGGGGAGTCTCCAGGGTTTCCTGTAGGTGCAATTTCCCCTGTAACACATATTTTGACATGCATCACTGTCTCTTGTCTTGGTATAATGAAACAGCTGCATCTTAGAAGCTTCAGACAAGAAATGGGATGTAGGATAGATGAAGTGTAGCTCCCAAGATATATTGAAATATTCTTATTTTGGCTGCACCATTTTTTTTTTTACATCAGACTCATGCTTTTACAGCTTTGTCACAAGCTTTGCTTCTTAAACTGAAGGTTTAATTGTAAAATTTTATTTTCAGCATAAATAGTTTTTCACAAGAAGTTCAAACTTCCCATACTTGAACACATTGGAAAATAGATTTCTGTGGTCATCCTAGCACTGTGCCCTAAAAATCCCTTTCTCAAGTAAAAAACCTTGCCTTTGAGAGACAGGAAATTTTACTCAAGGTTTAAAGCAGTGCTAATACTTCCCTTTAACTTCCAAGGGGCGCTGGACACATTTATATGGGGTGTGAACAGAAGAAGATTACATCTCCTTCTGAAGTCTGTGTGGATAAATTGTGTGGAGTACTGAAATACACCCAAACTCCAAAATATTTACAAGCCATAATTCTTTTGTAACCTGTCTCTATGGAAGCAATTGTGAAGGACTACTGGATGCCCACATGGCTCTGGCTTTTGCAGCCCACGGAGAACTCGAGTTCTTGGATGTACATGCCATAGTATGAAAGCTAACATACAACCACAGCCTTGCCAGCCTTATACTTTAAAAATGGTGAGTCATGATCTCAAGACATGAAAGAGCTTTATGTGATGGGATCCTCAGGCAAGCTGGTGCCTTCAGCTGGAGCTGCTCCACCACTAAAATGGAGCAGTTCTCTAGAGCTGGGCATGCCAAAAGAACTGAAGGTTTCCAATCCCTAGAGGTGTATTTCAATAAAATCCAAGCATAGTAAGGTGGAACACGGCAATTCTTTCCAGAGAGAAAACTCACGATTGCTGGGTGAAATTGGCTAAAATGAATCCTGAAAACGCTTATTGTTTATCTCACCTGCATCCTGGCAGTTCAGGATTTTTTTTTTTTTGCTTTTCTTTCAGTCCAGCAACCTTTGGTGGTTTGTTGAGTTGCAGAAAACATACCCTGACCCTCTGGGGTCTCCAGGAAAGCCTTCTGTAGGAGTTCTGTGGTGTCTCTTATTCCTTGGTTGCTCTATGCATGCCTATCCATTGGTCTGCTCTTGCAGTTGGACACATCTGGCTGCAGATGTTCCCTTTTCTGTTGAAAGAGAAGGAATGTGCCCCACCTCCTGAGAACGTCTACTGATCCAGAGGGCAGCAGCCAGGCAGCACCATGTGGTCATCATCCTCCCAGACTCTTTAGCAGAATGTACAGTATGTAGTGACCTGAAAACAAAGTGATTAAACTGCCATACCCATCTGTCAACGCTATTTGAGTGAGATGAGATTTAAGGAAAATTTTTTCTGAGCAGTGAAATCAATGATATCTGACTATATGAAGATTTATTCCCCTCTTTGCAGTCTCACACATTTCAGTAATCCTATTTTTCCTGTAAGAGCCCCAAGGTAAGCACTATGCCTGGTTTGGAGCTGTGTGCTATTGATCTGTCTGGCCAGCAAGCACATGCTCTTTGTCCAACAGGAAGTTGCAAAAATTCATTGTATAAATATGGAGATTTGCTTTCTTTTCCTGCATACATAAGGAAGTTTTCTCTAAACCAAACTGATTTTTATGACACTTATGGGATTATCTGTTGGGAACTTCAACTTACTTTTTGTGTCTTCATAAAACTGGCTAATAGTTTCCAAAATTACTAGAAAGGGAGGGGCAGATAGTTAGACAGAAATATATACTGAGAGACAAGAAGATATGACAAGCATATTAAACCAATTTCTAGATGGCACTGAATTAAAATACTGAACTGCTTACAGTATTTTTTATTTATGTCTTCCTTAATAACCCTTTGTTGTTCACTTTGCTGCCTCTTTAAAATTTTAATGTATTTTCTTTTAGTGAAAGCTGAGCTTAATTATTGGATTTAAATGCTTCACGCTGTCTGGAACTTAAACAAATCTAAAAGTTGTGACAAGATAATGAGATCTGGCAGGACTTTTTCTCTGAAGCTCTGGTCACAAAGAATAAAGGCTATCAAAGGCATGTCTTGTTTGATCCCTACTTTTCTCTCCTTTCTGTTTAAACATAGTTACTATAGTATCCAGAGCTCAGGCAGTTGCAAAAATTTATTTAGTGTTTGTAACATGTGTTACATTTATTGTTTTTTGTAATTTAATTCAAAGATTTTGCAACCAAAATTCAGAAATTTGTGGAATTGCATTTTCTGTACTGTTAGCATTCTCACAGTGTTTCCACAAACAGAGAAATAAAACATGTCTTAATTATGTATTATTGTACTTACTATTCTGCTAAGAGGTTTAAAAAAGCATATTTTAAAAATAAAAGGTGAATATAATGTCCAGGTAGAAAAATTCTGAATAAATTAGGGGGATTGAAGGAAGAAGGACATAAAAAGGGAGTTTTATATAAAAAGGGTTTTTAAAATCTGCTAAGGAAATTAGTGTAATAGGTTCCACTACATTCTTGTATTTGTCGTTGTTATGTTTCTGCAAATTCGTTTCTTGACTGTTATATTAATTAGTAGCCTGTTTCTCTACTTAAAATTTGCATAGAAATGTGAAGTAAGGCAGAATGCAAATATTGGATCAAAGGCCAATGTAAATTCAAATGTCAAATATTATTTAAATACTAAGTGGAGACTGACTGCCTGGAAAAAGTTTAATCTGAAATGTATTCTCTCCCCTGAAGTGCATGTAATATGTATATATACACATGTATACATTTGTATTATGGAGACTTTTTCAAGAAGTAGCAAACACAATATAAGATAAGGAGCAAAGTCCTATCAGCTGTTCTTTGTTATTCTGAAAAACCTTGGCAATACAAAGAAATCTATTACAGTTCCCACAGTGCCAGTGAGGTCTTAAGCAAGTTTAATTGGAATCAATACATTCTTCCTAAAACGTTTATGTATTTTCTTTTAAGATACTCTTTTAAAGATGATCTTTTAAAAGTTCACTACCTTTTTATAGATGACCTTTTCTCTTTACTTGTTGCAGGGAAGATAAATTGGACAGGAAAATATTACATGAAGAAGTGCTACAGCAAAAGTTCCATGCTATGTGTTTTGGGCGAAGTAATAAAGCTTGAGCCACCCAAGGTTACCCTTTGACAGATGTGTGTTCTGTGAGTTTGTGTGCTGACTCTGAAAGGCCATCATGGCTTGGGAATGGTATTCCTTAATTTAGTGCTCCCATTAAAATGAAAGACAGGCTCCTCCTCTCCCCCAGCTACCTCTGATGAGAGAGACAAAAGGCAGAGATCCTGAGTTAAGAACAACTTACAGGAAACAGCAATAAGATAAGAAAGAGAACAGTAAAAGCAACAATATTAATAAAAAAATTATACGAAAAGAAGATTATTTACATGTGAGAATGCTCACTGACCGACCAGGCTGGCACCACATGACCCTCAAGATAATGACAAAGTGGTGGCAGACCCTCTGCACATCACCTTTTTCTTACTGACCTGCTCCCTCTTGGAATTGACAGCACTTTACTTTGTCACAGTGGTGACATAAGGTGGTATAGAGCAGTGACCTAGACACGCCTGCATGGCTCCACAATCTACTCCCTCATGGCTACTGCAAAAAATTGACTCTATCCTTCCACACTGGGAGCACAGACTGAAAAAAAGACACTTTTGAGGCATGGAGCTCATGAGGGTGCTAACTTAGATCAAACAGTAGCATCTTATCATTTTAATGGTATTTAATACAGGTCATATATTGACAACAAGGCTACCAAGAGCTAACAAAACAAGCATCTGCTCTGCTTTGAAGTTCATTCCAGGTTTTTCCCCATATTTTCAATCTTATCTATCTTTGAGTTGATTTTGAATGTTGCCTAGTAATATTTTGGTTTTTAGCATTAGAAGCATACATATTCTTGCTATCTTTCTTTCATGCTAGAGACAAACCACGGCATCGAACAGGAAGTCCAAATGCTAGTGTGAGCACCAATACAGAAAGGGAAGAACCTATGCTCATAAGACCTGTTCATCAAGTAGTTAAAGACTCTATTAGGTGTTGAAAGGGTTAAAAATATAAACTAGAAATACAGAAAATCTCGAATTTTTCTTTGTGTTGTGTGGTGAAATCAAGAGTATAAAGTGTCTGTGTGGCAAAAGAGGTTTTCTGGAGTGAGATGCAAAACCTCCACAGATATATATGAGGAAATGGGATAAACTAGAATATACAAATCATTTGAACACTTGCTGACTAAAGTAAGAATCAGTGGTGAATAGGGTAGAACTTGCTCAGCTACTTAAAAAATTTATTAATTTATAATTCTTTCCTGAGACTAGGAATCTGAAGAACTGGCAAGTGCCTAAAGTTAGTAATTTCTGCATGTGTAGCTACTAATATAAGGTGATGAAGGTACACTTTTTAAAATTATTTTATTCTGTAATTCTCATTTTGAAACTTTGGAAATCCATTTTAAAGAATAATGAAAAGTGTACTTTATGCTAAATTGCTACAAAATACAACACAGACTAAGCATCCAAATTATTGCCACTATAGTCAAGAAAAGATAAAATAGTGTACATTAAAAGATAATATTCTTGTGCCAAACCAATGAACCTCACAACTCTCTTGTGTAAAACCTTGTGATGATACAATTCTCAAAGAAAAGTAGGTAGACTAAATAAACATATTACTTGTTATAGGAAAACATGTATTTATATTACTTTAAAATATACATTGCCTAGGTAAGAAATGTTCAAATAAGCTGAATTTCAAGACATGCTTATCAGTACATGAATATTGTTTCAACTAAAGATAAAACAGGAAAACGCAATATTTGTGTTGCATATTAGCCCTCATTATTATGTGTTTGTTATATTATTTGTATGTGCTATTTCTAAATATATTTCACCTAAGCTTCTAGAATCCTTAGAAAGATGCTTCCTGTCATTATTCTATAAATCCAAAGAATGAAAGTGACAGAGAGATAATTTGTATTTTGGAGACACAGAAAATAACTTTGGAAATATAACATCTTTTTCAGTTTTGGAGTAGGCAATAGTTGAAATAGGGAACCTGAGCAATTTGTTTTCTGTTCAAGTTCTTGCAAAACTGAGGTATACCATAAATTGAACCCAAAACTTATAGGTCAGAAACTTTCTTCCTTGGCGATTTTAGAAGATGGAAAAGCAGAAATTCTCACCAGGTTCTACAAAGTGGTAAAGGTGAGACATGCCCCAGGAGAGGCCTGTGTGGTAGAAACATGATGAGCTCCATGAGGATAGAGGTCAGGATCAGAGCTCCAGTCCTGCAAATCCAACTCGTGGTAGTAGAGGAGTGCAGAACTGGAGGCAATCCTGACCTCTTCCATCAAACATGGGTCTGCAGCATCCTCATGTACTGGGAAACCAGCATGAGGTTCACACAATTCCAGTCACAATCCAGGAGGTCATCAGTCTTCATGGAAGCTTACAATATTCTGCTTTGATGTGGTGAGATGTTTCTGTCCCATGAATGCACTGATAGTGATGCAGCAAGGGCTTGGCTCCCACTGGCCATTGCCATTGCCAGACTGGATACGTGGCTAGCTAAGCCTTTAGTGTGAGCCAATACAGCTGTTCTTGTGTTTATGTGGCTAAATGCAACTCTTTATCCATAACTAATGTGAAATGAAGGGGTGCCAGAATACATCAATTAGGGCACATATAGACAAATCCTCAAGATGTATAAACTGGTCCTTCTCCACCCACTCTGAACTTACACCTGATGAGGATCCACTCAGAATATTCAATTCTCTGTTGAAAACAGTGCAACACAGATGCACAGCTCTAGAAAATATGAGTATGAACATTAAATTTTCTGACGTTTTTGGTTTTATGACTTTTCAGTTTTGAAATATCTGAAGAAAGTAATGAGATTTCATGACAGCAGAGCATGAAACATTTAGGCAAATTTCAAGAAGCATAGAACGATTAATAAGTAATTAAATTTCCATTACAAATTGTAAGAAAACCCATGTGAAGGGTTTCCAATGAAATATGGATATAGATGAAGTTCAGATGTAAGAATATTTTGTTATGAACATAAGACTTGGCCCATATTTTCTAAGTTTTGCAAATACAATTCCAGCAGACACAACATAAACCAATCTCTTGTTCAAGTAAGAAAAGAAGTAGAAATTCACCTGAAAATTTTTGTCCTGATTCTCATTGCCCAGAATTAAAGTCCTGAGAGATAAAATTATGTAAAGCAGGAGTAAGGAAACTGACTAGAAATTAATGAACCCTGACAATTTGCACCAAAACACTTTCCTTCATGAGACTGACTGAGCTGTAGAGATGTCAAAACCTGCACTTAAAATAATATGCACTTATCTTTTGATTTGGGGCAGAGTTACAATGGGAAGGGACAACTCGAGAAGTTTAAATATAATCAGTATCAGTTTCATGCATGGATTCATGAGTTTTAAAACAAACAAACAAAAAATTTTTTATGAGAACAGCTAATCTTAGGAGAATTCTACACATATGTGTTCAAAACCCTCAAAGAGTATGTAAGACTTTGGCATTTTTAGACATTCAAAGTAACTCTGCCTTCCTGAAATGACTGCTGTGCACCACGTACTGCACAAACCAGGATGGTTCCAAGAAATGATGGTAGTATTCTCGGAAGAAAAAGAATTACGAGCAGTGTAAATGTGTAAGAAGTTATTGGAGGAAAGCCAGCGGAGTGAAGGGCGTGAGGAAGAGAGTCTTCAGAAGGCAGTGGACCACTCAATCTGGGACAAACACCAAGGAGGCCAGAAAAGCTAGTAGTTTCTGGAGACACTACTCAAAGTTCTGAGACTTGCACGTCTCTTCCTTTCAGTTCTATATTTAGAACTTTCAAAATCTAATACCCACAAATACCTTTTCTAATCATTGTTGGCAGACCTTGAATTCTTTTAGAGGTAAATATGTTTTGTCTGTGTGATACTGGTTTTCTGACAGATAAATTAGGTGGTATATTGCTTTAATTTAATTCTTTGGATATAAGTAACAAGTTTGGAATGGACAGATAGATGTCTAGTTTGTCTGGAGGGTACACACCATTCCAGATGGAGGAAGGGAGTAAAAGTTAACAAGCCTGGATGAGCTCTTTTCCTTCAGTGTACTTTAACAATTTCAGAAGATTTGATCTCCAATACTCTAAAACCTTGTTCTACGTGATATTTATCTAAAACAGACATGAGCAGAAACAGATGTTGTTGGCTTTTTCTCTCTCTGCGTGGAAGACATAGGATTTCTCTAGAATAAAAGATATGGAATCCAAGAGGAAACATATTTTCTTGGTCCACACATTTTCTACACTTGATCTACTAAAATGCGATTTTGTGATTGCCAGATGCACCCTCTTAGAAATAGTAGATTTGGAATAAAATAACCATGGGAAAACAATGAGTGGGAAAACACTTGAAGGTGGCATCAAATACAATCTCATTTATATACTGTTGAAATTCCACAAAAAAAATTGAAATATGCAAGTATTTCTAATGCTTTTATGTATAAATAGGCTATGTTTTAATGGTATCCATTTAGAAATGTGTAAATGAGTACTCAATGGAAAAAATAAAAATACTAAGAGAATAGTGGTAAAGAAATAGGTAAATTGAGAAAATAATGCTTCAAAGTATTTTAGATTCTCTTCAAGATCAATAATAAATAAAAAAGGGCCTAGTGACATAAAACTTGCTGAGCAGAGAAAAGAAATGCAGTAACATGTTAGTATTTCTTTAAGATTAGGTACTTCATAATTGAATAGAATTCACTTTGGCTCTATTTAAATTTATTAGCCAGCTATTTGCGAATAGAAGCTCAAAAGAATTGGACATTTTATGACAAAAAGCTCAACAGTACGAGTGGAAGAGAGTTCATTCGACTTGGAATCACACAGGTAAAATATTTGGTGAAACTGATTCAAAACATGGAACATGGATAGCCAGTGACTTGGAAGACAGAGATGCCAAAACAAAATGACAGCACGAATGGCTGGCTTGTAGGGTTAATGTGGCAATGCTGGTTTTGTTTGCTGACAATGGAATGTGGCAGCAAACAAAACCAGCAACATTCTGGTTTAAGTCATTAAAAAAAAAAACATGTCATAGTGCAGGAGATGAAACAGCAACTTCCTATAGCACCTAGGTAACTTCTCCACAACTCCCAGCATCTCACTACTGAAAACACATTTAAAAAATAGATGCAGCTCTGGGAAAGGCCACAAAAATAATATTGTGCTCAGGAGAAAAGTTTAAAATAGCTAGATGAAACATAATTTTGTTACAACACAGACAATTGAGACAGACACGGTAACTGAAAGTTTTTAGTTTTAAAATGTTTTCTTCAATTATGTGTGGCTATGAACAACAATAGGAAAGAAAAATTTAGGCAACTTGAACAAAAATTATTTCAAGAATAAAATGTAATTGGTGTATGAAAACCATATGGGAAGAGTCTAGTACACTTTAAAAAACAAAACAGTTACTAAATGTAGAAAACAAATCCATAATTGCAGATGGACTAAGCGGGCAGAACAAGACTTTCTTTACTTCTGACTTTATGACACTTGTATTTGTCTCTGAAAAGGACATTTTAACATTTTGTGGAAAGTAAAGTGGCTCAATTGTTCCTTTTGTTTTAACCTAAAATATTATTAGCTGTTCAAGAAAGAGAGATCAGCTGTCCTTTTCTAAGTTTTTCTATTCATGCTCATCTGGATAGGGCCTATGTTATAAACAGAGTAGAGACTGGAGGAAAAAAATCAGCCTTCATAAAAACTGGGCTTGGCTGATGGCCACAGTAAACATGTGAAGCAAATGCACAAGAATGACCCAAAAGCAAACACATAAGGATGAAAAAAATGTAATTGTTTTATAGGACAAAAGATTTGTACCTTTATCACAGACTATATGTCTTTTCCTTCTGGGAACTTTACAGGTCTTGGTTGTTCATAATTATCCAGATTTTCCTTCAGGTAGATCAGTGGCTGCTGGTATGCTGTGGTCCATGATAGCACTTCTTTGGACTGTTCTTTCAAAGATAATCTTCAGTTTGTGTCTGACTTGGAGACTGATAAAAGGAATTCTCAAGAAGTGTAAGGAGGAACCGAATAAATTACATTTATGCTGTGATATCTATTTTCACTCTTGGACAAGGCTCCCTGTGCAGCTCCTTACAGCCCAAGCCTCATTCTTTTGTCATGGCAGAGTGGATGAAATGCACAGTGGGGAGTTTGAGTGCAGTTGCAGGCAGGCAAAACAAGATGTGGGACCTGGGAGATCCTTTAATTTAAACAGGGCAATAAGTGTGATGTTTGCTTGGATAGAAAAGCTTCTGGCTCTCCTCTGGGCCTTTTTTGGACATGTTAAATGGCTTGATTAAAAGGGTTGGTGAAGACATGGTTTGGCTAATATTTACAGTTCGCAAGCTCCAGAGTGGCATCTGTCATTTCCAGACTCATCTACGGCTGCAGATGGACTCAATGATCCAGTTCAGGGTGCTTCTGAATTTGAAAGGGCAGAATTAGACTTTTTTCCTCTGTGATTTCTTCATGCACTTCTGCCCAGAATAAAAATTAATTTTCTTTCCAATGAAATGCTGACACTGTAATTTAAAATCTTGTATTAAATTAAAAGTTAGCTATATACAACTTGTTTTTGCACATCAGCCTTGGTCTATTAGTATTTATCATGTTCGAGGATCTGAGAATAACTACTATTATTTTATGGAACAGAATGTTCATATTTCAAAACAATAAATCTGTTCATTCTAAAGCCTTAAATAATTTTAGCTTGGATTTATACCTTGTTTCAATAGTCTGAAGAGAAACTTTGAATTCCTACTCCCACAGAAAGTGGTAGAATAGATCTACATTTCATTTTAGCTCTCAGATTTATGTCTGAAAATACAGGAAGTATCTGTGGCTGTAAATCAGAAAGATTAGGACTCACATTGATTTAGATATGGGTTGCAAGGTCAGGTGGGATAACGTTGTTTGTACTAATGTATTTTATCTTTTGTTGAATGCTGAGGAGTTATGAAGCAATTATTTATAGAAAGTATTGTTGGTATGTCTCGGTAGTGCAGTATATTTCCTCCTAAATTCCCAGGTCAAAACATTTGTCTAATGTCAAAAAAAAACACTGACATTTAATATTTGTAGCTCTTGCAGCATAATGAGCAGAAGTTTATTTTTTTCAGTTTTTCATTTATGACTGTCTGATTTAGAGCTCTCTGGAAATTAGTCTGGCACTAATTGGACTTCCATGACCAAATAAAAGAGGTGAGAGTAGTCAGAAGAAGAGATATCACTTTGCAAAGCATCATAATCATTCAACTGAAATATTATTCCAAGTTTCCAAGTTTCAAAGTATTGCAAATAAACATTTAGTGACAGTGTTAATGATGCATCAGATAAAAAAAATAAAGGTAAAAGTAACTTCCATACTTTTTAACATTACTTTCTAAGATAAAATTAATCCATGACAGGCTGTTACTAGAAGACAATGCAAACGAGGCCTCTTAATGCTTGAAGCCTTTTTTGTGCTTTTAGTGCTTTTGGTGCAGGAGCCATCATTTGCTCTCAGCAATAGTCACTAATCTCTCACCTTTCTGATCTGATGAATTCATCAAAGTTGTGCTATGAAAGCCTACGTTTTTTGATGTAATCCTTTTGTATTGTCCTTTGTTATTTGCTTCTTTTTGATATGAAAAAATCACGTCATTAATTTATAAGGCATTTAAACTGGCAGCTTTAAATTATTTCATTTTTGGTAGACCAAATCTATCCAAGTTGCAGAAAGTTTCCCGAAATATCTGTGACCAACTTATTGGAAAAAACCCAACTCAAACTAAACCAAGAAATCATACTAAAATATATGAAGTCATTTAGTGTCTTTGCATTTATCCCAAATAGGAATGACCCCTCACAGAAAGCTTTGGGTGCTTGTGATTTGTTGGCTTAATTGAGAAAGCAGCTGAACATCACCTGAAAGGCAGCAAAGCCTGAGGGCTGGGGGGAGCCAGCATTTCTAAGGAGATACAATTCAAAATCAGATCCAAAATTAATTCAGCACCTATCTATTGAGTTTTGTCCTATGCAATGCCTTGGTTACTGCTCAAATTAATGAGAATCTGCATTCAATTGGCTACTATTAATTTTACAGCCAAGTGTGAATGTCATTTTTGTAGAATTGATTCTAGGCTAAGTAAATCTTGAAAAAAAATATTAAGAGCCTTAAAACAATGAAGGTTAAGAAATGTGCTTTCATATTATTATATACATAATCTCTGAATTAATCTGTCATCTTTGCTGTGATGTAAAGCCAAAAGAAAGTTATTTTAGGACATTTGTTTCATTTAGGAACATCGTTGCTTCAGCAAATAGCAAGTTCTAGTGGATATAATGAGTGTTCTGCAAAAGAGGCAAAAATCACTATATAAGTTCCGTTGTACTGTAGTTTAAGATAAATGTAATGTTTATAGCATATTTCGCACACTTTTCATATCTCATACAAATTATTTTAATGTTAGACAAATTCCCTTTATGCACAAGATAAATCTCACAATGAAAAATGCCAATTTACTGTTAATAATTTAAAATTTTCCACAGAAGCCAGGGCTAAAGTTGGCTACAATCAGTACTACATTTATTTCACACTTCTGATCAGGGTTACATACCCAAATCAGAAAATACTGCTCTGATTCTGAGGCTTGTCTCCACTCATTATCAGGTTTCTTTCAAAACTGAAGCATACTGGTATTAATTGTAATACTTTTTCTTCTCAGACCGCCATTACTCAGGCTGTGGGTGTAATGGCAATGAGCGGTTCTAATGAAAGTGGTTGATTAAAAAGGCATTTGATGAAGTGGTTTTTGTCAAAATTAGCTTTGCCAGTCATGGAGCATGCTTAATAAGGGAGCTGAACCTCCCCTCTAGTCCCTGGGCTTGCTTAGGCTGCATCCTCCACACGACTATAATGAGAGACGAGAGAAGAGGCAAATGAGGTCTAGGAGGTGCATTTTAGCCACTCGTGCTGGGGTGTGGCAAATGAGATTTTGAATGCCCACAATCCCCTGTTAATTAATGGAGAAGACTTGGGGTTAATTACTTCCTCCTCTGGAATCACAAGCAGTTAAGAGCTGGCATAAATTTTTGAAGTGTGTGTACATCCATTAAAACCTGCTAAATGAAATATATGTACATTGTCTAATTGCAATTTTTTCTCAGAAATTATTTGTGCTGAAATCCATAATGTCAAATATTTTTGTTCAAAAGCTTGAGATCCCTCCTCCAAAATAATTGGTAGTAGGACAACACTTTAGATCCAGAGAAATTTTACAAAGCAAGGTATTTACGTATTCAATAAATAAGAAACACACATACAAAAAATTATCTAAATAAAATTATACTTATAGTATTTTACTATTTTACTTTATGTGCATTTATAGTATTTGACTTATGTGTTTAACTGAGGACTGTGAACTATGCCAAGCTGTGTTTTGGCTTTGATATAGAAATAAATGTACAATAGGCATGTATAACCACAAGAGTGAAACTCACAAAGAAAATTTGGTGTTAGTGCTGAAGCCAAAATCACTGTCAATACTGAAAGTCAAGGAATTCTCAGCTGCTTTTAAGGTATGCTAATTCTCTGATCCTTTTTTTTTTTTTTTAATAAATCCTCTCCTTATTGATAGTCTGCTACCACTTACTACTTCAACAGTCGTTATTCTACTTGGATATTTCCTAATAGGTCACAAATTGAATATATTTTGCTGAGAGAATATGCAATTTTTCTTTTGGTGTGCATCAGGTCTTTCTGGAGCACAGTCCCTTGTTCTAAGTGGACTGAAAAAAGGCAGTTCTTGTGGAGGAGGATCCATATTACCAGCTTGTAAGCAATCACAGCATCTGTCCTTAGTGGCAAGACTTTGGACACTTTACAAGGAAACTGATTTGTCTGTCAGTTCCATAATGAGCCTGTAGAAGGGCTGTGCACTTGTTCCATGATCGTCTCAAATATCCCTTTATTGGTTCATTTCCCAGTTTTTTATGGTGTTTCTTAACTGATTAGTGTGGAGGTGCAATCCCTCTCTGATTTCTTCATGGTAGTTTAAGGCTCAGGTTGCTCCCCTTAAGACCTCCAACCCCTGTTCAGAGAGGAAAAAATGGACAGTGAACCTCATTTAGATACAAGATAAGCTCCAAAGCCTCCATTAGCCCATTGCTTGAAGTTATAACCTGAGTTGAAAGTTCTGTTTGTATTGTTGAGGAACTTCCTAATGATTGCCATAGTACCGATTGATCCTCTAACTCCGTAGTGCAATATATCTACTCATTCTTTCCATGTCCTTTGGAGATACTCAGTCATAAAGTGTTCTAGTAACCAAATATTTAAGGCAGTAATGGCTGTTCTTTGTGCTGTACAGCTTACAGGAGTTTACAGTGACAGAAAGACAGGACCTGTTGGAGACAGGGCCACATATGCCAGGACCAAGTGGAGATGTTCCCTCAGTGCCTGGATGCTGGGGCAGGCTGGGGAGCCTCCAGTGCAAGTTCCTCACAGGTGGTATGGATGAAATGGCAAAAAATAGTTCCAGTTGTTTTGAGAACCACAAACCAGCCTTGTGGATTCCCAGGGGTTCTGCAATTCCTGGTGTTGGTACAGCAAGTCCTCTGGCTGCTGCCCAGCAGCTATTCTACAGAGCTTCCCAAGAAGTAACCTGCAGTTTTCTGTGGCTGCAGCTTTTGCTGCTGGGCACAACTGTAATGCACAAACTTGTTAGAATAAAATCTGGTTTGGATTGTAGCTGGCCTGTTGGTTTCAGAACATTTCTCCTTCAGCAGATGGTAATAATTTTTTACCAAACATTGCAGAATTAGACATTTACTGAAAGACACATGCTCACTGCATGGTAGCCATGTGCATCTCTTGCTTGACTGGCTCTTCCAAAACCTTACACTATCCTGGTTTGCATTTGCTTCACCTTTGGGTCCAGAATGCAACACAAAGTGAGGCTTGCACAGATTTTTCCTAATAAACTTAACATTGCACAGATTTAAAAACCTGGATGCTCAAGTCTAAGCGGAAAACACAGTAAAACTCTTTCCTCAGATCTGTTCACTAATGACAGCCAAAATTGCTAGATGTTCAACTGGGAGATGCCCCTGAGTTCAAGAAAGTGCAAAAAGCATGATGAATCTCTTTCTGGAATTTCAGACCTTATGCTTTTTATTGTAGATTTTTGAATCCTTTCCTAGTCCTGATGTGGAGTGTCATGTTGATGTCAGGCATGGCCTGCCAAGGAAACAATGCTAAATGCTTTCAGCATAGCACGTATACAGTCTTACACACCACAACCCCAGCCTTAGAAATCAAGCCAAAGACAAGAAAAAATTGCATGGGCTTTAAGGAGCTAATATCTACAAAAATTTAAACGCTGATGTAGAGAACTTCTTATGTCAGAGAAAAACAAAATACTAAATAAGAGTCTGATTTGAATTCTGTAACAACATTGATAGTAAAATATAAGAATAAACAAACCTCAGGACTTTACATTTCCTCTACCTCTTGCTTCTCTAAATTATTTAGCACACTACCATAAAGGATGAAAATTTTTAAAAATGAAGACGAAAGCTGCCAGATGAAGAACACAACAAGAAACATCACTCCAGCAGATGGCTGCTGTTTAGTTAAAACTTTCCTTCCCTTATACCTAGAAATAAATGTTTCTTTTTCAGAAAACCTATACAGTATTTAGGTCAAGTTAAATAATAACAATTGTGTTCTGTACATTTTGTGCTCCTTTCATAGAAAAAATGTCAGTACTATTTGTCAGCAATATGGTGATGGATGAGGCTGAATCTTTAAGTATACAAATCACAAGCTGGAGATGAAAAGTATCATATAAAAGTGATGACCATGTAAATACTTACATGCTAACGGCATAGCTGTTTGTACAGAATTTTGGCAGCTGCTTATTAAAGAAATGGACGGGAATGTCATTCCTTTCTGCTTTAGGATCCATGTTGTGCCTGAATTAAGAGTGTGTGGGGGAAGAAGAGCATTCCAGGGAGGAGCCAATTATGGGGATGAAAGAAATATGTGCTAGGATGATCCATATGAGAGCAGCATCAGCAGGGGTGGAGGGAGGGATTAATTGACACTTGGTGGAATGAAAGCCTTTTCCACATATTTCTGTTTTGTACATCCCCTACTCTGCTGAATGTGTACCTGATTGTGCCTGTCTCTGCTTTTTCCTGAACAGACCCAATGATGTGAGCAAGCTTGCAAAATAAAATGTAACATTAAGGTGGAACCACTATGTAATGCAGCTGTGGAATGCCGTACACAAACGTTCTTGAAGAGTTTTAGTGCAAAAAATAACATCTCTGTCTTTTCATAAAAGTTTCCTATTTTGAGATAAATAAATTGATTGAGCTAAGCCACAAATGTGTGCAGGAGAATGATCAAACCCTTCAGACTGAGATTCTATTAAAAATGAATGAATGAATGAATGAATGAATGAATGAATGAATGAATGAATGAATGAAGCAGTGCTTCTTAAGCTAAGCACCCTGCTTTTGAGAAAACATACCTACAAGTATGAAACTGCATTGAAAAAGGGGTAGTGGTGGGAGGAATAGGCTCCTTATTCTTTGAAAGAAGGTATTTCACTTCAATGACTGAGTCTGGTGCATCTGCCTCAGGGTGGGAGTTCCTCACATGGAGAACCAGAACTAAGAACACCCAGATCCAGATGGAAATTTGGGACAGAAAGCAAAGGTAACCTAGCCAGTCCCAACTGCCTTGGAGGAACAATTTGTTGCTCAAACAGTGTGGGCTTAAGACTGAATGCTGAATGAATAGGAAAAAATAATAACCATTCAGATATGTCTTGCCTCACTTTTTAATAAAAACAAATTTCTACTTTATTTGAAAGGATTTTCTTTATTTGAAGAAATAAGTAAATAAAAGTCCGGCAAAATATTAAAGTATGTTGGGGGAAACAAACTTTAACAATTCCACATGTTTTTAAGATATTACTAAAAGATGCCAAATCTGCTCAAACACAGTGTAAGATTTTTTTTTGTGTGTGTATTGTGCATTTCTCAATACCTCAGATAATTCAGAGTGGTCAGGCATTCTAATGACAAGCAGACCTGAATAAATGAGAAAAGGATGTAAATGTCATTGGCAAATACTTATAATATTCCCTTAAACAATCATACCAACACACAAAAAGTAAAATCCTTTGGTTTCATTTTAATTAATTTTTTTGTTTAACAAAAATATTTCATATTGTTCTGACTGATCACACATCTTGAGAAGGGTTCAACATCAATTTATATCACTATTTACTTTTTCTTACTATTATAAAAATTGTAGATATTTAGCATATTTGAAAACCAAGCAATTTTTGGTGTCTAATTTTAGAAAACGATGTTCTGTCATTTTACGTATTTTTTCATTTCACAGTAAGTTAAAGTAATAAAAAGGCCACATTATAAATATCGGATTCAATATACAGCAAATAGCTCTTCATTTTTACAAGTATTTCTCTTACACTCAGTTGACGTTTCTGCAGGATTTCAGTACTTTGCAACTTAACACCTAACTTATCATTCTGTGATAACACAGCAATGACTGGAAAGAGTTGAGACTTTTCCTGTTTATGATAAGCAAAGAGCAAAAAAAGTAAAATGCATACATAAGCATTTATAAATTGATACATTTAACTAAGACACAGGTTTTTTGAGGTCTATCCCTTCTCTCAATAAAGTGTGTTTCTTCATTAAATTCTGCATAGTCACTTTCAAAAGTCTAGAGACAATTGTGCCCAGAAGAAAATCATTCCAGCATAAGAACAACTAATTTGAAGCTACTTGGGGAAAACAAAGACAGAAAAAGGAAAGATATTTCACATCTTTGCAAAGTTCCTGGCACAGTGGTACATGAGTTTTAGCTGCTGCCCTTGGCACTGCAATGCTAAGCAGTGGTGATGATGAAGACTGTTGTATGGTGAAATGCCTGGTTGAAGGGACACGTCTTGCAATGTCCTCATGTCTGCCACAGCAGCTCACTGGAACAACTGGACTCAGCCTGTTCTGCAGTGAGTCAACATTGTGAACTCATGACCCTTCAGAGCATGCTCTGCCCTAGTAAAAAAAGAATTTCAAACAGTTTCTACCACTACATCCAGACTATATTAGCTACATAGTCAGTAGAAATGCTTCTCTCAGCCATCTCCAATCTTACTCCTGATAGGAAAGAGTTTTTGTACAGTTTTAGAAGCAAATTTTCTGGAAACAGGGTGTTTATAAAGCACCTTGCTTTTAGAGATGGCAGTAAGTATCATTATCAGTCTATAACAAATGTGTCTTCAGGGAGAAAAATAAAACTTGTAATAATTACAGGGTTGGTCACCATTTAAAGAAGCATTATAATCTCAGTTGACTTTAATTTGTCATGAAGGTCATATAAAATTGGTGTTTTTTTAATCCCCAGTTTATAGTCGTTCTATTCCTAGATAGGCACTGAAACCATGGTGCAGATGAGGAATTTTTACTGATGCAGTACTAATTATAATTTCCAGTGGGAACATCTGCACTTCCCATGTTGGTGGATCGGGTGGAAGGAGAGATGTCTGTTTACAGATATTTATTCACGTTGTCCTCTAGCCACGACTCTGGGAGGACTTAATATGTTTATATAATCCTAAATGCTCAATCCAGCAGTTCTTATCCTGACAGCTTCTGTTGTATAACCAAAAGCAACTATGTCCAGTCAATAGAACTGCAAGAAACAAGATTTGAGGTAGAATGTCTCAGTTATGTTGTTTCCTTCCATTATATTTTAAAATTGGGCTTGCGCCTTTTCACAATTCCTGTGCCATTAAACCCCACTGGATAATGGGGGTTATCACACAGTCAAATTAAAAACAACTTTTAAAGCATTGTTATTTTGAACACTTAAAGGATGACTGATAGTTTTCTTAATATTCTTAAGTGATTATGCACATTGGCAGAGAACTGTACTTACTTATCTGAAATGTAAGGAGGTGAGACTGGCAATATATCTGTGGGGAGAGTTCTGTGCTAAAAAGCACTAGAAGCAGCATTTGTCTGCATGTGAAAAGTAGAGATAAGGGGCGCATGAAGGCAATTAGAAAATCTCCTAATGCTGCACAAAAAGCAGAAGAATGTAGCAGGCAAACAACATGCAGGAAGACAGAGGATATGTAGCTGAGAAGAGGAAGGAGGCTTTTATTCCTGCTTTTATTCCTACTGCTTACCTACACTTTGGCTGAAAAGCTCTCCAGCCCTTTGGAAAGATTTCTGATGACTTTTGGATTCTCTTTTTTATGAGTTTTTTAACTATTGGGGTATCTTGCTTTCACAGTAAGATGAATGCTAAGCCAGGTCACAGTGTCCCTATGTACCTTGAAGCAAGAGCTTGAATCATCTGGCTGATGCATGTGTTTATCCCTGGGGACAGTGAAGAGCTATAGGGTACTCTCTATCTGCTGGGCGAAGGTTTATAGTGTTTTTCTGTGCTTATCACTCTTCTTTCTGACTCCCCAGTATAGCAGAGGGAACATTAATATCCGAGCTGTGGTTTTCACCATTTGATTATTGAAAAAATGTAAACACTTCTGACTGTTGCCTAAAACCAGAGTGAAAAGGTGATGTTCAATAATTTGTTGAAGTGTGACTCAAACCTGGGAGAGCTTTTCTCAGACAGTGGGCATGGGCTATCACACAGCACAGGTGGCTTCAGGAGGCACTCCCTTACTTGTTTACAGCTGTGAGCTTTGAAATCCTGGGCTAAAAATATGCACACTTTCAAATGATTTCAAATGAGAACTGTAATACAATATTTGTATGAAAATAACTGTAAAGGCACCAAAAGACCTAGCTGTCAATAATTTCCAGGATCTGGAAGTTAACCAGACCAAAATCATACTGAGCCATTTGGCTTCCTCTGTCTTCATAAAGCCCTTGAACCTCAAGTCCCATAGGTATAATAACTTTGATTTTACTTAACCTAAGTTACCTAACTGTGATGTGTGTTTGGAGTTTCTAAGACAATACTTGGAGGAAAGTTATAGACAGTTTGTTATATAAAAATTCTTTTTGTCTTGGACCTGCCTGTTGCAATTTTATCCTTCCTACAACTGCCTAATGGTGTATTCAAAGATCATGCTTTATTAAATACCATTTGTCATTTTTCCACTTGGATCTTTTATTTTGTTCATTCCATCTGTGACTTCTATGGGATTTTGCTTCAAATAAAGTATCTTGTCTGTAGTTAGTCCAATGATAAGGCAGGAGGCAGTAAATGTACAAGTGAAAAAAATATCTTGAAAGTGAAAAAAAAAAAATTAAAGTGGGGATCTGCTGGAGAGCTCTAATATGACCAGGAAAAGCACTGCTGGAAAAAAATCAGGGAAGGAGAAATAGGGACTGGTGCCAGATACTGTAAGTGCAAAGACTCGGGATAGATGTGCAGCCAGTGAAGTGTCAGTGCCATTGGTGTGGAAAGGAGCCACTGAAAGCTGTGATGTGGCAGGGGATCAGAGACTACTGCTGCTGCAGCTCCATGCAGGGAAGAAGCTGCATCACACAGCAGCTGGACTCTGTCACACAGACTTGAAGACTTGCCTGGGTTGTCAATCAACCTTGTAAAAAAATGCTCTGCTTCTAGATGACTGTACTCTACTATTTAAAATCTGGGGAAATTTTTGAAAGATAACTCTACCTTTTTTTTTCTCACCACCCTGCCACCCTGCTTGCTTCTCCATCACAAAAAAAAAAAAAAAAAAAAAAAAAAAAAAAAAAAAAAAAAAAAAAAAAAAGGGAAAAGAGGAATCACACGTCCATTTCAGTTTTCCCAAAAATATTGCTTTTGTTTTGATTGGATCATCAAAGAAGAGACATTGTTTACGTGTATTTTAAAATGTGCATAGTTTTGTGTGGATTAGTGGAACCCAGATGATGAGAATGTCTATTTGCATAGGCTTCCAAATGGCAGGATGTTTGTCCGGATTTGTTTATGGTAATCATTTCCGCTGACCTGTGGGTTTGTATGCTTGAGCTTTTATTTAAAAGCCAAAGGCAGAAGCTGACTTTGTTATCTTGCACAGCTGATGGAAACCATGAATTTTGTTTTCATAGTCAAATATCTTCTCTGATGCTTTTCTCATCTTCATTTGAGACTGGATTTTGTTCTTCTGTCATTAAATGCCATGGAGAGGGCCAGCAGGGGTGGGAAAATGACTATACCCATCATTTTATCACTTTGTTTATGCAATTATTCAAGGCTGATTCAGATTGTTAAGGTTTTAGGGGCTTGAACATACAAGATCATCATTGCTTATTTTCCACTGAGGCCTATGGGAGTTTACAGAAGGTACCAGATTTCAGCTTTTGCCCTAAGCAAGGATGGTGATGTGATTTCAAACCCACTCATCAGCATATGACAACAGAAGTATGTCAAACATATTCATTGCTGATATTGTACAGGAATAAACATTTCAGTTTATGAGTAAGAGTGACCACAAAATCTGGAGGTAAATTCAGATATAGGGATGCAATATGAGGTTCGTGCATCTCTGGAAATAATCAAGAAAACAACTGAAATGCTTTTGTGAAAAAATCTGTTATAATTCACAGGATTTAGAAAAGACATTAAGGTTTTTGAAAGACTGACTGAAAAAGTGACTAAGAGAATTCAACTTATTTAGTTTATCCAGGGCAAGGTTGAAAAGTTCAGCAGGAATCTCTTGCAAAATATAATACATGACTCATAAATCTAAGAGGAAAAGGAAAATAGAGTTAAATTAACTCTCACTTACAGAAAAAAGGTTATCAGTACTTTTAAAATTTAGCACTCACTCTTTAGGTGGTGTTGGTTAAAAGTTGATATTCGATAGTATTTATATATTATATATATAATATATAAATATACAAACTATATATATATATACACAAACATAAATATATATATAAAGTAATTTTTTGTAAAGAAGAGAAGGATGCATAAATGTATTGATACATATCTGTATACCTAAACATTTAATCTTTAATTGATAATGCTACAAACTTGTGGTGTTTAGGTGACATTGTCTGGAAAAATAACAGGTCTACATAGTCCTTAGCACTCAACATAAGAAATAGAAGTAAACACAGAAGTGAGATACTATTATTATATTAATATTCCTGCTTAGGACAGATAACAGGCAAAATTAATGAGTATGAACTAGTAGAACAGGGGGCTGCAGATGCTGTTTACGTAGAAAGATAGCTGAAAAGTTACCACTATCCAAGAAATTTATTTTACATTTATTTTTGCACTATATGATCAAAATCTGTCTGCAGAAGACAATATTTGGTCATTGTATATAGCTTTCTTCAGTTTAATTATTGGCAGCCATCTTCCTTTGCCCCAGATTTATCAAGTTTCAAACCAATGAGGAAGGCATCACCCAGTGCATACGGCAAAAATCAATTTTCCAATTCAAAATAACTGGGGAAAGAAAACTTACAGAAGGAAAATACTGATTTCTGAAAGTTTTTCCTATATTTTCACTGCCAGAGTATTGTAAGGGGGCTCCATACACTTTTCTTTGTATTTTGACATTTGAGTTCAGAGCTGGTTACATAATCCAACTCCAAGAGCCAATAAAAACAACTAAATCTGGGATGCATTAGGATTATAAAGGCACATGTACTGGAAAAGCTGCAGCCATTGTGCATAGCCATGATTAACTGTGGCCTCAGGTTTGGTTGTAAAATATTATGTTCATCATGAAGGATGTTATGTTAGTCACTATAATCCTGATAATTTATCAAATTGACTCATAAGATATTTATAACTTATACTAGAGAGAATTTGTATTGTTTTTTTCATTAAATCTGAACAGTTGAATTAATATTACAATATTGATGTAGCTTCTGTCAGATGACATTGCTTTAACACTTCAGAATATTTATTTATTCTATTTTCCCCTATAATTTCAGAAAAAATTTCTTATTCCTTTAATAACTATCACTGAGTATAGAACAAGGAGGAATTTCATTAAGGTATTATTTTCTTTTACTGCATTACTGGACATGGTTTAACAATTTTTTTGAAATATCTGCTTTGCTTATTGTAATATGTAGTATGCGTTTTTGTCAGGTGTGCATGCAACGAAGTCCTTAAAAGCCCATTTCTGATTGTGTTAGTAAACTTGCAAAAAAACAAAACAAAAAGTAGTTCAGTCTGGACAGCATTAGAAAACTCAAGCAAATAAAACTAAAAAAAAAAAAAACCCAGACAACCCCAAAACAAAAAAGAAAAAACACAACCACAAAACAAAAAAAAACAACAAAATCACAACACCTTCCCCAAATAAAAAAACCCCAATGCTGTAGTTGAGTCTTGTCCTTAACAGGAATTCTGCCTATGCAGCATTAACGATGCAAACCAAAACCTGTAGAAAACTGCTGCTAACTCTGCAGCAACCTGTCTCTGAGTCCTGAGAGATATGAAGAGGACAGAAAATGCAAGAGCAGCTTCACTGAGATTAAATCATTGTATCTGAAATAAAAAAAACAAACAGGTTACAAACAAGGCTGTTAGTGTATTGTGTAACTCTCATCATCATTCCTCCTGAGGGCCTTCAGCAATCAGCACACCAAGCCTTTTGGGCAATTCCATAGGGAAGGTCTTCCTGTCTTGTCCTTGACAATGTAAGAACCTGGATAAACTCTAGAGAGATGTCTTAGATCCTTGCAAATTTTTGGCCATCTAGACAATGCTTTTGCTGGCTTGGTCAGGCAGGTCTGGGCATATGGCACACATTGAACAATCAGCTGCACAAAGCCATTTTAAACAGGTAATTAAAATAAGTTGGGCAGCTGGGAATCAGGACAGGGAAACAAAAGGTGCAACCAAGGAATATTGCACAGTATCATGTTATTTATAAAGGGGAGATAATAGCTAGATAGATTCTTGCTATTATAAGGAACATGTAGTCTCAGAGTCTATAATCTGAAACCAAATTAACATTGTACTGGAAACTATAGTTGTGTCTATGCACTCCTAAGGTGTTAAGGAAACTGGACAACTTTCTCAACAACTATACTAAAAAAGCTGAAGTTCAGGCATCTTTGGCCACCTATTATCATGAATGAAATTAAATGGAAGGTCTCTGCTAGAGCTTTTGCTATCAAGGGGCTGTAGAATCACAAAGCTGGAGAACTCCATCCATTTAAGAAACAGGGAGCAATAGATTAATGATGACCAGAGTATTTGTGCTCCAAGAAGAAACTCTGGCTAAAACACTCCTCATCTGTGTCTTTAGTGATTTTCCTTGACAGAATCCTTACAGAAATTTGTGAAAAGAAAATGTCTTCCCAACATTAATCCTTCCAGAAAAAGAAAAAAACCCTGCTATTAAATCAACACCATCTTGAACACTGAACCTCTCCTTGAGTGCAGCAGAATGTCATCATTTGGGAGAACTAGAAACAGCTTCCCTTAATTTGATACTATGTGTATTAAAGCCAGTGATTAATCAATTTAATGTCAGACAACCCTTCAGAAGTAAAAACATTCTTTTGTTTTTAATTAGAACTTAATTAGAACTTTAATTAGAACTTAGATATTAAAATTTCGATCCTTCAGCTTTTTCTAGTTTACCACTGTATTTTTGGAAGTATTTCTAAACTTTTGCTAGTACATATATGGTCATGTCAGTACCCTTCCTGGATTTGACATCTGTTTATATAACAGACTGTATGTTGCAGTCTCATTATGGATGAAAAAGATTTGTAACAAATTAATTTATTTCAGCTGTTCTAATGCCAATTTTCTTCATACAAGTACCCTGAAGTACTTTAACGAATACACGGCTTTAGTCCTTTTAGTCTAATTCCATCTGAATAATCCAGAAGAAAAAAGAAAAGTTGTTTTACATTGACTCAAGGACGTTTGAATAAGTAAGTCTATTGTGATTTGCAATCAGGAATATACCAAAATATTAGATACATTTTTTCACTTGTGAATAGTTTATCAGAAAATTTTTCTACAGTGAGGCCAAGATTCAGAAAGATGTTTGGGCGTATAACTCTTATTTCATAACCACAGGGTTACATTTATCAAGCACTTCAAGAATTCTGGCTACTGTTCACTCTTTGTTACCCAGCAGTCTGGTACCTGCTGGGCATTTCAACTTGTCCTCTTTCTAGTCTCCCATTTTCCTTTACATCTGCTCTCAACTGAAACTTCTGTCTTGGCTTTTTTACCCCAGATAGAGAATTTCTCCTTTTCTCTGTAACTTCTAGTTTGGGTCCTAGTCTTGAAAGAAAATATGATGTTGTAAGTAAAAATAACCAATAGAAATTACTGGGAATGTGTTAGGAAATGAAAATCTTTCAACATTATTTAATTTCAAGAAAAGAAGATTTTTATGGTCCACTGTTGATTGTATGCCAAATCACAAAGGCACTTGCTTTTCTATCTGGGTAATTGAATAGCTTCCTGTACAAAAATTTGTGATTCACTATCAATGTTTAAAGAAAACTTTAGAAATGCATATATATATATAATTACTAGATGCAAATAACTGCAATAGGCATTTCATAGTCATCACTCAAAAACTATTCACTCAAACCCAACTGAATTTTGCACCAAGAGACTTAGGCCAAAAGAATACTTGGTCCTAAGTTTTACAGGAAAACATAAACTAAGCATAGTTTTGCATGCCTAAGTCTACTACGTAATGAACTCTCTAATTAATTACATATCTAATGGAAAAAACATTTTTTTTATGTCTCAGTGGGATATTTATTGAAACACCATTCCCTTTGTAGCATTTTTGATTATAGATTTATTTGAGTCTATAGGAAATTTCATCTCTCAATCCAATTAGGTCCACATTCCTGTGATCCCTTCTGCTTCTTTGTTTACTGCTGTACAGTTTATCTAAAGGATCAAGTTACCTGATAGTGCAAGCTCTGTGATGATCTCATGTCCAAGATCAGTACTTTTAAAGCAGTATCGAGTACCTGGATGGGAATTGCTATGTGGATCATTATACTGAAACAAGAGAGGAATATTGTACTAGAAAACAAAGCTTTCCACATATGAGAAATGTTCAGAGGACCAAGCACAAAAAAAGTTTGTGACCAGCTCCTCCTTTTTTCTCACGAACAAGGGATTTGGCTGTCCCCACTGTCAGCATAGTGTTAACTATTTTAACAGTGCTTATTCTCCAAACTCAGATTGTACCTAGAAAAAGATCTTTCACAGCCGTGGTTGTATACAGAGACATACAGTTGATACTGAAGTAATAAACTCTTTATAGAGGCATTGGCTGCTGGATCCAGTTCACATAACTGTGCCTTGTAACTATTGTCAACCATCAAGCAAGCAGTGGAGGAGGAGATCTTGCAGCTCCTCCATGAGTTGTGATTTGTGTTTCTGATCATTCATTCTGCAATGCTGTGTAATATTTCACACCTTCACAACCCTGCAGACTTAATGAGCTCTGTGTTTCTCTGAGAACACCCCCAAAAAACAAAACCCATTAATAAAACCCACAAACTTGATTCTTGACTTTTAAGTGGGAAGAAAAAATCCCAACCAACCCTTGCCAAAATCCCCAAACCATCAAAGAGGTATAGGGAGATCAAGCAGCATAGAAAAGTATATCTATCATACATAGAGCATAACATGAACAACATATCCATTTTCATGAATGTAGCAAACTAAGGTACAGTTTTTGCAAGTCTCATTACTGACAATCCTTCTACACAGGCATGGCAAGAATTACAGAATTATTGCAGTTTGAAGGGATCTCTGGAGGCTGTCTTGTTCACTTGCCCTGCTGAAGCAGGGACACCTAAAGCTGATTGCCCTGGACCATGTCTAGGACATGCACATGGAATCTGTCCATATTTAATTGAAGTGCACCGTGATCCTTAGTGCAGCTATTTTCCTTAGTGGCAGAGAGGATTGAGACTAGATGATCTTTAAGGTCCTTTCCAGCATTTAACGTTCTGTGATTAATTCCATGATTGTGGCACTACAGTTGTGTAATACTTACTAAATGCTTGAGAACACCATAAACATTAACTTCATGTTATCATTTATCCAAGCCTAGGATTAGTGTGATCCAAAACAGATGAATGAGGAAAACAGCTACTGTTTTAAATAGCTCAATTGTATATTTTCTGGGCAGAAGACAAACTAGCTGTAAATCACAGTTGGTCAGTTTAACGTGGCCTGCGTGGTCCCATCAGAGTAAAACCAAACTCCAGAATCATTAGAACATAATAACATTTTCCATGGGTGTGGTGTTAACCCAGCCACAGGAATGGAGAAGCACACTCTATATGCAACTTTAAATATCATTGCAGATAATTCCCATATTTATTAGAATGTGAAAGAAATGATTAGTTTAATAAGTGATATTGCTTCATGTTGAAAAGGACTTAATAAAATAGATTATCCCCACATCATTAAGCATTTCATTCTAACATGTACTCTGTGGCTGTTTTGGAAAGGTGGTTGTTTTCATGCAGAAAACTAATGAAATTCATTCTCCTCTCATTGCTGTTAATTTCTAGTTATTCCACATTGCCAAGAAATGAAGATATTTTCCACACAAAACCACTTACATTTATTTATTAATAATTCACCTTACATTTATTTATTAATAACTCACCTATTTTCCTTAGGACTTAAAAGAGTAATTTATTAATCAATCAATTGTTTTTCTTTAATATGCACCAGTGAAACTCTTCTAAATTTTTTACATCTTTTCTGATCAAAGCAAAGTCAGAATGCTGGTAATATAAATGTATATAAAAACATTTTATTTTCAGTACTATACTCCACCACATCTTTATCATATGCTAGTATTTTAATTGGCTCTGGAGAGGCTTATACTAGATCTCCAGTGATTTTCTAGGAGTATCAAAATTCTGTTTTTATAGTTGCTTCACCTTTTGGCTCAGTATTTCATAAAGTTTACTGATCTCTGCGTAGGAAATAGCACATATATCCCCAAACCACTGGGAGAGGCAGTGGAAGAGGTGCCTGTTTTAGCTATTAACTAATTTTGTAGTCTGGTCTTTTTTTAAAAAGTGAAGTAAAATTTGTGCAGATTAATCAATAAGAATGCAAACTTTCCAGTGTGAATGCCCTTGAAGCTGTCTTTTCTGCCTCTGCTTTTGTCCAAGGTAAGTTTATGACCTGAATGCATGTTACACAACTGTATCACATGGCAAAGCTTTGTTTTACCTTTTTCTCCCCTCCTTTGTTCAGCCGTACTGCCCATTTCCTTCAGAACTTTCTATCCAGAAAGAGCTTAGCCATTGCCATCAACATTGGCCAAGGAAAAGCCAAAAATGAGAAAAAATAATTTCTTGGTCTCAGTAGTGTTGTAGTAACTCTCACAATTGTTCTAAGATGTGTTTTTTCCTCATAAAACCGCAGATCATAAAGAAAGCTGGTATATCACATAGCCAAAAAAATCCATTGTAAATATATGTATTCTATCAACCAAATTTACTTTTATGCTCACACTAGGAATAGTAATGTAAAAACAAATTGCTGGTCAGCACAATTCTCTTGGAGGTTCCCTATTAAATCCTATAGCTACCACTGAAGGCTTTGTGTCAGGATGCTTTTATGCCAGGAAATTGACATCAGCAGCAGATTTTCCCAGACTTTCTAAGAAATAATATTCTTCACTTTGCTCCATAGCTAACCAGAAAAAGGTGCCTAACTGCACTGCTATAGTTCGTAAATTATATTTAGGAACATGTCCTTTGTTCATAGGGTCTTCTTTTACAACTCTGGAGAAAACTGTAGGTCCAGTAAATCAATAGGAGTTTGCCACTGACTTTTATTGAGCCAAGATTCCATGCCCTGCATCAGACTTTTGCCTGTCAGGAAGGTCCTTTCAGATTTCTCTGGTGTTGTAAAGGAGCTAAAAGTGAAGACTCAGTTGTTTGCACATGGTCAGAGTGCTGGCAAGGGGTTCTAACTTCTATGATGATTAGACTGTTAATAAACAGGGGATAGAGGGGGTAAAATTTTGTGTCTGTATCCTCAGCAGTGATAATTCCTTGTAGGTGTGTATGCTCAACCTCATGAGGACTCCCTAACAGCAGCTGAGGATCCAGACACAATAGATTTTGATAGCATTTTTTCTTAAGATTTTCTCATTTTTAAAGCAGATGAATAAATGGTAAGATATGAATATCATTATTAATTTTATTTCAGAAAAATTAAACTCCAAACTCTTTAATTGTAGTAGTATAAGTCAGGGAGTAGATTCAAAGATAAACCCTTTTTTCTTGTTTCATCAGCTGGTTTTGTCAACTTTGTAAAACCTATAACAAAATGAAGAAGAGGGGTTTTTTTAGGTTAAAGGTCTGAATATATTTTCTTTGCTAAAATTAATAAATATGAATTTTAAAGTAACTTAATTCTGTGCATGGTTTTATTTGGTTTTGGTTTCTATTCCTAATGGCAGAACAGTGTGATAACACAGTTAATGTTCTTTAATATGAGTAAATGCCACCTCGTTCTCACATGCAATTATATTTATCCATCAAGTGCAGTAAAAAATCTTCTACTTCCTTTCGGTATGTACACTGAAGGAGTTAAACAAATGAATCAAATTAATCATATGTATAGAGGAATAAACTGGTGTAATTTCCATAGTATAAACAAATAGTAAGTACAATATAAAAGGTGTCAGTTATTATTTTATGTGTAATATCTAAACACAGCTTGCATGAGGACTAGTCTTTGAGCAAGTATATATTTTGGGTTGTTATTTTTCAAAAGGTGGAAAAATATATACAAAATATAGACAAAGCAGAAACTGTTGTATGTCTATCTAATAGGTAATGACAACTTTTTGCAGGATAAAAAGTCTGACATTTAACGAGCATAAATAAAGAATTTACTGCATTAAGCTGGTTTTTTGGACTGGATTTTTTTAGATCACACAGTTTTATCGTTGCATTTTATAGGAATGTTGATGACATTTTTGCCATAGAAGAAAATTAATTTCAGTATTACATGAGGAGAGAATAAATAAACTAAAACCACAAATTAAAAAAAACCCTATCCTATGGTATTGAAAGCAGCTGTTAAATTGATGTGGATGGGTGTTAAAGAAAATCTAGGGGTCAATCAATTCCAGAGCAATCTCTTATGCCATCAGTAATGCAAAATGCATGAAAGTGGAAAAAGAAGATTAATTTTAACACATTAATTTTAAAGGAGAAGTAGATAAATATAGTCAATTTAAACAAAATTACAGGCATGTTTCTGACAGATTTGGTATGCTATTTCTTTTCTAGAGGTGGAAATTTTAATTTGAAGGGTTAATAAGCTTTTAGAAAAATATTAGGTATAATTCACACCCTGTATTGCGATAAATGAGTTAGAATTATTAACAATCTTTAGGGATTTTATATGTTGTCCTTTGATATTCCAGAAGGGGGCCACTATGAATGATCTTTTATCATGTCTGTCCTGTCTTAAATAAACTTAAACTTTGACTACTGCAGCTACTTTCTGTTACGGTTTGCACTTGTTATTTATGTACCTGCACCCTTCTGCAGAGACATAACATTTGCAGGTAATGTTTGCATTACCCATTAGTGCAGACATTAAGTGTGGGTTTGTAGATGGAAGTTTTCAGGAAGTTTTACTTTAGGCTAGTTCCAGCTCAGTCTAGTGGAAAAATGTCTGTCAATGATGGAAGCTCATTTTCCTGTTACCAAACTGAGTTTTATGGGACAACAACTTTTGGAAACACTGATTGCTCACTGCTATAAGGCTGACTAAAGAAGAAAAGTGAATGATGAGCTTTTAATGATGGATTTTTATACATCCCCAGGAAATATGATCCTGTGTTTTTCATTATTTTATTTCCCACTGAGATAAATTCACACCTTAATTTCAGGCCACATTCCATTGGATTTTCCCCCAAATGAATAGTTCTTTACTCTGGTAAAATGTTGTGTTAATTCTTTTAAGTAGTATTTTCAAGTTATTACTTTGTACGTAAGTCATCATTAACACATAATCCTAGTTATTAAGGGTTTATTCAAGAGTTTCGTTCATTCTTTCTTTTAAGTGTTTTTGTTAATTATATGATATCTCACTGATATATTTATATAAATGCAGGTTATGCTAAAGACTACTCCTTAAACTTCCTCAGGAAAAATGTGGGGACCTCTATAATCACAGGCAACATCTACAATTAACCATGTCTGAGTTCTCATCTGTCACCAAAGGTGACCCCCTACAGAAGATCTTAGTTTGTCTGTGACTCATGTTGCATCCACTCTGATTTTCTCACATCATCCTTATAACATCATTACCTCACTTTACTCATATGCATCCCATGCACCTGTGATATTCCAGTATGTTTTCCCTAGGGACCCCTACTCACTCCTGCCTCTCAACACCCATGCTGAATTTACTAGAATATCATGTTGTTGGAAAAGAGATTAGAAGCCATCCCCAGGAGCAGGAATTACTGACACACTAGCAGTGTCTGTGATATGTCCTTACCTAATCACCAGAAACTGTCAGCGACAGATTTTTAGCCAGTGAGAGTTACTGCTCAAGGATGGACTGCTGCTGTCCTTGGCTGTGAACACGGATTCCTGTACCACTAATCCCTATCCTTCATGCCCCTCGCTGGGATTTGGCAGGAGGCTTGGCATAACACTGCATATGCCTGACATTTTCAGTTATTGTTTTCCAAAATCATCCTGGTGTTAATCCTAACCCTGCCCTCTGCCCAAAAAGGAATGGCCACCACTGAGCCCAGCTCTCTCCATAACCACAATGATGAAGTGTGAGACTGGTGCAGCAGCACAGCAGTTAAGGACCATTGCTGCTTGTCTCCTAGGTCAGCCAGTTGAGAGAATATTTCCAGCCAATTTACTCTTTGATTCCCAGGGAAGGTGAAAATTATCTCCCTGCAGTGAGGATGAATAACTATGCAAACATATTGTGACACTCAGAAAACAGCAGTGTGCCGTATAGGTCAGTAGCTATTGAAAATATCTAAGTAATCTACAAATTAACAAACCTATGGTTAAGTGACATTTCAGTAGATCTTGTCACTCTTGCAGACTCCAGGTTCCCCTGCTGCTGCATAGCTGATTTCATGGTCAGGTCAATTATTTCTTAGCTCTTTATGTATAAACTTAATGCTCCAAGTAGTGTTCAGGGCCTTCTTAGTGTAGGAGTAATGGAGCCTCCCACTGATTCTGTAAAATACATTTGTAGTTTAAGGTGTATTTCAAAATATTCAAGGAATTTCTGGCTACAGGACCATCAGGCAAAACCATTTCAAGTCCTAATCTAATTCAGAAGTTTAACTCAAATATGCCTATCTGACCTTTCTCTCCAATGTAAGTCATTATAATTTGTTTCCAAAAATAGTAAGCCTCATCCTAAACTTGGGCTGGTCTTGATGGTGATCAAGTTTTCTTACTGGAATAATGGGTCCTGTCCACTGCAATCAGAGTTAGAATTAGGTTCTGATTAAATATTGGTAATATAAAAGCTTGAAGAAACCAGTTAATTCTTCTCTGCCTGCAAGAGTTTGGAATAGAGCTGTTGCCAATATTTTTTATTTTTTTTTTACTGTGTGTATAGTAATTATAATGATTACTCTTATGTTGGAGACAGCAAATCAAAAAATTAAATCTAGTTTGAGACTGAGCAGCCTTCAGAGAGAAGACTGAAGAGAAGTCTGGAGTCAATTGTGGTCAACAGCTTATTCTCCCTTCACTAGATGGGTGGTTCCCTTGGCGAGCATTATTTTTGAGGTTAAGGTTATTTGGGGGAGTGCAGTAACTGAAGAACCCATTTCAACATCTGGTGCCTTGCCCTCAGAATAAGGAAAAAGAGTTGTTTTAGGACAATACTTAGTTCTCTTTTTTTTATTATGATTTGTTCCATGACCTTGGTTAAGTTCAGCGCTTATGTTTGGGTTAGTGTTTGTGAATGTACAGATTGAAGAAGGCTACATGTCACAAGCTTTAAGAGGAGTGGTGTTTAAAGACAAATTCTGCTTTTTGCCTGTCCTGTTTGCTGAGGAGCTGCAATCCCTGACCATTGCTAGTTTAGAGTTTGGGCTGGACTCATGGTTTGAGAGTTGGAAAGTAAAGAGTTCCTTTTAATTCTTGAAGCTACAGAATCTTCAGCATTTTGCTGTGTATTGTGTCTTTTTAAAATATTTTTTTTTCAGTCTTCTTTTCTTGTTGGTTTTCATTCCTGGGCAACAACAGTTAAGTTAGATTCAGGAAAGGGTAGCTTAAGGTGAGTATTCATTGTCTGGCTTGGATTTGTCTCAGTTTGAGGCTAGAGCAGTTTGAAAATTTAAATGCTGCATATCTCATTTTGTTACTAATAGATTTGGGAAATTAGGGATCAGAAAGTGACTGTTTGGGATCTAAATATTTTGTTTGCTTGTTTTCAGTGAATGACAGCCAGGGTAAAACTAGGTTTAGACTGGATACCTAAGGACTGAAGTTGCTGCTCAGATGGTGTGGTCCTAATAGCTGGAAGTAATATACATGGGCTAGAATTATTAGGGTTAGGGTGGACAGCATAAAGCATGAAGAGCCATACTGCTTATGATATAACATAGGACCTTCAGTGTTTGGTATCTGTCATCACCAAGAGATTATTCTCTTTGTAGTTAGATATGGTTTTGTATAAATTTAGGCATCAAAATTGAATAGAGCTCTGGTGACTCTTCTGCCTCATTAGACATGGAAGTCCATGTGCTTTTTCCTCTCTCTCACCTGCAGAGATTGATTCCCTAAGTTATTAAAAGGTAATTGTTTGGTATTGGTACTTTTGTAATTTGTATGATGTAAATAAAGATATGTTTTGCCAAACAGTTTCCTTTGTATCCTGCATGTATGTTAATTCACTTGTGTAATCTTTTTGGGTGGTTAACTAACCATGTCTCTTTGAAGAGAGTTCAGCTCAAAAAGTACATATCTCTACAATTTGATATTTATCTGTACAATTTGTTAAAGATTGATAAATTTGTGCAAGATTTGCCTTCTTCTGTTCTACATATCCCTCAGATTTCCTCATGAATGCTTCAGTTCCTGAAATACAAATTCTTATTCTTATTCTAGAAAAAACAGTGCTTTCCTCACCACACTGTAGGGCTCGCTTTATTTCCTTCTTTCCTTCCTGTGCAGTTTTTATTCCCTCTGGTGCCCATGCACAGGGATAGATACCTAGAGACGTGTCTAGCACTGGAGAGTTCATTAAAAAAAAAAAAAAAAAGCTAAAGAAACATCATAGAATCATAAAATGTTAAGAGGTTGGAATGGACCTAGAAGATGATCTAGTCCCAACCTCCCCTGCCATAGGCAGAGACACCTCCCACTAGACCAGGTTTCTCAAGACTTTACCCAGCCTGGCTTTGAACACTGCCAAGGTTGGGATGCCCACAATTTCTCTGGGCAACCTATTCCAGGGTCTCACCACCCTCACAGTAAATAATTCCTTCCTGATATCTAACCTAAATTTCCTCTTTCAGTTTATACTCATCACTCTTTGTCCTGTCATCACTGCAGTTACTGACAGAGCAGCTGTCTTATCACGTTTCTGTCTTATCTGTGAGCCCCCTCCAGACACTGGAAGGTTACTATGAGGTCTTCACACAACCTTCTCTTCTCCAGGTGAACAGTCCCAGTTTTCTTAGTTTGTCTTCAATATGTCTCTATGTGACAAGACTTCCTATTCCGTATAACCCTTGTTGGCTGTCTGGAATGTTCTTGCACAGCACCAGTTACAGTCACAGAGTTAAGTTTTCCCACTCCTGTTGCCCCACAGGGCAAGGCAGCAGTCCCTGCCCCATATTAACCTCTCAGCTGTACTCACACATTATTTGCAATAACAGGGGATGTAGTACAGGAAAAGTCCATACCTGTAAAGTATCACATAAAATGGACAATTTCATACATGCACTCATGCCTTATCCTTTCATAGCTTATTAGCACAGACACAGCCCAGATGTCCTTTTTCCTCAAGGAAAGACTTAATTTCCTCTACCCATTACTGGAAATCTGTCAGTGGAAATAGACATCATGTACAAAATTGTGATAATTGCTTTAAGAAATAGCTAAAATAAAAACAAGAACTTAAAAATGGAATTCAGAAGGGGAAAAAATCCTTTCAACAGAAGAAGATACAGACAGTGGCATCAGTGCTAAGGCTGTCAGCAATTTCAACTCCCAGTAGAGTTAGTCCATGATCCATGAGTAGTACTCAAGATGAATCAAAGTGACCCATGCAGGCAAAGGAGCGGTTTGCTTTATTTTATTGCAAGTTAAACAAGGTATCCAAATTAGTAAGAAAGGATGCAAACGCTTTTTTGGAATGGTTTCAAGCATTAAAAACAAAGCAAAGCTTGGATCCAAAAGTCTATCTAAGATTAGAACGATCAGAACACTAAAGGCAATCTCTTTCTCTGCTCTCTGATAAAACACGTTGAGGAGTTGTTTTGATTTGAAAGTAGCTGCTGTTTATCAAATGAACTCAAATGCAGACTTTCAAAATGTCAGAGCCACATGTAGTCTTTGGAAAGATTAGTGTAGTATATATGGTGTAACAGGGAAGTTTATTTCGCCACTGCATTTCTTTGATCTTGCGAGCGCTTTCACAACGTCTTTTCTCCTTTTGTTTCTTTCAGTCATGAGGCAGTAAAACCAGATTTATGATGGTATTAGTGTTTTGCCACAGAATGATTGGTATGTCCCAGATTCAGCCTTGTGGGATAAACACGAGGAACTAAGAAAAAAATTGTCTGTAATAGATGTAATCTTTTTTGAAAGAAAAATATTTAAAATAATATTTTAATGAGAAAAATTCAAATCAAGCCAGGCAAATATTAATTGTGGGACCTTTGAAAATACTATTTATATTGAATGTTATAAATTCTGTTTTGATAAGTATTATTCTGCAAGATTATTAATTTTCCATTCTGTTATTTCTGAAGGATTTTATTGAGAATATAGAAAAGTTGAGACTATACTGAGAAATTTATAGAAGAGGACAGAAAAGAAGCCTCACTTATATTAACTATACTGTTAGTCATGCACCTTTATGTTCTGTGATCATGTTGTTTGTAGATACCTAAATTTGAATCCTCAAGAAAAAAAAAAAGACATTTTGGAATGATAATGGAATGTTTGAAAATCTGTGCTTCCTTGAACAATATGTAACATTTTCAAATTCAGATTCTGTGACATCATAAAGTTCCAGAAATCTTTTCAGTTAATTTGGGAGAGAAGGCCAAATCTCTGGAATAAGGTGTAGGAATTATGCTGGATTATAGTATGGGAAACTCTGCTTTCTTTGAGTGGAGGTGACAATATGTATATAAAAGATTGATTAATAAGTGCATCTGAATAAACACTTGTGTGTCTTTCAAAGATGAGGAATGTTGCTAATGAAGTTTCTTGCAGTGAACTTAGCATTATTTTACACTTAAATCTATAAATATAGATATTTATGTTAAAAATGTTCATTTCATAATGTCTTTTTGTTTCCTGGGATGTCTGAAAAATATGTGGCTTGCACTCTGATTCAAAGCAGTATTTGTCTTTGAAGCTTTTTTTACTTCATTGAAGAAGATAAATTCCAAAACCAACCAATGCTATAATAATGTTTTGTCCATCTCTTAGCTATGCTTTACTTTTGGCTTATCTGCCTCTCTTCCAATATTAATGGAACCAAAGAGAATCATTGATGTTTAATATTCTTTGTCTTGAATTCTTAGCAGTTACACACATATGAAAAGACTCATGATGGCTGTGAAGTCAGGGACAAGATTTTTATTTTTCAGTGTCATTTGCCAAAGAGAACACTAAAAATCCCTGCTCTGCTGAATGAGAATGGTACTAGATCAGGAAATGCAATGTAAGAAATGTTTTAAGAGAAAATAAATGGATTTCATACACACTTCAGACTTGTACAAAGTGAGAATGAATGTAGCCACTTGTCTGAGTACTGATAAATCCACTACTAACAGTCTGCCAGATCGACCTCTGCTCTTGGACATTTACTTTCCTATGATTAGACTGAAGTGCATACCTGCAGTCTCTCCAAGGGGTTATCACCTGATGTCTGCTATGAAGATGGCTCATAAAAGCAAATGCTCAGAATTCATAATTTCCATCCTATAGGAAATTCCACAATTAACCAGAATATTAAAAAAAAACTCAAACCAGATTAAAAAAAAACCCTCAAACAAACCTAAACATCTAAATATTTATTTTACACAGGATTAAGCTTGTATATGAGAAATATACCATTCCAGAAGGGTGGTAGAACAATATTTTCACCAAGATGTTTTTTCGGTTTTTCATAAGTGAGATGCTAATTTCCTAGCATTATATTTTTAACAGGCAAGCATTTTCCTATGGAAAAATATTTAATCATCTCCACTTATGAGAAGCAATTTCTAAGAAATATAAATCTCATAACAGTTTTTGGTTTATAGTAACATTTTAAATGACAGCTGAAATAAAATTAATTAAAGGTAATTCCAAAACCATAGTGCAATAACCTTCAGGTGAGGGTGCATGCTGAATGTGTATCTTCCATCCTGTCATATTGTATCATGTCATATCATGTCGTGTCATATCATATCATACATATCATATCATATCAATCATCATATCTAAATTTTTTAAGACACACTTTTATAGGTGAGATGTATACTATACCAGCTAACTGTAACTAGGTTTTGAACCCGAAATAAAAAGAATAGCAAATAACCCTAATATTGCTGCTCTAAAGGAAAAAATAATCAGGTGAGTATCAACTAGGATCATCTGTCTTAGCAAAAAAGTATCTAAGTTAGATGAATGTCATCAGTGGTAAGAAAAGTGGAAATATAAAGAGCAGGAGTTGTGAAGGCATTAGAAACACCAGAAATGCTACTCTAAATTCTGAATTTAGGGTAACTTAAATTAACTTAAAGTTTACTCTCTCAAAAATAAAAAATCCAAATAAACATACACACCAACAATCCATTCATTCCTAAAATAATTTGCAGATTTAGTTTAACAGAGAAACAAGAGTATTAAATAGACCATTTTGTTAATTAATAATCCAGAAGATGCTTGTAGAGTACAAAGCTTGTAAATTAAAGTAGGCCTCACTACTTCTATTGCAGGTTTTAAGTCAGAATAATATGTCAACCAACTTAAATATGAACCTAGATATATGGTCCTGTGACAACGTCAATAGGAAATGATCACAAATAAATGAAGGAGCAGCATTATTTTTGCACAAATGCAAAGCAGCATGGTTTGTTCTTTATAAAAAAAACCCAGTTTTTGTGAGGGCATTGAAATTCTTTGCAAGTAGCTAAACTGAAAAAAGATTGGGTTTCAACATCTGAAGACAATCTGATTTCATCCAGATGGATTTATTTTTCTAAATATCGGACAATGTGAAATATATATGGTCAATTGGACAGAAGAAAGGTATCCTCAGATGATAGACGAGAAAATGAAAAATAAAGAAACTTCAGCTAATGTTTCAAACTAGCGAATTTCCTATGCTATCCTTTTATTAGAACTCACTTCTGTAACTGAACTTAAAAAAATAGTATTTCCTATTTATTTTTTTTGTAGACCCAAACACTCACATATACTTCTGTCTACTTAGGACTTCAGGAAATTCTCAGCCAATAGAATGTATTTAACAAATGATTTAACTTAAATGAAGCATCAGAAATGCCCCAAGTTCACAAAAGCCTATTCCATTGAAATGTTCACTTCAGAGCCAGAAATGCTTGACTAGAGCCTAGGCATTTCCTCTTTCATTAACATTTTCCTTTCTGTGGCATTCAGTGTAGAATTTCTAACTACTGTTCCTCATATTTTTCTTGGCCCACCTCTTGTATTTAATTTTCATTTGCTGCTAAATCATTCAGCTTTTTACTACTGCTGTATAAATACGTGTTCAACCTTTCTGCTTGCAGTTGGTGGAAACATATATTACTGAAATGCTATCCTCCCAAACACATCATGTTTTCCCCATATGCGCCCTTGCATCCTGCTAGTTTTAGACCTCTGTAAGGCTGAAATTTTGTTCAAAGTTTGGGTTAGGATCTGGGTTTATTTTTAGTTAAAAGAATAATTCAGGCAAACACTGTGGTTGTTTTCGAAACATCTGTTCGTGCCTTCTCTGGACCTTTCTGTCAGACACAGTGCTGTCTCTGCCTGAAGAACATCAGAAGTGCCTTTCCAAAAGACTAGTATGTGTTAGTGGCTCATGAATAACTTGGAGGCTTTCTGTGACAACAAGGGATTATGCTAACTTGTCTCATGGCTAATCCTTGCTTGCCAGCAGAGCAAGAGTGTTTGCCCATATGGGAATAATTTTTCCCTGAAGCCTGTCAGCTACTGAGCCTAGAATATTGGTGGGAAAGACACATGACCTTCTGTGAAGTGACAATTTGTTTCACATCTCAGACATTAAAAGGACTTGTGTATATACAAAACTTCTTTAAACATTTCTGGAGAAACAGAGTACCCTCTCCTTGTAAAACTTGGCAGTTTTGCTTTTAGTAGACAAAATTAATGGAGAGTTAACAAGCAAAGGCTTAGTTTTCTATTACAGAACTGGGGAAAATGTTACAGAAAAAACCAGAAGCAGGCTCGTTAACACGATGTGTTAGAGCATACTTGCAACACTTCACCTGTCTCTCACTTAGGGTTTTTCCGAGCTATGACTTAGTCAGCATAGAGCAGGGATCACTCTGTTCTAAAGTTATGTTCAACCACACCAAATGCCCTAACCGTGAAAATCTGTCTCTTTCATATGTCTAATAGCTATCTCATTACTCTTGAGCACGCATGAAGTTTCAGTGTACCCTGGGAGCTGTGTTTCCCTTTACATTATGATTTAGGAAAATAAAGTAATTTTGATTATTAATTCATATTATGAGAAGGAATATGAAACTTTTTTAGTTTGATTAGCTAATTTCCTATAATATGCAAGAAGCTATTTGGAACATTAATTTCTCATCTGTTTTACATTCTTGGTTAGGAATTCAATTGAATTAGGGTGTTAGCTGACTCCTCCCTTCCCAAACAATGTGATGTCCACAGTGGAAACTTTTCCACTTGGCTGTGTAAGACCTTGAAAAATGTGCAGAAGGAAAAAATATTAATTGTACAACTACTCAGTTACACCAGAGATTGTGACACATCTTTGGTTTCTCATAGTAATCCTTTATAATAGACAAATAATACAGATCAACTATTTAACACATTAATTACTTTGTTCAGATTCCTCCCTCCCCTCTGCCTTTTTATTGGCTGCATTAATCCCAAATTTGCATCCTGTTAGATCTTGAAAGAGATATGCAAAATTTTTACCTTGGCATTAGCATGAGGAGTAGGGACTTCTAAAAGCAAGAATGATTAAGTAATGCTCATAATCTTATGTAACAAGCAGAACATTTCACTTATAACTTCAAATAGTAAAAAGTCAAAAATACAACAAAAAGTAGGCAGGAAGGAAAAACTTATGCACCTTAGACCTTATGAATGTATTTTAAAATATTTGGCACTGGAGTTTTCTTATTCCATGTCCCTGCCTATAGAATAACGTACAAAGAGCTACTAATTCTTCATTAAGCTATGAAAAGTACTTCTATATATGGGTGTCCCTTACCATGTCCCTTGGCCATCTGTTAAATAGAAAGAAAATGAGCTTGAAAAGGGCTACTGGTTATCTGTACTTCATGAACACCTGAAAGAGGTAATGCTGGATTTTCATAATGCTTTGTGGAAAAGGCAAGTTCATATGCTCATGACAAGTACCATGACAATGCCCTGGAATGGGATCATATAGAGAGGTGGTTTATACAGGACCAATGTTTTCTTGTTGTGCTAATTTAAGTGTGTATTTTAAATTTAATATTTATATACAGATGAGACAAATATTTGCATATATTTTCTCCACTTGTGTCAGAAATCTGTGATCTCTGATTTACTCAGAAGTCCCTAATGGCTGCCCCAGTCAACACCTTTTCTACACATTTATTTCCTGCTGCATTGGATGTAACTACAGGTTTGTACTTGAAAATGAGTAAAATTCTTTACAGCCTGTGGGACAAGCCCTGTCTGACAGCTCATTGATCTGGAAGTACCATCTGGAACTTCTACTGGGAAAAAGGAGTATAAAAGGATGTTTTAGTTCCAGAGGAATATGTCTTCTGAGTAGTTTGTAGCCTCCAAATGGAAAGAGGAGAGCACATAATAGCTCTACTATCTAGAAAATAGATATTGTTCACTAGCTCTGACTAGAAAGTCCTATTAATGCTGGCTAGTGGAAATTTCTGAAAGATTATTTGTAGGCAGCAAGTTTTATGAAAGATTATAGACTGTAACCACAAAGCATTAGATCTGATCACATAATTTCTTATCTTAAATAGAACTACCCATCGATTTTATTTTTTTTTTCATTTTATGTAGCTAATCCTTCCAAAACTTGGCAAGGTTTTAACAGAAAGATAAGGATGTTGAAAACATGACTTATTGCACTAAGGTTAGGATACCTAGGAATCACAAACATTTCACTAAAAAATTTTAGGATAAAGTGGAATGCTGAAAGTTATCTAAATTTCTGTAACAATATCTCCAGATGTGCACTAAAGCATTATAGTTCTTTAAGACACAATTTAATGTAGGTTGCGATGTAGAAAATAAAGTTGTATTTTTAAATTCAGCTTTGATATCTTAGGTTACATTGATTCAATTTTTTCTCACACAGAATTATTCAATTTGCCCACTTCAGACCATTAGTAAGTGGTCTCCAGAAGATCATACTTTACAGGTACTAAATGTGAACTGTGTGCCTTTGGTTGCCTTGATTTAAGAGTACACCATGCTGCTCTCACCCTTCAGCAGTGCCAGCCTTCACAGCAGGGCAGTCCCAGCAGTCACAAACTCTGCTCCCTTTTTCCCTGCCTTCCCCAGACAGTTCCTGACCCTGGTTCACCTCACTGACCCCGCCTGTAGGGTGATGTCCTGATCAAGCCTTGGCTTGTCCTCATCCCCAGGGAACATCCTGATGCCCGGGGCTGGGGCTGCCCTGCTCCTGGCTGGGGCTTTGGGACAGACCCCTCTGAAATCCCAGGGGAAGCCTCACCAGCACCCTCCTCACAGGGAGCCCAAGCCCTCTGGATGAGTAAAACAGACATATAATTAATGTTAAACTCCATTTGAATCTTTTCTGCACATTCAGTGGAGATCCTTGTAGGAAACGTTCCTTGTGCCCTGGTTTAGAAGTTTTCCATCTAGGGTAATAAAAGTCCAAATATATTTTAAACAAAATTAATTTTCTAGGAAATAGGAGGAATAAAATTAAACCCAAAATACAGAGTTCTTCATGAATCTTATCTAATTTGTTCAAAATAAAGCTTTTATTATAAACTTCACTAAAAATATCTATATCTAATCAAAACTGAAAAAGCCTTAACTTCCTTACTTTAAAAAGTCTGACTGTCTCGATGAAAATTAATGAATAGCACAGAATTCCAGCATATTTTGAGTTGGAAGGGACACACAAAGATCATCAAAGACCAGCTCCTGGCCCTGCACAAGGGTATCCCCAAGAGTGCCACCATATGCTCGAGAGCATTGTTCAAATGCTTTTTGAGCTCTGTTAAATTAAGCTGTGACAGCCTCCCTGGGGAGCCTGTTCCAACGCCCAACCACCCTCTTAGTGAAGAATCTTTTCCTGATATCCACCCTAAACCTCCCCTGACACAGCTCCAGGCCATTCCCTTGGGTGCTGTCACTGTCCCCACAGAGCAGAGATCAGTGCCTGCCCCTCCTCTTCCCCTCCTGAGGAAGTTGTACCTGCACTGAGCTCTCCCCTCAGTCTCCTCCAGGCTGAACAGACCAAGTGCCCTCAGCTGCTCCTCACACGGCTTCCCCTCAAGGCCCTTCCCCATCTTTGTGCCCTCCTTTGGACACTCTCTAATAGTTTAATGTCTTTCTTACATTGTGGTGCCCACAACTGTCCCCAGCACTGGAGGTGAGGCTGCCCCAGCTCAGGGCAGAGCAGGACAATCCCCTCCCTTGCCCGGCTGTGATGCTGTGCCTGATGCCCCCAGGACAGGGTTGGCTCTCCTGGCTCCAGGGCACTGCTGGCTCATGGTCAACTTGCCATCAGCCAGGTTCCTTTCCCTGGCACTGCTTTCCATCACCCCATTCCTCAGTCTGTCCGTAAATCCAGGGCTGCCCATCCCAGGTGCAGAATCCAGCACTTTCCCTTGTTGAACTTCATGTGGTTGGTGATTGCCCAGCCCTCTGATTTGTTGAAGTTTCTCTGCAGGGAATCTCTGCCCTGCAGAGATTCAGCAGCTCTTCACAGTTTTGTATCATCTGTGAACTTGCTCAATGTCCCTTCCAATCCTGCCTCCAAGTCATTTTTGAAGATGTTGAATAGCACAGGACCAGGATGGAGCCCTGTGGAACCTCACTAGCAACAGGTCACCAGTCTGATGTCACCCCATTCACTGGAGCCCTTTATGCCTGACCTGTGAGCCAGTTGCTTACTGATCCCACGATGTGTTTATCCAGCTGTGTGCTGGACTTTTTATCCAGAAGGATACTGTGAGTGACAGTATTGAAAGGTTTACTGAAACCCAAGAAAGATTATATCAACTGGATTCCCTTCATCAACTTAGGTGGGTTACTTTGTCATAAAAGGAATTGTACATTCAATTTAACCTTCTAACTTCTTTATCCTTCTACTGTCTTCCAGTAATGAAATGTATTTGTGTTGTTCAGGACAATTGCATTGTTTATTCTGGAGCTTGGGTTGGTCCACACGTCAGCTGCCATTGCTCTTCCTGGGTTTAACCCATTTGTGGCTTGGATCACTCCAGCTCCTATGATACAGTTTTAAAATACCTTTCCAATACAGCATTACAGTAGCAACCACCTCATTTATGAATTGAAGAATTTTATAGAATGCAGATGCCCATATTGTGCCATATAGTATCAAGGCCAGGTAATGGGCCAGGGTACTGTTTCCTGTGGAAAGTTATTTCAGCTCAGGCTGAAATCAGAAGTCTTTTACCCAGTGTAGTGCTTAGGGCAGGATCTTATATTCAAGTAGTAGAACAAGAAAACTGGTTTTAACTATTTTTATGCGTGCAGAAAAGATGTGACTAAATGTATATTTTCAGTGTCAGAAGAATAAAGAAATAGGCTAAAAATATTATGCAGTACTTCTCCTAAAACCTATATTTTTCATAAATGATTTCTTGAAACCTCTTCCCAGAAAATTGATGTGAAACATAGCTAGCATTTACTTGTAACTACTGTCAAAGTCATTATTAGTACAGAGTCAATATTATGTCATTACAGAGTCATGTCTACATATAACACAAACTATAGAAATAATTTGGTGCCATCTCCCCCACTTATGTATCTGGAGTCCCCTTACTTGTGGTGGAGTAGTACTAGATACAAGCTGTACTCCCCAGACTTCTTTTTGGGGGGGGTTTGTTTGCTTTAATAAGGAAGAGCAATAGAAATATTTAGATAATTACAAATTTCTAAATTATGATCAGTGTTCAGTTTTTTCTTTCATATTTCATTTTAAAATATTACTTCAATTCAGGGTACTCCCCTTAAAGGTCTCCTGCAACATTCTTTGTAGTTCCTGTTATGAGGAGAGGCAAAACCAAAAAATATCAGGTTGGATCCATTATTTTAATGAGAGAGACTGATCCCATAAATCATTCCTCATAAAAATACAAATAATTACTTCAATTTTGCCCCTTTATATCACTAAAGATGACATAAGGGTAAAGGGTTGAAATGTTATGAAAAGATCTAAAAATATATTTGAGACTTCAATACCCTTAGAGAATAATTTGCCCTTAATTATTGTCTATCAAAGCCTCTGACCTGTAGATGAACAGAAACACACCCAGAGAGAATGGCTGCTGTGGTAGCATTCCATCCCAAGCAGAAAGTTCACATTTCAAGAATACCTTTGCAGATGAAGAGCTGGACAGAAATAAAAAATTCTGTTTTCAACAACTGTTGAGGTCTTAAATCTTGTTTGTCTTCTTAGAACAAAACCAAAAACTTTCAAATATTTTTAGGAAAGGAAATTGTGGTGAAACATCTGTTTTCTGATCAGAAAGATCAGCTTTTGAGTTCATGTCTTTTGCCACTGGAAACAATCCACACTTGAAATTTCCCACTGTAAATGTTGTCAAAATCAATATTTCTCTAAAAGACATCCTGCTGGCTTCGATGCAGCTGCTGGTTTGACCAAAACCAAAGAAACAAGTTGTCAGACCTGTGGATTAGTTGGAAAAAAACTAGGTAGAAAAAATGGGAGGGGGACAGTAACTTTGATATTAGCAGTGTGGCTTAACTACTCCCCACAAGAAAGTAAGTGGGGAGCCAGGGTCACAGACAGCAGTGACCATCCAGGGTCAAATTCCATAATCACTGCAGATTGCTTCCTACTGCATGCAACTCTTCCTACTGCTTCTAATGAATAATAATTCCCTTTTAAGCTTTATAAAATACACATACTGACACTTGGTAATTCATGTTTGTTGTTGTAATTGGATCATACAAACAACAGAGACTTTAATAAATTTAAAGTTATTAGCAAACACAAAGGCAAATAGCTAGAGCTGAGTATGCTCTTTTTATTTCTTTGGAATAAATGCATAATGAAATTTTACTGAAAAAAAATGTCAAACTAGATTTTATAGGGGGCTCAGTGGGGCAACTCATTCTTGAATTTTACTGAAGCCTTACATTGTCCCTAGCTTCTCAGACAGTATGTTTCAGTTACCACCATATAATTCCAAATAAGTACTGTGAACAGATTCTGTTGAAGGCTTATATAACATTTATAGTTCTCAGCAAACCAGTATTCCCAACAGAATTTCTCAGTTTTTCCACATTTAAAATTCCTTTGTGCTTCAATAAATGTTGAGTCAGCTCTACTTTAGGCTAAGCAAGAGATTTTTATGAGAAACCATATGCATTGAGCTAACAAAACCTCAACACTTGATTAGAGGCAGAGATCAAGTTTATGATTCAATTTATTCTGATAAATGCTAATGCTGTATATTGTAGCCCTTACTAGTTCCTCATATGAGCATATTCTCCCTCCTTCTAAAGTAGTGTGATACAATCTCACTTGAATCAGGAATATCAGAGCTTTTTGCAATACCAAGAACCATGCTTTTTGTACATGGCATTCTGAATATTGCTAATATTGTGCAATGCTTTTCAGGGGACTTTGTTTCTCAGTGTCCCTGCTGATGTGTGCAATAAGGATGACCAGGTTGGGAAGACACCGTGTTTCAGCTGGCCTTGGGAAATGAGATACAGCTGTTCCCAAGTTTTATGAGTTTCTGAGTTATGCAAGCAATTTGTCATGACACACATAACTTCATGGTTTGCTTTTTGTTTGACCCTACTGAAGCTGAGATAAAATTGCTGGGGACTGGGATGATTTTGGCTGCTGTTGGCAGGAAGCAGAGTGACTCTTGAGACGAAGTGGCAACTATCAGCAAGAGCATATTATAACCAAATGCCAGGCAAAAGAAGGAACTAATCATAGGTAAATGCCTGCTCAAAAGCATGTGCAGAGCCCAGCCTTCCCCCAGCACTCTCTTGTTTTGTCTAAGACTTCTTCCTATCATCTGAGAGGAGGCAAAGACGAGAGGAAATGGGATAATGTTAAATCCTAATATGATGGATATGTTTCTAGGGTCTTGCATTACATAAATTTCCCTAAGAAACAATTCTGGAGGTCCTTACAAAAGCTGAAGTTTTACAAAAAATTCAAATATGCGTGATGCTACACTGCTTTGTGTGTCCCTGTCCTCTTAATAGGTGCTAGGAAGAGTAGTGCTTGTGGTGACATGTAGAGTATTATGACATTTTCTTTATGCTTTGTAAGTGTACTGTTGTGCTGGCTCTTCAAACCTCCATGGAGCCTCCTTCTCCTGCAGTCTCTGACAGGCATTCTGCTGGAACAATGCCTATGGCATTATAAAGGGTACAAAGATTCAGACTTGTTCCTTCTGTAAAAAGAAGGAGTTATAGTTTTGCCTAATGGAGTTTATCACAGGCAATGCTGTGTAACAACAGAAACATATCTAACTTTTCCACTTCTATTATATTTTCAAAGTACACAACTTTTTGCACAGAAGCCATTTAAACTCTAGTTAAAGGAATTCCCCTTAGCTCAGCTTGACCTAAGAGATGCTTGTTACCCTTCTTTCCATGTTTTCCATTTCCCAACTCTTCGGTGTGAAACACCAAGAGGATCTTCTGGTTGTTAGGTTGCAGGGGGTGAAGAGGAGGAAAATGAAGCAAAGAAGGAGAGGAAGTCACTTGACTTTATGGGATAGGGGTGATTTTGATCCAGCAGCTGGTGGAAACTCTTAGCTTCTGAGCCAGTCTTTTGCTGCTGAGACAGCCTCACGTGCTTTTTCTTTACTGTACACATGGCTTTCCAAGGACATGTGTCTTTACTTCCAAGACACATTTTCACTCTGTCAGCTTATGTTAAATGTTACCAATGAAAAAGGAAGCAAATAGAAGGTTTGCATTAACTCTTTAAGGAGAAAATTATATTTGCAAAAATCTCAAAAGGATTTTATATTTTTCTCTGTTTGTAATATGATATAAGGAAACATTCATCAGTTTATTTTTAACACATTTCTAAAGCAACCAAACAGTAGTTTGTCTCCAGAAAGACTTGATATTCAATTATGGAAAACTTTCATATGCAAAATTCTTTGATTAATACTGAGATTAAATGGGAGGAAGGTGCTATGATCCTGACACTCAACTTTGTTTGCCCAACAGACTTCTGTACTGCAGTTCAATATTGAGTTTATGGGGACTTTATCACCCAGATAGAGGGACGATTAAAAAAAAAGAAAAATATTTGCAGAAAAGCATACATTTGCAACATAATATGAGAGGCAGCCTCAATTCTTTCTCACAAGAAAATACCACAGAAAAGTTAAGGTCACAGATGAAACCACAGGTATGCGTTTGTGTGTGTTCTAAGCAGATATGAGTTGGTTCAGGAGAGCAGCAGCCAGGCATCATGTAAGAATACCAGCCCAAGGTAATACACCCTGCTTGACAGCAGTGGCCTGACTGGAGCTTCAGAGTTACCAGTTTGTAGTGGCTCCATGTGCAAATGACTTCCCATATGTCAAAGTGACCTTGTAGAAAAGCACATCAGTGAACTCTTACTGCAAGTCACTGTGAACTGAACTGAGTTTCTGAAACTATAACCCATATTCTGCCATCAGCTGGACACTTAGAATTTCCTTTCAGATCTAAAAGGGTGCTGAGCTCTGCTTCTGCATGATGTGTGTTTGGAAAAAATGCTGGGCATCAGTGGACTGTCAAAAGAGAAGTGCCTCTCCTCCTTATCTACCCTTTAAAATATTCTCCTACTTTCTGCTTAGTTCCTATTAAAGTTTCAGCCTAAATTTTCCTCAATTTCAAATTCACTAATTTTCACTTTTGGAAAATAGCTGTTTGGGAACCTCAGTTGTGCTTTCATTCTACAAGAAATCTTACCATTATTCTCCATGTGCCTTTATTCTGTGTCTTTCTGTCAGGCTGCAGAAGACAGAAAAGTCTCTGCAGGTACGTAGAACTTCATGCATATGTCTGAGGATAGCTGGCATTCCTACATACCACTATCTTAAAAATAAATACCAGACACTCCTACAAGATTTTCCTGACAATATATTGTTTCAGTTGCCCCTCAAGTATTTTATTTAACATATAGTTTACCAAGACATAGAAACTGTTTCTTGGAAAAAAATTGTATTCTTGTTTTTGCCCTAATTTTAAATCCCATTTAGTCATGCTATACCACTAGCAAAAATATGTTCCTCATCCTGTGCTATCATTTTCAGTACAGAACCCCTTTCAGAATTATTGCTCTGGGCTTTTGTTGATTTCCGTAGTTCTAATTAGGTTGTTTTGTCTTTTCTTACCAACTGATAACTGCCATTAAATATGCCATTTCTACTTGAAAAGGGAAGTTGGTCTCTTTGTGGCACTGTCCTCTTTACTGCTTAAACAATGAGGCTAAGGAATAGTTTAAGCCCCAGGCAACATGGTTATTATCTACACAGTGCTTCACTTTGAAAAGTTTCATTCTGCACTGTTCACTGTTTGTTTCCATGCCAACTGTGTGCATGACTGACAGGAACCTGCATCTCTCTATGAACAGCATATTTTATTTAACCACTCTGCACTTTCCTCTATTTATCATTGTCCTTTATGCAATGCTATTTGGTTTTAACTGCCATATTTTAAATCCTATCCAAATTACCTTTTCCTCTCTCATTAGCTTGAAAACTGAAATATGCCGCAGCCCAATAAATTGTTCCATGCAGCTGGGCTCAGATATGCTTAAAAAACACCATGTGTCTGTCGGTGTCTTTGTCTGCATAGTGAGTGGAACCCTCACAATACAGTCTCTATGGCTGGTGCCAGTGTCTCAGGCAAGGAACAAGAAAGTAAGATAGGAATAAAAGTCTCTTTAATATCAAATTTTAAATACTTCTACAGATAGAGCAGGGCAGGACTTGGCTGACACAGGACCAGGACCCAAATCTCCCCCTCCAAGCTGCCTGTGGCTGCCACTGTCATGAGCCAGACAGAAGCAAGAGACAAGTGTTCTCTCAGGTTTGGCAGGACCCTGCCATGGCAGGTATCTCTCTCACAACCAATTTCCTGCTTTGGGGGTTGCCACAGTCTGAGGTTGTTCCCAACAGGCAGTTTGGGCACTGTCACATGTGTTTTGGAATGTAAGTGTTTGACCATGTAGATGTGGCCAACCCATGCCCTATGGCCAAGGGATGGACTCTGGAACTTCGTAGGTTGTATAGTTGTTTTTCTCTTCCTTTTGCTGTATTTTTTTCCCCTAATCTGTTTTTTAGCTCTCAGATGAAGAAGGAAATACAAATCAGCTTTCTGTTAATTTTCAGTCCCATTCCCTTGTCACCAGGCTATTTGTCTTTTACTTAGATAAAATGATTCATGTGGCCTTCACATATGTTGTATACATACACAATTTTATGAAATATTTGTAGATAATTTGCTTTCAATGACTTTGAGTATGCAAATCTGCTGGGTTATTAGAAAGTAATGAATTTTGCAGCTGGAATATTTATTTACAGCATAGCAAACACTGAAGTATAGCTGTGACATCAGTACTTGGAACAAATGACCCATTAGTCAAGAAAGAAACTTGACCTTCTCTGTTTGCATGGTACTCCTGTCCCCAAATCTCTTTTATTTCCATTTACAAGTCCCAGTTGCTGACATTTTAGCCTAAAAATTGTAGCTATAATTATGGATTAAAGTAGATGGACTATAAAAAAGCACTTAATCCAACATAATTCTTCTTCTTAATAACTGTACTTAAGAAGTTGATGGTCGAATGACATTCTTATTGCACGTGCAGTCATTGTAAATGATAGCTTAAAATGTAGACAACTATGGAGTGTATTAGTAGTAGATGGTCCATTACTGGAAAAGAAACTTACCATGTTTGATGGTAATCCATAGAAAAAAATGGGCAACGCTATGGGGTTTATACATGATAGCTACTACCCAGACTGAGAAATCACCATATTTCTACCCCTGGAGCCAGAACCTGAACAGAAAATGAGAGAGCAGGAGGAAGCATGATTTTGCTTCAAGCTTCTATTTGGACAGGACCTCTTCATATTCACATATTACCTGGCTTACTTCTAATCCTTTTGTCTGCCTCTGCTCATGTTTTGTAGAACTAGTAGCCCTTTGGGCCAGAAATTTTCATTAACTGTGAGATAAGGGGAGTTATGTGTAGTGAGAAGCTTGGAAAAAATGGTCATTTACACATTGTGTGGTGCTGAAGACCATCTCTATGAAATAAGAGAATATAAAAGTTTATTTATGTATATGAATGAATGAATGAATGAATGAAGATAAGGGAAATAAAAATAAACAAATAAAAAGAATTTACAAAAAATATAATGGCAAAATATAATTACATCATCCATCCTTTCATCACTGCAATTTCCTTTTGATTATTCTTCTTCTGTACTAAGGAAGATCTTAAAAGACTATCAAAAAACCTTTTAATGCATCAGAATACACAATATTTTTGTCTGTAAACTCAACTGAGCCTAGAATTTTCTATTCCATAAAGTACTTCTTTTTAAACTTAAAACTTTACTCAAATCAAAAATAATCACATTTAAGAGGAACTATACAAAATATATCTGCGCTGTACAGAAATATGGATTCTTTTAAGTTACCTAGTCTGATTACATTGGAGATGAGTTGTAACAGCATTCTATCAAGGCTTCTAAAACTAAAGTGAAATCTGACAAAGACTTACTGTGAGAGTTGGACAGCCAAATCTGTAGCGTATTTTGATTCTGTGGCTGATAACTTCTTCCCTTCCCTTCCCTTCCCTTCCCTTCCCTTCCCTTCCCTTCCCTTCCCTTCCCTTCCCTTCCCTTCCCTTCCCTTCCCTTCCCTTCCCTTCCCTTCCCTTCCCTTCCCTTCCCTTCCCTTCCCTTCCCTTCCCTTCCCTTCCCTTCCCTTCCCTTCCCTTCCCTTCCCAGCAAGCATGATTATTCTAAATGTCTCTCCAGGAAAGGAAACTTATAATTTACTGAATGGAAAGAATTGTATCCTCTAGAAGCTAAAAAGTAGCTTGGAACTTTTTGCCTTCCATTACTTTGTCAGCCTTCATAACTCTTCCCCCCCTGTAATTGAAGCTCTCTTGCCCAGGAGAGTGTATGAAACACAGCCTGCAGCTCAAGGGGGAAAGTAAAGTACTGCTCTTCAGTTTCTTGTGAGACTGCCAGTGCTCAATCAAGGCTGCCTCAATAACTTGTCCCTGAAGAAAAGAAATGTATCTTCTCTCTGCAGTTTTGGCTTCCCATCTGCAAAATACATTCATTGAATTGTCATTTTTACTCTTATTTAAGCAAGGAAGCTCAAATATAGCACATAATCTTTGTTACTTTAAAGAATATAGGGTAAAGATCCAGAAAAACTGAAAGACTTATCTAGTTTTATGTTTAAAATGTTGCTTTATTCTTTGTACATAATTTGTACCAAATAATTTATGCTTAGACATACATCATGCACTGTTCTGACAGAGCTTTATACCATACTTATTAATGAGCACATCTGTCTCAGTAGCACAGGGTAAAAGCATTGTTTGTGAAATCTGCACCAGAGAATCAAACCTGGAAAGAAGAAAAAAGGAGGAGGGGTTTTCTAAAGTATTTTTCCCGTTTTAGTGGCTTCACATAATGAGTCATATAAAAAAACTCCTTCATTTATAAAGAATACAACATAAGATACATAACAGAATGTGTTCTTTTGTTTCGTCCAAAAAACGACATGTCATGAAATAGACATTTATTGGGAGATACAGTTTGAGTTTATTGAGATAATGCATGAATTAAGAAAACACAGAAATTAGACACATTGGGTGAAACATATTAATGAATGCAGGATAGAGAATCAAAATTTGCAGGAAATATTAATGTGACTTTGTAAAAAGACAGCCCACCAAAAAACATCAGTAGGTTTACATTTTCTATAATAGCCAATGAAAAACAACCACATATATGGGTACAGAAAAGAGCAACATATTAGATGTGGAGGATTACCCCAACAAAATGTATGCTGTGCTTTTCTTTGAAGTAGCATAACAATTCATTCCTGTTCATAAGTATTTCTTGTTTTTCCCATTATTTTTTGTTGCTGTTTCTTTTTCTTTGCTTCTTATGGACAAATTAAAAACCAGGACTCATAGTCTCCCCTTTTTATATTTACTGTTGTTAATAACTTGTGCAATGATGGGGAATAGGACAAGAGAAGTGAACACTGATAGTAATTTCACCATGATTCAGACAAATCCTTCATCACCTCCTTGGTTGCTTTGACTTGTCCTCTATCTGCTCCCTAAATCTGTGAACAGGCATTCAGAAAAAACAGTATTCTTCTCAGAGAAGATTTCAACAAAAAAAAAAAAAAAGAAAAAGAAAAAAGAAGTCTCTTGGATTTTGTTTGATGGTATTTGAAAAAAAATTTCCACCCCAAAGACATGTCCAGGTTGTTTAAAGAGTTGCTCCTAAAATACATGAAGTTAATAGAAGCAAGTGTGGCCAATTTAGAGCTAAGCAGGAGGGTGGAGACAAGGTTTTCAGGACTGGTAGTGAACACACCTGCTTTGTGCCAATGGCTGGGGAAGATATTAACTGAGAGAGCTCCTGTGCTTCTATCTAAATACAGAAAAAACAATCTAAGATCTTCTGGCATGGTGTTCCTCACACAGGACTTAACCTTCGAGAGTACTTTACTACTTGGTTCACTATCAACAACTTCCCTCTGGATCTGACTGGAGTAGTTGTATTTTCAGCACATGAAAGCACATGGTCTTGTAGAACAACAACAAAAAAAAGCATTTAAATTGCATTTTTTTCTCATAAAGTAAATTTACCTTGTAGGCTTCATAGAAAATAACTGTAACAAGTGCTTGGCCTCGACAAGGAAAAAAAAATGAATTGGATCTAGTTTCATTATGTTCACTTCTTCTGGAAACTTCACCTAGTAATAAAATAGTATGTTTTTTTTAAAAAATCTTTCCAATTTCTGTTATTCTGATCTGGTCCCAGCTGAAGCCTTATTACTTTCCTGTTGAAGGAGGCTAAAAGTTAAAGCATGCTCTTCCTGGGAACAGCAGTGTCTCCTCTCTGTGCAGTACTACAAAGCATTCTCCCCCTATTGAGTTCCAAGTCAGGTTTACCCTCAAACCAAAGTCCCATGTGTGTTCAAACACCTGTCCTGGATTCTTGCCCTTCTTTGTGACTATTTCAAGAAATTACCTCTAGTAGAAAATGCGTCCAGTGGAATTTTGATGTTAGGGATTACAGTGGGCCAGTGGCTCAAAATCAGTCAGTTATTGACCTGCCAGTCAGCACTGAATACATTAATGAATCAAGGGTGAGACGCTCATATGAAAAAACACCTGGTTAAGGATTCCAGTACCTGTGGCACATCAAAAAGGGAAAAAATATTGTATTAACAGCAAAATCAGGTTCCTTCTTCTCAATAATACTTTTAACAAGATAAACTGTCAATAAGTAGATAGCATTACATCATAAAACTCCTCTAAATTTACGGCTACATTACAAGCAGCCAGGATACATTGCCAAATACAGTATATTAACTTTTTAACTGCAAATCAACTTTACGGTTTGCATGTGTTAAAAACATTTCTTTTATACTGCAAGTAACACTTGAAATATCCCCCTCTGGCAGTAGCAAGGGATGATTTTCAACCCAGAGAACACTGGGCCCAGTGAACAGGTTCTGAAGTACATTTTATATTCACAAAGGCTTAGCTGAAGAAAAAGTGGTGAAAGTGTCCAAAGACAGGACACTCACTCATGACTTTGTATGCTGTGTAGTTAATATGCTTGCTTTCCAATAGTTCAATAGTTTCAAGGCAGAAATTGTTTCAGTCTGAAAGCAATAAGCTTGATAAGTTTAAAAATGAAGACGAAAGGAAGGTGTAGATCTCCTCTGAACCCCAAAGACTGAATACTATTAGTTTACTTATGTGGAAAGATAAATTTTTGGCCCACTTCATTGAATGCAAAAATTATACAGATATTGAGAACCTGAATGCTAAACAATGGGCTATTTTGCAATATTTGTAAGCAAGTGTTTTTGCTTAATTCAATTAGATATTTTTCAGTTCCTTAGAAATCTGCTCTACAGATTTCCAATTTTAAGAGTGTGTCTTTAGAGTCTGAGTTTCAATAGCTTATTTTCCTAAGGAAAATTCTAAATAAATTATAATTTACAAAACAATCCAAAATGGCAATTTAAATTTAATTAGCTTTTAAATTTAACTTTTCCTAATATGTGAACATAACAGCTTTGGACAGAGAAATGAAAAAGAATATTTGTGTACAGATTTATTGAAGAAGAAAATTTAACAGAACTTAATTTGTCTTTAGAGATGTCTTAGGAGACACATAAAATACACACTACAGCAAATTTTGTCTCATTGTTCTTTATTATGAGTGTGAAAAACAAAACAAAGACCAGCAAGAACTGTCTGTGTCTTCCTTCATGAAAATGTAACCAGTGATGTAAAAATTAGAGAAAATAAAAAGAGTGAGTAGTTTCAGAAAAGAAACATTTTCAAAGTCTTCCATTATGTATGAATGAGTCTTGAGGATGGCTTTTCTCTGTGTTCTTTTCTGCTTTTGGCAGTAATACATCTATTCTTGATAATGTGTGAATTAATATGTTTAACTCCTGTTGAAAAACTGTAGAAAGTTTAATAAGAAGTTTCTATAATATCCTAAGAGAGCAGTGTTCTGGCAGAAATACAGAAAAAAATAGTTAAATGAATGTGACTTTGTACTTGTGGGCTAATTCAGGTAGACATAACCTTGGGGTCCTTAAAACAGTATTAATATATTTTCAGGCATCATTGATAGCAAGGTAATTACAGATACTTAAGGGCTGTTTCTGATTTATTTAAAAGTCTAAGAGTCAAGTGTGTGTGATTTGAACTATGACTCCTTCCCCTGCATTTATAGATTTTTCAAACACCTTGAAGTTCTTGAACAAAATTTGCATATTTTTTCTGTAAGACTCAGTGTGTGGCTGTCAAGCTCAAGACAGGTGAAGTCTGGCTTTGAGAGCTTTGACAGGTATTTGATGGGTGTCTGAGGTTCTGCAGTTCTTAAGAAATAAAGAAACATGTAAATTCAGAGCTGTTTGTATGAGCCAGAATACAAGAGAGAATTGATATTTAAACTATGGACATCACTATTTCCAACTTTTACGTCTCAACAGGCAGCTGATTGGGAGCCAAATTCAGAGAATATTCAAATGAAGTTCCACAGCAAGATCTATCTTCTATTGCATGACAATCTTGGAATGTTTATTTTAGTATTTTGATTTGCGATTCAATTCAGTAGGTTTTCATCATTACACAAACCCCACTTATAAACATCGACCTAGCAGAATATGGGGTATTAACGATTGTGACTGAAAGATTCTTACTCCCTTGCCACTGTGCAAGTTAAAACACTCTGAAACTGTCTATTAAAACATGAGTCATCTCATAATAAATAACCAGTTTGTCAGGCTTAATTTATCCTAGGTAAATTCAAATTCATCTTCCAAATCACTGTTTGGAAAATATGTGTTTGAAAATGTCTTTCCAGAGGACTTTGTCCACAGTCTTCCTGGGGTTAGGCTGGGTATCTTGATTTTCGCCTTCTTCATGGTTGATAGGAAACTTCTGTGATTGTTATCACCTTTCAAAAATTACTTACAGTGACTTTCTGATGATATATGCAGGAATGCACAGGGATACATCTTCTCTAATCCTGCAGTCTTCTTCATGTCCAGATGGCTTAAGTGTTCCCTAACTGTTGCCTTGTGACTGACACTGTATTCCCACAGACTCTGCAGTGCTACCACATCTCATCATTTCCAGTGATGTCATGGACATCTGACACTGCATGGGCCCTAAATTCCTCCTACTTATTTTTCATGTGCATGTATTTGAGTGCAAACACTTGAGATAGGTTCTAGCCATACCACTACCTGAAGTGGAGTGAGGGAGATGCCCTGTCCTCTGAGTGCTCTCCATGGTCCCTTCACCCACTTTCCTTTGGGCACCATCCTTGGTGCACCTAGTTTAGAATCATAGAATAATTTGGGTTGGAAGGGAGCATAAAGATCATCTAGGTCCCATTCCCCTGCCATGGACAGGGATGCCATTCACTAGACCAGGTTGCTCAGTGCCCCATCTAACCAGGCTTTCAACACTTACAGGAGTAGGGCATCCAGAACCTCTCTGGGCACTGTGTTCCAGTGCCTCATTACCCTTTGAGTAAAAACTTTCTTCCAAACATCTAATCTAAAACTGTTCTCTTGCACTTTAAAAGCACTGCCCCTTGTCCTGTCTCTATCTTCCCATATTAAAATTCTTTCTTTCTCCTTGTTATAAACTCCCTCAGGTACTGGAAGGCCAAAATGAGGTCTCCCTGAAAGCTTCTCTTCTCCACGCTGAACAACTCCAGTTCTCAGCCTGTCTGAGAGCCAACTGCAGGATGGGTGGCTGATCAAAGTCGTGTTTTTCCTCACAGAGCATCTACTCCTGCCATATTTGCAAGAGGAAACAGTTTCACTCTAGCATAATTTTTGCTGTAGGTCCTCTGCTAGCTTTCATAACAACAGGCAAACTTCACCCTTTCCTCTTTTGTGTGCAACAGACATGGACATCTTGAAAATCTCTTTGATTGAGTTTGTTTTTATTTTTTCCAAAATCTGTGTGGAGAAAAAGTACAAATATTCTCAAATTAGAATTTGTTTAGAGTTCTCTATGGCACCTTATGAAAGTAGAGATCCAAAATTCTGTCATGTCCATAATTACTGCCTGAAGTACTGACAAAAAAAAAATAGATTTCAGGATTAATGTATTTTGCAAACAAAGGAACACTAGAAGAAGGAGCCAAACAAGAAAACAGCTAGCAGATGCTAGGCTTATGGTGCACAACATACAAATATTTTCCTTCTGAGGGCACATCTATTATTTACAAAAGAAAGTTTAGAAAATAAGTGGTGGCAAGCTTCTGGGTTGCTAAGAATTCCTAAAGACTGAGCTAAAGATTTTAGTTTAGTCCACATAGCAACTATTTGGAGGGAGTCTCACTTTTCATGCAGTCATCTTAATTAGGAATTTACTTCACTAAAGGTAAAAAGCCCAATGTAAGAAATATAAAATGTATTCCTACTAAGAATGACCTTAAAAACGATAACTGGTTTTGTGTTGCTATAAAGCTATTTTTAATAGGAATACTTTCACGTTTAGATTTCTACACACTTACTGTGTCAAAGCCTCTCTAGGATTCACAAAAGACCAAATTCTAGCCCTGCTAGAAGCTTCCCCATACTTATCTGTTCAATTGGCAGCAATTATCTGTGGCTCTGCCACTCTACCGTCATTTCTGGAATAGTAAAAAGAGTAGCATACAAGCACCAAATACTCATCTAACTTGTGTCTTTTTCCTCTTTTTAACTTAATTGTAAAAGCAAAAAAAAAAAAAAAAAAGAAAGAATAGTCTATAATCATGCGGGATCATCACATTAAATAACAGGTCAGAAGGCCAGAATACAATACAGAGCTGCAAAGCCTAGAATGTGTAGCAGTCTGTTCCAGGACATTTAACCTATTGACCTGTGTATATACAGAGCCTTTTGGACAATTAACAAATCTGTGTGAATTCAGGAATATGAGAATGTGGCCAAAAAAAATAGGTGGAACAACTATATGGCATTTTTAGGAAAGGTCCTTGGAAGCTGTTTGGGAAATGCATTTCCACATGTGCAGCTGAACATTGATAAACACACACATGCCATTTACATGCTTGCACACAGTGCACGGGGGAGAAGGTCAGTGATAGAAGCCTAGAACAAACAGTGTTGTGTTTTGGCTGTGGAGGAGCGGTTACGAGCATGGAAAAGAGTCTGCTCTGACACCACTGATGTGAAAATGAATCCAGGAACATGTTAGCTGGAGGATTTTCCAAAGTCTGAAACATCCCACAGCTGCAGCATTTGTTTAAATAGACACTTGTTTTCTGAGTGAAATTACTTAGTAAAAATGCTGTGAAAACAACAAAGACAAGTAAGTTTATACCAGACATTTGTAGCCAGGGTTCTTTACACAGCTGAGCATCCACAAATGTGACAGCAATCAAGTGCACAAGATTTTCTTTTCCTGTGTTAATTGTTGTGATGAAATTGTTTCTCAAGTTTGGAGAAGTCAGTAAAAAGCAACTGGGAGTAAGGAAAATGGTCCCAGACTCCTGGCAATCAATAAAACAGAGCTGAAATGTAAACAGCATGGTGTAGGTAGAAGAATTTCTTGCTAATCTTTCTGTTATTCTTTAGTAGAACAGCCTTTTTCCCGGGGTAATGGTCTGAGGTAATGAGTTCAGAAGTGTATTTCCAAGACCTAATGCATCAGACTGGAGACACATGGGCTTGTAGCATAACAAGGAGGCAATTGAGACACTAGTGATGGCCACACTGGATGGCTGAAACATCACTGCATGAGCCATGAAACAGGTAGGAGAAAGAGTGCTGAGAGTCCTGAAATCTACTTTCTTCTAAAGATAACTAGCACTTTTTATTTTTGCCTGAATGCTAGTATCAATCTGATGGCTCATGCAAATAGGAAGAAGGATCAAAGAATGTGTCAGTGAAGTAATCAAATGAATCATAAAAAATTACAAAAACACAGTTTTAGAAGTAATTCTCTTTGTTTTTTGCTATCCCCAGTGTTTCTCCATGTTTTCACCTTTTTTTTTCTTCTTCAGTAGTCCTAGTGCTAGTCCTACTGCAAACATATTTTATTGCATAAAAGTGTATGTGCTCCATGATGACAGACACTGTGGTAGAAATAAACCCATGTCGTCAATATCCAGTGCTTCCCAACAGAAATTTTCTGTTTTCCCATACCAGAGCACACCATATGTCCTTTCTCAGATGTCAAGGACTGTGGATAAGTGCAGACCTGCCCAAATTTCTTTCTTCAGCCTCCTGAAGCATGAGACACATGACCTCTTATTCATTGCCATGTTTCTAGAAGTTTGGGCAATCTAACTCTTAGCACAGATAAATACCACTTAATTTTGGGCTAGCTTTGCCAATTAATTTCTTTAATCCTTTCAATTGTTCTTAGTCTTTAAAAACTTTGTTTCACAAATCCACCTATGTCTATCATTACAATTTTTTTATATGATCACAATTTAACTTCCTTTATCTCTGCAATATTTCTTTTTTCTCTTTGATTCTTTACTGATCTTCTCTGAGAATATTGTTATTTATGTGTCTCCCTTACCTTTCTTTTTTTTGCCAAACTGTTTCTGACTGTTTCCTAACATTATTTTCAAATCGTCATCTATGCTTGTTGTGTCACCTACTCTATTTTCCTTTCCACTTGTCATAATGTTATTGCCAAAGCTTATCAGCAATGATTTAACATGATAATTATCTGCAATAGTGGAAATTCTGTACATAATTTGCTTTATTAAATGCTCTAGGGCCTTGGGTTTAGAACCAGTTCCTATGATGCTATAGTAGAAATTCACTGATTCATTTGAAATATATTTATGGTTAATTTTGTTCCACTTTTAATAATTATGGTTATATTTAGGATTGTTGTAATTTGAGCATATTAATTTTCATTAACCAAGTTTCATGTCTTTAACTAAGACGAGAGACATAAAAAGGCACTTGGGATCCTCTGTCTGTAAATTCTCAGTGATGCGAAGCCGGTTCATTTTTGCATCATTGAACAAGAAAGATGAGGTGTTGATTTTCCAGGTCAGCTGCACTACCCTTGTCCTTTTATTCCAATATAGTTAAAAAATCTTCATTCTCCTGTAAAGGAGGGAAGAGATTGAGGTGTTTCCAAGTGTAAAGGAATCCCAAGCTAGAGGAAAGTCATCTTAATGCTAATTATTCTTCACTACTATTGCAGAAGGTGTTTTGGGCAAGGCAAAAATGGAGCACACTGCATTCCTCCAGGCTGCAGCAAAAGAGAAATGCCTGTATGATATTCCCAGTAGAACATTTTTTAGCAAATTTTACAATCAAAAGTGAACCAAGCTGGTGCTGATTCTTCTCTCTCACATTGCTTTTTCCCTTGTCAATATCCAGGGAAGAACCTGATCATTATGCTTGTTTTTGAAGAGGCCAAGTTCAGCACCAGTAGTTAACATTCACAATACATAAATATTACTAATAAAGTTGTGTAATGTACTGAGCATTATTCTAGTTGTCTTTGAGATGTTTAATTATTTTCCTGATATTTTCACCTGAAAAAATTTATACTTATCTTGTTTGATTTTTCCATCAGAATTTCCTCCTGTATTATTTTGGAAATGAAAAAAAGCCATGAATATTAAGGCACATGAAATATAAGAAATTTGTCTCAGTAAATGTGACCTTGCAGAACTATGGAAAATGCTAATTCTAGGGAGTTTGTTTCAGCAGAATATGTGATGACATTTTACCTGGCATATACTGACTCTTCTTTACAAAAGACAGAAATATAACAGCTACTGAGAAGAAACTAACTTATTCTAGCTGAAACCAGGACAACAGTGTTGAAGCTTGGGATAGCATCAGAACCTACATTTTTCTCTGCATTTATCCTCTGAACTACTGGAAGTATAATCTTTGTTATGTTGCAGAATAAAGATCAAAATTTACTATCATTTCATGTTAAAGACTGCAATATAGACTGCAAATGTTCAGACATATATATATATATATATATATGTATATATATGAGTGTTTTCTAAAAAAGTGTTTTCTAAATGCTTTCAATTTTACTGGTGTCAGTTGCACAGCGCATTTCCTTCCCATAGCACATGATCAATATTACGGATCAGTCATAAAGAGTGGGGATTGTGCAAAAATCAGGTACAGACAGTTCTCTTATACATCTGAGCACCTGAAACTGTTTATTGGTAAATATCAAATTTATTTTTAATGGTTTTAAATGGCAAAACAGTCAATTCAATGCTCACAGGAGTCAGAAAAAAACTACTCTGAAGCAGTACAGAAACACTGAAAAGAGAAGCTCTTTACACAGCTCTTATTTCTTTGAAATATCGCACTAATGTCTTACCAGAAATTGGCAGCAAGGTAAAAAGAGAATATTAATAGATTAATTCTTTCATGAAGGAAAAAACAAAACCCCTAAACAAAAGTGTGGATTCAGGCAAATCCAGTTTTAAATTGTTCAACTCTGCCTTCAGATTATTTTCAGAAGCATTTCCTCTCAAGACTGCAAATAATTTTGCAATTATAAAGTCTTTCTTGTGAAATGATGAAATCTCCTTAGATGAACTCAGCTCAGCACCAGCATGGTCGTGTTAGGCCCAGTTAAGAATTCTTACAGGGAGGCTCTACCCACCTCTTCAGCCTTGAGAATTCTGCTTGGAGTCTCAAGAGCTACAAGCAAGCTGATACTTTCTTAGTGCACGCTAGGGAATTTATGCTGTACTCTAAAATACACTCAGTAGGGCTGCTCTGTTATGAGTTTGGCCAAAACAACCAGTGGCTTAAGGAGAGCTTTGCTAGGAAAAAACCCTTGGAATTTCTTCCATGAACTCTGCTAGTAAATTTGGTTCTTAAAAAAAAAACTCTTTCTCGTTAAAATTCTCTTAAAAGTAAGGGGTAGAATCTACAGCAACTTAGTCATCACATCTTTTCCTACAGGCAGAAAACTCAAGAGTATTAGGCCTTATAAAAAGCAAATATGGTCACCCAAATGCACACACAGTAATTTTTATATTCTTCATTCCATTGCTACTAATAATTGTGTTCTTACCAAGCCATCTAGGAAGACAAATGATTGTATCAAGTGGGTTTTCTATAGACAAGGGACACTGGGATGAAGAATTTCTGTTAATACGATTTATGGAGAGATAGGTTTTGCAGGTGCTCCAGGTTATACATTTGGATTTCCAAATCTTCACCTAATATTTTTTCTTTCCATAGTGGCTATGGTAGATTAATCTTTATCCAAATATCCTTAAAAAGAACGTTATGATTTGACGTGCCAAAACTGCATATGAATTTTGAAACAGAGAAAATGTTCATGTTTGCTGTAAGAATTGGCACCCATTCTGTATCACTTCAAGAATGGTTCCTGAGAAAAGGATGAAACTTAGTTTTAAAGGAAAATCCATTTATAAAAGGGGATATTTATTATTTTTATATATATTTATTAATTTTTAATGCTTAGTAAGCAGAAGTGGCTCTCTCCTTCTATATTGAAATTAACTTTTTCATTCATACTTTTCGACTAATGCTAAAAAAAATATTGATTTTGGCACATTTTATCCTCTCTCTGCAATTTGTGGAAGAGAGCATAAGCCAAATTCAGGCATGGCACGTATGATATAAGCAGCTCCCTGAAATCCAATGTATTTGCCTGAGTGTAACATGATGGGCTGTACAAGAAGAGGCTACAGAAGATCAAGAAAAGGTTTCTATTCATTTTATAGTAAGTCCTTCTGGCTTTTGAGGTACTAAACAATCTTGCCCTTTCAGTGGTGTTTAGCTATATACTGGCTTGCATTGCTGAGAATGTGGTCAGCTTGGTCCCCTGGAACGAGGGCTCCCAACCATGGGAGGGATGGTGAGTTCAGCCAGAAGGAAGGGTGGGACCATGCCTCCTGTCAATAGGGTGTGCACCATCCAGAACTGGCACCAGAGACTGTGGGTTTGCCTCACAATAAGAGGAAATGGGTTTGAGAGCCATAGACTGTCTCAGAGATGTATTTTTATGGCAGACCTTCTGCATATTACTTCACATCAGCAGTGGGATTAATAAGGTAAAATAGAGCATTTCTAATGTGTTTTACACAGTAAAGTCACGCCAAGGTTGTGCCAATAAGACTAAGAAGCTGTGTAGCAGATAATTGCTACCTATTATTTATTATTATTATATACTATTGTTATAGTATCCCCCTAGAAAATGATAAAATAGAACTGGCAAATTAGTGTTTTCTTTCTTTCTTTCTTTCTTTCTTTCTTTCTTTCTTTCTTTCTTTCTTTCTTTCTTTCTTTCTTTCTTTCTTTCTTTCTTTCTTTCTTTCTTTCTTTCTTTCTTTCTTTCTTTCTTTCTTTCTTTCTTTCTTTCTTTCTTTCTTTCTTTCTTTCTTTCTTTCTTTCTTTCTTTCTTTCTTTCTTTCTTTCTTTCTTTCTTTCTTTCTTTCTTTCTTTCTTTCTTTCTTTCTTTCCTTCTTTCTTTCCTTCTTTCCTTCTTTCCTTCTCTCCTTCTCTCCTTCTCTCCTTCTTTCCTTCTTTCTTTCCTTCTTTCCTTCTTTCCTTCTTTCTTTCCTTCTTTCTTTCCCTCTTTCCCTCTTTCTTTCTTTCCCTCTTTCCCTCTTTCTGTCTTTTTTTACTCTTTTACATTCATTCTTCCAACTTTGACTTAAAATTCATGGTATATTTTGGATGCTTACTATGCTTGAAATCGCTCATAGTCTTACTGGTATTATGCACTTCACTCAGTTCCACTGTTTCACCAGATACTGGTTTTCATTTCTTTTTCTTCTTGGTCCTTTTCAGCTGTGAAAAATATATCACTTTATATGTTCATGTATAAGCCCATTATATGGGCCATTATATTGTATGATTTTTTAAAGTATGTGCAGGGTGAAGAATGAGTTCTCCCTCTCAATGTGTTTATTTCTGAAAAAAAAATTAACTAAACAAAGCAATAATGTTTGGGGTAAATGACACTAGCTGAAAATAATTTTATGCTAGTGAAAGCTGCATAAAGATGAGTCTCTAATTAAGTTCAGGTGCTGCTTAAATTTAGGGGTAAATATAAACTATTAATAATGATATCCTTTTAATATTACCTTGAAACAATATTGAATTGTGCAAATATATAAAGATTTTCATTTAGGTTGTAAAATCCTGAGATTATAATTTGGCTCTTATGCTCTTGTCAATTAGGATATCTTTAGTGAAATCAGAAACACAGCCTGCTCTGAGTACTCTAAGTTCATATTCCTTCAGCCAAGATACATTGTATGAGTAATTGGCTACTTGGGTTAAACGCACCATGTCCATTTTAGATCAGACATTTCTCAACCCCATATAAATTATCAAAATAGTTTGGAAAGCCAGTTACCAGTAATGGTGTATTTGGCAGCTAATGGCAACAATTGCATAATCAGCTTTCATTTTCTATTGTCCAACGTTCTAAAAGAAAAAGCATTACATACCATAGGATGTGGGATTTTTTTCCTTATAACAATTTTCAAATTGTTATTTAGTGCCCTAGAGGAAACCTAATTAATAACAATGTTCTCAGGTATTCATTTGAATGCAGTCAATAAAAACACGTTTATAAACTGTTCCCCAATGAGTGTCAGAATCCTAATTTTTTACAAGTCACACGGCCAAGTTGCACTAAAGACAGGGATAAATAGTTCTATGGAATAAGGGAACTTCTCTGGCAGCTTTGTGCCTAGCCTCTTTTTCAGACAAGGAGTATGGGCTGTTTCCCAAGATTGTTATTTGTGTTCATAAACATAACTGATATAACCATGGTAGATAGGAATATTCAAGGACTGGGAAATCTAACTGACATTCACAGAATGGCCAGCTGTCAGAGGAACCCAAAGAGGGAGAAAAGCACGGAAGAATTCTTTGTATGTGGTTTGCAGGCACTCTTTTTATGCATCCTTTGTGAAATTTCTGTTTTTCTCTAGTAATCACCCATGCATACCTTCTATATTTCTGCTTATTCTTTCACTTTCCGTGGCACTACTATTGTGTCTCATGCTGTCACTTAAAACAACTTCTTTTTGATCACCCTTCTTGGATTTAATTTAGTCACTTGCAGTTGGATTTCTCATTCCATGTTTGCACACTGAGATCTCTCTCCCGAGGAAACAACAAACCTGTATTAACCCTGAAACAACTATAAAGACCAAACATATTTTTAAAATCTTTTACAAGCAAACCCAGACTTTTACATACTTCATCCTCTAAGACATAACGTACAGCTTGTTAGTTTAAAAGTTAATATTAAAAGATGCAATACACTCACACAACCAAATAATGATTCTATTTAATATGGGAAAGAAACTGGAAGACAATATTTGATTTGATAATAAGATATGCTATTTGGAGGAAGATTATGAATGGATTTTAATTATACATTGTCGGTCATGACCTTAGGTAAAAATAGAAGTTTATTATGTATATCTGTCTGCAGATATTATTTGTAAGAAAGTGACCATCATAAATGCAGGAGGAACTGAATTGTTTTGAGTATAAAAATGTGTGATGTAAGGATAACAAAAGCAAATTAATTTTTTTATAAATAAGTGAATAATTCTGACCTCACACACTAAGCAAACATGTTCAGCTAAGAAACTGAATATTTTTAGAATGGATTCTTAGATAATTTAACAAAGTATAGATCAAGTGGACAAAAATAATTTGGGGGTTTTTAACAGGTAAAAATAAAGATGAAGAAGGTATGCTACTTTTCATAAACGCAATTAGAGCAAACACTGAGGAATGGAGAAGGTAAAGGGTTTTTGGTGGGTTTGACAGTGTAATTAACACAGTCAGTATTCCTGAAATACTGAAATGTTTTGGTTACTGCAAGCTGGAAACAAAGACATGTGAACAATCAAAATTTACATTAAAACAGGTTCACACCACTCACACTCCGATTTCCAGTTCAATTTCTCTTCACTCTTTTACATTAAGTATCAAAAGTTAATTTTATTCTTTTGCAACAGAGAGACATCCAAAAGCCAACTTCCAAACTCAAGAGATTTTTAAGGATTATGAGTACATATATAAGTAAAGACTAGTAGATCTATTATGTGATAAAAGCTTTTGCACACCCACCAAAGAGCACAGAAAGTCCGTGGCAGGAACAGGAGCTCAAATATTACCGTGGTGTGCTGCTCCCAGACTTATAACAGGAGCCAGCAGGCAGAGTGAGAGGAAACACCACACTGTACATGCAGATACATTTATTTATCCTTTCAAGGTGTAGCAAGTGTGGTTCAAAATAATAAAATAATGGAATCTACAACTGTGAAAGCAAGCCAGACTACTTTGAAAGAAACACTGATTCAGATAAAGATTGGTTTTCGGGAAAAAATGCATTTAATGTGTGAGGTGAACATTATGTGCTCTCATATGTGAGAGATGTCAGCACTGGGGATGATAGGCTGGGAAAACATTCAGTTGGTGAAAGCTACCAGTGAAAACAAAAATTCAGCTGAATTAGGTCCAAGTCGTTCAAGACAATGTTTTGCTCTGTATGTTATCTCTTTTTTCGTCCTAAAAGATATAGGAAGAAATCATTCCAGATCCTGGAAATAATTGCCTTGAAACCAAAGTCTTCTCTTATATTTACAAAAATGTCTTCCATGTGGAGTACAAAGGTGAAGTCAATTTTCTTTAAATAGCGTAGTAGTTCAGCTGAAAAATGAAAAAAAGTAAAAAAGTAAAATATTGGCTAGCGGTGCTAAGCAGTAGGTGTTACAGAATTATCTTGATATTTCCTGATTTATCCATTCTCTCTGCTTTTTTTAGGTGTATCTTGATTTTACTGCATTTAGCAAAGGGTAAGATTTACAATTGATGAATATGTAAACTTGTTGGAACAGAATGCAGATGTTGTAAACTTGATGAGACAATATCTTGTCTCATTTCTAAAAAAAACAAACCAAACAGTTAATAGAGCTATTTTGCCTTGATGTATCAGAGTTGTATGGAAATTAGCAAGAAAATATATAACCTATTTCTCTATTCTTAGGTGATTGACAAAGAAAAACATGTTCCTTTGAATGTGCAACAACATGTACTAAGGAAAATCAGGTTCATTTTCATACTGTGTTATGAAGCATTTAATGAAACTTTATTTCAGAAGTTTTTAATGTTGAATGATTGTTTTAAGAAAAGAAAGAAAAGGGAAAAAACTCACATGAGAAACAAAACACTGCTTTCACATGAGGATCCATTTGTAAGAAGTTTGGAATCAGTGAAACACACTAAGTTTTATAACTCTTGCCTTGCCTTGCCTTCCCATCTCCATTTTCCCTAACCATTGATGCATGCTGTGATGTTTCTGTAAAATTATATCAGCTGGAACTTGATGATTATTTTGGTTGGACAGCATAAAGTGTAAATGAAGGACAAGCACAAAAATGAGTCTAAAATCTTTACTGTTTTCAGTATTCATCTGTAGATATCAGTCTTTACATAAAACCTCCAAGATAATTTAGCTTTTCATTGCTCTTAAACTTCAGGCATGTCTTTGGGGAAGCAGATCCATTCTGCTTCCTGCTCTTCTTTATTCCAGCAAAGTCCATTTTGTGAACTCTTTCATTCCCTTGCCTTTCCAGTAAATCATGCAGTCTAATAATTCCACAATAGCCCTCTGCTCACCTTGTTGCTGTAGTCTACATTTTCATCTCTTGCAACATTCTTGAAGGTATTACATGTAAATTTTACTGCTATTTCTCAAACAAATGTGACTGAGGTATGTTTAGTTGTGGAGATTAAAAAATTAGGACACATAACCCTGAAACTATGAGGCTTTTCAAATTAAAGCCAGTTTGGATTATATTTTTTTAAAAAAAGCTTTGGCTAATGAGCCTTTCAGACAGTGCATGAACATAATTTTCAGATTCTCTCTGAAATCACAGGCTTAGAAGCACAGTGACCTCATCGTTACATAAAGACTCATTTGCAATCACTGCACTCAAGAGTCTCTAGGGACCATAAAGGCCATGAAAGTCAGGATAAATTGCCAGTGCTTATGATGCTATAGCTGCCTGTAATAAACAATATCTAAGCACAGTAATATACATTTTAGTGTACATAAAACTCTTGGCAGTGTACACTATAGGAACAGTGAAAGAAGAAAAAGCTTAGCTGCAGCAGGCTCTCATGGCTCCTAGAGCTTTTGGGAGCCATCCAAATGTGGGCAGTATGTGGTGAAATGAAAAATTCAGGAGGAGCTTCCTCCATGCTGCTGTGTTACACAGAGTCAGCAGGAATGAATGACTGTAGGGAAGGAGACACTGATGAAGCATCAAAGGAGAGAGCAAGCAACTTCCAAAAGGTTGCTTAATTGGGAAAATATTTGCGTTATTTAACAACAGAATTTTAGTATCTATCCAAATTAATTATAGAGTGAAATTTTCTGTAGTCAGCCCATCACAAGCTCGATTCCCTTCCTATGCTATTATAGATGTCTCCATGTTGTCAAACTGTGGTGCTGCAAACAAAGTGATGGCTTCAGAAGGAAATAAAGAGAATTCATACTTTTAAGGCAACAATCTTTCATGATAACTGATGTAGGTAAGCATAGATTTTAAAACATAGCCTCTCAAATTTTTTTCTCAAAATTAATTTTTCAAATTTTGCAGGAAACATCTTTCAGTAGGTTAAATAGAAACTAGATTTTATGTACAAGGCTTTCTTGTTCTAAAAGGAGGTGAATAAAAATAGATCTCAAATTGCCTACCTTTTCCTGAGTGCATAATAGACTTTTGTCTGTGTATTTGCTCCTGTACCTCATTTCATGTAAGAAATAGCTGAAACTCAAACACTCAAAAATTTATTTTCATTCTTTATTATTGGACATCTCTTTTTGCTGCTGAGGACAACTGGAATAATGCCTGAGCCTTTATCCCTGTGGAAACCTGTTCGCTAACTTTTTTTGCTGGCAAAAGTTCCTTTTCTTTACCACAAATTATTATGGGACACTTTCAGTTTCACGTTGACTGCTCCGTTTCTTTGCCTGTCCTTCAGTTTCTTTTATACCTTGTTGGTTTTTTGTGAGGGTAGAAATCTTTTTTCTGATGTTCTCTCTTATCACAAATATTCTGTCTTCCAGTGGCTTTCCTAGGCTTGATGGATGCAGCATTAAGACTGATGGATTTGGAAAATGTTGACGGTCACTGAAAGGGCCTGACTGCAGCTCTGGATTGTTTGGATGAGGAACTGAGAACCTGGATGCTTCACTCCTGCTCCCACTGCACACAGGTGTCTTCCTGGATGTCCTAAGGATGCCTGGCTCCTAGGACAAGCTGCTTAAAGTGAGGGTGCCAACTCATGCCTGGGACAGTGAAGTGACATTCGGAATTAGAGCCTTTGAGTAAAGAGAGTGAAAGACCAGCCAAGTGGTGGAAGCTCTGAAATTGCAACCATCTGAAATACTCCTGCTCCTCTTGCTGCCCCACAGTCTTTGATGATATTTTGAGTCACACAACTAAAATGGCATCTATAGTCATATGGTCCGTTGAACAGCACATCCACAGTTTCTGCTACTTTACTCTTTCCTTCCTTTTCTTCACTTTTGCAGCTAAACATCTCCTTCTACTGCTCTAAGCCACACCCCCATTTTTCGATTTCTGTGTCCCATGCAAACAAATCTATCAGACATGCATAATTTAGTGCTTGATTCCTGAATATATTCTTATATTTGAACCTTGTGTTTTGCATGAAAATGTATCTGTACTATGCAAGAATGATTTTTCTGTGTATTGCACATTATGTATAGCAATAAGCATTGATATGAGTATGATTTCTTTCGTTTTTTTAAAATTCCTTTTCTGCGAAAGGGGCAAAAGATACACTTGAGGAGAACAGTAAATCTCTGTGGCAGTCCTGAGCCCTGAATGTATTTATTTTCCCTACAGGATATAGCAATAGAAACATCCAAGCCACTAGAAATTAGAGCTGAATATAAATACATTAAATGGCCATGACACTTTCATAATGTAATTTAAACTCTCTGAGGAATGCAAATATGTCCCTATTTTTTGCAATTTCAACAAAGGAAGTCTGTGTATATGAGAGAGATATTTTCAATTGAGGGTAAAAGAAGCTATTTTCTTGGTAAAAGGAACGTAAAAATTATGAGAGAGTATAAAGATAAGAATAAAAATATTATCTTATTTAAATATATCCCTTAGAACATATTACTTATTTCTCCAAAATATAATGACAATTTCTATAAAAAATAATTACTATTCTAAACTAAACTTCTATTGAGGCTCAAGACTTCATTTCAAATTATATTATTCTACAATAAAATTTTGGAGTTATTTGTTATTTGTCATTTGTTTTGGGCCACACCTTATGGAAAGGGCCTACCTGCCTTCTAACTTTGTACCACATGCAGCTTTGGTGCAATGGCTTTGGATCCAGGTAAAGATGAGTCAAACGACTTAAAAAGACAAAACCAAAGTTTTCCATTCCACATTTTCCAATACTACAGACACAAATTGATTCTTTTCCCAGAGATGATTTTTGAGGAGTCAACGCAAAAAAGATACCAGAAATGTATTAAGAGACACTCATACTTCTACCTGGAAGTTCTACTCTGTATTTTGCAGGCATTTTCCCTTTTTTTTAAATGTGAGCCAGTGGAAATAGATCATGGAAGTTCATTATAGTGACAGTAGAGAGGTTAGAATAAGTCTACAGGGTTTGGGTATTTCTACCTTTTCACAGTGATGCAAATACAGAGAATTGCTGTCTAGATATATAATCTAGATATATAATCTTGTGTTTGCTTATCTGCTCAAAGTTGTTGTTTCGCCCTATCTTAAAATCCAGGCAAGTTTCTGTTTCTCTTACTGTTAACTACATAATTAACAGAATAATTACATAAATTAGTGATAGACTTATAGATTGAAACAGTGAATATTGTCCTGGGGCTTTTAATTTGGTGCTGATATTTGACCATCAAAGTATGGTTAACACAGATGCAAAGATGAAGCCTCAGCTGATCAGGAGAAATCACAAAGAAAGATGTTCTCATGAAGTTTCTAAAAATCAAGTTAATGAAGGGAAATGCAGAAACCAACTGCTTAGCCAGTTAAATATTTCTTGAAATTGAAATTCAAGAAAAATGGTAAAAATAATCTAGACTGCAATTTTGGAACCTTGAACCTGATTTTTCAGTTTAAATTGCTTTATTTTCCCAGGTTTTCATTTCCTTTTGTTGTTTGTTGCTTTCCCTTCAACACCACCTCTTTTTCTTCACTCCTTTCATAAGACACTTATTTTTGCTAATAGATTTTTTTAAAAAATAAACACTATTTTCAGATAAATTTGTTACAGTGTCAAGCCATAAATCACTGGATTTATATCCATAGGTTTGAAGAGCTCCATGTGCTGTGTTTGGGAACTCGTTTATTTAACTATATAAGGAATTACACAACAAATGTCTTCAAATGTGAGGTAGAAGAATAATAGAGGCAGAGGGCATAGACTTTTTTTCCTCTCCTGCATGGTCTTCACTCTTGTAACTTATAAATAATAAAAATTACCAAACAAATTTCTCTTAAATGACTTTCTAAAGGGTGGGGTTTATGGACTGAGCCTGTAATCACTGAAGTTCCCTCACTATTTTGCCTCACAGGGGAAGATCTACAGATTGCCTACTGCAGACATTGAGAGCTAACTCTGCAATCCATTGTATTCACTATCCTTGGGTCAAGGAGCTCTTCTGCATGACCTACAGCAGTAGTAGAAACTGAGTCAGTTTTTTCCTTCTCCAGCACTGGAGTGTTACAAAATGAGCCTTATTTTTTTGTACTCCAGTTACATATTTGGCCAGTGGTTCATACTGAGCACAGCATCCACAACTCCTTCTATACCATGTTTTAGTGCACTGGTGAACTAGTCTAGACTAATTGTAGCAACAGCAGTGGAGTTTCACATATTTTACTGTGCAGCCATGTGGGCTGGTGGGCTGAAGCTTGAGCAAGAAGGGCTTTTGCTCCCCTGAGACTTGAAAATTATCACCCCACAGGTGCTGAGGGAAATGGTGAAAAAGAGAGTGCAGAAGGTGGCTAAAGTGAGGGAATACACAGGCAGAAACAAGACCAAAATTCACATGGCTTGGCAATGACAAATGGCACTTCCATTAAAAACACTTCTGTTTGAAGTTGAGGGAGTGATATGATGAAATTAATAATCAGGTTGTGAAAACCTAGGCAAATGATTTGCAGAGAGCCTGGGGTGTGGGTTTGCAGTATGATATATAGCTTCAGCCTGGTCTGAAGGAAAACTGCAGAAAGATTCTGAGAAGAATTTTTTTGAAGAAAAGAGAAAATACTCCATACTGAATAGGTCAACTGTGGCATGGATGCTGAATGGATCGTTCCTATTCATGCCTGCTTTCTTGGGAACTGAAATACTGCCAGAGGCTTCTGTGTAAGGAATGGCTCAGCACCAAGGTAGCAGCACAGCAGGAGTCCAGCCAACAGAGTGGATGTTAAAGTAATGTGTTGAATCTGGCTAATTTAAATGACTGTAAAAAGCTATGGCTAGTAAGCATGATTAGAAGCAAAGGTGATTTGCAGGAATACAAAAAAATTCAAATAGAGATGACTGATGGGGACTAATGAAGGTGACCAACCACCTGCAGCAATTCTGAGCAGGGATAGGAAGTAGTTTACCAGCCATATAGTGAGGGTCTCCCTTCCCTGATGCCTCAAATGGGGCAGGCTGCTGATGTCCTCCAAAACTTGGCCTCCTCACTTCCTTGGGACAGCCAGTGAGTGATCTGGAAGAGAGAAAGGAAGGATTGAACAGCTGCTAAGTCATGGAGTTTCCAGCGAGGGACTTGCCTTTAAACAATTACCTAATATCTTTTCTGCGGTTAGTGGTAATTTTCCATTTGTGAATTGTTACTTTATGTTTTTGATTTGTTTTTGCCCTCTGTAGAGCAAATTAACTCTTAAATCCATTCACTGAACTTCCTGCCTCACTGAGCATCTATATGACTTAATTTCCTAGGTCTTTGACTGAAAGCTCAAGCCTATGACATTTTTAGCCAAGACTTCTTGAGATATGAGGATTATCAAATGTAAATTGGGAAAGACGAACAGCAGAGAAATAGTGTTTTTAGATGTGAGCGATGCTCAGACTGTGTAAGGCAGGTTTGGAGGCTCTTGCTTGGATCATGGTGAACATGAATTCACAGATGTGGATTTGGGTAGATGTGTGCAGGATTAGCAGATTTGGGAGGTGGACCCAGTGTGGCTATATTTAATTTGTTTCCAATGTTTGATTTCTGGTGACTGAAAACACTTTGTCTTGAATGTCTCTGACTTCTCGTTACATTTTTGACAGAAGAGATACTCATTTCCCCATAGGCATGTGGAACAACAAGCACACAAAACAGTTGTACGACATAACCCACCATGAAATCCATGACAACTCTACTCAGTACACATTGATGGTCTCAGATATTGTTCTGCTTTATTCCAAAAAAGATAGATTTTCAACTGAGAGGATGTGGAAAATCACTTAATATTCGATTGCTCTGGTCCTAACTTGATCTAAATTTCTATACAGGTTGGATTGGGTTTGAAGGAACCTTAGAGAACATTTAGTTCCAATCCTCCACCTTCCGCTAGATGAAATTGCTCCAAGCCCTGTCCAACCTGACCTTGAACACTTCCAGGAATAAGGCAGCTTCTCTGGGCAATCTGTTTCAGTGCCTGACGACCCTCCCTGGGAAGAATTTCTTCCCTAATGTCCAACTTAACCCTACCCTCTGTCAGCGCCATTCCACCTTCCCTGTCCCTCCAGGCCCTGGTTACTTAGGCACTGGAAAGGGCTCTACAGTATCTCTGGAGCCTTCTCTTTTCGGTCTGTACAACCCCAACTCTTTCAGTCTGTTTCCATAGCAGAACTGCTCCAGCCCTCGGAGCATCTTCATGCCCCACTCTGGACTCACTCCATTATAAAAGTTCTTAAGTCATACTCTGGTGCTGCTCCATGTTTTCCAGAGTACAACAGACACCCACACGGGCTTGGCTGTCTCCACGTGGCACAGTGAGGACGGTGTGAAAAGCTTGTCCATACCACACTGTATTCCAACCCCTCTTCTAATCATCTGCTCCCTTCTCACTGAGACCACATAAAAGTTGCTTATAGAAAGTGAAACTTCCAGTAATAAAAATATGAGGTTAATGTGTTTTTCTGCTTAGGTCACAAGCAAAAAGTGACTTAATGATTTCATCACAGTCCCAAGTGGATATTTGTCTCGATTAGAAAGAATCTCAGTTTGACATGTTTTGAAAATATGCGAAGACCAACTTTGAGGCTGGAACAGGAGGCATTTAACAAATGAGAGGTTGTCCTGATTAAAATTTATGGTGGAAGAATATTGTATAAAATACAGATCTCCCAAAGAAAGACAAAAAGAACTTTAAAATAAGTTAAACTCATTGCTTCTACTTGTCACATATAAATACGTTTAATTGAAATACATGTGATTCATACCTCCTGCTGGGTTAAATTAACAAAGAACTTTTGCTTTAGATCAATTTAACTTCATGGACTTCAGTTAAGCTGGGCCAACAGTTCACTAGCTGGCTGAGTGGGTGTTTATATAAATGCCTCATTCGAAAATTGAAAGCTTTGTAGTAAAATAGGCAAAATACATAAACATTATTACCATTCTTCACTAGAGACCCAGTCTTGGGCAATCTGAGTCTGTGGGTCTGTTGCCAGCATTTCCAGTGGATTGAATACTGTCTTAAATCCTCTGAGGGAAGTGATCAGTCAATTCTCTGGCTGAAATTCCTGTGCATGGAAGTGAGGTGTGGGATTGGGTGCTGCAGGGGAAAAGCCTGCCTAGAACGTGGCTCCACAGATTGAGCTTCTGCATCCACTCCTTCTCTACTGTCTCCCAGCATACTGCATACAACAAAGACACCGGGTCTGGAAGATAGTCCTGAGATTTTAGTTTTGAATGGTAAATTAAAACCAAGACAGTTTAATATGAAACTTCAGTTTCACTTCAGTGATCTCAGTTTTCATTACCTGAGGGGAGGCATGGAAATAGGGCTGGAGAGAGTTTGCTTTCACATTTTGAATAAAAACATTAGAAGCTGAGGTATACCATGAAAGTATATATACATTAGACAACTTGGAGATAAATATTTCTGAGGTTCTAGTTAGAGAACAAATTGTTTCCAAAAGAAGACATCTCAAATATTTAGCATTCATCTTCACTAAGCTATTTGGATGCTGACAATGCTAACAAATTATCAATATTTATTTGTTAGAATATTTATATAGTATTTTGAAGAATATGAAGTTTATTTCCTCTTGGTTTTGTGGTTCAAGAATATGATATTTTATAAAGTAACTTCTATCACACTTTTATGACCATATAGAAAGACAATCCTAAGAAGTTCTTAACTGTTATTTTCCCCTCTGTAAGGAGACCTATATTAAATTGTTAATCACTGAGTCTTTATAACACATTATTTCCGATAACAAAATGTCATATTTTTAAAAATCATATTCAGCAAGCACTTTTTCTGCAAGCTAAACCCTGAATTGTCGTTATGTTTGCTGATACATTTGTTTGTACAGAAGGATGCTTTTCTCACGGTTCCATTCCTGCTTCAATCAGCAAACATGTTCCATTCTTTCATATGGAGCTGAATTCCAGTGCCCATGAAATAATCAAAATGCAACTACTATGTAGGTCTTCAGCATGCACAACACCCCTTCGCTACCCTGATTAAATCTATTTCCACAACATCCAGTACTTAAAAGTGCAATAAAGGAGTATATGTCATCATAATCTTGAGGATACATTTCTAATCTAGTATGAGAGAATATAGATTCAAATAATTTTTTTTCATACTGAGTAGAGAAGGAATTTAAGCATGATTAAAAAAGGCAGAGATTCATTTATGGTTTCAAAAATCTAAAGATCAGTTAGCCTAAATAACACTGCATGAAACCAATTATTAAAAATAGATGAATTGAGAAGAGTGATTGATCTTGTGTGCTTTTCTGGCAGCTCACAGACACATGAAACATTTCTTTTCACTTATGTTACAAGCATACAATTTGGTAATCATTATATGCAAGCTTCAGAGGCTGATTATCATATTTCCGTAGAAGTTAATGTCTTCTGCAGAAGACAAACTGTTAACGTCAATTACTTAGTATCTTTAGAAACTGTATTTTCTTTTGAAGATTTTGGGGCAAAGTTTGGCACTCCTTACCACTAAACTAATCTGAGCTGCAAAGAAATCTTTCCACTGTTGAGCAAATGATGACAGCATAGTGTTACTCTAGTCAATACTCTATAGTATTACACTGTAGTCACAAGTTGTAGAAACAGACTTGAAAGAACATTTCATGTCATTTCTGGAGTTGAACAGAAATTCTCAAATGAAACTTTACATCTCAGAAAACACAAAGTGAGAGAAACAAGAACTTTTGCTATGCTGCATCTTTTTAGATGGCAAATCCAGCTGCAGCTGCAATTCTTGTCTCCAGACAGAACAGCTGGTCAAAAGATCCATCCGAAAAAAAGCTTGGGAGACTGAAGGGCTAGGTACAGGTTCTTTGGTCATATAATACAGTAGAATGATATAATTGTGAAAAGCAAAACCAAAAAACCCAAACAAAAACCTTGCCCCAGAGCAGACAAAGCAGACCCTTGTCATGAGCTGTGTATAGCTTTAGGCAGGGCCCCACCCCTGGTGTAATCAGGTCATGAATTATGTGACTCCTTCCATCTTGTAAATTCAGTATCCTCCAGACAGGAAGAGGAAAAAAAAACCAAAAAAACAGACATGCAGCTTTTTCACCAAATGTAATTCTTATTTTCTCGATCCTGCTGGTGCTTCCATGAAGAATCTAATCACACATTGGGAGATCAGGGGAATCAGAAAATCATGTAACTTTTGGCTGGCAATTCACCTCATCTACTTACTGCCTGGGACAGAGTTAGTTGTGTCTTTGCTAGTCCTGTCAGGTGTTGGAAATGTTCCTAAACCTTCATGATGCTGAAGAGCCCACAGCATGCCCAAGTTTTTTCTCTGCTTTTAACTCCCTTTCTGCTGCTGCTACTGAAGATCATTACTTCTTTAACTGTTAGTAATCAACAAGTATGTTTAGAGAAATTAGGTTGTTTATTTCACATTGGTATTCCTGACATAAAAGGCCAAGCCATTAAACTTTCTCTGCTAATTAAATCTTGGTTTGGGTTACATTTTAGGAATTTCTGCTTCTGAAATTTATTTCCTGTGTCTCCTGCACTGGAATAAAGGTATTTCTGATTTGCAGCTGATGCACTGTTAAAACTTTTGATCCTTTTATGCAAAACTTTGTCCCACTACCTTTTAAGCTTCTCTCCTGTTTATCTTTACCTGGAGGAATTTTTCCCTCTCCCCTCAATCCTAATTAAAATCAATATTCATTGTATTCACAACTGTGCAAAGATATTATTTGTTATCTTTTTCCCAGGAGAGCCCATCCTCCCTCAGTAGCATCAGAATATCATTGTGTGATGAAGGAAAGCAAAAGCCTGCTGCTGACATTACTGACATGCCCATATTTACCCTCAGGCTTTGCTTGTCCCTGTGTGAACCCTGTTTGTTTTTTTTTTTTTTTTTTTTTTTTTTTTCCCCAGAAGGGTTGATGAGAGCAACACTTGCCAGTGCTAGAGCTCTGCAGTCACTCGTGCTCTGCCTAGGCTTGGTCAGGGCTGTGCGTGTGTCTGTGCGTGAAGGAGGATGTGTAGCAGGAGCCCAGATGTATCCCCTCTGGCTGGCAATAACATTTTGGGCAGCTGTTACCAGAGCAGGGAGGCAGATGGGTCTCTCCACTGCCAGCAGGGGGAGGTCACCAACTACTTTTATGTTTTGTCATTCTTCTCGAGAATGGGGGTAGCGAGTCTCTCAGTATTTCAGGTTTCCGACTTTTCTTTCTTTGCCATTGGCATTCCATCTTCCTGTGCTACCCTAGCTGCGTATTTATTTATGGAAGAACGAAAAAACAATAGAAGCCCTCCTCTGAAGAGACAAAATAATAACTTTCTAGGTGGTGCCTACGTTTTGCTTATGTGGCTGACTTTTAGGCAGTGTTCTAGCTCAAAATGGAGACTTAAAAAGTCTGCAGTATCTCCTTGCGAGTAAACCTGACTCCTGTTTTTGGTTTCTGCTTTGGGCAAAGCATGAATGAAGCGCTTGGCTTTTACCCTGTGTTCACAGACCATGTACTGCTTCCATGTTATGGAGTGTTCTGCTGGGAAAACACAAATATCCCTTGATGATTATACATAACCTAAAAAGTTATTACAAAACATTGCCACTTCAGATTTAAGTAGCAGCAAAATAAAGAAGCATAAGCGCTAGCTTGTGTAGTTTTTAATTTTTTTCCTTACTGATTTTTTCATGGTGAATGTAACTTGATGGCATTTTTTGACATTTAAGCAATATTGATTTACTGCAATAGAGCTACCCAGGAGATCAAGGTATTTAAATAACACTGATGATGAAAGGGGGCTATTTATGTGACTATACATGAAAGTATTGCTTCATATTTGCAATAGTGCATAATTTGATCATGAGTGTTCGCATAATTGTGAAATTATTACTAAGAATATGATTTTTTTCACACATAATTATAAGTTGCCTGAAATTTTTTCTCAGAAATTATTTTTACAATTTCCTTTTTTTGAAGTATTCTTCCTTAGTATCTCAAAAAGCAGAAGTAGCGTGTGATTGATTTGTCATACCTCACTTGAAATCAGTCACATGCAACTGAATTGATTTTATGAATCAAGAAACATGAAAGCTGAAATGAGTTTACAGCAAGCATTATTTTAAATTAAGCACTCAAAATATGTGATACATGATCACTAGCAAGAAAGGATTTGCTGAAACAAAAAACCATAGCTGATTTTTTTTTGCCTGATGTAGTCATAATTAATAATATTGTATTTTGTCTTTTGCCACGTTGCATTTTTGCTACTGAGAAGGGATTTAAGATTAGTACTTCTACTGTCCTTAAATTTTTCTTCTTTACAATGTTTTTCAGCATTGATAGAAGAATATTTGCAAGATAAACAAACAGTAAAAAAATTCCCAAACAGTTTTGTGACTATATATTTCAAATCTTAATTGAGCAAAACCAGACAGCTGAAGGGAGAAATCAAGTTTTAATTATGGTCATGAGAATGCTGCTTGAGAATACATGACACTGGTAAATCTACTTAATTGCTGTGGCAGCATTTTCACACTGGAAGATTATAGTTTTTTTAATTGAAAGAATATACTTTTCAGAACAGTACAGAAAGGGTAAAAGGAAATGCAGAAAGCGTTTTCTTCATTCTATTTAGAGTTCTTTGTTGTCTTGGAGATCTAGGCTCATATCAGAAGTTCATGCAAAAGTAAGTGGGGGGTCATCCTTTTCAGCTGTTTGCCTTGTGTGGAAAAAAAAAAGAGTTGCTATGCCATGCAGTAAAGCTTCTCTGGGTCATTTATATAAACCACGTGCTGGGATTACTCAAATACTGAAGGCTGGCATGCAAAATATTAAATCTCTGGAGGCGATCAGATAGGATTCAGGGACTCTGTTATTACAATGCCTATACAGCTAATGTTGCTAAATCCATATCTTTTAGATGAATACTTAACTGCACCTACACAAATAAGTTAGTTCAAGGCTGTGAGGCCCATATATGTGTTTAAGTATAAATGCCTTTTTGAAGTGTTTTCCTGTTGCTGAATATTGAGTTATTCAGCTCAAGAATTAAAACTGAAAGTGTTTGGCCTGATGGGCTCCCCATGTTAAGCCACATTCTTGAAACATGTCCCTGCCACCAGGCTCAAGAGGGACACAAGTCATGCCACAGCCTGGCATCCCAGCCTTGCACAAAACAAAAAAATAAAGATGGGCCTTGTTCTCTCTGCACTAATCAGAAAGGTCTACTCAGAAAATAGAGACAAACACACCTACATGGGGGCTAGTTTGAAAATTTAACTTGCTTGACATTATTGTTTGAATTGACTGGGAATGTTTTGCAACAAGCCATAGATGTGAGTTCCTTCTCAACGTTAAAAATTGTCATGGTCCTATGAAAATATTATGTTTCAAAATTACTTCAGTTTCTGATTCAGAGGGAAAAAAAAAACAAAAAAAAACCAAACCAAAAACAAGCAAGTATTTAATGTCCTGTATGACTGTGACATTCCAGGACAAATGGTGGTGTAAGGCAGAATGATCAATATTTGTCTTCAATCAATTTCACTTTAGTTTCATCTATTGTTGAGTACTGACAACAAAACCAGCTAGTACAGCCAATCTCAAATGTTAGTTTAAATGAGTCACTCGTATTGTTTGCATAGCAGGTCAGCTAATTGTCCACTTTATCAGCATTTTATTTCTTTGAAGAAGCAGTGAATATAAATAATTTTTAAGGCTATGCAATAAGATAATCTCTGGTGTCAATGTCATGTACTTCAAACAGCTTTCAGGGCTCTTGCTTTGCTTTCTGCCAGTGGCTAAATACATGTGTTTCAGATGGACTGCTATTTGTAATGATTTTGACAATTGGGAATAAATACCAGGAGCAAATATTTTTTGGCACCATACAGCCATGATTTAAGCAAAGATTGTCATGATTTTCTTGCATTCTTGTGGTTTTCTTCCTTTGAGTTCAACACAATCTTAACTTCTCTGCCAAAAAAAAAAAAAACAAAACAGAGGACAAACCAGGGCAGGGCAGGGATGTGAGCTTAGTTTTTCACCAGAAGATACAATAAATAAAAATATATATTTTATATTTCTTTAGAAAGGAGCTGAGAGTTGCTGAAATCCTGGAGGAGAGGTCATTATAACTCCTTGTGCTGGGAATGCAGGGATGATGCTGTGGCCAGCCCTGTGGCTCAGAGCAGCTGAGCAGAAAGCTACTGAAGTTGCTGATGACTGCAGGCCTCTGCCACACAAGACACAGCCCATGTGGACATCTGAGCTTCTACAGATTCAGCATTTTGGGCTAAAGTTCCATCATGGGAGACACTGGATCACCCACAATGGGACCTTGATGGCCTGGGTACTGATGAGGCAAATGAGGTGGAATGCTGAGTCTGCTGAAGACTTGCAGGAAGACTCAAGGCAATCTTCAGGTGCAGGACAGCAGCTGAACAGGAAACTTTGGGGCTGAAGACAGAAACACTCACATGGTTCGTGGATAAGAAGGAGGAACTGCACTCCCTCTGTGTCACTGTTGGTGCCTGCTGCAGCAGCTGGACAGCAGTGCATCCCTAAGGCCATTATCCCCCAAAAGAGCAGCTCAGGAAGTTTAGTGATCATAAGATTTATCTTCTCTGCTGTTCCTTTGCTATTTTTTCTTTAAAGCCTTGTAAGATTCATGCTGAAAAGGTAATACTGCACCAACTCAATCCTTACTTGGCTGAGGAGCATCACAGAAAAGAAACAGGCCCTTTCCTATATTTTCCTATATTTAAGGTTCATGGCCTTAAAATTCTGCTTTATTATCTATGAGCGCAAGAAACCTTATTGTTCCATACTCCATTTATTTTCTGAGTAGAAACAGCTAGACCAGTTCTAAATTCTGGTTATTAAATTTGACAGTATTACTGCCTTCCAAAATATTCAGTGCGTGACTTGTCCTTCAGAGCAAAAGGCTTGTGCATTTTTTAAGTGCTATATGAAAAACAGAGTGAAATTTGTGCTGTGCCCACCACATTGTCCTGGACCTGAAAGAAGAAAATGAGATGGAGGGATGTGGTTTATTAAGGTCACACATTTATTAACTGAATTTGGCAGGGAATTTACAGCAGTAACCTTCATATTTGGAATCATATTTCTTTACAGAGCTGTTTCTGCTTGATAAATAGCTGCCTTTCCCATATTCCAACAGGACCTCTAACACCTTTCCTCTCACAGGCACAATGGGACATCATCCTATCTTGTTCTGAGGATGTATCCCTCTTGATTTCCATTAACCTTAATTTCACAAGGAGGCTGAGCCCTTTCTGAAAGCTGAACATGTATAATATCCCTGAAACCCACTTCATGTCAGCAACTGGACAGGTACCTCTTTGTCTCTCCTGTTTTGTCCTTGATGTTATCAGGAGCAGAAAAACCCCATACTGTGGAGTTATCCCAGTGACACGGGAAAATAATATTTTCTGATTTCCCCAGAAAGACTGGGGAAAAAAGCAATCTCTGCAGTAGGCCTCAAAATAATGTTTCAACTTTAAACCAAGGGCCGAGTAGCAAACCTGGATTGGACAGGGTTTCAGGATGGTAAAACCTACTTCAGAGTCTTTAAAAAATCCCAGAGAAACCATAGAATAATGGAATCATAGAATATCCTGAGTTGGAAGGGACCCACAGGGCTCACCCAGTCCAGCTCCTGGCCCTGCACAACAACCCCAAAAATCACATCCTGTGCCTGAGAGCATTGTCCAAATGCTTCTTGAGCTCTCTCAGGCTGGTGCTGTGATCACTTCCCTGGGGACCCTGTTCCAGTGCCCAGCCACCCTCTGGGTGAAGAACCTTTTCCTGATATCCAGCCTAAACCTCCCCTGACACAGCTCCAGGCCATTCCCTTGGGTCCTGTCACTGTCCCCACAGAGCAGAGATCAGTGTGACCCCCTGTGCTTCTCCATGTGAAGAAATCTCAGATGCCATGAATCCAATAGCTTAAGTTGGGTTACATCTTCAGTTCAAATTATAAATAAAAGAGTGTGCTTAAAGAACGATTTTTTTCCCCCCACCTGTCTAGAAAATCTGCTAATGTTTAACCTTGCAAAATTCATATTTATGTTTCTGGGATTAAATTTGCCTCACATTGCTGTGCTGGGAATTTGCATAAGGTAGTTATTGACTGTGAATATATTGTATATTGTATAGCGGAACATTGTGACAACTGGATTTTTTCTTTGAGAGAAACTGTCTTTACTCATGCTTTTTGCAATCAGACTTTAGACATGTATGTCCCAAGTAAAGAGAGGTCTCATAAATTTTATGAGACCCAAAGATTGGTGTCATAAAATTTGAGTCAGCATAAAGAATTTTAAACTTATTTTACTTATACCTTTATTTTTTACTGTAAGTGAGAAGAAATCTGTACATATATAAGTTAAATATAGGAGGAAAAAGGCCGTTGTAGTACCCCTGTCAAGGTGTTCTTACAAGATGCAATGAAAATAAAGCAATGACATTTACACTGGGAAGGGAATGCTCATCTTTTTAAACTCTGTACTGTAATTTCCATAAGCTGGTCAGTGGTGAACAGCCCTCATCTGGAATGCTGATGGGGCTGCCACTGTCAGACATCTTTCCTAATAAGGTAAATCACACAGTGTTTGGTCAATCAGCTAAATCCAGGGAATGAACTCCAGCTTAAGCTGCTTTTGCCAAAAGACACTAGCAACCACAGGTTAAAGTTCATGTCTACCAATAACATGTTGCCAATCCAACCAGAAATGAAGTCAGGATGCGTTTGTTACCTCTGACAAAAACGATATTATTATATTTAAATGACGGCTTTTCTTTAAAGCAGTCATTTTTCTGTCATCTGAGAAGGCTGATCTGAAACAGCTGGAAAATAGACTCACTGTTCTTTTCAGAGTTTTTTTTTAAAATTTAATTTTATTTTAATTTATTTCTTAGATGTAGAACTAAGTAGCCTGATTTTAGCTTGTTATAAACAAGGAAATGGCTTGACTTCTGCATAATGGTTTGTCCTTGTAAGTCTGTCCCTTTGATTCTCTGGTATTTCTTGACATTTTTCCAAGGCACTGTGCCAAATAGTTTTATTGCATGCGCTTTTCAAAATTTTATTGGTAATTAATGCTTAAGTAAGGATATGAGTGAGTGATAAATTTTATTCTCTGTAAGAATATACCCACGTACAAGGTGTGGCATTATGTAGAAATGAATATTCCAAAGTTGTTGTGCATAGTATGTACATGGGTCAATAGAGATAGAGATATGATAGGGAATGGATATAGGGCTCCTGGGCCAGAAGTATTCTGGATCCTTAAGAAAAGTGGCAGAGACACAAGATAGAGAATAGAGTTTGACTTTAATGCACTCAGATATTGATATTTTAATTAAAACTCTTATGACTAGTACTAATATGCTAGTAGTTAACACCACACTTAACATTATTGCTGTAGAATTAATGCAAGTACATTGATTTCCACACCAGAGTCACTATGCTTCTGATGAATGAACTAAAATAATTCCTTTGCATGCTAAATGGAAGAGAAATCTTCTACTAGATCAGTGCTACTTGTCACCCAATCCTAATGAAAGGGGAAGTTCTACTTGGAGGTTCCAAACAATTTGAAATAAAAAAAAAGCTTTAATGAAATATGTGAATTCCAAACCACATGAAAAATGGAATAGTCTGAAGAGACAGAAATTCAAATGATGAATTCTGAAGCAGGACAAAATAATACCTATACACATGCGGTGCTGATATTGGGCCCCTTAACGTGTCATACTGGCTATCTTTGGAATTCTCAAGAATTATAAGTGATTTTATTAATTTAAGCTAGAAATAGCTGCCTGAGTTCTCACTTAAATAAATCATACATGATGAAATTAAAAATATTTTTGGTGCTTCCATTACGGTTTTCACTGTATAAGATACTTCTTCTTGAAACTGGTGTATTCAACAAAAACTTTCTGCAGGGATATGAATAAGTTCACAAGAAGTCAGAAGACATGTGAACATGGAAACTAAACATTTGTAGTAACTCTTTCTGGGAGGCAGTAATAAGATGTCTATGGAATATAAAACAGGACAAAGATCGAAATAACTTGATCCTTTTGATCATCAGCCTGTAGGACCAATCCTGTGGTGTGGTTCAGCTGCAGTTGAAAAGCTGTGCAGTAGCAGGGATGACATAGCAGGGAAAGGAGCCAACACTCAGTACTTCATCAGCTGTCTGTGCAAAAACACCAGTTTTCTCTCTGCCTCTGTGGGATGCACCCCTGAGAAAGGCCCTGGTGTTTTGAATGGATCTGTGCATATGGTTCATGTTGTGAACTTATGTCCAAGTAGTTAAACAGAAACAAATCTTCAACTTTCCTTTGAAACAGAATTTCAGTTTTATGTATCATCTGCACTACCTGCTTTGCTTAACTGTGAAAAAGATCTTATAGCTTCCTCTCCTAGAGCAGATGTCAAAGGTAGATGACTTAGTCAAAGACATGCAGCTTCTTTTCCCACTGGGGCTGAAATGAAAGGGTGGATGCTGCTCCTTGATAACAGGAATCTGAGATCCAGGCCTTTTCAAATGCATGTAAATATCTCTCACCTTTCTGAACAATGATCTAATCAGAGAAATAAAGAAAAACATGATTAAGTAGCAGAAGAACTGAGCATGATATTACCTATGATTTCCTTTGAAATTATATGATACATTTGCCAGCTATGTAAATACAGATTCAGTTCATATAGTTAATTTATTAATCCTGCATCAAGCAGATATGCCAAAACCATTGCAAATTTAACACTTGTAGCATAAGACTGTGACCTTACATCTATGCAGAAGGCAAAATATTCAATACAAGAAGGAAGTAAGTGTGAATCTTTAAAAAAGTCCATAGGAATTTGGCAAATATATGACAATATCTTTTGTTTATTATCGGGCACTAACAATGTGTCATTACCCTTTTCCATAAATCCTTCATCTGTATTACTTTTATCTATAATCGGACTGAGTACATTTTTTGCTTTGACAATTTCTAAACACAGAGTTGGATATCTTCTTTACCACAATACCCAGTGTTTACATAGCTTGTGGTTGCCTGTCACAGATAGGAACTCAGCCTGGGAGGAGCCTTCCAGTCCATATAAATTAGGCTGCCGTAGGTCTCCACTGGCCATTGATGATGGAGAACCAGGAGGACTTTTTGTAGTATAAAATATTAATTAGCCATTCATGAAGAAAATGCAGTCATCTGCAGATCAAGGCACAATTTATGTTTGATTATGATTAGGCAATCACAAGGAAATTTGTTGTATCATTTTCATGTGGCCTTTTCACATTTAAATGAGGTGCAAAATTTAAATTCAGCGTAGAATATTCAAAATTTTGTAAACAAAAGTCCTATGTGGCTCCTATATCACAGGTCTGTTTCACGGAGTGATACATTTTTTTTCTTCTTTTTGACAACGAAGGCAGTTTAACTGTGGTGTACTGCATTTTGAGTCTTTTTGGGACTTCAACTAACACAACTGTACTTCCTGCTGAAGACTCATCTTTGAGACTTCACAACAGAGCAGGGGCAGTGGACACAGCACACAGCTACTGCTCAGCTTGGCCAGCTGGGCTTGGGAAGCTCATAACATCCACATTGTTTGATCTAAGGGGGCTAATTCTCTCTTTTCCAGGGTAGGAGACCGGAGGGGCTGCACATTACTTTCCTCAGGCAAAACTCATGAGCACAGGGGGAAAGTCATGTGGGACAAAAGGCTGTGGAAGGGCTATGGTAGGGCTGCCACTGCCACTGAAACTGCTGCATGAGAGCACCAGGGAGAAATTAGGGCCAAGCACAAAGGGGAAAAAATTCCCAGGAAAAGTCATCCCATGAAGATTTCCTTTGCAGCCTCTAAGGAGCAATGAGCCCAAATCACCTAACTCCAGTTAGACATTTCTCTGCTTTTTCCCGTGTGATGAATATTTGCCCCGCCATCTTGAACTGAAAATTCGATTTTGTTTATGCTGTTGAGAAGGTTTAAACTGAATGTGAAAAGTCCAATTATTTTTACCAGTAATAGTACAGTATAAATGAAGTGGGATTACTCGGCTTTTCTCTTAATCTAAAATTCTATATCACAGAATCAGCTAGGTTGGAAAAGAACTTTGAGATCATCAATTCTGACCTATGACTGAACATTACCTTCTCAACTAGCTCATGGCACTGAGTGCCACATCCAGTCTTTCCTTAAACACATCCAGGATGTTGCCTCTACTACCTCCCTGGGCATCCTTCCAAGGCCCAGTCACCCTTTCTGTGAAGAATTTCTTCCTGATGTCCAACCTAAACCTCCCCTGGCACATCTTAAGACTGTGTTCTCTTGTCCTGTCACTGGTGGCTTGGGATAAGAGACTGACTCTCACCTGGCTGCAGCCTCCTTTCAGGGAGCTGAAGAGAGGGAAAAGGTCTCCCCTGAGCCTCCTTTTCTCCAGGCTAAACAACCCCAGCTCCCTCAGCTGCTTCTCAAAGCATTTGTGCTCCAGATCCTTCACCAGCTCTGTTACCCTTCTCTGGACACACTCCAGCCTCTCAACATCCTTCCTAAATTGGGGACCTAGAACTGGATACAGCATTCAAGGTGCACCCCCACCAGTGCTGAGTACAGAGGGACAATCACTGCCCTGCTCCTGCTGGCCACACTGTTGCTGACACAGGCCAGGATGTCATGGGCCTTCTTGGCCACCTGGGCACACTGATGGCTCATGTTCAACCGTCTGTCAATCAGTGCGCCCGTGTCCTTTTCTGCCTGGCTGCTTCCCAGCCACTCTGTCCCCTGCCTGTAGCACTGCATGGGCTTGTTGTGGCAAGATGTCTTAAAACTTGAGCGTCTTTGGATGAATTCTCTAAAACACTTCTTTAAAAAATGATTCTGTTGTTATTCTGCCTTTTTTTTTTTTTTTTAAGAAATAAGAACTCTTCCTTGGCATGCCTCAAGCTGTTCAATCGTCTTTACAGATCACAGTCCATCTGACACTGTGTTACATAAACTGCAGACCACAGAGGGAAGAGGCACAAAAAGGGTATACAATTTTCTCTGCAATATTTTTCAGCACTTGTTTGCTGTCGTCAGAGCTTTACCTCCTTTTTATTCTTGCTTCCCTGGAAAAACCCTTTTGAGAGGTTAGGCATTTGTCAAGAAACAAGAAAGGCAATATATTACCCAGACACTTAGATATATCACAGCCAGTCAGATTGTATGTAAATGAAGTAGCTACACAGTGAAGCAATAACCTTTTCAAATGACTGATTATAACACAAATTCTTGGAACAGCCCTGTTGTCTGAAGAGAAGTAAATCAAACTGCAAAACAAGACAATAAGCATGACAAATAGTGTCCAATCGATCACAGTTCTTTCCTCATGAAAATACTTCCATTAATGCAGATGGAAGTATAATTTAATATTGAAAACTTCCAGAAGGGTAAAAAGTAAATAAAGGACAAACTGTACCAGGAAAATATGACCGGCTGATTTGACAACATTACTGAAATACTCAGATTAAGAGAACATTCCATTCAAAAGACCATTACTAAGAAGTGATCTGATTCATACTTTGTTTTTGTTTTGTTTTTCTTTCATAACAATTAGGTGAAAAGGGATCACTGGAAAATCCAGCTCATCCTCTTGTTTGCGAAGAGATTCTACATTTCATTCGAAAACTTACATGCAAAATCCCTTGCTCTTCTTTTTTTGTTGTTGCACATCTTATGTTTGAATGTGTATTCAGAATTATATTTAGTCTTGAGCTCAAGAAGCCTGGGAGGGTTATTCCACGATCTCCCTTGAGAATTCATCTCAATGGTTTGCCACTTTCTCTTAAAAATATCTACATAAATTTTTGTGACTTTGACTGATGTCACAATTAGACTTTTCTAAAGCATTTACTACTGGAATAATTTTGTAGAGAATCTAGATTAGAGCTCTTGATAAACTCTGATATTCTGATGTTTGTTAGCAAAGACTTCTTTCTGCTTTCTGAGCAATTTTTTCTTTCCAAACAAATAGTCTCCAATCTTGTGCAACATCTCCTCTTATTTTGACATGATATTCTGAATCTCAAACTCAGGGTATGTTTCATCAGGTCTCACAAGCCATTTGCAAATTGCAAGTTCATGGCAATACTTGTGCTCTGTGCTCTCATTCATTAAGAATTTATGAAAAGAGTGAGATGCTATATGCAAACTGGTAAACAGTCTCCTGGCATCTGGGAGATGAAATCCATGTTGTTCATGGACTTTATTCAGCTGAGAAACTGAGAGTCAGACATCTTGTAGTTTAAACTTGCCTGCTCCAATGATTGGATTTTTATAAAGCAGCTGCCTTGTTTCTGTCTTTTGGAGCAGTTTCATTTTCCAAACATGATTTTAAGTAAGCCCTGATGTCAAGACTGGATCTTAGCTCTCCCACATGGCAGAGAAGTTCACCAGCTGAAGTGCACCAGCTGTCAGCACCTTGTTACTCGTTTTTTATGGCAAAAAATAATCTTGGAGTACAGATGTTTCATCACATGCAATTAAATTATTTCACCTTAGCGAGTTATCCTCTTGCCAGAATGTGGTGTTGGAGTGTACCAGCTGTGAGTGAAAATTCAGTAGTTTAAATGACAGTGGAGATGAGATAGCCTTATAAATTTCACCTCACACCTAAGATATGCAAACAAGGCAGTCCTGAAATGTCCTTGCAGTCAGCTAGCACAAGGTAACCTCCCAAACCATTGGAACTGGAGCAGATTTGATCACATATCTGTAGATCAGGTTTTAGTCCTACTAGAGAAAATAAAATTTTATGGAAGATGAAAGTATTTACAAGACAGTGAATTTGCTTTCACATAGTCTTACCATATAATTTTTTCTCAACTTAATTACATTTTTCTCAAAGTTCAATTCATGCAAAATGATTGGCAAATATCAGATGCAAAAACAATTAAAAGCCTTGTTTTAAAAATTTTGTACTAGATTTCTTATTTTCTAATGAAGGCATAGCTTTGGAAATAGCATGGCCCATGTTGTGGAACTGTCAACTACAAGCACCTGGTTCAAATTTAGATTGAAAAAGAGTTAATCAGTTATTGAATAATTCTTTGCAGCAGCAAATATTTTTTGTATTCATTGCTTATTGACAGAACTGCCAGGTGCTATACTGAACAATGAGCAACTTATTCTCTCCAACCATCCCACTCCCAGGTACAGTCTGAACCCAAATATTGGCTCCAGATATTGCCACATTCTTTCAGAAGGGGGGAAAAATGTAATTTTGGATTGAATTATTATTGTCAAAGCCAATACCACGAGCAGTCCAGTATTCTTCCTAAAAGAGATGTTCTAGCTCATGTCAGAGTTTCCGTGTGCTCACACATTGTGACAGACCGTGTAGGGGTTTCATTTGTGCTCGTTTGCTGTATGCACACCATGTGTTCTGGTGTGCTAAAGACACGTTTTTGAGCAAGGTAGAAGCTCACCTTATCCCATCTGCCCTGTTCTGGGTCAGGTAGGAACATGTGGCAGGAGGAAAAAACATCTCCACCTCGCTGGGGATCAGCTCAGTGCTCGCAAGCACAGAGAAGTCGTGGGCTCAGCAGAGAGGGAGGTGGCAACGTGCACCAGGGCTGGGTCACAGGCAGCATGCAGCCCAACAACCCAGGCTTTGGAGGTGCTTGGAAAAAATCACCCTGTGGCTCAGGTGAACACTGACATTCAATATGAATACTGACACAGCTCAGGAAGGTGCTGCAAGTCTGAGGTGAAAAGATGGTCCTGAATGGTGGAATACATCCCACAAAGAGGAGACTGGCCTTCTAACCTTGTTGTTTAGGCAGAGGAGATCAAATTTCCGTGTTTCAAGTTGATTTGGGCTTTAATGTCATCTGAGTGACTTGGTCATTATGAAAATAAAGTGTGGAGGGTCTGCCAAGGTGTGTCAGATAAGTACATAGTCTGTACTTCATGTAGCCTACAGAATGTTAAAAGAATTTTTTAAAAAATAATTTTTTCAGATAATCCTCACTGACTATAGCCTTAAGTAGGAGGGCACAGCATCAAAGAAATCTTTTAGATTAAGAGATTAAGTTCCCATTGTACTTCAACATGCCTAACTAGTTCAACTAAGTAATAATGCACCTTTTTCTTCCCCTCTCCCACAGATGAGCACTGAGTAGTAGGTCTGAATAAACACATCAGGAAATGCCCACTGCTTATGTTACTCATATGGCCAGACTAAGTGATGGCAATAGTCCTCTTTCAGCTACTGAGTCTGCTATCATGGAGTTTTGAAGCTATCCAAGGTGGGAACTTGTCTGAAACCTCCATTTAAAACAAGGAAAATATATATAAAAAAAAAATGGCCTGGAGATATTTTGTTGTTCTTTGGTTGTTTTTTTTCTTATTATTCCGTGGCAAATATTATTTCCAGCATTTGGGAATTAAAATGCACAATATGCGTTATATCTCTTTCATACCAAAGAAATTTCTTCTGCTGATTCATTTTTGCTATCTAGGCTGCCAAATATCTCATTTGATTGACAAACCCCTAGATTTTAATATGTGCCAATATAAAAGATTCCATATAAAATGCTGAAGAGAAAGCTTTTGTTTTCAGTATGTTCTGGTTTTTAACTTTATGTCAAAAAATATATTATAACTTGTGAAGGTTAATAATCCAATTAATGCTTGCAATTGCACTATTTGCTTCACCTGTGACTCATGCCAGACTGTTTTTTACTTTCTTTTTTTGCATCAGCTCCATCTTTGCAATAAAAAATTTGTACAACTTCTTGTTGATTTTTAAATTGGTTTTTATTTGTTTAACTCCTTCACCTAAGTTGTAACTTTTTTTTTTGTCCAGAGATTATCTCTACATGCTCTTTACATCTTTCCTCTGCATCTATATTCATTCCCCTCATTTTATATTATAAAAAAATATGCACCAGGGTTACAATCAGCAGCAACAGTAGCATCATCCCTTTTGAGGATAATATGCCTAAGGTTCCCATTCCAAACTAAATTTTGGGCTTTCCCTACCATTTAAAAAAGGCTCTTTGGGCATCAAATACACTCTTGTGGAACATGATCAAGAGAAAACAGTCATTGTTTTCTTTGAAAAACAGATCTAAGTTACTTTTAAAATGCTGATTTAAAAAGGAAACATTACAGCTGCTGTGATACATTTTTTTCCACATCCTACCTACAATTTCCTAGCTACACTTCAAATGAAGCCTGTCTGAAAGATTATGGCAAGGTAAAATGTTTGAGATCAAATAGATAACATTTAAGTGAATATTAAAGACCAAGTTAGGAATGGTTGAAAAGTACCACTGTCATGAAGGTCGTGGTTCCAGTAATGAGATTTACAAAACTGCTGAGATTAATAAAATTTGCCAGACCTCCAACTAGACTTCCACTTTCCAAACTACCTACAAAACACCCATACTTTATTGGAGAGCAGCACCTTGGAATAATTCCGTCTGTGTCTCTGGGTAGCAGATTAGACTTCATAAATTGCCCTTGTTTCAGCTGTTTTAGCACTGCTGCTGAAGACCTTAGTTGATCCAGTGGAGTGTGCAAATTTGCTAACCTAAGCATGTGACATAACAGCAGGTAATGATCCCAAATTTGTCCTCCTACAAGAAACTACCTCTCCAGCTCATGACCAGGGCATCTGTTTTGTGGCCTTATATCTGAAAGAGTAGCAGAAGCAAAACGAGTCTGGATCCTCAAGTACTGCAGCCTACAGTCAGCCTTGGCTCAGGATGCAGGGCTCCCCATCCCATCTGATGGCCACAGACTGTGGACTCCCGTGTTGGTCCATTTCACTGAATAATTTCTATCCTTTAGCATATAAATAATCATAGAATCATAGAGAGGCCTGGGTTGAGAAGGGACATTTAAAGGATTCGAGTCTAATCCCCCTGCAATGGGCAGGGGAGTTTTCAACTAGATCAGGACCCTTAGAGCCCTGTCCAAACTGACCTTGAATTTTTCCAGGGATTGGACAGCCAGCACCTCTCTGGGCAACCTGAAATATGTTGTACTCTGCAGCTGAAACTGTAAATTTTTCCTATCGTGTGATAAACACTTTGTCACAATAATTTCTTTTGATATCCATTGCGAATTAACTTTTTTTCCCATGTGATGCTCCTAAAGACATTTTATTAGTAAAGAAGTTCTCTAGATCTTTTTAATTCTTCACATTGTTTTGTGGCATTTGTAATATGCGAAATAGTAGTCTTGTATGCCTTTTCTTGTTAATTCTGAGCACACAACCAAGTAATCAAAATTCCTGTCAAAATATCTAGATGTAATTGCATGCATGACTCCTTGTCCTGCTTTGATCAAACCTCTGATCAGTAAGCTAACATTTAAATAATTTGATACAGTTTCTAGAAGTAAGTAATTGAAATGGAAATAACTAAAAATGCCCTGAACTTCAACCAAAGACAAAAATCAACATTAACTTCATTGCCTGAACCTTTTATATATCTGAATATATATTAATCACTGCATATGCTCATCGTTTTATGGAATAAATAACAATATTATTCTCACTGTCATGGTGAAAATTGTCTTTTTGAGAGGTGTTATTCAGGCAGATATAAACCATACTGAATCATACATGAACTTTGGAACTTAACTAATGAATCTGAGACTACAATACTAAAGAATATGCTCTACATTTTCATTCTGCCTTTTATAACATAGAGGTCTCCTGTAGCGATTAACATACAACATGCCTATCTTGTAATGACTTAAGGCAGAAAGAAAAGGCAGTGCAGAAAGATAACACTGATTTTACTAAACATGAAAGACTTTGAAGGAATTGTTTAAACGGCACTAACAGTTTTTCTTGATTTTCAAATCTAAAAAAACAATTGTAAATCATTAAAGGTTTTTCCTAGTAATAGTCGAGTATATGCTAAGTCAAATCTTCACATTTTTATTCTTCAAGACAAAATCCCTCCGATAAAAAAAGAATTATTCTTATTCTGCATGATATAAGTTAATGAACCACATAAAGTTCAAAGAAAGAAAGTGCCCCGAGTGTATGGGCAGACTGGGAATGAGGTACTGGAAAGCAATGCCATAGGAAGGGTCCTGCGAGTCCTGGCCAGTGGCAAGTTGACCATGAGCCAGCAGTGCCCTGGAGCCAGGAGAGCCAACCCTGTCCTGGGGACATCAGGCACAGCAGCACAGCCGGGCAAGGGAGGGATTGTCCTGCTCTGCCCTGAGCTGGGGCAGCCTCACCTCCAGTGCTGGGGACAGTTCTGGGCACCACAATGTGAGAAAGACATTAAACTATTAGAGAGTGTCCAAAGGAGGGCACAAAGATGGGGAAGGGCCTTGAGGGGAAGCCGTGTGAGGAGCAGCTGAGGGCACTTGGTCTGTTCAGCCTGGAGGAGACTGAGGGGAGAGCTCAGTGCAGGTACAACTTCCTCAGGAGGGGAAGAGGAGGGGCAGGCACTGATCTCTGCTCTGTGGGGACAGTGACAGCACCCAAGGGAATGGCCTGAGCTGTGTCAGGGGAGGTTTAGGCTGGATATCAGGAAAAGATTCTTCTCCCAGAGGGTGATTGGACACTGGAACAGGCTCCCAAGGGAAGTGATCACAGCACCAACTTGACAGAGCTCAATAAGTGTTTGCACAGTGCTCTAAGGCACATGGTGTGACTCCTGGGGATGGTGCTGTGCAGGGCCAGGAGATGGACTGGATGATCTTTGTGGGTCCCTTCCAACTCAGGATATTTTGTGATTCTGTGGTTCTGTGAAGTATTTCACACAACAATACATGATGAAGTGTTCTTGTGTGGGAATAAAATTTCAGAAGGTAGGTAGACGGATCTGTTGATCAATCTGAATGGTATAGACTACAAGGAATAAAAAAATTCCAAATCTATACTAAAAAGCTGCAGCATTGTAGCCCAGTACATAGTGGTTGCCATTGCTTGCATCACGCCACAGAGTTTTGTAAATCTCTTAAATGACATAGGTATATATTATTCTTATTTAATTTAACCCTCAGCTTCATATAAACTAATTTTGAGCACATTTTTCATTGTAAGACTATTTTTCCTATCCTGTCAAAGATGTCCCACCATTTGCAAACAGCTGATATTGCAACAAAATAACAGACCAAACTATTTTAGGTACTCATATTTTAACTCTTTAATATTTCTGCTCTGTTTATCATCATCTATATTCACCTCGTCTTTACAAAGGCTTTGAAATAGGAAGTAACTTTTGGAACTTTGACAGATTTTGTGGAAGAAATCAGTGTTGTCTTGTCATCCTTTTTCAAACATATGTACATATGCTAGGTAGAATAAAAATGACCCATCTTGTATTGTTTGTTTCATTTATTTCTTGTTGTTATTAAGAGAGTAAAATTTGGCAGCAGAATGAGGATCTCTTGCTTATTTTTGTATGCTGTAATGAGAGAAATGAAACCCTGGTGAAAGGGTAAGATGTTTCAATACTTTTGAAACTAAGAACCCTGCGCTCAAGCCAACATTTCCTGAGCCCAGAAGATGCATACAAGTTTGGATAATGAAACCACTACAAAATAGCTCAAAATTGATTGAATCAGTCTCAAACTCAGCCAAAGCAAACTGCCTGAGTTTAATGATTTTTAACAAATAGTGGTCAAAAATATTCTTGGGAGAGTCCTTCAGACAGAGAAAACAAGTGTTAGCATTAGGGTCCCATGTAAGCTTAAAAAAACTTCCTATGCCATATGTCTGTTTGTGGAAGAAGGGGCTACAACTGGGGGAATCTCTTTGTTTTTCCACTTAAGTACAACACTTTCTCAGAATTGCAGATTTGGAGAGAAGCAATAGAACTTGGCTTGGAAACTTCACGCTTGCTTGAATTTCTCTGGAAACACTTATGCTACACTTCTGAAAGAAAACCACGTACTTGGCCTACTGAATGACTTGGGCTAAGACTGGAAGCACCAGTGAGGTTGATTTTTGGGCTGCACAGTGGAGCCACTGCCCTCCCTTGCATTTCCTTGTGATGTTCTAATAAATCAATCTCTCCCAATACAGTATCTGATGCTGCTTAGAAGCCACAGAATGATGGCATTATAGAAGGTGCTCTAGTACCCTGAATTTTCAAAAATGCCTTCGCTATTTAGGACACTAAAAGGGCAAAAGAAATTGAGAGCTCTTCAGAGACATTCCCTATCTCCTGAAGAGTTATTTTGGGGAAAAAAACCCTGAAAACATCAGTCTCTTTCCTACCAATTTATACTAAATATCAAATTATTTTTAAGACATACAGCAGTAATATTAATCTGTGATGTTAGAAGCTGAAAAATAACTTTGTTCTTTTTGTAAATTGTGTATTAGAATTCTGAAAGGGTCCCACATGAATCTGACACTTATTTAAGGAACAATAAATGTTTCACCCTTGCTTTTTAGTCTGGCAGTTCTAAGATGTGTAGGAGGGTGGTTGAAGATTTCCATCACAGTAGCCAGAATATGTCTGATTTGCGAGATTAAACTGTTAGTTGGTTATCTCAGAGCATTATAATGATACTTATAAAAATGATCTCACACAGAATGATTAGTATGGCTGTCCATTATGCATCACTTGTTCCATAAAAGTGTGCTTTTTAAAAAATGTGCTTGTTATGCTAATTTATACAAGATTTAATGTTTCTTAATAGAGTAATGTTGTCATTTTAGAGAAATCCTTTATGTTGCTAAAGTTTCCGTCCTCATTAGTTGTACCAATTTTAGGAGAAAAAGATTATGAGGATGTATAATAAACTTAAATTATGACTGCAATTCAAATGCTCTGAAGAAAAATGCTGATGTCATATCAGAGGACAGTAATGTAATTGAAATATGTATCTAACTCTTAGTCCTCATTCTAGCTGGTCTTCCTTTTACATGAGTCACAAATTGCAATGTGCAAAGATACTTCTCAGAAAGTAAAGTGACAAAAGAAGGGAAATAAAAAATGTATGTCATTAACAGATTAGAACTGCTGGACACAGAATGCTTGTGCTTTCTGAAAGAACCAGACTTACACACTGTCTCACCTGTTACTTTTATGGAAAGATGAAACTGCCTTCCATTTCCCCCAAAAAATGTCCTTGAAGCTTTGTGTATACTTTATATTAGAGTTATGGGATGCTGTTACTGATAGCGATATTTTCTATTCAGAATGAAGAGGACATAATATCTGCATGAGTGTGTTAAGTGTCAATAACTCTTAATGCACGCCCTTTATATAGGAATTTATTTTTATTATTCTAAACTATGTCTCATTAAAATTTCCAGCTACATTGAAATTTCAGCAATTAGAATTGCACACATCTTCTAGGAAAGAGAAAAGAGATAATTTCCTAGTATAAGATGACATTTTAGAGCCCCATTTAAATAAAGCTACATATGTTGCATATTTATTCCAGTACCATTAAGGGGAAAATTTTCAAAGATTTTACGTGAGCTGTAAGAAAATAATTCTTAAGGAAAAGTAATACATACATGTACTTAGTCCAACATAAATTAAACACTGAAGTTACTTAGCTTTCCCAGGAATAATCTGTAGGATAAATTGCTTGACTTTACTTCAGAGATTAATAACTGTATGCAGGTGACTGACCATGCCACACAGAACAATCCAATGGAATTGTGCAAGCAGTTGGCAATATGTGTAGTATGTGTAATGGTATAAGGATTTTGTCATTAACCATTCTACGTCATTTAGAAACCATAAAGGAATGAGAAGAAAATCCTACATTTTTGCTGTGTTGTTTTCAGTGATAAGGACAATGCACCTCACTTCTATAGAAAGATAAGCAAAGGCAGATTTTTAGAAAATAAAAATAAAAACCTGTGCAACAATGGAAACAGTGTTGTGCATAATCTATAAATTACTTCTTCAAAGGAAAAAACTTCCAAATAAAAATTGGCCAGCTGCTTTTTTTCCACTCATGCACTGATATTCATCTGTGTACATTGGTTATCTTTGGGATCATTTGGGATTTAAGAACAGCTCACATGTACTGACAGTCTTTCAAGCAATGCATTTGAAGAGGCATACAAACCCCTCCAGGTTAGCATAAAATGCTTTCCATGTCTCATGCCTAGAACAAATTCTTGTTTTCAAATAAACTTACTACCTCTGTTACTACCAGAGGTATGGCTAGAAATCCCACCTCCATACATTCGCAGGACATGAATTCACATATTTTTTTCTGCTGCTGGAAAACACTAACATAGAAGCAAGTATAGTCAGAATAGAGGATTTTCTCTAGGTTCATTGCCAGTTTAAGTGGATTTTTATTTAAAGCTAACAAAACAATATGAAGATTTTTAGATTTAGAGCCCTCAATTCTTGCAACCCATTATTTAGCCTCCATGGCATGTCTAGTTTGATAAATGTGGACTTAACAGCTCCAGACAATGACATCAGCACTATGCCTTCCTCTGTTATTCCTGGCTGGGCTTCAGTGGGAAAAACAGTAGTAAGCTTTTATTCTATACACAACTTAGAGAAGATCACTGAAGTTTTAGGCTGTCAGGCCAAAGCAAAGACCTTTTGCTCTGGCCAGTCACACAAATTTAGTCCAGATTTAGCTACTTAGAGAACATACACAGGTATTTGAAGCACTCTATCTGCATAATAATTAAAACCTTAGCTTTGTGAAAATTCAGTTGCAGCTTGACGTGCTACTCATTAGAGACTCTACATTGATGCCTCGGCACCAAAATGTTTTTCTCATCACGCAAGCACTGGATTTACACTTACTTTATTTATAAGTGTTTGAAAACAATTGTCAACAGCTTCAGAAGTCCCTTCATGATTCTAATGGAATTAACTTTTTTTATTTTCTTCAGGCCAAATGCATGCTGGCTGAACACATTCTCATATAATCTTTCAGTATTATTCTGAACTGCAAGCTGCCTTCTTTTGCCTCCTGTAAGCAATTCACCCAGACTAAGGAATAAGGATTTCTGATCGAGATACTGGATTTGATCATTCTGATGCCATCACAGTGAGACTGAAAAAACTTCCACAGCTTTCAACACCTAAGTTAGAGGCAATGCATGCTTCAAAGAGCATTTTAACAGTAATTGAGTGTGAATTTTTATTCTACAAATAGGGTCCTCTGGAAAGGCCCCACTTCTCTCTAGCTTAGTCTACCCTAATGGTGTTCCCTCTTATCATCTCCTCTTGGTCACTCTCAGGAAGGAAGAGTCTTTTCAATGTAATTTTACTGGGAAGCCTATCACCCTACACGGCAGCTTCAGAAACTGCATAACTCAAGCTCTGATGCCTCCCAGAGCTACTGAGGGATAGTGAAAATATCTAATATGCACTGACTCCCCACAAACATATCCATGAATCAGAATTAAAACCTGCCTGCCTCCTGACCCCAGGTATTTTACCTTTCCAGCTGCTTTCAGAGACATTGTGGCTCCCTATCCCCTAGTACTTTTAACACTCTGGAAAAACAACTAGACTAAGGCTGTGGGAGCCCATTGAAGATTGAAAATGCCATCTTACAAAACAGTCAGGAGGGAGCAAGAACACAGAAGAGAAGTTAAGATCACAGCCTGGCTTGCACATCCATGTTACAAAAAAAATGAGCATTAATAGAAAGGAATGAATTCACCAAAGTTGATGCAGCGTCTTTGCAAGATGGTAGATCAAACCCACTTAGATTTGTGAAAGTTTGGTGTTCATAGCAGGCCCTCCATGTTGTGTGAATAACATGAGACTTCAGACGTAACATAGGTTCCCACACTGAAATACAATGCAAAGCCCACAGCTCACGTTTATATCACTCAAATACTTCTGTTGTAGTTATTTTCAACCTCAAAAAGGCAAATCTTCTGCCAAAAGTGATGGTAAGAACAAAAAGTACTGTTATTATAAGCACTCATGCAAGGGCACAGCATTCTCTTGCCCACAACATCCCTTACAGACCTCTGTTTGGACCAGTGCTTTGAAAAGTATTATTTTTCCATAGTCTAAGTAAAACTGTTCACTTCGGCTTATGGAATAGTAGGGGAAGGTTGACTTTTGCAGCCAGCATTGTAAATAGGCCATAACTAACATTAGTTAAACTCTGCCTTCAGTTCCTGTGGTATATTATTTTGTTCTCCACCAGTTCTTGTAGACTAAATCAGGGGGCTGAAATAGAAAAGGGAGACAGTGTGGGAAATGCTCTTTTAATTCTTAAAAAAAAAAAAAAAAACTATTGCATAGATGAGCTAGTATTTCAGCATACTGTTTATCCTCTGCAATATATGTCTAGATTAATTTTAGAAGTCATCAGGGTAATTTAAATGTACAGGCCAAATCCTGATCTAAGCTGCATAAAAAAATAACTATAGAAGCATTTGCCCATATTGTAGGCGTGATGTTTTACTACCAAATAGCCAACTGCTGAAAACATTACAGATTTCTGATTTACTGTTAGATGAACAAAAGTCACATTTACAGGATATTTCTTCATGGTAATGATATTTGCACTGCGTGTTTCCTTACTGTGATTAATCTTTGTAATATCGGTATGTAACTACAGACAACTGGGGTTTGCAGCATCTTGATAATATTGTCCTTTATTTGGGGAATAAGGAGGGAGAAAACCTGAATAACATGCAATTTGTATCGTAAGGTGCCCGTGACAGAATTGGGAAATGTGTTTACTGTGTACCAATACACTGCATTAATGAAAAAACTGTCCCTTTTACTCAAAATGTAGTCCAGTGCACAGGCCACTTAATCATACACAGAAGCTAAAGGAAATTGTTAGCAAATCAGCTTCATGGCACAGCAAGTCAAGGTGCTTTGTTAAGGACTAAGCTTTACTATCTCTCTCCTTTAGGATTTAGAGATGTCTGTTTACCCTTGTTTTTTTAATTCAATTTTTCCCTTTAAGCTCAGTTGCTTTACAGGGCCTGAGCCAGTCCCTGCCTAAAATCTCGTTGGTTTTGCTGACCACCACCTTCTGCTGGCTGCAGGGAGCAGCCAGTGAGAGACAGGCACTAAAGGTGTATACTGAATCCTAGGATTTGGAGAAAGCCCAGTCAGACTCATGATGAATAAGAACTGAAATTCTCCTGGAGTGTCCAGGATTCAGAAAACCATTACATTACCTCAGGGCTGAAGGATAACAGGGAGGAACATTTAATGTTGAATTTTCTGGTTTATATTTAGGCATGGAAAGCACATATAGTCTTCTGGAACCATGCATTCCTAAATAATTCACACATTTCTGAATGTACACTATCAGAAGAATGCAGAGATGTTTGCCTCTTCAGAACTGATTGGGAAATCCTATAGAAAAGAACATTTACTTAAACATAAATCAAATCCCAGGGTGGGTAAGAAGAAAAGTGTCCTAAAATGTACTAGTATGTGTTTTGATTAGGAATGAAGGAACATTCTATTACTATGCATATACAGACAATTCAAAACATATGCTCTGCACACAGTGTTCTGGAGCAAAGTTTCATCAGTAAAGCAAGCTTATTCAACACTTAGTGACTTACTAAGGTGGCTGACCAAAGGAAACCCATATGATTTTCGTGTAGTATATAAGAAATAACTGAATATGGAAACCATTTTTTGCTGGCAAATAAGAATCATTGGTTGGTCAAGTCACAGGATTAAGTTTCTTATATAAAAATTTTCACTCATGGGTAAAGAAAGATTTAGAAGTATTCAGTTATTTTCTGAGCACCCATGGATCCACTGAGAAATGTAGGATGGAAGGGACCATGCTTCATAATACAATTGCTCATTCATATGATATAAACCCATAGAAATCAACCTAAAATACCAGACCAACTTTGGTTTTGAATGAGCATATACCTGAATAGGTCACTTGAGAAATACACATTTTGAGAACTCTGACTAGAAACTGAGACCAATTTTTAAGCTATCAGTCTGGTTCATTTACTTGCAATACAGAAGAAAGAAAAGAAAAATGCTCTTTCTACATAAGAGGGGATTGGTAAAAAGTCCTTAAAAGTAGTTCTTAATTTTAAATGCTTAAAGACAGTTTTATAGAATTATTTTTACAGCTTAAACCAGTTTGTATTTGTGATGACTTGGCAAAGCAGAGAAGTCCAAAGGTCTATTAGCCTCAGTTAAATGTTTAATAACTGGGCATACAAGTGAATGACATCCTGGACACACAGCTTAATAATTCACTTCTTTAGCTTCAGTGGAGGCTGGATTAGTCTAAGCTGACTGAGTTAAGAGACGTTTTTATGGCATTAATATTGTAACCATTTCCACTGAAATCATGGGGCAGGAAGTCTGGGTGAAGACTCTGTGTCTGCCTGAAAGTTTCGTGCAGGAAACTGGGTTTGCCTCTTTACTCTGTTGCTATTTGTCTTAGTCCAGGAGGGATGTTAAGGTAAAAAGGCCAAGATATGTGTCTGACCCCATTTCAGACACTGACAGTATAAACCAAAATGATGCTACTTTTCACCTAGCTACCAGTGATTAACAGCTCTATTAGAAATCACTACCATGACTCAATTATCATATTCACCTTCACAGTAAATAAAGACCTTGAGCAAAACCCTTTCTTTTCCATTGCCTTTAGTTCAGCAATGTTTCAAGCCATTTTCTCATCTTCTGAAGGAAATAAGAGGTGTGGTTCTGATGTGGTTCAATCTCACATGAGGGTCAAATCACACTTGAATGTTTTACAGTAAAAGGTTTTACAGTAAATATTGATAAGCCTGAAGCAGCAGCAATACCTGAATTTGTGAAATTGGAAAAAATAGCAGAGAACTGATATGTGTGATAAGAATCTTTGATATGTTAAGATACTTCCTTCAAAGGAGAATCTCTTAGAAGATACTGTCCCTGATGTTTAATTACATGTAGCTTTATTTGTGTGCTTATTTTTGCTGAGCTTTTCACTGGTAAAGTCTGCCTTCAGGCATTATAAGTTCCTGAGCCTAATAGCAGAGCCTATGGGAGTGAGGCATTACTCACAGCAGAGAAAATCAAGCATTAAAATGGTAAGCTTACTGTAAAAACACGAGCCCATGCAGCAAGGTGCATCCAGTGGTGCTAAGGAAGCAGGACCAAGAAACAGACTGGATTCTCTGGTGATACTGGATTGTAGTGTAAGATGAATGTGAAGTGAAACAGAATATTGTAAAAATGTAAAATTCATTAGGTTTAGATTGAAAGTTGATGGGAGGTTGTTTAACATATTTGCATGTTAAGGACCTGGGAACATCCAAGCTGCTTGTGTTTCCCTACAGTGAAAAGGAACTCAGCTTCCCTGTTTGGTGCCTTGACTCACAGGTCAAGAAAGCTGTAAAGTACTTGGGCTATGTTTTTCAAGAGTGACTTTCTTTGATTTAGATACTTTACATCAGGAGAGAACCCTGGTCTCTGTCTCAAGGGAATAACATGAGATCACGAGTAATCTAGTAAGATTCAAAGGAGGAGAGACTTCAAATATAAAAGTGCAATTAACTTTTCCCAACATCTGACTCTGGATGTCTCCTCCATGAACATATGAGAAAGCAGAACTGTTCAGTGGCATTTTCTAATCCAACCTTCGGTTTTAGAATTTAAATTCTTCTCCATGGGTTGTTGCAATAAGATGCTGATGACTGTGCTTTGCAGGTGGTCAGCACAGAAGAGCTGGCAGTCCTTCAGCAATTCATAGTACATGATCTATGTTTTATATCCCATTACAAGCTTTTTCTCTCTGCAAGATATCCATAAATCAATCAAGATGCTTATTAACTTTCTTCCTATGCATGATTGCTCAAAAGGTTGTATTTATAACTATTCTTTGGACTTCAGAGATTTGGCAGCTACTACTTTAGGAACTCATTTGATTATCAATTTTAAGGATTTGATTGGTAGAATGATTTCCTAAATCCCACAGAGAAGCTTTTATTGCAACTGAGTGAGAGAAATGGTTTAATGTTTATGTTGAATGAATGATTGATAGGTATTCCTCTCTTGGAGAGAGGGGTAGGCCTGGAATATGCAGGCCAAGGATTCTGAGGATCAATCACATGAAATTATCCCAAATAGTTGACTACATTTACAGCTGTTCTTAATCAAAAAGATCAGAAAAAAAGCTAAGCGCATAACTCCAATATCAGTGCTGTTGCCAGCATATCTGTTTATGTAGAGGTTGGTATACATATAAGTTTGAGCAGATGGATGTAATTCCCTTTGAAATGTATCTGCTGAGGGCGGAATCATCTGTCTTAGCTTAGACATATGAATTTCCCTTTATGAACAGTGGAGAAAAATAGGCAGCTCAGTAGTGTGACACTAAGAGACACTTCCTCCTAAGATATACTTCTTAATACAGGTCATATAAATATGTTTTTGTATTTTCATTTTATCTCAGTTTGTCTTAAAGATTTAGATGTTGCTAATGCTTCCTCACACAAGCACACAATGGCAGATCAACAATTGAACACATTAAGTGACCAGCTTCCTAACACACTACGAATTCAAGCTTCTCCATTCAAGCTAAACATTACAATCTGTCTCTTGGCATTTCATAGAAATGCCAGGGAGCAGGGTAGACAGGAAATATGGCAATTTCTGATATGTTATGGGGTTATGGGATCCATGCCAGAAGCCCAAGTGCACCTAAGGTGTTTATTACAGTGAGGCAAAAAGATATTTCTGTATCTTCTTTCTATAAAGACATGAGATTTGCAAAAATATGGGTTCAAGACAAGGGTTGTAGATGCACCAGAAGGACATTGAAGTAAGCTCCTGCAGTACTAGAAATCAAAACAGCAACAGAGAAAGATAAACAAATATTTCAGATAACCTTTTCAGCCCTGTTTTCCCAGTCTTAGCCCGCAAAATTCACCCTATAAGACCACATTTTCATGACTCTGAATGTAAATAATATTAAAAAGGAGCAGCTCGTAAAAACTTCTTTGCAAGGACACATTTTACCACTAATCTTTTACTTAATCATCTAACAATGACAAGCTACTGGCTTTCAGGGTTTCTGTCTTGTACTCATTTCTGAAATAGAAACAGGAACCTTAGCAACCAAATAGAACCTGGAAGCAATGTTAACAATTTAATTTGCTGTTTATCAGGTCATGTCTGTAAGAAAATTTGCTAAAATCTTTCAAGTAAAAGAGATGTAAGTGAAAGGGTGGAGAAGAGAGAATTGTTATTTTCTGGGGAGAAGAGAGATTTATCTTATTTGGAACTTATAGAACACAGCAGTGGATGGATCAAAGTTTATGCATTTCACAGTGCAGTAGCTTTGAGGATTTTTTCCCCCCTACATTTTATCTGCCCCACATTTTATTCCCACAGATTTGTATGCTCAGGACCCAAACTGATCACCATATCCTAAGATGCATAAAATGCAGTGTGGCCAGCAGGTCAAGGGAGGTATTCTGCCCCTCTTGCTCTGATCTAGTAAGATATCATCTGGGAGGCTGCACCCAGCTCTGATACCTCCAACATAAGAAGGACACGAACCTGCTGGAGCAGGTCCACAGGAAGGTCACAAAGATGACCTGAGGGGTGGAGCACCTTTCCCTGAAGACCAGGGGAGAATTGGGACTGTTCAGCCTGGAGAAGAGAAGGCTCTGGGCATGTTTTGTTGTGGCCATTCATTAGTTTGAGGGGGCTTAAAAGAAAGATGGAGACTAGCATTTTGATAAGACCTATAGCAACAGGACGAGGGACAGTGTTTGTAAACTAAAAGAGGGCAAATTTAGACTAGACAGAAGGAAGAAATTTTTTATTATTAGGATATTGAAACACTGGAACAGTTTTCCTAGAGAGCTGGTGGATTCCTCATCCCTAGAAACATTCAAGGTAATTAATTATGTAATTAGGGCAACCTGGTGCAGTTGATGTTGGCCCTGCTTATTGGAGGAAAGTTGGACTAGATGGTCTTTAAAGGTCCCTTCCAACACAGTCTAGTCTAAGATTTTATGATTTTTTTTTTTAAATAAGGCATTTTCTACTGTCCTTTAAGGGCCAAATATGAGATATCTATGATGGAGTAGTGGGAATCGTTCCCTTGATGATAGCTGAGTTGCTTTTTATTTTGGCAGTTCTTTCTTAATCATTCTACTGTATTGTGGTTATTTGCTTTCACCTTCATCATTAGTAGGAGAGGGTTTAGTGCATAATAAGACATTGCAATTGTAAGATGCAGAGATCATTTCGTTGGATTTCTTAAATGCTTAAGCACAAGCTGAACTGTATGTTTTAGCTATCCACCTTTTCCACTACATTATTTTGAGTTTTGTAATCAGTTCAGCATAACAATAGGTCAAAAGAATTAGAATGGGAGATTCAGCAGTAGATCTAAAACAAAAATTGCAATAATAACTGAAAGGCTGCAATGGAAATCTTTCTGGGCTAGTATTTTAATATCTTGCTAATGTGGAACACCTTGCTGTAAAAAACAAAATCAAGCAATAGTACTTTGTTATGCCAGATTAAAATATATATTTCAAAACAATTTCTTAAGACCCTACATATATAGTATGTCTTGACATTTAAAGTGTGTAATATTTTCATATTTTGTGTATTTCAAGATATCTTTACTTTTTAAATTATTCATACCACTAACATCCAAAGAACAGTGTTTTCAATGGCTTTTCTGAATTACAATATTGGATATGCAATCAGAGAAGGATTTTAGGTAAAACTGATCAATTTCATAATTTTAACTTAACAAATCTGTTACTAAAACATCTCTATGGGCAATGTAAACCCATCTGCATGCCTTTTTCACACAGACAATAGTGCAAACATATCCAGATTACAAAGGATTAATGTCAATGACTGACAAAAATTAAAAAAAATTATAAACTAGGCAATTCTCAAGACAGTGCATAATTTTAACCTAAATCAGAACTGATTAAGGTCACTATACTGCTTACACATTCTAAATGGAAAACACAAATCAGATGGAAAATATTTTTCTTAGGGAGGGCTCATTCCAATTTTAAGGAGGACTTGAATGATCTGAAATTTCCAGTGGACGAGTTGATGACATTGATAGAACGGATGATGCAAATGTTAATTTTATGCCAGAGTTCTGAGAACATTTGAGACCTATTATTTTGGAGACTTTTATACATTTATGATGACATCAGATGGCACTCAGAACATAAGCCTGCTCTTTTCCTTGCTATTTTTAAAAAAGCATATATTTAAAATAGGTTTAGAATTTCCACTAATTTCAGTAGTACAGGATGAGGCAGCTAGGCTGAAAAAAGTCAATTGCAATTAAAATAAAGTCAGTAAAGCAAGAAAAGGATCATAGGCAAATGATCCATCATAGCAAGATTCCTTTATAGAAATCTGCCTAAAATAGTACAGTGCATACATATGAAAAATAAATAAGAGATAATCTGCTTGTAAATAACGAGGACTGAGCTAGAAGACTGGCAGAGTCCAGAACTGAGTGATGTATAAATATCCTACCCTTCTTTAGTACTGAGAAATGCTGCAGCACAGGGATGGGAAGATCAATAAAATGACCATCCAATCCATGTTTTCCCAATTATTAGATGCTTGATCCCCCCAACCAAACTGATGTGGACAAGAAAGGTAAGGTCAATCTTTCACTTCTCAGTGTCCAGAAGCCTCAGGCATTGGCAGTGCAGAACTGTCTGAGGGTAACTCCTTCCCACTGCCTCTGCCTGCCAGCTGTTTGCTATCCTTGCTGGAAGCTATCATTCCTGCAGCAGGGTCAGTGGAAGGAATTGCCTCATTTGCTTCAGCCAGATACAGATTCAACTACTTTATTTTACAGGGCCTTCAGAGGCAAATTCAAGTTAGGAAATGAGTTTTTCACTGACGTGGATGGGAATCGCTAAAAATGTCATCTCCGGGTTCATCTGTGAAGGGGCTTGTTTTCAGCAGAAATGTGATTTTAAAAAACTGCTTAAGGTTCAGAGCATGGGCATAACATAATGTGGCTTTTTCTGCAGTGACATTTGAGAGTGATCTTACTGGCAGCATCAGTCTTAGCAGGCATGCGCTGTGAAAACCCGTGTAAAATGGCAATAAAAAAATTCCTAAAAATAAGAGCCTTTTCTTTGTGGTTTTCCAAATCTTTTCAAATCTTATTTCTTTTGGCTTTTTTCCCATTAGGAAAAGACAAATAATCTTTCAGAATATGTGAACCAAAAAAGGCACATAATGTAATAAAACCACTTCTTCTATGAAAAATATGCAAACAGGCATCAAATAGTGCAGTGCTGCCACTAAGTTTATTACTTCCATGATTAATTGTTCCTAGGAACATACTAGAACAATTATAAATTGTAACCTGTTATTTAGATTTATTAATCATTGCAATTTTCACGTGATTGTACTACCAATATTCCTGATAATAAATGTATAGCATAATAAATTTCTGATCTTTAAAATGATAATTCAAGAGAAGACTCATGTCTAAAGCATTAATATTTGCATAAAGAGTAATACAATTTTATGCCTCCATAGAGTAGACAGGAGAAAAAAAGGCAAATGAGCTTCGAGCAAAAACCCATTGAATGTATGAACCACAGAAGTGATGGGGCTCACAGTCCCTTGCTCCAATATTTCCATACTTTGACAGGCCATCTGTTTATACCTTTTGAATAGGTTTGGCCAATATTGTTGCAAATGTTTGGCAGTAAAAACATTCCCAGTCTTGGGGGATTTTAATTTTTGTTTTTCATTTCTGTTTTTAGAAGTCAAGTAGTTTTTCCTTTTGCTGATCTGCAAAATAAGCATTATAATTTATAAATTCCAGACACTTTTTAACATTATTTAAAGTGTACGGCATGTTGAAAACATGAACATTTTCTAGGTTGTGTTCACTTTATTTCCAGAAAAGCCCAGAATCCAAGCCACTCAATAATCAGGATCCTGCTGCTAAAAAGAGGGTACTTGAAACATGGCATATATAGAAGGGTAGGAGTTCAGGTGTGCAGTCTCTATATAGAGATTTATATTTTTCCAGGTGCTTCTTGAGGATTGATGCAAAACAGTGGTCTTAATTCATGCAGTAATCTGCTTGCCATCTAGAGATCTGCACTAAAAAGTGCTGCTATTGTATTTGCAAAGTTAATGATAACATCTTTAAAAAACAGGGAGATTTTATCCCTAAGTGAAAAACTGGAAGCTTGTAAAACTACTGAATTTGCCATGTAATGAAATAATTTCTCCAAACCTTATAAATGTAGCAACAAAACTATACCATGTAATAGGAAGTACCAAACTGTAATTTTCAGCGCCCTCTTAAGTTTTGCTATCTTTAAAAGTCCACATCAGTGGAAAATGTGAGTGACTAAGTGGAATTAGCATCAGAGTATGCCTAATTCATAATTACCTACTTTGTGCACAGCAACAATTTACAAGCCCTCTATTCACTGGCGGTTTGAAAAGAACTTTCAGATGGGATATTTGGTAAATTTCAATTACACTAGAAATGCCTTGGAGGGCCAGTTACATATTGTGGTATTTACACAGACATCAAAGATTTAGTTGTTTAGACAAGGAAAACTAAGGCCATCTGACTATTCAGAGTATTTAGGAAGAGTTCTGTTTATTTCAACCTAGAATTTTGCCAAGAATAGATGTCCCAGTTACAAAAAATGTTACCCTTTCATATAACACAAACTTCTACATTCATTGTGTCCAAAAATTGAAGTCTTATCTTAAAATCTTTTTTTTTTTTTTTTTTTTTTTTTTTTGTAATCCACACTACATTATAGATAGAAAAATATTGAAGAAAATCCTGCACTGTTATTTTTGCTGTAGCATAAATGAACAGAAATTCATATGTATCAATGGAGTTCAGAATGAGTTCAGGTAGTGTAAACCTTGGAAAATAAATAGGCATTGATTTTTTCTGGACTGTTTTCATAATGATCTGAGTAATCCATTTTCTAAGCTATGTGGATTAGTTGAATTTGAGTTTCAGAAGACTCAGCAGATCGGCTTGGCTTTGCCAGTAAATAAACTGCTAAGTTAATAAGCTTTAAATCAATGAACTTTTGCAAAAAAAAAAAAAAACAAAAAAAAACCAAAAAAACCCCCAAAACAAAACTAAACAAAAACCCAAAGAAACCAAGTAAAAAGTTAGCCAGGTGTTAATTATTAATACACAAATATTGCATTAAAAACTGCAAAGTTTTTGGGTAGAAAACCATGTCTTGCCTTTATGAGAGGTCACATGCTTTCATCATCAGTGTAGCTCAGCAAAGTGAAAGGTGGGTCATTACTACTTTTATAGTGGCAGTCTGACCCTAAATACTTAACAATGGAGGGAAATATAATCTAAACAGTGAAATAATCAAACCTTAGTCTTTCACAGCCTGTTTTGTCCTTGTGATGCATGCTGGGTACCTCGTGAGCCCACTTTTCTAAGGAAAGCTTCCTTTCATAACTAATATGAACATGTGTGACTTCAGTTGCACTGTTATAAAAATACTAAATAGAAATAAATAGGCCATATTCCATTGTAGGTTAAGAGAAGGGTGCTATGAATCAGAGTGTGTGACATCCAGGCATTTTGGACTGTATAAATGCTGAGTGAATATATTTCTTGATTCTTGGTAACTCATATATTTACGTGTTCTTTTCCGTGTAATGAAGTAGACAAGAACCACAATTATCCACATGTGTCATGCAGTACAGATTTTCTTCTTCAGCTGGAAGAATGTCACTTAAGTTGATAAGTACATTTATTTTCTCAAAAGTCACATCAAGAAAATACTTAATTTGAAATGTGCTGTTTCCATTAATATTGTTTTCAGAATAAATGTTTGCTAATATCAGGGACTAAACTAAATTGAAAATAATATAGAAGAATTTAGTTCCCTGCGTTCCAGCAACCTGTACTCCTCCATGAAGTTTTCTTATCTTTGGCCAGTACAGTGGGAGCTCCCCCTTCATAAATATAAAATTTCCCAGAAAAGGAGTGAGAAAGGGAGAAATACAGCCAAAATGCACTACTTTTATTTTAGCTAAGTATATTCGGAAAATATTTGGTGGTACTTTCTTGGCCCTATTAAATCATCCAATACATTTTATTGACGCTGAACTTTATCCATAAGATCAGTATAGCTGCACTTTCAACAGAAATACTGTCAGTTATTGCAGCTGAGGAGCAATGGTCATAATCAATTACCGGGGAATTAGCACACTAATTAGTATGTTAACAGATGCTCTCAGTAGTACTGAACTAGGGGTTCACAACAAAATAAAAGGATATCTAAATGGGTAGATGGTCTAAATTGTCCCTTTGTTTCTTTTACACCCACTAGAGTTTTCCCCTAGCCATGATGCTACCTGTGAGATCTGCTGCCTTTGGTATTTATCCATGTAACTGCCATTCTTTATTTACCTAGTGTGACTATTCTGCTGTTTTGCTCTTCCCTTTTAAATTCCTCTGCACTTTCCTCTGAGCTGTTTTCTTGTATATTCTTCTTGATCAGCAATGAAAGCATCATACATGAAAACACAAGGACAATCATATCATACTTTTGATATGCACACCACTTAGGAGCTTGCAACACTTCACCCCTAAGGTTTGCAACATTGGCAAAGATTTGATTTTTTTGCTGGTCAATGAATAGAGAAAGGTGTCACTGGGAACTGCATATCACCAACCAGATTCTTGGATGGATGAAGACCATGAAATTTTACCAGAAATAAGTAGGTTATAGCTCCCTCTTCCATCAGTGGTATTTTTGGCAAGTCATTTCAATGTTCTGCACTGCATTGTGGTTTCTTCACAAATTCAGTGAGATAAAGACTTAGTCTTTGAAGAACTCTGTGGTCAATGAAGTTGGCAAATTAAATCTTCAGAAAGATTTAGCATCAGTTTAATTAAAAAAAATTGTGAGATAACATCAGCACTATCTTTTCATGATAATATTGAGAAATATTGGTATTTGAAATCACAAGGCAAATTCTATAGCACTTACTCCAAATGAGGAAACAGCTAGTCATGTGCAGTTCCAGACTGCCTCAGTACTCTTTCTGTTCATCAGTTTCCCACCTATCCTATAGAGGAATGTAGAAAACAAATTTCAGAATCATAGAATAATTAAGGTTAGAAAAGACCTCCAAAATAATGGAGACTAAAAACTGCCATGTCAACTAAACTATAGCACTAAGTGCCAAATCCAGTCGTTTCTTAAATATACCTGGGGAAGGTGACTCCACCACTTCCATGGTCAGTTCATTCCAATACTTGAACACTCAGTGAAGAAATTCCTCCTGATGTCCAAACTAAACCTCCCCCTATGCAGCTGAAAGCTATTTCCTCTCATTGTGTTCCTTCTTGTCTGGGAGAAGAGTCCAACCCCCACCTGGCTACAGCCTCCTTTCAGGGAGTTGTAGAGCACAATAAGATGTCCCTGAGCCTTGTTTTCTCCAGCACAAACACTCCCAGCTCCCTCAGCTGCTTCTCATAAGACTTGTGCTCCACTTTGCCTGTTCCATTGTCCTTCTCTGGACTCGCTCCAGCCCCTCAATGTCCTTCTTGCAGTGAGGGGCCCAGAACTGGACACAGCACTCAAGGTGTGGCCTCACCAGTGCTGAGTACAGAGGGACAATCACTGCCCTGGTCCCGCTGGCCACACTGCTGCTGACACAGGACAGGATGCCACTGGCCTTCTTGGCCACCTGGGCACACTGGCTCATGTTCAGCCTCTGTCAAACAGCACCCCCAGTTCCCTTTCTGCCTGGCCACTGTCCAGTCACTCTGTCCCCAGCCTGCAGCACTCCATGGGGCTGTTGTGACCAAAGTACAGGACCTGGCATTTGGCCTTGCTGAACCTCGTACAAATGGCCTTGGCCCATTGATCCAGCCTGTCTGGATCCCTCTGCAGAGCCTTCCTTCCCTCCAGCAGATCAACACTCCCTCCTAACATGGTGCTGTCTGTGAACTCGGTGCAACTCGGTGCACTTGGTCCCCTCACCCAGACCATCAATAAAGAAATTAAACAGGACTGATCCTAGTGCTGAGCCCTGGAAAATCCCACTAGTGACCGGCTGCCAGCTGGATGCAGCAGCATTCACCACCACGAATTTTGTACCCATCTGTTCCTAAAGTAATCCTAGGAGCTGTAGATTTTAACCCTAAAATAAAGAAAGATGGCCTCTTCTGGAGTCATAGATTTTCAAGGCAATAAAACCGATGAAAGAATTCTTCCTAGTGTTTTTTGTATTAAGACCATAAATTCTGTTTGAACTAAAAATGCAGCTTGCAGTTACTGTTGTAATTCTGTCCATATTTAAACAGCTTATATAATAAAGAAATCCCTATATCCTGAAATAAATCTCACAAGTCAGAGTCCCAGAGTGGCAAGGTCTCAGTAAGCAGTAAGAAAGTTAAGGCACTTAAGAAATAAATATATGGGTAAGATCTAATTGCAAAAGTATTACAGTAATGAAGCTAACAAATTCTTTCTTCCAAGATAGGAGCAGAATTGAATTCATCTGTTAACTGACCTAAAAAACTATTGAAATTCTTCATGTCATAAATTTTTAAGGGTCTACACAATTTCATTAGCTCATCCACTTCTGGTCAATCTATGTGCAGTTTTTCTGATTTTCCTATTACACATCTTGGAAACTTTTTAGAACTTAAGATAAACAGTTAAGAATCTTGAGGAATTAATATAAGGTCACTGATAAAAAATAGGATTAAATTCCAGATTTCAGCATAATTGAATTCCATTGAAACTGTTCTGAGATTTTAAAGCATCTCATTATTCTGCTGTGTCATTTTGTTTGTTTTTCCTCTTCTGAGCTTTGGCCAGGTCCTGAAGCAGAACAAGCTTTTGTGGAACACAGCTTATGTTTATGACATATTTTATAAGGTGTAGTGAAGTACATTATAATTATATGATTTGTCAAGTGAAAACTTTCAAAGCTTGTTATTCTTGCTTGTTATTTCAAGTTCTTCAATTTAGACCATATGTGATCTAATAGCAGGGATTTGAGCATAAATATCCACTTACTGTAGCCTATTTCTAATTAGTTTTGAGATGCATTGAAATGTTAAAGAACATCACCATGCCCTTCAGAGATATTAATAAAAGAGGAATTATTGTTTGAAAAGGAAAAAACATCTAGCTTGCCAAAAAAAAGGACATTCCACCTCTACCAACAGCTCTACTTCCAATATATAGATATGGTGAAGAATTTTACAAAAAATTTGTCTTCTATGTCTATAGGAATGGCATTTAAAAGCTAGAGGAAAAAACACTTTAAAAAAAAACATTGATCGACAGCACACAAAGAGTGCCAGAAAATTATTTTTGGGCCCATGGGTTTGCATAGCTAGAGACATACTAAAGATACCAATACCCTGACCACGGATGAATATATGCTCTGAAAGAGAAACCTTGCTCTCCAGTAAGACTTCTCTATTCTAGTTCAGGATAGAAATGCCCTATATTAAGCACATCTCTTGGGCATATATAAAGTGTTTGGGGTTTTTTTTTCAGCTGAATTTCGGATAGAAAATTAATTTTTAGATTGGCTCGGGCATCTTAGGCTGTAGCAATATCATGTTCCCTGGCAATCTTCTTGGATTACTCTGCACATCTATGAACATTTCAATCTTTAATTAGTTTTTATTTTCATCCTTTGGAATGAATATGCTTCCTATTGAAAACCTGAAGAATTAAAGCAAAATGGAAATGTCACAGTTTTACAATAAACTGTTGGTGGGTTTTGCTGTTGGAGGGAGATGGCAATTAGATATGAGAAGTTGTGAATCTCAGAGATCTCTCCTGGCCTAGTTCTATAGCAGTGCACTAGTTTGACTGGAATTTGATTTTCTCAGAGGTCCTGAAGTCTTGGGGGTTTCCCAAGATTTGGCAAGCCAAATTTTTTGTTATATTCCCCTCCCAAAGTCAAGATTACAAATGGCTTCTTCAAGACTGCCACAAGACTTGAAGAAAAATCAAACCATAAACATCATATTCATGGATATGCAGCCTAATTCCCAGGATATTATGGAAGAAAGATAGTCTGACTGATAACATGACAATATTAATTATAAAAATTAGATTCACAAATAAGGTAAAATTAGAAATGATAATTAGAGGCTCTAAGTACAGGAAAGTCCAGTGTAACAGGGAATCAGATGGATAGGCTGTGCCAGTGAGTGGAATTCCAGAGGTTCCTCTGTGCTCAATATTCCTTATCAGGCAGCTCTAGGCACCTTGCAGTTCACAGTGAATTTGTCTTTTTGAGGCAGGTTTATGGGATGGAGATGTCCCATTTTGGAACATTCCTCGTGCTCTTTGGTCTGAATTTCTGACACGGACTGGTGAAAAAAGTTTTGAAATGATCACAAGTATTGGTGATAATGATTATGCTATTAGTGTTGCTTCTTCTCTCTCTTGAGATGTTATCCAGAATTTTTAAAACTAATATGTAACATAAGTAGGTCAAAAGATGGCAAGAATATTTCCATTAAGTTTTTTAACAATGGATTAAAGCAGATTTTCTCTGTAGAAATTTGTATTTCTTTTATGTAACACTATATCTTACAAATATTTTATAAAGTACAGGTTCTATAAATGCAGTAGGAACTGGAAAACAAGAAGCAGCATCTTTTCTCACAATTCCAAGCCTTTTTAAATCCACTACAGCAGTCATAATGGATTTATTCTGCTACTGTTATTCAAATAAATTTTAAGTTGTTAACCCAACAATCAAAGCCAGTTTTGTGTCTTAAGGTTAAGAATGACCATGCAAGAATGCAGCTCACAGGAGTCTGTGTAATGTCTTATGTACTTTTTCTTGATTTATCTCTTGGTTTCTTGTCATTTGTCCCTGCAAGGCTGGCAAAAAATGTGTTGGAATTACAGTGCAACACAAAACTAGTGGTGAAGTGTGAAGCAACAGTTTTTCAGATTAAAAAAAAATCTAGTTAAATTGGTAGAATTCTCATTGAAAAATTTACTTTTTTTATCTTGATATTTCAGTCAACTTTTTTGAGGTAAAATTACATTGCATGACCTGATATACAGAAGAGTTAATGCAGTAAACAACACAGCAAAACAAGCCTTTCCAAAAACTCTTGACAAGGTTTTTATTGGGCTATGGATAGTAATAACTTTACTGTGGAAACAGCTGACTTAGCAGTTGCAAAATACATCACACGTTCTTTTGCTTGAAATGAGCTAGGTGGCCAGAATGCTTTTTGTATGCTTCTCTTAAGCTTGCCCAAAGTCTGGCCTCAGCCTCATAAAATAGGCAAAAACAATAGTGAAAACAGGAATGAAACAAGGAGTGATTGAATTAACAGATGGAGAGTGTCAGAACTTCCTCTCTGTAGCATGAAGTAGGGAAATAAAAAGTTAAATGCAAAATGGAAACAAAAGAGGACTGGAAAAAATTCTGCCCATTTAATGAAGGAATGAAGACTTTCCTTAAAAATATTGCACAAGACTTTTGAGCAGATGACTTTTGCTCTCTGGAGAGTATTCTGAAATGGAATCTCATGAAATTTTAATTGGATGAATAATTTTCTCAAAATGCAAAGCCTTTTTTGTTTTTAATTTCTAAACATGAAACAAAACTATCACAGCTCATAAGGCAATGGTCTTGTCCTTTAAAAATGTTGTGTTAAAATATTGAAGTGGCCATTATTTGTAATTATGTAGGCCACTGAAATATTTTGTAATAAAATTATGCTGGTTATATCTGTTCAGTTGAATAAACAGTGCCAGGAAACACTCGCAGTTACTGATTTTCTATATAACTAAATTATGAGAAAGGTTCATGGCGCATTTTTGATCCACAATAGCTAGTTCACTTTCTGACAGCTCCTGGTGAGGCTCAGGGACTAGACAAGGATCATTCCAAACAGGTTTGTGTCCAGATGCATCATTTCTTTTACGCAGTTTTGAACACGGGCGATTGAATGCCAGCTGGCTTCTTTGTCAAAAGAACAATCCCAGGCATCTTTAATTTACTGCTTATTGACATAGTAATTCTGTCTATCTAATCCTTTTTGCCTATGAGATGAGTCCAAGCCCAGCTGTTACCACAGGGATGATAGAAAGGGGCAGTTTTACAGATTTGCCTTCTTGCCTTCATCCACTTCCCTCTAAGAAGTGGAGTTTTCTTCCCCTACTCATACCAGTCTTGAGATTTCACAGCTTTCCCACTGAAAGGACTGAAGTTTGATTTAAAATGGTTTAAAATTGCTTATTGGTGACTAACAGTCACTACAACACAGAGCTACAACAATTTCCTTCTTGGAGAATATTGGAAGTACCATTGCACCAGCAATCTCCTCGAAATAAAAAACTCCGTTAAGAAATGGACAAAATGTTCAAACATAATATACCCTCACATAATAACAGTTGACACATTTGCTGATGGTCAGTCAGTTTTGCATGTTCAGACATAAGATAAATGAAAAACCCACATCATCTCTTCAGAGTTGCAGTGACAGCAGAGGTGCTTGACGTCTTCTTTTAGCAAGGAGTATTGAGACACTTTGTTTCTGGTTTGCCCTCCTCCTTCCTCAAGTTTGCAGTTTCTTGCTCAAGGAAAACTGACTTTTTCATAAACCTCAGGCTTCTGAGTTCCTTTACCATGAACCTTCCACAAGCAGGGGTAGGTGTTCAGCATTCTTTTACCAGTTACCTAGCTAGGAAAAATTTTTGAGCAGCCTTTGTGGGTTGTAATCATGAACCTTGTGTCTATAGAAGAATGCTCTGAGACCTTCTCTCCCGGCTAATCATAGGGAAAACACATTTGGGCAAATAGATGGATATTTATCACCCACTATTCCTCTATTTCATGGCCATATGGATGTGTTCAATCCAAATATCTCTGCAAGCAAAACTTTTCAAAACAAAGAAAAACCTACACATACAAAATTAATACCAGTAATGCTTCCCTAAAGTATTTTTTAAATGCTTCACAAAGGCAAAGATTGGAGAATTTTATATTATTTTCAGCACTCAGTTGCCCAAAGAAGAGATGAAAATGCCATTATTCAGCATTTTTAAACTGGAATGAATAAAGTGATGAGAGATTAAGTGTAGAGAACAGTTTAACTTTGAGAGTAGGATGAAATACACAAACTTCTCCATTTCAAATATCTTCAATTTTTGATTTAATTGTTACCAGAAATTAATTTTTAGTAGAATATTTAAGTATTATTTTAAAAGTTCGTTATGGCTTAAAGACTCCTGGAGAGATGGGGAATCAGATAAGAGTTTTGAAAAGTATACGAAAAATAAAATTTCATTTGGAGCAAAAAAGAGAATCAATGTATCTTACAGAAAATTTAAAGTTGCTTTTGGTGCCCTTAGAGGTATTCATGCTAGCTAAGGAGTGTATTTCTTTCAAATAAGTTTTAAAGAGTATAGGATGAGAAAGACGATGAAAGAATGATTTCTCAGTTTTGTTGCTTATAATTCATTCTGGGCTAAAATAAGATATTTTTGTATATGCAGGTTTTGTTATTAAAAAACCAAAATATGTACCTACTTGTATATCTAAAAGGAATCTATGTTGTGGCAGAAACCTTATGTTGCGGTAGAAAGAAGTTAATTTACACTTCAAGATAGCAACTATGCCTAGGAAAAAATATAGACTGAAAACTAAAGAGAAATGCTGAAATATCTGTAGCTATCAACAAGGAATAAATTTTTTTTAAAAAACCCTAAACACCTCACAGAAAATTAATTCTAGAAGGACCATAATGCAGAAATGTAGGATATCTGGTAACTATGAAGTCAGTGAAAGGGAAATTGTATTATTACTCAAAAAATACTTGGAATAAAGGCTATATGGCTAGACTAGAGGTTTTCAAACAGCACCTTGTGTATATCATATTTGCAATTTCAGGCACTGAGGCTGCTTTCATATGTAAATAGGATAATGAAAGCAAAGTTCAGTAGGAAAAAGTTATAATACCATCTGTCACCAGGTCTCTGAAATCCTTTGGCTTGTACAGTGATGATGGTGTTAACTCTGAATGTCAAAGATTATTTTAGCTAGGGTTCTTGCTGCTATTCCATTATCATATTTGTGTGTGTGAGTACACCCAGCTGTTTCCTTGACAGAACATTTGCACAGCTGAAGCAAATGGGTGAGCCACCTCCTTAGCATCAGTTCTTCTTTATATATTTCTGTTTGTACACAAATGTAGTTCCTCACTCTGCTTGTCACAAGTCAACATAGACAATCAAAGAGTGAAGTGTCTTTTTTATAAGGTGCACTGAATCTAGTGTAAAAGCCTCTCTTGCTTCTAGTCTTCTCATTTCACTTGCAAACTGAAGTTGAATACAATTTGAAGTATCTGTTTCTCTTCCTGCAAGCTGTGATGTGTTATTTTGCAGGGTAAATTAATGGTGGTCTTATGACTACCTCTTCTATACCTTCTTAATGTAACATAGAGGAAAGAACTATGTCACCTGAAGGCCAGTAGATGTGGCATAGAGGCCATACATTGATCTACTAAAAATTTTGTAAATTATGAAAGTACACAACATGAGATGAATGAGAATGCCACCAAGCCAAATTAGTAATATAAAGTGATACTGGTTGGATGAAAAACTTTAAACATGCCGGTATATAGATGCTGATTGGTTGATTTCATACATTTTGTGGATACAACCTACTTGGACTTCAGCAGAACCAAAGGCACTGTCTCCCACAGCACACTTCTGGAAACACTGGCAGTCGGTGGCTTGGACAGGAACACTCTTTGCTGGGTTAAGAAATGGCTAAATGGCTGGGCCCAGAGAGTGGTGTATTCAGGTGGCCAGTCACTATTGGGGGGATCTGTGCTGAGCCCAGTCCTGTTTAATATCTTTATTGATGATCTGGATGACGGGATTGTGTTTACCATTAGCAGATTTGCAGATGACACCAAGTTGGGGTGTCCTTCCATATGGAGTGCTGATCTGCTGGAGGGTAGGAAGGCTCTGCAGAGGGATAGGCTGGATTGATGGGCCCAATCCAAGGATATGAGGTTTAACCAAAACAATTGCTGGGTCCTGCATGTTGGCCACAACAATGCTCTGAAGCACACAGGCTGGGAACAGAGTGGCTGGACAACAAGCAGGAAGAAAGGGACCTGGAGGTGCTGGTTGACACCAGATGAACATGAGCCAGCAGTGTGCTCAGGTGGCCAAGAAGGCCAATGGCATCCTGGCCTGTGTCAGCAATTGTGTGGCCAGCAATAGTGTGACTGGGGCAGTGATTGTCCCTCTGTACTCAGCACTGGTGAGGCAGCACCTCAAATCCTGTGCCCAGTTCTGGGCCTCTCAATTCAAGAAGGATATGGAGATGCTGAAGATGCTCTGAAAGGCAGCAAGGCTGCTGGAGGGTCTGGAGCACAAGTCCTATGAGGAGCAGCTGAGGGAGCTGGAGTTGTTTAGCCTGGAGAAAAGGAGGATCAGGGGAGACCTTTTCCCTCTCTACAATTCCCTGAAAGGAGCCTGGAGCCAGGAGGGTGTCACTCTTTTCCCCTAGACAACCAGCAACAGGACAAGAGAACACAGTCTTAAGCTGTGCCAGAGAAGGTTTAGGTTGGCCATAAGGAAGAAGTTCTTCACAGAAAGAGTGATGAGGCCTTGGAATGGGCTGTCAAGGGAGGCAGTGGAGCCACTGTCCCTGAAGGTGTTTAAGAAAAAACTGAATGTGGCACTCAGTGCCATGACCTAGTTGACAAGGCGGTGTTAGGTCATAGGTTGGACTTGATGGTCTCAAAGATATTTTCCAACCCAGGTGATTCTCTGATTCATCAATATGTACACTTACTGCTGGAAAATGGAATTGAAAGTCTAAAACCTTGCCTGGGAAAGACAATAAAGTCAGACACAGATTCCTGCCTACCACTGCAAGATTAGGGGAGGGGGGCAATACTTAGAATTACTGCTGAAGTTTTGATTAAATTAACAAAGAACAAATGTGTCTGACACAGTAGTGAGTGACGCCAGAAGAACTAAACTAAACTAAAAGGCTAACAAAAAAGCAGAGGTAGGTAAAGCCAAATAAATAAACACATGAATAAATGTACCTGGAGTTCTGAACCGTTGACCTCATTTCCAAACAATGTCCACATCAATGTTTGTGTTTCTGATGGAACTGGTGACTGCAGACAAGGAAGGTCTCAGAGGCAGGATTTAGTTTAAATTCTAGGCTTATGTTTTATTCATGCTGTCATGCCCTTCTTAATCCTTTTCTAGATCAGGTCCTTGTCATGAATATGTCATGATCCTCTCTGAGCCATTCATTTTGACTCCTTAGCACAGAAGATGAGATTTAGGGGAGAGAGGGAGAAAGGCTTCCCATAAACCAGCACCTTAGATGATCACAAAAGTAGGAGGTAGTTAGGGCACACACCTGAACCCAGGTTTCCCAGATGGGAAGCATTATTGGGAGATAGATGCAGCTGTCCTACACTGTAAACAAAAGGCTGAAGAGTCTGATCATAGTCTGGACTACCCTCCATCATCTGCCCTGTTTGAGTCCAGAAAAAAAGACCACTGCAAATATCCACAATCTTGGGAGGACTTAAACCTAGGAACAACAACTGTTTTTGCAATAGAATTGACTTTATTTCTCTAGAATCCATAGTTAGATTTATAGGGAAATTCATATTGAGACTGAGTGCTCTTAACATAGGACATATCTGCAGCTTCAGAGTAAAAATTGATTATTTTAAGTCCCCAGAAAAAGATTCTAAAATTATTAATGCATGTGATTGCAATGAAGAGAGAGTAAAATTCTGTTAGTGAGAGCATCCACTCACACATAACTTAGAAGATCACCTTGCTCAGTATGTTTGGCTTTACTGCTTGTTTCAACAAATTGATGAAAGGGCTGACTTCATTACTGTGTTACTTTTAATTCGGCCACATTTGTTGAGCTGAAATTCTGATGCAAACTGCTTAGGAAAGATTACCAGTTTGTTAAAACTGGCCCTGCAGTCACATGTGTCAGACTGCAAATAAAATAATCACTGAGGCTGTGCCTTGGTAAGTCTGTCTACTCTGTTGAGTCAAGAAGCAAGTCTAGCACTAAATTCACAGATTCCCTTCTTGCTTCTTGGGCCTTTAAGGACTGAAGAGCATTTTATTAGTCTGTTTTTGCAATAAGAAGTCAGGAAGTGATGTAACAAAATATTTTAGTATTTAAGTTTTGTTTCTGACACCTGATTGTTGGTCCTTAGAAGTGATACTCATATATAAACAGGCAAGTATGTGCTGAAGGGCTTTGTTCAGGACTCTCTACTCATGCTGTCCATGATGAATTTTAATTTGACACTGGGACTACTTTCTACAGAAGAGGATCCAGGAGTCAGGATGTGATACCCTGGAGAGGAGACACCCTGAATCCTCCTTTTCCCTGCTTCTGTTGGACTCATCAGTGCAATTGAGTTGAGACTATACTAAATGGCGTTTCAGTAGAATTGTTAATGTATTACAGAAGTGTCTTGATCAACTCAGTGGGAGAGTTGATACATTACAATCTGCCAGTATGGAAGGAAAAGCTTTAAATATATTCGCAAATAAGTTTTAATTGCATGTCATATCTTCCATCTTTTCCTTTTCTGGTTAGCTTGTGCCTGTTTGTGTTGGCAATCCAATTGTGTAAATCTCATTACATGGACTAAATTACTCCAACACTCTGAAGCTCAAACTGTTGATAGGTCTAAAGAGAAAAATTCTGGCAGCCAAGAGCAAAACGTCTCCTTTTCCATAGCAGAAACACACAGCACCTGCTTTACCCAAGATCTTTTTCCTTTATGCTGGTAATTCTTCCCTGTAAGAATTGCAAGTGTTATCTCAGTACATATCAGAGTAGGCTTTTGCAGGTGCCTTCCAGACCATTTCTCCATCAGAGCGTCTCCCAGCCTCTCCACTGAAGCATCACCTTCCGTGACAAATGGGCTGGGAGCTGACTCTGAGTTCTTACATCACTCTGGCTCCTGCACGTCTGAAAATAAAATGGTCCAAGTCTACAGTGTCTGCCAGGTCCATTTACACTTTAAAGTGTACTGCTCATCTATCAGTTCCATCATACAACTGTGGACCCCTTGGGGTATACCAAAACAAAATTCCTGCTGGAGTGAGACTGGGATACTCACAGCTCCCATGGCAACAATCTCAGATCAGAAACCATATAAAATAAGAGTTTATTGTCTTTCCATTTTTTTCTTTTAGCTTTTACTTATACATATGTTTGCTTCCCCTGCTTCATTTTTTTTATTTGCTGGCTGTTTCTCACAGAGGTTTGATAAAGAGCAGGAGAAGACATGACAGTCTGGAGGAGAGTCAGGGATGTGGAAATGGAACTCTTGAGATGACAGCAAGAGCCCACTAATGCAGGAAGATATTTTAGGCATAGCAGTGCCCTGTTAGTGTGTTTAAACAGTATATAGCATTTATATCCAGTCTTGGCCTCCACTTTTGCATGCATAGATTGGATCAGGAAATTTGTCTCAAAAGTGGAATCCCCTAGAAGTTTGTAAGGACTCAGGCTTGGATTTTGGAAAAGCCTAAATGGAAGATTAAAATCCATCTTGGATTTCCTGAATGCCTATACTCAGGGAACTACTTGGATGCAGCGATATTTTTTCAGTGCAAATTAAATATATTATAATTGTGGAAGCTCCAGTCTCTCTCCAGTCTCAGGTACATTTGAGTAGGCTTCTCAGTATAAATGAAGAACCCTGTTCCATTTAGATATTGAAGATGGAACAAGAGTATTTATTATATTATTGTCTATTACGCATCATATTCATAAATTTTTGAAAGCAATGGGAACAAGAGAAAGTCCTCCAGGAAGGAATTTTTGGCATCATGGCTAAATGATGTGAGAAGATTTTAGAGATGCCAAGAGGCCCTTCTTTTTTTGCTCATATGAATGCTCAGTGGTAAACACATACTCTGCCAAACTAAATGACCTTTAAGTAAACTAAGAAAACAGTATTAACAAGGGAACAAGTCTTGCAGACACCTGAAATCTATGAAGATATACACAGAAAAGTCTTTCTTTTATTTTTTTTTAAAAACGCACTCTTTGGCTGAGAAATTTCCACAAGGATTTGTGTGTGTAAAACATCTGAATAAGCTGAGCAGAAATGACTATGAATTCTTTATTTATGAAAATGTTTTTTGCTGAATACTTCAATGTGAGAGGGTATTGTAGAAGTTCCTTTCTGCTTGAAAAGGATACCAGAAGGTGGAATTTTTTGAAGAAAGTTCCTAGCATCTATATTAAAAAAAATTAAATTGCCATTTAATAAAGGACTGTTATGGAGCATTTAGCAGATGTGAATGAAAAGTGCAACAGGATCTAAGCAATGAGATGGGGAGGCATAATGCAATCTTTGGCATTTATAAATATGCAATCCGTAATTGAAAACATTATTTATTTTCATTTGTGACAAACACTGTAGGAAAAAGCATATCTATATAAAAGATTAATGGAAGCAGGGAAAACCAGAGAAATAGAGAAAAGCAAGAGCCATAACCTGAAGAAAAATGTAGAAGAAAATATCCAGTATAATCTCAGGTTCCCATCAGTCACACTGATCTCTTCACAAACTTCTGAATTATGTCAGCCTTTAAGAATTGATTGCTTCACTCTCTAGGTAAGTCAGTGATATGCAAGTTCACGGAACACAATACCTTTATAATAGCCATTAATTTTCATGGAAAAGAATACTCTATGTGCTCTGGAATGCACTGCATTCGTTTTCCTCTAAAAACTAATATTTTTTCCTAGTAATTGCCATCTGTTTCTAATTTCTGACATTCTGTTTTGGTGGCAAAGACTATTCGAGCTTCTGTACACAATATGAACTAAAATAGTATATATTTTATATAGTTAGGCCATTTTTCTAAAAGCAATAAATAAAATTTTACTTTTAAAGTAGATTATAATGTACTTCTGCTGATGCCAGTGGAAACAAAAGCAGGAACTGGAGACCATTTACAGGTCTTGCTGGAAGCAGCCTATACATTCTGCTTGCATTTATGCCAAGATTACAAAAAGTCCTTACAGAGTCAACCTTTGCTGTAAGAACAAAAAAAGAAAAAATCAATACATTTTTTAATATATCATAATCAATATACATATATATTTTTTTCAAAGTATCAATACATTTTCCAAACACAGGCAATTATTTTAAAGAAAATAGCATCCTATATTAAAGAGACCAAGTTATATTTTGCTCCTGGAAGAAAATATTGGACAATTATTGAGAAAACTCCAAGATTTTGCATTTTGGTCTTTGAATCCACATAGGCACTTTTGGAATCTCTAACATAAATTAGATTGTTAGAGATTCACAGTGTAGCATTTTTGGGGTAGAGGCTTCTTTCTTCCCTGGCTTTGATTTAAACTGTTACTAATATAACAAATTTCCAGGTTCTTTAGAAGAATGAAATAGCTTGACCAGCAGGTGATTTCTTTCCCAGGGTTCCTTGTCCCACTTAAAGGGTTTTTTTTAACGCTAAATGGTAAAGAAATGATGTGCCTTTATAACCCACATGCTGTCAAATTAAAAGTAATGACATCTCTACTGACTGATATATTGAGTCAAGCTTTGAGGAAAACAACCCCCCTCCCAAAGAGCTGTTTGCATGTCTGCAGGTTCCATGAGATTCTAACAGCTAAAGAAAACATTTCCAGCATATGAATGCTGTTGTTTTGGAGGAGTAGGTGAAAGGATTTCTCCCTTGAAGACAGGTGGCCAATACTTCCAGAAAACCCTGCCTGTTCCTCTATTGAATGAACTAAGAACCTGTGTCACTTTGGCATGTCAGGTATTCAAAATGCACTGAAATAAATGGAAACAATCCAATGATGAATTTCCCAGTTGGCTCAGCTGAGCCTGATTAATACATGTATCTCACAACCTGTTCTTCACATACACACATGAAAAGAAAAAAAAAGGAAAAAAAAGGACATGACAGTGTCACGCTTTCTACTGAAAACATTTGACTTGTTCTTACAGGTATATTCATTTTACACCGGCCTAGAATGCCACAGCTGCCCCATTTTGATGTGCTGATGGACCTGATTGCACCTCTGATTCCCATGAAGGAAAGAGTTGCAATGACCTTTTGCAGGATCCTCTCTAGCAGCACTTCCCAGTGTTCAGGAGCACTAAAATATTGCTCCTTGGATGAGGGCAACAATGAGTATGATGGATAATATGCATGGGTTAGGAGATAATAGGTGTTTGCCAGCACACATATTTCACTTATTTGTCCCAGCTTGACAATGAGAGTATTTTCTTAACCTGATGCCAAGATATCAGTTTATCTTGGGTTTCCTTTGAATTGGGATCTGTATAACATATCTTTGGAGAAATTGTAGATAAAAGAGTTGTTTGTTTTGTCCTTTTAATTACTGACTATGAATACATCAAGAGATTAAATAATGCGGAAACGAAAGGGATATCTAAGTTAAAGAACAATGTTGGCACAAGAAATATTATGCATAATCCAGCCAGGAATTTGGTCTGGAAACCATAATAATTCAAATAATCAAAGCAATCCTGTTCTGTAATTACTTTCCTGGGGCTGTAGCATGGACTAGAAATCTAACCAAATTTAAGATACATGAGCAGGATTAGATGAAGTGGCTTAGGTAGCAGGGGACTTGAATCAATGACGCAAGAAGTATTTTCCAGTGCTGGATCATACGATCATAAATTAAACTACTGTTGCTCTACCTCTCTCTTTCAAGTAGTAGAATGGAGCAAGGAATTTTCATGTCTCTCTGGTCACTTCTCTGTTATTCAATATGTTATGAGATTGAGTTATCCTGGATAATGGTAGTGGAACATGCTGGGCAGACCAGATTAAGCAGATTAAGGCTGAATCTGGCAGAAAATTCTGTATTGAACCACCTGTATCCATAATCCAAGCAAATAAATTCTAACAGATCAGAACTGAGCCCTGGAGCTCCTGGCTGCTGATGTTGGGCTCCTGAATAGTCCAGGTTGCACAAAAACTTGCTGTGGGCAAAACACTTAAAGGTGAGAAACCACTACTCATTTGATGCACTATCATGTTCAAAACCCCCGAGGAGCTTGATGCAGAGACCTAGGCAGCTCTGCAGGGCTGACCTTCTTAGCTTTGGCTTAATGCCCATCATGTCAGACCCTGGTAACTCAATAAAAAACAACCCAGCTGTGCCTGTCTTTACCTCTTCCAGCTCTGAATTTCAGGAGCTGTTTTTGGCCTGAAGCAGAGCTGGAACTGACCTGCTGTGTGCAGTTACTTGGCTGTAATAAACCCTCTGAAAACACAGTCTATTGCAAAAATGGAACACAGACCTCAGTGCTGTCCTTCAGGTTCTAGAAGACCGCTGAGTACTTTGCAGATTTTCCTGGTGTCCAGTGAATTATGCCAGGAATAGATAATTTCATGGTCTACAGATAATGATGTGATTCCCACAACTGTGATATGTTGATGATGCAATATACATCCATTATGCACCATACCACATACAGTTTTTTAAAGCTGATTTTAAAAACATTCAGCTCCTAGGGAGCATCTTAAATTTGGTTCTGACCAGTGACAGAGTCTTTCTTTCTCTGCTCCAAGTTATTTTATTTTATCTTTTCCATTCAGTAACGCAGGATGAATGGGTACGAATATGGGAGAAGAATAACCAGGATGCATAAACATCCAATATTTTTCTTCATTCCCTCTCGTGGGGAAATAAAAATGAGAGTTTTTAAAGCTTTTTTTTTGCCCTGATTTTTTTATTAGTGACCAGTAAATCCGTATTTTTCTCTATCTATTTTTGAGCAAGAGCTGAACTATTCTGTCTGACATTTTGTAAACCTATTCAGCCAAAGGAAGACACCTGGTACAGAAAATTTCACATGTGTGGTTTGCATTTATAAAATTATAAATCTTTCCCTATTAGAATGTGGAATGTACCAGAAAATCTGACAGTCCTCCCTTTTTTTCTCTAGCTGCTCCCTCAGTTTATTTCCAGTTATTGTTGATTAAAACTTCAAAAGAATGTCCTTCTCTCAGAAACCATTTTAGTGTTTTTAAAGGTTTTCTCTATAAAAGAGTAAGAAAACTTAATTTAAAAAGTATTTCCCTGGAAAGAACATTTCCTTTCTACAGTCAGTTCCTCCTCATGGACGAAGGTGTCTGGAAGCCTTGAGAGCCCTGGCCCTAGGACCAGGAGAGAGATACTGGAAGCCCAGGAATTCCCAGCCCTTCCATATGGCAGCGTTGCTTGTGAAACCTGAATCTTGGAAATTCAGAGTTCCTGAACATGATTTGACAAAAGAAATACTTTTACTGGCAGAAATCCTAGCTGGCCCTACATTTACTGGCAGTTCAAGGCACTGGTCTGAACTGTCCAGGACAGCAGGTGACTGGAGATAATCTCTGCTTTCAAGACACACAAAGCTGGTTATTCATGAGATTCCAGCTGAAGAGTAAAGGCTGTATTTCTCTGCCTGGGAAAGAAGGAGCTTAAAGGTATTTGTCTAAAAATACTAGGCAAAGGTGGTAGATGGACAAACTCCTTCCTGGGGCTGGGCTTCCTTTTCTGAAGGCTTGAGTGCTCAGTTCAGCAAATGGCCTCTCGGTCCTAGGTCACAGATCTAATTTCTCTGAGTCTCAAGGAATTCAGCCTCAGACCTCCTGGCTCCCAGAGGAGTACCTCTAGGCTATACTCGGGAATGCAGAGCAAGGGCAGCCTCCAGGGACTGACATGAAAGGAATAAACAGTCAGGTGGGAAAGGATCGAGGTTGTCCTGCACAATGAATGACTGTAACTCCCTGGTGCTACTGTCCAGTGTGTCTCCTGCCACTCCAGAATTTGATGCAGTTGCTTTGGCTGGGGCAGGTCAGAAAGCCTGGAGTGTGTCTCCAAGGTTGACTAATGCCTGATACAAACCAATGATTGGTGCATTCTCACAGAGGTAAACTTTAGAGAATCACAAAATCAATTAGGTTGGAAAAGACTTCTGCGATCTTCAAATCCAACCTGTAACTGAACCCCACCATGTCTATTAGACCATGGCACTAAGTATCACATCCAGTCTTTCCTTAAAAACCTCCAGGGCCACTGACTCCACCACTCCCCAGGGCAGTCCATTCCAATGTCTAATATCCCTATCACATATCTAATCACCCAATGTCAAATCTTCGCAGTGTCCAACCTAAACCTCTCCTGTCACAGCTTCAGGCCATGTTGATAGCTGCCTGGGAGAAGACATTCCTTTCAGGTAGTTGTAGTGATAAGGTCACCCAAACTTCCTTTTCTGCAGGCTAAACAATCCCAACTCCCTCATAAGACTTGTGTTCCAGACCCTTTGTCAGCTCCATTGCCTTTCTCTGGACTCACTCCAGCACCTCAATGTCCTTCCTGAGCTGAGGGGCCCAGAACTGGGCACAGGATTTGAGGTGCAGCTACACCAGTGCTGAGTGCAGAGGGACGATCCCTGGCCTGATCCTGCTGGCCACACTTTTTGCTGACACAGGCCAGGATGCCACTGGCTTTCCTGGCCGCCTGGGCACATGCTGGCTCATGCTCAGCTGCTGTCAACCAGCACCTCCAGGTCCCTTTCTGCCAGGCAGTTTTCCAGCCACTCTGCCTCCAGCTTCTAATGATGCAGGAAGTTCCTGTGCAAAAAAATGCAGTTCATGTGACAAAAAACCTTTAGCCAAATCAAGTCCCTAAATCAGACTTCAGCAATGCAATAGGAAAAGAGTTCTAAAAGATACCTCTAGTTTTTCATCTGGCTAGGGTTCTCTCTAAGGTAAACAACAGGTTAGTAAAGCTAAAATCCTCTAAGCAAACCTGACAGGTTTTTATACACATCCAGAAGGAGGAATTTTAACAAGAGTGTCTAAGTAGCTTCATCTTTGGTAACTCAGGAAAAATGATAGGTAGATGGTTAGCAGCTGGTGCCAGAATCAACATTCTTTCTTTTCCTAGGAGCTGAAGATTTAAAGATTTTCCCATCAGAAGGATTTATGCAAGAATTTATGGATCTTGAAAAAGTTGGCTTAACCTGTATTATTCCTCTGTCTTTTGGACATTTTATTTTTAAGTAACTGTTTTGGTTTTTTGTAATATAAAAATAGTCAGCGTTTCTCCATGAAGTCCATGAGAACACAGTATAAGCCTGCTAGTTTTCCTTTATTAAACACTTTTGCACGCTTAGTATAATACTTATCACTGGAAAAGTTGCTAAATTACAGAAAATTCATACAGTAGTAATAATACTTTGATCAGTAATGTAATCCAGTTGCACTAAATCTTACTTGTTAGCTAGAAATGGTTAGTAACAAGAAACTAATTTTCTTTCTCTGGCAGCTGTTTCTGCTTTCCCTCACCTGAACAACAGTGACCAGCCCTTGGTCCATTTTGGTATAAATGACATCTGAATTACGTCTTGATCTATTTATTTGTAAAATGATTGCTTTCTTATCTTTGCTGAAACATTCAAAAAAGAGCTAAAACCTCTAAAAATCTTGCAAATGATCGCAACAAGAAAGTGAGTCCATGAGGGGTGTGGTTTCCATGCAAAGATTAACTGTGGTTAGAAGTTTATCACAGCTAATATCAGTAATAGAAAGAGAGGAACTGTAGATAGACTAGGAAATTCCAATAATTTTGATAAGTAACCATCCAGCTGGGACGTTGTCAAATCAGCTGACCTTATTGTAATTCACCTGAATAAAAAACTGATTGAAATAAATTCCGAGCTACTAACTGTTTTTGAGAGTACACTAGGGAATAGTGAAGTTCAAGCAGCTGAATTTTAGCAAATATCAAGCCTATGTTCAAAAATGAGAAAAAGAAAGTGTCAGGGATTTGTAGACGAATAATCTTTAGTTCCTGGAAAAGTACTGGAACAATAATCAGCTAAACTATTTGTAAGCACTTGGAAGATAGTAGGGAGGTAAGTAACAGCCAACACGGATTTGTTGAGAATAAACCTCTCCCAACTTTGCTTCTTCTTATGATCGAGTAGTAGGGTTTGTGGACAAAAGGGAGTCAATAGATGCCAGATACTTCTTGACTTTAGTCACAGTTTTGACAGTTTCTCACATAACATTCTCATACGCAATGTTAAGAAATTTGGTCTTAGCAAACTATAGTAACATCAGTGCAAGACCAGAGAATAATGTGTGATAGAGAGAAAAATTATTATTTTTTTGCATAGCACCAGGTTTGAATGACCCTCAATCACACTAAAAGGAGTAGCACATAATCCTTACAAAATGGAAGCATAGTCAAAAAGCTAGGATGTAAGTGAATAAACATACTCAGGCATACAGAATAGTCTGTGTAAATAATTTGATCAACAGATTGGGTGACAATTCTGCATGAAAGGCTCAGAAGGTTATAATATATCACAAACTCTGCACGAAATAACAATTTCATATAGCTAGGAAAAGAGGAAAATATAATTCTGAGATGTATAAACACAAGTTTCATCTAGAAGGTATGTCTACTAAATATGATAAGACCACAGCAGGAGCCAATGCTATGTTTTCAAGGTCTTTGTTAAAGGGATGTATAGTCTTTGGAAAAAGTACAAAGTGGAATAATGATCAGAGGTCTAGAAAGTATGATCTATGGAAAAAAATATGCTGAAGGAATTTGGAATGTTTAGACTGGAGAAGGAGTGGCTGGAGGGGGTGATAACACTCTTTAAATATGTAAAAAGCAATAAATAGAACAAACTGTTCTGTCTTTAGCAGGCTGAGATTATAGGCACTGCAGCTCAGTCCCGAGTGGCAAAACACTATCCGTGAGCAGAGTGAGGACTGGAACAGGCTGTCTGAGGACATTGTGGACTCTCTGACACTGGAAACTTAGGAGATCAGCATTAGACAATCACCTGCCAAGAAGACTTTGGATATAGTCTTCTTGTGGAGAAAGATGTGGTGACTGTGAGGTTTCTTTCACTCTCTTTTCCATGGGCTATGATAAATATACACTAACAACAAAACACTGTATTTTTCCCTTTAAATTCAGTATGTGGAAAATTTTTTCTGAAACATGATTTTCATAGTATCTTGTTGCTAAAGAGACCACATTTCAGGCAAGGAAAATGGAGCTGTTGAAAACATCCAAAATTTCTTCAGTGCCTGCTGTGTTACACTGAGAAATAAAACAAAATGTTCTCAAACTATAGAGTACAGCACATAGTTTGGTTAGTTCACTTGGATGTAGCTTTCAAACAACCACAGAGTGGAAGTTTCTTATAGGCTTCAGGGGATTTGCTAGCCATCAGTCATAACTGGACTTTCATATTGAAAGAGATGGGATCTAACTGGCTAAGCAAAGCCACGGGCTGTCACTTTGGTGATGAGACCTCTAAATTAGGAGTGACAGGGGAAGGAGAGGATGATCAACAATGAAGTGAGGAAGTGGTGGATTGTTAAGCAAGCAAAGATTATGATGTGATATGAAGCAATCCAGGAGGTTTCTGATGACATGGGTAATCAATATGGGTACCTGGTCTATTGTACTTGCAAACAAAGATCTTCTTGGGAATATGGAAACTGAGGGCAGCTTCTGCTGCAGCAAGCATGAAACATCAGAGTTCAGGATACTGAGAGGAGGGAATAAGACAAAAATCAGGGTCACGGTCCTGAACTTGAGGAGAAAACTTTGTTCAGATACCCACTGGGAAGAATCCTCTTCTTTGAAGAAAAGGGGGATCTTGGTGAGCTGGTACATACTCAAGAATTACCTTCTTCAGGCTCAATCTCTGTGTACTGGACTTTAGGCAAAGACAGCAGCTGACCTGCATGGCTAAGGAAGATGATCTTCATAAAATTCAAACACAAAAAGGGAGATGTGGAAGCAAGGACAGGAAGGAATATGGAGACACTTCAAGTGTTTAAGGAAAGAGCTAGACAGACCAAAATCCACCTGAAATTGTAAATGTAGAGTTTTTTTATAAGTATGTTGTCCATTAGACACAATCATTCACCTGTGAAGAGACACATCTAATTTCAAGGATTATGTCAACTAATTCATGAGAAATGTGAAAAAAATCTCAAAATCTCTAAGATATCACTTCAGAACAGGATGATACTGAGTTTTAACTTCATGAGTATGAGTACATTCCCTTTGGATGTCTCCACAGAAATTAGTTATTCTGGAAATATCTTTAATATATGGGTACAATTCTCATTCCACAACTCAGCTAGTCCATGGTACTCATTTTCAGTGGGAAATGCAGTTTATTTTCTTATGACCCATGAAATTTTTCCTCTTTCTCTGTATCCCAATCCAGAACACACTAACGATTTTAGAAATTTCCTGGTATGAAATCAACTTTCATCAACAAGTCGTCAGTCAATTTTTTAAAAAATAATACTCTTTAAAAAGGTTCATGACAACAAAAACCTATGTTCTGTTTAGAAAAAGTATGGCAGAAGCCCAGCTTACAGCTATAACAGAGAAGTACAATAGAAGATGAAATTTAGAACCTAAAGGCAGAATAACTGAGGCAGCAGTACTATACAGGGGAGTATTACCGACAACTGAAACAAGTTTTCGTGGTGGAAAGAACTTGCTACCATAAACACTTCTAAATTAAGGCTAAGTAACTTTCTAGGACAGATTGCAGATATGATGAAGCAATCTGTAGGTGCATAAATTAGGAAATTAATATGCTGAGGAGTTTGTATTTTATGCGCATTTTCTTTGGGGCTCAAAAATTAAACAGTTTTTCTCCTGGTGAAAGGCATTCAACAGTCTTCCAACAAGACCTGCCCAGATGCAGTGTCAATACAAGGTCCTCTAGCACAGGTGGTACAGACCTAAGACCACTGTCTTTTCACTACCAGAAAAATTGTTGGTGTAAGGTCCAGAAATCATAACAGAACACAGCAAACCAAACACTTTCCATTTTATCTTTGTGCATTAGAAGCACACAGTAACTAAAATCTTATAATGTCCTGGAGAAAAGACCAGCTGGATTCACTATGTGCTGAGCTATCTGATAACCTTCAGGAACAGATTTCCTACAGGAGGAGTATAGCATTTTTCTGTCTTCCTTTGACAATTAATATGTTTGAGAAATAGAATGTCATGCAGGATCTGTAATTTATTTCTCATGGTGACTTGTAGTGATTTCTGTACATAAGTAGCATTAGATTTTATTATGTCATCAGTAAGTCATTGTTCTACTACTTATTGTGCTCAGTTTGCTAAATATGATTCATCAGTGACAACTCAGAATTTGCAAACAGTCTTTCTTATGCGATCAGAAAGCATTTTCTGCGCCATCACAGGAGCATTATTTTAAATTCATGGGCGGTCATAAACAGTTTTGTGAGAGTCTTCCCAGTCATCTGCAAAAGGATTTTCTGTAGATTTTAAAGTTTTAAATTAATATTCATATACTCTCATAAGATTTCAAAGTTTTTGTTTCTTTTCTTGATTTTGAAGTCATTCTTACACGAGTGAAGTCAACAGAGCATTTTTCAGTGATCTCTCTCATGTGACATAAACAAATGATTTTAAAAGCCTGTTTGGAGCTGAATTATGCAGAATATATATTTTGTGAAAACTCCTCCATGGTGTTACAACATGTCACTTGTCTTAGTTACCTTCAGTATTCTGAAGTGATTCTTTAGATGACAGTCACTGAAGACATGTGTGAGTGGAATACGAAAAAGTGTGTAAATTTTTCAGGAATCTCTCTAGTGTTGGTAGTATTGTTTTTGAAGTACTGTTATTTGTTTTAATCCCTATATTGTCATTTATTTAGATGAAGACATTTTTCAGTTAATTTGTACTATGTTAGTCACAGAGTATGTAACTTGCAGTCTTACCAGAACAATATTTTCCTTTTTTATTTTCTTGCCGTAGTTTGAGAACTGTTCAATATGCTCCTCCTGTTATTCAAAGCAATAAACTAAGTCTGTCATTTCTCTGTGGAACACTTCTGGTTCATCTGAGATACCACCAGAAATGAAGGTTTTATTCAATAATATCTTATCAATAATATCAATAATTATGTAAAAAAATAATATCCAGTATGTAAAAAATTTGAAATACATTGTTCCGAGAAGCATAAGAGTCAGATTGTGACACCAGGTGAAAAGAAGATAACAAACTGAGGCACATGAGCAGAACATTCTCCCTAGTGGGTGGAAAACATTTATTAGCTATGTGAGTCCCTCGTTAATAAACACAAGGTCCAGCTTCCTCTGTTCCTTAGAAGGGCTATGAAGGGATATGTGGCCCTTAAGATAGACCACAAATTCTGTACAAACACAGGTATCTTTTGGCAAGGGCTGAAAAAGTCTAACGAGAATGTGCTTTGATGCACATTTAAATAGGAGAGCGGTCAGCAAATGTAGAGGACCCAGCAGATATGAACACTGAAAATAATATGAAAGCCATTGATAAGGAAACTGACTGAGATACTGAATGTACTGGCACCATATGTGGCAGACACAAGGAAGACTTGCTGTGTAGTTGGGATAGCTAAGAATTAAACCACTTAACCTTGGTATCAAAATCAGAACTTAAATCTTGACCTGTATTACTCAAAATCTTGTCCTTATACAGCAATATCTACATCAATATTGTTTGTTTTCTTCCAGTTTCTACTGTGTTCAGTATTAAAACCAGATCTTCATCTGCTGAAACTGCTATAAAATGAATCACCACACCTCATTAAATTACAAATGAGAATCTAGCCAATAACATTAAAGAAAATAAAAGTTATCACATTTTTCACACACATGCTTGAGAGTACATAATGTCCTTTCCTTACTTTCAAATATTTTTAGAAGACATAAATATTGTTAAAGCATCTTTTTTAGTTTTTTCTCTTAATTAACTAGGATTATTTGTCATTATGTGTCATTGAAATTTTGGTTTGACTGATGACCTTGCCATTGACTGTCATCATCTTCAATTTTATTGCACTAGAGAACCATACTTGTCCTCACCACGCAGATGCACTGGTAGGATTTCTGGGGACATTTGTTATATTCATATGCTGAACCACTCTGCTGCTTTCCCAGGGAAGAGTAGGGAGTTGCTCTGTTCTGGAAGTTCTGGGGAAATGCTGGAGATGTAGAATTTTCTTGTTTTAATGCATTCACATTAAAATTGGGAAATATTACCAGTCTTACCAGAACAATAGCACTTGCCTTGGGTATTTAGCCTGATCTGAAGGATCATTTGAGTGAGAGATTTGTTTGTTCAGCAAAAGCAAATCTGAGGAGTAGCACTAGGGAAAGAATATAGGCAGTTTCTGCCACAAATGCAGAAGGGAATATCCAAGGGACTAGAAGCCTGTAATATGATTGCAGACAGTTTTATTTTTATATCCAAACTCTAGAAAAACTTCAACCTAGAAAAAGCAACATGCAATTTTTTAAGCTATGTTGGATTCCTTTGGGCTACCACAGCCACATATATTTACAAGTAGTATAGCCAGGAGGTTTCCTTCTATCTTTACCTACCATTGGGACATCACCTTGAAAACAAATTGTCAATGAGGCTGAGACAGTCTCAGATGATGGTTTTCTTTCTCCTGTCTTTAAACACAAACTACTGATATACCGCTGGCTAGATGCACACACATGATATAAGTGGGAAAAAAAAGCAGTTTCACCAGTCTGAAGTAACTACATAGCTATTTAGAGAATCAGTAGGTAAACTTCAGCCAGTAATAACTAATTGACCGTAATTCATTAACCACTGCATAGACTAATGCATGCGCAATCACTGTGGTTGCTTTTCTTTGTCTCCTAGACATAGAAATCCAGACAGCCACGGAATCAGTGAAATTCTTAGGAATGTGTCCATTTGCTTCGCTCCTGACTGCCTAAGACTAGAAGGATACATTTGTACGTAGTCTATGAGGATCGGAGAAAGAAGGTAAGCAAAGGAAAGGTTTGGCATTTGTTTTAAGCTAACAATATTCTGGGAAATAGCATGTCTGGATAAGTAGGTTATTTTCATGGAGAAATCCACATATAACAGTTTTGCTGCTGACCTGCTGGTTGTTTTCAGGAGGTCCTTTCAGTTCTCTGTGATATATTTGCACCATCTGTACATGGGGATTAAAATGTCTCTCCAGAGTGTTTAAGATTGATGAGAGCTGTAAAGATGACTTTTACAGTACTTACCCACAAAAGATACACTTCAGGCAGAAAAAGATGCCTCAAGCCTGCAATGATTCCAGGCTAATCAAGGGTTTATTCCAGGCACAACTTGTTCCATGGGTTCATAAAAAATTCAGTCTACCAGACAGCTGAATGTATCAACCATGTGCAAATAGGCACTCTTTTTTTCCCCTTATGCTGTCATTACTTGAGATTTTTTTTAATAACAAAGTTATACTATTATAAAATCATATCCTAGCAATTTTTCTCAACAAAACCACCAACTAGGGCTGGCTGTAGCCCAGTCTTCAATTCAAATTATGACTTGAGCATCATCATCAAAAGACAGAGGCACATAACTTAGCAGGTGAATGGGTTTTAATATCTGGTACATACCATGAGTTTTCAAAAATTACTAGGCAGAAACTTAGTGGGTATCAACTTGAAAACACGATATTTCACAAGCAAGAAATACCTTGATTCTGTTTAAAAGTGTTCCTTGAGCAGAAAGAAACTTTTTTTGAGTCACAGAAAAACTATTTGTTAATACCACAAAGATGGCCTGAAAAAAAAAATAAGGTACTTAAATGTGGTACTGAAGGCCAGGCACAGATTTATTCTAAGCACTAAGAGAAATTCTCATCCATTAATGTCAGCCAGTGCACTCACAGACTGGATGGCTGGACAGGAGAGCAGCTGCAGAGTTTTCCTGTTTATGCACAGCTGCATCCAACCTTTCTGGATAACTGCTCTGATTTATAAAGGGTAGCTCTTTCCTATTAATTTAATGCTAGGTTGTGTTATTTCAGTCAATTTGCTTTTTCTGTTCTACCAATGTACTAGTGCAGAAGTGACACAATGCACTTAAAATGCTAGTACTAACTAGGTAACTGAACAGGTTTTACTTTAAACTAATAAAATCATGAAGCATTTAGGATGTCCCCAGTTAAGTGAATAAAATCCTATTCAAGGTTATTATGAGACAAGAATCTAGACCAAAATTTTACCAAATAAGTAAAATGTTCTCAAAATTCTTAAAATGTTTCTCAAACCAAGCATTTCATATATCCTTGTTTCATCATTAATTCCAAACAAAATGAATATTTATGACTTTTAAGCCTTGCATGCATGAAACCCTGGTATATTTCTCTGTAGTTTCAATAGGGGTTAGGTTTCACCCCATATTCTTCATATATTGTAATCCAAGGTACATCACAGAGCTGTCACTTAAACAAAAAAAAAGAGACTTGTCTGCTTTTCTGCATTAATGCGTTTCTATTTTTTAAATTTTCCCATGATAAGTAGAATATTTCTGCCCATATTTGCTGAAGTACACATAAAACTGATTAATAGCAAATGTGGTTATTTTTAAAAATCTAGCTCTAATTGGAAGATACCACTTCATATTATTTGGCTGACATTTTTGTAGCAAATAGCGAGGTTTCTGTAATGGAGAAAGACTGTAAAATGTGTGCTTTGTATACCTGTCACCAAAAATTATTTTACTAATCATATAATGATCAGAAAATAATATTACATTTGGGCATAATGTTCTCAAGTGTCTAGTTTCTTGGTCTCTCACGTAGGACTTCCAGGCCTTTTGAAAACCAGGCAAAACTTGGGAGCAGTTAGAACTAGATGAAGAAAACTCAAACTAAAGGCATTTTCCAGGTATCCAAGGCCATTTGTAGGACACTGCTGTGGAGCAATAAAGAACTTAACAGAAAGAGGTGATTGATTTAGATGCTCTAATGCATGTAACATACAGAGGCACCAGCTTGAGTGTCAGCAGTTTTTAAATTGTGTTAAGTGGCACTGAAAAAACAACATTGTTGAGCACAGCACATCAACTCAGCCTGGCTGATTTGTCCTAGAGCTGACATATCACTGCTTGTTTACAGACAGCAGAACCATTGGACAATACCTTCGGAGACATCTAGTTCAGTCTGGGGTCAGCTGCTGCATCTTGCAGAGGGTTATATTCAAGTGGGTTTTAAATATCTCCAATGTTGGAGACTTCACAACCTCTCTGGGAAGCCTGTTCCTATGTTCAGTCAGCTTCACATTAAAAATAAAAAGCATTTTCTACACTTAAATGGTATTTCCTCTGTTTCAATTAGCTCCCAGTGCTCTTGTCCTGTCATTGGAAATGCCTGAGAAGATCCTGATCTTTACTACTCTTCAACATCACATTCAGAAGACCCACCTGAGCTTTCTCTTCTCTAGGCAGAGCAGCCACAGCTCTCTCCTCTCCTCATATGACACATTACTGCACAGCACTGCCCTGTACTCCATAGCATAGCTTTGGCCTGAAGGATAGTTTTTAAGTTGCATCTTACAAGATTCTTAATTTTGCAGCCATATATGCCCTGATTGCTAGGATCCATGTACAAAAGTATTATAAATCCATTTTCTTAAAATATCAGGAGAATATTATGTGAAGAGGAAATGCAGGTTCAAGGCTCTTCTATCTAACAGAACAATGTCAGAGGCTGCACTGGAAGTTAGTGATTTCCTGAGAAATGCATGCCTGAAGCTGAGGATGTTTCATCCTGTGCACATCTGTAGACTCCTTAGTCCCATATGTAAGCAAGACTATTTTTTTTCTTAACTGATGCCCTGAAAACTGCTTTTCTCTCAATCATCTTCTTTCACTCTCTGTATTATGGGCTCTTTCTTCAAGCCATGTCTGGCTGTGTCTTCTGGATAGAGTTCAGAGTCTGGGAAATGAACCAGCTATGCTGGTTGGTTAAATCTTTATTGTTCTCTCTTTTGGTTTCAAGTCCATGTTACAGAGGCCTCAAAATGCATTATAAACATATGTACTGTATGTGAATGAATGAGGCTGGGCAGGCAGTTATCCAACAATGACTGTGCCTAAATGCAATTTTGACCCTAACCACTTCACTGCAATGCTGTAACAGAGCCGTATCCTGTTGGCAAAGCGCCACAACTTTAAAAAAATGAGTGTGGTTTCAACTCCTTGGGGATTTACAGTTCCTACCAGCCTTTAGTCGCTAGATGTCAGGGCTTTCTCTGGCAGTACCCATCTTAGTTAAAATATTGTTCTTCTGTAGCTCAGTATACTGCAGGCATTTCTTATCAGCTCTGGGCACCAAATGAATGCATGAGGCATGTTCATAAACATTACCAATGTAAAACTAAAGTAATGATTTTGATTATGTGGAAAAAACTGAGATTCTTCACACAAAAAAATACATCACTTTCAAGCACAGTGCTTAATGAACTGACTAAAAATAATTGAAAATATTGATCTCTTTGCAGCAGTGTGCCTCAGTAATTGTAGTGGGTCCAGTACTTATCTAAAAAGCACAGTGTGCACTCTGAGCCAAACATCCAGAATCTGACATGTTACAAGATCTGCACTCTGTAGCACTGAATTCCCTGAAATTTGGAAAGACAACAGGTGCCTTGTGGGGAGTATACTCCAATCAGATGAGTAAAGCCAGAAAGCAAGAGAGCAAGGACCGTTCTCCACCCACAAGAGCAATAGCCCAACCTGTCCCCTGTGCCCAAATCATAGCCTTTTCCCTCTCCTGAACCAGGAGTCCACAGTCTAAATATCCCTGGCAGGGGAGATATCCCTGGCTGGCAGTGGGCTGAGAGAGGGATGCTGACAGCGACCAGGCATCATGCAGGGTGTTATGTTGTAGGGCCAGCCATGTTCTGAGATGTGAGCCTGTGCCTTTAGTTTACCCAATTAGCTAATTTTTAGTTTACCCAATTAGCTACACAGAGAGGGGTCATAACATGCCGGATGTAACAGCCTGGCCAGGACAGTCTGGTGGCTGATGTGAGGGATATGTCTTGGTGGCCTAATTTCAGGCTGCCCTTCAGAGACAGATGTTCCCACTGGGTGTTACCTCACCTGGTAAATTCAGGAGGGACTGGACATGCCTCTTAAGTTGTGAATCACAGAACTGTGTTTATGCCTCCATCCTGGCTCAAGTGTGCACAGTCTGTTCCATGGTACCTCAGGCACTGCGCCATCCCTCAGTAATCCTGTTTTCTTCTGTGTCTGCTGTCACTGAGCAAGGTTGAGTTGTTCTCTGAAAAATACTTATTTCATCTGTTAAGGTCAGTGAGCTCTCTGTCTGTATGTCAGCAACCTTTAATCCTATTTTGAAATGTTGATCCTTCTGTCCCTTGGTTGCTGCTATCACTTTATTACAGTTTGCTGTTGGATTTATGTTTTAATCAGAGTCACAACCTACATATATATATATATATATATATATATATACTTACCATTATAGATTTAATTGCTCAAATTACTAATAAACTTTAGCAGTAGCTAAAGCAGTAGTATAGTTTGAGTTTCATATCTATCCGGGCTTACAATCCCTTTTGCAAAACACATTATTAAGATCCAATTACTCTAGCATGATTTGTACATTTGTTGAGAAGAGAGCATAAACCCAAACTAATTTCATGCAGGCTGCTAAACAAGTGAGAAAATCCTGCATGAAGCAAATTCCTTGACTGAGGTGTAGAAGCTTCCAAAGGCTGGTGCCATTCCCAGAAGTCATTCACAGTCCAAATATTTGTGTTTTAATATTCATGCATATTTTTTCACATACACCCACATATATACATATTCCTATCTATATGGATACAAGCTGTATGCATGCTCAACATTATCTATATTCTTCTTCTATTATTAGATAATTAAATAATTTCAAAACTGACTCTTTTCCTGACATAATAAGATATAAATATAGTCAAAGAAGAGATGAATAATAATATAGAAAGGAGTATTGAGGGTTTTAAAAACACAATCCAGAAACTTTCTAATAGGCAGATATGTTTTTAAAACCTCTGAAATTTGGGAATGGAAAGGCAGCCATCAGGCCTTATGGGACTGTCATCACTATGCATGGGTTTCCCTTCCCTCTCTAGCACATGTGGTCCTAATTGCTGTGTTGGCGAGACCTGGAGCTGGATTCTTCATGAACTGGCTGTAACATTGGCAGACATTTACTCATCCACTGCTAGCAGTTTCTAATGGAAAAATCTGTATCCATTCATGCTAGAAAAATGCTTATGTTAGAACAGAGGAAAATTAAACAGAGAAAACCAGATATCAGTAGCTTTTCTGGCTGCCAATAGTGGATATTCTACTACTTCATTCTCATTTACTGTATTAAATTTGAGGAAAAACCAGTGAATGCGATCAAACATTAAAAAATATTTTGCAGAGTTGCACTATTTTTTACCATATTTCTGAACCTGCCTATGTCACAAATTGAAAATTATACAGCATGTGATAATAAATTGACAACTTGTTTATACCTGACTCAAACTTATTAGCAAGTATCATTGAAAGCTGCAAAATTGCAGCTGCCATATAGGCTGATTAAGGCATGTATCCTTAGAGAGAAATAAGCACTTCACTCTTGGTTGTTGTACATAACATACAGCTGTTTGACCAGGGGAATAATAATTCTCAGTTAGAGGCCCCACTTTCCTCCAGCTCTTCAGGAGTTTCTCTTCACTTACTGGGAGTCTTCCTGCACTTCACAGTTCCAAACACTCCATTGCTATTAAACAATTCTTACATTGACTCTGCTTAGAAGGATATTTTTTCAACCATAAGAAAATGAGAATTTTGAAGTCAGTAATCTTCCAAGTCTGTCACTCATTGTGGTGTGAGAGATCACATTCAAACCTCTGAAACATTAAGCTGGAGCTGCAGCTCAAGTCTTGTAACAGGAGCAGAGGTTGAGTCTAGAGCAGAAAGTAACAGAATAAGGAAGAGTAATTGCACTGGTGCAGAAAACTTTGTATGGGTGACAGGAAACATGAGTAGCATGTGTTAAAAAGGGCAGATTGGGCTGAAAAGGATTTACAGCTGGAGCCCCTCAAGAATCAGTCTCCAGGACAATTTATTATTTCAATACTGAACTTGTAAAACTCATCTAACAAAATTTGTTGACGAAACAAGGATCATCAAATACACACAGATAGATGGATGGATGGATGGACGGACAGACAGACAGACAGATAGATAGATACATAGGTAGATAGATAGATAAATGATTTTCCATACTGGGAAAAGCTGAGGGATCCTGGAGTCCATACAGCAAAATATTACCAGAAAAAGATGGGGAAATATGCTATATGATGAAGAAAATTCACATTGGAAGGTGTCCAAAGAAGGAAAAAAAATCTGGTAAAGGGTCTGGAGCACAAGTTTTATAAGAAACAGCTGAGAGAACTGAAGTTGTTTAGCCTGGAAAATAGGAGGCTCAGGTGAGACCTTATTGCTCTTCAACAAATACCTGAAAGGAGGATGTAACCAGGTGATATTTGGTCTCTTCTCCTGGTAAAAAGCCACAGAACAAGAAGAAATGTCCTCAAGTTGCACCAGGCGAGGTTTAGATTTAGATATTAGGAAAAATGTCTTCACTGAAAGGCTGCCCAGGGAAGCAGTGGAACCCACATCCCTGTAAGTCTTCAAAAGGTACATGGATGTGGCACTTGGGGATATGGTCTAATGGTGAACGTGGTGGTGCCAGGTTAACAGTTGGACTTGCTGATCTTGAAGGCCTTTCCCTAGCTAAATGAGTCTAAGATTCTTTGTGTGGAGGAGGGCTACCAACTGAGATAAACTTTATTTACTTTATTTACTTTATTTATTTTTTAAAATTTATTTATTGCTTAACCTAGAAAAAACACAATTTAGAATGGATATGATTGTTAGCTCTAGGTACACCAACTACACCAATTCCAGTGAAGAAAGAAACCATATAAGTCAAAGGGCATCATTGCCAATGATTGTAAAATGGTAGATTAATATTTTTCAATTAATGAATTAAGAAAGCTGTTTGGCAGTCAAAGAAGTGAGGCTCTGAAACTCTTCCCAGTCATATATACCCTTGGATAAAATAGTTTTAAAATGCAGTTTGATTGATCTGTAAAACAGATCAGAAGACAGAGCTTCCAGCTGTGTCAAGGTTCATTTTAATGTTCTAAATTCTGCAGCTTTGGGAGCAGAGTGTGAACTTGAAACTTGACTGCCCACTTCTTTTCAACATCCTCTGCCACCGGTATTCGATCACAACGTATTTGTTCCAACCACCTCTAAATGTCAAGCTGTTATCTTATCCAATGATGGTCTGTAGTTAGTGTTCCCATATCTTGTTCTGACATGTACTCTGGCCTCTTTGTAAGATTAGACCATGCAGTTAAACTGGAAAAAATGTGCATACATAGTGGGTTTAGACATTCAATTCCTTTAAACAATCTGGACCAAAGCAACTTATCCAAGATAATATTGGAAGCCTGTCTCAGAGTAGGAAGTCAAGTCTAATCCTAATGGCCATTTTTCTGTGAGAAATCACTGGGGACTTGGAAGAATTAAGTTCAAATCCCTTTGCAAGGCCACTCTTACAACTTTCTAAAAATTCTTTTAACAACATAGAGATAAACAGATTTGTTTCCCATTTTAATAAACTGCTATTTCCCAACAAAATACAATTTATTGAAAATCTTCCAAACAGATTTTACTCCAGCATCCTAACCACTGGGGTGTAGGCTGTTTTGTATTTTAAATTAAATATTTGAAAAGATGTCACTTTTATTCTATTTTAAAATGAAACCAAATGTTCAAACGTTCACATTTTTCTTAAAACAGTGTTCTAATTTTCCATCCAGGAACATTCCAGCTGCCATTTGATTCACTAGGCCATGCTTCTTATGAGTAGATGGAATGAAGCAAATTACAAAATTCTCGGCAAAGTTTGTATCAGTATTTCTACAGCATCTCTATGACCAAGGCTCAGTGGTAGCTTCTCAGTGAAAATGAATTGGTGATTTGAAGTAAATGGAATGCAGTATTGGTGCTGACATTTCTTTTTAAATTGTACTATTCCTTTTAGGCACAATCACTTTCAAATAATAAAATATACATATATAAAAATTGAAACATAATAAAAGTCTTCAGAACAAATAGAAATGCTAACTTTCTTGTGTCTCTTCATTTGGTCTCCTTAGAAATTTATTGCTAATCATCAGCTCGTCTTTTGCCAAAGATGAAATGAAAACATATTTAGTAATGAAAGAAGTCCAACAATACTTCAGCAGAAAGTTGCAGCTCTCTTCTTGTACAAATTGAACATCAATGTCTGCTAAGTTGTCAGCAGGTAAAATTCCACTTGGACAAAAGGAAACAAGAAAACGATATTCTACTTTTACATTAAGAGTTTTTGCACTGAATCCTGGGATACTGAATGCTTATTTTCAGGACTAATTTATTGAATCATTAGGATTAAATCCTTCATTTCTAATGCCAGATCTAGCCTTCATATGAAATAGCTAATTCTTGTTGTTCAATGATTTCTTAGATATTAAACTTCATTAAAAGTTGTGGCTTTTTCTCTTTAAGATAGTGTACTATATTTCAACTGACTCCTTGGAAATTACACACTCACAGTAATGCCTTCTTCCTGCCTGTAACAACACCTTTTTTGCCTTAACCACTGTCTTGGGTGTCCCTAAACCAGGACACCACAATCACATAATATCACATGATACATCTGTATGGAAGCTGATAGGCAATCTGTCTATACAATAATTAATTTTTGTGATTTTGAAATATTTAGCATGGTTAAATTTATTTTCATTGTTTTCTTTTCAATCTTAAGGCTTTAGCTTTGCAATAGTATGCTTTATTTCTGCATTTTTCCTTGTGAATTTTACCATCTTGTATTTGTGTAGTGGGCTGACTGTGGCTGGACACTGGCTTCCCACCAATACCACTCTCACTCCCCTTCTCAGCTGGACAGTGAAGAGAAGATACAATAAAAGGCTCAAGGGTCAAAATAACGGCAGGGAGAGATCACTGGCCAGTTACAGTCAATTTGGCAAAATTAGTTTGATTTGTTACCAGTCAAGACAGAGTAGGGTAAAAAGAAATAAAACTAAATCCTAGAACACATTTCTCCATCCCTGCCTTCTTCCCTGAGCTCAACTTCACTTCCCATTTCTCTACCTCCTCCCATCAAGTGGTGCAGGGGAACTGGGAAGGGCAGTTGTGATCAGTTTATTATATGTTGTCTCTGTTGCTCCTTCATCCTCAGGGGAAGGACTCCTCACACTCCTCCCTTGCTGCAGTGTGTGCTCCTCCAGGGGCTATAGGTGAGTCTTTGCTCCCCCTTAGCTCTCCATTGCCTGCAGGGGCACAGCTGCCTCACCATGGCCTGCACTACAGGCTGCAGGGGAATCTCAGCTCTGGCACCTGGACCATCTCCTCCTTGTCCTTGTTCACTGACCTTGATGTCTGCAGAATGGTTCCTCTTGTTTATTCTCACTCCTCTTCTCTGGCAGCAATCCACTCCTGCACAGTAAATTTGAGGTGCTACGACTGCCACTCAGCAGGTCCGTCTTGGAACCAGCTGACACTGGCTTTATTGGACACAGAGGAAGCTCCTAGCACCTTCTCACAGAAGCCAACCCTGTGGACCTCTTGCTCTGAAAACCTCTCCATGCAAACCTAATACAATTTGATATATGTTTTTACCCTCAGATTTTCTTTTTGAGCAGCTTGCTGGGACATAACACAGCAGTGCTAGATAAGAGGTGGTATCCCCTCTAGGAAGGGATGTTGTGCTAGTGAAATTATCTGTATGACCACCTTCAGCTCAAGAGGTGTCTACCGCCTCCTGCAAGCATTTCTTCCAGTGGTCCTGGTGACAATGGTGGGTCATAGGTATGTGCTCTTTTCCTCTGTTTTGGAAGCTTAATGCTTCAATAGAAGCAGCAAGAAAGAAGTTCTTGCACTTCAAGTCCAAGGATGAGTTTGAAATTTGAAAGACTGTCACTCAGGTCTCATTACACTAAAATAATCAGCTCAGAGAAAGAAAAGGCTTCCCAGAAAAACAGACCTCTCTTATATGTTTCTGAGTCTGAACCAGTAGAAAAATACATGTGCACAAGTAACAGGGCTGAAAAATCCCAGGAAAAGAGAGGCTTTTCTAGACCTATTATAGATGCCAGGTTTTTTTCTATATGCAGTGATACTGCAAAATTATTCTGGAGTATAGAAGCCAAAAGCAAAGTCCCTTAGCACCTAAGGTCACTGCCCATCTAATGGAAAAGAGGCCTGTATACTAGTAACCCATATTTTGCAGTCTTGGCATCATTTTTGTGGAGTATTCAGTGGTATGCAATGCTCATGTATCATATATTTGATGATGTGGATCCTATATCTGGTGATGTGGATAACTTCATGCTCCACCAGGAAAACCATAGATGGACAGAGTGTCTTTATGGAAGACTAAAAAGGCTTCAAAAACTGTCTTAGTTGTAAAAGCTTTGATGGAAACTATGCAAGCCATCTTTCTTCCCTTTTCATCTTTGCTGAAATCATCATGAGTGTCAAATTTAGTAAAGGACTTTCAAAAATATGGTGTAGCTGTAGAATGTAAACAGCTATGCTGTAAAAAATGGGCAAAGATTGTGGTTAAAAAATAGTCAACACTTGTCAGCATTAACTGGGAGCTGCCGCTCATTCCTTCCAAATTCACAGCTTGGCCTTGCAAGGTGCTGAATATCTTTGTCACTGCATAAGGGTGGTGCTGAGTAAATTATATGCTGAATTGGTAGCACTGCTTAGTATTAAGGCTGCAAACATTTCCTGTTAGAAGAGCTAGTTGCTTATACTTTTGCCAATCTAACCGTTTAGGTTGAAATTTTCCATGTGCGGCATTTGCCTTGTGAAGAAATCTTTTTGGAAAATTTCAGCCAAAATGTTTCTGCTGTGAAGCAAGAGAAAAACATGCTATTTTTTGCAGTTAAGAAAATAGTCCAGCAACCTTTACTTTGGCGGCTCTTGTGCCCTCCTCATATGTTGAGCAGGAAACTGACATCTGGCAAAAGGGTGGTCTGTGTGTCACTGATGCGCTGTTTGCTATCCATACCAGAAACCACTTATAATGTAAATCTTGGAAAAGTCCAATTTGTATGAACTCACTAGCTGTTTGCTAAAACTTGACCACAAAAATCCCACAAACTTCTGTTCTTATAGAGCATACTGACATTTCAGGCCTAATTTCAGATTCCATTTCAAGTGCACCCTCAGTAAGTTCAGAGATGACATGAAGTTGGGTGAGAGTGTTGATCTGCTGGAGGGTGGGAAGGGTTTCCTGGGAGTGCTGATAAACAGCAGCTGAGCATGAGCCAGGGTGTGCCCAGGTGGCCCAGAAGGCCAATGGCATCCTGGCCTGTGTCAGCACTAGTGTGGCCAGCAGGAGCAGGGCAGGGATTGCCCCTCTGTGCTTGGCACTGGGGAGGCCTCGCATACTCTGTCCAGGTCTGGGCCTTCAATTCAGGAAGGACATCGAGGTGCTGGAATGAGTCTGGAGTACAGTCATGGAGCTGCTGAAGGGTCTGGAGCACAAGTCCTGTGAGGAGCAGCTGGGAGATTTGAGGGTGTTTATGTTGGAGAAAAGGAGGCTCAGGGGAGACCTTATAACTCTCTACAGCTGCCTGAAAGGAGGTTGCAGCTTCACGGGGGTCAGCCTCTACTCCCAGGTAACAAGTGACAGGATGAGAGGAAATGCTCTCATGTTGCACCAGGAGAGGTTTAGGTTGGACATCAGGATAAATTTGTTCACTGAAAGGGTGATTTACCACTGGAACTTGCTGCCCAGGGAGGTGGTGTATTAATCATCCCTAGGAGCGCTTAAGAAATGACTGGACATGGCGCTTAATGCTATGATTTAGTTGACATGGCAGTGTTTGGTCCAAGGCGAGACTCTGATCTTGAAGGTCTTTTCAACCTTAATGATTCTATGAGTCACTTCACTTTATTATTTCCAGGCTGGGCTGAGGCCAGACATCAAAAGGGAGAGAAAGACATTCTCTTCTGCACTGTGAAGTCATATGTCAAAGAAAACGTGCCTTATGCACAGACAGACAGGACAGGAGGTGAACATAAGGTGACTCTGAAGTGAAAGCGGAGCAAGCGAGGTGGATGCTACTGCAGGACAGAGACTAGTAGAAGAAGGCAACTGACCAAAAATCTATGGCTTGAAAGGAAGGAAGGAAATACAGAGTCAAAACAAAATCCATATGAAATGTAGATTAAAAAAGAGAATGGATGGCAGGGTTGCATGTCTTATATCTAAAAATCGGGAAGAAAATCGAAGGATGTTTGTGTTACAAACCAAAAGGCTATGAAAGTGAAGCCTATATGAAAGTCTTATAAAAGATTCAGACTTCTGAGGAAATTAATGTTTCTCATAAAACAGTTTTAGTATAAAGTCTCCTTTTCAGCAAAGGGTAAGAGGTTTTACAGTGATCTGTCAAGTCCACTACCATTGCATGTCATGTTTCTATACTGTTGGTATACATATTCATATATCTCTAGGAATACTGAAATTCATTGCTTAGAGGTGTAACAGAAATTCTATCACAGATTTACTTGGACATATCTTTTCCTGTACGATTTGTAAACTGCACTTGTTCTGCAATCTTTGAGGATTAAAGAACTGTCAGAGTAGTGAGGGACAAAAAGAAACATCACTTGTGAATGTTACCCAAATCCTATATGAAATTTATGCTAACAAGTATACCATTAGATATTGTAATAATAATGAACCCTTTTAAAAAGTATTATGGAAAAATTAGGGGGATTTATAGCAGTGATAAGAATAGGGGGTTTTGCAATGATTTCCAATAAGAAATTTCACTCTCTGTTGCCAATAAATGTTACATTTGACTCGTTTAAAAATAAAATAAAAAAAATCTTGATGTCAATGTGAGATATGTGATAGATGACTGTAGTATACGAATCAGTACTATACATTCTTAGAACTTCTCATGACAATATTTATCACAGAACCACAGAATGGTTTTGAAGGGACCTCTGGAGGTCATCTGGTCCAAATATCATGCTAAATCATAACCACCTAAAGCCAGTTGTTCAAGCTGGTATCCAGACAACTTTTGAATATTTCCATGACCTCTCTGGGCAGCCTGTGCCAGTGTTCAGACACCCTTACAGAGAAAACATGTTTTCAGATGCTCAGAGGGAATCTCCTGTGTTTCAATTTCTGTCCATTGACTGCAGCCCTGTCGCTGGGCACCACTGGAAAGAGGCTAGCTCCATCTTTTGTACACCCTTCCATCCCATAACATATTTATATACTTTAATAAGGCCCTCTTGATACATATGGAAGGAAGTGTTTTCATTCATTAATGTATGAATTAAACAATAAAGGAAATATATATAATATATATATATTTAGCAGCCTTTATGTTATCCCATTCAAATGTTTTGACCATTTAAGTAATTTCAGTGAATGAATTTCAAATGCTAATAAAAATATGATAGTTCAGTAACTTTTTTAAAGAAAATATAACCAAACCAGAAAAACACAAATGTAGTTATATTTTTTCTTCTTAAAATTATTCCGTGTTTACTTCTGCATTTTTAACAAATATATTGCATTCTAGATTTCTGCCTACATTTTGTTTTTGAATAACCAAGTGAACGAAGTTATGAATAATACGAAGTTAAAAGAAAATATCACTGCATCCAAAAAAATGGTATTGTGCTGCTTGTCTACTTTCTAGAACATGAGTTACCACATAAGAGCTTTAACATGATTTTCCTAAGTTTTATACTGGAGTGTTTTAAAATGCACTTGCATATGACCACTACTATGTAGACCCAGAAAACCATTTCTGACTGAAATGAAAATACTTTAACACTTTATTTTTCTCATGAAAGGGACTTTAAACAGGTGTGGTCACAAAGCATCCTAAACAAAATGAGGCACTGCTCCAGCATGTGCTGCCATCCTCATATTTATTTTCTGTGATACCTTAAAATAACATCAATAAATCATAGCTGGCAGCCCAAATTTTCGTATGAACATCTTTTTCTCTCTTTCCCATTAACTTCTCTTTTCCTGAGAATGTTGTGTAATTCTCTTTAAATATGACCTTGTTTTCCATTTCTTCCAAGGGACAATAAATTCCTTTAGTTTCCAGAATCAAACTTTGTATTATTTTTCCGGTCTGTAAGACTGAATCACACCACAACTTTAGCTCTTCTATGGCATTTCCTGGGCTGTGATTGGATTTGCCATTAAGTGACAATTCTAGTACAAGTTGTGAGTTTTTCTCACATGAATATGGAGACTGAGAACCTGCATCTGATACATATCACCATCAGGCTCTTAGTGGAGAATAGAGCTGACAGTGGACTTAAAACCATTCATACACAATAGCACAGGACTGTCTTTGTTGACCAAGCTCTCCCTCTTCAGGGGAAGCATGTATGAGTACAATCACCAGTCACAGGTCAATGTGTCTGAACAGCTTCTGGACCAAAGTTGGCTTGGAAACACCAGTCCAGATTGGTAGAGCCTGGTCTGTCCCTCTCTGTACCTAAGTATAGATGCAGCTTAACTACATCTGCAGTAAAGCTGGATTTTGAGTAACTGGAGAAATAGTAATATTTTCTCCAGTAAATTTCCTATTTTTCTATGCTGCTGAGTCAATCAGGCTTACTTGCTGTTCTAGGCTTCCATCTCAATAAGCACCAGCAACCAGATGTAGAATATGTATCTTTGAGTCAATAGAAAGAGATATTTCAGTTGTCAACAAGCAGTCATAGCAATAATTGAAGTTCAAACCCTTTTATTGAAGTTTTATGCTAAGAGTAATCCAACACATGTTCTTCATAGTGGCATTGGAATTTTATTTTTCTTAGGCACTTGAAGTTTCAAATTAAATTTATTTATACTTAATTTACATGTGGCATTTGATGGCAAAGCCATGTCGAGGCTCTTTGAGTTACTGAAGTGCAAAACAATCCCCACCCTAAGGAAATGAAGGGAAACATGTTAGCTTAGCTAGAAAAAAGGTTACTCTGAATGGTTTTAGCCAGGCTAGCATAACTCATGTACTCTGTACTTACTACCCCTTTTCGTTTCAAAAATATCTGTTTCCAGGTGTGAGCACAATTGGTGCTCAAAGATATTGTTAGATGTACCAGAAAATCAGATATAGCATCCTACATTTTACTGGAGGTTGGATACTCAATAATGGAACATTATCCCTCCTTCAGTCTGCTAAATGGGAAAAGGATCATGATGAAAAATTAGCATATAATCACAGTATCAAAAGCTGCATCCATAAGCAAGCATAATTTTGCTTTTCATAACTTTTAGCTGCTTGGCTTTGCAATAATACTCTTTTGAAATTTGAATATGTGAGTAGTGCACATGTGGGACATGCATACTTACCATGAGTCATCACAAATGCATATCTTTTAAGCCATTAAAATAATTATGAGAAATAAGTGTAACGGTGTTATGTTCAGTATAGATACCAATGACTACATGTGGTTTTACAATATTTACAAAGGAGATGCCTTTGATGTTACATAAACAAGAAACAGCATCTGTAATGTCACTTGTATACATTTATTGCAACCTGGGGCTTAGTGGGGCTGTCTGTGGAAACAACCCTATATTAAAGCCATCTTTTTACATTCTGGAAAGTATTAAAATTATTTAAACAGAAGAATGGAGTGAAACTGCTCTGTGGCTTATGAGGAACAAATATTGCCAGCTGAAACGCTTGGCAACCCAGCTAAGTTTGGAATACCAATACCAACCACAGGCATGCATTTCATCTTCCACAGGACTCTTTGCTGAAGAGGAAAGATTGAGAAGTTCTCTTGAGACTAACTTTACATAATAATTCTTTTAAAAAGAAATCCATATCAAACTATCTTATTGTCACAACCTGAATGATTTATGATTATTCAGTTTGGGATCATCATGGTCTTCATTACAGATTTTGAAGTGCCAGTATAAAACTATAGGAGAAAATCATTAAATACTGTGAGAATTTTGTTTAGTCTAAGGGGAAGTGACTGGCATTAAGATTTTTTCACTATTTTCAAGTAGAAAGAATTTAAATTGTAAGAACATCACCACATTCCTATGTAGACTTTTTTATTTTTCCATAGAAAAGCTCTTTATTCCTTCAGGCATGGGTATTATATTTTCCTATCTATATAAAAAAAAGAAAAAAAAACACTAACGATGAGAATAATAATTACTGCAGTGACATCCTTCAACAAGGAATTAGCTACCCAAAGCTATTACTTCTTTAGTAACACCTAAATCATGAGGAAAACTCCCTTTATCCTCTGCTTCCTCTGAAGACAGGAAGATAGTGAACCTGACTATAACATAAATGGATTGGATACAACATCATTTTCCTAGGTGTAGGATGACACTAGTTTAGCACATCTGAAAGGAAGCACTCTGCTTTTCATATTACTTAATCGAATATCCACTTTTCTCTCAGAATTGGATTAGGGACTGATTGCCTATGCTATTGCCATGAAAGATTTGGTGTGGTATTTGTAATGGGAAAATTGTGTTCAGCAAGAAAGAATAGTCTAGAAGCATGATCAAGCATGAAACATCAGCCCAAATGCAGACAAAAGAGCACATCTGACTGGCATCTGATACCAACCTTTGCCTATACTCTTTTCTCACCCTTCCCCCTTACAATGTGATTCACACAGTGCTGGCAAATACAGGCTACCTCATTTGATAAGTTTTACTTACTTTGTAATTGCAGTGTTTGTTCTTCAAGGAAATATACTGTTTCCTTTTTATACTGATTTTTTTAAACAAAGACAATACTGTTTTCTCCAACTTTCTGACATTTGCAGTAGATGATGGCTAATCATTCTTTCAACCTCACAGAAAATTAAAATCGTGAACATTTTCCTTTACCTTTTCAGCTATGATTCCTGACAATCATCCTACAGGGCCTAGAAAAGAAAATGGCAGCATTTCTTTAAAAAATGGCCTATTATTCTGTATAGACAAATTACTTTTGACTGGAGAGGTTCTTATGGCAGAGTGTTGACAACACTTTTCCATTAAACTTTTCTTCCACCAGGAAATATAGCATGCCAGGGCAGACTTTGGATATTTGAAATGATGAATATGGCACTAAATATATAAAAATTATAAGGCTCATCTCAGTGGATATGTGTGTATTACTTCTTTTCCATTACACTCTAAAATTAGAAGTCAGTAAAAACTTCTACATTTTTCAAAGAGAATGTATATTTTTAAAGAAAAAAACATAACCAATGTATAATTAGAACTGCCAGAAGCATAGTTTTTATGTTTATGGTTTTGGAAAATTGGTCAATGAAAAAGAGGTTACATTTCAGTGTAATGAGTATGCTGACAGCAAATAATGTAACTCATCTGCATGGGTATCTATGAGAAAATATAATTTTTTACTTCTCAGTATCTTTAAAAGTAGAAGAGGTGTTTCTGGAGTGGCACAAAAGTTCAATCTACAATATATTTGGAAACTAATTATTTTTTTATTTTTGTAATTGTGCTGGAAGGGCAAAGAAGTATATGAAACATTGATACTCCTGTGCTCTGCTCTGTACAGTACTGAGTAACAGAAGAACCTTGCTCTAAGCAGATTATGCTTTGAATAGACTTGACAGACACAACAGTCGGAAGTTGCTTATATCTGAGCCATGCTGTGTGATGTTGGAAAATGTCTCATGAGTCTCAAGACATATGTTGCACAAGTGGGTTTCAACAGGAGTGAGTACTGGTAAGAAGATACAGCAGTTTCTGTAAGCAAATTCTGCTAGAAGAAAATAGAGGTATTTGTGATAATACCACATTAATCAGACTTCATCTGAGCCTCAAGGTTTGTCTAGCCTAGCTAAATGAACTGAAGGCCTCTTGCCTTCATAGGGGGGAATCATAAAGTCATGATTCATAATTCTTTCTCTCCTCTCAGACCAGTCACTGAGTAGTGATGATGGTTCGGGTGATGGCAGAGATCTGGCCTGAGTCTAGAGTATACTTCAAATCCATGTTATGGACCTGCAGGAAATTGTTACAACCATTATATTACTGTATTTTATAAGTGTCTGGCTGACAGTTCACAATCAATAGCCCTTGCCCGTGGGGGAGACTTCAACTTGTCAGATGTCTGCTGGAAACTCAACACAGAGAAGAAGATGGAGTCTAGGAGGTTGCTAGAGTGTGTGGAAGATAAATTCCTGACAGAGCTGGTAAATCAGCCTGCCAGGAGCAGTGCCCTGCTACACCTTCTGCTTACAAACAGAGAAGGGCTGGCAGGACATGTGGTGTTTGGAGGTTGTCTTGGGCATGTTGATACTCAGTATTAGGCCAGTCTAGTTTCATAACTTTATTGATGATCTGGATAAGGGGATCAAGGGCATGCTCAGTAAGTTGCAGACAACATTAAGTTGGGTGAGAGTGTTGATCTGCTGGAGGGTTGGAAAGCTCTACAGGAAGACCTGAACAGTCTGCATCAATGGGTCAAGGCCAAGTGAGGGTCAACAAGGTGAAATGCTAGGTCCTGCTCTTGGATCACAAAAATAGTGCCTGGAAAGATGCCCAGGGGAAAAGCACCTGGAGGTGCAGATTGACAGCAGCTGAGCATGAGCCAACATGTGCCCAGGTGGCCAAGAAGGCCAGTGGCATCCTGGCCTGTATCAGAAACAGTGTGGCCAGCAGGACCAGGGCAGTGATTGTGCCCCTGTGCTCAGCACTGATGAGGCCACATCTTAAGAGCTGAGTCCAATTCTGGGCTCCTCACTGCAGGAAAGACATTGAGGGGCTGGAACAAGTCCAGAGAAGGGAAAGGGTCTGGAGCACAAGTCCTGTGAGGAGCAGCTGAGGGAGCTGGGGGTGTTTATGCTGGAGGAGGCTCAGGGGAGATGTTTTGCTCTCTACAACTGCCTGAAAGGTGTCTGTAGAAAGGTGGGGGTCAGTCTCTTCTCCCAGGCAGCCAGTGACAGGACAAGGGGAAATGCCCTCAAGTTGCACCAGAGGATATTCAGGCTGGACATCAGGATAAATTTCTTCACTGAAAGGGTGGTTAAGAATTGGAAGTAAGAACTGGAACTGCCCAGGGAAGTGGTGGAGTGACCATCCTTGGAAGTGTTCAAGTAATGACAGGACATTTCATGAGGCACTTAGTACTGCAGTTGAACTGACATGGTGGTGTTCAGTCAAAAGTTAGACTCAAAGATCTTAGGGGTCTTTTCCAACCTTAATGATTCCATGATTCTATGATAATTCAATGTATACATGCTTTTCCCTCTCTTTAGCCTTTTTTCATGTGGTAAATGTAAAACCATCTCTAGAAAAAGATTATATAAAAGATTGCTTCTCTGGAGTTGCTACATATAGACAGCAAAAACGAGAACTGGAAAAGTAGAGAAAGCAGAATGATGTCTTTAGTCCTCTTCTCCTGAGCAACCCAAAATCTTAACTACCTATTTAAGCATGGTTTTCTCTAGTTGTTTTCATATTATTTTTCAACCATGCTCTTTGGAAAATGAAGCCATAGAATATTCAGAAATGAAGCTAAATTAAAGGCATATGCATGAGTCGCACCCTGAGTAGGGAGTTAATTTAACTAGTAACAATATGTTAAAAATATTTAGTGAATAGTTAGCTCAGTTCCTTCTTTGCATACCCTTATGTTAGATTAAAATACTGGCAGCATTTAGTCTTGTAATCTTTGTTATTTATGGAGTTGTTGCTGTCCAATGTGGAAATCATGTCCTGAAATCTCGAAAACTGTGCATTTCCTCATCTTCTCCTCCTTTTACTTAGACAAGACTCAGATGATGTCAGTGGAACTGTTCATTAGGATAGGCCTGTAGTTCCTCAAGGCTTTGTAAAATCTGGAGTTGGTTATAATGTTGATGGAAGTAATCCCTTCCAAGAAAATATTGAGACCTCCAGCATAAGTGAAGCAAGTAGAATTTTACTCTTGGAATTTATACATGTATACATGTATATTTGACAGATTTGCTACCAAGAAATTTACTAGGTTATTAAACATCACATTAAATTGCTTTAAAAGTCTAACAATTGCTCTCAGGAATTAACATAGGTTTTAATCCAGCACAAATTCATTCTTTAAAAAGAAGCTAAAAGTAGAGCATATTTCAATTTACAAGCATGTTGTATTATCAATTAATATTTTTCAGAAACCAAAAATATTGTTATTTTTGTTAAATAATGTTTTGTTGGCTATTTCAGAGTAATTTTGTCATTCTGTACTTCAGCCAGGACCCCTTCCTGCTTTTCATCAGGGAATCAACCTTTATAAACAATAGCATTATCAGAGGATAACTTGCTTTCACAAGTTGCCTGATTTAGTTTTAGCACCTTGCCCCGTTTTACTTGCCTACAGATATGAACTTCTATCCATTCCTTTGGAGTTGAAGGCTCTAGTTTTCTTTACCTCGAAACGAACATTTTATTGCTTATATAAAGTAGAACTATTTCTAAGATGTGGAAAAGGTGACAAAGAACTGTAATTCAATAATTAAACATAAATTTGGAAGAGAAATACTTCAGATCTCTGCTCCAAAATATACATGACAGCGATCTTGGATTGCTCCTCACATTTGAAATCCCTAGTCATTGCACTGCTTTTTATTTATGATTTTGACAAAAAAAAAAGAAAGTCAACATACTGGAATGTCTTTAGCAGAGATGCCAAAATAGTCACAGTGTTAGAGTACATGAAATGAAAGGGAGCTTGAGGAAGCTGATGTTGTTCATTCTGTAGTGGAGGGTTTGGAGGAAATTTTAAAGATGTCTACAAGTACCTGAAAGATGATGCAAGGAGTATGGACCCAGACTCTTCTTATGGGTGAACAGACAGGATGACAGGAAAAACTCAGAAGACGGAAATTTTGCATTTCATATAAAGGGAAAAAAATTCTCCATGACGATGCTCATACTCTGGACCAGGCTGCCCAGACACAATATTCTTCCTTGAAGTTTTTCAAACCCCAAATGGACATGGTCCTCTGGAGCCTGCTCTGAGCATGTTGTTAGACAAGACAATCCTCACAGATCCCTTCCAACTTAGGTGATTTTATGGTTCTCTGGAAAAGAAATTACAATAAAATTGAGAAAAAAATCTGATGAAAAAATGTTTCACTGAAGTATCCCCGGTCTATTGAGATATTGAAAAATATGGAAGATAGAAATATGTTTTATAAATTTAGTAAACCCTTCTTCCCACAATATTAATTCAGTCAATTTTTTTAAAATTTAAATAAAATTAAGTAATTCTTCCTGGAAGCACATTTGCTCTTTCAGATGAATGTGAAATTAAGTCATGAAATATACAGTTCTTAACTAAAAATTCTGAAATAATTGCACATTAATTTGGCATTTCAGATCAAGTTTATGCCTAACATTTAATGTCTATTTTAGTATGTTTACACTCTTGCTATGTCCTAGAACTTTGTCATTCCATGATATATATCACATATGCTTCATGTGTGTAACTTGTTTTGTTCAGGTTTTAATGTATTTTTCTCCATACCAAACACAAAATAATGAAATATAGATAAAAATAATGAAAATTGAATGCCTAGGCCAAAGTTTTCATCAAGTGTCAGCAATTTATGGAGACTAAGTTGAAAGTGAGCATAGACAGAATTATGAAAAAGAAGCATTTTTATTGGAGCATTTAAAACTATTGAAGCCAACATTCCTCCACTCTGGTGGAAGTGGATTCATTCCCAACTCTTATTTTAGTAACAGATTTTTCGTCCAGCAATATTAAAATAACTCCACACCTCACAAATCCTCTGCACCAGAATTCTTGCCCTCCTCCTCTTTCCTGGCATCAGCAGTGTACTTTTTTCTCTACTGAGATTGTGATCTGCTTAGAGAAAAAGAAAGGGAGACTTCATTCACTCCCTGAATTTTCATTTGAGTGATCCTGAATTCAAGTACTGATTTATACAAGCTGGGATGGGAGAAAGAGATACAACAATTTATAGAATTGGATAATGCCTTTAAGATGTGTGTGTAGCATAACAAATCAGCACTATGTTACATAGCAGACCTTCCCCTGTTGCCAGGTAACTGAAGCAGGGGGACATTTATATTCTTTCTGAGGTCAGGGATGTGATCATCATCTAATGTAGAGCTATCTAGTCTACCTGTGAATCCTGTAAATCCTGCAGGCTGCTGAAGGATTTAAGGGTGATACAATGCAAAGAGAGGACAGCAGTTTGGTGCATATTTTTTAAGAGCTTTTGAATATATCTCAGACTAATTGTGCTTAGAGTTAAAGCTATTTTTTCAAGTGTTGGATGCCTTTAAATCTAAATATGCCTTCATTCTTGCAAAATTTCCAAATTTAATCTGCGTTTACTGATTAGTTGAGAATAAATTTGTATGTCTACATCCACATAAATGTCGGGGGGGGGGAAAAAATGTTAGATTGGATACTAGTATATACAGATTTCCTTTTCTCTCTCAACCAATAGATTTCAAATGTATCTTTGACATGTCTGATTTTACATTTTGACATTTGAAAAACAGGATGGCTTCACCAGTTTTTGCTCTTCTAAGGACTGTGGGGAAATGGAGTAGAATAGGTCTGACATGATGGCTTTAGAGGCTTCACCTTTAGTGTTTATATATCCACATGTCTATATAAGATATCTGAAAGGCAGGACCTTTAAGTCCTGGTCCCCTCTAAACATTTAACTCAGTGTCTTTCCTCTCTCTCGAGTGCTTTCAAGCTGGAAGGTTCTCTGAGGTGATGTGTTAGGATACTCCTGTTTCAACTGCTCTGCTATGCATGACCTACTTTACATTTCCATGTTACACCTGTGCCTTTTGTAAGTATTCATTCCATATTTTAAAAAAATAAGTAGAATTCTAACTTTAAATCACCTGGACTGTTGTTACAATTCACCTAAGAGGAAGACAGTCTTCAACCCTGTGGTTATTCCAAAGTGGAGTAGAGCAATTATCCGGTCCTAGCTGAGAATCAGAAACAAGTTCTATCTAGATACTTAGATCATACAAGTAATTAGAATAAATTATATTTGTGTTTAATTTTCTCACTTTTGTGTCTCAAATACACCTGCAGTTTTCTCTGTTAAATGTTATGAATTACTGACTGTGATTGCATTTTATGTGCCCTGGCTTAAAACTAACTGGAAGGAAGCAAAGCATTCCTCAGACAAAAGTGTGAGAAATACTTGATATCTTGGACAATAGAAAAAAATATCCATACCTGTCCAGCTCATCATCCATTGGTTTTACACAGTAACAGAGTGTCTGCATGATCTGTGCACATCATGAGAACTACCATTGTAGAGGATAGTGTAGGCAGAAGTATTCTCTGTGACATTAAAAGTTGTCTGGCATACAGTAAGAAAACTTGGTGGCATAAGGAAGGAATGCACATTTACAGCTTGAAGGTCAAAGAAAAATGTCATGCTTATTTTAGCTCTTAAGGTAATAAAACCTCAAGGTACTTATTTCTTGCTATTATTTAAAAGAAGCTGAGGGTATCTAGATGTAGACATCTGAATTTGATCAGATGAATTTGACTTGCGTGCTGCAATGAATGCTATTTAAAGTGGGTATAAAAACATCACAGAAAAGGAGATCACTTTTTCTCTTAGAATGGCATATAGCTTGGTTGTTAAGGCATTGTCTTGAAATGAGTTCAAAAATACAGTATTTGAACCTGTTTTTCGAAGTATGAATGAAAAGTCTAACCTTGAACCCAGTGACTAAAAGGGAGAAGAAGAGAACAGCAGCAGCGTAAGGAATTTTTATTTTGTGAATCCTCCCTTTTTTGTTTTACTTAGAATATATGAAACCTTTCATCTCAGGCCAATATGTTGTATTGTATTAAACTATTTTTACTACATTTTCATTTCAGCAAGGATGAGAAGCAAAAATATTCATAGTTTGATCCAAACTTTTTTCCATCTTGGCTATTAAACAGAGAAAGCATCTATTCAAACATTAAAGTCCTGATACTGATCTCATACCAGACTAAATCAGGAATCTCTCCAATAAGGTTATTTGGGTATGCTGGTATAAATTTGTGCTATATAAATGAAATCCGAATCAGGCCTTGATAGCAGCCCCATGCAGAAGAAACATGCTGAAATCTCATCTAGTCAGAAGGAAATGAGCAGCAAACCTTGTACCAAGAAGGTATTCAAACAGAATTTAACCATTCCACACAAGTTCCCATGTGAAAACATTCTTTCCGAAAAAAAATAAAAAATAAAAAAAAGAAAAGGAAAAAAACCAACCAGCTTTATTTCAGGCTAATGTCAAATTAGCTAAGTTTTATTTGCAACTGAATTTTTGAGGTTGAAGTATTTTTCAAATAGTGTCACAGACTGGTTTGGGGACAAAGGGAACTTAAAAGTCACCCAGTTCCAACTTCCCTGCTGTGGGCAGGGACATCTTCAAGTAGATCAGGTTGCTCAAAGCCCCATCCAACCTGGCCTTGGACACTTCCAGGAATAGGGGATCCACAACTTCTCTGGACAACTTCTTCCAGTGCTTCACCACCCTCACAAGTAAGAATTTCATTTTTGTATCTAATACGTAATCTGCCTTCTTTCACTTTAAAACCTTTACCTCTTGTCTCATCACTACATGCCCTCCTATAAGTCCCTCTCTGGCTTGCTTGTAGGCCCCCTTTAGGTACTGAAAGGCTTCTATAAGGTCTCCTTGGAGCTCTCTCTGCTCCAGGGTGAACAACCCCAACTCTCTCAGTCTTCATAAGTGAGGTGCTCCCACCCTCTGACCATCTTCATGACCCTCCTCTGGATCTGCTCCAACAGGTCATTGTCTTTCTTGTTTTGAGGGCCCAAGAGATGGGCATATTCCAAGTGTGTCTCATGAGTGCAGACTAGAAGGGCAGAATCTCCTCCCTTGACCTTGTAGCCACACTATCTGTGACGTAGCCAGATATGTTAGGGCTGCAAGGACTTGTTTCTGGGTCATATCAAGCTTCTTTACCAACAGCCCAAACTCCTTTTCTTAAAGACTACTCTCAATCCACTCATTTTCAAGCCTATATTTGTGCTTGGGATTTCCCCAACCCATGTACAGAACCTTGCACTTGAACTTCATGAGGTTCACTCAGGCCACCTCTCCAGCCTGTCTCTGGATGGCATCCCTTTCTTCCAGTGTGTTGAATGCACCACACAGCTTGGTGTTGTCATTTGAGGCTGACAGACTACTGCAACAGGCTTTGTAGAGAGGTTGTGGAATCTCCTTCCCCAGAGATAGCCAAAACCTGCATGGATGAAATCCTGTGCAACTTGCTCTTGGTGAACCTACTTTACAGGAGGTTGGACTAGATGAACTGCAGATGTCCCTTCCAATCCCAACCATTCTGTGATTCTGTGGACAAACTTGCTGAGAATGTTCTCAATCCTACTGTTCACCATCAAAGGTGTTAAACAGTGCTATTCCCAATACCAGCCCCCGATGGATGCCACTCATCACTGATTTCTCTTTGGAATCCAGCCACTGACCACAAGACTCAGAGTGTGACCACCCAGCTCATTCCTTATCCACCAAGCCCTCTAGTCAGAAAATCCATGTCTTTCCAGTTTATAGACAAGGAAGATATGCAGGAGAGTGTCAAATTTTTTCACCAGTCCAGGCACAAATGGATGACTTTTGCTCCTCTCCTATCCACCAATTCTGTAACTATGTCATGGAAGGCCACCAAATTTATTAGGCACAATTTGCCCCCAGTGGAACCATACTGACTGCTACCAATCATCATCACCAAAATCAGACTGACTGGCCTTTAGATAATTTTTCCCTTTTTAAAAAATGAAAGTTATGTTACCTCTTTTCCAGATTGTGAGAACTTCACCAGACTGCAAAGGCTTTTCAAATAGGATGGATAGTGGTTTAATTACTTCACCTGCCATTTCCCTTTACACACATCAGGTCTCATGGACTTTGTGCAATTTCAGGTTCCTTAGATGGTCCTAGAATTGATCTTCTCCTGCATTGGGTGGTGTTTCATTCTCCCAGTCCCTGCCTTGTCTTCTTGTAACTTGGGTGGTGTGGCTGGTGCATTTGTCCATGAAGACTAAGGGAAAAAAAGTCATTCAGTATCTCAGACTTCTCCTCCTGGGTAACCTCCTGTTTCCTTCCAGAGGGAGACCATGTTTTCCCTTGTCTTCTTTTTATCACTGACATATCTATAGAAACTTTTCTTACTGTCATTGACATTCATGGTGAGATCTAATTCTCTCAGGGCTTTTGTCTTTCCCAACCCAACCCCTGTCTGCTTTGGGCAAATTTTTCTTCATTCTTTCTAGGCTTGCCTTCCTCTTCTTTGGGATTCATTGTTCCTGAATTTAGATGAAGTCATCCTTGAACATTAACCAGATTTCTTGGGCCTCTCTTTCCCCAAGATGTTTATCCCATGATAATTTACCAAGCAGATTCTTGAAGAAGTCTGTTCTCTTCAAGTCCAGAGAAGTTAATGTGCTGTGCACCTTCCTTGCTGCCCAAAAGACCTTGAACTCCTCCATTTCATGTCCTCACAAGAGACATTAAGTAATGCTTTTTTTGAAGTACTTATTTCAGGCAGCTACCAGTCCAACAGAAAACCCTTATCCAAAGCAACCCTTATCCCATGCACATTCCTTTCCTTTCCTTTTTCATCTCAGCTTCTCTGTTTTCTTTTCTTCTTTTTAGCAATTTCCCCCTCTCTCACTTGTTTTAGATTACTTTTTCCTCATCAGCTTCTTCTAAACCTTAATTGTAGAAAGAATTCTACAAGATTTTTATTTCACATTCAAGGCACCTAGCAAAACCAAAAGAAAAAAATGTGAGAACAGACAAACAAAAAAGCAAAGATATTGCTTAGCTAGCTTCGTGACATATGATGTTGCTCTCAAAAATATGAGGAGCAGTGACACAAAATAATGCTGTGTTTTGAAGTTTTGGTTTGACATCTGATCCTTCAGGGAAAAAAAGGGATTTAAACAGAAAATAAAGTTCAGATAACGCAGATGGGCATAAACTACAATACATTGCTTCTTTCTATTTTGAGCAATTGATCTCATAGCTACATCTTCCAAATAACAGGGAAAACGTGGAAAATTACCATGATCATATACTCCTCATTGATGAAGACTTCAAAACGATTTGGAAGGAGTCTTGAGAATATAGAACTGTAAGAACCTGATAACAAGACATGAATGAATGACTAGCAGCAGAATAGAAACATGAAACAAGCTATATGGACTCAGATTAAAGGCCTGTTTTGCTTAGTGGCCTTTCCCCACCAGTGGCCTTTTGAATGGGCTTTCCCCCTCCTTAATGTCTGTGTTCATGTCCCACAGCCACCTCTCCTTCTTTTGATCCTGATGTTGAGCCCTTAGCTCTTTTGCTGGAATAGCAGTCGATGTGCCCTCAATGCCACTCAGGATCATGTAGTGATATGATTTCTCATATCACCAGTGACTTGTAACCACAGACTGGCAGTCTGTGCTGCAAAACCAATCAGCAGCAGGAGCCCCATATAGCTACAAAGATAATGTTTCCTTCTTTATGTTTATGTTGGCCTCAGACATCAGGGAGCAGGAGGGAAAGCTGCTGTCATAGTGTGAAGTCAGACAATGAAGAAGAAATAACTCTCTAGAACTTCCCTGACTTTTTTTAGTATTTCTTGCATCTGGAGTGTTTCACACCATTGCTTCTTTTGTCTTTCATGTAGTCTCATGTTATGTAATACACCTTTCCTGGTTAATAATGATCACTAAAAGACACTTCTTTCTCACAGCTTCTTTTGTTACTGACTCTGAAGCAATACATATGGGGCAGGGAATACTCCTTGTTACTTTTTATAATATGATTTGGGACACTGGTCAACCTACACTTTCTGATAACAGTCCTAAAGGACAAAGTCAATATAGAAAAAAAAAATACGTTTACAAGATACAGATTTTACAAAACAAAGCATAAACAAAACAAAAAATAACAAAAGAAAACAACATTGGGGGCCTCTTTCATAAAAAAAAAAAAAAGCTTAAGAAAAAAGCTGCAACAGGATAAGGAAAAAAACACTGATACAATTTAATTGAGACTAGAACGGTATATATGCTAAACCCTTACATCTTCCCTAAGTTTGTAAGAAATAGATGTTTTCTTACACAGTGATAGTGTAAGAACAGTTCAATGTCTCAGCACTCAACCTCTATAGAAGTTTATGATTTACAGAAGAGCAATTATTGTATTAAATTATCCACTTTCTAACAATTTTTTGTATTTTCAGTAAAATAAAAAGTATATAACAAACTTTTGAAAAAGTTTTGACATTAATACAACTTTCTTTGTTCAAGAAATAAAGAAATTCAGAAATGTTTTCAGGAGCATCAATTAAGATTTCTTGACACAGAAAGGAAAATTTCAGAGAATTATTATACATTTTAATTTTAATCTAAAAAGAGTTAAAAACATTCTTATAAGTTTGGTGGTTTGATTTCTTTTTTATTTCACAGAGCTATCAGGTGATGCTAGCATACATTCTTGAAATTTGCTCAAATCACGCTAATTTACACCAGCTGACAAGATGATCCAGTGTTCTGGAAACCTCATTCAACTTTTTCATGTCCATAGCACAGATTTTTCCACAAAAATACATTTTCTTGACATTTTCTAGGCCTTCAATCTACCTAAAAATAGAAACAAAATCACATATTCAGACTTTATGATAGTATCTATTCTGGCAATTTTAAGAAAAATAAGTACTCATTAATTGCTTCCTTCAGTTGCCAACTTGAGATTTCATGAACAACTTACAAAATAAATATACCTTATTTAGCACCTCTTCTTTCCCTGGTACGAAGATTTATGGATGTCCTCAGAGCTAGGATTGTTATACAACAATTTTAGTTCTGGAGTTCTCCCATTTTAGCTGGGCCTCAAAAGTTTAATGGACAGAATAATCAATGGAAAAGAAGTTAAAGATGTATTTTGGCTTTCCTAGTTTGTATGAACCTCGTATTTGTTTTTCAGCAGTCAACCTATCCTCATATTGGAAAAGAAAACATCCACAATCCAAATGCATTGGCACTGTCATCTCCCTTCAACTATTAAATAGGGTGTGTTACTTAAAAATTCTGTTAAATTGATGGAATTGATAAAGACCAGTGTTTTTTAAATAAACATTATCAGTTTCTGTTTCAGGCTGTCAGCAGGCAGCTAAGTAAAAGTTATCTCATGCTAGTAGAAATGATGTATGGTAGGGGCAAGTGGCCACAGCAGCTACATGATCTTCAGTCACTTCATAGAACAGGGAAGTGAATAAAAAAACTTATTTAAAGGCTACATTTGTCACTTCAATTCTGAGCAGCTCCTGCCATCATCGACAATTTCTTACCCAAATTTATGCTTTGCAGTGCCTCCAAGTGCTTTTTAAAAGCTTATGGGCATTTTGGTGCAAGCATGTCTGTAGCACAGTAAAATTAGTGTCAGTAGTGCTGGAAAACTGGAAATTAATTGAACTCTCATATGAATAGATGCAGGGTTTCTCAGTGAAATGAAGCAAACTATTTTCCTTATTCCTAATAAATGTAAATAAATTCTCTTTGTGTGGTACAATTTGTATTATGTCGAGTGCCTGTTAATGAATAGTGTGGTTTTTATTGAGTCATGAATTGGAAGAGTGCTTTTTTCCTTTAAAATTTTCTTTTTCCAGAGTCAGTCACAGACCAGTTTCTATTTGAACTTTCTCTAGGGTTTACCAGATGTTCTGTTTGGATTCCATGTTACTGTGTTGTGTGCACTGGAGTTCACAGATGGGCTTTTCATTGAACTAATGAAAACTTAATGAAATCCATATATGTATTTAGCGTTTGAGAATACAGTATAATATGATGCTTTCTGTTGCTGTTTGTCATTCATGCTTAAATTGGCAGGACAAATGCAAGCTTTTAAGAGACTGTGAGTTTGCAAGCAGCCAGAAGGTTTTGCTTCTTTCTTACTATGTGCCCCTTGCTATCTTGTGGCAGCAGATAACTCCATTTTCAGTAGTGCCTAGGTTTTGGTTCTGCTTCAGCTGGTAAAATAGGAAAGCAGAGGGTCAGATAAGAGGTGTGTTCAAAAGCATGTGTCAACACTGTTGGTTAAACTGGGAGGTTCCTGATTTCAGCAACAGAAATCAGTGAGGAAATGGAAAAAAAACCCAAAAACCAAAACCATCCAACCTCCAAACATTTTAATCAGTTTCTGTTAAACAGCAGTAGTGGACAGATAACCCCAAGCACTATACTTGCTGCTGTCGGGTGTGTGAGTATGTCACAGGCATAGAGGATTTTGCAATATGAAGTCTAACCAGTTCCAATGATATTCCTCAGAGGCTGATAGTGTTCAATGCATGCAAGGATGGAATACACCCTCTGCAAGATTGTGGGCAATACTACGCTATGGGGAGCAGCCAGCATGGAGGAGCTGAAGACAGACAGATCTGGACAGGCTAAAGAAATGTGTGGAGAAGAACCTCATGTAGTTAAGAAGAAATTGACACAAAGTCCTGCATCTGGGGTAGAATAACCCCAGCAGTGTGGGCTGGGTCTTCTTGGGGAAAAAGCCAGCTTTGTAGAAGATGTTCTGAGTTCCCAGCAGTCAGCAAGTCAAGCACTAATCAGCAGTTGAAATTTGCAACAATAAAGGTTAATTAATGTTAGCTATGTTAGCAAGAGTTTAGTTAGCAGGTGGGAAAAATCATTTGCTTATTTCCTTCTAGTCAGCCCTTGTGAGCTACTTCTAGAAGTGTCTGGGTTTGGACTCCTCAGTGTGAAAAAGACATTGACAAACCGGAGGGTCCAGGGCACGACAATAGTGCAGATTAGGAGGTGTGACACACACAGAGGGATTGAAATAGCTGGGTTTGTGCTTCTTTGAAGAAGACAAGATTAAAGGAGAAATCTTAACACTGACCTCATTTATCTAAGAGATTTATAAAGAAGATAAAGCCAGACTTCTTGAAGGTGCATAGCCAAATAATGTGGGTCAATGGCTACCAATTGCAAATTCCAGCAAGCTATTGGTAAATAATTTTTTACAATATAGTCAAGAGCTGAAACGGATCACCCATAGAGGTTGTAGAACCTCCAACCTTAAAGACACTTGCAATGCAATTGGAGGTGACTGGGCAACCTAGTCCATTTTGGTGGATTCAGCTTCAAACCTGGACCTACTTCAGAACTCCTTTCTGGATCTTATCACAGTTATTCTCTGGTAAAAGTTAGGTCTTTTTAATGCCTTTTAGTGACACTCTCCTTTTTAAAAGAAAATATTTATAGTGAGAAAATAATTATTAAAATCATTACTAGTAATTTTATTCTCCTCTATCTCCAAAGGTACTTTGGATCGTCCTTATGGAGGAAGGCAATGTTTTGAAAGCAGATCAATGACTTCAAGTTTGAAAAGGAAGATTCTTTCATAATGAAAGTCTTTGGAAAATTCTGGAATAGAATATTCACAAATTATCCAAGTAAGGAAAATTGAGGGTCCAGTAATCATACTGAACAGAACACATCTTTTTTTTTTAAATATTCACATATAAATTGTATTATCTCTTCACTAATGGTAATAGAAATTTCTGCATGTAATCTTGGGATTGTGACCCTGTAACATAGAGCTGCAGCTGTTTTCCTTTATTACTGATGATGGACTCTGGGCAGTAAAAACAGCTGTATCACTTTCTTGTCTCAGCATTTAAAAAAAATAAATTTCTTCTATGAAGGTATACTTGAGGAAATTTTGTAACAGATAATTTTCCCACAGGAAAATGGGATTTATGAGCACCTGGCTTCCTGGCTTCTTGGCTGCTCACATGACAGAGTCTTATAGTGCAGGTCCTTGTAATTCCCTGGTCCTATGACATCCTCTGCAGATGCAGGCAGCCATGGCCCAGGGCGCTTCCCAGCTCCCAGGCTCCAGTGCTCCCTAGCAGGCTGTCAAAGAACAAGGGAGCCTGGAGAGGACAATGGATTTCAGAAACATGGACATGTTCCTGTAGTGGAAACAGAGTTTGACTTTTCATCCTCTTCCCAACACTTTTCAAAACATAAAATCTTTTGCAGAAATTAAGTTAAGCTTCCCAGCCAGCTGTGTGTCTGTGTTGAAGATCCATCCAGTCTTGACTAAGCTTTTCAGTCTGGTCAGAGGAAATATAGTAGTGTGACCAAGGAACACTCTCCTAAGACAGAGCTGTCTTCAGATTTTCCAAAGAAATGGGCTGTGAGCATCCCAAATATTGTACAGGTATCAGAAAACTGCTTTCTCTTATTTTTTAAAGAAACTAATGACTTCATAATACATTCATCCAGCACTGACTCATGGAAACACAAGAAAACCTGAGAAAATCATGAAAGTAAATGAATATTACAGTTGTGTTGCATTCCCTGAAGAAAACACATGTTCTCTGTGTTCTCTGCTCATGGATGTGTGGCTGGGGGAAGTGAGCACATTTGACTCCATCCATATATGAGTGTCTGAACCCATTCTTTGAAATGTTTGTTACTTTACATTATACTAAGAGTAGCTTTTGAAAATTATTAGGCAGTGTAATATATAGTGCAGATGATACTAAATATGATTAACATTTGAATCGTTGCAGTCTGACAAGAAGAATTGCCATAATGAAGAGATAAAAATGTGCAATACATAAATCAAGGTCAAACATCAAAATTTCTAGATCTTGGCCAGGTCTAAAGAGGACATGTGTTATTCATACATCTTTCAATTACAGACATGTGTTTGCACACCTCTGAGAAAACAGATGACATTCCCATATCCAGTTTGAATAATGGTATATATTTTTATCTTTGAGTGGGGCTTTACTTCAATTTGCCTGCAGCATTTTTCCTCTTTCTTTGCATTTGTTTTCCATATTTGGAATGTAAGTCATTAGGGCCTATGCAGGAAAAGGACCCAGACAAGTATTAGACAAATGGAGATAAGAGCTTCTTCCCTGAAAAGCTAATTCTCTAAAAAGATGCAATACAAAAATCTGTTATAAGATAATGATATGGCTGATCAACAGAACATGTGAACAGATCAGTTTCAAACACCTAATTCCAATGCATTAACTAATTTGCTTTTGATTTTGTGCTTTGCATTGCAAAATAAGTTTAAGTGGAATAACCTCCAGAGTGCTTTTTTAGCTGGAAGATGGTGGAAGGTGTTGGAGGTGAAGAAAGATGGGGAAAAGAAAAGGGCATAAGGGCTGGTATTCTGAGTGGGAAACCTACAGGGGTAACAGTGCCTGAAAGTCTCTGCTGAAGATGACTGCCTCTTTCCTTATTCCAGTTTGTTTTCAGAGAGTTGTCTGATTGGAGAGAAGAGGAACTGTATAAGACATAGCCCAGTAGAATTTTTTTTCAGGATCTGAATTCACACAGAGAAGGTATTTTTAACTGGTCAGGAACCTCTAATGCAGTAACAGTGGATGTTCTGGCTTCCAGGTCGCACACTATAAAGAAGAGCCAACTTCATGTGCTCCCCTGCTGCCAGAAACAGAGTGGGTCGCTTCAAGGGTCACTCATTTGCTCCTGTCAGGCATTTGTGAGGTTCTTGAGAAGGTAGAGAAGAATAACATATACACTCCAGAACCTCCTGCACATCTGGAGGAACGTTATGTCAAAGCAGCTGCTGGCTGATGTCTCATCTGTCACTTGGCACTGCAGATTCAGGAGCTGCCTGCCATTAGACCAGCACTGCCTCAGTTTTGAAGTACTTCAATGAACTGCCCATTTAGCAAAGAGTTACTGCACTGCTCTCTTTGGTTCTTCTTCTGAGAGCAGAGGCAGGTGATGCCTCACGGGAAGAAGTACTCTGATCTGCTGTACCTCTACATCTCATGCTGACATTATTCCTGGAGAAATGCGTCAGAGTGGGTCCCAGGCCTGAGCAGGACCATGTCCTTCCCTTAAGCTCCTGGCTGACATTAATGCCAGCAATGCCTCCCTCTTTACCATACAAACTATAATCTTGAAGGACCAGAAAAAGAAAATCCTCCATTACTGTACTTCTTTTCCTCTCAGAAAAGAAACAAAACCTAATAATTATGGGGCATGCTTGCATACATTGTTCTGCCTGTCAAAAGAATTTCAGAGAACCCCATAAGACATTAAGTTACACAGAAAGTGTAGCCAGTTTGACGTTATGTCTCCAACTGCAATTTTTTTTCTGTATATATAATTTGTTGATGGCAATTACATGAACATGAAAACAAGACAATCATCATTACATAAGATTTAAAATTTCATCATTAATCAGCTCCTATTTCTGGCCATTTAAAAGCATTTGGACTGCCTTTTCTCTTTTGACTTTTTTCATTTCCTTCAGAAAATCAGGATATTTTCTACTTAAAACAGTGGCAGAGTGGAAGTGCTGCCCATGGTTAATCTCCTATTCTTCATCATCGTGGCTCAGTTGGAGCCAGCTTACTGGCTGGCCTAATGGAATTTCCAGACCTGCATCCTCTCCTTATGGTGGCTGTTCCTCACATACCCTCAGAGCTCCCAGAAAGCATGCCAAAGAAGGGGTTGCCCTTCAGAAAAGCTTGTCCAAAATGGATTTTAAGCAGGAAGATTAATCTGTACTTCTCTGGTCTTTAAAGTAAGGCAGTGACTCTCTGTCTCCAGTGACCACTCTGGTTCTCAGCTCAAGCACAAATCAATGGTCTCAGTTTCAGCACTGAAGCTGTCATTTGAGTGTGGCTTGGGCAGTGCAATCACATGAACCCTAAAACAGATTTTCCTGTGCCAGATTTGGACTTTGAAAATATGCATATTGAGAAATTAGGTTGACCACTTGCCAATTCACCATTATACAGTGACACATCCAGAAACTCAAAATTATGAGTCTATGAGGATTTGTGAGATTATGAGAAACAGGCAGCAGCAAAGGAGGTACTGATTTTCCTTACTGCCTTCAAAACCTTTCATAAAGAGATTTTAAATTATAAATTCTTAAATTAATGTGTCTTTTACCAAACTAACTAACCTATTACTGGGATTTTAAGCGAGACATCATTTGTCATTAAATGATAATCAAAATAAAAATCTGAAGAGTCTATACTTACACTGAACTCAACGGACACTTCAGATTTCTACCAGTGGCACAAATGCCTCTTTGGTTTTATTGCTTTATCCCTCCTAAAGATTTTATGTAGATTTAACAGATTTCACTCACCACTCGGCCTTTCAAAAGGTGATACCTTGATATCTGGTGGTTTACTTCAACAACTACAAAGTCTTAAATCACAGCTGAATGTGACTTGGCACAAAGGAAACAAATAAATCCCTGCAGCCATTTTAGTCAACATTAATAATATTAACTAATGATTGTCCAGAGACATAAACAATATATTTCTAGAAATAGTAAGCTGAGACTCAAACTCATTAATTATCTAGTCAATGAGAGTTGAAAAAGACCCAGAGCATCAAGAACGTTACTTTCACTCACATGTAGCAAAACAGACACGTAGCCAAAAAAAGTATATTTTTAACCTGCAAAGATCCTTCATAATTTGCTGAATGTCTATTTCCATATTCTTCACATTAACAGCACCAAAAATTAGAGCTGACACTTTTGCAGCAGGCTATGCTATTTTTTCCTATATGACTGAAATAGTTACAAAATATCACAAAGACCCACATTTTCTTTCTAATTTTCTAACTCCAGCTTTTCAATAAATTGTTAACTCCACAGGGCTTCATCTCTCTAATTTCCCAGTGTCTAATTCAAAGAAAGAAATCTGCTCTCAGTTGTTCTCATTGTTACTTGTTTAGATTATTAGAACTAAAATACTAACATCTTAAAACAAAAAAGTTTGAGAAAATTTGATAACGCAGTATCCATTAGCAACATTAAATTCAAAAAAGCACTAATGAGAGACATCTTACAGAGTTAAAATTTATTTGCCTTTTTAGAACTTTTTGTCTTTTAACTATTATTTCTCTTTCTAAAAGCTATAGATACCTCATAACAGCTCATCAGCTCTGTAATATTAAAGTTTGTCAGAAGAATGATAGGCAGAATGATAGGCTCCTAGATGCAAATGAGGGGACATTTTTGCCCATGAACAAATTCACACAAAGGAGTTTCCACTGCATAAACTGTGGCCACAGCAAAGTTTTTGGAGAAAGTAGGGAAAAGTACTTCGCAAAGTATTTCTAGAAAGTCTTAGAAATCTTATGATTCTTACAGTCATTCAGGGGCAGCTCATTTTCAATGGCTGCTCCACACTATTAGGTATAGGCTTATACATGATTTTCCAACATTTGTAAAGAAGGCTGTATTTTTCTAAAATCTTCTCATAACTCCTTTCACATATCTGTATCTCTTCTGAAGTCTCACTCTCTAAAACTGAAAATTGCTTTCCAACCAGTGTCATACCAACACTGAAGGTATCAAAGTAATAATTTCCTTATCTTATATATGGCAGTCTTATATTTGCCCTGAGATAAATCACATTTTTGATGTGTTGAACCCAAATAGATGCATATGTGTGTGTGTGTGTGCGTATGTAGGCGGGTCTCAAATTACATTTTTTAACCTCATGTTAGACATGAAAAGTAAATTTCCTTTTGTGTGGTGCTGCTGACAGCACTGCTACAGCAAAAAGGGCTATCCTTTGTAGAGTATAGATAGTCTTGTTAGTCTGGACATTTTTATCTGCAGACTCAATGGGCAGCCAAGTAAGTGGATCAGACCATAAGTGAGGTTTCCTTCAACAGACACTTTCCAGAGTGAAAACATCAGGAGTAAACTGGCTGGGTTTGACACTACCCCAGAGAATGAGACTGGAAATGATAAACATTGAGCTTTCTTCATTTCTCTTATGTGATTTGGCCAAAAAGGATCTATAATTCAGATTTTTCACTTCTCATTCTTTTCACATTAAAAATTTGCTTTTTCTAATGTAACTGCGGCCACATTGACTCCCTGTTACTTTAGGGGAGATGAAGTTTACACAAGAAAAGCTGACTCACAAACAAAATAGAGGCACAAGCCTCTACAAGGCAGCATAGCACAATGATGAAATGCAATGCCATGTTGAAATTACTTTTGAGCTTTTCTTAAAAATATGTCAATATGCTTTAAACGTTACAAACATGAGGTTAGCATTGAATCAAGCAGATATAATTTAGTTTTGTAGGTGTAGCTGATTTCAGCTGAGGATCTCCCAGTGCACTCAGAAAGGATGTCCAGCATCTACCACATAAGCTACTTTGATTTTGGCCTTTTACATATATAATGAAAATAAATCTGCTATATTTACAACATCTGTTTAAAGAGCATGATGTTCTGTTAAATCTTTTTGGTACAGGGAAGCTGGAACGCCTGAGACACTTGTAATCTGACAATCAAGGGAAGGATTGAAATGACCTTGCAGTTCTAAGAGCAAGATGTAGACATTTAGCTCTCTGTAGAATCAATGGAAAGCAGTAAGCACCTCTACATATTTTTGTGAGTCTTTGGCTAAATATCTACCATAATTACAACTGAGAGCATGAACACCCCTTCTGAAAGGAATACAAATCTGTAGTAGGACAAAAGCTCATGCTGTAAGGATTTTGAAAGCTAAACTGAACCAACAGAGCAATTCAAAAGATGGTTTCACAGAAGCTCACAGAAAAAGTCATTATTCCATTAAAATAGTTGATTTAGAATATTTCTACCCTTGCAATAAATTTCCCATGTCCTGCTGTGAATGCCATTCCTTTGAGAAAGGAACCCTCCAGCCCGTATCACCAGAATCAAACACTCAAGAAATGTGATGGGGGGAAGTCGAGGCGTCAGCTGATGGCAGCTCACTTAACCCAAGTCCTGGATGAAAAGCAAATGTATTAAGAGCTCTGACGTCAAATGACAGGCATCTTTCCAAGAGAAATTTTGTCAGAACTTCATATAAATCAAAAGACAGATTGTGAAGCTTTTTATTGGCAATTGCACTTGTTCATGAAGTAAGATAAATTAATAAGGAGAAGAAAGGTAAGCCAAAAGGCATCTTCATTTTGCAGACCTTGCCTTGCAGCTTTGGAATTTCCTGAACTGAAAATTGTTAAGAAAATCCGGAGATGGTGTGTTCACATCCACAATCAGTTGCAAAGTAAAATATATTGCAATAAAAAGAAGGGCTTCCTAACTGGATATTTAGATAGAATTCAGGACAAAGAAAAACAACAGAGAAAGTTTTAGCCAGGATTTTTGCCAGCTTTGCTCTTTGCCAGTCAAGACCTTAAAGCCAGGGGAGTTCAGAGTTGTTCTATACTACTTGTGTCTTTGGATGTATTGCCCTGAGTTTTATAGTGTCATATAGTTCAGCCAGGAACACAAATTGTGATCTTGGGTTCAAAAACTCTCTGGAGAATTTTCCAAACTGTTGTTGCTATGACAGTTAGAAGACAGACAAATGTTTCAGTAAGAGTCCAAGGGACAGTCTGTCCTCAAAATCCCTGCTGCCAATGTGACTTATTTTGCCCAAGCCTAGATTTCTTCTCTGAGAGAGATAACAGAACTCAAAGACAGCAGATAAATGCTGCAGTCTATACATCAACAATTATCTTGAAGATCACAAAATTTATTGCTTTTTGAATATCTAGTCGAGCTTGACAATTTTAAAGTACAGAAAAAAAGTATCTTTACATAGTGTACTGGATAAATATTCTCTCATATTTTTCTATTCAAAATAATATTGGTAAAGTAAAAAATCTAGTAGAGTACCAGTAGGCAAAGACGGCCAAAGAGTGATTTATCCTTTCCTTACATAGACATCCACTCAAGCTGCCTGTATATCTCTCCTTTGAGTAAAAGGAATCTATGGAAAAATCCTGAATTCAGGCAATGAACTTCAGGTCTGAGGTGTGTCTTTCCACTATGCCTGAAGGTGCTGATGTAAAAAGATCATAACAGTGCTTTCATGCTCACGTCTTGCATATATCTGTGCTTTCACATTTGAGTTGTCAGTGCCTTTGTTGCTTCTATCAGGTTCTGTGAAAGAACTTGGTCTTCTATTCTTATTCTATTTTTATTCTTATTCTAGTCTTCTATTCTTAACAAACAGAAGCAATTGCATACTTTTTTTACCTTCACCTAGTTTTCTTAGGTATTTTGTTTTCATCCTAAATTGCTTATTTTGTTTTAGAGAAATTAGGCCTCAAATTTGGAAAAATGTATAATGCTTATAACTAAAAACTGTTAGTTTTAAGAGATTCTTGCTCTTCAGGAAAACCTTAAACTTAGCAACTAGATCTTGATTATGGAGGCATAAATCAACAGTCTTGTCCAAATAATGAAAGTTTATGAAAAAAATTTAAATGTAGAGAAAAGTGAAGAAAAGCTTTATATAACCATTCAATACATATTTTATGATCTAAAAATATAATTTTTATTATTATATTATCCTTATATTTGTTATCTTATTTTACGAACAATAAATCTGTGTTAGCATTAACTTTTCAAAGACGTTGCATCAGTTCAGAAAATTATGATTGACTTGATATAATTTTAAATAATAAATTTGCTGGATGGACTGTAAAAATCTCTGATGTTTTAAAACACAGTATTAAAAACAGAGAAAAGATTTGCAAGTATTTCAGAATATCCATCTCTCTCATGGGAAGGGAATATGCAAGGGAATATGACATAGGAGTATTCTAATATTGCACACTTTCAACCAGAAGATTACTATTGTTTAGGTGTATTATGTAAAGGTGTAATTAGGGGGGAAAAAAAGCACGTTGGTCAACTACTCAAGCACCGAAACAAAGTGTTTTCTACAAAATAGTGTCTGCGTCCATGGTATGCCTTTTGTATGAACTCATCTGGAGTCCTTGATGTAGATTGAAAACATCCTAGGTCCTACCACCCTCTCCAGCAACACGAGGAACTGGAATGTCTTAGCTGGGCCAACAATACAAGACTTGACTCACTCAATGGCGTAGTTTTTGGACTTGCTTGTTGAGGAATGGTAAAGTTCACAGTATCAGCATCTGAACTCTGATCAAGGACCCTTGCTGAGAGGAACAGGCAATTTGTGTTTTTTGGAACTCTTCCCTGGAGCATTTTTATTTTTCACAGTTTCTTAGATATTTTTACATTAGTTGTAAAATATATTCGCCATATATGTTTGGTAGCTTTGTACCTTTTCTCTTTAGCACCTGTGATTCTAATCTGATCTGGGAATATAAAAGATGATTTTTGGTGCAGATAATTTCCACCAAGAAGGGTGAAATATTTCTAGTCAAACACAAAACTCCTGTGTGTTAATGGAGAGACAAGGGGAGCCACTGGAAAGAATGGCTTGGATGGTATGCTGGGTGATGGGGAAGACTTAGTCTCCAGGATGTAGGATGCAAGTTGATTAATTTCTCTGTATTTCTGTTTGTTTGGTATTAACTTACACATTTGAATTGTATTCAGAGGTGACATGGTACTGCAGACTCCATCTCTGGCTATTCAAATCCAGAATGTGCTGATATCCCTGATGATTTCTTTCCAGTCTGCTCAACATGATGCTAGCATGCAATGGTGCATAAACAGAAGCCCAGGAGCCACAGCACAGAAAAGGCAAAGACTCATTTTCCTTGGGCCTAGATATCAACTTTTAGGTCTGAACTGCTTTCCAGACCTCCAGAGTCTGTACATCAAGTACAGCCATACCTGTTTCCATTTGAGACCACAGCCTCAAATGAGAAACAATATTTACAAAACTTTGAGATTTATAAAAAGTAGAGTTAATGTTCCAATTTCACAGATAGGGAAGTGAGGGAAAGAACTAAGTCTGTTCCCTAAATCTTTCAGGTATTAACTCTCTACTGTCATGCACAAGTAAAATTGACGGATTATTATATCCTAACTACAGTGCCATGTTCTAGCCTTCCTGCCAATTTTTTTTCCCTGTAGCATGTTTTCTCAGCTATGGGAGATTAGTTTCAGCCCTTTTGTGGCCATTGACTTTGAATTAGGTTTATGAATGCAAGGAAGCTGCCTGAAACCTCTCAAAACTTGCAGAAGATTCTGCTCTGAGTAAAACACCTTGATTCTGAGATGCAAATACAGCTTTCTACAGTGGTCAGTACAGTTCATTTTGTCGTTGTTAGTTTAATTAGTTGGATGAGCATAGTTTGCCATTTCTTACAAGATTAAATTTTCACATTTACCACCACAATGCAACCAACATGCTACAAACATAAAAATGCTTCAGTACATAATGACTCCATACTAACTGCATTCTCCTATTATCTGGAATCTAATTCTTTTTCACAGCCAAGGAGTAAAAGCTACTGGAATGTAAAATCATTAGAAAAAATAATTCAAACCAAGTGAAGCATGAGAAAAAACTAAATAAATTGGCCTTTGTTTCATGATGAAAGCCCAGCTCCTTGAGATGAGTTAAGATAGGAGGGTCAAGAAGGATGTAATATTCTTATCTCGGATGTATTGACATCTGTATAACCACCCACAAGAAAATTTCTGTAATGAAGATCAATCACTGTGTTCAGCATCTGAGTGTAAGAAACTGTAGACTGGACTAGAAACCTCCCAGAGACCTTTCCTGTCTGAATTATCCTTCATCCTAGTAATTAAGTAAATTACAAAGAGTAGAGTAAAGGAAATGTGATCATCTGACAGTTATGCTAGTGTGACTCACACCAGGACTGCCCGCAGTGATAAGACCCATTCCCACTGACGTCAGTGGGATTCCTGCTTTTAGGTTGATTTCCAATAGTCTCTTACTCAGCATGAAAATGAGGAAATGCAAAATGTTGACTCCTGAAAAACGTAGAAATGGAAAGATGTGGCACGCAGATTAAGTAGTGATAAAATATGTTCAGTTCAAAACATCTTTATGGTTTTATAAAAACCTCTCACATTATTATGAAATGTTATATTATTTCCCAAATTAAGGAATATACTTAAAACATTTACCTCAATTACCAACAGATCTCTCTTTTTTGAATAATGTCTTGTGTTTTTGGAGCTGTATCTCTGAAGAATCAAAGATTCTACCTTTGGAAGAAACATTGAAATCTTGTAACAGAAATGGTGAGTTGATACCAAATATTCTGTATGTATACTTCTGCTACATTTTTCTACAAATGAAATTAAATCACCCATTTTATTTTTTCCTTCTGTGAATAGTTTTAAGTTTAGAAGGATTTTTTTAGGCCAATTCTGCCATAGTACTTCCAGGTTGTTCTTAGGTGGGTATGCTGCAATATCTTTGAAGTTATTTTCCCATTTATTCTTGGTCTGAATGTTGAAATCTTATGATGAGTTTTGAAATGTGGATATAAACATTTGCATACCAATACCCAAAGCCTTCCTTTTCCTTATATGGTTCATTGAACTGCATGGAAGCTTTAAGAAACCAGATGTTTTTTTCTTTCATGGACTTACACAGTCCCTAAGTTCTTCACTCTCTATGCAGAAAGAGCTGAAAGTGGCAACATTGCCAAATGTTCCTTTGAAATTACACATCATGTTCTACTCCAGAGTGTGATCTATTTTGAGAGGAAATGTGACTTCTATCCCTATTGCATGCCATTAACTGGCAATTGCCAGAGCCATTCTTTGCCAATGTAGAAATACGAGTACTGTAATAAAGACAGTCCCACACTCCTGCTCCTTCATGCCTGGGTATAAATATGTGGTCATCTGCAAGTGTCTCGTGGTGTGTCCTAGGAAGTCTGTGCTCTCAACACCTGTAAGCAGTCAAATACCACTGTATAAAAGGATTACTTTTCAATAATGTATGTGTCATATTATTTATGATGTAGAAATTGGATTTAAATATGCCCTAAGATTTATGAATAGTTGTTAAAGCAAGAATGTTGCTGGGGTGTTTTTTACGACAGTAACACTCACTGTTCATATATTAAAGAAGATAACCACAGTAAAAAGATACAATGAAGAATTTATTTCTCAAGGTGCGGCAGTTCATTGTGGTTTCCATTTCTACTCCAAGAAATACTTGAGGCAACAAATGTTCCGTTCCTGGCATTTGTGAAGATAATCTACTTCAGAAAAAGTCAGCATGGTTTTTCAGCTTCTCTTGTGCTCTGGCACAAAGAATGCACTTTCCTACTGCAAGGACTTCCAGTTTTAAGACTACAAGGAATGCTTGTGGTTCTGACAAAATTATTGTGTTTGCAACAGTGCATCTGTTTTAGGGAGATTAACAGCATGTGAGTTCTTTAAAATGAGATTTACTGAGTTTCATGATCATATACAAAAACTTTTGCCTTTCAAATTCTCTGGTAGAAGCTTATAATTTGTTTTTTCACAGAAGGATATTTATGATTACATCAAGATTCCTACAAATATCATATGTAAGATCCATTTAGGATAGACTGCATCTTTCAGGAACACTGATGTTGGAAGCTATGCAAGCTCTGCATTTGACATTGTTTGAAACTGGCTTTAACTGTCTCACTTCAGAGGAATACTTTAAGTATGAAATTGCACATCTGGACAGAGTCAGAACACCTGGAATATACTCCTAAAACAGCTGAAGTAAATTTGAAGGTTTTTTGATAGACAGTGTGCAAATGAAATCTGAATTATGACTTATCCATGTCACAAAAAATAAAAGTTTAGCCATGATGACCAAGACAAACCTTTTCCCTTCTTCAGTTATTCTTGCTGGAAACAATTTTTGTTCCTACTGGAAACTTTTTTTGTTTAATTCTTTTCTTTTTACTTTCATGTCCAATTGTCCTACTTTCCTAAAGCAAGTAGGGACCATCACTCCCCTACAAAAGCCTCTCAAGCTTTTCCTCCAAAATATTTACAGCCATCTTGAGCCTACTGGGGTAAACTAATTTAATAAATGGTCTTTGGCTATGAAACAACAGCAAAGATAAAATACATCTCTTTTTGCAAAATGATGCTATAAAAAGACTGAAAAATAAAGCAGTGGTACCTCAGCCGGACTGAAGGTCAGTGTTTCCTTTGCTGCTTGACTTTTCTATCACTGAATACAAACAGCAGTGTTGGACGCCTAAGAATTTTCCACAAAGAACATATGCATTTTTAAGTACTTTTGAAAGAAACAGTATATTCTGACTCAAAGAAAGCACAGTACTGCCAGCATTCTTTTTTCCTCTCTGAGGCAAGTCATGTTCCTGGAAGCACAGAAGTGTCAATTTAGCAAAGGTCACCATGATACACATTTTTGATGTCTTCAGTGATATTCTTGCTCATGACCAGTTAAGACACAATTGTTTGTCATCATAAAAAGCTAAAAGATCAGTCAAGAGTGTAACAAACTTGAGAAAGACCTTGACCTCAAAAAGATTACTGCTTTTTCACTTTATCCAAAAAATGTAAATGTGCAAAACATATCAAAGTTAAATACATTTCAACCAAATGTTTACTTTGGGCTTAAATTTAGTTTCTCATTTTTATTATGCTATTATTTACAATTTATTTTAAACATTCCCAGCTAGTAAGGTATTTAATACCCTCCATCATTCTGTGACTAATTATTCCTTTTCCTGGCAGTTTTCCCTTTTTCATTTGTTTCACTTTCCCTGATGTACATATGGCCAACATATTCAAACCAGTTTCCTAATGTCTGCTAAGCATTCAGTGAAATGAGAATACTTGGGTAATTTTATGTGCTCTTTCAAAATGTCAGTGTCTACTTGCTTTGGATACTGACATGGAAAGGTCACAGGCAGGAGTAAACATTAACCAGAACACATATAAAATAAATAAACACCTTTAGAGGATTAGGTAATTGGTTGTATCGGGTCTTCTAATCCATACCTCAACTGCACCCAGAAGCATTTATACCTTCATCAGCCCTGAAAACTTTGTGCCACAACTGCAAGCATTCCCCAGTTTCCCAAGCTCTCCAAGGTATACTTCTACTCCTTATTGTAAGAAAATCCCCTGATATTTAAACTGATCTTTCCTGTTGCAGTGTATCTCATCCACTGGGCAGATTTGTACATGCAAACAGACTTTTCAGAAATTTTGTATTTATAAAATTGTTATTAAATTCTTCCTGTCTCCTTCGTCTTTCACCCTTTGCAGGTCAAGTTCTCTAGATAGTTCCCCTTTTTTTTGTCTGCACTGTTTGTAGCTGATCTACACTAATGCACACTGAAAAAGATCTGCTTAAAATTAGATATAGCTGAAGCCTTACTAATGGTGATAAAGCAGAAGTTTATTTCATTCCTCTTGAAAGCTATGTTATAAAAGATCCTAGAACATTCTCATCTGGCATAGTTCATTCATGTTCAGATTGAGACCTATTCCAGCTGTCAAATTTGCTGAAGAACTGAAACTTAGATAATTGTTCCCCTGTCATATTAGTATTTTTTTGCCTAAGTTATTGCCTGGCACTTTTCGTATAGAATTTCGTCCCTAATAAATCTCATTCTATTATTTTAGACTCCTCATTTTGCCTTTCTTTTTTAAGATCATATGTGAGACTAAAGAAAGTATGACTCTGAGTTATTAAGGAAAGAGTGACTTCTATAAATGGCCGAGAAGACCTCAAGGACTGAAATATTTATGACTAAGTCTTGGAGTTTCAGACATTAATTGGATTTTAGCTTATCCAAAAGTGACAGAGTAATAACTTGCCTTAATTCATGTCTTTTTGCCTATAGTAAAGAGCAGTGCTGTCAGAGTTAAATATTGCCTTTCTAACCCGTGCTGCTGATTACTCTATAATAAAATACTGCTGTGAGACCTCTGAATGGTTACACTTAAGTTCTGTTTATAATTTTAATCTAGGCCAAAGTTTTGTTAAGTAGAGTCTCTCATCTTGGGGCCTTGGCATCAGGATCTCCAACTTCCACTAACTGCTTTTTTGACTTCTAACTGAGAAAATTATGATAGGTGGGGAAAACGACTAGAAATTAATAGCAAAACAAAAATTGAGCTTTTCCCCAAAAATATTTCATTTCAGATACGTTTCAATGTTTAGCTAAAAAAAAAAAAGTGAGGAAGCACCCATCTTTGCATAGTTTTAATAAAATATTTTGATACTTCACTAGTTCATTCCCAGTTTTTCCAAGATTACCCAATATTTCTATTATGAGAAATACCTAGATAAAACATTGTCTTGTGAAAGAGAAGCCTGTTTTCAGATTATTTTCTTGAAGAGACTCCAATTTAAATTCGTTTCTCCCATCTGTTTCTTTGGACTAAACATTTACACCAGTCTGAATGCTTTTGTGGTAGGAAAGGGTTTACCATTAGGAGCTGTCTTGAAGATAAGTAAGTGTCAATTCCCACAGCTGCCAGAAGAGACCAGGACAATTCTTCGTCAGCAAAGTATGTGCTGGAGATCTGATAAGAGCTCAAGTTCTCAGCTTTCAACCACTGTTTTCTCCTTGTTTGCCCTTATCCTTGAGTAATCATTGAGATGAAAAGCTTACAGTGGAATGGGGACAGCTAATGCACCAGAACTGGAATAAGCATGGAAATCATCAGGGCCAGGTCCAATTTTGGATGACAGCACCATACATTTTCCTAGTACAGGGGTTTTTATAACATTATTATGATGAAGAGTTGCAGTTCATTTCCCCTACACATCTGAGCATGTCCAATGCATTTGAACTATTTAGTTCAAGCAGCTTCCTCAGAAAAGGTTAGGATGCTCAAGGAATACCTTAGCCTTGTGAACAAGTTCTTATGAGTTCATTTGTGGACCTGCTCTTATTTTACTGAATCTGGAAAAAGAAATTTGAGCGAAATATTAGGGATGGAAATCTCAAATAAGGCTAAATTTCAAAGATAACAAGATCTATTTCAAAAAGATGGCTTCTCAAATAGTTCTCTTCCATGAGCATAGTATCTATGATTTCTTGCTGAATCTCAGGAAATTATTTTGCCAAAAAGTCAATTAGAAAATAAATACTTTCCCCTGAGTTTCTTTTTTTTTTTTTTTAAATACACACACAAGACATATATTAATGAATTTTAATAAAAATATTTAATTGTGCCTTATTTTAACTCAGGGTCCTTAACTGAGGACATAACTTAACATTAAGCCCATTATTACCTGTGCCATGTTTTGGCTGCAGAAGGAAATATAATCCTTCCAATTATAATCAATCCAATCCAGTTAATTGCTGTGGGAAAATATTTGTTCTTTTCTAATTCTTTTAATGTTTAAATGTTCTATTTATTTTTAATAAAATTTTGTCCATTTTTACAATCTTGGAAGATTAATGTGGAACTTCTTATGAAAACGCATATTTGTCTCCTACCTAGATTAGAAGTATTATGGTTATATTTTATAAAGGTATTTACACATTTAGAACCAGAAGGAATATCTTTTAATGGACAAGAATAGCCTGTTAGTAGCCTTCTTTTTTAGTTTCTTTTTGACTACAGAAAGGTGTAAAAATGTCTTGAAAAACTATATTTATTTACTTCCAAATTAGTAACTTCTTCCGAAATAATATGCAATGTTTTACACAACACCACTTTCAGAAAAGAGTATTATTCAGTGTTTATTTCTATCATGCTCACATTCCCACATACTTAATTTATGTGAGCTACAAAATCAAGCATTATTCAACATGCCATATTCTATAGCCCATGAGTTAGGATATGGATCCCTGTTCCAGTTTTTTTCCTAGTTCATAATCTTCTCTATTTAAAGGCTAGACATTGGTGAAATGAGTGTGGTGAAATGAGAAAATCTGCAATAACTACTTGCTCCTAGAATTGGGACGGAGCTCAAAATCTTAAAAGTTTTCACTGGAACTTATGTTGGTTAAGCTTGTATTTCTTTGTTCTGGTTTTATTATTTATTGTTTGCTCACAAAATAAATATGCCTACTTAGCCCTCCAAGTCACCCTAGAATTAACCTAACATACTTGATATTCCCTTTTCTGTCAAATAATTAAGATTCTTGTGCATACTACAATGAAGACAAAACAAATCAGTCACAGAGAGTCTTGCTTCCAGATTGTTACAAGGACCAGCAAAGGGAACTGCAAAACCATATGGCCATAAGGCAACTCCAACCAAAGTTGGTCTGTGTGTTGTGTGTTTATGTGTAATTCATCACAAATGGGACACAGCGACGAGAGCAGCAACAGCCCTGTCCTAGCTAGACTGAACCACACACTAAACCTCACTTCCCATTCTCCTGGCAGAATCCGGTGTCTCATGTTCTCCAGAATGAAAGAAATCAATAAAGGGGTCTCATCTGCAGCTGGTAAGTGCATTCTTTTCACCAAATAATGAGCAAGAGCATAACAGATTCTCTTTCCAAAAGGAACATATTTGCCTTTTCCAAAAAATACTTTGTGAGATTCATAATGTGATCTATTTTTTTGTATGAAAGACCAATCTGCTGAACAAATGTGTTCTGCTTCTTTGACCAAAAAATTAACTGAGAAGAACTAGATTAACTAAAGAAGAAATAGAAGAAACAAAATCTCATTTTTAGGGAAAGGGTAGGGGGAAGAGACTTCCCATTTTTACCTCTTTTGCTCTGGTGTGAGGTAAAATATCAGCTGCTAAGTGCTGAACTGCAGATAATATGTGTTGGCAAAGGTTGGCAAAGAAATTGGGAGTGCTCTGAGGAGGTTTTCAGTGTGTCCACATGATGTTGACTCCATCACTGGAACAAGCTTTTAAAAGTGGAACCAAATCAAAGGGAAAGCTACAAGAACAGCTGATGCTGCCTGTGCCTAGTGCAGAGCCAAGATTAAATTTCATACCGTTTGTTTATCTCCACCTATAAGGGGTTACAAACGTCTAACATTTGAACAAATATTTTCCACCATGGCATGGATGTTAGAGGCCATTCCATGTGTGCATGTGGTTTTTCAGCATAACTCTCCTTCCTGCATCTATTTCAGTACAACCTCTAGTTCATGTACACAAAACATTCCACTAGGTGCTGGTGAAATGGGAATTGCTCATAATCACACAGAAGGCAGAACAAAACCAGAGAACAAAATATAAAATTCTGATTTTCAGTCCAAGCACATGTCAAAGTTGGATCAGCTACAAGAAGTGTTAATAAACTGGAGTGAGATGAAATTCCTGTAAACAGTATATGTACTTCCTATATGTTTCAAGGCCTATAAGGAAAGCTATTAATGCAGATCTTTCCATTCACTAGAAGACCTTCTGAGAATTACTCTTTCTATATGGCCAATTTAATATGTTTTTATTCATTAAAAGGTTGGAAATTTCTATTGCTTGCCAGACAAAACTTTTGGAGAAGGTACTGGAAATTAGTTTGGAAGGTATTTTGTGGCCTGGAAATAACTACAGATGTTAATTGCCAGGTATATATATATGTGTATATATATATATATATATATATATATATATATATATATATATATATATATATTTATTTTTTTTTTAAGTGAAATAGGAAGGAAAGACCTACCTCCAAACTATATGGGATTCATGAATAAAAGAACAGTTGTTTGAAGAGGTTACATTTTTCTTTAGGCATGTAGAAGAACAGAAGTCCAGGTAAAGAGATGGGGCTCCATCTGTGGTCAATGTAATGTAATATACCTCTTCAAAGATGACTGCTACAGTCAGTTACAGAACTATGCTGCTTTGATTTGTTCTCTTCAGGCACCATCCTTTGTCCATTGACAACAGAGATACTTTTGGGTGTCTAGCAGTTTTTTCCCACCTCTGTTGGACTGGAGCAGTGTTGTCCTGAACAGAACATCTGCAATGTCTCCATCAGGCATAAATAAACCACCTTGTATCTCTATCCCTTTGTTCCTTGTCCTCCAACACTGTGCCATTCATCATATGTAGAGACACTGCAAAGAAACTCGGGAAGAATCAAACAAGTCCCATACTTGGCTTTTTCTCTGAAAATTTGAGTATTTGAAAAACAGATCTGCTTGACAGTGTTTCCAGATGTTTTCTGATTCATATTATTACCACTTAAAAAAAAAATTAGTAGTATTCCCTATAGAAATTACAGAAAACAAATGTTTAAAAACCCAACTGCATATTAAGTAGGCTGATGAAGAGCAGTTTTGATGGTGGAAGCAAGAATGATTTCCATTTGGGGGTGGAAAAATTATCATTAAGAAGGCCCAACAAGAACTATTGCCACAGGTTGTGGATAGTGACTGTACCACACAAGGCCTGGCTATTCTAGTCAAGGTCCTCTTTGAGCTTTGCATTTAGAAATGTAGCTCTAGAATTCATTACAGAACAGTGAAATTATCATGCAGTTATCTGTCATACTACTTTAACACATGTCTGAAAAAAAATCTTTAATCTGTTAAAAGTATGATCTGAAAGTTGTATCACACTTGTAGGAAAGGACATAGATATCACCTTCGTGTGCCTCACTTTTGTTAAAAGAATCATAAACCATCTTGATGCATTGTGCTGATGCCACCTCGCTGCCCAGATTGATCATGGAATTTGGACCTAAATCACTAAAGTAAAAAAAAGGAGGTTACATTTTCTAAAGATTATATCTCTCATTTCAAAAAGTTAAACAACTATATTACAGCTTGATCCCATAGATCCTTCTGTCTCTAATTATTCTTCCTGACCCATATTCTGAACTGTTTAAGCTTTGCTTTAATATCTCAATCAATTCTACAAGGACTTCCTAAAATAAAGGAACATTTAAAAGCAATAAGCAATGAAAGTGTTAAAGATGACAAAATGTGACCCAGTAGTTTGCAAAACTATTCTTTTATGGAAACAACTGGTTTGTCTGAGTAAAATGTGAGGGACTGAAACAATTGCGACAAATCCTTTTTTCCATAGTTCCTCATGAGTGGAAACTTATTTATCATGCTGCAGAGAACTTAAACTATAAGCACTAAATATGAATTTAAGGTTATTTCCTACAATTTACTAAAGCTGGAGTTTCTGGTATATGAATATGGTGTTTGTCTATCCCTGAGTTAAAGAAAGGAAAAAAAAAGCAGCTGAAACTTTGCAAAGCAGTCTTTATCTGGAACCAAAATGGATTACATAGCAGAGAAAAAATGTGTAGACACCAGAGGTCAGTGAAACCTATCTTGTCAGCAGGGACTGCGTCAAAGAGTAGGACAAAGGTGCAACTTCAACCAGCATCTGAATTTCATTAAATTTCCAAATGTAAATTCCAACACACATAGGGAATTCGAGCTCTGAGTCTCTGTGATATTCTGTACTTATATCACACCCCCCAAGTCATCTATTATTCTTGAATGCTTTCTTTGCTTTATTTTGACTTTTTCATCTGAGCATCTGAAGCTTTGTTACATAGGAATTAACAACATATCCTCTAATCGAACTGTATAGAAACACAATGTTGCATCTTAGCCCAAACCTGCAATCACCATTAAAAGAAGATAATGAAACACAGAATGTACATTTTTCCAGTTTAATATAGGAGGTAATATACAAATTTTGTAGTGTTCTTTTTCACACAGCCATATTTCCTAAAGAATTATACCCCAGCTGGTTGGAAGTGACCACAAAATAGATCAAAGCCACAGAAAGATCATGGCTGGAATGTCACTCTGGCTCAGAACAGCAAAGAATAGCTATTCTAAAGTATTATGAAAAGTTCTTAATGCCCTGTTCTTTCTTCCTCAGCTGTCATCCCCCTTTTTACTGGATTCCCCCCCCCCCCCCCCCATTTCTTTTCTACTCCTTTTTTTACAAGTTTTCTTATGGGAAAAACAAATGAAAAAGCTCTTAATTTGAATCTAGCTTTAAAAGCTCCAAAGCCTAAGTGAATCCAAGATCAGATACAGTTAATAAACCCCAGCTCTAACAGGAATCATCTATGATAGTCCTTATTTAAATTCCTCCATGATTTTCTGCTTAGGAATACAGCTGTCATCTTTCATCTTCTCTTTTTATCTAGACTCTTCTTTCACATATCTTTGATGATACAAATCACTGTAGCTCCAATGAAACCAGCTCAACTGTACTAATTTAGAGCAGCTGTGATATTTTCTGTCCTCTGCTCTGTACTTTTTTGGCAACAAGAATCTTTATGTTACCACTTTGGGTGTTTAGACATTTGCTCTACATTAATTTTGGCAAATTGATTTTATTTTTCATTCAAGATTGCTTATAACTTTCTACAGTTCAAAGATATACCTTTCCTCTTCTGCTTTTCTCTGATGAACATTTTATTTTGGAACATCCTGTAATTCTATAATGCAACCTCTTCCTTTGGGAGGAACCAGGCCTCTGTAATAACTATTATGACCTAACTTCCATTTGTCATACTTGTATCCACCACTGAGTTTTTTTCTCTGATTGCCTTTAGTTAGAAGCACTTAATTTATTTTCCAGTTTTGTCAAAAAATAATAAGTTTCTGTGTTTTTCCTTTCTTTAACTCTGAATACTTTTATGTGGTCTATATAATTGAAATATTAGAAGCATTTACTCAAAACAAATATACCCATCTCTATCCATCTTAAAATAAAACAGTTTTCTTAACTCTTCACCAGAAAGAATGAATTCTTACTTTATTTGTTAAATTTTCTTTATCATTCTTGGTATCTTTTTAAGTTACAGCAGGGGGAAGCCCACGAAGCTCAACGAGGCCAAAGCCAAGATCCTGCACGTAGGACAGGACAATCCCAAACATACAAAATCTGGGCAGAGAATAGACTCAGGGCAGCCCTGAGGAGAAGGACTTGAGGCACTTGCTGTATGAGAAGCTCAACATGACCTGGCAATGTGCACAGAAAGCCAAACACTCCCTGGGCTGTGCCAAATACAGGGTGGCCAGCAGGGCAAGGGAGGTGATTCTCCCCTTCTACTTCCCTCTCATGAGCACCTGGAGTGCTGCATCTCACTCTGGGACCCCATCATAAGAAGGATGTGGGCTTCTTGGAGCAAGTCCAGTGGAGGTCCACAAAGATGATTAGGAGGCTGGAATGCCTCCCCTATGAAGACAGGCTGAGACACTTGGGGTTGTTGAGATGAGAAGAGAAAGTTCCAGTGAGACCTCACTGCAGCCTTCCAGTGGCTAAGAGAAGAAAGCTGGAGGGGACTTTTTCAAGGACTTGTAATGATATGACAATAATGTAATGAAATGTAATGTAATGTAATGTGATGAAAGAAGTGATGATATCAAACTAAAAGTGGGTCATTTTAGATCAGATATTAAGAAGAAATTCTTTACTGTGAGGGTAGAGAGGATGAGGGTGGTGAGGCACTAGAACAGCTTGCCCAGAGAAGATGTGGATGCCCCATCCCTGGAAGTGTTCAAGCCCAGGTTTGGGTGGGGACATGAGCAACCTGGTCTAGTAGGAGGTTTCCTTGCCCATGGTAGAGGGGCTGGAATTAGATAATCTTTAAGGATCCATTCCAATCTGAAGATTTCTGTGATTCTTTTTTCTCATTCTTCCATGTTTAAGCAGGCACATTAGGTTGAGTATCTGCTGTTTTCCTCAAGGATAATATTCTTACTGTTGTTATAGGCAAAATGAAACATAGTCTATATGAGAAACCATGAATTTATTGCAGGTATAACTAGTTCTACTGTCAAAATTCTTAGTTAACATGAAAAGCCTTTTAATAAAGTAGTTTAAATTGCTGCCCAAAATTATCCCAGAATCTACTCTTTTCTTATGGTAATATATTCAACATGACAATATGCCTCTGGGTCCTAAGCTTGACAATTTCTTGACAAATTTTTGAAAAAAAGGGAGAAGAAAAGGTAAAAAGGTCTGGTGCTTACGTAAGTTATCAGCATCTCAGTCTTCACCAGAAGGAGCATGATGCTTACCATGAGGGTTTCTTTCTCCCCAGGAAGTGCATGATGTCCATAGGATCCTTTTTATCTCCTTTCTTTTAGAGTCCACTTCTGTTTATTTTCTTGTTTTTAAAACAGCCTACTCACATGTTCTTTCTTTTTATTGGATTCCAATTAGATAGTGCTTGTATTCTCATTATTTCTGCTATCTAAACCTATTTTCTTTTTCAGCTCCCAAGTTTGCGCTCCTGCCTACAGTGGATGCCAGATCTGTGCTACCAGTCTGAGAGATCTTGTGCCTCTGGTCTTCTGCACTGCATTTTATCCTAGTTCAGATACAGTTTCATACAAAATAACTACTTGTAATTAGTATAAACTGAATCTGAGCTACAACCTTAGTCAATGGTTAACTGACTGCTAGACAGTTGCTGCCACAACCAAAACAAGATAACATCATGTCAGCCCAGAGAAAGCCTGGGTAAATTCAGACACCTGTGTTGTCAAGCTAGTTCAAAAGTAGAAGGAAGGACTCTGAATTTTGATTTATAACAAAAAAAAAATGTTTAAAAAGAATAGGATATTTTATTCAGCAATTGTTTGAAATTGTAAGCCAAAATTAATACTTCTACAGTGATAGTACAACCTAGTAAAAGACAGCCATAGACAAAAATTAAATAAATGCTGCTTCTTTGCTTCATCATTGTGCATCATCTGCTCAGACTGTGTTTCCCCTAAGGAATAAAGCTACATGTGCAAAAGCCACCTTGTGATAGAGTGGATTAGAAGATGGAAAAAACCCCCAGTACTTTCCCCTTATAAAATCAGAATTTAGCCATTCTAAGATGCCAGGAAAATGGCTCATGAAACCAGAAAATCTTGCAAAGGGTACTAAGGACTTGAATAGCTCCAGTGTGTTTGGTGTATTGGCACCAAAATGCCGTTTCCACCAGAACTTCTGCCACAGATCACCACGCTCCTTAAGAAATATGGGACACTTGAAGCCACATTAAAGCAGATTTGAATTCCAGTGGAGAGCTTTAAGCAGCAAAGAACAAATGAAACAACAATAAATTATTATCTTATGTGAAGGGGCAGGAAGTATGGGTGAAGGGAACCACTTTCTTCTCTGCTGTAATAACCACAAATCAATTTCCTGGCACTACTCAATGAAGAATCATAATTACACTCTTCAGAAATGGTTGTCCTGGTCCACAACCAATTACCACACTCATTCCAAGTGAGATTTATATTCTTTACTGGCGACGTTTTCCACATCTCTCAACAATGAGACAGGAAGTTCTGGAAGTCCTGCAAGATACCAGATCCACCTCTGCAACAGATCCATATCTTCTTTTGACGACACAAAGTTACCCAGAAATTACAAGTAGCCTTAAAATAAAAATGCTGTGTTAAAGGAAATCATCTTCACATTGTCAGATATCCATTAAGGGAATCAATCTAAGTTTAGCTGCTGAAGCAGTGAATCTCACTAAATCATCCTCTCTGTTTGTTTCTCATTCCCTCCAGGGCTATCAGCAGCAAAATGAGGGTCTAGTTTCAATGCCGTTTTGGCTGCTCTAGCATTCCTGATCCGAAACCTATATGGAGTCTATAGAAAAACAAAGGCAATCAAAACACTGGGATTAGATTTTACGTTTATATTACTATACAGGAGGAGGTTTGGTTTCAACTTCAAGAAAACAGCTACCTTATTATGGATGACATTTCCATACATTGGCTGAAATGGTTTTGAGTGTCTCGTATATTAAACCAGCCATTTCCTAGCAGAAACCCACAGAAGACAGGGTGGAAAAATAATTTCTGACTGATATTTCTGTAGTGATACTGTCATGGGACTGCAAAAGTGGTAATCAAAAGGGGTCAAATACCTCCATGTTTCATTTGCTACTGCTGTCTAGGACAAAAGGTAAAAGCTCCAAGATGGGGGAGTGGAGGAGAAACAGGGGAAGCAGCAGAAAGAGGGAAGATGATGTTACCTCATTTATTTTGGGTCAATTTGTCTGGTCATTTTTAATTTAGTTCAAAGACTCTGTAAGCAGGATATATGCAATTTGAAAGTGAAAAGGAAATTTTAATTGATTTTATCACACACACAAAAAATTTAGTAACTTTAACAAGGTGACCTGAAGCTCCCTAATCAATCACAAACAGAGCCTCTTGTTTTTCCTACTAATATTATACCTTTCCAGGTTGGTATTTCTTCTCTAGTCTTGACCTGGGATCCTGGGCTGGCAAAGGGGAGAGGTGGCAGTAGGACTTATAGAAACACAAAGGAGAGATAAAGATGTGGGAACAGAATATATATTGGGCCTCAAATATATTTTGTCAGGTCCACGTGGATTCAGCATCATGCTCAAAAAAAATTAAAACAAAAAAAAAGTAAATAAAAAAGTTAATCATCTAGTTCTGCCAAGAAGTCACATTAAGTGGTTCATGTTATACTGAGAGATTAAGTAGGTTGCAAGCTGTACAAAATAGGATTTATTTTAGTTGTATTACAAACTTACATATTTTGCATATCTTCTTGATTAAAGATATAAATGATAAGGTTCATTGCAATAACCTCAGGTTAGCATACATACATTTTAAATACTACAGTTTTAAAATGCTTGGTACAGCAGGCAGGAAGTGTTCATGTTAATTTATTATAGAAAATTCTGACTGCCATGATTGTGACTTGATTGTTGCCTGTCAAGCAAACCTGATCATCTACATATTGAGCATAGTTTGACTGATGTGTCTCATCTTCCCAGACTCAAGTAGATGGATGTTTGAGAGAGTTGTGTTCTCTTTTTTTCTTCTTTTATTTTTTAAAATTATTTGCAAGAAAGACCTTAATGTGTTTCATTTTATTTTTGAGATGTTTATCTGAACATTTATGCTTCCAGGTGGTTATAGGATGGGGATGCCTTAGATTTGCATAGTTTTAGGTCGCTGTTTGCTGTTACCTGAAGCTCTGTGCCATATCACACACTTCCTAAATAACGGAAGGATTTTGAAGGATGGGTAATATAGAGATTCATGCAAGGTTCTAATTTCCTATGAAAAGGAAGAAGTGAGAGGATTTTTTATATTCTGTGAAACTCTTTCTCTTCTTAAGAGTCAAAATTAGAATTTAAATTTTTAATTATCTTTCACATGAGAAAGAAATTATCCTGTATTACAGATATGCATATCCTATGCCAGCAAACACCTAGACTTACTGATTGAAGGACCATGACATCCATGAGGCTTAGTCTTGCTAAGTAGAATTTATATTTAATTTTCTGTTGCTAAATTCCATGAAGCCCATGTACTTGTAGGGAAATTCAATTCCTTTTGCAGAGCCATAAATAGACTTTTCTGTGTCTTATTTAATTGTGCAGTACCTTAAAGCCCTTTGAAATCAATAGCTTCCATTTTGGCATACAGCTGTGCTCACTGGTGACTATCTTTCTCTATCATCTCATTTACCATAAAAGGAGAAAGTATCACTTCCCTCCAGTTATTCCCAACAGCATTTTGAAATAGGAAAAGAATAAGTAGTTCACAAGAAATTTGTTCTCATTCCTGTAGAATCATACGTAGATTGCCCAAAAATACTGTGGTCGTTGCAACGGTTTTAATTAGAGAAAGATGCTCTCTAAAAATACCTTTAAACAGTGCTTCATTCTTTATTTGCTGAACAAAACAAAATTGTTTCTAACCGAGTCCCAGACCCAAAGAATTAAGTCCATATTATTTCTGTTTATAAATCATTACTCATAATGATTTTCAGCCCGTAAACCTCTGATGTTAAGGGACAGAAACATGTACACATTAGTCTGCTCCAGATACCACTGCTGTCTATTAGCTCAACAGCTCCTGACTACTGAATGTTCAATTTTATTGCAAAATTTGGAGTGCTTTGCATTGAAAAACAAATCAAGGATCATGAATATGTAATTTTTCTGGTTATATTGAAATTCTGTGTCAGAATTAGTATCTGTTTCTTTCACAGTAGCTTTCCCTCTCTTCCCACATTGTGAAATAAAACTGCGCGTTCTTAATATTCTTTATAATGACAGAAATGTTGATGGCATGGTTATAAAATTTAAGCTTACACTACTTTCTAGATAAATCCAAGATTTTTTTTATCAGTGATAATTCAGAAATATCACAAATTTATAACTATACAGGAACATTTCCGTGATCTTAATGTACCCATTGTAATTTCTACACAGTTTCTAGCTCAATGTTGCACAATAGTTTGCTTTTCTCCTTCAAGCATTGTGTTGCTTGCTTTCAGTTTTGCTTGCTGTGAGTTTTATTATTGTCTCTAGGGTGTCACTAGGAAAGGTTTGGTCCTGGTAAGTTGAACAAGCTGTAAAAATCACAACCACTTCCCATATCACCTGCTAAAATCCTACTTCCCATTTGCTCAGATTCCTGCTGCTGCTATTTCCTCTCTTGTTGGACAGGTATTCTTAGCTGAGAAGGCAGTGCTGTTTGAGAAGTTCACAGCCTTGAAGGGTGGGAAGAGAAGATCCCTCCCTGCCAGCTTCTCACCACAACCCTTACCACTTTCTTTTCAATGTCACCATTATCACCCACATTAAGTAATAATTAGTTCCAGATAAGAGTGTGTCTGGCTTTCTATTGCTGATTTGTGTAATAAATAAAAGCATACACAAAACTTGTGTCGTTTCTTTTGGACTGTAAGCCATTTGCATTACTGTGCTCATTTCATAGAGTAAAACTCAAATAATATTAAATAATTTTAATTCTAGAAATCTGAAAAACACTATTAAATCTCAGTTAGGGAGGACTGTAAGTAGACAACTGTTCTTTCACATAGGTGGCAGGTAATGTGAGTCCTGCCCAGAGGCTGTGTCCAAGGCAGGGAGCACTGCCAGGTGAGGGGAACGGGGGCTTAGAGTCCCTTTATTCAAGTTTCTATGGCAAACACATTTCAGGATGTTTCTTTTTATGGTAAGTATGATAGAACTTATCTTTTCTACATCCATTGCTGTCCTTAGATAATCAATATAGAATCACAGAATCACTTAGTTTGGAAGGGGCCTTAAAGATCACCTTGTTCCAGCACCCCTGCCATGGGCAGGGACACCTTCCCAAAAGATCAGATTGCTCCAGGCCCCATCCAACCTGGCCTTGAACACTTCCAGGAATGGGGCATTCACAACTACTCTAGGCAACCTGTTCCAGTGCCTCACCACCCTCACAGTAGAGAATTTCTTCCTAATATCTAATTTCAACCTCTTCCCTTCCAGTTTGAAGCCATTTCTCTCATTATGTGTATAATAAGTGTAAAGGTGCTTAAAACCATTCAAGTAGAATTCATCATATGCTATTATATTCTGTTATTACTATGTAGTCATGTTTTATTGCTGCAATCATTTCTTCATCTCTGATTCCAAGTATGGTAACTGAAAATGGCATATTTCTCATATAAATCACTTCTGTTACTCATGAGGTCTCTTGAATCTGTGTATTTAAATAGTTCAAATAGGGAAAACAGTGATGTTTTGACATTTTGGTTTTTTGAATATGCTTTGGTAATAACTAGTAGCAGAAAGCTTCCTGTGTTAGGAAATTAAACAAAGAATTTTTTTTCCATAAGCAGAATGTCATGTATTATCAGAGTCCTCTCTGTTTCTAATAGTTTTCCCACGTGTTTATTTAAAGGGCCTTACTGAATCACAGCTTGAATATTTTGATCCCAATTTAGTTTGGGCCTTTTATTAGATTAGGGTGAGCTGTCAATTTGTATAATTTTTATTTATTACTAAGCTGCTCCAATAGTATGTATGTGGAAGAGGATATTAAATTTTTTAATTGCTTAGATGACATTTACTAGAATATTCATCATAGAGATCTTATGATATTTTGTTAATGAAAAGACGGAATAAATCTCTCAGAAGCAAAGCCTTGACATTTATTTTTATTTTTTGTTTATATTCTGTAATTTAACGATGAAATTTAACATTCAGATGTCTTCATCTATAATGAAAGAGTTGCATTGAAATCCATAATCAAGTTACAGTTAACACAAATACAGCTTAAGACATTACAATTGAACTCTGTATTCTTTAGGAAGGGTTTACTAGTTCTCCATGTCATGGTGTTATACAACAAGCTCAGGACTTATGTCCCAGACTTTGATATTTTATAATGGAGATTTTCTTTTTTTTTCAAAATGCTATGAGATTTTTGTGTTTTCCACTTAAATCCTTAGAAATCTTCAACTCAAATCAGAAGGTTGTTTTTTTTTAATACAGTTAAGAGTTCCTCTGTATAAAGTTTCTAATCATATTTAGTCTTTGTTGACCACTACAGTATAGCTCCAATTGCATAACATATTTGGAAGGATTATGTCCTAATTTGGAAACAGTGTGGACACATGCTTTGGAGACAGATCCCTTGGCAGCTTATACATATATTTTGCACATAGTTTTAGTAAAGCCTTGGATAAAAATGGAGAAAACCTACAGAAAATACATAAACAATTACACATCTGTATCAAAGCTTACAGGGATCCTTGAAAAACTGCTACATCTAAATGTTTTTTCAAACTTAATAAAATTAAATTGGAAATGGGAGAGAAATTAAAAGACAAGAAGTTTGACACATATTTAGACAGAACAATGTAGACACTGTACTTCTCTGTCCTACTTAAAGGAATTACATGTCCCAGCCATATCCTATCTTGTGAATTGTCTTCAAAGGTCACCACTCTTTTTCAGTTTATTTTAATTTTTTTTACTAGGATGTCTTTCCTCTTTGTTTCAGAGTATTCAGTTTGTCAGGAAAAACATGAATTAGTATCAGACGGAATATTCATGAGGGCTAATCTCTTTCCCAGCTTCTTTAGACAAAAAGAGAGTAAACATGAGACAAAAAGATGGACAGACAGATTATCCTTTGGAGAATGACTCTAAAAAGGAGTTTAATTTAGATTTGATTTAAAAATAGCTATTTTGAATAAGCCTTATTTATCCACCCCTGGTACTTCTTCCACAACATTGACGAAATTTCAGGTCTCTTTAGAAGAAATTTAGAGACTCCTTCCCACCCAAACCATTCAATGGTTCTACTACAAATTAAAACATTAAAAGAAAGGAACCAAACACTAGCCCCAAAGAAGCATATTAAACTATGTACTTAAATAATGTAAGTATGAATGTGAGTAGGAAGTAAATATGCACAATGAAGTAATTTCTCATAAAATAAGAATTTAATTTTTACTATGATTCCTCTTTGAACAAACCAGGCCTGATCATCCTTTGCAGGATTCATCAGCTCTGAAACTTCAGTCAGATCCATATGCTATATTAGCCAAAGATATGTTTTCTGTAAACCCCATGGACTCATGGAGCTAAATCCCTACCTCACTCTTTTTTCAGTTTACAGCAGTACATCTGGTTGTTGCTATGTGACATGGACTGTTTTAACAGTGACAATAATTAATCTAATATGTTTAGAAAATAATTGAATTTCCCCATTACCATAAAAAACTAAGAAATGTTTTTTCAATAGTTAAGGTTTTACAAAGAGATAAATTTATGAAATTCAACAAATAAATCAGCAAAGAGAAAGAACTCTGGATTAGCCAACAGTTTGTAGTTCAATAATCATGATGAGATCTTTTATTATAGCATCCTTAGCTCATGAGAGGATTATATGTCTTCATTTTCCTTTCTTTTAATTTCCCACAAGCATGAAACATGGCCAATTTTCCCATTGGTCATGTCACATTGTAAAATTGGTAATTGGTGATTGTAGGATGAAAATCAGTCTTCAATCATTTACCTTTACTTGTCACTGACTTTTGCCTACTTTCTTTTCATACAACTCACACTTGTGCTTCATGAAGTCACCTCTCCATACCAGCAATCTAGTTAGTAGAAGCATAGCTGGACAGATAATGCTCATTAGATTCTAAAGTTGACTATTCTCCTTTCCTCTCGTTGAGTTTTGAGGAGACATGTTTGACCCTTCCCAATGCCTTTAGGATGAGTCCTGTTCAAGCCTGCATTGTTGTCCGTTGCTGTACTGGGAGAACTGAGTACCCGTAAGGAAGCACTTTTGCTCAGCAATTGGACTATTGGAACCTCCTGAAATATGAAAAATTATTATTGGTAGTGGATTTCTCTTAACTGTCTACTTCAGGTTTCCTGTGTTTCCTTCTGATGCACTCAGCACCACTCACCACACTCCCTGGGCTGGGACATAACAGTGCAATGGATATTTATTTTAACCTTATCCTCTTGTTGCAGAGAAAATGCAGCCCACATCTGTCATGGCTCAGCTCCTGATGCACTGGCATGAGGCTATACCTTTTTTGAAGAGATTATCACAAAGAGATGTTTCAGGATGAGAAGCTAGCTTTAAAGGGGTGTTTGCTGGAAGCCGTGACAGGCAGTAAGCAGCTAGCAGAAGGGAACATAAAGTTATATGTAGGAACTAAGCCTTGCAACAGGGTGAAGCTGCCACAATAGAGTTTTATGGAGTTCTTGCGAAACACAACAGGCACGAACAAAAAAACAAAAAAGAAAAACGGTGCAGTACTTAAGAAAACAGTTGGCCAAACCCAGGTAGACAGATATGTCATCAGGGAATAAAATATTTAAAATAATCTCTGTATGTTTCCCTCTTTTTCATGAAGAATTCATAATAAATTTTTTAAAAGCTATTTTACGCTATGTTTCATAGAGAGGCTGTGCTCAGGTCAGCCCTGTTTCTCTGCCATGTAGTTGTTCAATAATCATCTGCTAGAAATGCTTCACAGCATATGATATTCCCAAAAATGTTGTTTCAGATCCAATAAAGAAAACCCCTTGCTGTTCTTGAAATGCCATTCCAGACAAAGAAATTCCAACTCAGCAGTTCATAAGGCATCAAAGACTGATTATTTGCAAAAAATCACTAGGAGTTACTTTTTATTCCCTTGCCTGTAATCGTTGTAGAAGTTGGACTAGTATTATCCCAGTTTGCAAAAGGACTGCACTGAGATGGTCTCTAGGGCTGTGTATCTTCCCTTACTAGGAATGTCAGTGGATCCCAAGACTAGTACTGGGACTAGTCACTTTAAAGCTTTAATTCCTTTTCTGATACCTCTGGGATTCTTCAGTAATCAAATATTTTTTTGACTGGAGGGACACTTGGTATCCATTCTAATTTTATATTTCAAATGTGAGATCTTTGTATTCTTTGCGTGTGCAGAAGATTGCACAGATTCCTGCTGGATTTAGAGAAAGGACTATAACATCTGTTTGTGTTGTGAAGTCCAACAACCAAAGTGACTACCAAACGTTGATCTAAACCCTACAGTTTCCACAAGTCATTCATTTCCAGTAAGCATCTTCATCTTTGTGGCACTCATTTTTTCAGGAAAGAGGATCTTCCCACTGACTTTCTTCAGAAATCTTTGTTTTGACAATGTTAGAGGCAGTTTGAAAGCTTAAACAGATTTTTCCTTGTTTATCTCATGTTTACGTAAACTTAGATTTCAAACGACAACCCAATTAGATCATTACCCTCCACTGAGTTGTATTCCCTGGGAAGCAGCTATTTTTATATGAGTTAGAAATACAAACTGCTTTTTTGCTTAATGTATGCTATTTTTCAAACAATATTTCACCCTAGAAAATTCTTCCTACTTCACAATCAGAGAGGAAGGGAGATGTGGGATATTCAGAAGCCACCTAGAACATCAGAACGCCAATTTTCCATTAATTTTAATGGAAATTGGCACCCTCACCCTTCGGGTATGTTTGAATGCTTTCTCTTTACAACATACACTTTAGACAGCTTTTGGGTTATTTTTCTTAAATCACAATAATTTTATTATTTCTCATTTTACTGATGTCACTTAGAAAGCAAAGAATATCTTTGTTCACGCTGCAAACATAAAATTGCATGGAGAAGCATATTTATTTGAAATTATTGTCATCATAAACTTTTGAAAAGATATGGATGTTTCCTAGACACAGTTTTCTTGCTTTGAAAGTGTCTTTAGTTTTAGAGAAGAAGACCACAGATGTGTAAAATCACTCCAGGCTATCACTACTGTCCTCTAATCCACATGTTTCCACATGGTCTATGAGTACTGCACTCTTCACAATGGAAGAGTTTGATTTAGAGAAGGATCTAGTGCTATCCCAGATTCCAAACTTGTATCTCATCCTTTCTCTTCTCAGTATTTGACTTTTTTCACTGATAAAAAATTCTTCTCTGAGCAAGTTTCACTGATTGAAGTTGACATTATTGCACTAAAAATTTTTGGTTGCGATGAATCAAGTTTTTTTAGAGATATAAAAATGTCACAGCAATTCATGTCACTTTGATGAAGCTTTTTAGAATCTCCTGCATGGCTCATAAATAAAGGAGGAAGTACATTAGAGGCAGTAAAACTTGCTCAGCCCACATAGAGACATAGAGATGCCCATGATAAACATGCATTGCAATGCTTCTTCCTTGGTTCTTTTGCAGAGGAGTATGAGTCCTCTGGATGGAAAATGAAGTGTGGAATGGACCTTATACCAACCAAAATGAACCTTTACTCATGCCTGGATTTAAGGGCAGCTGATGTGGTTTCACTCTCTTTTAGGTACATGTACCATGCGTATCAGAGCTTACAAAGCCTGAAGCAAAAGCTTGGAAAGCTGCCAAAGAAATGAAATGAGCTTTTCTCAGGCCTGACCTACTCAAGTCACAGCTCTTCTTTTCCTCTTGGTCTGATTTCAATATTGCACCTTGATGGACCAAATTCAGTGTTTCCTGTCACTGCATTCCCACACTTCAATCAACACTTTGGATGAGTATCAGAACTCTGGATTTCATATCATAAATGTCTCTCTAATTCATTACCAGTGATTTCACAACATTGCTCTGCTGAGTCAGTGTACATAGGGGAAACATTTGAAAATCTCTTTCAAGATGATACATGCCAGATAGGAACACTTTCACCTCACAGATTTAAGAGAGGAAAAGACTCCATCAGCCAGAACCCTGTGCAACAGAAGCATTGCACTGCTGCCCATTTGGCTATCAGTCTTCATTCAGTTAAAACTTTTGGTCACACCTAGGACCTTTGAAATAAAGCTGTATACATTCTTTTGATGCAGTGAAATCTTCTATCCAGCATTCAATTACACCATAGAAGTGCTCCTTCATGCTACCTTGCACATGATTCCATACAAAGTCAGGCTGAAACTCACATGCTTTGGACATACAGAGGTTTCTAACCTTTTTTACCATGCATTACTGGCCATTGTGTTAATTCTTCATTAGCATCTACAACTTTCATCAACAATCTTTAAGAAGAGACTGCAACAAACCAGAAGATCGATGGCTGGGTGAAGATGCCTGCATGCTGTTACCAATTAACTGGCTACAATTGCAGCTCAGTTCTAAAGGATGTTGGGTTGGGCCCAGATTCCAGTTAAGAATGGAAAGCCAATGGAATGAGTCCCCTTGACTTGAAAGTAAACTTTTAATCAAGTCAATTGACCACAAAATAAAATGTCACATAAAATGTGACTGTTGTACAGTCACAGCAAGGACTTACAGTTTGCTTGGCTAGTTTGTTTCTTATGTCTCATATTTCTTATGTTTACTCTCAACAAGGCTTTCTAATACCCCAGGCATGAAAACATTGCTTCAAAACATTTCCGCTACTGAAAATGTATCCTTCCATAGAAAGATTACATGATATGTGACACATTGCTTGTTTTGAGAAGGTCTATGAGTCATACAACCTAAGACTAATGAGGATCTGCAAGAGGCATCAATGTGCAGATCTTCCAGTTGCCATCCTCCTTTGTTCACAGCTATTTCCTTCTAAATACACAAGCCTAAATATTGACTATTCTTATCAAACATTGAGACCTGCAAAACAAGGAGAGGAAAACTTGTTTTCCTGCAGATGCTGGTCCCTGCCTTTTACCTGCAATTCAGAAGGGAAACAAACTACTCAGTGTTTGTTTTCTTCTTTTTGTTTGCTCAGATGATGCCCTCCCTCCACTTGGATCAAAACCATTTAAATCCTTTAAATAACCTCTGACTGTCCCTGACCACTTCTTTGTGCCAGAATAAGTGTTATCCGCTATGTGTGATTAAGAAGCACTTCAGGAAAAAATTCAATGGCTTTGAAACTGAACTTAAAAGACGACCAGATAACTGCAGAATTAAAAAGAAATAAAAAAAATCACACTATCTGAATGAGTCCATGCTCCTGGGTCCTGCAAGATTCACATGCCATCCTTTACATTGGTAATATTGTATGTAATGTCTGTTTATCAGCAAACTTATGAGAAGTGGAGGAGCAATAAGGGATCAAGACATGTTTTTAGTAGAAAATAAAATAGTAAATTGAAACTGCTTTCTGGCAGGCTGCAAGGGGATGAAGCAGATGGGTTAAAAGTTGTGGAGACAGAAATAAACTGATGAGAAAGTACAAATTAAGATCCTTGCAAATAATCTCCATGATCAAAATGATAACAAACTTGCTTTCAATATGACCTTTCTGTCCTCTCCCTATACTGAAACTTCATTGTTCTTTTTGTCCCCAGAGCATAATTCTCCTGGAGAAGTCTAAACTCAGCAAATGAGAATGTTCCCTGACTGCCAGGCGTGGGTGAGCACTTGAGCAGTGCCCTGGATGGATGCATGTCAGGGAGCAATGTGGGTGTAGAACATCCACCCTGTACATGCCAGAGTCTGCTAGAAAGAAACAGGTTCATAGCAAGGGGCCTGTGATGCTCTTATGTAAACCTGCCAGGTGGGTCATTGCTGTCATGACTTCACTCAACTTCACAGGAGTGAATTTACATTACATTACATTACATTAAATGAAGCTTTGTTCAAACCATTAGTTAAACGAGTGAAAAAAGAATCTATTATTTATTGGTAATGAAGTAATCTTATAGAAAAATGTAAATCCAGTACAATGCTGATAAAATTAATAAAGGTGAGAATTTTAAAGTTTCTGATTTACCAACATAATGATGACAACTGTTACCCTGGAAGGAAAGTAAGACTTGTGAGACAAAATATGCTAATTATTGTAAAGTCAAAATGTTAGCAAAGGACATTGTCGTGTAAATCAATTTGCAAGCCAAAAAAATGTTTCAGCACAAATTTACCAAATGTTCCAGTGAGCAGATTCAAGAGGCATGCCTTGTGTTTTGCAATTTAGCTTCCTGGGAATTTCCTCCATTTTTCAGGCATATTGCTTTTTGCCCATCTTCACAGAAATGCAAAATTTGATAAAAAGTAAAGGTTTCTGCCAATTCATGTCAGCCAGGAAACAGAAACAACTTTCCTGTACTAGATTCACATATTTTTGGTCCACAGCACAGTGTATAACATTGCAAATTCTTAGGACCCTTTTGAAACCTGGGATACACTGATGTTACTGAGTGTGTGCAAGTGGCATAATAATGATGGACTTAATACTTCTTGTCCACTTGTATACAAGAATTATTCTATATTAATGGGAATAGTCTTTTAACCTAGGATTCTTGACATGCAGAAATTTGTCCGTGCCTGAGTTGCCCAGCAGATCTGAGGAACTGATTTAAAAAAGGAAGAAATTTATAATTAATACTTGCATTTGCAAAAATAAGGGAGCCTCTTGATACTCATGCCTTTCTTTCATCAGGTGACATTGGGTACAAGAATGGCAAGTGATTTTATGAGCTTCTGGCTGCTCCAGGGACTGGGGAGACCTCATGAATCTTCAGTGGTCTCAGGAAATATTTTGAGAACTGTTCACTGGCCCAGAGGGGAAATTAATGAGGAAACTCCATGATGCAAGCCTGTGAGGACCTCCTTTCTCTTGGTCTTGTCTGTGCTTTCTCCCCAGGGAAGGGTGTTGACTGTGTCCCTCATTTAAGGCATAAGGGTTTGGCTCTCCAACAAGTGACTGAATATAACCTACATTCTTAAAGATGGAACTGTACTGAAAAGATGCCAAGTAGTTAGAAGTGCACATGCAAAAAAGTCAGCTTCTCTATTTGCCATTTACTTCTCTCCTCAGAAAGGTTTCTTTGTAGTATGCTCGTCTGTGAACTCAAATCTTTCTGCGTCTCAGACTTTGGAAACCTCATACTGTTAAGTCACATTTTAGTGAAGTGTCATTTAAAAAGGCATATGTAAGCTCTACCCAAAAATAAGACAAATTTGATTCAAAAGCACCAGAATAACCACACTTTTGCTGAGCACTGGGGGCAATTCAAGTGTTAAGTACTCCCACAACATCAGAGAAACAGTTTTGTCGAGGGTGTGAATGGCCACTGATCATGCCAAACACTGCCTTAAGGCAGCAGGATATCTTTATGATTTATTTAATCACACATACCTTCAAACTTAGTGTAAAGTAAATATTTCTAAAACTTACCCTGGATAGTACTCTATTCCTTACACTTTTTGAAGGGTCCTTAATTTCACAATTTCAGAAAAAGATCTTTCTAGGTCTCTGTAAGGGTTCCGGTGCATTCCAATATAATAAAAATTATCATATTTTTAAAGCAAAATTTTAAATCCAAGAAAAAAACAAATGTTTCACAAAATATTCTGGAAATATGTCTCCTTTCTAAACTGACCTAATTTTTATTAATATTTTCCCGAATGAAATAACAGATAATCTCATGAAAATATCTTTGCTGTCACACAAAAAGGGTTTGTCTGACATACTCCCATAAATTTTCTCTTTTCTTTAAACTTTGCAAAGGTTAATATCATGCCTAGAATAAGATTACAGAATAAGAAAAGAATAAGTAAAACCCCTATTTTTTTCTGTCTGCTGAGCAATCTACTACTTTTGGGAAGCTTTTCTCATTGGAAAATACTTCTAATGCTGTCCAAGGTCAAAAAGAGACTGCCATTTGCTGGGTGTTTCGTAGGCTGTGTGAAAGGGATCTGCAACCTCGGTTTAGTTCCCAGTCAACAAATGTCCAACACAGCTGTCATTAATCGGCATTCCTGCTGGCAGCCTCTGCAAAGAGGGCAAAGGCTAATGTACATGGAAGCTGACCTATTTTATGACTTTATTAGTAATTCTTCAGAACAGGCTTCTCAGTGTGAGGAAGTGAACACTGGTTCTTACTGCTGTTGCTAGGGCTGTAGGCTTCCTTTGGATAAATAAACTCAGTTTCCAAAGCTCCCAGTCTGGCATCTTTCATACATGCTAAAACCCAGTAATAAAGAAATATTCATACAAGTTGCACTGTTTGAAACAAAGCATACTAGCACTCATGCTGAGAAGGCTATATCTGTTAAGTTCCTTTCCAGAAAGCTATTTGTTAATTACCTATTCCTGTTTCTTTTTCCAATAATATTGTCACACAGATACAGATATCTTCTGCCAGAACTAATTCTCATTCTGTTTAGCTGTGTTTAATTTCTAACACTCTTAACCAAGCTGATTTTCCAGGCAACAGCTTGATGAACACCAGGCAATATCTTAGTGGGCTAACCCATAATAAAATAATACTTCCTATCTACAAGACCACATATGTCCATTCATTTTCTGCATTCGTCTTTTTTAACAACTACAGTTTTCTATCACTGATGAGTTTGTTTCTAGAAAAAAAAACTTGCTCCTACAACAAGCAGTTTGCTAGCTATGCACTAACAGCATAACATTTAGGGGAAGGTACAAAAGAGTTAACTTTTTGGTGTTGTGCATACAGTTTGCAATCGTGATATTGCAGAATATTGATCTTTGGTCTTACAAACTGAGCTAGCTTAAAATGGAAGAAAGAGGATTATGGAAACTGGGAGAAATTAATTAGAAAATATGGTGATGTAATGCCTTCTGTGCATAGTTGCACTTCGAACTGTGATACCATTGTTCTGTCTATAACATAAATCTTAAACTGATCACAAAACACTACTTATTTAACAAGCAGATACCATTATTGCAGTCTAGAAATAAAATTAATTTAGTGAGTGCAAACAGCTATAGTTGTTTATTATATTTCTTGTATATCTGTTGAACCTGAAGGACTCACATTCCTTGATGTGAAGTGCAAAAAGCAATGCAAAAGACAGATATTGTGCAGAACAATGTTTTGTTTTTTCTAATCCAATTTTCTCACTTTAAAAATAAGTTTTGAACTTAAAACACTTTGTTTCCATTTCTTCTTACGAATGTTTATACCTAGCTTTATAAGCTTTAATTTTATAAGAATCTTTTGCCTTAAATCAGCTTCTGAATTGGACATATCTATTTTCCTTTTGCTCACCAAGGAAAGCAGACAAGTATAAAATGCTCCAAGTTTTTATTAAAAGCATTTTTTCTGTTTATAGCATAGTTGTACAGCTTTTAACATTCATGTATGTTTTGGGCCATCAAGACTGTTTTTCATTGCTCTAAATGTACTTGTTTATTTACCCTTCAAATAGTTTGACATTTGATGTGTTGAATTTTCTCTGTGGAAAAACATTAAAAGGAAATTACTCACAGTACATTGCTCTTGCATATTTTTCCCTCATAAAGCACATTTTCATACATAGCAGACCTTTTGACAAGATGAAGTCCATTAAATGCAGCACACAGATATTTTTAACTCTTTTCCTACCTCATGGCAATATTCAAGGCCAGAGTAACTGACCACTGGTCACCTACTCCAATCTGTCATAAATTTTTCTTTTAGGAACATTTTATTTGAATGCCACTTAAGCACATATTTTTGACTTGCAGTTAATCACCAGTCAGGACTGAGGATATCAGTCATATATCAAATACCATATCAAGCCAGCTAAAATAATCTTGATAACCTTTTCCAACTGCAATGAATGAATTACATATATGCCAAATCGCAGCACTTGTGATTTTTTCTCCTTGATAAAAACAGAAGTTTTAAAACTATTTTATCAGGTTGCCTGAAAGTTGTGCAAACAACCAAAGAAAATGTGAGCCATTCTTTATTGCATGAATAGATATGAAACAACCAAGCATCACACGTAAACAGTCTCAACACAAAAGATTTTATGTCCATTATAAGACCTTACATGTCACAAATTTGTCATCTTTTCTATAATGTATCTATTAAGAAAGGTTCAAAATATATCATTCAGAGTCACTGAGCATTTGCATATGTGATCCCCGTACTCCTGTCTCTGTCTCACCTTTTCCTTCAAAGTTTAAAGGTTCTGTAGACCCCCATGGCAACGTCAAGTAGACAATTATAGACAAACATTTCACAGGAGAGAGTGAGAAAATTAGACAGGAAAAGGGATGGCACCAACACTTTCAAAGAAAAAATTCCATGTTTCACATCTTCATTTACTGTTTCTTTTGGAATTGCATGAGATTTTTTTTCTTATATTTTTCTCAAACTTTCGGGTTGCTTTAATTTCACAGGTTGCAGCTTCAGCAGCACATTTACATCACATCCATACTTCTGCTCCAAATACAGTGTTCAAGGAAGAAAAAAGGCTCTAACCTGTTTCTCTCAGGTTAGTTTTCCAGGGATGATCAATGCAAAATCTTTTCCCATTGCAGAGGTGCAGAGCAGAACCCCATTCCTTTCTATTGTTAATATACTAACTGAAATATCCTTATTCTTACTGCATTCAATACCTGTTGTTTTCTTTTGATTGCCAGAGTTGTCCAGTGTTTTAAATGCATAATCACATCTTCTTAAAAACTTAACCTACATTTGGAGCTACCAGAGGTCTTGTCTACACAATAAGTTGCACAGCCTAATCTACAGTATTATTTGGAAGAGTTTTACTCATATCCATGTTCTTGCAAGCAAGAATCAGATTCCTCCTGCTTATTCTTTCCAATATGCTGAATCACTCTCTGATGATGTTGATTTCTCCACAGTGCTTGAAGATTATAATTAAATATTTTTTGATATTTCTATTAACTCACAAAAGCCAGACAGGATGAACTCAAACATATTAGTTTGAGAACAGATTATTTCCATTGAATTTACATCTAAAATTAATTTTGGACTCCTTACTGAGGGGTTTGTAAAACACTATTAACAAATAATGCACAATGCTTTAGTTTTACAGGCCAACAAAGCCAACCTGAAAATACTTCTTACCACATTTAAGAGAAAAAAAAATAGGGAATAAGGATAAAGTTATTTCTGTCATTCTGTCACAAGACGTTGATAGCACTCTAACACTAGATATTTGAATACTATAGTGGAAACCCCAAGTCTTTTTCTAAGGTGTTGAAATATGTCATCACTGAAAGAACAACACATGATTTGACAAAATAGACATCTGCGTATTTTCAACGTTGTTCTCATTTAAAAGCAAAGCTGCTCCAGTCTTTTTAAATAATGTTTTTTAATGTTCAGGTCATAGAGGAAATACACAAATCTCACACTGATACTACCAGAGTTGTTGAGATGACTGATGGTAGGACCATGTGAATTTGAGATCTAGGCATTATTTGTGAGTCACCAGCAGTGGAGTTATCCTACCTGCGTGGCTCACTGGGCCAGCTAAGCCAAGCTGAATTTTATGAATTCTATAAATTTTATGAAAAGGAAGTCATACGATTCTTCACCTCCATGAGAACTCATACAGTAATTCAACATCTTGGTACAAATAAGTAGCTACTTAGCATCATAACACTGAAGATTGATGGTGATCCAGCTCATTCAATGGCAGGTAGAACGTGGCACCATGATCTGAATGCACTTTGGTGAGGGTTAATAAAACAGTTCTTATTTCAGATTCAGGAGCAAAACCTCCATATGACTTACTGAAAACCGTATGAAATAGGTAACATAATGGAATAAGTGGAAATCAGATATATTAATTTCCTGAAATTTATAGTAATAACTTGCAGATATGCCATTCAAACTACGTTTCTGTCAGTTCTAATAAATTCAGAAGGGTTGGGTCTGGCTAGGAACAGAATCAGAAATCTCAAAGGAATATCGTGCATGCAGCTTGAAGTGATGCTGACAAGTCAGACAATGATTCCTTTCCCTTTGACTCTACAATGACACAAGCTCCCTCAGTGTGAAATGTGCCATCATGCTGAGTTGGTAACATCTGAAGGAAAGACATTAAAATAAGTAATTTCTGTTTTCTTGGCTCAGTTTCAACTGGATATAACGTTTTCTTCATGTGCTGTTTTCTGAAGAACTGTAGAGTGCTAGAGCAAATTCTGAAGTGGTTGCAGTGCTCCATCCCAGAGGTGACCTGAACATCTGCAGGCACCCTGCATTTGGTAGATTTTTCCAAAAATGAACCAGATAAAACTGTATACCATTTTACTGATACAATTTTATACTGAATCCAGACATGAATATTTGCTATTAAATTAGTTACCAACACAGTGTTCTCTCAACAATTGCATTTCTCAGATTAAATTTTTTCTTCACTGCTACCTTAGCAAAATTTGTTTGGTATATACACGACCTATTTTCTACTATAACCTACCTATGGGTCACAAAATTCTTTAAAAAAATATCGCTGTGCTTTGAAGGACAGGATCCTTTGAAGGATCTCCTTTTCTGTAGGCTAATGTAAATCATAAGATTTTTGGTGGGCAGACCATAAACTCAAAACATGACATCATGCTCTACATTTCCATGTCAAAAAATGTCAACCATATCCTACAGAACTGTAACAGAATATTTTCTGAAAAGGACTTCTTTTAATTCAAAAAGAAGGAAGCAGAGGACATCAGAAAGGTAAAGGCAGGTACATGAAGAGTCAGAACTGGTACATAATATCTTTTTTTGCTTCACAAAATTTCTACATTGGAATTGTTTCGGGTCTCAATGGTGTTTCAGCAGAATGGCTGCCTTTGCATCCACATCTGGCATAGGTATTTGTCCATTTGGAATATTATGGATAGTTGGGCTTTTTTGTGTTTTAACCCCTACAGACAGCTAAACTACACACTCTCACTCCCTCTTCAATGGAGTGGAAGAGAGAATAAAAAGGTAAATAAAAGCATGAGAACTTGTGGTTTGAGATGAAGACAGTTTAATAAAGTAAAAGTAGCACATGAAAGCAAAGCAAAATAAGGATTTAATTCACTGCTTCCCATAGGCAGGCAGGTGTTCATCTCCAGGAGAGCAGGGCCCCACCACTTGAGACAGTGGTTACTTGGGAAGACAAATGCCAGAACTCCAAATATCCCTTTCCTCCTCTCCATTTTCCTGAGTTTTTATTGTTGAACAGGGCATCCTACGGTATGGAATATCCCTTTGCTCAGCTGGTGTGACCCCTCCCAACTGTTTGTTCACCCCAGCCCACTCACTGCTGGGGTGTGGTGAGAAGCAGAAAAGTCCACAGCTCTGTGTAAGCCCTGCTCACCAATAATGAAAACATCTCGATATTATCAACATTGTTTTCAGCACAAATCTGCAACATAGCTCTGTACCAGCTATTATGTAGAAAATTATCTCAGCCCAAATCAATTCACACATTTATGGAAAGATGTTGATATGTAAAAGTACTCAGTGAAAAGCTAGAAGACTGCCTGGAGGATTGGAAACAATATTTTACAATTGAACATTTTAAGAGACCAATATAAATATTTCAAGAGAAAGTTAGCATTGCAGCTACAGCCATAAAGGTATTGACATGAAACAATATTTTTCGATACAGAGTTATATGTCAGAGAATTCTGCAGCACTAGAACAGTCCTTGGATGGTAAAGTTGGACAAATTCAGCTTAGGAAAGAATTGAAGGCTTGTTTGGTGAACATTTTTTGAAACTAACTTATCAGAGTAATATTTTTTTAACAATTATAAGAACCCTTGTGAAGAAGATGTGATATATCTCTGAGAGCCATATTCTTGTCCAAAGTAGAGAAGGCCTATGGCTTAAGTGATGTTGGAGGTCAAGTTAAATTATCAAAGTGATCCTTGCTGGCATTCAGGAAATGACATTTTAGATTCAATCTTTCTACAACTGATGTTTCAAAAGTGTCTAATATAAACATGCAGAAGAAAATATGAAAAATTAAGCTTTACTTCTCTGTAACTTTACAATCTAGAGGCAAAGAACACCTTTGTGACTTCTCTATGCTTTGTTCATGAGGCAGAGGCAGATGAGAACACCAGCACAACACATACGTTTAGGAGTCTATTTATTTATTAGTGTGTGATAATCTAAAAAGACCTTCATGTAGACACTATTACCTATCAGGAAACCAACAATATTTCTAAATATTTTAAAGGGGATTCAAAATAGAAACCACAAGTTACAATGCCAAACCACATCTTTTTGAGAAAGCCTATTTTTGCAGACAGATTTGTCTATCATTTCCTTTTTAATGGTAACCCAAGATGGAAAGAAAACAGAAAGGAAATAACATGTTGTAAATGTAATAACAAACGTCATGTTGCACTTTTCTGATTTGCTGAGTCTGCATGGTAAAACCAAAAGGAATATGAAGCTTCCAAAGCCATTACATTTGATACTGGAGGCTTATATCTAAAAACATGCAGCTTTTTATAACAAAAGTGACAGCAGTAAAAATGCATAATTAAATAATAGTTTAAGTGCCCTTATTTCTAAGGTGATATAAGCTATGTTCCATCTCAAGACATAAATGTAAATCCCAAGCCTATCTCTGAACAAAAGAATATTCAGTGATAGCTTCTTTTTTATGATTCACCTTAAAGATGTGAGTCTGAGACCCAGATCTTCTACAGATAGGTGTCTGCATGAGTGTTAGAGGTGTTCCAGGACTCTAGAAATTCCCAAGATGTTGAGTTTACTGACTGATATCTGTCTGCTCCACATCTCTCATAGATTTTCATCTGGCATTGTGGACATATATGAGATATGCACAGCTCACATGGGTTCTAGCTGTCAGGCTGGATGGACTCAGTTGCATTATGCTTCCTCTGTCTTATCTCACAACATCACATGAACAACAGAGACAGAGCAAGGCTTTGGATTTTGTGTAGCTGAACCAGACACAGAAGTTTCTTTTAAGCTGATCTGAATCAGCTGTGCTTGAATCCCAACTAATACAAAATTTGTATCTTCTTAGAGTACCTGAAAGAAAGAAAGATATTCAAGAATTCTGTGTTTCCTGCAGAATTTACAAGTTCAGGACACAATGATTCACAAAGTTTATTTGATTTCAATACAATTCTGACTAGAATCAGATCAACCAGATTTAATTCTTCCTGATTTTCTGTCATCAGGCTCTGCTTCAAGGATCCATCATGCACTCTCGCAGCACAAAGTGAAGACCCTCTCCATTTCACAAAAGTGTTGATATCTTTTGCCTTAATGAAAAAAATCAAACTGAAACCAAGCTTAAAATTATGGAACACCCTTCAGGGAAAACAATTACCTTTCTCCATGCAGTTGTCCTCACCACCCTGTAGAAATGTGACACAGTAACAGATAGAGTGTGTGTGAATTCTGCTATTTACTGTCCATCTTGAGTTACAGTCATAAAAGAAATTATAGACAAATCTGTCTGAAAAAGTAGGCTGGAAATAGGGTTTCTCAAGGGATTTCTAACATCTTTGGCTTCCCTTCAGGCTGGAAACACCACAAAAGCAAGCTTTTCATGGTGTTTGTATTTCAGCACATCTGTTTTTATGGCCCGCTGAAACCAGGAAGTTTAGAGCACATACAAATGAAAAATCACCTCAAGTAAGCTAAGCAAAGGTCCAACTCAAGTTTAAAGAAATATTAAATTCCATTGTTATTTTAGCTTATGTGCTCACCCACATCTAACTGTTGAAATACTTGTTTTAAAACTTTGTTAAATAAGTATGTAAAGGCATAGTACAGAAGTGAAGGTGTCAAAATAATTTTCATATTCTATATTTCACTAATGTTTGATAGATCACTATCAGCTTCTATTTACAGATGGCAGAAGCTATCAGAAATGATGAATGGCACTCCTAAATCTGTGGTAGGAGCAACGGCAGTGATGGTATTAAAATCCAGATGGCTTTTTCTAAACAAAATCTATTGCCCTACTAACCCTTAACTATATTCTTTCTGCTATCAGCCATTATTCAGCTTCTCTTCTGTCATATTCTTTTTCCCCTTTGATTTCTACTCACATTTTTCAGTAGGAAAACGTTTCCTGAGTATTGTAATGTAAAAAAAACTGAAGAGTCCTTTAAGGAAATCTTACATTCTTACATAAGATGTCTAGTCTAAGAAAAAGTTCATTTTACAAATATCTCTAAGTAATTAATAGAGCTTTTCATTGACACAGATATATAGAAAGTTTAATCATATATGTGAGTGTCTATTATCTTTTAATTGAGATAATTGTTTTGAAAATGCTTCATTTTTGTATTTTCAGTTGCTTGTAGGACTCTCTATGAAAGATAAGATACAATATATAATATTTATATTAATAGATGTCGAAAAGAGACTCAGAAGAGAAAACTTGAAAGAAGCGAAGTTTCTCTGGTAAATTGTACCATTTGTAATGATACTTGTTTTCTTACTAAAGAACCTTTTTGCATTTCTCAGCCACATATGGTCACCTTTGGAAAAAGATTTTTCAGAGCAGAGGACCCTTGATAACCTTTGATAACTTTTTTTAGGTCTATTGTGAGGAGGTTTTAAGGCATGGTCAAAAGATCTTTAGGACTAAATTATTTCTCCCATGGCCAACAAGCCAAAAGATATAAGCCAAATCAACTCATCTGTTTCTCTTGAATAATAGAGAATCCACAAAATTGCTGATACTTTTATAAAAAAGTAAGTATTCTAAAATGCCAGCAGTGATTTCTGTCCACTTTGTTCTAGCTATGCCAGATGCTGGAAAGTTTTTTCTTCCTTTTTGAAGAGCTATGTCATCTGCAGTCTATTAGATATGCTTATGCCTAATCACAAAATAATCCAACTTTCTCAGCAAAGGAATCTTTCAATATGAACTTCCATGTTAGGTTTATGGATATTTTTACTACTGTTTTCAGATTAACTTTCTGCATCACTGTCACAGGTATTTTTGCATGGAAATATATTCAAACACCTAAGCTTGAGTTTTGCTTGTACATCACATAAAATATGCCTGACTGGCACCCATATTCTGTCAAACTGGAATATTCGCCTAGCCTAAAACCATAAATTGGGAAATTTTCTAGTGCCAGAACCAAATGACATGCAGACAGTTTCTACTATCTCACCCTGACTTCTTCCACTTAACAGACATTTTGCAAGGCACTGAAATTTCAGCTTGATGTATGTGAATCAAAATATGACTCCTCCACTGCTGCACCAGTCTGCAGTTGCCATACTGTGAGGCTGAAGCTGTGCTTTTGCAGGCAGGCTCTAATCCACTTGAGGCATTGCAAGCTCTCTCTATCACTGAAAAAATGTGACAGATGTTCTAACTTCTGTGGGACAAGTCTTGGTAGTGTTTATGCAGTACATATGCAATTTATTCTGTCTGTGGGATCAGAAAGCCCAAAGGCCACAGAAATCTTCAAGGTCGGTGAAGGTTGACAGAGGACAGGAACAAAGCTGGTGGAAGAGAAGGAGATGTGCTATAGTTGAGCTGGGAGTATTCTCCATTCCTTCCTCGTGGAACTCAGGGACAAACTCCTCCTCATTTTAAGACAGCTGGTGGCAGTGTGTGGAGTTACAGTCCAGGAAGCAGCTCATAAATACTGGCTGAGGGATAACATTGTCAAATTGCATAAGTATCTGAGAAGCCACAGACATCTGAATTCATTAACAGTTCATTTTCAAGAGCGAAAAATTTGAGGTTTATTTTCAATGTTGTTTTGAAAAATGATAAACTTTCTGCTAGGAGAAAGATTTTAAAACACAAATGTTTTAATTTGCACAGCACTAAATCTTGTACAGCACTAAATATCTAAGCCTTTATTTGTATCTTGCCTTCTTTCTCCAGCTTTCTCTAGCTTCCTTCCTTTCTTTCCATCCTTCTTCTCCCCCATAATTAGAAAGGCAATGGATAGAAAAAGTTAAAACAACAATATTCATGGAATGATTCTTTTTCCATTGAAGGCACAAGAATGCCATAATCATACACTAGAAATTAGCAAAGTTTCAACACGTGTTTGAAGGGATTTACATAGAAGGTAACTTAATGTTGTTTCAATGAACTATACTGGATAAAAATTTTACAGAATTTTTACTGTTTCAGGAGAAGACTGAGTGCCAGCTTCCCATAGAAGAAGAATTGTACCAATAGGATAACTTAAAAAGTATGCAATATTTAATCTCTCACATTAAAAAAAAAAAGGAAATATAATCTGTTTACACAGACATGATCCTCAACTTTGTCTCCTTCCTGCTAGAAGTCCTGAAGAGAATGGTTATGAAGCAATACTGAGGTTCCTCACCAGAGGAACGTTTTTGATTTGGACTTAGATTAACGACAAAATTACCTTTCTTAAAACAGTCACTGCTTTCATCTTGATTAGCAGTACTATTTTACTATTCTTGTTTAGAAACACACGGATCTAGACGTAAACCTGCAGATACCAAACGAGGTTAAAGTAACTGTTTTGAAGAAAGTCCTGTCTTATCTTCACAAATATTTTGGAGTTCAATACTTAGACTGGTTTGTGCATCCAGAGCAAGTTTCTCTCCTCTCTTTTTTATAAGCTCAGAATGACAGGTTGGATATGTCTTCACTGGGTTGTATCCCTACCTCATTTTACCCATTGATGGTAAATAATTAATTTTTAGACAGAGAACAAGCTTCATTAACTTTGGTTTTATGACAGTGTTTCTGAAAGAGAATGTGCTTAAATATTCAATTTTTAGGATTGAAGTTAGTGCAGGTGAAGCTGTACCTACCAATAGCACTTAAGGATTCTTATATTGGAGTGTGAGGGAGATACAGTGAAGCTATGTTTTTTCCCAAGAACACCCTACATAGTTTACACCTGAATGCTTAAAGGAAACAGTTTTCTAGATTTACTGGACCTGCAGGAGCTGAGAGATCATTTTAGATTATGACACTGTTGGACGTTCTTTATGAGATAATGTCTATGAATTTCCTGAAGGAAAGGAAAAAAAGAATTGAAAAAATCAGTTTTCATGTGAATTGATGAGTGGGAAGATAAATTGTCTCTAATAGTCTCCACCTCTGTCCCACCCTTCCTTGGAAAGATGAGGGCAGAGTAGGCTTAAGGAGCAGAAAAGTTGACAATTTGAATAAACAGTACTAAACTGGCATAAGAAAGCCTCACAATTTGCATGTTGTTATATGCCAAGTAGCAAGGCAAGTCTCTGCTTTTTAGTCTCTTCTCATAAGAATGAAGCAGTCATAAAGCTATTTCCTTTTCACACATGAAATTCAATGCAGATTTGCCACTTCAATTTACAAATTCTACAAACCACTTACAAAGTCTGCTCATTCAGTCTCCATCCAAGCAGTAGACTTCACCCTGAATTTGCTTTCTTTTCATATTATGATGCTTCTATTTTTCCTCTTAAACTAGCCAATTATAAAAACAATACTTTAACTGAAAATGCTAAAATATTTATTTTACTTTTTTAAAGCTAGCTACTGTTTTCCATTTTAAATATTCTCTTCCCTGTCTGTTTCTAAACATTGGAAGAAATAGCCAAAGAGAAACTTGCAAAGGTCAAAATATTAAAGAAAATAAATTGCCTTTTTGAGAGTCAGTGATTCATTCCAACTTGGCCTGCAGAACTGCAATGCAAGTCCATTAACACAAAAGAATTAGAATTTCCCTATGGCCTTCCCAAGTACATGAAGAGGGAAAATGTGGATCTTTGGTGATATTAATATGAGAAATAAAATACTAAAGGTAGCATAACGTAAATGAGAGCAGAATATTAAATGGACCAGTTCTTTTTGGTTCGCCTGTAATATAAGTGAGATTGCTTCAAGCAGTGTCAGGAAAATGTATAAAACTCACTTTAAGGCTTGAATAGCTGCATTGTATATTTCCTGAGGGTGAAAGCAAGCAAGAATGGAAAGCCTATTCCAAATCTTGATGTAATGAGATAGAATGCTATCCAACTTTTTGTTACTTTTCCACCAATAGGTAAGACTAATGTCTCAGAGGTGAGCAAAAAGCTGAAAGTTGGCAGTCTTATTTTGTAGCTTTTTGATATGCTTAGCTCAACTAGTCTTGGCATTCAGTGCCTATTTCACAGAGACATAATACTTCTGTGGAAGTTGTAATGACTCTGCTCAATGACATTCATCCTTTATATCAGTAGAAAAAAGCACAGTTTTTTATAATGACATATCCATTACCAACTATCATCATTCTGGGTGAAATCAGGTCATGGCACTAGATAGTTTTGTACAGAACTGTGAGCTCTTCTGCTGATTTAGCAATCATCTGAGCCTGGTTTAATACTTCAGGTTTTAGCAAGTATTTTGGTCCCTCCTGGACTGTCTGTAAAGACCTTAAGAGGAAATACCTTGAACAAGTCCAAACAGCCAAAAATAGAACTTCACATCTGCTGGTGATTAACCACAGCAAAGCACAAATAGTCCAGGAGGTTTCTGGAAAGCACTGGTGACAATGTCCTGCATAGATAGTGGAGGATCCTACAAGGAATTGTGTGCTGTTACTGCACTAACAGGGAAGGCCACTTTGGAGATGTGAATGTTGGGCACAGCCTTGGCTGCAGTGACAGTGAGACTGTGGAGTTCAGTATCAGGCGAGGAGGGAGCAGGACAACGAGTAAGATGACAACCATGGACTTCAGAGAGATCACTTCCACCTCTTCAGGGGTCTCCTTGGAAGTGTCCCATGGGGATGGGTCCTGCAGCGAAGAAGGGTCCCAGAGAGCTGGTTGATAGTCACAGATCCCTTCCTCCAGGCTCAAGAAAAATGCATCCAGATGAGCAAGTAATTGAGCAAAGGGAAGAAGAGACCTGCAAGGATGAATAAAGAACTCCTGTCATTACTGAAGTGTAAGTAGGAAACACACAGGAGATGGAAGCAGGGTCAGGCCACTGGGAATAAATATAGAGAGGTTGTCAGAGTAAGGAGAAATGAGACAAGGAAGGTCAAGGCCCATCTGGAATTAAAACTGGTCGAAGATGTCAAGGACAACAAGAAAGGCTTTTTCAAATACATCAAAAACAAAAGGAAAACTAAGGATAATGTGGGCCTGTTACTTTGTGGAGGGGGGACCCTGGCAACAGAGGATGCAGAGAAGTCAGAGTTATTGAATGCCCTCTTTGCACTGGTCTTCACTGACAAGACCAGTCCTTGGGAATATCTGACACAGGAAACCAGGGTAAAGGAATTTTGGACGGAAGACTTCCTCTGGGTCAAGGAGAATCAGTTTAGAGGATATTATGGAAAACTTGACATCCACAAGTCCATGGACCCCTGATGAGCCCATGGGCATCCACCAATCCTGAGAGAGCGGTGGACACCATAGAGAGACCACTCACAATCATCTTTGAAAGGTCTTGGAGATTAGGAGGGGTGCCTGAGGGTTGGATGAAGGCAAATGCCACCCTTGGTCTCCAAAAGGACAAGAAGGAAGACCCAGAGAACTGCCAGCTGGTCAGCCTTACCTTTCCTGACTCCATGTGTTAACTAATCTATTTGGGATGACATGCTAAAGAATTATGTTACCATGGTACCTAAACAACCTTTGATCTCCAGAGTGATGTGTCATGACATGTGCCTCTCTGCTGTAACCTGGCTCATCACAACCTGTAGTGGTGGGTGCCATCCCTGTCCATGGCACTGGGTGAGGAGCTGGAAGCAGATGATTCTTAAGGTCTATTCCAATCCAAGGCAATTTGAGATTCTATTATTGACTCCATCTTTCTTCTTCTGCTCTGACTGTTCCAACTGCAAAGGTCAAAATAAATGTCAATATTTAGCCTGTTGGTTCATTTTCTCATCAGAAGGCCTACTGCACTGCAATAAATACTTAGGGATGGGGTTTAGTAATGGACTTCGAAGCTGGACTTGATGATCTTAAAGGTTTTTTCCAACCTAAATTATTCTATAATTCTCTACATCCCCTGGGGCCATGTACAAAACCATCTTTTTCCCCCCAAGATTATTAGAATGGAGTAATTTGAGATATATAACTTTCTTTCCTAGAAAGCAGAATAAAAATGGAAATGCATATCTCTGACAATTAAGAAATTTATTTTGAAATATAAATATAGGCATATTTTAAATGTGAAATTTTATGTCAAAATGTGTCAAAAACTGTAGTTGCTTGTTTGCTGTCAATAAAATTTCCATGCATTCTATAAGATTAACATCTCAACCAATCTTCACAATAAAAATAGAAACAACTTAGGCAATCAAAATTTTACATACTATTTTGTTTATTTAATCTGTTACTATAGTTACCTTGGTTTCAGAAGATGCCAGCTCAAATGACAGAAAGAACATCATTTGTCAAAAGTTCAATCAAAATATTGATATATATTTAAAACATTTTTGGTTTTAATTAAGGAATTTATTGATACTCTGCTTTGTCAGAAACACATATTTTAACAAATTAGGTTTTTTCAGACACCAAAGCTTCTTGAAGATGCCTCAGCTGACTGAATAATTTATGAAGGCATAAAAACCAGCCCTTCTACAAACTTGAGATAAAACTTTTCCATGCTGTCAGTACAGACTAATTTGAGCTTTCTCCTACTCTTGCCTTTTATAAGCAGTGATTTTAATTAGATATTCAATACTTTCTGGTCTTCTCTCTCACATAATGAGAAAAGAGAGAGCTGTTAGCTGTTTTCTATTACTGGCTTCCATATGACATGCATAGTAAAGTATTCATGTTTTTTATTTCCTCTCAGGATAGTCCACCAGTTTTTCCAGTTCCCTTAGTCCTATTTGCATCACATACAACATGGTTACGTTTTAATTATTTGGTCTTTGTTTTTCTTCTGTCCTGAAATGACATACATTATAAACAAATGATCTTACAAGCCCAGCTGCATAGCTCTGCCTCATTTTCTAAAAATAAATGTGTTTAGGCTTTTATATACTTTATCTGAAACATTGATAAGTGTTTTGATTAAATCTCTACAGTTAAGTATGTTAACAGGGTTGTTTTTTTTCTGACGCCGCGCTCCTTTATTAATGATAACAAGTAGCTGCCTTTTCATGCAATATGTTTCATTAATTACCACAAAGTCTAGATTTTTAAAAATAAGAGATAATCATAGACAAACTGCTGCACAAAACTATACAAAAAATTAAAAAGCAAGTGAACAAACCTGTCTTTTGTACTGTTCCTTTTCTGCAGACTTAACAAAAAGCAGGCAGATTCCTAATTTAAAATGTAATACAATCCAAACCCGCCTACAATTCTGTAGAGGAACTGTATTCTTCTCAGGAAAATCAATAATTACCAAAAATGTGTTTGCAGTTATGAAAGCACACAGGGATTTTTAATAGGGAAAAACTACTAACATTATTTATTTATATTGCCATTTAATATTATGAATAAAATGGCCTTTGTCTGACTTCCAGATTCCATATTCCAGTCCAGCGAATCTAATTGGTGCATGGTGGATAAACTTCATTAGTCAACAGAAAAATAACACTTTGTTTTATTCCTTGCTGATATATTTTTACATCCTTACCCTCTTGTTGTGCTTTCAGAGTTTTTGTGCTGAAGACCCCCTTTTAACCCTATCAGAGACTTGAGCTCCCCACAAGGCCTTTCCAGAGGTGTCCTGGGAGGTCCATGGACTAGGGTGAAACCCATCATGATGAGAACAATCAAAAAGTTTTCTGATTCACCTCACTGCCTATTCCCACACATATCCAAACATGGCACTCATGGGCTCCCCGGTACAGGAGAAACATGGAGCTCCTGGAACAGGCCCAGTGGAGGATGAAAGATGTGATTAAGGGACTGGAACATCTCTCTTACAAGGAGAGGCTGAAGGAGCTGGGCCTGCTCAGTCTAGAGAAGAGAAAACTGAGAGGGGAACTCATCCCTGTCTTTCAGTATCTGTAGGGAGGGTGCCAAGAGGATGTTTCTTCCCAATGGTGCAGAGCAATAGGACAAGAGGCAATGGGCAAAAACTGATGCACAGGCAGTACCACCTGAATATGAAGAAGAACTTCGTTACTGTGCAAGTGACTGAGCACTGAAACAGATTGCCCAGAGATATTGTGGAGTCTCCCTCACTGGATAGAGAACTGTCTGGAAACATTCCTGTGCCATGTGCTCTGGGATGACCCTGAGCAGGGAGGTTGGACCAGACAACCCACTGTGGTCCCTTCTAATTTTACCCATTCTGTGATTCTGTGATTATCGGTGCAGAAGAGAATCTTGGGATTCTACAAGGCTTATTATGGCATGTTTTATGGGAAGAACAAAAGACGGAGAAAGGGAAGGATCCAGGTATTTTGTGGAGGAACAAACAAGGATGGGAAAATAAATAAGGGGCTTAATGGGGACAGTCATGTGTAAACAGGACCCGGTCAGGACACTTGGCTGACCACATGTTTAAACAGTAGGGGCTGATCAGTCCAGCCTGCCCTGTCTTATCAAACTGTGTTGGTTTTCCTGGGTAGAAGGACTCTGCATTCTGCATGCATGCATGAGATTTTGGGAGAGAGCTATTGAAGCAGCCATAAGTCTGTGCTGGATACTAGAGAGACCAGAGGACCTACAGTTGGCTGCAACAGGGACCTAGAGATCCAAGCCAAAGACTGATGAAATGGTGTGTCTGAATTATTTGGCTGAGTATCCATTTGCTTGAGTATGTCTTTGTGAGGCAGGTGGGCCATGGGGTTCCAAGGGCCAGAACCTGAGTAAACTGAATCTGAAGCTGGTTATGCTGAAGACTGCTGCTATGTTTTATTGCATGGTTTCTGTGCAATAGCAAATTTCCTTCTATTTGCCATTGCATTTTTGCAATGTGTGAAAGATATTCTATCCACAGTCTGCCCACTGCCATTGACACAAATACTGCTAAAGCTATGACATAGAAAATTTGCTTCCTCTGTTTTGTTTCATATTCTTACATCTTAATGCCAGTTTTATGAAAATTTCTAAATTTATTAAAATAAAGTGGCCACATTTCTTTCCTTTTTCTCAACCTCTATTTGAGTTAAGTAGAATTTTGGTCTCACAGCAGGTATTTCTCAATTGCACTGTATTTTTCTGCTCTGTACTTTTTCTCCCTTCTCCCAGGCACTTTACTTTTCTAATAGCTGCAAATCTGATGTTGCTACACACCTCTATTTAAAAGCTCTGTAGGGCTGTTGTTTTGCTGTTGTATTCAATCCTCCAATCAACCTAATTCTTGATCGCACCTCTTTGTTTTATCATCTGCCCAGTGCAACTTTCAACTGCTCTTCAGCTTTCACATACACCCTACCAAAGAGTTTTCCTGAAGTCAAATTGCCCGTAGTTGGTCATTTTTCCTGTAGCTATTTTGAGCTTAATCATATAGAGAACTGTTTCTTCAGCTTGCCAATCCCATCAATGAATGCAGTGTTCTCTTATGAATTGCACTTAAAGGTAAGCTATTCCTCAGAAGTTTCATCTAAGTGTTTCTTTCTATGGAGTTATTTTTTCCACATCCTGACATCAAAAGTGTCAAGTAACCTGTCTAGAATTTGTTTTCTATGGGTTTCCTCAAACATTTCTTCTTTAGTACTTGACTTTGCAACTGTTTCAGGCTCTGCAAGTAGGAATTTTTTTGTTTATTCACCAGTCTCATTCTATGCAACTGTTTCCAGTATTTAATTCCATAGGCTGACCATTTCTGGTGTCAGTCTGAATATCAGACATGCCACAATTGCCTGTCTTGTACTAGACTGATGGCAGGAATGGGGACCTGCAAAGGAAAAAGTAAACTAAACAGAATCCGATTAAGACCCTTTTAAAGCATGTGTTAATCTCGGAAGTTCAGCTAAGCAAGGAAATATCTTAGCTTTAACTCCTTCATTGTTTTTTAAAGGCATAGATCATTACTTACCTCACCCTTCATGACGCTATACAAATAGAACATAATTGACAGTTTGGACACACTTACCAGATAATTATAATCTAAATATTTATTCTCAAGTCATACTCTTTTTCCTGTACTTTTGAGCATGTCATTCTTTTTGATATTTTTATGTGATGCAGTTAGAGAAAGGAAACTTCCACCTCTTACATCTCAACATATATGTTCCAATCATATTGCTTCATTTACATGAAATTTAAAGTTCCGTAAACTGTGCAGACTTTCATGTTCTAGAAGGATATTTGGGAAATTGAATTTTGTATGGTTAGAGATTTTGTGTGATTAACAAATCATGACTATGTCCTTTCATGTTCTTTCAAAAACATTCCAATGAAAATTTAAAAAATATATCTGTACATTACAAGACATTAATTTTTTTTTTCTTTTTGATTTCTTGGCTGTTTCAATTTTCATTGCACATGCTGCCATTTAAATCAAAAGTTCTCTGCTATCTCTATGAGGAAAAAGTAGTTTTACATTTAGTTAACAGAAATGTAACTCAGATTCTAAAGCCACATAACTGCTGCCAGTTCAGTATTAAATTAAGTCAAATGTTTCATCTGTTCACTTCTTACTCAGTTATCACCTCAGAATTCTCTCAAATAATAACACTTTTATACATAATTCAGGTAGATTCTATGAACTGAATCCAATTCTGTAGCGTGAACTCTGGTCAGCTGGTGAAAAGCAAAGATTGGATTTCTCTGCCCCCAGGTGAAATATAAATTTCCCTAATTTAAACCAATTTCCTTTTGATTAAAATTGCACATTTAATCTTGCCAAAACTCTGCTGGAAAGGGGAAAATAAAAAAGGACATGAAAATTTAGGACATTATGACAAACATGAAGCTGACATTTGCAGACATGAGCAAGACATAAGGAGAGTTATATTTTTGCCAGTTTAAATAAAGATTTTCACTGGAGAAATTATACAAGGAATTTAAGGACCTTTAGCAGGTCTGAGAAGACATGAGTACATTGACAGAATTGCAAATCACACTTATCAGCTCACTTCAGTTAATATTATCTCAGTAAGGATATTGCTCACCACCCTTTGGCCCTGTTCAAGCAATCTTTATGGTTCTAGTCTCCAGTTTCCACCTGGCAAGCTCTCCCCCATGAATAATTATTGTCATTTTGTCCTCTGACTGTGCTGAATTCAGTCTCCCTTATATTTTACCTTTATTTAGTGCCTCCCCTTGCTGCTCTCTCTCTCTATATATATATATATATTTTTTTTTTTTTGAGTCTGATAGAATATCCAATTATTCTGTCATGGAGTTCAGGTGGAAGAGGGTATACAAATGAGATTTTAAGAAAAATCTATAAAAGAAAAGACCTCTTTCAAATAGCTGTGATCCATGTCCTCTAAATTACTATGTGTGTGGTCCGGTGCTGCTTAAGCAACAGTGACTTCTGGTTGTAAATGGGAATAGTAAACCTCCTTACAGGTGTCAATTACTGCATTGATAACATCAAATCAGGGTGTTACTTTCAGGATGGCCTGCAAGTAATGCTGAACTGAAAAGCAAGTAGGACAGAGCACTGCAAAATATCCAAACTTTCAAACTTGTGTGCTTTTCATTCACTGATAATATGGATTATCTAGTAAAGAAAGAGGGGGAACACAAACTGACATGAATTCTTCCCTTTAAGATTACTTTTCAAGTTCATTCCAAATATTTTTAGTTTGAAATCAGTAAAAACTAAGAAGTTGTGTTACCATTACAGAAACCTTTTTTTCAGTCAAGCCAGTCAAAATTGATTTGAAACTGAAAATTGAATTATAGTTCTTCACATCATTTTTAAACATTTTGAAAGTCTGTGTTAGATTTTTTTTTTTAAGGAAAACTGGACACCTTCAGTTTTACAATTTTTCCATCTCGTCATGGAAAGACTAGTTCAGGTTACAAAATGAACAAGCTTTATAGTCTGATTAATTCATGTTTCCTTGTGATGACTAAAACTCTGCCATACTATTCAGACTATTCAATTAATGAGAACCGTGTGTCTGAATTAACTGTATAGATGTTGTTTGTCAGATTACTTTGATAAATCACCCTGCACTATAACTTATCTGCTTAGTTGTAGCAGGAGCTCACAATCACATCTACAAGGAAAAATTAAAACCATATTTTTTCAAATAATGAATTTAGAAAATAAATTATCTGCACCACTGAACAGAGCCAGTAGCAGGTATGGTACATGGCATTTCAACAGAGAATTACCAACAGATCCCATTTGTGCTATAACATCCAGCTTCTCATACAAGTTAGGCTAAAACAAATGCCTGGATTCTGCTTCTTCCATATGCCTCCCTGGTACACACAACCCTATCCAAGAATGTGTGAAAAGTGACACATTGGATCTCAGTCACAAAAGGCCCTCCCCACTTGTGCTGGAACGCCTCACTGAACATGGGGTTTCATTTCTAACACTCATTCTCCCCAGATAATCCTGCTGTTTTATTTTCAAGCCTGGTTTATATCAATATAGTCATAATCAAAATTATTGCTTAAATCTGAGAGTTTAAAACATCTGTTAAACATAGACGTTGGTGCATGACTGCATGAAAGCTGAATTCTTCATGTTATATTTCAGGTAGAGAATCTGAAAACCTATTTCAGTAACAGTCCCAATGCCAACACACACATAATAAAATCTTTCTACTTACTGCTAACAGCAGTGGTTTTAGAGAGCAATCTTTCGCTCACTAAATTACTGAATAAAAATATTTTTGGCTTCAGTGATCATGGTGATTCCAGTTCCTAAATAAAAATGTCCTTCTCTGGACTTAAATAGGATGGAGAGAGTGAAAACAATTTCTCAATTGCCATCCCCTGGTGTGCTACTGGGAAGGTAATTTCCCCTGAGACTAGACAAGACTATGTGGGAACTGGTGATTAGAAGATCCAACTTAGAAATACAATCACACTAGAAATAAATTACTTCTAAGCAGTCAATCCCTGGCAAACAACCACAAATGCAAACTATGGGAAAAAGTTATTTTTTCCCAAACTTCTTCATAAAAGTAAGTGGCAAGTACCTCTTAGTGTATAAATAACCGTTTGTGTGTTTAGAAATCTTTATGAGCATGTACAAAAATTTGTAGCCAAGTGAAGGAGCTCACAGAAGAGAGCAGTGTGCTGGGCAGACGATGGGCCCAAGGACTTGCCTAAATCAAATCCTTAATTCTTCCCTAAAGTGCAGCCTTCTGTTTACACTGGTTACTTGGTATTCCTGTTCTGTGGATAGACACAGTCCTCCTCGAATGGCAATGTGCCCTGTCGGGAGACAGAAGCCAGGATTCTGCCCGCTGTGCTACCCGGGGCAGGCTTGTCTCTGCAGTCACCTCAGGCAGAGCTTAGGCAGCCAAGAGTGCCTGCCTTAGCTTTCAGGTGGCTCAAGATTAATGAAAGGAACCTCAACCCTATTCACAAGTTCACAAGACTCCAAAAGAACAAAATCTTGATGAGTTATTTATGTAAAGTCTAATTTGAACAGTTTACTACCTATATCTTGTTCAGTACATGACTTAGCTTCATCATGCGTGCCAATCAGACAAGAATATGACTTTAAGAACACTGCAGTTGACGTTAATCAGATATTTTATTATTATATGCTAGATATTTGACTAGTACAGGGAATAAAACACACGGTATGGCACAAAAGAGAAACTGTAATATTCAGCTTAAAGGTTTGTTGAAATTTTGAAATTCTTCTCAGGTTCATAAACTCTTTCAAGCAAATATGAACCAAGAGATGGCTCAGGTTTAAGAAACAGAGAGACAGTGCTGTAAGCAGAAACAAGATGCTCTACAACATGGAAGCTGATGTAGTATGAACAACTCCTTTCGAATAAGAATTTATCTTCAAGTTTGAACAGTTTATTATTATTAATATCAATGTCTGACAACAAAGAGAAACAGCATACTCCCAAAAAAAATTTTCCCATCCTTATCTCCTCTAAGAGGAAGATTCATAGAAGCAAATATTAAAATATAAATCAAGAATCATTTGGGCTTTATTTTCATATAAATGCTAAGATGAAAATTCTCTTTCTGTTGATATTATCTCAAAGACAATTATTATTTTACACATGAAGCTAAATTTGTTTTAAGCTGAAGTAGCAGATATAAAGTGACAAAAAACCCCCATAATGGTAAGATTACTTATATTTATTAATGCAAAGATGAAAAACTATTGCATTAATTTTATAGTGATTACAAATCAAACTAAAGGTAAAAGAAAAAAAAAACCATGGATTTTTTTTTTCTCTTTCTACTCAGTTTTCAGTTTCATTTTGCCCAGGACACAGCCAACAAGTTATCTCTTCTAGCACATTAGAGTGTTTTGTGCAGCCATCCATTTGGTCTCTGAGGAAAAAGCAGTTTAGTTAATTTTCCACACGTGGATAAACCTATTTGTGATAACCTAGTTCAGAATGGGAATTGCCTAGCTCTATTTCCACTAGACTGAGAAACTATATCTAGTTCCAGATTTCCTATTGAAGAAATAGAAGAATCATTTAGTGTTTTCCTATATCACTCAGATCCAGACTGTACCATGGATCTGAGTCAACTTCGCATCCAGGATGCATGGAATGAACATTATTGGAGTACTAGGAATGTACAAGATGGAAAACTCCATGCTCTTATTTAATTCTAATTTATTTCAACATCACTCCTTACCCTTTACTTGATGGTAAATAATTACATTTTTTATTAACATAGTTACACGTGAAAATTTCATGCAGAAATTTCCAGATATTAACTGTGTATTCTGCACAAGGGAATTGTTTCCAGGAAAACAACAGTGAAGTTCAAAGTTACAAGTACTGTTTTTCACATTATTTGTGTTTTCAAAAAAGATGTCTTATAGTCCATTTTGTTATGCTCTCTTGCATACAATCCTAATTTTGATACATAACACAATTTGGAATCACTCATTAACACATTTAATGAGGTAATGAGATTTAGTATTTCCAAACTTTGTATTTTATTCGTTGCTCAACTTTTTTCAAATAAAAACTGTTCTGTATCATTTTAACTGCATGCATAACTACCATTTGCCCAATTCTATATGAAGTTTGATTTTAGGGAGTCTTCTGCAAGCAAAGTCTGAAGAAGGATTGGTGGAAACTAAAGGTGAGGCACTAATTTTTCTTGTGCACCAAAATAAAGGAATTAGTCATTAAATTAACACAAGTGTCTTCTTTATGGTGTTCAAATAATGCAATGTCGGAGAGATTCCCTATCCCACGTCATTGCAGGCATTAGACCAGCTAATCCCTTTCAAAGGCTGGTGAAGTTGTAGCCTAAGGCCACGATTCTGCTTTCTCAGTTTTTATTCCTTCTGCAGCAGGCACAGAAATATAGTGAATGCATAACAAGAAGAATGAAATAAACATCACTTATTCCAACTGACTTTAAAAAAATTGCATAATCTGGAGTTCCTAGGCTTTAGGAGAAGCCGCCACTTCTGTAAAATGCAGTCTCATATTAAAATTTACATTCAAATGTGACTTTGCTTTGAAATTTTGTTCTGTAAGATGGCTATTTTGGCTCTGATTTGCTGCATCCCACTCACCTTCCAGCACAAACATGGACACTGCAAGTAAAAATATTTTTTTTCCAGTTGCTAGGATGGCAAAGAGTACAGGAACTAAAAACTCAGGCTATTGCAGACATACTGTGACTAGCATGATGAAAAGACTCATTTTATTTCCTTTCTCCAAAATTTTTTGCCTCCTGCTTGAGAGTTCAGTTGTGGTCACTGAATACCAGATCTTATAGCTCTGAAAAGGTTGTTATGATAAAACCTGCATCAAGACATACATTAATGAAAAATATATAACAGGACAAAGTATCAGTGCAAAATAAATGCAAACAGTCATGGAAAGAATAGGAAGAGTTGCCTCTGACAAAAAACCCATTCTGTCCTTTCTAAACATGCAGCAGCCAGTCTTCCAGCTCTCTCAAATTAGCAAGATCTTGTAATTCTTCAGGAATGCAAGAAGCTCTCTTCCTTAGCTTACATTCTTCTACAGAGGGATAATCTCATGGAAACACCAGTAATTTTTACATTCAGATGATTGTTTTTCATTAAAGATAACATTTATTTAGGATCCATCCATAGATATAATAATTTATAGCTGAGGTTAAACCACGAGACACAATAAAGTTCATTCTAAGACAGAATTCCTGGTCTTTTATGGGTTTTGAAAATTTCTGGCCCAAATATCAGTCTGTGTCTTCTGGTATCACCTGGAAGAGAGGAAGCATTTGAGGGAACAGACTTTGTCCTATTTACAGCCCAGTGTTGGAGGAATTCAGGCTAGTTTTTTGAGGAATTCAACAATGTACTAATAAAAAAATGCATGGCTATAAGAATTTAGGAGAGAAAAATAATATTATTTCTGTCACATATAGTGTTGACCATGCTTATCTAAGCACAATTTTGTCTTGTCAAAATCATCCTAGACTTCTGACATATCTATGTAGTTACTTTTTAACACAACAGAAGTGATTAATCTGAAAAGATAATGAGGTGGGGATAATGCCTTCACAAGATCTATTGTACAGATTTTGTTAATAGTGTTTTTACCCCTACACACTGCTCACACCAGAAATCTGCTTGTACCACATAAAAGATGCTGGAAAGCAGATCTGGCTAAGAGTGATCAGACAGAGCTATTTCTACAGTTTTGCCTCTGGTGTTTCCCGTACCTTAGTCCACATGAGATTTTTCTTGTCTTTATAGCAAATATAGCCCTTCAAGTAAACAAAAAAATTGCTGCCATGGACTTAACCTGAGTTTCTTTATGACTTATGTTAATCAAATACCTGCAAAATTATTGTGCTCTTGAACTTCCACAGTGCTTCCCTTTCTGGTAGCTATGTCCTGAAATCAAGCTTTGCATTATTTTGCTGCTTGCTCTGAGAAAGTTCCTTCACTTTTCTATCAGGGCTTATTTGTCAACATGTCCGTCTCCTTTTAAATTTTTGCCAGTATTATTTCTGTTTATTGGATTTTTATTCAAATGAAATTTGTAAATACCTGAGATTACTAAATATCTTGGCTGAGACAAAGCCTAGCACCAGCTCAGATGAAATAGCCAAAAACATTTAAAAAGGGATGCATAAGTATAGTCAGGCTCAAAGAAATATGATTTTATGATACTCTTGCCTTTTCATTTTGTGTCCTATCTCATTCTTATTACATATCCTGTCACGTTAAATAATGACTCTGAGCAATCACACCTACTATCTCCAAAACAAAAGTGTTCCTCACTTGTGTTTCATTAAGCCAGGGCAAAGATCCATCAGGATGTATTATGTATCAGCTATGACTTTCAAATTCTGTCTTTTCTCAGGATTCTGTGATGCTTGGTTCTAAATGAGCTCCACAAGAAGAATGTGGCCCTTTATGAGCTTAGTAGGTTTTTTGGTGCAGTAAACATTATAAAGGAACCCAGAAAAAATTCCCAATACTTATATGAGCAACTAAACCAAATTAAACACTGGGTTTTGTCATTCAGAAGAAAAAAAAAAAAAGCAAGCTGCATTTAACAGGTAAACTTCTAATACTGTCATTTTTTTAATAAAGCACACTTTCTGTGGAAGGTTTTCATTTTCCTAATATATTATGGTGATACTTTGTGTGACTCATAATGTAAATGTTTGTATTTCACATCAGCAGCATTGGTGTGAAACATGTACTGCAAAGAAAATACTTAGTTTCTCAAAGTCCTCCCCTTGACAGCTTTTGTAAGCAAAACCATTTTTTTCTTATATGTACAACACCAGTCACTATCCCTATATTAGAAAAAAAGCGATTTTTAACAGAATAAACTCTGAGTTTCATTTTAATTTTTTGCCTTCAAAATTATATAAACCATGAATATCTCTAGTCTCTTTCAGAGGCTGATAAAACTCTGAAATTCCTTCTCACATTTCTTTCTTCCTCTCTTTCTTCTGGTATATTGGTGATCAGTGCTTCTCAGCATGAGATATGTAGTAGATATTAAAGGAGGAGCACCTCAATTTGCAAAAGCAAATGTTCCTTGTCCTCAGAACCATAAAATTTCAATTGGAGCAATGTGATGACAAAAACATTTCCTATTCTTTCTGACACAATATTTTTAATATTTCACAAATTGCAAAATAAAAATAAAATTTCAGCACTGGATAAAGCATCAGAAAATATGTCATGCTCCCAAGAGATGCTCTCCTTTAATTGTGTTGTATCTTAAAAGGAAATACAGAAATCGTATGGGATTCAAAACATTTTCCTGGAAGCAGTCATATCAGAAGAGCAGAGCAGTTGTGGAGACATTTTATCAGGAGTAGACAGTGGAATATTGCACCACTTTTCAACAAGACCCATAGACTGACGGGGGATAGTTGGTCCACTTCCTAGAATGTCTTTTTTTCCAGCATGGGTCTTTCCTGTTAAGGCTGGTGTTAAGAAACAACATGGTTTTCACAATCAATAAAAAGGGGGTGAAAGGCGGGTTTGTATTTTTTTTTTCAAGATGCAGACAGTACCACCACAAAGATACCCCAGTGTCAGCTAGATATGTCTACCTAAATAAACAACTTCCTGTTCCATGTGAAGCCAGACAAGGCTGAAGACAATCTGTACTAATAAGAAGCACAATATCCAAGACGGTTGCCAAGAAACCTCATTTTCCACCTTAAAGCATCAATAGGCTATTGCCAATGCAGAGAATGGGATTGCTTTAAATTGGATACCATAAAAAAGCCCCAGATTTATCTCATAAGATCGTTTTAGAAGAGAATTTTTTTTTCTGTTCAAGCAGAATACAGAATGAAACTTGAAATTTTAATAGCACTGACTATGAAATATATCCTATTTCATAAGTACCTACTCATCTTCAGAAGGATTCAAGATTTCTTCAGTCTTACATAAAGGGTAAATTCATCTATCTGTTCTTTCTTAGGCTCATTAAGAAAAGGAAGTAGAAACTAATTCATTTTACTGAAGTAAGACAAATTGACTTCAAATAATAGAACAAATTTGTTTTAGGGATGACCTGAGAAAATTACATGGTGATGTAAAAACATTTGATTAGCCTCCTTTGAATCTGTTTTCACTTAATCTCTGAACCACACCAGTTGACTGTGCATGGCACTTTCATCAGAAAATCAACATGTTTTCTTTAAGAGAAAATGGAATGAGACAAAAATATGCAAATAATAGAAGGCAAAACATGGCTTGGTATATTATTTTAATAACAAGACATTCCAGTGATGAGAAGGAAGAAACAATGACTAATTGATAGTGCTATTTTCATTTGCTGTGTTCAACAAAGGAGTTTAGATGTGGACAAGAAGCAGTAGCCAAAGCACAGAAGAAAACAAGAAATTTCACCAAGTAAATAAACAACAGAGGTGGCTCCGGCATTCAGATCTTCTAGGAGAGGGGTTTATGCACATGCAAGGAGGGCATCTGTTTAAGAATACCACAGATCTATGAGTTGTAATTTTTATTATGCATTGCTTATTGACATTTTTTTCCTCTGGTTTATGTCTTGGAAGCCACTACTAGTGGGCAAACCAGAATATTTAAAATAGAGGTACTCCAAGAACACCAATGGCAAACATAGGAAAGGGAATATGGTTTGTAGAAAGAGGACATTATGTCTGTGTGCAACAGAATTTTAATCTTCAGTAACACTCAAGACATAGTTCTGCAATTTACATTACATTTTTTAATAAATAAAATTCAAAGCCAGCACTTCTTTAATTTAGGCACTAAATGCTCAGCTATGCTCCAAAAAGGAATCCTGATGTCTATTTTACAGTACTTCTTGCTTCTCATCTAATATTTTTTATCTGGGTCAGATGACTTCCTCCCAGGTTAAACTTCTTGTTCATCATCAGGAAAGCTTAGTTTTATGGAATAAATGGGTGGGTGTCTCTGCAGTCCAAGTTTAGGCATCTCTCTAATAGAACTCTAGGAAGCCTGAAAAGTTAATTTTGATCACAACCAACACTTGCTTTCCACTCTATTATTTAGCTAAATAAAACACTTAAAATAAGACATATTAGCTTCTTCTCAACCTGAGGAAATTCAATAATTTCCCACAAGGTATTCTAGAAACAGTCTTCTCTGCTCATATTAAAGCAGAGCAATTCTCCAGTAAAACACACACAAGAGCCATGGTGACAAAGATCCTCGGTTTAACAAAGAGATCCTAGTGCTGGGCAGTTCTCTATTTGTCTCCAAACGATGTTTAAGAGGAGAATTAGCATTCTGAAATGAAAGTTATTGTGCAAACGGTTAAAGACTATTAGTTCACTGGGGGCTTGTTCAATGTTTTACAACTTGGGCTCCCAGCATCTACAGGGAAGTAAGATTTCTTCATTGTATTATCTTTAACAAATAGCATTTCAAATGATGCTTCACAGAATCTGAACACCTTCCACACTGAGCTGATAACAAATCAGCAACTGCTGGTGCAAAACAGCTAACACAGAAGTGTGATGTAATGGAGCTTCAGAAAAGGGAGGAGGGATTGGTGAAGCGAGATGCTGGTGAAGTAATTGTGAAAGGGAAGAAAATTAACAATGGGGTGGTGAGTAGGTGAGCTGGAGATGGGAAAGGTTAAAAGGCAAAATCTGCAGCGAATCTGCTGCAGCCACCATAGACATAAAGTAACTGGTAAATGAAATTAGGTTAAACCAGCTGAATTATGTGTGACTTACAGTCTGATGCAATAATAAGCACGCTGTGAACTAGTTTATCAAATGTAGTTTCAGGAAATTATTTTAAAATTTTAATCATAAATTCAAATATACTTCCAAAATGTCCAGGATTAATGCCAAGGAGGAGATTATTTTCTACTAGGTGTCTAAAATCCAGACAGGAAGTCAAAATACCTTCCAGAAGACTTCCAGGCTGAAAGGCAAAGTGCCAGCACGAAAATCAGGTCAATACTGATTTTTCACATAGCTCAGCATTATTCCCACTCCCACTCCTGCCTCTGATGTGCTCACATCTTTCCGGAAAGGAATACAGTTTAAAAGTCCAGTGTAAAACTTCAAGTAAACAAATACCTGTTTTCATACTGAACACTAACTAAATCACATACCATTGGTATGGTATTAGTGGCCTTTAGAGTCCCAGTGTTAAAATATTCCATGCAGATCAACAAGATAAGCATAAACAAGGAGAGTAACTCAAGAATGTTGTTAAAAAAGCAGATAATGTTTGTATGCAGTTTGAAAAAACTGCTATTTAGAATTCTGGACAAGATTCCCAGCTAAGTTAGGTAAAAACAGTAGAGATTTTAGTTCCAGAAAACTGCTAGAATGTCTCAGGTTTTTTCTGAGGCAATACATGCTTCCACAATGCTATTCCCCTGTCCTTGTCTCTCCCCTACCCTAGCGAGGTCATGGACTTCCTACCTTACAGAGCCATCAAGGGCCAGCCCTCTGTGTAAAGTGAAGGTTTGTGTGGAAGGGTGCTCTGATGAGGGAATTAGTGTGGATTGGCCAAGATCACTGGTGCCAGTAGTAGCCAAGTGAGGTTATCCCATCAGGGTAGGAGGCAGTCCCAGGAGGGGTTTTATTATCTGATGCCTGATTTTATCCCTGTGAGTTACACTTGGTGAAATTTATACTGGCACATGTGGAAAGATGGTGACACTGAGCAGCATCAGAATGGATTTCTCAGTCTTTTTGCCTGTGCTGGAGGCCTGGCAAGGCTGCTGGCTGCAGCAGCAACCACGGCCAGTAGGCAGACTGGAGTGTATATAGAAGCCTTGGAATACCAACAGCATCTGTCTCCCTTCACACTTGACTGTCCTTTACCCTTCTTCACCATCCACTAAACAGGAGGGTCTCTGCTGAGACATGATGGTAGAATTTAAATTTTGTTTCCAGTGCTGAGGATGTGGGAGCTGCTCTGAGATGCTCTGCTGGCAAGACAGCTTTCTGTGGGACTGCCTGGTGACTAGAGGCCAAATGATATTATCTCTTTTATTGCATTTGCCAAACACAAAGTGAAAACTAAGATAATTCTTTTTTAAGGAGATTTACTGCAATTATACCGCAATGAATTTGGTTGGGAAATGACATTTAATACTGTAGAAGGGCTTTAAACTCTGTAAAACCATGGTAGTAATGGAAACAGTGAAGACATTGACCAATGTGGTCTCGTGGAAGGTGTTCCTGCCCATGACAGGTTGGAACTAGATGATCCTTAAAGTCTCTTCCAACCCAAACCATTCTGATTTTATGAGTATTCCCATTCTCTTTGGAACTGAAACTTACTCCCAAACAGTCTCAGAGTTCAGCCATAGTGACCTTGACTTGGATAGGTCATTCCAGGCAGGACTCCTGTAAAGTGTGTGACTTCTAGGTATCTGTTCCAAGTTTATTTTTATTTTCTTAGTAACCTGAGACAGTGTCTTTTCATATTGAAATAGCAGCTAAGGCAGGTTTTACACATATTTATGCTTCTATTTCTAACAGCTGGATTAAACTGAGGTTCTTTGAACTGGTTTACTTCGGAGGACTGAGAAAACGTAACCTCTCTGAAATCAGGAAGTGATCATCTGAAATTGTTACAGAAAGCATACTTATAAAACTATTTCCTCTTAATTGACCAAAAAAAAAAAAAACAAAACCAAAACCAAACCAACACAATCTAAATATTAGTTACTTTATCCCATAAAAATTGATCCAAATACACAAATTTCCACTGTCTGTTCCTGTAACTTTGTGTTTCATTGTGTAATTATTTGAAGACAGTTTTTCGTTTTGTTTTAGCTTTGCATAATACTACACATTACTTTATACAGCAGGATAAGCACTCTTCAAAAGAAAGTGTTATATTAGCAAATTTGAACATCACAATTTTTTTTAAATGCTGGAGTCAATTTTACTCAATCATCCTTAATTTATTCCTGTCGAATATGTATGCAGTGTCTTCTGTCTAGTCCCCATTTCCAACAACTTGCCCAAAGTCTCCTAAAGCTTTGCAGCAGGAAGTTTGTGAGAGGAAGCCAGAAGGGTCAAGAAGCCACTGTGAAGATGGAGGCAACTGAAGGAGTCCTTTACCTGGTCCTCTGGAGGTCAGCACATGGACAACATTGCCCTGAAAAAAGTTGTGGTTGAGGTAAAAAGATTTTCTGATTCATATTTTCCCTTTCAGATCTCATTAGACCCCACCCATTTGTGATGCCTGTTATAATTTAAGAGCTGCTTCCTTAAAGAAGGTTGCAGAGGGTACAGTCATGAAGGTAAAACTCACTTTCAAGTGAACTTTCACTTGACAAGATTGACTATAGACGTGGGAAAGAAATTGTTTTCTATACATTTTCACCATTGGGCTTAGGAAGACCCTGGCATTTTAAATGTTGCCACACAGCTTGCCACAATCACTAACATGCCAGAAGCAATTACAGGATCTCTTAACAAAAGGAAAAGAAAAAAAAATCCCATATGTTCTCAGATTCTGACCATTTCTTCTATATCATCAGTAACCCCAAATATTCTTTTCTTTGTGTTAGAGCAGTTTTTTCCATTATTTCCATACCTGTTTCTAACACAGACCACAATCCAGATTTTTCCTAAGGAGCATCCAGTCTAGCCTTTTTCTATAAAATCTGGCTGTAATTTATTTATTCCTCTCCTAAGTCCTCATTTCCTCCCTTTTCCCACTACTGCATTGTGCAAAAGATGATGTAACATGTCTATTCTTAACCTCAGCTATGTCTGTGACACTGTTCTTTTTTCATGCTGGGGGACTTAGCTATGTATGTTAGCTTTTTCCAGACATAAGTCTATTTCCTTTCCTTCTTCCACCCCCCCTTATTTTCTCAGAAACTAGGAATGTGACCTAAATGCCTTCTTTTTTTCCTTGTCCTTACTGAACTGTTGCCACATTAAACTATTTGATATTATAGGTCTTACAGTAAGCCGCAGGAGCTCACTGAAAAATAGCTTTGTTCAGTACAAACGCAGCTCTTTCTCCAAGAGGCTTTAACTGCTGAATAGACAAGAGACAGAGGGCAAGAAAAAGGACAGAACATGCAGAAGACTGAGCTCAGTGATGGTGTGCAAAAGACTGTGTTAGCTCATTTTCCTCCCTAAATCCAGATGTGTCTTCATTAGAAGGGGAATTGGTTACAAGAACAAAGGAAGACACGACAAGATGAGACGAGGCAAAGATGAGGGAAGGCAAGGCAAAGCAAGGAAGATATCTTCATGTGAAAAGTGTATGTTGGGGATTTCATTCCAAGGAATTTGATGGGATTATACAGATACTGAATCTCAGAATAATAGTCTCTTTCAAGACTACAAATAACTTCTGTTAATAAAATAATAGCTGTAGATTGCATTTTCAGACATGTATGCTTATGCTGCTTCCATGCTGATGTAATGGTGGTAATATTTTTTCAAGAAGGATTTGATCTACGAGGGATACAAAGTTCAGCTGAATTTTGTGTTAGAAACTTTGCATGCTAATAAATTGCAGTCTGCCTTCTAGGAGCAGTGCTGGTGTCCAGTAAGAGGTGGAAGAAAAGTTGTTTAGGAGATAATGGCTGAAAAGGGGTTGTGAAGTAGCCATTACAGCACTGTTTGCTGGTAAATCAAGCACACTGGTCTCACACATTTACTTCACTGACTTGACAAAAGTGCATAACAAATTTTTACTGATGTGGTCATGACTGACTGCAAATCAGCATTATCTGTTTCCTTTCTTCTCCAAGGTTCCCTCCAAATTCCTGGGCATTCCTGGGCACTCCTGGCATGTGGACATCTCAGAGCACCTATTGAGGGGAAAAGCACAGATTCCCTCCCTAGCCAAGCACAGCCCTCCTTTGGTGGTTACAGACTCAAGTGCAGAACGACATACTTCTTAAAAGGATCTGATCAGTCCCATGAAAAACAATGCTGCTTATAGCTAATTATAGTTTCAGGTTCTTTGCTGAACCAAGTGCTAAGCCAAGGATTTGTCAGTTCAAATATCTAGGCTGATCTCCAATACCACAGTGTCTCAGGAAATAAGAAATGACTTCTCAACAAAGATAATGATTGCCCACACAAATTCAAATGTTAACTGTAGTCAAGAGAGTGCAAGAAAGCAACCCACAGAATAATGTGACCTGCTATAGGTGAAGTTAAAACAAGTTTTGAACTGACATATGAACAAAAACATAATTTCCTTTTTTCTAAAGCTCTGCTTTGATACTCTATTTATTACAAAATTCACTGATCTTTTATAAAATTGCTATAACTTTTAGAGTTAAATGCTATTTTTGCTATTTTAGTTTATAGCTTTGCGTGTGCCAAATCCAAACTGTGTAATCAATGAAAGAGAAGTCCTCTGCAACAGCAAATAAACAGAAATAAGTAAATAAAATAATTAATCAAATAAATAAAAGCAACAATAACAGTTATATGAGCAATCTGAAGCCATTTCAATTATTAATCATACTAAAATTCTACCAAATACAAATGTTTAAAGAGTAGAACCATTTTATAAAGGGACACAACTGCCAAAGCTGATGACAGAAATGAAACAAATAAAGTTGGAATGGAATAATGTGCATTTAATCTTTCCAAGAGAAAAATCATCTAATGTACAGTTGGCATTTCCCCAGCCATGAAGTATCTGTGCTGTCCTCAAGCCAATGGAGTAATTTTCCCAACAATAAATACAGTATCTAAGTAAACACGCTCTTATAAACTGAACCTTCAACTTCAGTGTTTCATTATTAGTAACAGAAAAGTTCAAGATGACTTTGGTTAATATGGAATAGTTTAACTCAGCCAGTAGAATAAGATTGGGGTCTGCTGTCGGGAATACATGGAGAGAAGATGAGACAAAAGTTGAATCATCTGCAACACTTCTGTGAGGTTTACCCTGTAGACAAAAAGACATACTCCAACATAACATACCTGTCTGCTTGCCACAAGCCAGACAATGAAAACATAACAGAGCATGGAACTAAAGAAGAACTAGGGGATATATTTTTAAGGTTATATATGGATATGAAAACAAAGTTCCTCAAAATTAAACCATCTGTTCTGTTGGCATTTCAATGCCTGGACATAGCTTCCTGGAGGACTTTCTCCACAACTTTTTGCAGGGTTAAGCTGACTTGTCTAGAGTCCCTGATTTCTCCTTCTCTGAGGATGATTCACCCGTATTGGAAGGTGGGTGCAACACTTTCCTTGCTGTTCTGTGGCAATGGGGTCCAGCTTTGTAAGTTCCTCAGCCAGTTCACCATGCTGCACTCCACCTGGTCCCATGGACTTACACATGTTCAGTTTATTCAGGCTGTGCCAGCACTAATCACCTTTACCATGGGTAGTGTTTCTCTCCCCCCAGATTTGCTGCCAGGCACAGAGCTCTGGCAGATCCAAGATTAGCTCCAGGGTCTCTCATTCATTCCTGTAGCTGTGTTGCCCTTCCAGTCCTCAGTGGCAAAGCAACCTTTGTCAGCATATATAAATAACTCTTCCTGTAAGTCATGGGATTCTCTCTTGCCTTTGTCCACTATAGATCTTCTCTGTCTTCTGTTGTGTCTTAGATTATGGGAACTATTCTGCCAAAAGATCTAGTTTGTGTTAGATGTGATATATGAGTATTACCTTCAGTGTCAGTAACTGGAAAGCTATTCAAAACACGGTAAATGCTTCACAGTGGGGATGCCTCATGCATTGTTGCTAGACAATCATTTATTTTGAATGTTATATTCTGACCTATTTAAATTAATATTCAGGTGTTAAAGTGGAATATTGTATTCATTCTCTAAGTAGTACTTTGAGTATTCATTTTTAAGAAGTTAATTTTCAAACCAAAATTTGTAGTTCAATATGGAAAACCAAGAGGAAAAATCCATAGTTATTTCATGCAGAAATTAAATAAAATGTTTTCTTTTCAATAATCATTAATAATTTTCTGATGTTCTTAACACAGCAGAAAACTATCTGTACCTAGGGATATCTGTGATTTTGCCAAACTGCCCATCCTGAAAAAGTGAAGAAGACATACTAAGGCCATTATCTAAGCCTCAGGATATTATTATAATTAATAACATATTTCTGAAAATCGTCTTTAAAAAAAATTCACTCCCCATTACATCCCAAATGAAATTTTGCTTCAGTTGGATGCAAAACCAAAAACAAAGTAAAAAACAAACAAAAAGAGTTTGCATTTCTGCTAATTATATTGTGTAGTATTACATACTTGAATGTAGATTTAGAATTACATACTTGAATTTCATGCATATCATTACATACCTGAATGTAGATTTAAAAAGAGTTTGCATTTCTACTAACTATATCATGTGTGGTATGACATACCTGACTGTAGATTTAATGTTCTTCGTGATCTTCATGTGTGCACACTTACAGTGAACTCCTGACTGTAAAGACACAAATTTTTACTATCACTTTCTTCATATTCGTCATGCAATGAGAAGCACTATTTATGCTTACAATGAGTTTAATGAGTCAGGAGTTATAAAAAGCAAAGTTTTTTTTGCCTGCATCTCCACTGAACCTGCTGAGATGCAGAGGACCCTCCTTCCTACTGGACAATGTCCTGCAATGAACTAATAGATATGCACAAGTTCTAGACTTAAAACAGTTTTTTTGTTTTAGCGTATCTTTACTTATTTACACGGGCAAAGTGAGATAGTAGAAGCCAGACATTTTAGAACCTATCTGTGGTAAGTTTTTTGAATCATAAATTCAACATCTTACCAGATCCATCATCCAAATTTGAAAATTACATGTGTTAACTCCTGGACAAGAAACCGAGTAGGAATCTTAGGGAAAAAAAGACAATATCTACTACAAATAAAATCTTGTTTTATGTGAATAGAGAGAAAAAATTATAACGGGTAGGGTGGTATCATTTGTCATAAGAGGACACTGTATGAATGAAGTGTTTCTTTTCTTTGCAGCAAAGATTATCAAGAAAGGTTTTACAGCTATCTAAATAAAGAATAACTATAGCATTTTCCTTATAGGATGTACACATAGATATGTACACAAAATTTGTGACCTCATAATAGCCTAAGCACAGAAGGAAGGCATCATTTTTTAATGTCCATATAACAGCACTGGGAGTCTGAGCTGTGTCCATGGTGAGTGGCATAGAGATACTCATGTGCGATAAGAACTACAGAGCAGGTGGTGCTGCAAAGTGGCAAGGTGAATCTTACTGCACGAATGCTGCAACTAATCCTGTAATTTGCCTTTAGAAAAATAGAACAATCAGGAGAGGATGAGGGAAAGGAAGAAATAATTCACTAAAATAATTCAATAAAAACCACTGCAACCACTGAAGGATCAAAATACTGTACTATGAAAGATGATAGTGACAGAAGTCCTGGTTAACAAAACTAAGGAGAGTACCTTTCTGTTGCAGTCCTGAAGTTTCATGCTCAGTAAAAACTGTTCCTTAACCACAGCTGAGATGCAAGCAGGAAAACCAGTGTTATCAAGAGTGACTTCAAGTCAAGGGGTCTTTGCTGGACATGTCAAGTAGCCAAGAGTAGGCAGCGTGAGATAACTCGATATCTGGGCATTATTACTCCTGGATGAAATGTAGCAATGACTTATCTAAAAAAGATGGCAGTGTTCTTAATTTAGCAAGATTTCAGTCATGAGAGCAGAGCATAGCATTAATTATCAGCATACCTGAAACCTGAAGTGGTCGCTTTTAGCAATTATAAAGCAACTGTTGATAACTAACATGTGTTTAATGAGGAGTGTTTTAAAAAAAGGCAGGAATGGTTCATGCATGTCCCGTGGAGTAACCCATAAACCACAATTCAAAGGACAGGAAAAAAGTTTATTCTGGGTAGGAGGCCAGTGTAGTTAAAAGGAGATTTTGAAAGCCATTTGAAAAAGAATGAAAGATAACATTGAGAGGACTGGAGTACAGGTGCATGTCCATCTAGGTATCTCTCGCCAAAAAAAAAAAAAAAGAAAAAAACAAAACAGTGCAAAAATGTCTAACAGATATTTGACACTATATGTGGAAAGAGGTATGAGGTTGTATGTATCCCAGATGCTGTTGCTGCTGTAACAGCAAGTTTGCCATGTGTAGCAAGGAAAGATGTTAAGGAACATCTGTTGAAATGATGCATTTGCAAATCAACAGGCCCAGATAACTGACACCCAAGAGCCCCAAGAAAACCATCTGGGAGCTTTCAGAACCCTGTATGGGAAACTGAAGAAATTCCAAGTGATTGGATAACTACAGATGTAGTTCCAAGATTTAAACAGAATAAAATGAATAATCCTGTGAATTGCAAACCAGTTAGCTTAACTTGTATAAGAGCTAAAATAAAGAAATTTAAATAGATTCATGGATACATGCAAATAAAGATAAACCCTGGAATTTAAATAAGCCAGCTCTGTCCAAAGACAAAGGTCATGTCAGAAAAAAATTTGTGGTCTTTATTGAGAGCAATATAAATCTGGTTTCCAAAAGAACTAGCATAGTGTATTTGGAAGACAGTACATTCCAATGGTTTTCAGTCAGTATCGACTTATTACTTTATGACATTTTCAATATTGCATTATACACTAACAGCAGGATAAAAATTAAATTACTTGAAAACTGTCTTGTTGACAGAGCTTAACATACAATTTTAAAAGCTAATATGTAAAAGAGAAAGGATTAATACTATGAAAAGTTCTTGGACCAGTGTTAGCAAGTATTTTTAGCTTATAAAATCCTTCTGGTAAAAATAAAAATTTAGAAAAAAACTTAATGACAGTAAGTAATAAGAACAAGGAACTGAGATAAAGCATTCTAGATCGTTTTCTGAAATTGTTAGAATGCAACCAGATGTGTTCAATAAAACTAAACAAAAAGTATTACCTCTGGGAACATACCATGTGAACTATGGCGTGGGGTGCATTGATTTCAGAGCAGGAAAAAATGATGTAAACTCAGGTGTATGGGACTGCTGCATGAGAAGTTCTCAGTGCACCCCCTACCAATAAATCAGGATGGGAACAGTTTGTTGATTTGCTAATCATACATAAATAACCATTCATCAGCGAACCATATATCCGTGTCAGTTATGCAGCACAAACCACAGAGCCTGATGTGGAGGTGTCACTGCTCCAGCTGTGCTGGAGCCCTTGCAGCTGCCAGCACCCACTGGGGCAGCACTGGGGGCAGGTGCCCCACACACACCCCAAGGAGGGGCTCCCCACACCGCCCCAGGTCACCACCCCTGTGCTGTGGGTCCTTGGCTGGATGAAGGCTGTCTCTGCCCCACGGGCAGGACTGGGGATGCTGTGGGACAATGCTTGGCTCTGCTAACCATCCCTGCTCCTCCTCCCACTCCAAAGCCTCTGCCGACACTCCCTGCCAGGCTTCATTGTTCCTGTGGCTTGGTTCATGGTGCCTTCCTTTCTTTTCAAAGTCACTAGAGCTCACTGAATACTCTCCCAGTGGCTTATTTTCGTCCTGTTCTTTAACATAATCCTTTTAGTGTGTTCTCATTCTAGGGGTCTGGGTGTCCCATCACAGATACTGTTACCCTCCCCACACTAGGCATTGTTATCAGGGCATTTTGACACTGATTTTGTTAGGAATTTCAAGAGTAGCATAAAAATAGTGGAAAAGAACTGTAAAAGATATTTCTCCAGTTGTGCTTAAGGCAGCCGGATGGCAGATGTTGATTAAAGGTTGAATGAGTTGCCCAAAGGTCTTAGCAAATGTACATTTGGTTGGAATTTTTCAGGAAAAATAAGTGTAGTGTTTCAAAATACATACTTTGTTTTCTGTCTGCATCAGGGAAGGCAGAGTTGGGATAGCTGGCCTAGCTCTACAGTACAGCATTCATGACTTTAGAGCCCAATATTTACTAATAAATTAAGCTCAGAGAGCTAGTACTAATTGGATAAGAGGACATATGAATGAGGAGAATTTTGATTAAAAATTTTTATCTCACTGTACATCATTAGACATTGATCACAAAGTGCTAATCCTAAAGCTGAGGACGACAGAATCTTGGGAAAGTTGGATCAATGTCCAGCTGTGCACACAGCAGCCTACCAGGTGCCTGACTGAAGTATGCTGCACAAAATTTATATTGATCACTACTCTCTTTTTTTTTTTTTGGAGAGAACTTCCTTAGCAAACTTTCCTCTCCTTCTGTAGACTAATTTATCTTTCACTGATCATCTGAAATCTCATAGGTGACTCACTGATATAATTTGTATAGGTCTCACCTTTTTTTCACTATTAATGAAACATTTGTCTCATCTAGTTTTTATTAATTTCTATGCAAACTTTGCCAAAAAGTCTATTTTTGTCTCAAATTACCTGGTCTTTTATATATAAATAAAATTTAAGAGGCTTTGGAGATTTTCTCGATATTAATTTTTGCAAAAAATTCTACAAAAGCATTAAAAAGCCTTAAAATTAAATATTTTAAAATGTTTATGAAAAACAGACTCTATTTCTGATGTCTCAAAAAAAAATTAGAAAACCTGCAATCTAAATCAGAAAAAGAAACTGGTTTCACTTAAATAAGGACAGATGGTCATAGTGAGCACTGTTTTGTAAGAAAAGCTTTGCCAAAAAAATAGTGATAAAATACTGTTTACTCTATGATAGTGGGTGGCTTTTTTATTAATTCTGTGAAAGCATATCCTCATTTGAGAAATGACCAACAGACCATTAAAAATTAGAAGCCTTGCATTAGTCTCAAAATCATTTGACATAAATGGCAATATTCATTATTAACTGTGCAATATTATTTTGTATTTGAGTAACAAGGATTGAACTTGGAAATGTCAAGAAGTAACCAGAGATCTCATGAGCTGTATGAATATAGTGAATTGCAACAGGGAGGGGAATTGCAGCAGATAGTAGACAACAAAAAACAGGATAACTAAACAGCAGAGTAAACAAAATATTTGAAAGCGTAAGGAAAAAAATCAGTTTTTACAAGCCAATAAGCAATGTTGGAGTGAATTTGTATAAACTTTTGACTTAGTCTTACACTTTTAGCTGAGTTTAGATAGTTTATACTTTAAAATATTTATTTAAAATTTTTTTCAGGAGAAAAGAATTTACACGAGTAGCAATTCTGCATTAGTTAAAACTATCTGTGAAGTTATATGAAGTTATAGTGGTTTGAAAATTTTTAATCTTAGCAAATAGAACTTCAGAGCCATTACTGAAATATTTCACATCAGAATTATCATCTATTGAATTCCTTCCATTAAATTCCAAAACCATAGATAAGCAACTGATGGTGCATTTCTTCCCATTCAGTCACATTTCACAGTAAATCATTGGGGTTTTACCTTATTCTTAATTTATGTTTAAGATTCACTCCACTGTCTTTTGCTGAATCAATCAATCAATCAATCATCAGTATGCCATCACATTCTTCATTTATTACCCTGTAAATTAACCTTTAATTCAAATTCTTTGATATGTCTCTTTCTCATTCTTCAGATGTTCATTCTTCATATTCCCCTGTCTCTTTTTAGAAGGATGGCTTCTCACTCAAAGTAAATTTTTGCAGTTCTGTTTCTTTGGTACTTTTTAGGATAAAATGGAAAAGACTTCAGGTTTCAATGATTTTTTCTATTCTAATTTTAAGAACTCAGTTGTTGTGCTATATGCTGTGCTTCAATCTATAAGCAGACCATACAGAGTTCCAAGAAAATTTTACTGTTTAGAGATGTTGGCAGATTTTTAGTTCCTTTCTCTGCAGTGCACATAAGAGGAAAATGAAGTCTGCTTCTACTCTGCTGTGGAGTCCCAACACTGGATCCTATTAGCTGACATTAACAATCAGGAATCTAAGAGATATTGGTGGTAGGAGGCCTGCATCCATTCAATCTCCCCAGAAGACCTCAAAGCCACTTAATAACTATTCCAGATGGTTATCCTCCTCTGCAATGCTCTTTATTTCAATTTAGGTGACAATATAACTGCAATTCAAATTCAACCAAATTCAGCAGCAACCCTGATCCCTGTACTATGTGATCTGAAGAGGTTTGCTGTGGGTGGCTCACGTGGAGAGCACAAACAGCCTTGGACTTTGTGTCTCTGTGGTGGTTTGAAAAAATGGCTGAGAATTAAATTCCAAATAAGCTGCTCTTCCTTCCCCCCAGCCCCCCTACAGAGAGGCAGAGACTAGGGGTTGAGAAAATAATTTACTGAAAACAAACAGCAATGTAATGAGAAATGGGCAGTAGCACCAACAATATTAATAACAAAAGTATACAAAAGAAAAGGTGCTTTACACAAAAAAGTTGTTCACCACCTCAGTTCTGTGTGGCCACTAAAACAAAGACAAAATGGTGGATGGTCTCCCCAGCTTCTCTGCCCTTGAGCCCGAGATGAAGAAGAGCGATGAACAAACACCCCAAAACTGTAATTGTTTTACAATTGAGTAAAACATTGCATTACCCACTTTCCAGAGCTGCTGGGCTCGGCTGTGGTTGACAGGATTCTGCTTGGCTCACCTCCACCACTCCTCTCCCTGCAGTTTCTTCCCACCACGGTGCTGCAGCACACACACACCCCTGGGCTCAACTGTGTTTGCCACTGGAGTTGAGTTATTCCTGAGAGAAGGGATGGGAAGTGGTGAGAGAGGTGCACACTGCTGGTCCCAGCAAGGTCCTCGAGAGAGAAACAGAACAAAATGGCACCTCTTCCTGGGTGCCTTCACCTGTCCTTCACCCTGAACCCACGCCACCAGGGATGATTTTAGTGGTATAGAATAGCAACCTATAACCATTACCACACGGGTATAGGCTCTGCCTCCTACTTGGCACTCACCAGCAAAACTGGGACAGTCATCTCCCAGGTCACTTCTACCCAAAAGAAGCAGGCAATCAAGCCATTTTTGAGGAAACAGGTTCAGGTTGCACAAGGCTACATTTAGATTGGATGTCAGTAAGAAATATTCTCCACTGAAAGGTCTGCCAAGCATTGAAACAGGCTGTCCAGAGAAGTGTTGGAATCGCAATCACAGGGAGTGTTAAAAGTGTGTAGATGTGGTGCTCTAGGGACATGGCTCAATGGTGGACCTGGAAGTGTTAGGTTAATTGCTGGACTCAATTAGGGGTCTTTTCCAACCTTAAAGATTCTAAGATTCTATAAATATACTAAGAAAAGACAAGGATATCTAAACAGCAACATTTCACCTTCCCACCCAGATAGTGGTTGCAATTTTGTGTCAGAGAGAGAAGTATTCCAGGCAGGATTACATCACCCTGTGGAAATGAGATGCCCAGGAATGGGTCCAAAACATCTGTCTATCCTCAACAGTATCCCCAAGGTCATAAAAGAGTTCACTAACTGTAGCAGGGCAATAGGCAGGATATGTGTTGTCTGGCACACAGCACATATTGCTGTTGAATCACAAGGATGCTCACTCAAACTCCAAGTCTCTGTTAAACGTCAAAAGAGTTTCTTACACAGCAGTAGATTCGACTGGCTGAGTAGCTGATACCATTTTCAGGGACCTAAGTGTCTTCAATATCACCAGTGCAACTTTATTTCATTGTGAGCATCTTTGTATATGTGTACATTTCATTTTTAAGTGCTTAGTTAAAAAATTCCTGGCAGATACCTGTTTAAACAAACTTTAAAAGTCTGTAACAATATAGACGAGTATTACACAACCTTTTTAGGCAATCTGTCTTGGTATTTCACTATTCTTAGAAAGTTTTTCCAAATGTCTAGCCTAAGTCTCTTTTGCTGTATTGTAAAGCCATTATTTTTAACACAATAATGCTGTTCCACTGCTAATATATTCCCTTTTCCCCTTCATTGTGCAATAGCTTTTTTAGTATTTGAACTCTATTATCATATCCCAGATCAATCTCTCTTTCTCTAGACCTATCAACAACAGTATTCACATCTTTCCTCATCCATTATATTTTCCAGCCTCCACCCACGCTTACTGATCTTCTCTTCAAGACCAATATAAACCTGTATTAAAGTATAGTCCCTAAGACGAATATACACCTGTCTTAAAATATAATCCTTTAACTGGAGACAGTGTTCCAGCTAAGGTGGCGCTAATGAGCAGATGAGCAGAAGATTTTCTTCAGATGTCTTACAAAAGACATGAATTATGATACAGTCTGGTGGAATTCAGTTTGTCTTTCTTACTATGTGCAGTGATGTTGCTGTGTCATGTCCAGCTATGATCCATTACAACCTTGGGATCCTTCTCTGCAGAACCACAAGGCAACCAGTTGTTTCATATCTTGCATTTACGTAGTGGACATTCCTGGCTAAATATAGAGCTCTTTGCTTATTCTTACTGAATCACATCTTATTTTTCTCATATCTCCTCTCCAATTTGTCAGAGTCCTGGCTAAATACTGGTCTTGTCCTCTATTGCATTTTTCCAGGTTGGTATTGCCTGTAAATGTAATAAGGATATTCTTCCATTGCTCATGTCATCAATGAAAATTCTAACTAATGCCAGTAATACTGCATAGTCCTGGACACAGAGCAAAAATTCCTTCTGTATTTGAGTGGATTGACAGTCAACTTCTTCTGCCTTCTGTCTAGGATAAATCACTAGAATAAAATAAGCTAAATATTACATGTATTCACTACTCTATTAACACTAAAGTGTACAAAATCTCCTAGGCAGGATTTTTGTTTTGCCCAGCACTGGCACTATATCTCAGCACTGAGGGCCTTGAGTTAAAACTTTTACCTTTCTTAAACCCATTATCAAGATTTGTGTACCACACCGGGTGAACATCTTTTCCATTCCTGAGATCTGAATGCCCACATGGCTGTTTTGGATATCTAGACCAGACACTGAGTTTTGTCTGCCTGTGTCTCAAGGAAATATTTTCACTGCTTTCTTTTCTACAGAGTCATATCTCTATATGTCTAAACCACCAGGTAAATAGTTGTGGATTATTATATATTAGCTTTTCTACAGTTATGTTAATTTTGCCCCACATGTTCACAGGTTTCTTCAAACTGTGGCTCAACAGATCAAACTACCTTTCAAAACTATTAGAAGCAGACAAAGATGCTTTGTGTTTGGTCTGCTTTTCATCTCTAAAATAAATTACCATCTATTCAGACATTACAACCCACTATATAATTGCAAAAGTATTTTATTTTTTTCTATTTAAAAATCCAGGGCCAAAGGAATTCCAGAAGGATTTTCAGGAAAGAGTGAATTCCAGTTTTCTAAGAATAGATCTCAGAAAGCTCAGGTAAAAATATTTTATATAGACGATCTCACCAGACATATATTCTGCTTTCTCTACTGTATAGATTTCTAATCTTTATATTTTTTTTAGCATTTTGAAGTGAATATATATGTATGTATAAACATACAGCCAAAGGCTTCTGTCTTTTGTTTAAATAATGCCCACGAAGTTTATTGATACTGTGGGTCTTGTGTGTGCTACTCTCTGGCATCTAGATCAATATAAGCTTTCCTCCTTGAATTCGTTCAACTTTCATAACATTATATTTCATTTACATATTTTGCAACTAAAATTTTCCTACTCATCCTATTCTTTCTTCACTGCTTCTTTTCCCACTCTGTCAATGAGTCACAATTTGACCCAAACAGTAAATACCTTTTCTCCCAATACTGCAATGAATTTGTTATTTCTCATTTGCTATTCTCAACCTGTTCAGCTGATAGTAACAGAGAAAATTCCAGTGTTGTGAGATGCTGTCATTCATGCGAGGATTTATGCAGCTCTGAAAAACACATGCAGATGCAAAAATTATATATAGCGAGAACGATTGGTGAAAAACTCAAAATGAGCCAGCAGTGTTAGCTCACAACCCAGAAAGAAAACCAAATCCTGGGCTGCATCTGAAGGAACGTGGCCAGCAGGTTGGAGGAGGTGATTATGCCCCTTTACTCTGCTCTGGTGAGACCCCACCTGGAGTGCTGAGTCCAGTTCTGGTACCCCTGACAAAAGAAGGACGTGGAACTGCTGGAGCAAGTCCAGAGGAGAGCCATGAAATCGACAAGAAGGCTGGAAGACATCCCTACAAAGACAGGCTGGGAAAGTTGGGGCTCTATCTGAAGGGGGCTATCAAGAAGCCCAAGAGGGACTAGAGTGATAGGACAAGGGGTAATAGGTAGACATTGAAAGAGTGGAAATTTAGGTTAGATATTACAAAGAAATTCTTTACTGTGAGGATGGTGAGACACTGGAACAGGTTGCCCAGGGAAATTTTGAATGCCCCAACTCTGAAAGTGTTCAAGGTCAGTGAATAAGCCCTTGAGCAACCTGGTCTAGTGGGAGATGTCCCTGCACATGGGAGGTTGGGACTGGATGATCTTTAAGGTCCCTTCCAATCCTTAACATTTTATGATTCTACGATTCTCTATCAAACTACCAGAGGATAATCCCAACCCATAACCAGCAGCTCAGACTACAGCAAGAGCCTGTTTCGTGATGAAACAGAATATTAAAATTTTAACCTGAAAATATATGGCCCAGGAGACCAAATGTGCAAGATGTTCATCCAATTGAAAGGGCTTCACCAGCATCTGATAAGCCAATACTATAAATGAGTAAACATTCAGAACTTGGCTGTGGACCAAATCATGATAAGAATATTGAAGAATATGATATTCAGCAGACCATAAAAGTGTAACCAGAGTTTTCCCCGGCAAATGGGTCTGGTGCTGAAAGATTCAGAAAAGAAAGGAAATTTTGAAAAAATTAATGACTCCTTCCACTGCTCTCAACTTAACATGATAAAGGATTCATGAGATGAATCAAACGGGAGTGCAAAGAAACCTGGAGCTAGCTGCAGATTTATTTTATTGGCCTCGAGCAGTATGAGCAAAAGACAGGAAATGTCAGAAAAGTGAGAATTGTTTCAGAAGAAAGTCTAAAAGTGAGATGGCTGCCAAACAATTTCCATGAGAGAGCAAAAATGGAATTACTGGAGGGGGTTCATACAGGTAGGATAATCCCACAGGTGTTAGGTAGCACACAAAAAGGAAAATTCTTCTCTTGATTCAGCTTTACAGACTAGATGGAGAATTCTGAAACTCAGCCTGCTTTACATTTACAGAAAAAAAAGGATAGCACATTCTTAAATGATACCTCTGTAACTTTTCGTGCAAATTCACTGGTTCCTAGCACAAGGTCCAAGAGAGCTGTGATAGACACACATGCCAGATACAAAAAAGAGGGGCTGATTTACATAAAGCACTTGGAAAACTCTGTACTTAAAATGAAGTGGAGTGCACAGTTTGAATTTAAATTCAAGTGAATATTAGCTGCCAGCCAGATCTGCCAGACCCTACATTTCAGACTGAGAAATTCTGCAATGGCTGAAACATAAGAACCAGGAATTGTCAGTCTTAAGCTCCCTTCATACAATTATAGAATCATTAAGATTGAAAAAGACCTCCAAGATCATTGAGTCCAGCCTTTGACTGAACCATTACCATGTCTAATGAAACAGAGCCCTAAGTGCCATGGCCAGCTCTTTCTTGAACACCTCCAGGGATGATGACTCCAAGCTTCCTTGGGCAGCCTGTTCCAATGCTTAACCACAATTTCAATGAAGAAATTCTTCCTTAAGTCAAATCTGAACCTCCCTTGTCACAGCTTGGAGCCATGTCCTCTGACACTACATGCCTGGGAGAAGAGGCCAACGCCCACCTGGCAACAGAATCCTTTCAGGTAGTTGTAGAGTGAAAAGGTTTCTCCCCACTCTCCTTTTCTCCAGGCTAAACAACCCCAGCTCCCTCAGATGCTCCCCATAACACTTGTGCTCCATTGCCCTTCCCCAGACTCGCTCCAGCCCCTCAATGTCCTTCCTGTAGTGAGGGGCCCAGAACTGGACACAGCACTCAAGGTGTGGCCTCACCAGTGCTGAGTACAGGGGGACAATCACTGCCCTGGTCCTGCTGGCCACACTGTTGCTGACACAAGCCAGGATGCCACTGGCCTTCTTGGCCACCTGGGCACACGCCGGCTCATGTTCAGCTGCTGTCACCAGCACCTCCAGGTGCTTTTCCATCAGGTAACTTTCCAATCACTCTGCCCCCAGCCTGTAGCACTGCAGGGCATTGTTATGGCCAAAATACAGGACCCAGCACTTCCCTTATTGAACCCTGTAGAATTGGCCTTGGCCCATGGATCCAGCCTATCCAGATCCCTCTGCACAGCCCTCCTGACCTCCAGCACATCAACACTCCCACCCAACTTGGTGTCATGCATGAACTTACAGAGGATGCACTCTATCACCTCATCCAGAGCATCAGTAAAGACATTAAACAGGACTGGCCCCAGTACTGAGCCCTGGAGAGCCCCACTGGTGACCAGCCATCAGCTGGATGTGACTCCATTCACCACCACCCTCTGGCAGCTTTTTACCCAACAAAGAGTGCACCTGTCCAAGCTGTGGGCTGCCAGCTTCTTCAGGAGAATGCCATGGTATAAAAGAGCAAGTAGAGTACATTCACACCTTTCCCTCATCTAGTGGGTGGGTCACCTGGTCATACAATGAGATCAGGTTGATCAAGCAGGACTTGCCTTTCCTAAACCCAAGCTGGCTGGGCCTGATCCCCTGGCCGTTTCCTGCAGGAAAAGATATGTAAAAGTATTATATTGCATTTATTTCTAAGAAAAGGCAGAGTTCATCAGAATATTCCATAGAACAGCTAGAGGAAACTCTCCATCTCCCTTGCAGAAACTGTGTAGCTCTGCAGAAGTAAATAAGAAGCAGAGGCACTAAGTGGATATAGAGGAGTACTCAGTGGTGAGAATACTTGCTAGGAATTCTTAAGTTTTTATGGCACGATCTTTGCATCAAAGTCAGTAAATAAAAGTCATAAATAAAAAGACCAGAAGTGTATCACTTTGCAAAGCATTACTGTACTTAAGGCACATACTAAACTCTTATGCTTTAGTATACAGTGAGCAGAAGTATCAATTAACACAAATACTGGCACAGCTGCTCCTCTTTCTTATATCTTTGACTTGTCAACATCCAGAAAATTCAAAGGTAAACTCTAGGTTGGTTTTTTTGCAGATTTTTTGCTCTGGGATAAATTACATTTAGCTGCTAGCAGAAAATATCTCTGCCAAGTGGAACAATGCTGTGAAATAGCAGGAAGTCAACAGAAAGACAATTAAGCTATTGTGATTTTATGGAAGGGTTCTGTATACATAAAATACGGACTACTTATAGGCATTTTTGTGAAATGCATGTTATATTTTTGTTCTTTGTTTATAGTATTTTGACTGATTTCAATTAATGTTAACAACATGAAGACAATTTATTCACGCTTATATAGAGTTTTGTGCCAACTTCTTTTTCTTCTTAAAAAATTACCTTGAAGTACACTCCCTAATACTTTCTTTTAGGGACCTAGAAGAGCAAAAAGACATAGTAATTTTTTAAAGACTATTGCAACAGATACCTTTAATAAAGGCACTTTTCTTAGAGAGTTGCTGCATACTGGTGTTTTTTCACTTTGGCTGGTATCTTTTCCAGGCTTAAATATACTTTGACTAACTGTAGTAAGAGATTGGTAAGTTCAGCAAAAAGTTCAGCAAGTTTGACTTTGCATAGCTCACAGGTTGGATTTACTATTCAAAAAAATATTTCATCTATTCCAGGTCAAATGCACTCTATAGGTGTTAGTTTAAAATGAAAAATCCAAAACCAGCAACAAAAGAAATAAACAGAAGACCAAAACAACAACAACAACAAAAACAAATCAGGGGGTTTTATGTTATACTAGTGTATTTCCATCCACTACTTTTACATGAATTCAAGTTTACCCAGGTGCACTAAATTTCACTAATATATTTTGATTTTCTTCATACTGGTAATGATACCTAGAACAACATCACTAATGAGAAAATCAGCAGAAATTAATCCCTGATCTAACTGCTTAAGACTTCTACTGTGATTTCTGTCCTGACTGATTTTTCCCCAGACAACACAATTCCTTGAGAGTTCTCCTGAAGATAATTCTTTTCAAACTCTGGCTCAGAGCCCATATTCATCTTTGTGGAACTGTATTATGTGTGTTAATGAAGTCCAGAGAGTTTATATTAATAGCTGGATGGGAGCATCTGGAATGTTTGTTATCATGTCAAAAATGCTTTTGGATTAATTCCACATAAATCCATGTGTCTTCAAAGCCCATTTCCCTTTGGCCTTCATCCTTTCTTTCTCTATTACTCAAAATGCAGTTTATTCTTATAAATAGATATTTTAATTAATTTCTTTCCTAAACCATTTGCTAAAGTGCCTATTAAGCACAGATGCAGGTGTTTCTCATATTTGATAAGATCTTAAGAATCTGATGATAGCATTCATACTTCTCATGAGTAAATTCTCACTGTAAAGACAAAGATTGTAGGGAACTATTGTACCATAGCTAAAATTAGTTTCGCTTAATTCCTGCAAAAAGTAGTAGGAACCACTATAGTTGGGGAAGATTTTATTAGGTTTGAAACAATATATTTGAGACCATGTGAGCTTAAGAAAAGCTCTCAAGAGAGATTCATGAGACATGTAATAAAATCCCAAGAGTTGGCAACAATCTTGGTCTATCTCATAAACTCTAGATAAATATGAACAGATGTCAATAATGTAATTAATTTTTTGGAAGTTAATTGCCCAATGAATAATTTTGAGAATCACAGTTAGACACATGCCCCTTGAAATCTAATTGATTTTTCAAACAACTCAAAAATACTTTAAAGGATTTTCCCCTTTGAGGTTTTTCCAATTATACTTTCATGTTCAGAAATACTTAATGTCTTTAATATAGTCACCGTATGACAATATGAAATATTCACTTTATCAATAATAAAGGAGAATAGTTCTTCTAAAGAGCAAACTCTGAGGCTGAGTTTAAACAAACTCCTATCTAATGTACAGTAGAAAATTCCCTAAAAATAAGGGAAATAAAATTCTGCCTTAAACACAGCAATTTTAAGTGTAACTCAGAGATGTGGTTAAAAATACAGAACATTTTAAGAAAGAAGCTAAAGATATAATAAAGAATTAAAATAGAAGATAATCAGAAGAAATCAGGAACACACTACAGAATCCACTGGAGCCATTTTTTTTAAGCTTGTTGTGCTATTGACATTTTCTCCACTGGGATCTGGAGGGCATTCTTTTTTATGAACAGACAATAATCCAAAGACAAGCTATTGTAGCATTATGTAATGTCAAAAGTTGGGAATATTCTTTGATTTAGCTGTCCCAGCAGTTCAATCATCCTAAGTAGAATGTTATTACATAAAAAAACCGCTTTCACTATTTTCCATGCTTACCTCTTTCATATATTTTTAATAGTTTTTTTTCCATCATGGTGCTTCTACAAAAGCAAAGATCTACACAACTAGAAATAATCATAATTTTAAATTTAATGAAAATATGAATTAAAAATATGTAGCTGCATGTCAGCTTCTTATAGGGCTAAAAGCCTCATCTTGGGTCAATAAAGAAAATCAAAGATGGATGTAAAAATTAGTAAGATTTAATTTCCTCTAATATTTCTCTGATAGATCAGACCAACTTGGCATCTGTCCTCAGGCTGAATTTTATCAGGCAAATGACTAACACATGAAAAAAAAAGAAAGTTCCCATCCACTGGGACACCTCTGAAATCTAAAAGACACATTCACAGCAACTACATAAAATAAGTCTTAACTGGCAAAATTTCAGTTAACATGATATGAAACAAAAGAAATTTAGGTCAAGCTGTGTATTCAGTACAGCACTTACGTACTTGAGGTATCCTTCACACCTATAGTTTCTAGCCTTATCTAGTTTTCATGTATTATCATCTTTTGCAGTGATTTAAACTCCCTCTCCAATATGAATTTGCAGAACAGAAAATCATTAATGCAATTGTGTCTCTTGTGCTGTCCCATATGTGTTCACAGCATATTTCTCTGAGATCAGCTGGAACACCCATGCAACATTCCCACCTTTCTGGCAGCATGGAGAGCTGATCTTCCTATGAGACGTATATTTTGTGATCTATTTTGTCTGAACTACTGGAAAACATTCACTTTCCATACCTCTTGTTGATGCTGGAGCCATGGAGAGTCAAGAGCACAGTGCAATGGGTGCTTGGTTGGTGTAGTGATGACTCAGGAGCTTTGCTGGAAAGGCGCAGAGCCGCGGTTCCAGTCATTGTTCTCTCCAGCGCTCCTGGGTTTCATCCCGACATGATCTGAAGCGAAGCGCACAAACAGTTCTGGGCACACGGCCCAGGAGTCGAGCTTTTCCAAAAGCAGAATCCTCTAAGCACTGTGACACAGAGCCAGGCTCTTCTCCCTAAGTACTCCTGTCTGTAGCATAGCCCAGCATCACCCAGAGTGAGGATTACTTGCTACACAGAATGTTGGGTGATCCATGCATTTCCTGACCTGGAAGACAGGTCTCCTGCTTTCTGGACAAGTACTTTGTCAGACCAGTACCTAAAACTTCTTGATTAGATACTGCAATCTGATTACCTTAATTCTGTAAGTAGTCTCACACTATGAAATTTAGTTTGCTAAGTTGTCAAAGTTCACACAAAAGGTGTTTCGGGTACACCTATTTTGACATTTGCAAGGGTTGCTGACATATACCACACAAGAGGCTAATTTCTTCATGTGTAGGAATTATGCCCCTCATCCATGGCAGGCAGCAGAAGAAAAGATACCACACCTAGGGACACTACTTGTTCCAGGAATTTCTGCATATCACTATAAGTACCCAGTTATAAGTTTCATGCTTTAACAACATCACCTTGAAAAACACACATGCCATTTTCACCAGCTTTCTGTCAAAAAAAAAGAAAAATTGTTCAGAGACATAACAATAAAATCATACTCAAGAAAGCAGAGTGAACTGGAAAAAATGAAAATTAATATTTTTGGAATCAATGTCAACTATGGGAGGTATTATATAGCTAGGTTTTACCATACTTCAAATGCAAATTCATGTGTAATGGTGAAAAAGTAACTGCACAGGTTCGTCTCTCCTATGAACTATATCATCATTCATTACTGTACATGCCTTATGAGAAAAAAATCATTAAATAGTTATGTTACTTGATAATGTCAGCCAGACTTTTCCTTTAACCAAGCTTTTCAACCATCTCTCTCATACTCCATTTTCCACTTGTACACAGCAAGTCTCTGACCCTAGGAGAATTCTTTGTGCCTGTGGTTATGTGGATGCCACACCTAAGTGAAAGAAACATAAAAAATTTCCTGGATCCATAACAACAATTCTCTTTTGAGAATGCCTGGAAATGGTAATTAGGAATAGGCCAGAAAAGAATATTTAATTGTAACAAGTTTGAATTTCACTGTTTCAAATAAAAAAGCCTGCTGGAGACTACCATCACATCCTTCCAGTAACACTAAAAGAAAGAACTATTAAATGCTGATTGTTGAGAAAAAAATAAAGGATATAGTGAAAGCTATGACCTAAGGAAAACACAGGGTCCAGGAATTAATTAGTAAAGTTAATTCGTTTGTCAGAAGGAGCTGACAAGCAGCCAGTAGAGGAAGAAACTGAGGAGGCTTCAAAACAATCAATGATTGTGGGAACTTGAAAGAAAATAAGACAGAACAGGGCGAGGAGTTTCCTTAGTAAAGCATGATAGAAAATTAAGCTGAAAAAACAAAACAAAGGAATTCTCTTGGATGTCTCAGTCTTACTGTGTTCTAGACAAGAGAATTTTGCATATGGTTTTTGGCAAGGTATCAGATGAAAGAAACAAATAATTCTAATTCTGTGCCACATATTGCCCAGTTACCTGAGCCAAGTAAATTACAATGTAATATAGTTCTTCTGAGGATTTATATTGCATTCCCTCTCCTGATTCCTTGACCCAGTGTGATTGTCCAGTCTCCAAGTAATTTTCTGACAAGAGTGCAACTCATGCATGTGTCCTGTTGTTGTTCCACAGCTGAGGAAAGAAGTGGAGCCACAACACCCTTTTCATCTCCTCTGCTTCAGCTGGATAGTCTCTTAAAAATTCTTGTGTCTTTAATTTACCCTATAAATATATATATATATATTATATATAAAATATCTATCTATAAAATAACTTGTCCAAAATGCACATTGATGAAATTGAAACACTGTGAATTATACAGCAAATGTTACAGAGGAGGATTTGGAAGAGAGGATGAGTGACTGTGGCAAGAATAGAACTCTGTGCATTCCAGTCATCACCACCATTATCAGACTTATTACTTGACTCTTTGATACTGTACTTGTTTCCATACTTGATTGCATCATTCTTTCTGTAGCATAACTAAAAAATAGATTTTGCAGAAGCATAAACCACTGCCCTTGCATATGCTACTGTAAAAAGCAGAATAAAAAGTAGAATATATTTTTTAAAATTTGAGTTAATTTTGGGAAAGGTGCAAGTTTTTTTTAAAATCCAACTCCAGCTTTGGTTCTGCTGAGTTGTGGCTCATCATACCATTTCAATTTAATGCTACTGCCACAATTATTAAATTGGGGAATTTAGTCTGTAGGCCTGTACAAGTAGGAATACCATAGTGCAATACAGTGATGGAAGACAGGAAGGTCTGTGGAAGAAAATAAACATTTCAGCTGACATTTTGGCTGGTAGTGATGTGCCCATGGTATGAGGATCACATTTACAACTTCACTGGCAATTAGAAATTCCTGATCAAAGACAAGTTCACACTATTAAAAATATGATTGTTTACATCTCATCTGAGATGATAGACAGTTGATTTTATTAAGCTGTTTGTGCTTTTCACTGAACAGCAAATTAAAACAGAATTTGGTTTTAATAATTACAGGTTCCTGCAGATCACTCATCTTGGTATGCTGCAAAAATTATCCTTTGAAGGTAAGGTAATTAAATTCCCTGCTCAGCGAGCATTCAGGCAATATTTTCTTCCAACTTGTTCCTACTTGTGGTCAGGAGGAAACTCATCAAAATTAATTTTGAAGATTTATGTGCTAATTACACTTTCAGCCAAAGTAGTGGATTTATGAATCCTCTTTCTTTCTCTATACAAAAAGAACTTTTCTCCATTCAAACTAAAGTACTTGCGATCAAATCTCAATTGATACAAATTCTTTTTATACCATGAACTTCTTCTAAGTTTTGGCCACAAGTTAGAGTTTTTGTTGTTGAGCTGAATTTGCTATTGAAGTCAGTTTATTCCATTATTTAATTAGATATAGCTCAACAGATATTTCATAGTGGGTTTTTTTTGTTTGCTTGTTTGTTTTTAATCTCTGCCTATCTGATTAAATTCTAAATCACAGTGCCAGCCAAAATTGAAACACACCTTCCCTGCAGTACTACTGCTTCTCTTCAGACACCCTCACCTGTAACTAAGTCATTTCCTCTAAGACAAATATGATAAAACAGTCTCCATGTATTGAAAGTAAGAATGCAGTGATTTTTTTTATTTTCCTTAATGTCTATGGTTCAATTCCCCAGGAAGAAAAGACATGCATATGTTGCCCTTGTGTTTCGGCCTTCTGATTGTTGACAGATTCTTTTGAAGTTTCTCACACTGTGTTTTTGTAAATAATGATTGTTTTGCATTCCTCTTTGGAAGAAGAGAATTGATGGACTGCTGATGGGACTTGTGGGGTCAGGAGGTATTATCCTCACTGGCCAATCCATGGTCATTGTTGGAATTCTATAAATAGACACGAAATGTAAATAATGTGCTTCTTTTCCTGCTTGATTCCTTGGAGTCAGTGAGGATGAGTTTTTCTCCCTGTGCCATTCTGTGACATAAATGTTATTGAAAAATTGTATATCTCTTGCTGGAATTTTCATCCTTAATGACAGACTATTCAAGCAGGATCCAGCTGTGCCATATGAGCACTGAATGCCATTTCAGACCTCCAGAAGTGCCATATCTAGCAACCAGCTCCACTGCAGACTGGCACAAGCCTCTTCTCTACCCCTCAGCTGTCAATTCCAGCTCCATCTCCCTTACAGCAGCACTGGTGGCAAGAAACTTGGTTACAACATACAGAGCTACAACAGGGCATCCAGTCTGCCTAACCTGAGAACCTAATTTATGTTTTAATCTAGACAGTAAATATCTATCTTTCCTGTTCAATCGGTAGATGTAGATAGATCTCTTGAAGGAGGGTACTAAAGCTGTATATCTCACCATAAGCACCTGAGTTACACGGGTTGCACTCTAATCAAAGTTTAAAAATAAGACTATTGTTTCACTTCAGAAAACTGAGAAATAAAGGGAGGCAGCAATATGTTTTGGATAAAAATGTCACAAATTCAAAACATTTATGTGAAAACCAGAAGTTGTTGGCTTTCTCTCACTTGGGGGAATATGTCCTCTAGCAGTGACCTCAGACTGTTAAAGATGTTATAAAGGATAGAATGCATCAAAGGTGAGCTTCTGCTGTAGGCATTTGAGGGATAAATTCGCCCCAGAAAATTTCACGAAGTGTGAGGGAGAAGAGCATATCCAATATCTATTTAATTCTCATTCTGGCCACATGAGTATCAAATGAAGTATTTAAACAACACAGAGAAGTAAAATGTCTCTATGTGCATATATATAATACAGAATTTTACTTCAATTTTATGGTTGCATGTGACCTTTAATTTTTGCCATTTATTCAACAATTCAACTATGGCACTGAGTTACATGATAGAGCATCACAAAATACACCTTAATTTTATAACTCCGTTATAATGTCTTTTAATCTGTTCTATTTCCACAAACTGAGAGAGTAAGCACCCAAGAAAAAATAGCCTCATCTGATTAAGGTGTATTATTTCCACTAGCAAGTACTCAAAAATCAGTCCTTAATTGAAAAAGCAGTCACAAAAATGTTTAAATAACCTTACAAAAATCCATGCTGTGTGAAATTTGAATATACTAGAACCTAAATACATGGCTCTGAACCCAGACATCCAGATTTAGGAAAGTACTTGTTTCTCTTTGCTGGCCAAAATGCTAATACCTCTTTAGTGCAAACAATTTTTAAAATGTACCCTACATTTTTAAGTGGAAAAGCATAATGCTGCTTCTCCCTGTTCCCATACTATCCCATATCCAATGAACAGTTTGTTGTTCCTAATACATTGCTTAAAATTTTAAAAATACAAATCCTAAATTTATGGTGAAAAAACCCCAAGCCTTGCATATCAAAATAGTCTTCCCATTTATAACATTTATAAGATCTTTGCTACTGACTAGAAGCTGATGATTTTTTTGCAATTTGATACATTTTTCCTGGAAAAGATCAGTGATCAAAAAGTATTACATTGTCCTATACATACTGACTCTTAGTCAAAAGCTTGGTATTTGTTTCAAGCTTATGACACATAACTTAGAAAACATCTTCATTCAGAGATACTTATGCATTAGGCATTATATCACACTGTGCCTTAAATTTTTATCTGATAAAACCTATAGGTGCCATCATTATCATTTAGCCAGTGGGTAGCTGAGACAAACAAAATTTCAGTGTGGTTTACCCCGGGTGCCACAAACAGCCCTTGGGCACAGCACAGCTCTGAATCATGCTCCAACTCTGGTATCTCAGGGATGCTGCTGTTCTGTCCTCCGCCTGAACAAATGAAAATGACATTGTCGTTTTTAACTGGTAGAAAATTACAGATGCAGATATATTTTTTGAATGATTTTGTGAGGATGTGCTTTGCTTCTTGGACTATTTCCCAGCCATTAGAGAGTCTATTTACAGAGAGCAGATCCTGTAGCAGATTTCACTTGCTATTCCCAACACTAAATTTTGAAAAAGTTTGCTGAACTCATGCATACTAATAAATTTTCAAATATAAAATACTACCATAAGAAACAAATAAATCACAAAAAAAGACAGATTAAAATAATCCAGAAATGCTGAGATAATGCAGAGCTATATTCAAAAATCCACTGTTCCCAGGGGTCGAGATTTTGTTCCATAAACGATTGCAATTGCATCCTTGATTTCTTATATCCTTGAAAGCATGATGGAAATAAAGCTATTAAATATAGTAGCTTTTCTGATAAAAAAATATCTAAACAGATGTTGTAACTATAGAACTGACAGGGAAAATATTTAGGAGACAGTGGAATTCACTTCAAACCAATTAACTGCTGCTACACAACCAGGTTTGTGTACTCAACCACAAATTAAGTCTAATTAATAGTATTTTTAATAACTTTTTATAAAAGATGCGTCAACTTCTTTCTTTTTGTTTTAAATTACTTAATATACTTTTCTTTTACACTTGGAAAAATAGCTCTTATATGTTCAAAAGTCACTTTTGACAAAATACTTTATGACAACCAGAAAAAAATGTGATGCTATCTTATTGTCTCCTCAAAATATGCTTTATTTTTGTGGTTGCAATTATTCTACTCCTTATTTAGCTTAGTTTCCAGTGATGGACTCTTGGCAATGTTATTTTTCACTGTAGGACTCCGTTTTTGTGGCAGCTGTAATTGGTACAGACACTTGGCATCTTTTCAGATCAGTGTGGTTAGAGAAGCAGCACTGAGAATACTGTACACATCCAGAAATATTAAAAATAATTAATTAATTTTCCAGATAATAAATAAAGCAGTGTGGGAAAAGGGAAAAACCTCAAACCCACCAAGCCCAAGTTACAGAACAAATGGAAGTAGATGCCTTGTTTGATAAGACCTCTGCTGGACCCACAGAATTCTCAGTGACTGCCATGGGTGCTCCAAACCCTGCAGTCATCTGCAATTAATCCATTTCCTTCGCTCCGTCTGAGCTGCAGAGATCCCTCTAGGGCATGTGGGACCCTGCATGTCCAGATGTGTGAAGTCAGGCAGGCCTCCTGAGGTGTGCACTGGATACCTGCAGGGCAGTCATGAGTCAGAAGACAGAGACTGATTGATATGGGAAATCCCAAGGTGTCTTACTCTGGCACAGACATTGCCAAAGTCCCTATCTAAATGCTGTCTACACGTTTCCTGGGATTTTTTTTAAAGCATTTTGGCACAACCCTCAACTGACCAGCTCTGAGTTCTTCCATTTGAGGACAGACCAGTGTAGAAGACATCAAAAGAGTGAACTCCATACATTATTCCCTGCCTGATTCCCAGTGGAGTGTGAGAAATGAGAGCTGAAATGCAGTGTCAAGACAGGAAACTGTCAACTAGGAAATGGTCAAATAGGTAGCCCAAGAGAAAGAGATACAGGAAATTCCTAACAGAATTCAATCTTATTTTCATACATGTGAGAATCTTCAAAGTGGGGATAACTACTGTTCTGAATAGACTGGCTTCTGCAGGGAGCCAAAATACACTAATAATTAGTACAAATGAAACAATGACATTTTTGATGGTGAAAAGGCAAAGATGGGTCAGTACTGATGTAGTTGATGTTGATATTTGAGTGCAGTAAATGAATTGCAAATGGAAGCCTTATTGTTAATATCTGTGTGTTAAAGTCTGTGCCAGGAAAATAAAATACCATTTATTCCTAAATATACCTGTACATTTTCAGTGCAAATGGGAAAGGGTTTCCACCTTGGAGTCTCCCCAGCCACTCTGCACTTCATGTCACCACCTTTTTTGCCTGCCTGTCCATACCTGCCTCCACTGAAAGGTAAGGTTGGAAGACGGATGCAGTGTGGTCCCTTAGGTGCCCCAGCCTGGCAGGTTGGGAATTTGAGTGTAGCTTCCCATGCCAGCAATCCTCATTGTGGGCAGACATAATAATGGATTTTAGGGTGCCAGTCCCTTCCAGAGCTTCTCAGTCACTCTGTTTAATTGACGTTCCCTGCTAGGTTTGGCACTGCTCATCTGCAGAAAATCTGGCCAAGGCTTCTGGATGGCTCACTATGCCCTGGTGCTGCCTATTCCTAATCTTCTTATCTTCTAAATGGCTGTGCTCACAAATAAAAACAATGATGACTACTATGTAGTTCCTTGGGTTTTTTTTTTCCAGCATCTCCCTTCTTGAAGAAATGCCTCACAAGATCTTTTCTGCAGTCTTGTGTAACTTCACAAGTTATCAGAGAAAGTAATTAATACCTCCATAGCCATGGTTCTCACCTGGTGAAGGAATGCAAATGTGGAAACTCCTAAGGTCATAAGAAACATTCAGCACAGATTGATCATAAAAAATGCCATTATAAATAATTCCCCATAGTAAGCACACCATCTGCTTTTCTGTGCCCCGCCAACTTCCATAGCTCTGATGGGAGAGGCTGCCAAGACGAATCTTGGCAGGTCTTGCTGATACCTGGCAGAGTGCTAGCCAACAGAGTTTGTCAGCTCAATCAGGTTTCTTTCTTTGACAGCAGAAGTGGCTTATGGGCAGGAAGTGGCACATATTATATGTCTGGCTTTAATAAGCTTGTGATAGTGCCTCACATGACATCCCCATACACAAACAATGGAAATACAGTCCAGAGTGTTTGTTCATGAGCAGCACTTAGGGTCTGTAAGTAGTCTCTCACAACCAGAATAACTTTGCACGTCACTAGACAAAACAAAGTCAGTATAAAATAGGTAACTGAAATCTACACTGAAAGAGTAGTTACCAAGGGCTCTCTATCAAACCAAAAGCAATAAGCAAGAGTGGTTCAAAACAGGTTTTACTTATCTAAGTCAAATCTTGTCATTATACAAAATATTATCATGTATTACACAAATATAATTAAAATTTAGTGGGTATTATTATTCATTATATTGTGTATCATATCATTTATTGTTATAAATAATATGCAGTATTTACATGAGTGACTTAAATAACAAGACAATACATTTATGAACAATACAGTTGCAAATAAAGTACATAAGGATCATTAACAAGTCCATGCATAAGACAGATGAGGTAATAATACATCTCCATGCTTTGAATCTTTGCATTCAAAATTTTCATCCAATTACTTATTGCATTCATTGTAGTAATCTTCCAAAAAGGGGCAAACACTACACTAGTTTGAATCAGCAGCCCCGTAGCCAAATTTATTTATACTTTAAAATCTAAAAAAGTTACAATAAGGAAAGGCAATTTAAAAATATATAGAAAAGGAAAAAATAGAGAAGGGAGTGAATTGCCTTAACATTTTCTCTCATTGTTTTCTTTTGAGGAGAAGAAAATGGCATATTGACAAGCAGCCACTGTGTAGAATACCTAAATTGTAGTGTGTGTATTTATTCCGTATTCATGTATTTCACTAAATGACCTTAATGCCTTTGACTTTCTCAATATAGGAAATAAGTACTTAAGCAAGGAGACAGATGGAGATTAGTTTTAATTATTTTTAAAAATCAGCTTTATTTTCCTAGAGATTATCAGTCTTTTCCATGGAATTCATAATTTAGCTAAGGCATTGTTCACCTGGCGGATGTTTACCAATCTTATTTCCTCAGGTCCCTTCTTTCAGTAGTCTTTTAATACCTGCCACAAATGCTCTTTCATGGGGACATGATCTGGCACTGCTTTTTCATCTTGGTATCAACACTCTTCAAGCAGAGGTGCTTCCCCAGGTCCCGTTCATGCCATCATTCCACTTGTGAGCCCTCAGCAAACAATGAGGCAATTCAGAAAGAAAACAGCATCTGAACACCTGACTACATTAAACATTTCCACTTACCCAGCAAGCAAGTCACAACAATTCATTGATGAACACACAGTGTGGGTTTTATTCAGTGATAAATGATGGTTACATTACTGATATTCTTGCATTTCTTATATCACTATCATCAGATGTACAGGACACGGAAAAATGAACAAAATAGTAGCAGAATTTAGGCCCGGTATTGAGAGATCTGTAGAGTAAATACTCCGTTTGCCTAACCTATGATGCCCATTTAATTTTTCCAGAAAATTTCTTTGCTCAAAAACAGAGCTTGTCAGGAAAAGCTTATAAGGAAAGCATTGTGTCCATCAAACACCTACCAGAAAAAATCAATTTACTGGAAAAGACAAAGAATAGATAATGTGCTACGTTGTACTTTCTGCTTTCAATCATACATATCTTCACTACATTGTTCGACAGTCTGTTTGTATTAGAAGACAAGGCAACAAGTTATCCAAATCTCATAAAGACAGGTTATTTCTGAAAATAAAACACTCTCCACAGATCAGATCAAATTTAAGTAAACTTGTTAATGATAAGGAACAAATATGAGAATGCTTCATATGAGTGCAGGCATCCCTCTTTGAAAAGTATATCCAGGAAAGTAAATTTTAAAGCTCCTCTATTGATGGATATAGTTTATAAACCATTGAAATGGTTGGCATGCCAGGAAAAGGTCAAAAGTTACATGGCTAAGCATAAAAACAAACAAGAGAGCTACAGAGTTCATTAAAAGTCAATCCTGCCCTTGTACACGGGATCAGATATTTGCTTTCTTTTAGTTTTATTGAATGAGAAAATACTCTTCTTATAAACATAACAATTATTTTTAACATGATTTAAAGTACCAAGCACTTCCACATATGAGTTGATGCTAAATAAAGATGAGGCATGAAATAAAGCAGTTTCTGTTTTTCCTTCATATTTCTTCTGTCTCCCCAGGCCTGTCCCTCCTGTTTTAGCAGTGCTGATGTTACCAGCCCCCAGGCAGAGGGAAGCAATCCTTGGCAAACAGTATCTGGATCAAATTCTTCCCTTGATTTCACATTCTGGGGCTGGCAGATGAAGAGCCTGGACCAGCTTCTTGTAGAAAAACAAGGTCTCTCAGGCCCCTTTTTACTGTGTGTTCCAACGTCAAAGAGGCGACCATCTCTGTCAAGAAATAATGCAGTCAGGTCACAGCATTCATTCTACCCTTTTTGTTTGTTTTGTGGTACAAGTGACAAAAGGGCATGAAAAAGTCAATTTAAGCAAAACTGCTGATATACACCGAGTGTGACTCTGACAAATGATATAGACAGCATATCATTAAAGAGAGTCCTGGGGGAAGGAGAAAAAGGTAGAAAAATCACCAAAACAAACAAATCTGAGTTCTGAAAATAGAGAGAGTAAAGCAAACATATTTTAAAGGCTTAGCATGGTAAGAACACCCTGCTGATGAAGAAAGGACCCAGATGCAGAAGATAAAATAAGTAGAATATTTCTATGATAGGTTTGTTGTTTGTTTGTTTGCTTGTTTTTATAGATAAATGATTTTATCTGTGGAAGAGAACACATCTTTACACGATTCTAAATATTTTCCCAGGAGTATTTCCACCATTTTTACTGATGATCATTCAACACATGTACTCAGATAACTTGGCATATACCATCAACACACCTGGGAATTGACAGAATGCTGTCTGGTTTAGGCAGAACTACGTAAGCCTGAATGATCTGAAGAGTAAGCTTAAGGGTATGCAGTTATACTGCTCCTGTTTCTTCTTGTCTATACAAAATTTTAGACTGAAATACCTCCTATATGTTGCCCAATTCAGCTCTTATTTACTGGATGCTCTGCATCTAGACAGGCTTTCTAAAAATCCCACAGGTAGTGACTGAAAGTGTCTCTACTAATTGTGGTGGGGTGGATGATATGAATTTTAGAGGTCCCTCCCAGTCCAAACTATTTTATGATTCTATGTTTCTCCAAGCGAACAAGTATTTGTACAAGAGGAGATGACCAGAATGGAAAATTCAGTCCAGAAAGTGATATCTCCCAGAATAATCAAGCATGTTTTAAGACAAAACCAACCTGGCCTTGAACAGTTCCAGAATTGGGCCATACACAATTACCCTGGGAAATCTGTTCCAGTGCCTCACCACCTCACAATAAAGAACTTTTTCCTAACATCTGATGTAAACCTGCTGTCTTTCATTTTAAAGCCATTCCCTCCTTGTCCCATCACAGTATGTCCTTGTAAAAAGCCTCTCTCTCTGCCTCTTTTTTCTTCACATACTAGAAGGCCACAATTAGGTTATCCTGAAGCCTTTTCTTTTCCAGGCTGAACAAATCCATTTCTCTCTGCCTTTCCATATAGGAGAAGTACTCCATCCCTCTAATTTACTTGCTGGCCCTCCTCTGTACCTGCTCCAACAGGTTCTTCCTGAGCTGGGCACCCCAGAGCTGGGTGCAGCAGGGCAGGTGGGCTCTCACCAGAGCAGAGCAGAGCAGAGGGGCAGGATCACCCCCCTGGCCCTGCTGCCCACGCTGCTTTGGATGCAGCCCAGGATACAATTGGCTTTCAGGGCTGCAAGCCCACATTGCTGGGTCACATCCAGCCTCTCCTCCAGCAGCAACACATGGATTAGCAGTGCTTGTCCTTGTCAGCAGATGTGCCCTAGGTCTGTTCGTGCCCCAGGCTGGATTGGTACCAGGGATTGCCCTGACCCAGGTGCAGCACCTGACACTTGGTCTTGTTGAACCACGTGAGATTCCCACAGGCCCAGTTCTCGAGCTTGTCCAGGTCCCTCTGGATGCCATCCTGTCCCTCAGGTGTGTCAACCACAGCATTCAGCTTGGTGTCCTCTGCAGATGTGCTGAGGGTGCACTCGATGCCTTTGTTTCTGTCATTATTGAAGACATGAAGTGACGCTGCTCCCAGTACAGACACCTGACTCCACTTGTCACCAATGTCCATTGGGATTCAGAGCCATTGGCCACAGCCTCTGGATGTGACTGTCCAACCAATTCCTCATCCACCCAACAGTCTCCCCATTGAATCCTTCTGTCTCCAGTTTAGAGAGAAGGATGTGGTGGGGACCCTTGTCAAAGGCTTTACACAAGTCCAGATAAATCTGTACATCTGCAGCCCTTCCCTTGTCCACCACTGCAGTCACTCCATCATAGAAGGCCACTGGGCTGGTCAGGCAGGACTTGTCCTTGGTGAAGCTGTGCTGGCTGTACCAAATCACCTTCCTGTCCTCCATGTGCCTAAGCACAGCTTCTAGGAGAATCCATTCCATGACCTTTTCAGGTATGGAGGTAAGTCAGTAGTTCCCAGGTTCCTTCTTTTTACTCTGTTTAAAGATGGGCCCAATGTTTCCCTTTTTCTGGTTGCCTGATCGCCATGACTTTTCAAATATCATAACAGGAGCTTGACAACTACATCAGACAATTCCATCAGCATTTTGGGATGCATTTAATCAGGTCCTATAGACTTGTGTACATTCAGCTTCCTCAAGTAGTCAAAAAACAGAATTTTACTTACAGTGGGAGTAACTTTACTGTCTCAGTCCCCGTCCTGCTGTCCATCCACTTGAGAGGTGTGGTGACAGAAATCAGCCATTAATTGGTCCTTGTTTGGTTGGGATTGCTTTGCTGACAAGAAGGAAGAAAGAACTGGACACCTGTTTGAACAAGAAATGAGCTCAGCATGTAGCATGGAGATCAGGAAACAGGAGAAAAAAAGGTAAATTAATTATTTGCTATTTGCTGCTAGCAATAAGATAAAATATTATCTTCCAAATACATTTCCAGAAATGTAAGTAAAAGTTGTCCAGATGACTCATATACGAAGGAATTGGATATGATTTCCTGCTTTTTGGTCTAAAAGTATCCCCCTCCAAGTTTTCAAAAAGCAACGTGAGGAGATCCACAAATTCCATGAGCTGGTGCTGCCTGTCCCAGCCCCTTTCAGTGACCATGCTCATGAAAGTAACCTGACTAGAGAGCGGGTACAAAATGTTCTTTCAGTAAAAGCTATGCACAGCCAAATGCAAAAAGAAGTAAATTACATGGAAAAAAAAAAAAAAGCCAAATGAAAACAAGAAGTTAAATAAAGATCTAAATGTATAACACAAGTATAGCTCTAAAGCAGAAGAGTGTGCTTGAGACTGAAAACAATGAAATTCAAAAGGCCTGTGTTGTAGAAAAAAGACTTGAAAGTTTTCAGACATGTACATTCACCAAATATTTCCTGCACACAGTACAAATATTAACTTTTTTTTTTTTCTGGTGGGTATTTTGCAGGTTTTTGAACCATCAAGCTACAGAAGCAAAGATTGTGAATGACTCACACAAGACATTTCTATCCTATTAGTCAGATATTTGTTACTGGAATAAGTATTGATTCTGTGCCTGCCTAGATGAAAAATGTGTCTGATGGCTCATGAGGGAAGGCATGTGACATTCAGGGATCGTGGTTTTCTCCAGTAAATATATGGGTCTTTCCAGACAGTGGTTCCCAGACTTTGCTGTATGTACTTCTAGAGGTGTTGGAATGGTTTCAGACCAGTTCTGCACATAATGATAGCCAAATCAATTAAGGCTAGGAATCCTGCTTTAGATGGAATCACTACAGTTTGCTGGTGGTAGCCAGGAGAGCAGGTCTACCTCTGTCTGCACTGAGCCTTTCTGCCCATGGGAACATGTTAATACAAGAATTTAACAGCTAATTTTATTGGGTTTGCATGGCCAAGCTTTGGTAGCAGGTGACTACAGGGGTGGCTTTATTGCGAGGCTGCTGGAAGCTTCCTCCACATTCAGCAGAGCCAATCCCTGGCAATTCCAAAGATGGACGTGCCACTGGCCAAGGCTGGACAAATTAGAAATGGTGGTGACACCTCTGTGACAACAGATTCAAGAATAAAGGAAAAAAACTTATTGCACAGTTGTAATTGCATCCAGGGAAGAGAGGAGTGGGAACATATGGAAGGAGTAACTCTGCAGACCCCCAGGTCAGTGGAGAAGGAGGGGCAGGAGGTGCCCCAGGTGCCAGAGCTGGGATTCCTCTGCAGCCCCTGGTGCAGCCCAGGGAGAGGCAGATCTGCCCCTGCAGCCCATGGAGAGCCATGGGGATGCAGAGATCCACCCACAGCCCATGGGAATCCACGGGGGATGCAGAGATCCACCCACAGCCCATGGGAGAGCCCCACACTGGAGCAGGTGGATGCTTGAGAGGGGGCTGTGACCCCATGGGAGGCCCGTGGAGAAGGGAACACCCATGGGAACAGCCTGTCCTTAAAGGACTGCAGCTTGTGGAAGAGAGACCCACATTGCAGCAATTTGGGGAGGACTATGGTTCATGAGATGGATTCACACTAGAAAGGTTCACAGAGAACTGTCTCCCATGGGAGGGACCCCACGGTGGAGCAGGGGAAAGACTCCTCTCCCTGAACAGTGAGAGAAACAACCTGTGATGAGCTGACCATTCTCTGTCTCCCTGCACTGCTGGGGGAGGAAGTAGAGCTGGGAAGGAGGGAGGGGTGTAGGAAAGATGTTTTCAAGGTCTTATTTTACTTCTCATCATTGTGCTCTGATCTTGTTAGTAATAAATTTGATGAATATCTCTAATTCTAGTTTGTTTTTCCCATGAAGATATTTGGTGAGCGATCTGTCCCAGTCCTTATCTCAGCTCATGTACCTGTTGTTACATTTTGTCTCCCCTGTGCAGCTGTGGATGGGAGTGAGAGGGGCTTTGGCACCTAGCCAGCATATACCCACCATGGACTCTTGGTGGAAATGATGGGGAACCACAAGGATTTTGATGAGGATAGTAATTGGGAGATGTAAAGGGCAAAACAAGTACAAAGCAATATTAGAGATTAGAAGGGTCATGGGGAATTTTTGTTTTAGTTGTGGTAAAGTGACAAGGGGTAGATTTTGAGAAAATTGTCCATTTTTGTGCTGTGTTGTGATAATATTATTTTGGCGTTCCTGTGGGGAAATTTGGTTTGGTTTGGTTTGGCTGTTTCAGTTGTTCCAAGTGAAGGTCATGTGATGAATGTGGATTTTAATGATAATGATGATAACTATATGATTCACATAGGTGAGGGATGGAAACTGCAGTGGGTTGCCCTTGGCTGGATGCCAGGCACCCGCCAAGCTGCTCTATCACTCCCCAGTGTGACAGGGGAGAGGAAAATAAGATGGAAAACAAATAGTAGGCTGAGATAAGGCAATTTACTAAAGCAAGAAAAAAGCAGAAGTTTGAATCTGCATAAGCAAAGGGGGAAAAAAATTAATCTCTACTTCCATCAGCGAGCAATGTGCAGTCAGAAACCCCCAGGAAGCAGGGCTTCAGTGCACATAGAAGTTGCTCCAGAAGGCAAAAATTGTAGCTTTTATATCTGAGCTGATGTCATACGGTGTGGAATATCCCTTTGGCTAATTTGGGTCAGTTATTCTAGCTGTGCCCCCTCCCAGGATCTTGCCTACTCCCAGCCCCTTGATGGCGGGGGGAGGAGGAGTGTAAGAGAAGGTGCTGATGCTGTGCCAGCACTGCTCAGCAATAGCCAAAACACTGGTGGCTTATCAACACCTTTCCAGGTGCCAATGCCCAGCACAGCATTTTGAGGGCTGCTGTGGGAAAATTAAGTTCAACCAGACACAACCAGGCACTAATCATCAGTAATTTCCTGTGTGGAGACAGGTGTAAGGGTCACCGAGCAATTGGCTCTCCAGGCCACTGGATGGGTGGTGTCTGCTTGTGTGGTGATACTCTTATGATGATTCAGGGAAGAGATGAGAGGAGATGAGGATAGTTCTGGTTTAGGAAAGGGGAGTGTGAGACACAGCAGTGAAGATAGGCATGTTAAAGGGCAGGAGGGGAAGATCCCAAAAGAATGAAAGGGACTGAAAACACTCCACTGGTGAGTGCACATCACCTGGCAGAGAGCCACGAGCTGTCTCTGTGTAGGAGGTAATGAAGTGAATAAATGGGCAATCCCCATTTTGAGGCTCTGACCCCAATTAGGTCTTCCATTTGCTTCAAAGGGAACAGGCTCAGAATTATGCTGATTTTTTTTCCTGCATCAGAACACAAAGTGCTAATTGGTTAATTGGTGCTCATATTTTCCCAGAAAGTGTTATGTAATTGTGAGGTTTAGGAAAACATCCGGGTGCCTCTTGGGCACCCACACTGCTGGGTTATGTTTTTCTTTAAAAACCAAGCAAGTTAATAGTTGCTATAAAGTTATTTATTGCAGAAGCACATCAGTCTCAGAGGCAAAAACAAAGCAAAACAATGGCATAAAAGCAATGGCCAAAGCAATGGCATAAAGCAATGGCAAAACTGCAGTGGCAAAATGCAATGGCAAAATGCAATGGCATAAAGCCATGGCATAGAGCCCCAGCTCTCCGTGATGCATATAGACACTTTCCAACTAGGTAAGACACAAACTCGGACCACTACTTCTTAACTTATTAGAATTCTAGTTTTTTAGCATGCCAGGCTACGTATAGGCTACCTACTTGGCCTACCTTGTTCTAACTGAAAAATGTAAGCAATATTCTTAACTCTAACTCTATTATGTCTGAAGCTCGGTTCTTGGAGCCTCTAAGGAAACACTAGTATGTTTTTCAAATGTCACTAGAACATGTATTACTTCTCAGGCATCTAAGACCTTTTAATCACTAAAAGCACTTAAAACTTATTCCACTTACTTGCTTACTTATTCACTCCATGTATTAACTTACTTATTCCATTTAAAGACTTTAATTCAATCCCTCCACTCTGATTTCTCTCTGAAGAAATCAGAGAGACTCCTGACTTACTGACTCCAACATGTAATTATTGGCTTACATACTGACTAGCAGAGTTATATATATTTAGTCCTATGTCCTATTAACCTCCTCTTGCAACTTGGATTTGTTCTTTCCACAGCTGACACTGGACTTCAGATATGCTATAAGGAGACTTTTGCAATGTCGTCTTAACTATTTGCAGTTGAAGACCTTACTGGAGTCACTCAATCTTCTTTTAGGAGTGACAGACAATCACTACTGGTATGTAGGGAACCTTTGCCATGAGAAGACAAAGTGTTTGAGCTGTTATTCTTTTTCATTCTCCTCAATTTATGTCCTTGTTTCAACGTTCCTCATAAAATTAATTCAAATTAATTGCATTCACAATGTCACTTTAACAAAATTGGAATCTAAAACCAGAAGAATGGGAATCAAGTCACACTAGATACTTTGAGTTTGGTAAGTCTGTATTCTTTTTTTGGACAAAATAGGTTCCTCTACTTGCAGCTGTATTAAGAGCAGAATGTATGCTTGCTAAGGAACAAAATTAACAGAAATATCTATGCACAAGTTTACACAATGTCCATCTGTGTCTGGTTCCTTCAAATTCTTAAGAAAGAAATGGCCAATGCAGGCAATAATACTGGAAAGGTAAAGCTGAGGCCATATTAAAGCTTAAAAAGAGTATTTCCTTCACTAGGCTGAAGATTTCACTTGTTTCTTTCACCATTTGTCTCCCTCAAGAACCTTTGATGTGCCATTGTTTCTTGCCCCATCTGCTTCTAGGATGCTCTGCACATATACTAAGAAAACTATGATCTGATGTGTCAGGCAACTTTTATTGTGGGGAACAGGAACATTTGAATCCTGCTAGGTCTCAAGAGGCAGGACACTATTTAGCACAAACAAGGCACTCATGATGGTTTAAAAGCCATCTCTAGGCATATTCTGCACAGCAAGCAAGGCCAGGCTTTGCATCCTCCAGTTCACATGCTTAAATTATGTCATGAACAGCAGTTATTGAAGCTGCAAAACAAAGTGAGAAAGCAGTCTGCAGCTGACCCAGGGGATGAAATCTTGCACTCTTCTTTCCTTGGAAGAAAAAGAAGAGCAGACACACTCCCTGGGAGGAAAAAAGGACTAGAAGAGATAACATGAATCATCGAGTCCATTCCCTGTCCACAACCAGGTAACATATTGCTGGATCAAAGAACTCTACTCTTTCCCACACTGGAAAACCCTCAGAGTATTTTGCAACATCTTATAATAATTCCCAGATCTTTACTACAAAAAGAGCTGTAGAAAATATTCTTGGCATCTTCCCACAAAAAGAAATTTTGTACTTTCAATAAAAATGCAAAGATCCTTCCTAGTCAGATCTGTGGAAGAATTCTTTCCTGGACCCATCATGATGATCGGTCTAACTCTGGTTACAAGAACAAGAGAGAGCAGACAGGCATGAGAGAAATGTCTTCAGCCCCAGCTGTCCCAGATCAGTGTCAGGGAACAAAAGGCAAAGGAGAGAAAAAAAGAAAATTGGTCTTCTACCCAACACGTGCTGGGGGGGGAGTGATAAAGATGCTTTTGCCTTTTTTTTTCTACATTTTGAAGGTTAAAAAAACCCTCATATGCCTTATTAAGGCCACTTCCTACAGTTCCAAGGAGTTTTTCTCTTGGCTGTTTCTCAGTCTCATGCAGTTCTCAGTAAGTTCTGATCCTCCTGACATCTTATGTGTTGCCTTATATTCATTTCAGAAGCAATGCTTCACAGTGCCAATGAAAAAAATCAATGTACCAGGTATTTCATCTACAGAGCCATCAGAGCCAGGTTTAGTTAGCCGACTTCAGAGCTGCTCCAGGAGCCAAAAAAAATGGTTAAAAGCCGTGCCAGACCCACTAGATGGCACTGTGGATGGCCATACCACACTCGTGAGCCCAGGCAGGGTTAGCTGAGCCTGGCAGCTTCAATCTCGGTTGTGTGGCTCCGATTTCCAGCACAAGTCCCTCTGCCTGGAACCTCACTCGGCAGTTCTGCCCATTCAGCAACTTTTCGGTACCCTCAGTCGCTCCAAGTTTAGACCCTTTCAAATAATTATCAGGTTGTTTTTTTTTCCCTCAAGAAGCTCCACGATTATATTTTTCCAGTTCTTGGATCTTCCACAAAACATTCCAGAGGTTTCAAGAACTATTTAGAAAGTTGGTAAGTCTGAGTGTCCTGTCTGGCTGGTGCTCAGTGTGTATGTCAATGGAAGGGTACAAACTTTAACCAAGCTTTCCAAAAAAGCTGCAGATTACAGGAATTTTGATGTAACCCTAACTTTCCATCTTGGTTGCACCAATTTTGCTCTACAGAGTCAGTCTGGATCCCAATAAAATCAGTTGGGAAGGAGAATTTCCACTGGGATCGTGGAAAGTTGGATAGGGGCCTCTGTCAGGTTTCCAAACACTTGAAATGAGTGTGCTGACATTTGGTAAATCTTCCCCACTTTTATAATCTAGGTTTTCTACCCTTACTGTGAGCAGTGTTTGATGGTTTATGCTGACAATGAAAATTGATGGGATTGTTGGAAAAAACAATGGGACTGCCATTTTCAGTTTGGGGGCAACACTTTCGTCAAGTACATTTTTCTAAGGGAAATGAGAGTTAAAATCTTCTTATTTCTGTCTCTGCTTCTGTATATTATTTCATCACAACCTCCTGTCCTGGCTTTTAAAAGTTTCTCTTGTGTTGCAGCTTTAGCATCATCCTGAGTAGGGCTTTGAGCCCTTCCTTTTAGTCTTTGGAACCATCTGTTGTGTCTCCCTAAGTAAAAACACTATTTAAAACCACTCCTCTCCATTCTCTCACATTGCTATTTACTCTAATAAAAGTGCATAAGGCATTTTCCAGTTGTATCATTCAAGATTCAACCACAAACTAATCTAACTAAACTAACAAACCACACACCAATCATGCAAGTTGAATGAGCATCAACAATTCCTAGGTCTTGTGCATTTATCATGAATGACTGAATAGTTTGGGTTGAAGGGGACCCTTAATGGCCACCCAGCCCAAACTCTCTGCAATGATTAGGGACAATCAAATAGATTGATTGCTGGGATGGGGCACCACCTCTATGGGCAATCTGTCCCAGTGTTTCACCACCCTCATAATAAAAAACTTCTTCCTTGCATGTAATCTAAATGTTTCCCCTTTCATTTTTAAACTCTGGCAACAGACCCTGCTAAAATATCTGTCCCCCTATTTCTCATAAGCCCCCTGTAGGTACTGAAAAGCCACAATAAGGTGTCCCTGGAATTTCCTCCAGGCCAAACCCCAGCTCTCTCAGCATTTGAAGCAGTCTCTCACAAAAAGCCTCCTTGACTAGGTAGTGCAGGTCAGCAAAGCACTGTAAGGAAGGACAAATATGCTCATCAAGCTCTAAACTGTTAATCTGTCCCTCATCTGAAGGTTAGATCTTCCAGACATGGCAGGCACAGCAAATGACTGTATGAGTATTCTTAGATCTCTCTCATAAGAATGCCAGGGCTGGCAGGAGCAGTAGATAAACCAGATATCCTTCCTCCCTACTTATCAAGTACTTGTCTAGAGAGATCCCTACAGATAAACCATGGATAAAAGGTATAAATTGCGGAGCAAGAAGTGAGAAACAACTATGTGAGACTGGAAACAGAGTTCTGTGCCCACATCAAAAGGTGACTGTGGGTAAAACCCCTAAAAAGGAAAAAAAAATGCGCCAAAGATTCTGAAGTACCTCTTTTATTCTTTTTCCTGTTCTTTGTTTTATGCCAACAATACCCAGTTTTGCCTGGACATTGCATTAAATTAAAATGACATGAGAAACTCCAGAAATTCTGGGTTGTATCTGGACACAAATTTTAGTGTTATGACAAGTTCAATACAATACTATGTCACAGCTTTACGGATTATTAAAACTGGCATTAATATTTGCTGGATAAAATAAATAAATTATTTTAAAAAATTAAAATAAAATAAAATACCAAGCAAGCACCAAAAACCAGTGTATCTAGTCAAGTTTCCAAGTGAAAATGGTTTGTTGTAGATGGCTTTCTCAAGCAGACCTCAGACTTGGGCATGATGAGCTTTTGTATTTTACTCACTGATCACCCACGATGAGGTTTTGAGCTGTATTTGCTATCAGAATTTGAGAAACAATCCTCAAGACAGTTTGATCTCCAAATGTAGTTTAAAGTAATTTTAACCTGCACAAACTTGTAATAAAGTTGAGAGAACATTAGAGAGTAATACATTGTGAGTTTTACCTATCTCATAGAGCAGGATTTACCGTAGGGGTGCAGAAGACAAAACTCGATCTCCATATCTTACACTACATCCATGTAATGGTTTTTTCTTAATTTTAAACCTATTCACTTCAAAGATGACCATAATTTTTGAGAACACTGGGCCAGAAAAATGGCCCAAAGGACTTACCTCATCATTCCTTTAGATCATGAACTTGTGTCTTCCTGTAGCATTGTATGGTGTGGTTCATAAACTTGTTTTGTAAGTTTGTTTGCTTCTTATAAGAAAAAGGAAGAAAATTGAATCAAAAATATAAAAAATATTTTCATAATAGTCATTAGATCTTTGAAGAAAACTTTTTGCAGATGCTGACAGCTATGTGAAAATAGTCTCTCCTCAAAGTCAGTAAAGTGAAACAAACGTTATGAAAATAGAAGCTGTGAAACATCAGAGATGGTTTTCCATAAGATAGCTAATTGCATGCCTGAGTGTTCACACTTTGTTCTGTGTCTTTTGCCACTATCAATGACTCATATTTAAACAGCATGAAAATAATATGTATTCACTTTTCTCGTAAGTTCTTGTTTGGTCCTCTAATTAAGTAATTAAAGTGAGCATGTGCTATTACCTGGAAAGTTATCAAATACAAATCAAACAGGTTTTTGATGGTGAGCCTGCAGGAATCTTCCCTGAGCTCTCAACGTGCGCATGGAGGTTTTATAAGCAATTAAACTCTATCCCTGAAAATCCTACTTTCAAAGATTTTGGATCACCTGGGGAGTTTTATGGTTGGCTGCAAATAAAGAGAGCTTGTAGGAAAAGCTCAAACAAGGAAAAGAAACATGAAATAAATAAGTTCAAACACACTTAACCCCTTCCCTTCTAGAGTGTTAGTTCTCATCCTGTATTGATGCTGCTTTAAACAGATGCTCCATTTGAAACTTCCTGGTAGGGTTGTGAGACAGCACGGAAGGTGCTTTGTCACTTCCCATACTGCACCAGAAGAGCAAAACATTTAGAAATATGGTAAGTAGCACAAAATATTCTACAACAGAAGATTTCCATGAGATGGAACCACCGTTTTTCTTTGGTTTGTTTGGGTTTTTTTTAACACTACAATATTTAGGCAGTGCATTTAAGTAGTATAAGATACCAGTCATGCTTCTGTATGTGCTTCAACCTAACATGAAGTCCATCACCATCCCCATCCAGCTGTGGCTCACAGCAGTGCAGACATTCCCAAACACTCTCTGCTCTTTCTTATGTGACTCTTCAGCTGAAGATTTTTGCCCTCCATGCTCTTTCCCCTAGAAAGGGTCAGTGACTTGCTGGCAGTAAGAGGGTAAATGAGTTGCAGACTCCTGTTATCATTTCCTGATAGAATGCATGTTTTGTGAAGTAAGACAGGGAGTGTCTGTTCCACACTAACATCATGACTGTATCCAGTCCTGATGGTCTTTGAACTGAGAGAGGCAGGACACTGGTAAGTTGCCTTTGCCCATTTTTCATTGTATGCCTGGACATGAGGTCAGGGGCAATGCACATGGGAAGGCCAGTGTGCAGGGAAGGAGTGTTTTGCATCCCCATCTGTGCCCTGTGCAGGCACAGAGCCCAGAGCATGGGCTGACCTGCTGTCTTTAAATATACTGTCCTCAATTAAACCTGTCAAGACACTACAGGTCTTTCCTTACGGAAGCATAATACTGCTAATTCAACAGATCAAGTGAGAAAAATCAGATCCAGGTTGTCTGCACTATTTGTCAGTGGCTATAAATCATAAGTGGATGCAGGTTGCATCTGTCAGAATGTGAAGATGCCTTCAGCTGGTGTTCAGGGCCATGTGGCTTGTTTAAAGAGTTATCATGTTAATCATGTATCATAATTACCTTTGAACATTCACCACCATGAAGATGCTGATGGTGACACAGGATCAACAGCTACAATTATGTTCCTTGCCTCTGGAGAGACCCCGGGGTCCTTATTCTCTTCTGAACTTCTGCTGGCTGCAGCTTTTCTTCAGACGGGCCAGAAGGTGCTGCAAAGGAAATTTTTGAGCCGTGCTTTGTGCATCCTGCGCTGACCACAAGCAAAGCAAGCACATGTTTTTCATAGCACTGCTATCCTGTTACTCCCTTCATTCCTGTGGAGCACAGCACTCTGAGAGCACTGAGAGTGACTACTGCTTAACCAGTAGGAGACTACATCACTGCTGAGCCAGCTGCCTGGAAATGTTAATGCTGTTCTGTGGTTTCTTCAGGACTCTGGGCCAGCACTTTCCTCATCAGATGTCTTTCCTTTGCTGCCCTATCCCAGCCTGTGCTTTATTCTCAGTGCAATCTATTTTCCATGAGTGACAAGCCTGGGGGTTCCCAAAGGTACTTGAAGGAAATCAGGATGTAAAATGAAATACGAAGAGTACAGGGGAAGAAAGGAGGGAAAAAACCAAAAAACCCACCCACTGCTGACATGAGAAATCCTGGCCAGGCAAAGGGTCTGGGAGAGAAGCACAGCAGAGCTAAGGAGGAGGCATGAGGAGGGGGGTCGAAGAGGCGAAGATTGCAACTCCAGATGAAGCTGATGAGACTGCAGAGGAACGGAAGCTGAATAAATTTATAGAATCTACAGAGGCAAAAATTGAGTCCTGTAACCATTTTTTTTCACTGAGACACTATTATAATCACAGTTTCACAAGTAGAAAAACAAAACATTTAAATGATTTACTTTTGGCAGGTTTGGAGCCCAGGTTCCTCCAGCCTTCAGGCATGGATTTATGTTATGTGTATTACTTACAGGTGAGTTGGAGAAAATTGGTTAAAGGGACTTTAACCCAGCAAGATTTAACATTCAGATACCAGATTGGGTTGTGGGGGATGTTACACTTTGGCTCTGACCTCCACCTTTCTTTTTTGCTTAAAAAAACCCAACAGTGTTTAAAATGTATGAAAGGAGGCAGGAGAAGAGTCCTGGCTGTTTCCCTTTGCATAGGTAGCTTTCAGTGTTATTAGGCCCATCCTGTGAATCAGGTGAAGGGTCAATAAATCTATATCTCACTGTGATTACACACATATTACCTTCACTCTGTGGTTTCTGATTGATGCATCCACTAGTTACCATGTCTGTCAGCATGTGCCTTGCCTTCAGCAAAGAAAAGCACTGGGGCTACTTCTCAGCCTGTCAGACTGACTCTCCTGTTTGGTCATAGTCTGCAATGCTTGCACATGACAGCTGGCCCCTGTGTGGGGCACAGCCCACTTCCTGTTCCCTTGTGACAAAACATGTGTTGGTAATAAACTTCCCATTTATAACCCAACACAACCAGTTGATGTGGGCAATTAGTTGACTTAACCTTTTCAATTTCTGATTTTCCAGAACCTGTCGTGGGCACTGCACAGGCTCCTGTCTCCCTTTCTCCCACCTCAGAAAGAGCAGAGAACAATCTGATGTAAGTAGACAGGCAGTATCAGAAATGGGAGAAAGAAGAAAAGAGAGATGTTGCAGACAGTTTGAAGCAAACACCACCTCACTGCCTTCCAGTGCAGCCTCGTGCTTTTGTGCCACCGTAATGGCGCCTTGAAAATGGACCTTAATTTCATAATGATACGTGGCAATAGTCCTTTCCTGTCAAGCAACCATGACTGCGGTTGGTAAGCATATATTTGAAAATGGAAAAGATAGATAGTTCTTAAAGTAATTAAGTCTCAAACTGCAACTCCGAAAGAGGAGGTTCAAAACACGTCTTAAATATTTCAGCAGTGTCTTTCTCAGTAAGAGCCGGGCATTCAGAATGTGGGGAGATCGATTACATCCTGGTTTAGCTTTTAGGTTTCCAAGGAGGCAGCTTGCTAGAACAGAATAGACAAGCACAATTGTGCTGAATAGCTAGAAAGCAAAGGAAACATATGATGTGGTTTTTAAAAAGTTTTGTGAATTGTGGAAAAGATATGTAATGTTTCTGCTGAAAAATGCGATTATAATTATCTATATGTGTTCTATTTCACTCCGAGGATTTTTGACAATGAATTACTTTCTTGGTGCCTTCATAAGTAACTGAATAACTGGCAGCATCTCTGTCATGAAATGCATCTATAAATGACCTTACTACTACACAGTTGTCTGAACACTGCATATATTACATATAAATAGTGCATTTTCCTCCTCTGACAGGTTGGTTTGAAAAAAATGATTAAAATAAATAATGTTGATTTGAGGGGTTTTTAGGGTTTTGGGCTTTTTCTATGGAGAAAATCACACTAAGCCATTCCCTAGGCACATTTGGCCTTGCACAACATACAGCACCACATGTGTGCACAATTCAGAATTACTTCCAGACACAGAAAGGAACAGATCTGAAGTGATCACTGCCTTGGGAACTTGATCTGCAGCAGAGGCACTTTGCTTTAATTATCCTTCACTTTCCACTGATCATGCATCAGCTCCCTTCACATCTTCTCTTTTCTCACACTTGCCTACTCACGTCAAAACTAATTCTCTTTGTCAATTACACTCTTCTTCAGATTCCCTTCAAGATCAGAAAAACATTTACTTTACTTTCACCTTTCAGTTCACTGCCTGCTTTGGATAAAGCTGAGTAAAGAAGTATTAAGATATCAGGAGAAAGCCTGCTGTCACAATGAGTTTGAGCCAAAGTCCTTTGAAGTCATTAATGAACACTGGCTACCAGTTATTGCTTTAGGTCTTTGGATCTGCCCATGGCTTTCTACTTCAACAAGTATAAGTATTAAAAAGTTTTCAAAAGGTTTCTCTGATGGGATTATCAGTTTGATTTTCTGAATAATGTTCTCTGAAGATTCAGATAAACATGTCAACACTTGAGAGCTCTCTGTAACACCTCGGGCAGTCACAGCACTCAAAGTTTCACAATCGGTGATAATCTCAGCCTTACAACTGAGATACTCTTTGGTCTCTCACAGCTGAGAAAGGAGACACTTTCTTGATTCTAGCACCTGCTGCAGTTGGAAACATAGTCCTCACTATTGGAATAGTTTGAATTCTGGTCCAATATTACTGGAATAGTCTTGGCATTGTTTTGTCTTGCAAAGGAGGTTCTTGGACAATTGCTCACTTGTTATTGCTGTCTCTCTCTAAATCACTGTGTTTCTTCCCAGTAGCCAGATAGTTTATATTTGAATGGTATCACATTAAGGGAGGTCTAAATTTAGTATCCATAGTCATGGATAGCAGTGACAGTTCATCTGATAGAAAGATCACCTTTAACAGGTAGACACAAACACATATATAACTTGCAATTGTTTACACACTCAGTTTCTTTTACCTATAAAGTTTGGGCCCCCCAAGATATTTGGCTCTAAAAACCTGGTTTTTGGAGTACTGTTAGAGGACTAGAGAATTCTGTAGATGACCCTATGATATTTGATTTTGGTTCTGAATCTAAAATGCTACTACTATCTAAGGAATGTTTTGCGGTTTTTGTTGAAAATTTTCACTTTTTTACTTATGCTTCAGGCTGCTCAATTCAGATACAATGCCCCATAATGATGCATTTTGTATAAGATTCCCTTTTAAAACTACATGCTAGGAAATACTTTACTGAGTTTGCAGGACATACAGGAATACATTGCAATGAACAGAGTATAATTAATTATTAATGGCATAGAAATTTCAAATTTTAACCCAGGTGCTTTGCTGAGCTGGTGCAATCAAGAGGCAAGTATTGATCTCTTCACTCTCATGCCCAGTGACAGGACTCAAGGAAATGCCTGAAGTTGAGTCAGGGGAGGTTTAGGTTGAATATTAGAAAAATGGTTTTCATCCAGAGGGTGGTTGAGCACTGGAACAGGCTCCCAGGGGAAGTGGTTGCAGCACCAGCCTGACAGACTTCAAGGAGCATTTGGACAGTGCTTTCATGTATGGTGAGATTCTGTCCTGTGCAGGGGCAGGAGCTGAACTCTATGATCCTCATGAGTCCATTACAACTCAGCATAATCTATGATCCTATGAGGAGCTTCTTTTCCAGCTCTAGCTGAACACTTCATGGGTTTATCTTTGTTCTTTGCAAAGTCCCTTTCTCTGAGAGTAGAGTAACCAGAGCCATTTATGGGACAGAGCAAGACCACAGGAACCCTGGGTAGTCCTCTGAGCAATACCAATGTGTAAATACTGTAGATTCCCCTAGTAGATTCCCCAGCCAGTTTCTGCCATCACCTGGGACTTTGAATAAGTCAGAATGCAAAATAAAACTACAGATTGAAAAGATTGCTTGGATCTTTTGTATTTCCTAATTTGATGTTCAAAGAAATGTGACAAATATCCTAAAGAAATGTGACAGTCTGAGAGAGAGCCCTAGTTCTGCTTTTGCACTTGGAACATTGGCCTTGATGCATGAATATACATAGAATTATACACAGAGCAAAGCACTGGTCTCTACACATGTGTACACAGCCACGGGCACACAAGGGCTATTCAGTTCTCCAAGGAGGTCTCCTCTTCAAACAGCTGCTCCTGTTCACTCCAAAAGAAAGGTGGGAAATGGATAGGAGCACCCAACAGACTAGAACCAATCAAGGGCTACCAGGTGGAATACCATCTTGTGGTCATCATCTCATCTTTAAAATTTTGCTTTAGTATCAGTGGTTAAAAATTATGCCTATGAACATCAATGATACTCTGAAACAGGCAGCTCATGTTATTAAGACATTATAAATTCACACAAAAAGTAGATTTTTTTTATGCTACCAGGAGATTCATTGAGTTATGAAAATGAGCATGAAAGAGTTTTCAAAATATTATAAATAGTAGGAACTTTGATCAGTCTACTGTTTTGATTAACAGTTGAAAACTTCAAAATCATCTCTAAACCAGTTGCACTGCAGTCTCGCCCTTTGATAAGGCAGGAAAGAAACTAACACTACTTTACACAATTAGCAATATATGCTAGAAATTAATAGCTATAGATGGACAATTAATTTGTGTTTGGTTGGAGGTATCTTTGCCACCTTCCTGTAACCATTCATCTATCCCCATCAGTGAACACAATGAGAAAAGGACGTATTTTTATGTCTCCAAGCAATCAAGGCTCCCTTGGTAAGGCACAGGTTAAGTTTAACATGACAGACATTGTATTAATTGTTCCTACAATAAAAACTTTTTTTTTTCACTATGAAATATTATTCTTAGCATTTATTTCTTTCTTTGGATGCAGTAAAAGACACTGTTTAATCAGCAGCACTAATCAAGACACTGTATAAGCAAGTAGGATTTCTTCCCTTCAGTGGCATTGCATATTTACTTGAGTCATTCCTTTCCTTGAAATTACTGTTTAAAATCTTGTCCTTCTTACTAATAGCACAGAAAATATATGTCATCCAATCCCATCAGTTGCCTCAAAGAAACAGAGCAAACAAATTGTTGTTAGCTAATAACACTGGAGAATGATACATCAAAGGAACAGAATTTACACTTATGCCTTGTCTTGATTAGAGTGTTCAAGTTTAATTCAGCATGCCACTATTTCCTGCTGTCTGTTCCTCTTTATCAGTAACAAACACTACTTAGAAGTTGTTGATACTGAACACACGGATCCAATTAAATCTGTAATGATATTTATTTATTTGAAGTTTCAGACTTGATGTGGTCTCCATTCACCAAACAGCTTCCATTTACTGAAGGATTTTTTTACTTGTGGTGGAACTCTGAAGTGCAGAACTGAGTGATCATAAAGTGGACAAATTAGGCACTGAACTTGCCTTTGATAGCCATTTAACATTTCAGACACTTAAATTATGATCATACTAGTTTGAAACTGTGGCCTATTCTGGTCAGTCTTGGACATTTGTTAAATACTACTATATGTATAATATATTAAATATGTAATATATATATAATAGTAACTAAAGGTACACCAACAAAAGCACCTCAGAGATAAACTAACAAAATAGAAAGCATCTAAAAAAATCTGGTCACCTTAGTCCTCTGCGGTTCAAGGTCATGATAAAGAAATAAAGGTGATCTGTTCACACCTCATATTGTGCCAGAAAATGTTTAACACTACCACTATCACATTTCATTTGGTTATCCTTTTACCTTTGAGGTGGATTGTAGTTCCAGTGTAGTTGGCTGAGGTAATTTTTTTCATAGTAACTTTTGTGGACCTGGTTTGGCTTTGTGATGAAAACAGTGTTGATAACAAAGGGATGTTTTAGTTATTGCAGGGCTTGCAGAGTCAAAGCCTTTCTGCCCATCACATCACCTCACCAGTGAGTAATCTGGTGGTGCATGAGAAGCTGGGAGTTGATGCAGCCAGGACAGCTGACCCCAGCTGATCAAAGGGATATTCCATATCATATGGCATCTTGCTCAGCAATAAAAACTGGAGGGGAAGTTTGCCAGGGATGCATCTGTGAGGTTTTGCATCACTTTTTCCATTTTGGGTTTTTTAGGGGTGGGAGTTTTTTGTTCCTTTTTTTTTTTTTTTTTTTACGTATTAAACTGTCTTTTCCTCAACCCTTCAGTTTTCTTACTTTTATCCTTCCAATTCTCCCCCCCATTCCATGGCAGGAATTGCCTGGTGCTGAGCTGTCAGATGAGGTTAAACCATAGCCAGCACTCACACTGAAAATAAGTAGTTTTTGTTACTGTGGTTGCTGTAGCATCATGTCCTGAACCAAACTTTACTAAAAACACTCAAAAACACCTAAAACCCAAGAATCCAGCATTCATATTGCTCTTTAAGGAGAGGAACAATAGTGGAAATAGATAGATAAAGGATCATGCAGAGATAAAACCAGTTGATATTAATTTTATTGAAAGTGGTGTTGGCAAATTATGCTTGTGGAGGGAGGCACTGCCCTGAGGCAGCAGAAGTCCTGCAGTTAGAAAGTGCAGATGGCAGTAATCTTTCTGACACGTCCTGGACTCAGCAACCCACACAATGCTCACATTGAAGGTGTGTATACAACCTATTCCCTCTCAGGAATCACCAACTCCCACCAAAAAAAACCAAGACACACAGAGAACATTTAGGGGGGTAAAAAAGAATCGTTGTAAGGTCTGATTGTCTGATTAAATTTCATATCCAAATAGTGACAGGAGATAGATGGTAAATACAGACATTTCAACAGCTTAACTTCAGATTTCAGAAGAAAAGAAAGAATATCGAGATTCTAGCATTTATCCAGAGCTTTGAGGAAAGGACATTATGTATTAGGGGAAAAGTAATAAATATTCCTTTCTAAGGAAGCCTTTACCAAAATGAAATCTGAAAGAGAGGAAAGCCACATTAGAGGAACAATTAATTATAACAATGTGTTTCAGGTAACAGAGACCCTTCTTTCTTCTTGGAAGGGTTGTGACAGGCCTCCTGCTGTATGAGCTTCTGGTGGCTGTGACACCTACACTGGAGCAAAAAGGGCACCAAAATGAGCTGCATCAGAACACAGCAGGTGAGGAGGTGGTGAGAAATCCAAGTGCCAGTAGGAAGCTCCAGCAGGACACTTTGTTTAAGTGCTGTTAATTGCAAAAGGTTGATCCCACTGCTCTTTTGGGATGCAGCTGAAATAAAACTGGACTGCATTGCACATCATTGTAAAGGGAAAGCTCTACTGCACAGTTAATGATATTTTAATCCAAGAGGATGCACCCCAGATAGTGATAATTACTCATAACCTTGAGGACATACAAGAGCTCTAAAATGTTTGATTTAGAAAGAAGTGGCTTAATGAATGAGCAGCTGAAGGCTGAAAGATAATTTGATTATTTCTTACCCTTTAGATGTTTGATGCTGCTATTAAGAGTACAAGAGCTTTTATAGCTTGATCTGCCTGGAGATCTTGCCTTGCAGCCAAACCAAGAATATCTACCCACTAAAAAATTAATTGGGCAACAATAAAACATCATACAATACACAAATTTTTACTAAGAACATCTAATACAGTGACTCTTTCATCTGGATTTTTTACTCTACTCCTTCACGTATCCATGTATTTTTGTCTCTCACCTTCTGAGAGCAAGCTCCTTCCTCCCTGTGCTTCTGCATTTTGTAGAACATCCAGCTGATGGTAAGTAAATATAGATAAGAAAAGCCTTCCAATTCAGGTTGGAAGCTGCTACGAGACAACTGATGTATTGAATTATTTTTAAACTATTTATATAGCTTCTCAGCCTCTGAAGAAGCATCTTTTAGCAAGGACACTTTACAAAGTGAAAACTAGTTGTAAGTTGTTTTTCCCATTAGCCTTACTCCTTTGCTTCCCCGAATATAGTCCAGAGAGGGTCCAGAGAGGCTTTTTTTCCAGCTATTTTTACTCTGAGTGGAAAAAAAAAAACCCTCTTTGTTTTCTAGCTTTAGTGACTGCTATTTTACATGTCTGTACTGAATGCTTTTGCCAGTGATTCTGGACTGCAGTCCGTCGGGCATCTGTAATGAGTCCTTTCTGCCCTGTGCCCTTATGCCAACTGCATACCACAAAAAGAGTAAATCCTGGTGGTCTCCAGCAAAGGAATGACTGTCTTTGCTGTGGGAAGCTTGCAAACACATATTTGTTTATATATTTATACTTTCTCAGCTCTTTTTCTTTCCCCCTTTTCTTCCATATTCCTCTAAAAAAGGAAGCTACAACAGCCATCCAGCCCACGCAGTCTCCCTGGTCGAGGCTCTCAGTTTTCATGTCTCCTACCCCTGGCACCAAAGACAGGATTTCAGCAATTCCTACTGGCCTCACAGATGCCTTAGAGTCCTTGCTATGTGACATACCCCAGAACCACATCAGGAAGCATCTGTCTTCACCTCCTGTGTTGTATGTGCCAGCCCCATGCAGATGTGCCTCAGACACTGCAGAACACTTAAAATTATTCTGCTTAACCTAAATCTCATTCCAAAAATAAAACTTTCTAATATGACACTAGAGGGGGAAAAAAGGGGGGAAAAAAGGTGGGGAGGGTGGGAATGTAGAAAAAAGAGAAGAAGAGCATGGAAAGAAGAATGTGCAAGTGTTGAAACCCAAAGTAAATTGAGCTGACTCATCTGCCTTGGAAATAGAGTGCATCCTAAACAGGAGGTTTTAAACCAAACTTACTTCATATAGCTTTCATAAAATCCTGCTATGAGGCCCTAGAGAATTCTTGCCAATGCAAAAATAAGTGTCCTGCCTTCACAGGCACTATTTGGGGATCGCTGAGAAGTAGAAGATATTTAATAAAGTTGATTTTGCAAAGAGGCATCCCTATGCAATTTTTTTCAGCCAAGGAAGGGGAGAGAGAGCCAAGGGGCTGGAGTGTGCAGCACCTCAAAGTGATGGCATCCTGCCAGCTTCTCTTTGCAGGCATATCCATGCCAGAAGTGCTTAAGTGCAAATGGCATGTAAACCAGAAACACCTGTCATTATTGTGCTGGGGGTGTATGCAGATAATTATGTGAAACTCTGTGAAAAAACTGTGCTTTCCTGCCCAGAGAATGCAATGAAAAGTTTTACTGTGTTGAGCAATGCAGCTGGAGTAATTGTGCTGATTTTATCAATAGCTGGCCTTAGAGCATGCAGCAGGGCTCTGCTCAGCCCTCCCTGGGAATACCAGCCCACCTGGACCTCCCTGCTTCCTCTCGATGCCTTTTCACACCCTCCTCACCCTGCTCACCCCTGGGCATCAGTCAGAGTACAGGGCTACACTGCAGTGAGGCTCACCTGAAACCTTTTCATTTCATTTCAGCAGTAGTAAATCTGTCATTTAGATTGTAAATACGGATTTTTCAGCATTACCTTGCCACCTTATCTTCTGTCTTTGTCAGCAAGCAGTAAAGCTCTGACAAGGCCCTGAGAGCAGTTTTGACAAAGGGCACTCAGACTGATTTTGTGCCAGCACAACATGAAGCCAACCTAGCAGATACATGCTGCTCCACAAGCCAGCAACAGCTCAGGCTCTACAGCTCTTTGATCCACGTTACATTGCAGGACCTCAGTACATATGTCAAGGCACTGCGCTATGATTTGGGGGTACATACCTCTGATGAAGCAGTCTTTGAGTTCAGTAGAGCAAGAGAACATTTTCATATGGATCTCCTCATGGCTGTGAATACTGAGTGGCACCGGAGAAACCCTCATTCCCTCTGCCCTCCTCCCCAGTCAGGTGTGATGGCACAGTGTTGTTTTTACTGCTAGCTGGTACAGGAACAGTGTCTGGGATCAGCTGCTGAAATATTAGGATAAACTTCTGTTCCATAATCCTGAATGTAGCTGGTACTCAGGTCCGAAAAACCCCCATCTGCAGAAGTTTGAAGTAAAAGTTCTACTGGTAGCACTTGAAACACAGAGACCACAGCATGTCGGGAGGCAGACAAAAGCAATGTAGAAGAAGGAGAGGAGAACAATTTTGTACTAGAGAAAAGCTGTTTAGCTGTAGGACCTGTCAAGTCAGACCTAGTTGCTCAAAGTAAAGGAGGATCATGATTCATAAGAAAATGCATGAACTGAACAGGAAAGGTATTTTATAACACAAACAGTGCTGGTTTGGGACCTAAGAATACCTTACAGTGATGAATAAGACTCAGAGAGATTTATGTCTTATCTAGATCAGTTACTGAAGGACAACCAGACTTTCCTTGCTCTCCTGCAATTTTGACCTATAGAATTTGCATAGTCTACTTGTTATGTCTCTCAGAAGAAACCAGTGAGATGAGGCTTCCATCTGGCTGGGACTCAGGATGTGTGTGTGCCTGAGCTACAAAAAGTATGTCAGGACTGTAGGAGTTTCATCATCCATCAAAGAAGCCTAGGAAAGTTTGACACATGGCAGATGTCCCTAGGAGAACTTAGCCTAGGTCAAAGCCTAGTTAATGGGTTTTAGAGATTATCTTGGTGCCAGACTGCCAAGCAGTGAGTAGAGCTGCAGTATCTGGGACTATCTTTCCTATTTACTCCCTGGCCACTTTTCATACAGTGAGCAATGGACACTTCTCTGGGCTGAAATCACCTGTACCCCACTGGGTCCATATTGCCCAGAGCAAGGACTGTGACTCAGGCTCTTGGCAACCTGGAAACCAGCCATCAGTTGCTCTTTCCGTATCTGAAAAGTAATCTAAGAGTTCAAATGGAAAAGCAGTGACCAGGGACTACCACTTGGAGTCAACTGTTGGGAAATAACAGAATTTTTGCTGAGGATTGGTCTCTGGTAAATTTTGAAATCTAAATAAATTCACATGCTGTGCTAAATTTTCATTAATAAGGATGTTTACTGCAATCTTCCCATAACGTTTTAGAGTGAACCAAAATATACTGCAGCAGGGGTTCATTTGTTGAAATGATTTATTTTGAATTTAGTTCAAGTGAAACACCCACATTTTAGAGCCAACTTTTCATGTGCCTGCAGTAAAGGTTGTGCTTGTCTGTAATGGATTTAATAAAATAATAGGATTTTTTCATTAGTCTTGAAAAACATTTTGTTAGTCTTAAAATTCTGCCGAGCTTTCTAGTTCCCAGCTTAAATAAACGTGTCTGATGTACTTCATGCCAGCCCATAAAGTGCTCCTGAGTCCAGGCCCACAATAAATGCCAATAAAAGGAGATGCTAACCCTCTACAAAGGCCCCATGCACACATCTCATTCACAGAGTTACTCCTAGCTCCCTGAATTAAGATAGCTGTACAGGAGTATATGCACTTTTATAGAAATTTCATGCATGAAATCAGTCTCTGTTTTTTTCCCAGAATTTCAAAGTTATCCAGAGAGTGAACCAGTTTGAGATGTTAACATTTCTGCTTTCATTCCTGTTGCTGCAGAATGCTTTTACAAGTGATAAGAAATTGAATCACATTCTAGAAATATCTTACAAGTTATTTAATCCTAAATAATAACTTATTCGTTTTGATCAGAGTCCCAAGTAGAAATGTCTCATCCTGAAACATCTTAGGGCTGCATCTCAGTCTTCATCTGGAGACCAAGGGACACACACTGATCTAGCTGCTCATACATAGGTCAGTTCTCAGGCTTTATTTAAAGTCAATTTTCTCCAAGTTAAACACACCAAACCCCTCAGCCTCTCCTCATTCCTTGTATGTAGCAGCTCCCCAGACGTCTTGGTAGCTCTGCACTGGGTATTCCTTGCTGGGTACCATCCCTTGCTAATCAGTCTCTGGGGATGTAATACTGGGGAGGTGAAAGCTGGACACTGCACATATGGACTCATTAGGGCTGAGTGGAGAGGACTAATTATGGTTCTGGACCAAATAGCTACTATAGTCAAGGACGTGATGAGCCATTTTCTCTACAGCAGCATCCTCTGGACTCCTGTTCAGCTTCCTGTGTACCAGGACCACCAGACCTTCTACAGATTTTCTCCCTACCAGCCACTTCCCAGCCTGAGTTCATTCCCTCCAAGATGCCTCCAAGACCTTTGCATTTCTCTTTGCTAAATTTCGTGGGATACTTGTCAGCCTGCATATGAAGGTCCCTGAAGGCAGTCCTACCCTTTTGTGAGTCAACAACTCCAGATTAGAATTCACTGATATTATTGTATGAAATCTACCTTAATAATTACCACTCATTCCTAAAAATAACTCACAGAATTATTTTTATTCTGTAAAATAAGTTCAGTATTCTGTGATTTGTATGTCTCCAGGATTAAAGATATTCCTAATTATTTTTGTTCCCCTATTGTTCAAATAAATTAATAAAAATCGAGAACTTTCTTCTGCTCTGGTCTGTTAGCTGGGAATGACAGTAGGCTCAAGTGAAGTCTGCCCACTTGTTACGTTTCCATTGTCAGATATTTCCCAAGAGTTCAGCCACAGTTTCTTGGCTTGTGTTTATAGGACTGGAAACTCCCAGGTAGTCTCTCTATCCAATTACCCACCAGGCTGGTATTAGCTTCTGTGACCAGTTGGAGTCTGGCACAGCCAAAGGCAAAATGTGCTAATTTGAAGTATTCTATTTCAACAGTTTGTTAAGCAATATGTGTTTCCCAACTTCCTTTTATGGACTGCCAAATAAATTTTAGAATAGGAAATTTATTAAAACTTCAGTTTAGCTTGGTGAAAATCCTCAGAGTTTTATCTCCATCAGACACTTTATTGGTGATCTTCATAGAAACATTCTACTTATACTTTCAAAAAAAGTCCATAAAACAGCAGAAAAAGAGTAAAAATTAGGATCAATTTCCACCATGATGCTACTTCCATAGTTAAAATTCTCTGTATAAATCTCTCCTCATGTGCATATGAGCCACAAGAGAGACAAGAGATGTTGTCACCATGCCTGCTAATACTTACCATCTGCACAATGGTAGGACCCAAATCAGAAAATTGGGAAGCTCTGACCTAGACAAAAACAACACCAGACACCATGTTTAAGCCACAGTGTGGTCATAATAATTGACATAAAGGCTGATCAGAGAGCAGGAACTGAAGTAAATAAAGTACACAACATTACCATTAAATGAGATCCACTCTTCAGACCAGAACCTCTTACTTCTCAGGAAACCTTAGCAAATTGAATAATAAACCCTAAACCAGGGCTATTTTATACTAAGCAAATTCAAAGACATAGTGTTCTTTCACAAAAGACTGTGACAAACTGCTTGCATTGTGTAGATTTTTCCCAGTTTTCTAAGAAATTAGCATTATTATAATTCCTAATTTTAATTAATTTTGCCAGCAGAATTTCAGGAACCTGTAGGGATCTGTAATAAGGAGACTCCACGCTGAAATCATGCTGAAGCACTTACAGCTTCAGCAATTAAATCTGTTAGGATGAACTCTTCCAAAGCTGCTGTTGGGTCACAACAACAAATCACTGCATGTCCAAGATTCTTCTGTGTGCTGGTGTTACAAACCCTGTGAGCAAGGAATTGGGACAGCGACCTGCTTTCTATTAATTATTTTTCTTAAGAAAAATTCAACAAGGGATTATTACTTCTACTTATCACTCTCATAGAGGAAGATTAGCTTCATCTTGTTTCCTAGATTTGGCTGCTAGATGACACAAAAAGATCACAGTCTATTAATTTTAATCACATTTGAACTGAGATTTTTTTTTAAAGGCTAAGGCATGAAGACTTAACAGAAATCTAGGAGACGGGGCTTTATAATAAGCAGGAACCTGGTATATTTAATCATGTGACAATAAGAAGGATAAAGTTCTGCTGCAGAAATAGATTTGTTTCTTTTTCAGCTTCAAAATAATCTTCAAATTAATGTAAAACACTTCCCAAAATCTCTAGTGACCATACTCTGTCTATCTAAAAATCAACTTCTCACTGGTTGAGAGAACATTATCAACTTGCAAAACAGAACAAAAGAGAACTTTCATTACTGCACTAGTACTGCTTACCCCATAAAGTGACCAAGAGTTTACCTTCTGGGCACCACCAATTAGAAGGTTGTGCAGATCTTGGGCTAAAAATTGCAACCAGAGCCTCAGTGTATTTATCACACTTCCTTAAATGACATAGAGGTCAGACTATGCTCTGCACCATTTGTCTTTATTAGAATTTCTGCAGAAGTCAGGTCATAAGACATTTCTGGATTGTTTTCTGCATACCTTGGATGTTGTAGACAGCCAATTATATCTATCCAGGTAGTTATGCTATAAAAGAACCATTATGGCTCTGTTCCCAGTTTGAACTCTCTCAGCATCTTCTGCCTTTCTTAGCCTTTAGGTAAGGGAATTCTTTTCCAAGAGACTTATAAGAGCCTGTATTTGACTTCACCCCAATCCTTGAAACAGGACTACTTTCTGAACTTGATTTCCTTGAAAAACATCTGATGACAGGGCTCTAACATAATACAGGGGAAAGAAAGCAAATACACTGCTGAGGCCTTGATCTCCCACTTACATGTATAATTAATTTCACATGCAAAATATTTCCATTGATTTAGAACTCTTTATAAGCAGAGTATGCAGTTCATATATATTTGTAGAACCGGGGGTCATACACTGTGCACAACTGAACATTTGGTATTGTTATTGGGGAAATATTGAAGTAAGGGCCTGGAGATTTGAGTATTAAAAGAAAAAGTTTTATGCTTTATAGTGTGGAAGACTTTTCTAGGCTCAAGAAGAATCACAATGCAATGATTTTCTGGCTATTGACACACAGGCTTTATGCTTTGCCAGGTCACCTCTTCAACAATATTGGCTAATCCAAAACATTTTGAAATTTCCCATTCTCTAAATTACTCCAATCTAAACAGATCAGTGATTAACTTTATATATGCATTCCAAATGGCATAGTCCTCCAACTCTTTAGTTAAGCCTACTCTTTGCAAAGGAATTCTTATTTGCTTTTATCACAATGTTACATTATTTTTGGTCTAGATGTGAATGCTGTTTAAGCATTTAAAATTAACCTGCTGTTTGGAACAAGAGGAATAAAAGTTTTGGAAACCCTCAGTCCCTTTGTCTGACTCCAATAAACATAATAGACCATAATATTTAAAAAAATTCCAACTACTTGATCAGCTTGAAACAGCTATTGGTATGCTAATGGCAAAAAACTTCACTTAAACATGTGCACTTAATAAAACCTTCATAATGAGAACAATTAAAATTCTGTTATGCCAGAGTTCTGAGAAGGCAGCCATGCCTTATTTTTACCTCTGTAGGAAAAGCACAATTCATAACTTCAATGCCCACTTCTCACTGCAGAGAGAGCATTACTGTGTAATGCTGCCAACAGCACCAGGTTCCCCTCCGGCATCTGCATTATTGGCCAACACATATAAACAAAGCAGCTCAGGTCATGCTTCCTGCTCATTCAAAATAAGGAATACCAGGCACGAGTTTTTTTTGTCCTACTTGTACTGAGCTTCATAACCTAAAACAAAAAATAATCCCTTTTTTTCCAAACATTTATTGCAATTTTTATGCTAGGAGAATGCTTTCATATATAAATGTGACACATCAAGTAATATTTGAGGTGAAAAAGGATGAATGTACTAAACATAGGCTGACATTATAAAAACTAAGATGTAGGCTTCTTTCTTTAGTGAAACTTCCATCTGTACTAGCAGCTGTATGAGGAATAAAGTAATGATTTTTTTTTTCATTTTTTGAAATGTCTGCATTCTTTCACAAAGAGTTTTGTCTAAATCATCAGTGAGGTTCATTGGGAAATACAGTCACCACATCAATAGCCCTTACTACGAACTTCTTACTATTCACCAGAATTTCCAAGCAAATCGTCTTTCATTTTAGAACACTAATCTCTGTGAAAGAAGTAAAGAAATATTAACAAAAGGCTTCTCAGCCTTCTTTGAGAAGAATAGTCACTAATCCTCTATCATTTCTAGCTACTGTAAGGTAAATGCTTTAGTTTCTAGCTAAAGAGAACTACAAAGATTAAACAAGAAGCTCAAAATCCACATGTGAATTGTTACAGAAACGTTCAAATTTTAAAAGAAGAATTCCATTTTTCTTGTCACTTATGAGTGGAAGGCTGATGAACTGTGCCACCTTGAGTGTTGAAAAGTATCTGTGATTTTTGGTGAGCAGCACAGTCTATTCATAAGAGGTTTTCCTGTCTAACAGCATGTCCTGGGTTACAATGTAAAGATGTGCCCAAAAGTATGTATTCTATAACAATTTGTTGAAATTAAGAAGGACAGTGATCCTTATCTCTGTGGGAAATATCCTTTGTTAATGAGCCATCTGTTAAAAACTAAGTGAGGCAGTGTTCTTTATCTTTTCCACAACCCATCCTTCCTCCAGGAAAATATCTTCTGTTAATGAGCCATTGAACCCCACTGCATGACTGATAAAATTACATCATCCCACTGGGAGATGCTCCAGCCAGGAGCCAAGCCTTTCCTACCTAAATAAAAACTGAAATTTGGAACATCAAAGCAGCCTTTTTCCACTAGATCCCAGAGGAAAATTGGACCTTTCCACATCATCACTGGAACTTTGGAGGAAAACTGCACACTTCTACAAGAGCACTGCTTCAACTGAACCACATCTGTCACTGCAGGAGGACTGCAGCCACCATTTAATGGGGCTGCTACCAACACCCTGACTGATGGGGTGTCAGGTTGTATTCTGACTCTGTCAGTAGTTTTCTTTTGTACTATTGCACGTATTTTATTTTTTCTCTTTTTTCCTATTAAATTGTATTTCTGACTTAGAATCTCTCACTAGTTTTGCTTTCAAACCAGTACACAGCATCAGATGATAGAAAGAGAAATGTTTCTGAAACAAACCTCTGCAAGTCTCAAAATACCACTCAGAAAGAAGCAATTGCCAGTATTAGATTAGGCCTGGCATAGCTTTGTCTAGCCTAGGCTTGAAAACACCCAAGAATGGAAACTCCTCTGTCTGATCTAGGCCTATTTCTCCAACCTCTCAAACTAAACTCTCTGCTGTTGTCCCATATCATCTGCCACTACTGTGAAGACATAAGATTCACACCTTTACAACTTCCATTCAAGTATTTGTAGGCTGCTGCCAGACTATCTCAGCTCCCCTTTTCCACGCTGAATAAGCCAGCTATCCTAACCCCTTTGCAAAGGCCCTCTGTTCAAAATCACTGGCCACTGAAGAAGGCTTCCTTCAGACCCTTGCCATTCCTCAACATCCACTTGAAAGCAGTAATTAAAACAGGTCACTGCATTCCAGACGTTGTCTCACTAGAGCCATGCAGAGGGTTATAATAAATTCCTCCAAATGTTTGACCACACCTTTCTAATGTGTGCCATAGCCCATTATACACTTCTCCTTGTTCATAATGGCTATGCACTTTTGTCTCCTATTCCAGTAGTTTTTCAGAAAATCCTCTGCTGTCCCTGGGGAAAAGAAACTGATAATGAGTCAGTAGTGTGCACATGCAATGAAGAAAGCCAGCCAGCTTTTGGGCTGTATTTAAAGAGTTTAGCCAACAGTCAAGGGAAGTGACTATTCCCTTTTCCAGCTCTGTGAGGCCACATGTTCTGTATCCTGTTTTGGGTTCACTCCAGTACAAGAAAGATATGCGGCTTTGGGATCTCTCCAACAGGAGAGTCACCAAGGTAGTTGGTAGGCTGAAGCACAGGATATTCAAAGAGAAACTGAGGGAATTGGGTTTGGTCAGCATGGAGAAAGAGGCTGTGAGAGATATTGTTTCTACCTACAATATACTGGGAGAGTAGAGAAAATAGGTAAGCTCTTCTCTGAGGTGCAGGAAAGACGACACAGAAAATTCCAACTCAATATAAGGGACAATTCCTAACATGAGGGTATATAAACACTCTATCAAGTTGAGGTGTGGACATATTCAAAATACAGTAAGACAAGGCCCTAAGTAACCTGATCTTAAAATGGCAGAAGATTCAACAAGTCAGCCTCCAGCGACTTTTCCAACCTACATGAGTCAGTAACTATTTGTCCTTCACTGTATTCCCAAGGTCTCCTGTAGCAAGGCTGCTACTCTCAGCCATCCTGTCCCCAGTTTTCCACGTGCAGATGTTCTTGTTGAAATTCATGCTGGCTCAATCCTCGAGTTTCTCAAGGTCAGTCTTACTATAAACTGTGTCCTTTGCTGTACCAGCAGCTCTTTCTTATCTTAACGATGCCTGCAAATTTGCTCAACAGTGCTTTCTGCTTTATTATACAGGTTGAGGACAAAAATACTGAGGAACACCAGCTCCATTATCAACCTTGGGATACTTTGCTTTTTACTGACTACTACCTGAGTGCAGAGCCATTTCAACTCATCCAATGGTCTGATCATCCAGCCCATCCTTTCTCAGCTTCCAGATGAGAGGTCTGGGGTCAGAAACCTTATTAAAGGCACATCCATCCCTTTCCCCTCATTCTGATAACGAGTCTTTTCACTACAGAAAGCAACCAGGATGTCTGCTTCTGATTACCTCTTTGTCCTGTTTGAGTTTAGAAATGGGTTCCAAGAGAGGATCGTGCACCACAATCTTTGCAGGGACCGAGGTAAGCCAGCAGCTGATAGCGTTCCAGATGCTATTTTTTCCCATTCTTGAACATGACTGTATTGTTTGCTTTTTCCATTCATTGTGATTTTTCAGACAATACACAGCAGCCTTGGAATCACAGCAGCCAGGAAGGCAACTACAGCAGCCAACTTTTCCAGCACTTTCAGGTCAGTCCCAGGAATATGAATATGTCCAGATGAAGCAGTTTCTAGTTTGTTCACACAGCACTGGCTCCTTCCCAAACTGTTCTGATACTTACAGAGATCAGGGAGAAGGTTCTGCCTGTGATAAGAAAGGTGGAAAAAGGCCCTGAGTACTTCAGCTTTTCCCATGTAACCCACATTATGTTGTCTTTTATACACCAGTAGCCCCAAATCTCTCTTCTACAATTTGTCCTTCATGCTCAATATAATGAAGCTATTCTTAGCTTTAGGGTGTCAACTTTCCTGATTTTTTCCCTAAATACCTTAGTGATCCTTTTAGTCTTCCTTTGTTGCCTGTTTTTGTTTCTGTTTCAAACACCTTCACTGTTTGTATTTCAGTTCATCAAGAAGCACCCTTTCAGGTAAGCTGGTCTTGCTCTGAAACTTGTTTTTTCCCCACATCAAAGGATGTCTTGTTCATGATCCATCAGTGAGTTCATTTGAAGGAGTCATCCAGCTCTGTTGGATACCCTGCTGCTGCATGGCTGCTTCACAGAGGATTCTGTTTAGCAATTCCATGAATAGCCAGGTCTGTTCTCTGCAAGTCTAGAGCCCTAGCTCTGCAATTTTATTTCCAGACTTCTTCCCACTCCTGAGCCTTCATTGCCTTGTGCTCCCTGATGCCATCAGTGGCTGTTTATAGCCCTTCTCAGACTGTGGACAGTAAGCCCTACAGAGCAGCACCCTGGACAGCCTCTCTGACATTTGCATTGGAAATGTGTCACCCACACAGTCCAACCCTGGGCTGTCTGCATGGAGCCACAGTGACCTCATAGCAGTTGTCTGGGCAGCTGAGACCATCCATAAATACAGGTGTCTGTAGGTGGGAGGTTTCCACTGGTGGTTTGGAGAAGGCCTCTTCCTGTTTCCTATCAATTGGGTCTGTGGCAGACTTCCAAGGTGTCCTCAGTTTTACTTTCCGCTCTGAAGCTGATGCAGAAGCTCTTAATTTATCATGTCTCTACTTTTGCCCTATAGAGCCCTGTGAATATCAAAGATAATCTGCTCCTTATTTTCCTTGGATATCACTCCTCAATGACCTGTTTGCTCCATGGATTACCTTCCTAGCTTATTCCCTGTCTGATGTGAACAGACCCTGATTGAGACTGGCCCCACTTTTGTCTCTGCAAATCTTTATCTGCTTCATCAAGAGAGGTCACTAAAGGCACCAAGGGCAATAAAACATTCTAGATATTTGAATAAAGGCATATAAAAGTAGTTATCAGTGAATAGCTTATGCACAATTATTCTCAGGAGCAAATGGGTTTTTTAAATTGTACTAAAACACCTAATATTTTTATATAGCTGCATATTGACATAAATTGCAGCAGTAAATTAAAGGCATTCTGCTTGGAATCTTAAGCTCAAATTTGTGCTCTTCATCCTTGGATCTAGAATCTGATTCCAGTGTTCTTTGTACTGTTTTTAGATTAATGTAAGAAACAGCTGAAGTGTCATACCAAGATCTTAAACCTTTTTTCTACTAAATTCTACTAGCTTAGACTGGAGAAAGATCAACTTTATTTATCTTTACTTTATTTTAGCTGTTGTGGCTCTTTTAGCTGCCAGATTCTCTGCATTTCCATTGAACATTATTCACAATAATACTAAGCATTTGTTTGAGCACTCAAGTATGAATTATCTTACAATAAGTGAGTAGCTTTATTTGCAGCAACTAACATAATTTGACTTTCAGGGTTTTTTTAAATAGTTCTCTTTTCCTCTGGCAATTATATTGTGCACTACAACAAACTCTATAGTAAAAAATTGTAAGTCATATTAAAATGCTCTGGCTTCCTAAATGCAATGTAAAACATTTGGACTTCATTTTGTTCCAGACACATTAAGTTTTTATGACTTCTTTTAGAAAGATTGTGCTGTGCTCCATTATTCATATTTGTTTCTGCTCTGGCACATTGTCCATTTACCAATCAATTTATTATAAGATGGCTTTTGGAATTCTTGCATTTTGGGTTTTTTTAAAATTCTTTTCTGGGTTCATCTAGAAATTCGAATTAATACCTCAGACATATATAAGCAATTATCTGGAAGTCAATCCAAAGATAAATGCTCAAGTGTAAACAGAGTGCAGTATTTCACTCTTCTGTGGTGTTCAAAGAGAGTATATAATAGCCCAGTTGCATTGAAATGTCAATTTTTCTATTATTTCATTCCATGTTTGAAAAATAAAATTATTACTTCAATAAAAAATTTAATATTTTCTTCAGATATTCTTTTTAGTAATAAAAATTAGGCACCATCTAATCCTATAGAAAATATTTTTAGATTTACATTGTCACTATTTTAGGCACAAAAATACTTGTGGAAAACTAAATTATGGTTTCCATCACATGAAAAAAACCTACCTTTAAGTTTCTCATAAAGTCTAAGGTTTTTAAGAGGTGGCTGAAGGCAGCTTCTATTAGAAGCATTGGCACTTACCATCACTATGAACCTCATCACACATCTGTAGCACTCAGTTTGCTTTGAAACTCTTGACCACATGTGGTTTACAGTCAGCCTCCAGCTTCTGGAGTTAAGGTTGTTGTTAGAACAAATAGTGTTAGAAAGCTTTGTTCTTAAAGGCCAAAAATGGGTTTTGTGTGATCTGTTTCTAAACAGAATTCTGCATCTGCCATCAGTACTCCTTGCAATTGCATTTTGTGGAAAATAAATCTATTTTTCTGCCTGCTAGCAGTGCATCCTCTTTATGATAGCAATCATAATTTCTATGGTGTAAGAAAGCACCTGGTGCATAAAACAGAGCTCACTGATCCCCAGTCAGGCAGGAATTTTACAGAATAAATGCAACTCTTCTTTTTTTCAGACCCATGTTCAATACAAGGCCCAAATTGTAAAACTTCAGAAAATTGTATCAATGGATAAATTTAAGCCATATCAAATTAGATATTTTCCAGCTCCTGACCCTGAACCTTTTGTTAAAACTTGAACTCTGCAAACCAAATTATTTTTAGCTTCAAAACTCTTTGCTAATTTATTTTCATTTTGCATGTCTTTGTGCTTCCAGTTTCTGGCAACTTCTAGAAGTAAGAATGCCAAAGACTTCCATTCGAATTATATCTGCAGCCAAGTGAAAAGGGGAAAACACTCAAAATCATGCAAGACAGTCTTTTCTCATGAGTTTTCTGTTCTCATGAACTTTGTAGGCCAGTCTTGGATATACAAAAGTTCAGAATGTAAGAGACATCAGATAAGAAACCAAACTTCTGGGATTCACCCATTTGTTACTAATTCCTCTTCCTTCTGGAAAAAAAAAAAAAAAAAAAAAAGACTGCTGAAGGGAAGTAAAAATATAATGAAGAGAGAAAAGTCCATAAATTAAAAAAATAAAAGAAGATGATCTGTAACAGTTGGTAAAGAAAGTCCTGAAGAAATAAAATGGACAATAGGATGGGCAGAGCTGTATTCAGGAGGTGAACTCTGGAGAGGAAGAATGGGATAAGATGGGCATCAAACTGGATATAGATATGAGGGTTTTTTTTAGAAGTTAAAACAACTACCTTAACCTGAACACCTCAGTTCAGACAGCCAAAGCTAAGGTGAATATTACCTAAATACTTACTTTTTTATCACCTTCATTATTCTTTTGTGTACATCGGTAGCTCTTTTGTTCTACAATATTGGTAGTATTTTAGGATCCTCATTTTTATACACAGGTGTCCTGGTTTTGGATTGGATAACTTTCTCCACTTTTCTTCTGGCATGGGGCTCTGTGTTGGATTTGTGCTGAACACAGAGTTGATAATATAGAGTTTTTTGTTATTGCTGAGCAGGGCTTACACAGAGCCAAGGCCTTTTCTGCTTCTTTGTATGGCCCCGTTGGTGAGGAGGCTGGGAGGAGCTGGGACAGGTGATCCCAGCTGACCAAAGGGATATTCCAGACCATGTGACATCACACTCAGCATATGAAATGGGGCAAAAAAGGAAGAAGGAGAGACATTTATACTGATGGCATTTGTCTTCCCAAGTCACCATTACACACAGTGGTGCCCTGCTCTCCTGGGGATGGCTGAACATTTGCCTGCCCATGTGAAGCACTGATTTAATTCCTTGTTTTGCTTTGCTTGTGTGCATAGTTTTTGCTTTTCCCATTAAACTGTGTCTTCACCTTAAGCCATGAGTTTTCTCACTTTTATCCTTCCAATTTTCTCCCTGATCCCACTGCTGGGATAGAGCTGCTATGTGGGGATTGGCTGCTGACTGGGGTGAAACCAGGACAATCGGTAACTGATGGACTATTTATAACAGGCCTTTATAATTGGGATAGATGCATCAAAACTCTTGATCATAATAGAAGCCTCTATCTCAGCTTTGTGGATAAAACCTGTATATTTGAGTACTGTACTATAATATATGAGAACATAATGCAGGGACAAAAAAGCAATGTGTGGGGAAAAGGACAAAAATCTATTCACATTGTCTTACTTCACTTACATTTTGCATACCTATAGATCCATCTACCCAAGCCCTGCAGTGTTCTTTGAACTCAGACCATGCCAACTGCACTCCTCTAGCTATTTACAGTCTCTTGACATAAAGAGCTTTAAAAAAATGCCATTATCTAGGAACTTGGAATTATAGACATTTTACTTGTATGGTTCTTATATCATTCTGATCAAATGTTCCTAATCTGAATTTTTACAGCATTGCATGACCTTTAACCTCATGATTTTCATCACATTTGTCAGGAGGCTAAAACCTCTCATAACTTTGAAAATGTACATGTTTAAAAGGCTATTATTATTAGTATCCATGGATGTCTGCTGGGATCCCCTGCAGTGCTTTCATGGGCTTCAGCCTGATTTTGACTGTTGTGAATTATGTCCTTATTCACTAGACACAAACATTTCTTTGCTGAAGTCACAGGTCCACAAAATCTGTATTTTTTTCATTAAAAATAGCCCACTTTTTGTGACTAAAAGAACCCTCTTAATAGCAATCCAATGTATACACTAAATATGCAACTGTCAACGAGAAATATACAGATATTGAATATGTAGAGACATACTTGTAAATGCTGTATATGGAAATAAGTAAGTAAGCAGAGGTTAAAAAAAAAAGTTGCTTTTTTTTCTTGAAAAATTCTTTCTTCCAAAAGATAAGACAAGCTTCAGCCTGCTATTGCACAGTGGCCACCCTGTAGCTCTTAACATTACTTAGCAAGTTCTCCTATTAGTTAAAGCAAGTATTTTTCCAAGAGACTCTGTTATGGGGTTCTCTGATATCAGTCTATTTTCTTTCCTTTAGGCAGTATATGGGAAACTCAGCTTCCCAAAAGGGCTAGGAGGAACCCAGGAGTTCTGCCCTCACAGACCTCCATATTCAGCTCTTTTCTCATTTTCCTCAGCAAGAGCTTTCAAACAAAGGAAGAGGAGACACTACAGTTAGTTAATATCTGAAATGTTTCTCCTCAGTTGTAAACAGCCTTGAGCCTGCTGTAAAAGAGAACACTGCATTGTTCTCTGGCATTAATAGAAATGTCCTTTATTAGAGATACTTGATATATATTGCAGAAATACAGAATGGTGGATGAGAGCTGCTGTCCTGGGTCCAATATTCCTAACAGTGGGTTTATCTTGTTGCACCAATGTAATGCAATTTAGAATAAGAAAAACCTTGTCACCAACCACCTTCTTTTTCAGTCTGACACAACCTTGTATAGTTTCAGGAAGGCATTTTAATTTCTGCCCTCTTGGATATAAATTCCTGGTATCTGAGTGGGTGAATCTAAGGCTCACAAGGAGCTGGGGTGATCACCAGGTCTGCCCTTTGCTGGTCTTTCAGCCAGCCTCTCATGTGCCTGGTAATGCATTCCTAGGGGTGAAGTTTCCACTGAAATGTACATTTCCTCACTGAAATGCAGTTAGGATAGGTTACTCCTTCCCATAATTTTCCAGCTTTATGCCAAATGCTCAGTGGGATGTATCCAGGCCTTGCTGACTCTGAAAGGCTTAAGACACAGCCACAACTTTGAGGTGCATCTGTCTGCACTTACAGGAAGGGTGCCAAAAATAGCAAAGGTTTAGATCTCTGCAGCCAAGGTTTCTGAAAACACAGCCCAAAAAGCAGTAGTTTTGACATCAAAATGAGTCAAATCCATCAGATGAAAGATTACAGTATAAAGTCAGAAAACAAAGCTGCCCTTTAGCATGCAGATCATTTTCACCAGACTTTCCTCAGGCCAACAGCTTTCTCCTGATGCTCTAAGTTGCAACAAACACTGGGCAGCCTGCATGGGCTCTGCTGGGAAGGTCTTCTTCCCACCACCTTTGAGATGAGTGTTTGTTCCCTAAACCTCTTGGGAAACTTCCAACATCTAAACACTACAGGCTCCTGACAGCTGCCTGCCTCATGCTCCATACTGACCATTCCATCTTCTGCTCCAGATGCACATGCCTAGATAGTCCAAGAGAAATCTCCCAGGAGCCACAGCTGTCCCAGGGAGGAGCACCCAGGACAAATCAACCAGGGGCCTTCTCCTGCTGCCCAGACACTCTGTCTATCAGACAACACTATGCAGTTTATCAACAGGTAGTAGGCACATCAAATGAATGTGCCTGTGTCTCCTCCATCAGTTTCTCTTATTTTATCTTCAGAGATTACAACTCTATGGACTAAAAAAAACCAACCAAACCAACCAAACACCCCAACCAAACAAAAACCCAAAAAAATCCCCAAACTTTCTTCTCTCCAGACTTTAACTGGTGAATGTTTTCTCTTTACTTGCCCTTGTGGTGTATGTTCACAGACACTCCTCTGATTCTTCAAAACTTAGTTGAGAAGCTCCAAGTAGTTTTTAACAGTCATACATTCCTTCTATGACTTTTCACTTATATGTAAGAGTTTTGTTTCATGATATCCTGACATACATACATCCTGACATACATCAAAGTTTTAATCTTTGCTGTTTCTGATAACTGTGAACACACACATTTAGACAGCTAGGGAGCTATAGCTTGGAAATTCTTTTCAGGCCTGGATTTCTCCTGACTCTCAGGTCCATTCCCAGGCTGACAAGCTGACTACAGCTTCAGTTAGGGAGGAAATCTCCCAGGGTGATAACATGGTGAAAAACAGAGTAGAATTCATAATAAAGATTAACACCTGGTGTCTTTCCCGTGGGATACATCCTGAGGTGCTGTCCCAAGGACGTTTTTCCCAATTGTCCAATGAACTACTGTCCTGTCCTAGCTGCACGTAACACACTTTAAATACGGGTTGTCCATACAATAAAATTGGCCTTTTTTCCCCCAAAGAGGTCCGTGTGTGTTGCTGTCCTTTCTCTCTCTTTGTAGCACAGTAACCAAAGATAACCAACTCTTTTCCTTACAATTATCTCTTTCAATTTACTCTACATTCCCAATGCTGTCTCTGGTCATAAATCTAAACTCAGTGTGTGCTTATAAAATTGATCTGTTCATGTCTGGGGATTCAGAAGATTATTTCTTTAAAATTTCACAACCGGTTCAAAATGCTCCTAATAAATATGCATACAGAACTGGCCAGCCTTCACTTACAATGGTGCTCCCCTGCTGTCTATTTGCCACTAACTGCTTAGAAGGGTATTCTGGCAGATAGCACATAATCAAGTACACTTCCAGTGTCTCTGATGTACCTATCTCAGGTGGCATCTTTCCTCTTCTGTGTCTCAGCTCTAGGCACAGGAGCTGTGTAGGCCATGGTACTGTGCAGTAACAAGCTCCTGAGAGTTGTTTTATAATTCACTTTAAAGTCTGTGCTGGAGAACTGCTCATTACAACAAAGATGTATTTGGACTTGACTATTACACAGTCTGGTCTGAACCCCTTTAAGTCCCCAGGAATGATGATCATCCCTGCTATTAAAAGTTTTATGGCTAGTATGTCAGTGGAAGTTAAGGACCCTTCAATTCATACTGTGATAGTCTCATTCACCCTTAATGTCTCAGAGGGCATTTAGCTTTTGCATAGATGCTCATGTTACATCTCCATGAGACCTCAAGCACGTCCCTTGCTTTTTTGGCAAGGGATTTGCAAACTTAGGACCTGATTCATGTAAAATGTGTCTATAATTAAATGCACAGTCCACATTGCCCAGTCTGGCATCTCCTAAATCTAGAAACATCTAAAGTACTTCTGATGCCCTCCTAGTTGTCCTGAATGTTCTGTAAGCAGATAAAGTACATATTTGAGAAATGCTGGATTCAGCAGCAGCTCTTATGGAAGGAGCTGGAATTTTTGGTGGTTCCTAAACTGAAAGGATCATCTATGCTCCATTGTTGAAGAAAACAGAAAAATCCCATTCTGATGGAGAAATGGGGATCTGCAAAGTACATGAAGAAAAAAATATTTTTCATATGGTTCAGATGACAAGAATTTAGCTGAAGTATTTTGTCCAGGGTGCTGCAGTTTGATAAAACTGTGGATCAATTAGGAAGAGTCCAAATGAGAACAAAGAGGAAGGCTAGAAAAGGAAACCTGGGGGGGAATGAAAGATACTGGAAAAATTATTAAAGTGCAAAACAGAAATAAGGCCCTTTCCTCAGGATGATTTCTGTTCATCTGCTCTGTCTTCCCAATAATATCTTAAGGTCACCCGGTGCAGACAGCATATTTTAAAGTGTTTCCACAATTGACTGAGCTTCTAAATATTTTAGAACAAATTATAGAATGTAGGAATTTATCTACCTTCCTTACTTTATGCTATCCTTAGTAATGGATCTAGTAATCCCACTAACAGCTGACCTCAAAAAGGATACTACTTTTCAGATTCTGCTCTGGATTCAAGGAGGAAGAGCTCAACAATTAATCTTCAACTGCTGTTCTTTTCTTTGTAAATAAAATTCCAACAGCTGCTACATTTGCACTCCTTCAAAAGTGAAGATGTCACTCTTCAAATATTTTAGTGGTTATTGCTTGTTTTTTTTATGGCTTTGTCACTAGCCTGTTATTATGCGAGGTTTTTTCCAGATATGGTGTTTGCATCAAGCCAGTAAGAAGTAGCCATGGTGCCAGATGTTGAGCTTATGTAAATAGAAATAATGTAATTTTAACCCATGGACTCTTATTTATGGGGTGTTCTGGACTCTTCTCCAAGGTCAGTAGATCTGGGTCAATGAACATCACTGATATCCAGAGGGTAAAAAGAGTCATTTTTAAACATGCTGTTTTCCAAAAATGCTTTTGAGCTAGTAGATCATCCAAGACTTCCAGACTCTTACAAACAGGGAAGTTTTTAGTTTAGACTTTAAATACATTCCATCACCTTGACCCCACACAACATATGGGTAATAAATAGGGATATTTCAAATCAGGGGAACTAATGAAGTACATTACAACCTCTAATGTATTCTGCTCCAAAATTGTGCCTCTGTTGGCCCATCTCATGTTTATTCTCCCATTCCCTAAGTTTCAGTGCTACCTGTATAAGAGCATGAGCTGTGGATATGATCTGTATAAAGGGTTTCTGTTAGGGTCTGAATAGTTATGAAGAAAAATCTTTCCCTGAGATCACTGATTACTCAGAACATACAGCAAATTTTAGTATGAGCCTAAAAATCTGTTAAGGTCAATTATTCAGCTGAAATGTCAATGACCTTTTGGGGCCTATGAAAAGAAGGAAAAGTTTGATGCTATAAAATATCACAATCTGACCACAATTAAAAAGAAGAAAAATTACAATATATCTTTCTCCTAGCATATTTCATTTCTAATCTAAGCCAGTGACAATGTGTCTAAGGACAATATCAAAAACCAAACTTAATTCCTAGAATAAGTACAGTATCTCACATGTCCATAAGTCAAAAACTTCAGAGTAGCGTTTACCCTAACCAGTGTTAATGTAACTCTGTCTTTGTGGAAATTTTGTTTATCTGTAGGAAGTAATACTGCAGTGAATAGTAGTAATGCTGGCAGTGTAAATGGCCGTTAGGGAAATGATAAAAATTATTCCAAAAGCTAAACATATTTTAGAAGTGCTTCAGTTGCCCTGCTATTTTCATTACTTTCTTTCCTCCTGATGTTTTTATTCAGCTTTTTTAGTCTTTGGCAATCACACAGCAGTCTTTCTTGTTTTACACACAGACAAGGATACCCTAAAAATTTCATGCTAAGACCATGAAAAACACTTAAAAATACTTATCCTCTGCCCTTGTGTTCAGGCCCAGATGTACATGTAATGGGGCCGTGTCAAGAAAATACAGATGTATATTATCACTTTGATTAGCACTGAGTAGGCTGCTAGTGTCAGGAGCTTGATTCATCTTTCCACACAAACATCTGATGCCATTTCAGGAGTACTCTACACATCCTCCAGCTGCAGGTTTCAAAGGTCATGGTTCATAACAGTATCATATCTCCTGGCCCACTGATGATGTCTCAGATTCATAAACATAAATATCTAGGATAATTTTAGGCAGCCAAAAGCAGCTGAACTACTGCCAACAGAATGTTTACATTAGGGTGAAGTTGTTCTCTGGGCTCGAAGCAATGACAAGAGACTCAGTTAGCTTGGCATATCTGAGACATCCAAAAAAAGTCAAGAGAAAAATAAACAGCATAAGCAATAAAGAAAAGAGCTAAGCTGGTATATTGAGCAACAGGCTAAAAGCAAGGCCTGGAAGTATTTCTACTCCATTGATGGATATCCAGAAATTAGGACAGAAGAAGCACTGGGCAAAAAATGAGTCGTCAGCCTGATAGAGCACATCAGAGGCCTCTTGAAAGGACAACCCGAGCAATGCACTGTTTGTAGGTTACCAGCTTTAGAGGGGCAGGATGAATAGGGGAGGGAGTAGTGCTGCACCTGAAATGCTACAGTTCCAGTATCAAGAAAAAATAAACACCCTGAAGTTTCTAAGGGGAGAAATCCCTCATTCTAAAAAGAAAAGCATAGTACTAGAGCTGTTCTACTGAGCTCATTTTGGAATTAGAATAATGGTCAGGAAAAGTTGAACGAGAATAGAGAAGCTGCAAATATTGAAGATATAGTTATAACAAGAGATTTCAGCTTCACAGTAAAAAGTTGCTTCCTCAACAATCTAGTTGAGGGACCTATAAGATTTGACACTATTCCAGATTTGGCCTTGAGTCTTCCCAGGGCTTAGTTCAAAACATATCAATAGGAAGACTCTTCTGCAGTAATATTCACAATGCAATTGGTTACAATGCTGTAGTAATAGCAAGTGAAGTAAATCAATGCATCACAAGGAATTTCATGAAAGAGGACTCTCTTAAGTCAGAAAATTAGGGGACAAGGGGAAAAATAAACACCAACAAAATTAACAAATAAGCCACAAAGGACCAACATAAAGAAATCACACACCAAATTCACAAAAAAATGCAATCACAAAAGCAAATCCCTACAGGCAGACTAAAGACGCTTCAAAAAAACCAGCATACTAAGATAACCTCAGTGCTAAATTCTGCAATTCAGAAGGAGATTTTAAAGTACTGAAAAATAGACAGGGCTAGCTGCCACTCACTCAAGAGCTCTGAAGTAACTCTAACACAAAACTGCAGAGCTGCTGGCTGAGGTGTGCACCCTGTCATGTAAGTAGCCATGATGCCAGAGGACTAATGGTACAACAGAGGGACTCTGCAGGAAAACCTGGGCATCATAGATTAAAAAGACAGATTTTCAGCCCTGGTGAGATGATAGGGTCTATAATTATGATCTAGAGCACGTAGGTAAACCAAGTCCATCATAAGAGAATCTGTGTGACTTCTGCAAAGGGAAAATCCTGCCTCAACAACCTGGTGCCCACAAGTGTAATATATTCCAATTTATGAAAAAGCTTTATAAAGCTCCAAACTGAATTTATTATTGTCAGAAAGCAGCAGGAGAAGGGCAGTTCCATAAAAGAGCGAGCCAAGAGCTAAGTGTAAGCCCAGCCCAAGCAGTGCCCTCACTTTTGGTCTCTGAACCACGACACTCCAAGGCCAGGTGGGTGAATACAAGGGGTGACATTCATCACTCGGTGAGGACATGGCAGAGCAGTGCCAGGTGCTGAATCAGACCCAGGACATCCTGCCAGGAGGAACAGGAGACAAAGCAGATGACAGCTATTATAGGTCCAACCATGAGACAGGTCTAGAGACAAGCTAAACCAGCAGTACAATAAAATCTCACCCAGAAAACCAAGTCAGGAAGACAAAATATTAAGAAAAATATTTACCTGCAGCATGGCTCAGACTCAGAGCTAGATAGAACTGGATTGAAACCCCTGGGCCCCCAGTTATAGGTTTGGATGTGGCCCCAGGTGAAGATGGTCAGGGCAATTAAGGCTTACTGCTGCCCTCAGACCCTGACAATAACATAAATTAAGTCACCACAGAGCTGTATAAAATGTCTTATTGTGAATTAGAATTGGGTAGACAAGAGGAAGCAGTGTTTCAGTAGTCACATCCCTTGGGATGTGCTCTTTGGACTGGTTTAATTCACATCTTTATCAGTGATCTGATGAAAGGAACATGGTTATACAACACCACAATGAAATGTGCAAGTCTGGCAATGGTACTAAAACCTTTCACCTACTAAAGTGCCCTGGGTGGGCAAAACGGGGTGAGTGAGTTTTAGTAACAAAATTGATACATTTAAGTACAGGGTTAGAAATATGATTTGGAGACTGTATCACCTCAATTAAGAGGAAAGGCTGGGGGAGCTGGGCCTGTTTAGCCTAGAGAAGAAAAAATTGAAGGGGGTGTCAAGAGGATGGAGCCAGGTTCTGCTTGAGCAATAGGACAAGCGGCAACAGCAAAAAATGGAACACGGGAAGTTCCACCTGAATATGAGGAAGAACTTATTTACTATGCAGGTCAATGAGAACTGGAACAGCTTGCCCAGAGATGCTGTGGAGTCTCCTTCTCTGGAGACATTCAAAAGCCATTTGGATATAATTCTGTGCAAAATACTCCAGGGCACCCTACTTGAGAAGGGCTATTGGAAGTAGGTGGCTTCCAGCAGTCTTTCCCATTTGCAACTCTGTAATTCTTTGAAGTAGAAATTATGTGTGTCACATGTACAGATGCAGTTCTCAGGTCTAAATTCAGCAACTCAATGTGCAACTCAAACATTTGGAGTCAGTTCTCTGAAATTGGCTTAGTGTGCAGGAGCAGCTTAAAAAGAAGCACTGCAGTGCACTGTGTCACTAGAAAGGGCATGGAGAAATTCACGGGCATAATTTTGCCAATGCTGAAAACTTTGTCACACCTGCTTTTGATATAAGGTGTGTAGTCCTGGTCTTCACCTCTACAGGGAACAGGAGATGAATAAAGTGCAGAAGAAGGCTCTTAAAATGATGAAGTAGCTACCATGCAGTAGGAAACTAAAAACCCTGGGACATTTAAATTTGTAAAGTAGGAGATTGAGTGATATATTCATGAGATTTACAGAATGGTTAAAAAAGAACACAAAACTTTTTTTCAGCATAATCCACAAGACCATAACAGCAAGCACTGGCTGAATTAGCAGGAGGTTAGTATGAAACAGCTCTAAAATGAAGTACATTTTTTATATAAAGGGTAGTAAACTTCTGGAAATTTTTGTCACAAGAGTTTGTGAAAGCAGGAAATATCAGCAGGCTTAAAAGGGTATTAAACTTAAGGGCAGCAGATCTACAAACAGATACTTTGGGACTACAAATTGTTCTGAGTAGGAAGTGGTTCTTCCTTTACTGTTCAGCATGGCATTCTGATTGTTTATCCTTGAGGCATTGTTGTTGGACAGGCTTTTATAACTGGCAGTGTAGCAGTTATCTGCAGTTTATTTGCATTTACTCAAACTACTCTCTTCATTAATGCCAGCATGAGTAGGGAGCAGAAATCCCAACCAGCTTTACAAAGCAGTGGAGGGTAGAGGGTTTGGAAGCCAAGCAGGCAATCTAGAACAGCACAGAGAAGACCACCAAGCAGATTATTTAGGCTCCCACCTCTAACAATCTCTGAACTGCTGGATAATGTATGTACCTCACTCTGTTGCCCAACTTACTTCATAAAATACTTCAAATTAGTATGGTACAGTATGATATTTGTCTCAGGAAATTCCCTGAGCTGAAATAGCTGGAGATCAGAAAAGTATTTGGGAGAAATAGCTCCCATGGTTGCCCTCTAGAATTCTCCTTGCTCTTGTAAAGTGATATTGGTCTGAGTCAGCATGGCTGTTCCTACTCTGACCTGTGCTCATGCCATAAATTGACTACATGAACAGAACGTGCTAATATTAAATTTGAAATTAAATCTACTTATCCATTGAAGCCAGACAATATATGATTTAATTCCTTTGCACCAGTCAGCTCAACTAGTTGGAGGTCTTAAGAATCTAACATTTGAAAACAACATGTGGAAGAAAACGCTCGTGTACAAACCTCATTGATTGTCTGTCACCAAAAAAATTTGGTCACTTTTTGGAAGTGCTATGAGGTAGGTTAAAATTTCAATGGTTATTCTGTTCATTGCTATGACTTGCTTATGGATTGTTAATTTTAGTATATTTTAAATTGGCCCATTTGTCATCTGAATGTCATTGTACTTAGATAACATGCTGGGTATAGCATTTTGTATATTTTCCTATAAATCACGCAGTTAAATAACATGAAGACTATATAATTAACATACACTATAATTACATGAGTTCACTTTAGTCTTGCATAAAGCCCCACTGTTTCAGAAACCAGGTCTTGACAAAGTTTAAGAAAGTGCTAATTCAACAAACTGATGGAAAGCCAGAGCCTGGAGATACTACGTGACTTCCCTGGAGTTACTCAAGGAGCAGCAGAGGGGCTAAATTAGTGCTAGATCTCTTGGGTTCTGAATCACAACCACAACACTGACCTCCCTCTTCTCACTACTTCTACTCAAGCCTCAGCTTCCTATACTGATCTTCTGGACTGTGTTCCTGGGGAAACCCATGGGAATCTATCTTTTTGGACCTTCCTTGTGTCTGTAAGTGTGCTGGCAGATGGGAGGCCAAGTCACAGATGCCAAACATCTGACTGGGTGAGGCTAAGCAGTAGCCAGCAAGCAAGGCTGCCAAGCTGCTCCCTGCAGACAGGGATCAGAGCCTGCACGTAGCCAGCAAATGTCCAAATGAGGATGTTAACACAGAAACATCTCTCACGAGAGTCCTGTGTGCTGGCTCCTCCTCTGCCTTACTCCACCACGATGACCCATCATGGTAAACCAAACTTGGAACAAGACAAAAACTCTGAGTACATATGAAAATGAAGTTTATCCAAAAGAGCATTTTCCAGGCTTCCCCTGGGGTCAATGCAATGCTTGCTTACTCTGAGCAATATTGCTCCCAGCAATACAGACACTGTTTGAAAAATACAGACCTAGATTGAACAATTGCTCTTAACAATGCAAGCCCTTAAACTCATCAGCCAGAGAGGCTAGCAGAGTTAATGAAACTGGAAAACTCTGCCATCTTGGACCATTTGCTTAGAAGTGAAAGTACCAAGAGAAGCATTCCCAAGAGCTAAATTTCATCCAGTACCCCAGAACTGTTCTGTTCTGGAGAGAAGGGCCTGAAAGCAGTAGCCTGAAATACAACTTATAGGTTGCTGGAGAAGAGCTTTTCCTTTCTTTGCTTGTAAAGATGGCCATTTGGGAAAAGCAGCTTCCCATGTCTAACTCAGCTTTTGGACATGATCCCAGGATTTCTGGCTTTTGTGAAAGAATTGCACAAACTTCACAGGGACTCCTGAGACCTTGTGAGCCATCTCTGTCTGACACAGGGACTTGAACTTTTTTCCCACTCACCTGGTTCTCTCAAGTCCATTATCCTTCCATGTCAGGGCATATCCTGTGGGATACATTAGATATTAACTAACTAATATTAAAGTGTTCTTCTTTGAGTCCAATCTTTAGATCACAGGTGATTTCAAATCCAGATAATGTGTCATAAGGAACAAAACCAATACTCATAGCAAATGTTCTGCCAAGAAGCCTGGAAAATCTGAGCCAGGATAGAGAAAACCATTTAACCCTTCTTCTCTTGTGACTGTCTCCCTATTCTGCTTATGGATCTTCATTGGGTTATTCCCACAACCAGATCATATGTTTCCATGTGTGTACAGCTTTTACTTAAAGATTTAAATTGTGAGAAATTACATTTCCTTAGTTACAACATTTTGATAATTACCTTCACACTGTCACCTGGTTTACTTGGGTTTGATTTTCAACTGCTGGACCTTTGGTTTTCTATTTTAAGCTGCTTTATTTTTTAAGCAAATTAAATTAATATCCCCACGGAGAAGCATGGGAAACTATTTTAATAAATTATGGAACCTGAATATAATGTTAGTTACTGGGTAATGTGCTTTAACTTGTAGTAGATGACCAACAATAATACTGTGAGCTGCCTTCTAGGTTTTTACCTACATAATTATTCAAAACAGTAGTGCTACACAGTGATGACATGGTAGCTTGTGCAGTTTTGCATTGCTTTTGAGATGAACATTAGATCAGAAAATGAGGAAGACGAAATTTCTTTTTAAAAGTACAATGTGAAGTACCATGAAAATGGTGAACCATAACTCAGAATAATTAAACCTTATCCCTGACTGCTTTTTGAAAACCACATCCTACGATAAGTTTGTGTTTGAATTACATACAATATTTTTACAAACATTCATTAGCTCAGCAAATCAATTTTTTTGTTAATTGTCTGTTGTGAGTCATAAAATAGAAGGACATTTTAGTGAGTATGTATATGCTCATATAGATTTACATAAAAAATACAGTGTGTGTCTGTGTCACTTCCATCTCACATTTTCCAAAGAACTTGTGCTCTATCTGACACAGCCTAATTAAATACATGTTAATAACAGATGTTAGATTCCTCTCCCTTTCCTGCACACATGATTATTTTTCATTTTTCTGCTGAGCAGAGCCCAGGATGGGACCTCACAACCTGACACCTGGAGGAATGTCTTATGACTATTATTACTGCTAATTTTTACTGATTATTTGCTTCAGTGATACCTCTGCGTGTCAGCCACACTCAGAACCCTTGTGAACTACACAGAAAATTTGTATAAAGGAAGAGACAATAATTAGATCTACTTAGATGGGTAGTACTTAACCTGATAAGCAACTCTCTCAGCATGTCACCTATAGAAAAGGCAGTTGCTAAAACATCTCTGTGGATACTGTATTTATGAATACATATGAAGAGGTTTCTCTCTCATCAGAAGAGCAACTTGGGAAAATGCATGAATATGCTTCTCATAAATATGTGATAGGAGGATGGTACTGTATTGCTGGCACTGGCAATAAATAGATGATAAAACAGCTTCTCAGAGAGAAGTTGGAGAGGACACGGAAAGTAACACTTGCAGAAGCATTCCTAATTAGGAGCCAAAATATTTGGCATGCCATTTTTAGTTCAGGTGCTAAAATACTGTGCTAATATGAGGCCAAACTAAAATCACAAAAAAGGAAATCTAACATTTTTATTTATTCCATTAGATATCCTGAATAATGGTTCTCTATGTCTTAAATTTATGTTAAGAAAAAGGTTTAGTCAATAGAAATTTTATTGCAACTTACATGATTTCCCAGCTACATCTGCCCCTCCAGGAGCTGACACACTATTCTGGTGGACAGACTAGAGACAAGGGGTGTCTGTTGTGCCTTTCTACTCCAAAGGACATCTTTGCATTGCTCAGTTGTACCTGAGGCAGCAGTTTCTCAAAAATGTTTACTCCAGCTGGAGAGCTGAAGGACTTCTGCAGCAGACTGGACTGCCAAAGAATGCAGTGGAGGAAACAGAGAAGTGAGTGGAACTCAGGGTGAGGGCTGAGTCCTGGCTCATCTCCCGACAGAGACATAGCCTTGTTGCAAGCTAAGGAAGAACATCTGATGGAGTTCTACAAACCAGTGCAAGAAGATTCAAAGCAGCCTCATAGAAGTCTTGTCCTGCAGCTGTCAGCAGACTTAACCATCACTTGATAAAAACTAAGCAGAGCAGAATTTTGAATATACACAAAACTAAGATTCAGGGTCCTTGCCTATTTGTTGTGATTTATATCAAAAATTAGGAGTAAAAAACCCAGAACCCTTCACAATGCTTTGAGTCGTACAAGCTAAAAGTAGCCGTAGGTTTGTGTTGGGTATGACTCAGATTTACCAAGAATAGAAATCCTATTTAATTCTTTGGCTTTAGGTAGCAAAAAAATAAGGTGAGAGGAGCTATCATATAGTAAGCACCTGCTCTGCATGCATTAGTGTTCACATGTTCAAAAAAACTCCAAAACCTTGATGCAAGAACAGAGACATCCTAACCCTAGACTAGATGGGTTTGGTACACACATCCTAAGGCTCTTTATGACTGTGTGGTCCTGCTCATTCTTCTAGTTGCTGGCAGGAGGAAGGGGAGTGGAAATCCTTAAATTGCCTACAGGACAGATTAAACAGTCTGCTCTCACAGTAGCACTAAGGAACTTGCTTGCAGACAAGGCTGAGCAGGAAAGCAGGACTTTGCTTGCAGGAAAGCAGGACTTTGCTTGCATCATATCATCATTAATATCTACAGTGGTATAGACAAAAGCCAGACATCCAAAGGATTGCCTACATTTCCTTCAGGCAATCCACTCCAGATGCTGTCCAGTGACTTCTAGCTGTGGCCTGCTTGAAAAGAGGGATTATCTGGATGATCCCTACCAGGGCACTAACTCATTCCAACATAAAAGACATCAGAAGGACAATATATAATAATTATTTCTATCTTAAACTAAACAGTTTCAGAAATTGAAAAATATAGTTGGGAAAACCCCAGCAGTGATGATGTGATTTGATCAGAACACTAATATTTTATACATCAGGAAGGAATTATTGAAAATACTATCATACATACTGAGCTTTGCTCCTGCTGACTAACAACCTCTTTCTTGTTGGTATATCTTCAGAGAACTTCCAAAAATAAATTCCACTGGTTTTTAAACTGTACATTTTGGATTTTATTTCTGTAACTAAGAGATCGTGGAAGTGATATGCCTAGAATAGGAAATTCAAAATCTGACCATTAAAAATGAGAGATTTTGCAAGGAACTTGCAAGGAACAATAGTCCCGGTTGAGTTATATGTAGATTTAGAAGCTGAGTAACAAAACAAGAGTCTTTGTGATTTTGGCAGTTTGAATTGCAAAAAGATGTAAAATCGCATGCCAGGTCACAGTAAAAGAAAAACCTTCCCAAGGTTAGGGCATAGTCAAAGATAGCGCTCCAGATCTCCTTGCCTTCCTTCTGTACTGATTTTCCACAATTAGTGCCTCAAGGTCATGAATGTATCAAATAGAGGATAATGCTGCATATAAGAGGATTTTTTTTCCCCTGGAATGGACATCTATTTGTCTGCTGCCCCTGTTCATGAAGAAGTGGAAGTGCAGGTTATATATCAGGTAAATGTTGTTTTCAAATTTTAGTGAACCCAAAGAGAAGGAGATAACTACTGGAAGAGTTTAATCAGTGTATGTCGTTTTTCTGTCCCATAGCCAGTGTCCCATATTTTAGCTGCACTGTTCTGTTCTATTATGTCACCACATTCAATTCTGGCTACATCAAACTCTTCCTTCACAACAGCTAGACAATGGGAGGGATCAGATAAAGTAGAAATTTCCACATGTCCCTAAAGCCACAGACAAATTCAGATTGGATCTACAGAGAAAAAAAAGATATTTGCAGGGGGTTGGGCAGGCAGGAGAGGAGAAATAGCCCCAAGAATATCTGTGGTGAGGAACAGAATCAAGTCTATAGGCATAACCTGACCGTGTGTGACAGCATTTGTTCTGCAGTTGTTCTGCTTCCAACCTTCCAGGACTTACATTGTCCTAAACAGACTCTGAAAAGGGCACGAGCTCCTGTTTCCTGCTCTTTTTGCAAACTAGGAAGGACTCTAGAGTGCAGTCTAGTGCAGGTGGGCTTAGTTTGGACTATGGCTTTATGGCTCCTTTAAGGTTAATGTGCCTAGGGTTTATATGTGGGAAAAAAGCTTTTCCTCACCCCCACATTCACTCTCTGCTCACATGTGCTCCAAATCATCCATAAAAGGTCTGCAACACAATCATTAAACTGGTCAAATATGAAAGGCAGTCTTTCAAAATTTTACTTACTCACACTGCCTGTGTGAGTCACCTTTCATTTTAAGCAGTAAGTAAAGCATTTTTTGGCTCTTGTTGTCACCACTGATGAAAATAAGGATGAATAGATTTTCTGTAACTGTAAGGCAAATTCTTCTTCTGTACTACTTTTCTCATGGCATTTCTGCAAGTCTAAAGCCATAGTCTTTAATTCTGATCAATTTTTATAGTGTTTTCCCAAAATCTGTGTGCTTCCTAGACATGAAGATCACCCAGTACATATACAAAACCTCATACTTTAATTTATCTGCAATTTTACTTGTCAGGATCTAATCAAATTATCATGATAGCCAGCTAACTTATGGAGAATTTTCCAAGACTTCCCAGAACAGTGAATAATTGTCTACCTAGATATTGCCCTCTACCATGTGCTCTGCTGTTGATGTCTAGCACTTCTCTCAATGGACTGGTAATAATCTAGTTTTAAACATCTTCTGTCATATAAAAAGTTCCACAAAGCTAAAGAATTTTTCTGTATTCCTGAAACTGACTGATCGACCAAGTCATATTATAGGACTCCTTCTGAGGAAAGTAATTGTTAATCATTTTTGAAGCACTTGTAAGCAAGGAGCAGCAGCTTTCCAATCTTCTCACTCCTGTTCTTTATATACACTAGACCTCTTGGGAATATCTGAAGCATTGCCAGAAATAACTGTTATTTTCTTAGCTAACATGAGTAAAAGGTTACAGATGCTGAATGCAGTTTATGTTCTACTTAACTATGTCACTGATTATGCTCACCTGGAGATGCAAATGGGTCCTTCTCAGGAATACTTACTGGGAACTAGCTGCCAGTATAGCAAACAGCTGTTCTTTAGACCACCATTTCTCAAGAAAAGATGAACCAATTCTTAATTATTTTGGTTATTGTTTATGCAATTATTCTTACAGTGTTTTCCATCTATGTACGTAAGTTCCCTGAAAATGACTTACTAATATTTTAATTTATTCCAGTGAACAGAATTCTTCAGGTCATCGTTTTATGGCATTTTTTTTTTTAATGTGATGATGGGAAATTCAAGTTCAAAGGACTCACAATCTCCTCAATGTTGTACTTAAAATCAACATGAGAAAAAGCTTTTAAATTGACACCCATGACTATTCTCCAGTACAGTATGACTTTATTTACATCTGAAGAGATTATTTTAGTACCTTGATACAGTGTACACAGAAATTTCTCATGTGTTTCTGCAGCTCCCTTGGTACCTGCATGCCTTGCACTCTTCAGTGCATTTATCATAGCATAAATATATTGGGCCTAGTCCCCACAATGTCAGACATTCTACCATGTAATCCCTTCCTAAGACACTCTCTGTCAACTTTGCCAGAATCAGATTGTTCCCATAAGATTCCCCTCCTTAGACTTACCAATCCTCATTTCAAAACTCAGTGCATTTGTAGGTTTAGCTTATATCAGAGTTCTGGTTTCAAAAATCAGTGTGCTCCTACTTTCCAGGCCATTTTCAGAATTATGCTCAGACGTTCCTGAGATTTATTAGTTCCTGCCCAATATGCATCTAGCTAGGAAAGTTTTTGTTATTTTTTTAATAGCTGAGGACATGAGTCACAAGAAAACTCAGCACCCTGGAGGACTGGAACAGGTTGGATAAAGGCATCTTTCTTTTTCTAAATGTGACTTGGATTTGAAAATGCTGAATCTTTGAACTCTGGCCCACTGCCTGCATTTCCTGGTAACTATAACAGACATGGACCATTTGTGAACAGCTCAGATATTTGGACGCCACTTACATACACAAGACTTGATCCAAAACCCACTACAGTCAATGGAAAGACTTTTGGTTGACTTCCATTCTCTCTGGACCAGGAATACTTCATAGGGCTAGAACATACATGCTGTCTTTTGCTGCTTTTTCTCCACGTAGTAGCACATCCATATTGCCTTTTCAAATATTTTCCAAATAAGGGTCCAAAACAAAGACCCAAGTGCCTCAGCACAAAGTTCCCTTCTTCACAGAAAAATTCCAAAGGGCATAAACAGCAACTGTGAGTCACCACACCCAAAACAACAAAGCAGTAAGTAGCAAATGCTCAGTAAAGATAATACATCAGTGGAAGTCATTGATTGTTTTCATTGACAAAAATTCTTGTTGGATTGCCAAAATTGAAAAGTAATCATGAGATGTTTCATTAAATGTGACAATTGAACTGAACTCCTGAAAGAATGGGAAAACTTGGCACACTGAAAACTTTGGGCTCTTTGCACAGTCTGTGAGCAAAAGATTTTCTCTGCAAACTGTTATGAAAGGATCTTAATGTGTCTGAGAGAGCACAGGACCTTCTGTGCCTGGAGCTGCTGGACTTGGATTTTTTGGAGAGTGGAAGTCCAGGAGCTTCTGGGACAGTGATGGGCTAATTGCACGAGCACAGCTGGTGCTGTGAAAAGCAGCAGTGGTCCTGCTGAGTCTCCATCCCATGGAATCACAGCAGTCGTGCTGAGGTGGCACGAATGTCTCAGTGTGTACATCCAGAGCCACTGCAGCAGCACAAGGAAAATTTAGGGGTTTAATAGTAATAGAACAGCTTGCCCAGATTCAGTCTCCAAGGAGCACCTCAGGGCACCAGGATCAGAGCAAGTGAACATGAGCACTTGGAGCCAGGGATCCAGGCACTGGACATGCAGCCACCTGTCCCACCTTGCCCCATTGCTGCTCCCCACTGAGGAAGACCCAGGAAGCTCTAACTGCCACGAGACTCTCCGAATGGTCTAAGTCCTTCTTGAGCCCAAGGAACTGCCATGAAAACAGTCTATTTATTTTGTCCTTGCTCTTGTGAGGCTGCTGGTGGGTTTGAAGGTCGAGCAAAGTGTTTCAATTCATGAATTTCCAAATGTTCTGGAGTAGTGTTATGGTTTTAAATCACCCAAATTTGATTGTAAAGTTGAAGTAATTTAAATGTTCATCATAAATCTGAACACATCCAAACCAAAATTTCTCTTTGGGGGTGCAAAAATAACAGGATTGGAAAATATAGAAATCCACCTGGTTTTCCAGTTTCAGCTAAACACCAAGCAATCTAGGCCACTGACCAATCCAATCAATACTGGATTAGTACCATGAAGGACTAGGATAAGACATCAAAATAGTTAAGATGACAAATAAAAGATCAAAAGAGATGTATATAGATGCAAAAGATAGTGTTTGTTTTTCTTTCCAAAACGTGTCTTGAGAGCCCAGCATTCTGCAAGAACAGACTGTACTGCCATGAACAGACAAAAAGCAGTGGGAAAAACCAGTAAATCCCCCTTTCAACCACATAAACAAACTTGTCTCTAGGCATGACACCACAATCCATGAAAGCCTCCAGTGCTAGTGTTTCATTCTGCTTCAAGTGTCATAAGTATTAATTTTAGACTTGAGTTGTTGAATAATCCCAGAGGGGAAATGAAAACAAGCAGTCAAGACTTTCCTCTATTCATCAAGTTCTGAATGCAGTTTCCCACCAGCTGGCACAATGTATTTCAGCCTTTTTCTTGAAGAGCAGCATAGCTAGAAAGAGCTATGGGGCATGGATTGTCCTCCTAACAGGGAGGTGAAGTGCTGGTTTATGCTCTGAAAGATCAGATGCTTTTGTTTGCTCACAATGTATTGACTGTAACAGAACCAAGAGGGTCCACTTCGACATATATAAACATATAATTCATCCCTTCCTGAAAATGTTTGTGCTTGTGATAATGCCTGGCAATGAAACAAGCTTCCACTAAAAGGCCTGAATCTACTTCTCCAGAAAGAAAAATTTAGTGATAATGTCAAAATAATATATTATATCCAAACAACAATGTGCCACAAAATGAAAAATCACTGAGAGACAGATGTCAGTGATCTGAAAAATCAACAAACAACTCTTTCAATGGATAAAAAGGTTCCTCCTTGGGTAAGTCACTGGTGTTCCAGTTTCTGCCAGGGTCCATGCTCCAAAGTTTTCTCTGAGTGGCAGCTAATGGCTAATTTGAAAGCAGAGCCTTTGAGTAAAAAGATTGGTCTTTTTCTCTTTCATTGCTTGCAGACCCTTATGAGGAAAGAGAACCAAATCAGACAAAAAGAGCTGAATCTGTTATTACTTAACTTTTTTAGTCTAAAAATAAAAAAGGGTCTTGTAAAAATCTCACTTCCCATGCTGTCTACAATTATTTATTTTTCAAGGTGCTGGGGAAAGGTGAAAAGCAGGAATTTGATGAATGCAGTCAGAAATCAGCTATTTTATGACCTACAAACTCTATCACCCTTCATCAGCCCTAAGATGGCTCTTTCCCTAAAAGCTTTTCCATGGAATAAATCACCTCAATTTTGAATTCTACACAAAGCAGTTCAGAACTGCATTTTTTCAAACTGTAGTAGAAACTGGTGATTGAGACAAAGCACACAGTTCCTCTGTGTGTGGGATTAGAGCTATGACATGCTGGATAACCTGGGGTGGGAAATTATGCAGTCCCTGGAACGCTGCTAGGTTGTGGAGGACACAGCAGAAATGCTTAAAGCCACCTCTGCACACATCCTCTACCAAAACTACAGCCAGTATTTAGTATTTTGTCATCTGTTTACATAAAAATTTTGTCCTCTCTAAGAGTTCACTTCTGAAAATAAGCCTCTGTTTTAAATGCTTTGACAGTGACTGCATAAATTTACATGACGCATTTCACAATCCTTGGAAAATTGCTTTGCTTATGATGGATACTCAACATTTCTTTGAGATAAGTTTGCAGTGGGAGCTGCGGGGGAAGGCTACACTGGCAAGACATCAAAATCTGAGGAAATCATAGAACACTGCTAATAACATCTTTGTGCTTTGCCTCAACAATTATTTTTACAGCATGAGGAATTGTGCCAGAAATTCTAATTACATTCATTTTATTACATTTGCCCAGGTGTTTTGCATGCAGATATAATCCACTTTGCATCACAAGAATTGAGTAGGAGCCTATTCCTGAATCATAGAATTAGAGAACTGTTGAGCCTGGAAGGAGCCTCTGGAGGTCCAATCTACCTGGAGCCAGTGGCCCAAGATTATGTCCAGAGAGTTTTTGAATGCCTGTCCAAAGATGGAGACTCCACATTGTCTCTAGACAACCTGTGGCACTGCTTAGCCACTCAGTCAGTGAAAAAGGTTTTCCTGACTCTCAGATGGAGCCTCCTGTGTTTCATATTGTGCACATTGCCCCTGGTCCTGTCACTGGATACCACTGGAAAGAGCCTGGCTCTGTTCTTCTCTCTCTGTTTATACAATTGATGATCTCCACCCTGAGCCTTCTCTTCCCCAGAATGAACGGTCCAGCCAGGTTCCTCTGCTATTATGTTTTCTTGAGTGTAAATGGCCAGCTGCAAATCTGACCTGTTGCTTCTTTACCCTCTGCCCAGTGTCCTCTGAAATGTGTTTAGGTGATTACAACATGGGGCTTTACCACATCAACTTTTTCCCCAGTTAGGAATAGCAGCACTAAAATTGACCTCTTTTTTCAATACACATGAAGTCACAATTGGATACAATGCAGCCCCTGAAAATATTGTCAATGTTAAAGTGCAAGAGAAGGCAGAGAGATAAGTTGTTGGTTTTGGTGTTTTTTTAATTGCTCTTGTTCAACTACCTACATTTCACTTAAATGTATATGATGACAGAGAGACTTATAAGAAGTATAAAACTGATTTCATTTTTATTCATATTTTGCCAAAATAATTTGGATTTTATATGAGCTAGTTCATATGCTTCTGTTCAGTGGGAGATACTTTGAGCAGATGTGCTGTTTGTGTCTTGCCTCGTAGGAAAGATGGATGGATATTCTTAATATGAAAGACACAATTCTTTTATCTATTTTATTTCTCCTTTGAGCATTTTCTGGTTTCTACACTAATAATTGCCCACAGGAAAATTATTCTACATTTTACTTTTTTACAATGTACATAACATATTCAGCTAAGAGATCCAAATTCACTCACTAAATGATTTTATTTTCCCTTGGGCTTGATGTAGTTCAACAAGAACTGAGGTTTTGTATCCTAAAATATAAAGTAGGCATGGGATCCTCACCACAGAGCACTTGCTATGCAGTTGCCATCTAAATGGCCTGGTTGGCTAATCAGGGAAGAAAAGATTTTAGCAAAAGACTTCGTATTTCACTCTTGTCTCTCCACCTTTCTGCAAGAAGGCACCTAGTCCTTCCTCAAAGCACGGTCTCATGATCTAAAGGGAATGAGTTTACTGTAGCTATGGATGGCAAAGTAAACTAACAAGTCCTCTATATGCATGCTCATGGAAGCCTCACCATGAGTCCTTACGTGGAAGGAATTCCTGGAAACATGACCATTTCATTTAAATTAAGGCTGCACAGATGCCCATGTTAACCCGAGGTGCATCTGAAGATGGGGAGTTACAAGTCACCTCCCATTCTAAGTATTCAGAATACTGAGATGTATTAATGTGGTAGACCTCAGCAAAAACTGCTGTCTTACTCTGCTATCATAGGGCTCAGCACCATCACAGCACAGCCAGACAGGCTTCTTTAAAAATCTGGTTCATGTCTGAAACCAGAGTATAGCCAGTCCCAGTGCCAAACAGAAGCTGAACTTTCCGGGAAAAAAAAACAACAATAACTTAACTCAGGGTACTGCAACCTATTGAAAATCTGGCCATAATTAATGAAATTCCATGCTGATCCATTTCCAGAGAGCTTATTAAAGGCAAAACTCGATTGGTTTGGAAGGAATTTGTTCTTTCTCCAGTGGAATTTCCACCACACTGAGATGTGGCTTTTCCCACAGTACAATGCACAATGCTACTAATGTTACAGGATAACCATAGTCCAATGTGAGGTGCCAAAAGACTGCATACTAAGTGAGACATGTTGGTTGTAAAATTTGGCTGCCAAAGCTGAGCTGATTCATTCAGCTTTAGAAATATGTATCCTTTTGCAGCAATTTGTGTAGGTTTGCAACCTGGAGAAAGACTAGCGAGGATAAGATCCCATACAGCTTATAAAGGAAGGTGAATTTTAAACTGGAAAAAAATGCCATACAATACTGGTAGAAAAGTAAGATATTCCCAGCTGTTGTAGCTGGAGCCATTCATAAAACTGCAAAAGCAAAATCAGTTGTATATGAGAAACATGTATATAAGACATGGCAGTGAATATACAACTTATGAATCACACAGCACATTTTATTGTAATGATCATAATTTGTCATAATGATAATAATTTATAATTCTATTCACTCTGTTTACACAGAATGCAAAGCAAGGCGGGGGGGAAGCCATTTACATGTGAAATATAAGCTATTTGGATCTTCTGGGGTGCTAAAAGCACAGTTGACTACACTTTCTTAATTTTCCATGTAGTGGAGTGTCTAGGTAACATAGAAGCATCCTTCCAAAAGGAAGACTATTTTAATGAAATTTAGGGTAAGTTACCACAAAACCAATACATTATATTCTGACCTACATACATTTTTGAAGCTTTGCAATACATGCACAAAGTCCAACAAAGATATCTGACAGGTAACAAAAATAAGGGAGATCTGCTTTTTTTGGCCACTTCTAGGTAAGACCTATACCTTGATCTGAAATGAAACTTTTTTTGCACACATCCATCCAAAATATTTTTTACCCTCCAGAATTTCTAAGTGCAGTTTGAACACCACCGCACCTTATGAGACCACCTTAGAAGTACTTTTAAGAATGAATTAATAATATATTTTGGTTTTGAAACCTCAAGAATTCTTTATGTACTCCAATGTGCAAGATAGATCTATTAAAATACATTTTATTACTATGCAGAGAAGGAAAAACTCTTCTTGTGATACATAATCATATATATATATATATATATACACACATATATAGCTGTAATATTACCCATTCACCTCTGTGCAAGAGACATAGAATGATTCAGAACTAAGAAAATAATTCTTTTTCATGTAAAAGAGAAATTCAAAATTATAAGTTACAAGTCTGAGTAATGCAGTTCGACTGAGTCTGAGACATCAAAAATGGACTGAATCTGTCACACAGCTGAATGAGTAGGGTTGTTAAAGAAAATCTTTATTTCAGGAAATCATTAATATTGCTCCTGACACAGTGAGTGTTTGGTTGAAAGATTATAATTTATGTCTCATTTTAATGCCTTTCTAATTGGTACTAATTTCAATGAGACTTGTCTAAAATATCTATTTATAAAAACTGCCTGTGACTTTTATCCATTCTACATTTCTATTTCTATCCATTCTATTTCTGGTACTGGTACTGGCACATAAGGTAGGATATAGGTATCATTCACATTTCTAACACATTCCCTTTTGAAAAAAACATCACATTCTGCTTCCAATTTCTATAATTTTAGAATATGCAGAAATTGTGTCTGTGTATTGTCTGCCAGAAAGGGATGGTGAGTTTATCTTAAAGTGTAGGCCTTTTCCTTCTTTTTCTATATTTCTGTAGATCATCAGCTAAAATCTTCACCATTTTTCCCAGTAAATCTCAATTAATCACAGCACAAAGCATTGCCTTAAATGATGCATCTCATTCAGTGTCTATAGTTCAAGTATTATATGTGCAATATCTCAGTTCCTAATTTAGTCCACTTCTCTGTTTCCAGCAAAGGCCTCATTTTCATCATTATTTAGAGACAAAACTCATTCTCTTCCATCCCTCCAGCACACTCTGGTGCACTGAGTCACGTTCCAGTGTCAACAGCCACTGTCCCTCCTAGCACACCTTCAGCCTTAGTAGGAAGAGCCCACACAGACCTCCTTAGGGACAGGTTTGGTACAGTTTTAGACCCAGCTGGATGAAGGAATAGTCCTGGTGATGACCATTTCAGGATTTCACAAAGTAAATATTGTTAATGCACTGCATGAGCAGAAAATGGTATTTTCAGAGATAAATGCTGAGCCTGACTGTCCTTTCCAAACAAACGTGGGGGGCTCCCCACCCTCCTGTGCTCCAGGATGCCATTTCAGCCCAGCCTGGGGCCAGCAGCCCCTGCCCCAGCACTGTTATGAATTATCAAACACTTAAATTTTGTACCACTGTCTAAGGAAATCTTTTGATCTTTACTGTACATTTAAACATCTTTCTCTTCAAATTTCTGAAAGCTTCCTATTTCACTAGGAAATTTCTTGCCTCATTGTGGGGAAGCAAGTGCCATAAAAGGAAGACACGGTTTTCAGACATGTATTTGAGAAACTGGACATATACAGGAAATGTTTGATGCTGTTTTGACTTTTGGTGCTGTTTTGACTTTTGCTGCTACTGAAAACAGATCAGTTCAGGAGACTGAGAAATATAACTGCAGGATACTACCTTAGAGGATGCACTGCCTGGGGTTTTACAGTCTACAGGCATCTTCTGTCAAATATACTGTACACAAGGGCACTGCCAAATAACAACAGAGAGTATTCATGGTATTCTGAAGAACTGCCAAAGAAAACAAGCCTGCAGATTACACTTTATTTGATGTTATGCTGACATTTTTCACATGAACAGGGTTTCTGGAACTGAAAATTAAAGGATAAACATCTAAGAATAGATTCTAGGCCAGGATTCCTGCTTTCTATTCAAACCTTGGTTATGGTTTTATATCTTTGCTTATTTACTCATAATGCAAAATAATGTTAAGATTAAAAGCCATTGTAGTTATAAGAACATTATTTCCCACTGTTTTTCAGTGCACCAAAAAAAGTACTTTCGTTCCTTGGAATTGCATAGAAGTAATAGATTTTGGTTAAAATCATGTCTTGAACCATCTCGCTTCACAGCTCACAACTATCTAAAGCTATTTATAAGAAGAAAATAATATAATTTACCCAGGAGACTTCTCAATTGTTAGTCTATCATAACAGGAGTGTAAAAGCTGGAAGAGGTCTAACAGTTTAAAAAGATACAGGGAGACTTGGAAAGGCCAGTACTCATACAAGTGTCACCTATAAGGAACCCTAAAGCTGTCTGTCCAATCCCCTGCTTTGGAGTTCTGGATGCAAGATGGGTAATAGCAAAATGCAAGTCACATGGAGTACATGATTCAGGAATCCTAGAGACTTTCTTAATCTTTTGTTAATATACTGCCAGAAAAATAACAAGTAAACAAGAGCTTGGAATAGCAGGAGGGCAGAGGGAGTGGATGACAGCAGAGGGATTCCTTCCTGTCAGGCTAAACAAGCCCAACTCTGCACTCACCAGGTGCTCCAGCCCCGGGACCACTTTGGTGTTCCTCAGATGAACTAGCTGAAACATGTCCTTAACCTTCACATTTCCTGGAGCTAAACAGGCAGGAGTCCTTCGTCGTGGGGCACAGCACATAAGCTTCAGGAAGGAAAGAGGGCGTGGAAGAAGGGAAGGAACACCTTGCCAGGCATGACATATTGGCATAACATGAGAGACAAAAGCAGTCCTGCACAGTGTACAGTAATTTTAGTTACTTTGCTCTGTTCAGTGTCGTGAACAGAACCCAAAGCTGCAGACACTGAATAAAGTGTTGCAATTTTCCAGTAGAGCTTGCTACAAGGCATAAACATCACGGCACTAAAACTGATAAACGTCTCACTTTTTTTTTTTTTTTTTTTCAGTTTGGCAGCTGCAAAACCAGTATTACTCAAGGTATTTATCAGTTTTATATACTTCTGCTTATCCCAGACAGGAATACGTTTTTCTTTTCACAATGCTGGAGTTCTGGTTTTTGCTCAGATACCAATAATTCTGGTGAAGTTCATGACAGTAGGCCCTGGATATGTTCCCTCTCTAATGGAAAAAGAGACAGCTTTTGTTTTCTTCTTTCTGGTATTTCCTGTGCATCTGAAGGTTTTCTACTTTCATTACAGATGAAGGAAGAAAATACATCTCCTTCAGTATTTTTAACTTCTGAACTTTACCAGGATAACATGCTCTGAAAATGAGAAACAGAAAGTATTTTATTTCTTCTCTGTTCCATTTTCATTGATTTGTTCAATATTTAATATTATAAAAAATAATCTTTGTAGTGACTTGGAAGATATCTTAAGGCTGGTTAAAGAGGCCAAGTTATTAAGGCCATATTGCTTTCTGAAACTTGGAGACCAATGGATGTCTCAAAGTAAGCACCCAGAAATGTCATGCTCTTAAAACTTTAGGAATTCTTGAAAATCCAGTGAGTAGATTGCATCAGCCCAGGAAGTAATAAATATGAGCTGCACAAAGAAAACGTGCAGTGCAATTACAGTGGTAATGAATAAAAACCTCAAGACATCCTGGACTGCCTATAAAGGAATGACCAACAAGGGGAGTCAAACTGGGCACAAAACTGGTTTTTTTTACAAACAATTCAGAAACAAACAGGAGCATTCAAGGATGAAGAAATTCATAACCACAAATGTGACACAGAAATGAAACTGAGACCAGTGCTTGTGTGGCAGCTCGATATAATCGTGCTGCATTTCCTCATCAAAAAGCAAATCTCTGATTACTAAGGGCTTTCTAAATCTCCAAGCTTAGGGAACAGATTGGTTCACTCAAAGCAGGACTACAAATGCAACTTCATTAAATTTGATGGAAAAAAACATAGCTGATCATACAGGAGAATTTCTCAGTCACTCTCTGAGGTGTAACTGTCGTAATTAGCTCAAGGATTGCACAAAAGAACAAAAACAAGAAGGTGGAAACATATTAAGCATAAATCAATAAAAATGCAACTGAGCATTTTTTTTCAGATGCCAAGAATGCATTAGCACTAAAATCACTATTGTATTCTATTCTTCTTAGCTGAGTGTCATCTAAGAAATTTTCACATCTGGAGAAGCACTCAAGAGAATTTCTTTAAATCCTCAACTCCTTTTCCAGAATGTGAAAGTAAGCATTTTTTAACTAGTTGATCAAAGCAAAACTGTGAGGCCTTCTGCAGGATACTGAAGGAAATAACCCCTTTATTAGAAGCTGTGTTTTCTTGTTGGTATGATCTTTTTTACTTTGAAGACCAGAAATACAACTACCTTCATATAAAAGAAATTATACAAAAGGTGTTCATTCATATTTAAAAACTGACATGAAAACAATTTATATTTTCACAGTGCCACATCTTCCTAAAACGTTTTCCCATTCTTAGCTGTGGTCTGAGCTGCAGTCAAAAAATGCCAACACATTTCACTTCATTACAGCAAGGGACAACCTCAAGAATTATATACCTTCTTTAATGTGTTTTCCACAGAAAGATATTTTTTTGGAACTTGCTAATAAGAATTATTGCCTTTAAGCTCTATGGAGACTGATCAATTTATCACTAATATATATATATTTTACTTTTTTAATGCAAAGAGAGGGCTTCATGGGAACAAAGATCAACTGCATGTGTTGTTTTTGAAACCCTTTGTGTCTGGCCAAATCAGTTATTTTCCTTTTATCTTCTTCTTTTATAAGTCTCTCTGTGCAGTCAGCACTAGGGCATTCAACAGACTACTGCAAAACCACAGCAAAAGTAAAAATGAAGGACAGCACTCTCACATCCTTTCCTTTGCTCCATTGTTGCCCACTATTGCACGAAGATTTCAGCAGTGATGCATTACCACAATATTCAGCCTACATAAATCAGTAACATTGCCTGGGTATTTTTTCAGTTTTGCTATCTATGCTATCAGAAATGCAAAGAGCTTGCTCTGCGAGCAGGAGGCCTGTGGAACAAAGATTCTCTTCATTAAACTCCTCTCTGCAAATACAGAATCACAAAATCACAGAGTCACAGAATGGGTAAGTTTGAAAGAGATCACAGCAGGTCATCTGGTCCAACCTCCCTGCTCAAACAGGGTCATCCCAGAGCACAGGACACAGAATTGTATCCAGATGTTTCTTGAATACCTCCACACCCTCTCTGGGAAATCTGTTTCAGTGCTCAGTCATTCACAAGTAAAGCATTTCTTCCTTATATTCAGATGGAACTTCATGTGCATCAGTTTTTGCCCATTGCCTTTTGTCCTGTTGCTTGGCATCACTGCTCAGAGCCTGGAAACATCCTCTTGACACCCTCCTTTCAGGTACTGACAGAGTTTGATGAGGTCCCCTCTCAATCGTCTCTTCTCGAGGCTGAACAGGCTCAACTCCCTCAGCCTATCAAGTGCTTCATGCTGATTTCAAGCAAGCAGCAGCCCTTTCCCACCTGGTTGCTTGTATCCACAGCTTTTGCCAAAATGAAGGGAAATGTATATGCAATTAAAATTCAGCTTTCAAACAGTTTCTTTCTTTCAAACTGCCAGGCTATGTAAACTGCTCAGTTGTATATGAGATATTCAGGAACTGAAATTTGTTTGTATTTGCATTGAATCTGTATTTTACCAGGATTTATTTGGCTCACCTTTGCAACAGCTTTCCCAGAAGTGTCATCAGTAGCCCTACCACCTCCTCAGAGTCATTCCCCTGAGAATTCCTGGAAATAAGTTTTCTTCTTTGTTGGCCTCAAATAGTAAACACTCGTTTATAAGCTGCCCAAACATCTAAAGTATTTTCTTCATATTCTGGATGGGCCAGTGAAAGTTCTTTTTGCTTCAAAATGTAGTCAGAAATCTCATGTCAAACAGGTGAAAGAAGTGTTAACCAGCTTTGGAGACTGTGGGGACTTTTAAATTAAACATAAATGCTTATCAGAACTTATCTCAAGTACACAGATGGTCACAACTCATACTTTGCAATTCTGTGCCTGTAGGGAGCACACAACCTAGAGCTTACATCTACCCTGCAGATCTGTGAGCAGAATTTTGTCCCTAAAAAATTACTGATTACCAATAAGCTCAAGTTTCATTGAATGTTTAAATATTTCAGGCCACCAGATAATTAAATAGTGGCATCTCTATTAAGATTGATATCAATAAAGAACACAAAAAAGCCACAAGGCATCCTTGGCAAGTATTTGGTGTATTTTGTGAAGAAATAAAAAATTATTTAAAATATATGCTTTAAAAAAGGTACAAAATTCTGTTTAGAGGACAGAAAGGAGTCTTTTCAATGAAGATATGGGCATCTAACAAAATATGTCCTAGAGACAATGCCAGAAAAAGACAGATCAATGCAAGATATCATTATTTTTAAATACAATTCAGATAAACCTTTTACTCACTTCTCTAAATTTCTTTCAGTATCTTTTTCTGCCTGACTCATGCCTTTCTTTATTGTACATGAAACTGCAGGACACATTTTTAATACTCGACTCTGAACACTTAGAAAAAAGCATAAAGGATTATTAGCTTTGATTCTCCTTCCTCAGTTCAACCCAGAATTAGTCTCTCCCACTCCAAAAGACATGTGGATGTAATCAGGGTCACTCTTTGAAATGCCATTTGTTTGCATTTCATTCCACTGATAACCAGTCAGGCAGTCTATGGAGTTGTGGACGATTTCCATTTGAGGACACTAAAATTTGCCATGCAGCTTCCAGTGCAGAGTAAGATTCAGTGATCAGGAAGCCAGCCTGCACATCTAGCTTCACTTCTGTGACAGATGATCCTAAGAAACATAGCTCCAGCTTTCCCAGTTATGTCAAAAGGCTTTGCTCCAAGTCCTACAGCAAAAGCCATTTCTACTTATCAGCAAGACAGCTGAGACACCGTGGAATAGAAGGGTCACCACCAGTCCACTCTCTCCTCCTCAGGTAGCAAGTAACTCTTCTGGCCCACTGCGGTTCTTTCCCAAATCACTCTTATCACCCTCTGTAGCTAAAGCTCCACCAGCCACCACTGATCAGAGCTCGTGTGAGCACAGAAGATCTCCCAAGCAGGGAGGAGCCAGCTCTTGTACAGTGCCAGAAGGATGGAACTGGGCAGACGCCACATCCCGTTTCCTCAAGCAAGCTGTTGGTTAATGTCAGTGCTGCCACAATGTCACAGCACACCAGCAATTAGAGGCTGCATAGCTTTAGGCACTCTGCAGTTCAAGTAGTTCCTCAGGTGGAAAGTCTCTCTCTCTCTCTGCAGCAGCCATCCACCAGAAATCCCTCAAAAGACAGCAATTAATCCTCACAGTCCATCTCATTTTCCTCACCAAAAGCCTTGCAGGCCGAATTTCCTAAAAGTTATTCAAATCTCAGACAGAGGAGGCACCTCCTGCTTTCATCCCACACCTCTAGCCACCACAGCCCAAATATCTATTAGACTGTTCCAACTCTAATTAATTTTTGATACCTGGCATTTCCAGATTATTGAGAAAATAACACTAATACAATACAAATATATCAGTCCCACAATGCCTTTCAAGAAACGAATAGACACATACATTTTCAGTAGTTTTATTGAAAAATGCCTCTTTCATTTCAGAAATAAATAATATAAGGCAGTGAAATTCACAATTTGCAGTTAAAATATAAAAGCAGCAATTCTATATCCATAGTCTTGCAAACAATTTCCAACTGCTTTTGGTAACTAAGAAACATTGTATTCTGAAAAAAAAAATCCATACTAAATATACAACATAAACATGCAATTCCATCTCTGCAGGATTGACTGCACTTTGGCATAAATGTAACTGTGTTTACAAACAAGGAGATTTCAGGCATTATTAAACTGTATCCAGTTGATACAATGATTTCAGCTACTTAATGGTTGTGGTGTTTAGAGGAGATGTATAAGAGCAGTATATGCTCTGCAGATTGTAACTCAGAATAGAAGAAAATTAGAATGATACTGGAAGGAGAGGGAAATTTTTGGTTCTTTTTAACTAGATATTGCAGACCTGTGATCTGACTGAATTGAAAACATGCATTTGAAAAAGAAGAAAAATGTAGAGCTAAAGCAGACAGTCCTTAGGAAATTTGCAACAGCTCTGTGGTTATTTTTGCTTTGAAATTTGGTTTTCTTTTTTTTTTTTTTTTTTTAATGTATTTATTTTTACATTATTTTAATGAAAAGGCAGCACTGGGATAACTGAATGCGCACCTTAATCTGTATGCAACCACTATAAGCAACAGTATTTTACAAGCATTTCCAGAGCAACATGAAGTGTTTGGGTACACACATTGCTATCCCCACATAAGCAAGATACAAAACAGGGTGTGTCTGATATGAAAAGACCAGAGAGCCTTATTGCAAAAGAAACAATGCACTCTCCCTGTGTGTATCTGCAAATGGAAGCACAGCAAAAAAAAAAACCAAAAAAAAAAAAAAAAAAACACAAAACAAAACAAAACAAAAAACCAAACCACCAATCAAAAAAAGACCCCCAAACAAGACACAGATCTTTTACGGTTTTGTTTTTGCCTTTCTTGACAGTGATCTTTTCCAGCGCATGTGCTCAGGGTATTCTGGTGAATGCATTTCAACTCCATAGTCCTCATACTCGTCCTCTCTCCTTTCTGACTCCATAGGTACTATAAAGGGTTCACCTTCAGGCTGATAGGGTCCACTTTCAGGCACGTATGGTTCTGGTTGAAAATAGTTGTCCGATTGAACATAATAGTTATCGCATGTCTTTGAATCCACATATGCAATGAAAGTTAGTCTGTCTACGTAATGTTAGTTCAACCTTATTTTCACATAATAAATATATAAATAATTAGTTCACTGGGGGTATTTCTCAGTTATGCTCATGAATGCTTTTTGGCAGTAAAATAATAAAAGGTTTAAAATTCATCTTGAAAGGTTTTGTATTTATAATACACAAAACAGTGCAGAAAGAGTCATAAATTAGGCAAGGGACAAATCATGGTAAAACTATTAAAATAAAAACCAAACAAAACCAATAAAATAAAATAAAATTACTATTTTACAGCTACTTCAGTAAATCTAAATGTTGGTCTTTATTTTAAACTGCATAATTAATAGAAGACATGGAGCAGGTAAAATGAAGAGATGGGTTTGGCATATTCTAATTTTCTTTGAGAATGGGAAAGTAAGTGTAGACATAACTATCACCAGCGGCAATATACAGTACATGTCATTTTGTCGTGCTGTTCCTCGTAACAAACCGAGTTACAGCTGGTGCTTCAGGAACACCAAAAACTACAGCAAAACAGAAGAAAAATTATTATAAAACTTTGGTATTTATAACTGCAGTTACAGATCCAACAAGATTACAAATAAAAAGAGGTATATGCCCCAATTCAGACATGTTGGTAACAAGAAACAGACAGGTAGGTTTCACAAGTTGTCAAAGATGTTATTCTGGCATACAGCAAGCAGCAGCAGGCTTTTATGCAAAAGTATCACGTAGAGTTGTTAACAGATTTTAGTGGATACAGTCCCATACAAATCATCTACAAGCCACAATTAGTTTACTATTTACATAAGTTATTTCTCATTTTCCAGGTTAAATCTGTCTCTCTTCTAATGGCATTACCTTTGCTGGTTAGTAGTTTTACAAGCCTCCTTCGCCACTGAGGTTTTTGGTGGTCTAGGTCTTTTTAAAAAAAGAAAGACTGTCTATTTTATTATTGAAATGCAACAGGCTTAATGAATTGACGTCACTGTCCTTTATCTCACTCATGAGTTATGTTAGTAAAAGTATCTCCCCGTTCTATGAGGTCAACATGGTTCAAGAACCATATCCGTGGTGAAATATCCATACGGACTCATTCTCTAATAAGCACGTGCGCAAACATCTCAGAAACAGGATTTTCATGTATTCAAACTGTAAGCAGCACTGGCGACTTAGAAAATGTGTTAGCCGAAACCTGAAACAGGTCAAAGATGATGTTAGTCTTTTAAAAGTCCATCTGATGTGCAAAAACATACTTTCATCCAACTAAATACATAACAGTTAAGTCTTAGGCATATATTTATATATGTATACATAGCTGCTTGCTAGAAAGAACACTGCTGAATCACATGTACAATTTTCTTTATTTTTCATTTAAATAAGAATTTTTTGTGAGATCTGCACAACCACCTGGCTCTTTAACCAGTAGCACTGAATCTGCAAGTGTGTACATATATATATATATTCTTTTCTTTTTCTTTTCATGGATACATGCACAATTACACTAACAGCAAACCATATCCAATAGTAGTATCACATACACTAATTTTGAGATCTGGCAAGGCATACATATTAATTTGTTAACAATGCTGTGGTCCTGCAGGATACCCATGTTAAAATATATTAGAATCTTTCCAGTCAAAAAAATTGGTGGTCATTGAGACCCTTAATTTTAGTTCCAGAAGCAGCCTACTGCTTTGAGCTACATCACAAAGTGGAAGGCTTATATGACTCAGGGCTAATCAGAGACTCCATGGTGTTTAACTTGGTAGATATCATAGGACAGTGGTGCTTTTCAGTTGTCTGCACTGTTATCACCAAATGCATTTCCTTTGTGGAAAATTTTTATTTCAGGTATCAATTTTGTCTAAATAATCCTGATATGGCTCAAAAAGAGACACATGGAAACTGCCAACCACAGCATTCCTTTTATTTTTCAAGAGAAACATGGAGAATTCAACCTTGTTCTGAAGACGATTGGAAGGGGTGGTGATAGAGGGGGAAAAAAGAAGAGAAGAAATTGGTCACTTAAATCCTATTAGCAGCACTACCAGCTAGCTACCACCTACATTAAAAAAAAACAAAAACCAACAAAACAAAACAAAACAAAACAAAAACCAAGAAAAAACCCAAGACTACAATATACTACCCACTACTTCCTATTTAAAACAAACCATGCAAACATCAAATAATCCTACACCAAGTCTAAGTGGCTGCTCATATACCTGCACATTAGAGTGAGGCAGGCCTGCTCACTGCAACCATCTCCTCCTGACTCAGAATGTTCAGATTAGCAGGACTGTCTCATGTAAAGCAGCTCAATATGAACACCACAGCTGTGAAGGCTATTTAGGGCAAGTTAAGGTTAAGTCGTTCATGACATACCTGGGAATCCTTGGCCATTGTAAGGGATGCTAGCACACTGGGATGAATCACAATAGCCTGGTGGCCCTGGGGGACCCCGGATACCCGCATTCCCAGGACGGCCTGGTGGTCCTGGTGGTCCTCGTGATCCTGTGGAGCCTGGTGGGCCAGTTCTAGATTCTCCTTGTGGACCTAATTTTAGAATTGAGAGGGAGGTTGTTTTATTTAAGAGCCATCTTGATAAAACAGCTAGCAATACTTCTGTCTAGACTACACAGCCCAGGTTGTTTTTGGTGAGAGAGCACTCAGACTTTGTTGCTGTATGGGGGTCAACAGAAAGAAAAACAAAAGAAATCTAAAAATGTGACTCATCATGAGTTGTTTCCCTGTGTGTGGCTTATTTAAGTATTTATTCTTAGAAACTAATTTAGTAAGGTTTGAGCCAAGTAAGAAACATCAATGTGTTCTCTGGTTAATTTCCCCTTTGTCTAAGATATGATGATCTCAAGGGAAACTACCAGATTAGACAAGCACACTGGATTTCAATTAAAATATAGGAGTACATCAATTATACTGCCCAGTAGCCCCAGGGTAGAAACCAGTCTTATTATGGTTAGCAGAAAAGTAAAGCTTCAAGTAACTGGGGCTATAATTTGTTGCAAGCATATTATGGGGTAATGAAAAGCCATTTTAGCCTAGTAAACTACAAGCAGAAACAAGTGATGCAGCTGATTTATGCCAAGGCGTAAACAAAATTTCATAATGCAAAAACCAAAACTAAAAATCAAATCACCTGCATGTGGGAGTATTTTGTAGTCCACCAAGTAAAAAAAAACCCTAGGTACTACAAAAGAATTACCTGATAAGTCTTATGAAAAATATCTGTCAAATATTTGAGCAATGTATTTTCAAGAAACACATTTTCACATTAACAAGCAAGCCAGATGACTAAATAAAGAGATAAATACCTGTTAACCATATCCAAAAGTCTTTCTAAATTGCTATTTTTGTGGTGGTTTCCTACAAATGTATTAAACTCTAATACATGTCAAAAACATGAAGTGGGCAAAGAGTGTTCATTCACCATATCTAGTCTAGTTCTCTACGAAGAAATGCTTGCTTTTCTCCTACTTTTCTGTAATCTGATTAAACAAAAAATATTTACCAGGTGGTCCTGGCAAACCTCGTGGTCCTTGGGATCCAGTCCCTCTTTCACCTTTCTCTCCAGGGATTCCTACAGAATAATAAAAAGGCAATGAAAATCAAAGAAAGGAAACTACATCAACAGATATTTCTTCACACTCTCTCACTGACATTAATATTTACTTCCTATGATTTAATGCAGTAAGAGTGGTTAAAATTTATGTTCTACAGATGTCCAAATGTAAATTTGGGAAAATAATTTGGATATAAATATAGGAACCCAAGAATAAAATAGGATGTAGATGCAACTTAGCACGAATAAACTCTCTCAAACATAGAAAAGTTTTGAGACACTGAAACTTCAAAGAATCTTCTTATTTTAAACTATAATCACAAAGGTATGTTCAGTCTTGCATACTTCTACTATAAAGGATGGTTTACACTTTCCTAGGAATGGTTATAATAGAAAAAATTTTGAAATTCTTATGAATTCCTTGATTTTTTCCTAGCCTTTTCAAAGAGTCTATAAAATATATCCTTGAAAATATAGCGGTGAATCTGTGCTATAGTGGAGTAGTGGAAATAAGCCAAGGCCACAGAATAGTACACTACAAACACCCCATGTGACTGCAGGGATCCAAGATAGCCATAAAAGTAAGTTTACTCATACGTTCACATTGCTTCCCTCCCTCAGAATATTGTAAAGAGCTAGGGATGTTGATCTAATTCTTTAAAGTTCTACATTTTATACTTGCTAATGACTCATTTTCTCTCTTAATCAATGTTCTATTTTGCAAAGAGTTGTGTTACTCCAATCACTCTTTCAAGATGCAGCTGTTTAGTGCCAGAAGAGATCTGAGAACATTTGCTTTCCTGGGATATTATGTGGAAGTCTCAGATAGCAGCCAAAATGTTATACCAATTTGTATTTCATGAAACGTGAGCAAGAGAGAGACAGGAAAGCACTGATGTAGTCAGCCTTGTCCGTCAGTACACCAGTGTCCCTCAGGCAATCCAACTGGCCTAGCAGGGCTTCCTAGTGTGACAGGGCAAAGGGAGCAGACTGCTCCTCTGGCAGCCTCTGCACTGTGCCCGCAGTACAGCTGCCTTGGAATTTATTCACCTCTTTCACCAGGTGGTCCTTGAACCCCAGGAGGTCCTGGGAATCCAGGTCTTCCTCCAGGTCCAGGTTCTCCTCTTGTCCCAGCAGCTCCTGGTGGACCAGGTGGACCTGGTGGTCCTGGCTGGTTCCGGTTTGAATAATAATCATTGGGGATTTGATTCAGCATTTGATTGAACCGGCTCATTTGACCTTCAAAAGAAAAGAAAAATGTGAAATGAGTGAAAATCTTTTATCAGAGTGGGAAGGAATAAAATGTTATCTCTCTTAATTAAATCCTATTCTTGTTCCCATTCAATAAATTAGTACAGATTAATTAGAAAGACTTAAGATGATGTCTGATAAGAAGGCTGAACATAAACGGAGGATGGAGGGGGTCAGGGAGGAAAGGTATGGGAGCTTCTGGAAGTGACATTAGAAACATTATCATAGACCTATTAAAATCAAAAAAGAGGCAATTTTTTATGATTCCCTTAGAGTTCTATTTAGAAGTTGTTTTTACTCTGAAGAACAGAAAGAATTTGCTCCACTTTTAAAACTGTAGTATCACATTTCTACATACTTTCAGACCTCTGCAGCTACCACAGGCAATATAAATTAATAATTAAAATTATTAAATTATAAATTATATTAAAATTATTACAATAATTATAAATTAATACTATAAATTATTAATGTGAAGAGTTAGTAGCACAGTGGATGAAGTAATTTTCTTAAGCCTGTAGGATGCACAGGCTTGTACCTATATACCTTCTGCATTTGGGCAAATTTATTTCCCAAAAAAAAGGATGTGTGAACAAATGCAACATCATTTTGAAACTATGCAGGAAGGAAGCCTTAATGGAAAGATACATCTGATTAGTATGATGTGTCAGTCCTAGCATAACACTGAAGAGATCAGCTGAACACAAAAAAAATAAGGTGGGGATGCTCGAAGAAATGTTAAAAGATCTTGAACATGATATGCTTATTCATAAGCCTAACACATTCAAAAATGTACTTTACTTCGTCTGTGATGGCTAATTAATAGACATGTTTTTATTAGCTGCCATCACAGACATTTTAAAGGACATACTGTCCTCCTCCTTGTACACATGCACTCTTAGTGATCCAAAAGGCATATCTGTTTTCCTCAGTCAGCACTTACTCTTGTAATAGATACAATATTATAAACCAATTTGCCTCTGTCTTTCTTGGCAGGTCTAATGATAGCAAAAGCACTGCTTCAGAGTCAGAGAGAAAGTCTCTGTAGAGAGCAATTTCATGGGCTGCAGAGCTGCTCTATGTGGCAGTAGAGGACTGAAATTCAATTCAAAGTCCTTTTCCAAATAAGTATTGTTTCTACTTGCATAGCACCACTGATTCTGTGCACAGTATTTACCCAGCACTCATCTGTCTTTCCCTGCTGGCAAAGTACCTGCAGTAAACATCCTATTTCTCACTGATTCCCTTCTCTTGAAGATAATACGTGTTTAATGAGAAAATATATACTGATTTTATTGCAAAGATGAAGTAATTTTGGACCAAAATGACAAAGGGAATCTCATCAGAATGTTAAAATTGCATGTGTATTTCCAAAGGTCACAGATGAGTTCCATCTCAGCTTATTGTGTTACTCGGTGATTATCAAGCTAGCCTCTGGATCTGGCAAAAATTTGCTCCTACATTTTTTCCACCAAATCATTTGCAATGGACAGCTATGAGATTGGTCAAGTGCTTGACCTGTGCTCTGTGGCCAATATCTGTCACTGCAAATTTAAACCATTGTTTTCTCTTTTTAAGAAAGTAGTTAATTACTTGTATGGGATACAAAGCAGGCAACATTTTACCGTTTATCAGTTGTTCACAAACTTGTCTTGCAACTGCTCGCATCATGTTTTGAGAAGCAATATCACCCTAAATAATCAAATGCAAAAGAAGTGTTTCATTAGCAAGTGTCTGTACTTTTAAATATGTAGTGTTCAATTTTAAAATTATGAGAATTGACTTTTAAGCAGACTTACTCTGTCACCTTTTTCTCCCTTCATTCCAGGTGCACCCTAAAATAAATAAATAAAAATTAAGCAACTGAAGGATTATGTTATTTCATCCCAACTATAAGTTTGAGATGTGTTATTCCAGAAAAAGTTTTGAGTCGTTCAAGAAGAAAGATACAGTTCTCCTTGAACTTTTCATTTCAGAGATGCTAAAACAGGTGCCAGAAAAGAGTGGAGAAACAATGATCTTTTGTTTGTCATCAAACACACTAAAAATGCAGAAGAAAAAGATTTGAAGGAAAAATTCAACCTAGGACCAAAAAATGGATGTATCCTGACACTTTGGATCACACTGTCAATTTCAAAGTTGAATTTCTAGCACCATATTTCTGTAAATGGTCAATGGTCTTGTATGAGTAATATAAGACTATTTAATTTTAAGACAACTTATTACAGAAGGTATGTTAGGATGAATAACACATGTCAAGGAAGGGTAGCTGTCTTCTTGAATCCATATGAAAAGGATTCTATACTAAGTGGAGTTATCCAGAGATGACACAACAAGGAGAGAGTGCTTATTCTATTTATAACAACAGCTTCCCTCTTAATTTTCAACCATTTCTAGTCTTAAAAATGCCTCATAGAAGTCTTAGTTTGAGCTCCTTTATAATTACTAACATTTGCCAACTTTTCTCTAACACCACTTTCCATTTGCCTTTGAATAGTTTAGTGGTTGTGAGGTTTTCAGTTTTCAAGAGTACTATGTAAGAAGCAAACCAGAAGGACTGATTCTAATTTTTATACCTGTATGTGTATATGAAAAAGACCAGGAATAATAATGGGGCTTACATGGATTCATGAGTTCATATGGATTTTAATTTCTAGGCTAAATTACTACTTGAACATAAGGCATATTACAAAGGTGAAAGATCAGTTTGGTCATCTGCTGCTGTGCATGCCTCTCCACATAGTAACACACACATCCTGAGTGTTGCTGCTTTTTACACTGTAGTATTTCTTTAAGGGATCTATTTATCACCATTAACAAAGCAAAGGCCAAGTGTGGGCTGCAGCTGTTTCTCATAACATTCCTACAGTACCCGCAATTAATTTCAACAACAAGAAACACCAAATCATTCCACTGAGGTCACAGCAGACACCTCTCGAATGTGGTGACACTGTTTCATAGACCTCTATCCAGGGTTTGGGCAGACAAATGCCCTTGGGGTATGTCAGGGTGTGAACTTAGTGTGGTCTCTGAGCTTCTCTGCTGCAGAGTTGCACACACCTACCCTATGACATGCCACAGAAAATATGAGACAGTTCATCCATCACCGAGCTAAGTAGTTTTCGTATGGTACATTTACATCATGAATACCAGATCGTTCTTGCAAAATTAATTGTACAGACTAAAATGAAAGATTTAGAATGGTGACACCATAAATGTGCCATTGGAATAAATTATGCCACCAGTGAGGCAGCTGTTAATACGTACAAAATATATCCATGAAGCTGATGAATATCCTTTCCCTTCTGTCCTTTGCTTTTAATCTATATTTTTCTTACTCTGAGAAGTCCATGGGAAAATGTCTGTCTTTTAGTTTTAGCTTATTACAGCCACATGCTGAAACAGACTATGGACTTGTAAATGCCATACCATAAATAAATGGTAACAACTAAAACCATCAGGAAAATATGACATTTCTGTCTGTCATTCTCCAATAATTAATATTGTGGTAAATGATGATGTATTGAAGCTCTAAAAAACCTTAATTTGATTCCGAAATAAACAGACATTAACATCTCATTCATAAACTATTTCATGTACCTGAAACATCCATTGAACAGAACTGTAGTTTTTTTAATTGCACTAGTCTATTACATGAAAATCTGGGGGGGGGGGGGGGGGGGGCCGGAAATGGTAAAAAACTATTCATGCTTCTCTTTCTGTTTGAAACTTGCCAATGTTTCTATTTTGTGCAAGCACATTACTTTGAATTTATCAGTTGTATATATTTGTAATACCTGCTTGTTTTATTTTTATTCTTTCTAAGGCTTTCACAGTATGACCTTCTACCAGAAGCAAATAATACAGTACATCTTTTATTTATTCACTAGGTAAGCGCATGCATTATAAATCAGATTTCTCATCTACTGTCCTGAAAGTTACTTAAAATAACATATTCCAATTTGCTTGTCAGAACATTCACACACCAGAACTATAGAGAGGAGAGGAGAGGAGAGGAGAGGAGAGGAGAGGAGAGGAGAGGAGAGGAGAGGAGAGGAGAGGAGAGGAGAGGAGAGGAGAGGAGAGGAGAGGAGAGGAGAGGAGAGGAGAGGAGAGGAGAGGAGAGGAGAGGAGAGGAGAGGAGAGGAGAGGAGAGGAGAGGAGAGGAGAGGAGAGGAGAAGAGAAGAGAAGAGAAGAGAAGAGAAGAGAAGAGAAGAGAAGAGAAGAGAAGAGAAGAGAAGAGAAGAGAAGAGAAGAGAAGAGAAGAGAAGAGAAGAGAAGAGAAGAGAAGAGAAGAGAAGAGAAGAGAAGAGAAGAGAAGAGAAGAGAAGAGAAGAGAAGAGAAGAGAGAATTGTCTGGCTATTTTCAACTAGCCATGTTGGTAAGATAGGGAGTTGCTCTGGTAATGAAAGCACAACATTGTTCCAAAGTATTGACAACAAGGTCCCCCAGTGAGGAAAATTCTAATGCCATTCCTTCATTATAAGCAGTGCATGGTCAATTTTAAAATTCATTGAAATAAAATTAGCCTCATTTTTCAATTTGTGACCTTGCAAACATACACTGATTCAGTCTTGTGGCTGGAAGTCTATAGCTTATTTGAAACTAACTTTAAAATTTGAAGATTAGAGGCTAAATGGCCATGTTAACAATAAAGTGCATTTTCCACATGGATATTTTAGAAACAAATTTTCAAAAAAATAATTACAACTGCAATTACTGAGTTACTATTTGCACCTTCCTCCCACTTGGTTATATAGCTCTTAAATTTCAGCTTATTTTCTTTGAATAGACAAAAAAGTGCAGTTTAGCCAACTGCTTGACAGCATTTTGAGAAACAGCAGCCGCTGCTGGCATTCTGTTTTGTTGATATCCTGCAATGAGGGAGTCACTTGGGGTCAGTGCAAGGAAAAGCTGGTTTATGCTGCATGTGGGATTTTTCTGAGCTGTGGGATGAAGGCTGGGGCTGCAGCATAGTTCTACTACTGAAGGAGGACAAAACAAAGGAAGTTTTGCTATTTTTACTTTTAAAGATAATGTGCTCAATTGTTATTCCCAAAAGAATGTTTCCTTCCCTCAAGAACCACCAGGCCATTGCTCCTAAAGCAGCGACTTTTTGAGACTTCATCTAGGACATCTGCATAGACAGATGCAAGAGCAGTGAACACATGGCAGCAGAGAATGCAAAATTCTCAAAACCTTCATGTAACTAACAACAGACATGAACTACCCTCAAAAGGTTTTTACAGTTTATTTGGTCCTGGAGGCATCAGTTTAATAGCACCTTACTTATTAAATTTAAATGCCTTGCATTTTTTTCCAGGAACCATCTAAATCAACAAAGTCAGATCCTGTTGTTGGAGTCTGTTTTATAAACAGGACAGCTCTACCTTAACACAACTTAGTCAGCCTACCCATCATTACTGTTACCCAATGTTTTCAGGCTCACACCTATAAAACAACAAGTACTGGAACTTTCCCTCTCTAATAGTCCAACATCTTCTATTTCCTGTTATATTTATTCATAGAAAACATATCCGTTTCTCCTTGAACCAATATCCTCTTCTAATTTAATGAGTCTTTCTCACTGTTGATGGTTGTTACCTTATGTGATATGCATATGAACCACTGTGGAATTCTCATTCTCTGACCAGACAGATGACAGATATTTTAGTCTCCTCTAGGATAGCCTGCACACAGTTCTCAATTAATCACCAACTCATTTGTGTTCTTACAGTTCCTTTTTCAGTCATTTTGTTGCTACACTGGAAAAAACACCTAAGTTTCTCTTGGAGGTACTTGTAAGCAGACCAAAAAGCCAAATTTCCTATTTCCATGAAAATTCAGTTAACACCTCTAGGATATACTTGTTCTAGTATAAGTACACAGTGAGGTAGAGAAATGTTTACAGTGTGGTCTGCCTCAGCTTAGCACATTAGTGGTACAGAATACATTAGGAAGGAGCTCCAGCTGACCACATTCACTGGAAGTAACTTCATAACACCAAGGCTGCTCATAATTTGCAGGTAACTATATCCTTTACCTGGAATGCAATATCCTTTTCCTGACTTTCATTTAATAGTACTGGCAATACAGATTGCTCAGGTAGAAGAAAAACCAGCAGGATCTGGTCAAAAATTATTTATTCTTTGTATTTACTAGAGGCAATGTGAAGCCTCATTATCTTTCTCTTCAGGCAGAATTATGATTCATGACAGTGCAAGTTGCATTTGGCTGTCAGGCTGCACCTTTGGCAACTGTAATACTGCAAACAAAGGAAGGCCCTGAAATTCTGTCCACCAGGAATCTGACAAAACATCTGTGCAAGGTACAAGCCAGAATTCCTGCTGGGATCTGTTCTAGAAACATTAGAAATGGTAAATATGATGTGCAGTGTCCCATTACAAGAAAGTGCAATAACTGTGGGGGAAAAAATGTATTCCTAATTGAAAGAAATTCTTAAGAATTAGAGTGCAGGAGAATTTAGACATGGTGCTTGGACAGGAGTTGATTACCTTGCTTTGCAAAAGCCTTTAAACTGGGCTTGTAGCCAGATTTACTTCTAAACACATTATTTACCTGCAGAAGATATTTGCTTCTGAACTGGGTCAGCTATCCGTTATCTCAGGTGAAGGAAAAATCAGATACACCTGACAATTTAAAGCTCCCTCGTGAACAAAGCACAGCACTTTGTGCTCCAGCCCTGTCTATTCAACATGTAACTAAGCACAAATATCCCATTAGCGATGTATATCTAAAGGAAGGAAAGCTTCAAGACTTTCCTAAGACACCTAAGTAGTCGTCTACTACAAGGAGAAATGGAATTTATAGCCTGGCAAACACAGACTGAATTCAATGTGCGTATGAGAAAATGACCCAGCTTCCCGGTGCTCCTGGGAGCTTCCACTTCAAGGCCATTGAGTTCCTCAACCTACAATATATTCTTTCAAATTATCCAGCTTTTCTATATACGGCTACACTGAGGCAGGATGGAAAATTCTAGATGACTGCCATACATTATTCACAAGTAATGAATGATTTCTCATTTCACTTGCTGTCTCCACTCCTGACTCAAGCATAATTTCTCAGAGATCCTATAAATGAATCAAACTAAATTTCTCCTGAAACTGTTGGTGGGAGGTAGCACCTTCCGCTCTTTCTCCCTGTTCAGGAAGCACTTTAAAAGTTTGAATAGAACCCACAGAAACCACTCCTAAATAATTTTAAAATAGCATTGTAAAAAGAATGAAACATTTGCAAAACATAACTGATTATGTAATATTACCAAAGATTGTCCACCTTCAGGAGTTTATCACTTTTTTACTACACACATGCACCAATGTAAAGACTTTACAATCATTTTGCTGACCTAGTTTTTCATGCTTATGCTGTGTAGGAATGAATATATGTCTTGGCATATAATAGCCTACGATCTTTTTAGTGGAAACCAGAGACCACAATTTCCAGCCCCAACTATTAAACTCAGCAAAATGGCATACTGTAAAAATAAAATTATTTTTTAAAAAAGACTTGTTGTGGGTTTAGGTCAGCTCCACTGTATTAACCACCATCATAAGTGCAAGAAGATATTTAAAGCAGCAGAAGTCTCATGTTCAACAGACTGTAATTTTAAATTTGATACTCTAAATGTATCATTATCTTACTGGTGTCCCACGATCTCCTGGTTTCCCTGGTTTTCCACTTGGGCCAGCAACTCCTGGAACTCCGGGAGCACCCTGCAACAGAAGACATGTAAAATGAATTGTGGAAATACACAACTTAAGCACTAATAAGAAATGTGTTACTATATTGAGTACAAAGCATTGTTGAAACTGGTTCCTATCAGGTTGCTTTCTGTTAGATACATATAAGACTTGAAAATTTTTTATGGAATAAACACTTTGTTTCTTCTTGGAAATGTGTTCTTCTACATAACACCACAGTTTAACAGGCGTTTCAGCACTGAAAGCTGCAGAGAGTGTGTATGTGGTTTTGGTATTGTTCTTAATGGCTGATTCCTAAAGCAGTACAAAAGCCTTCTAAGTTCACCTAGCAGATCTCTGAAGCATGTAAAAATCCACAAGAAGAAGACCATAAGCCATTCTAGTGATACTAGATAAATACAAAAAATTAAAAGACCAGTATCAGATTATACAACAAAAGCTCATCTACACATTCACAAAGGAACATGAGAAAGGCAATTGTGGGGGAGTGGGGCCAGCCCAAATAATACCCTGCCTTGGAGATTGCTGTCTATATTATGTAATGCAAACATTGCTCTGTGTACATCTGCCTTCTGGAAATGCACCTTCCAAATTGCTATAGGTGGGACCTGGTGACATGGAGCTGCAGCAAGTTCTCTATCTCAGGCTCTCTGACCCAACATAGGCTTTTTCTCTAACAGCCAGTCTCTTTTCTAGCATGGTCCCACAAAATCACAATGAAGCAGCTCTTTAAGCAAAAACTAATCCTCAAATACTCTTGTCAAGAAAAATTTGTATTAACCATGGTTGTTCTCACCAGTGTAAAAGTAATGAGCTAATTGGTCTCAGAAGACCTAGCTATGCATTAAAAAATCATGGCTAAAGAAGCAGATAAACAGGTTTTTCCCTTATTTACCCTGGCACAAATCAGTTTCAAAACCACTGTTATGAATGCTTTGACCAGCTGTCTGCTCACCTTCTACCAAGAGTTTTTCAGACCCATTTAGGAGATTGAGCAAAGGATCCATTTCATATTTGACAGAAATTGAAAATGTCAATGTGACTCTCTCTTGGCTCAGATCTCTTAATTCAGAGTATATCAAAGACAAAATTATATTTACCGCTGGTCCTGGTGGGCCTCTGGGACCTGTGGGACCATCTTTTCCTGTGAAACCCTATTCAAAAATAAAAGCAAGATTAGAGAAAAATGACCTTTACAATTATGTAATTGCAATACTCCTGATTACTACTAGCATTTCTTTTAAAAGCTATCCACAATATAAGTTATAAAACAGCTATCACAAATCATGCTGGACAAGGCTATGGAACAATGAGCTTCAGATACTTTAGATGTTCAGCTGCTGTTGATTAACTGAAAATGCAATTAATATTTCTTAATATTTTTAAGAAAAGTAATCATTATTCTATCCCAGAGGAGCAAAATCTCTCTTTTCACTGTTCTCTCATTCATAGTTTAACTGGACAATCAGAGGTTTATACTTAACTGGACAGCCACCTCCCGCTCAGATATTTCCCCTGCAAGAATGAATGCTGAGAAATCCCATTCCAGTAATCCAACATAGCACTCACAAGTCAGTGTTGATGGTCCATGACCCACCAATCCAACAGTATCCTCTTTGGCAACTGGCTATCACAGTCATCTATTTTCATTTCCAGCTATCAATTCCCACTAAAGGACAGCTGTAAATGCATATATTGGCTAATAGTTTTGACTGTAAAGGCAAATAATTGCTTCAGTCATCTTAAAGGTGATATTCCACTGAGATGACAAAAGAGATTTACTTGACTCCAATTAGAAGAAAGGAATTGCAACAACTCCACAATGAAATACCTGTGTACATGCCCTTCATTAGTAAGAGATTTCAGAGTTCTCCATCCAAAGAAGCTCTTGATAGCCAAAGGTTAGGGACAAGCCTGACCTCAACAGTATGTTTGGCACAGATTCCTTACCTATATGACATCTCCCAGATGTTGAGATAAGCAGAGTTTCAAAGGAATCCCCTGCAGCAGCAACAATGTGAGGAAGACAGCAGGGCTGAGTCCTTGGCAGAGCCCTGCCCAGGGGACACACTGCTCTATGAGTGAAGGCAGCTGAGAACCTAGTCAGGGGAGGGAGCAGGGCAATTATAGAACCTATCCTGGCTACCAATAGCTGTCTAGGGAGGTTTCCACCCCTGAGGTGTTTCCAACCCTTCTGCTTTTGTCTCTCCAGAAAGGATGCTGATAAAAGGACTCCTCTTGAAAAAACAGTTGAAAATTGAAAGATATATAAAGAAGGGGAAAAATTCAACAAAACACAAAAATTACATTACTTGGACTTTTCAGAACATAAACTGAGGAAACCTTACCCTTTCTCCTGGAGGTCCCACTGGTCCAGGAGGACCAGGTAATCCTGGTGTTCCCTGGAGGGAGAGAGTGAGAAATTGTATCCATGACAGAACAAACATCACTGCTATGTCATTCCATATATCTCAAGTATATATGTTCTTCCCTCCTTTCTGTCTAATCTCATTGTACACTAACATGTAACATTGCTTCCTACAAGACATTACTACTCCATAAAAGTATATTACTCAGGGTTATAAGGACTAATGAAACAGGTAAAGAATACAAGGCCCTTGGCTCACGACTGACCTTGTCTGATATATGAAATTAAGTCCACAACAACATTTAAGCATTCCTCATATAGTCTTTTTATCATCAGTAAAATTAAGGACAACCAAGGAATATTCATTATCTCATGACATGTGCATATCAATGACCTTAGATTATCTGTAAATTTGGCCAATTAAAAAAGACCCTAATTTTTTCTCCTCCTTGTATAGTTTACAGTACAGAAATCTGCACGTAACTGAACTTGAACATTGTTTTCTTCTTTCAGAAAGCATACAATTAATGTCCCAAGGCCATTTGAATTCCAAAAGTAGAAAGTAATTAGGCAACATTGTTAAAGAAAGATTCAGCAAAAGTTCAGCAAATCTTTATTTTAGGAAGATATTTAACTGCAAGTGGTCAGAAGATGAGAGACCTTCCTGGGGAATTATCAGAGTACTCTTCCTAATCCAATGGTCAGTTATTTCACATTCACAACTGTCCAGATGGGCATTTGGCTTGACCAAGCACAGCTGGGTTTTTTTGCTCTTTTGAATGCTTTACGACTACTTACATCTCAGATTTGTAAATGTAAGATAACAGTGTTTCCAAAACTCTGGCCCAGGGAGGTATGAGAAGAGCCTATGACTCCTAGTGATGTCAAAGACAGCTGTCCAGCAGCCAGGTTGCATCAGACACAGTGCAAAAATGACATTATTTTGTCTAAGCCTTGACTTACCGATCGCCCTGGGAGTCCAGGCTGGCCAGCATCCCCTTTCATTCCTTGACGGCCCTATAATTTTCACAAATTATTACAGAATACATCACATTTCCAGAAGTTGAACATATAAGTCTGTGAGAAAGTCTTCAAATAATACTGCATGCTTAATTTTCCTGTACCACAGTCTGATAATTTTGAGTCCTTAAACTGGAATGCCTGGCAACTCTACAGAAAAGCCATTAAGATTGAAAACAGAGTAACACAACTTAAACTTACATTACAGCACTCAGACTTCATCCCTTCATTAGAATCCCATAAGCACATGTAACATTCAGGACAGAAAATGCTATTGTATTAAGAGACTTGTCTCAGAAAGAGATGTGTTTCACAATAGTTCTGCATTGCAGGGACAAATGAATGCTCTGGCAAAGCTGCCACCCTCTTCCCAAGACCTCCATCCCCATGGACAGCTCTGGCATCACACACATTGCCTGCTGATGGCATTCAAAAGGGCCACTCACCGGTTCTCCTGGGATTGACAGCCCATTGGGACCCTGTGGACCTGGGGGACCTTGAGGGCCCGGAGGACCTGTCTCACCACGAGGACCAGGAGGCCCCTTAAAGCAGAAAATGAAAACAAAATTGTAAATGACAATCCCGTCTGAAATCCATAACTGCAGAATCCTTTGGGTTAGACACTTAAGGTAAGTCAGAAGCCTGGAGACACATTTAATACTTCAGAACAATGGTGGAAATAGTTGTTCAAGAGGCATACCCTTTCATAAGCTATTCTCTAATTCATGTTGGCAATCTCAGGCCAATACATGCCCTCTGGCAGTGCCAATTAGAAGTATTGCCATGTCCTCTGTACAGAAGAGAGAACAATAATGTTGCTGAGTGTGTATTAACACTCTGATGCACATAATCCCAGTATCCTGACGTGTGGTGAAGGCCTTTGAGGCAACACAGGCTGTGATATATAGTATCATATATATCATATATATAAGTAACATAAAGGCATATTTTCAACTAAATTTTTAAGCCACATTCTTAGACTAAAACTAAGCATAAAAAATTTCATATGGCTAAGCATGTAGTAATATCATTATAAATGCATTTGGGGAAATATACTTACAGATGATCCAGTCAAACCCCTTTCACCTCTGGGACCTTTAGCTCCTGGGCCACCCTAAATTGAGTGTATGGAAAGAAAATGTAGTTCATACACAGAAAGCAAATGTGCATAATACTGGTGTGGGTTATGCATTCTCCTTAACAAACTCTTAAGTGAAGCTTCGAAGTTTTGAGTGTATAGATCACACTGTTTAAAAGAGTAGGAGAATGAAATATGCATCAGTAACTCAGGAAAACCACATCAGCTTCAACCTTGCAAATTCAGCCCACGAAAAATTATTATTTTGATTTTTGTCTCTGCAGACACAAACTTCAATTTATGTTCATCAAAATCTCTGAATACTTCTCTAGTAGACTACCAGACAACTTAACTGGTCTTTACATTCCTCATGCAGACTTTTGATAGCTTCAAAGTATGACTATTGGCCTGAGTATAACTCCCTAGTATTCAAAGCAATTGATAGGAGTATGTCCATTCCATAAATTACTATCTCTCCCCATAAAAAATAAAGTAATTTTTTTCCCCTGACAGAGTAAAGGATCTTTCCCTGGAATGAAATCTTGACTCTGAATTTAGGAAAAATATTTTCACAGTCCATTAAAAATATCTTGTACATGATGTGCAAGAGACTGGGCCAGAGTCTTTCAGCCTATCAGACAAGAAGGAGCTAATCTCAGTGATCACACTAGAAATACAGAAAAAGATGATACAACCAAGTAGGTGTGGTAGGAGCTGAACAAAAGGGAATGGATTACCTTGTTGTTAAGGATATATTGATAAGAAACTATATCTCTGACTGACATTTGTTTCACAAAACCACAGACCAACACAAAACTACTTCCAAAAATTTAAAAATCAGAAAATTTGTCTACTGTGAATAGTTACAGCTGGTAACTTACAGCTGGTCCAGGAGGTCCTGGAGGTCCCACACTGTCTTGAGTACAGGTACAAGCATTTGGAAGAGCTGGGCATTTTGCTTCATCTCTCTGAAAATTCAATCACAACGTATTACTGTCCTTTTAAAGAAATGTACTTAGGGGGAGCATGCTTTTCTGAAACAATAGCAGGAAGATTCTCTATTGTCCTGTGTCCAAGTAAAACTCACTGCTACACTGTGGTTTCCAAATGTTTCTACAGGATCTTTTATATTTTTAGCAAATTTTCTCTGTGAGCTATACAAGGCATTCAAAATAGAGGCACAAGCAAAATGTCGTTCTAGTATTTATATGCATTTGACAATCAGCTCGTGCTGACAAAGAATAGTTACTTTTTGAATGCTACTCTAAGAACAGATTAAATAAATATATATATATTCCCCATTTATAATACCTAGAATTTGAAACATTTCTGGAAGACAAATATAAGAGACATTTTTTGGACCATCTCTAATGGGCTCAGTTCTAGCATTACAACCTTACTGTCTCAGACACAAAACCTTGAAATAAGGCTGCTCTGACAATTGTGATTTAGATGTGTTTTCAGTACAAGGTTTAATAACAGCCTAATAGTTATATTATTAAATTTACTGTTAATAACATTTTTCTGGATAGCCTCTGATTCATTTATACTTACCATAGAAGGAAGATCACAGCATCTGTCTCTGCTAGTCCAAACTGGACTGCATACAATGTCAAAATTCTGGATTTCTAACTGTAAAAGAAAGTAATACTCTTGAAAGATCATTAAGTTAGGTATGTTGTTAAGTATTAAATCTGTGGACATTAAAAATTACTCCTCCATTTATTTCTAATAATAGACAATCCACAGTATATACACTCAGTTACTATCTGCTCTCCCTATTAAAAGAAAAAAATTCCTGCTCTTGTTTGAATTTACCTGAGTGCAACTTCCAGCTATTACATTTTTGTTCTTGCAGTTCTGCTAGAACAAGAAGCTATAAAAACCAAACTTCTCAGTTAAGTACATTGGGTTTGACAGTACAGACGCTTGAAAGTTTTGGATGCAACACTGGCTTCCCAACAATCCCTAATCTTTTTCCTCAGAAAATTTCAAGGTCTTGCAATAATGAACGGATTCACATTTATTGCTTACTGTTGCTGATCTTCGGTCGCCTTTTACAAGTTTCCCAAGTATTTCATAGCCATCAGTTGTGATATTGCCAGCCTCCTTAATTGGTTTTTCCAGTATTTCACTGCAGTCAATGTAAATCTTAACATTTGACGAAGTTACAACAATATGGACCTGAAAAAAAGTTTAACTAAATATTTAGACATGGCACATGGACGCAGTTACTTTAACACTTTAATAGTATTTCACTGATTTGGTATTACTGTTTTAAATTTTATTCCTAGTAATCCTGCTTTACTTCCAACTGGTGGAAAAATTCAAACTCAGGGAAAGTCTATGACATTTATAACCTCTTTAGAATGTGTTGAAGGTCAGTAAGATGAACACACAAGCACAGCTAAGAAATACTCTTTAATGTAATAGCTGAACTATTATTAACTATTTTAAAAGCTTGCCTAAATGTTTTTTAAGATGGCATAAAAGTAAAAAAATGAAAGAACTTTTGAGAGGAAGTGAATATAAGCATTTCTTGTTCTCTTCTGATGGCTGGGACCACACAAGATGTTTATAAGCCTAGGCCTGCCCACTGGCTGATAGACTGTAGTTCAGAGAGTAGATTGTTTCAGACCCAAAGATACAGAGTTCAGTCTCCACAGATGACTCAAGAGGCATTAACTACATTGAGATACAGGAAGTGACCAAAGAAGCCCGCCCAGAACAAGACAGAATAATGGAAGATGCAAGAGAAGATTTCCACGAGAGAAATCTGGTTACCAAAACATATGACAAAACAAGAAGAAACAGGGAAGAGGGAAGAAAAAGGGAAGAGGAAGAGATAAATTATTGGAAATAGAAGACACTTAGGGAGGGAGAAAGGAATGATTGTAATAAAAAGAGAATACGTTTACCAGGAGCTGAGAATGAAGTGCTTGGGGGAAACAAAGTAAACCTTAAACAGGAACATACAAAACCTAAGAGAAGATTATCTTTCCAAATATTTATATGGCAAATGTTACGAAAGTGAATTTTCTACATTTCTCTGAAAGCACAGAAAATATTTAGGAGTCTCTGAGAAATAAACAAGGGTCACTTTAGCACTTCTAATATGCAGTGGATGAAAGAGCATCTTCAGGCAACAGAAAGTTTTCAGGGCCTTTATAAACCTTACCTACAGCACATATTTCATATACATCATTATAACATCTATGCAATTGTTAAAGTACCAACACATTAAGATCAGGAGAAAAGAATCCCTGATGTATTTATGTTTTAAATCTTCTCCTATCACAGTACATAACCATACAGAAACATATTGCTATTTGATGACTGCTTTAAAAATTGGCATAAAGTTGAGAGATTCCCCAAAACGTCTTGAGTCAACAAGTGCCTGAACAATCTCCTGGGATTTTTTACTTTTTTTTTCCCCTTTTAAATATTTTCCCATGCAGACTTGTCTCCAAGGCATCGGCACAGCTTATCCAAAACTCTTTTTAAATTATGTCCTTACACTTTATATCTCAGTGTTGTGTATCCAAGTGGGGTTTTTAATTAAAATTCCCAACAGTATTAATTTGGCAAATAATTTAAAAAAATTGCAAGATAAATGTGTGTGTCCAAAGTGTAATTTGGTATTACATGCCAAACTTTCTATAAAACAAAATAAGTGCCATGCCAAAACTTTAAATTCATTATAATTTGTACATTATATACTCAGTCATTTGATTATATGACCAAATTTTACAGATTAATTACTGCATCATCTAGTTGAAACACATCACAGATGTAATTTACTAATTCTGAAAGGTACATAATATGCAAGTCTTTCTACTGCAATGTTAAGCATTTGTCACAATTTAAATAAAATAAAACACATTGCATAACAAATATAGATTATATTTTCATTACCACAAAAAATTTAGGAGAGGTAAATCTACATCAGAATGTTGATCAGCTTGAAAAGGTTCAAACAGGAATAACTGCTGAGCATCACCTATCCATCCAAGGAAGAAGCAATCCCAACAATCAAAAATAAGGAGAGCTCTCCCAAGTCATTGACTCACTCACTTAAACACTGGTTTACTGCCAGATCTGAATTCCAGCCTGAATCTCGTGGCCTATGCAATAAATCTAATTAAAGGAGGCATCTGGTATTTACAGTAAATAACACATCTCTGTATTCAACCCCAATACATCTGGTTTTCAACAGTTTCTAACTCACCAACATAAAGAATCTGTTCTGATCAGTTCTGATTATTTATATCATTTACGACATTTTAGGAAAGAAAATACACTTTAATTTTTCTCTCCAGCTACCTTATAAGATAAAGTTTGATGGTGTTCTGATCTGCTGCCATGTGAATCATCAATAAGCCAAGCAAACTAATTTCCCATATGTATATCAGCAGAAAGATATACACTCATTATCAAATTTCCTCTTGCTAACTACTGTAAAATGGCAAGCTGAAAGGAAATCTAGTGTGGTAAGAATAAGAAAATAGAAGTTGTCTGTCTCTCCAAAACATCAGTTATAAATTTAATGACTGTCCCAGGCAGTCAGATTTTTTCCTATGAAACTTGCCAGATTCAACATCTTTCACCATGGCTATGCTACACAGAGTGTTCAAGTATGCCAAAATAAATTTCCCCACAGTTAGGTGTAGTTCACTGTATTTCACTAAATGAGCCAGTAAGTCATCAAATGAAAGCCACAGAAATGTTTAATATTTTGGAAAACATCTCCTTGCATTGTAAAGATTTGTCATTTCTTTGAAACTGGATGGTAGGAGAAATTGCAAAAGTACCTTCGGAAATGTGTTAATCTTACTTTCCTTCCTTCATCCATCTGAAACTACTGCTATCCATTATTAGGAGCTAATCAGCAAAGCTGATGCATAAGGCTTTCCCAGCAGGTGGGCTGGGGAAGCCCATGATGCCATCATTAACCTGACTGAGATAGCAATCTCAGTAATCATCTGGAGAGAAGCCAGAAAAGCCAGCCTAGTTTCATGGTGGAAAATCCCAAATATAGCTCTAAACCAAGACTCTTCCAACTACTTTAACTGTTATCAAAATCTGAACTTTTGATTCCTTTCTGGGAAAAAAATACAGGGAATTACACATTGCATTAAGTAACAGAGAAATTTTTTCTTAAGAAATAGTCTATCAAACAAGAATTCATAGTTGTAAAGCTTTAAGATAATATGCAAATCACTGCTATTCCTGTTCAGTTTTTGAAACTTAGGATCATTTTCTCTCCATATCTGTTACTGTATTTAACTATTAAAATTATACAAAATTTTTGATTTTTATTTGCCCTGTAATTTTTTTCCACTAGCAAGTATAATAAAAAATTTTACGTAACTGCTAACTTCTAGCAGCTAGCAGGGGTCACAGGTTTTTTTCCTACTTGCTCTGATAAATGAGCAGAACATCACTGTAAGTGCTGTCAGATAAATTTGCTCAGCTCTATCATATTTAGAGAAACTATAAGGAAAAACGTGATTCTAAACATCAAGTAAATTAGCGACAGATATTTAAAACAGACAGTAGAGCATGTGGAGAGCTCCACACCACTGGCATGAAGAGGTGTCAGCTCTCACAATGATATCTAAAATGAAGCATCCTACATACTGCTTTGTGTCTAAACACTACTTCTAGGGGATGACTCAGCCTTCATATGAAAACAAGGTACATCCTAGCCTTTACTGACAGTTTTTCTTACTCCACTAGATTCATGCAGTTCCTTAAAATTGCATTGTCCTACTAAGCTATTTAAAAAAAAAAAGGCAAATGTCAAAGACAAAACAAAGGCTGCTTAATGTAGGTATGATCCAAAGCTACTCATAACTATCAGCTACAAAATCCATGACATAAACATTTCTTCATATATACAAAAATTATCAGGCTTCAATTCTAAAATAACCAGCCATAAATTCTAAAACAAAAATAATTGGATACAATATAAGACCATTTTGGGAAGTTACTCCAAATTCTGAGGAAAGCAATAGCTTTTATAGTACTGTGTGATTTTCGTAATCACCTGTGTTTTAAACAGATGAAATCTCAAAACATTATAATGCTGGCACCAGTTATTTTTCCTGGCTTTCAGTCTAGCAAAGCTCAGTTGATGATTTGGCCTCCAGTGTCTGAAGTTGACAGATGCAACCCCTTATCAGTATCCTCAAAGGAATGCTGATAGTGACAAGTCATGCAGAAGATGGTATCATAAAAGACAACAAATGTTATACTCAAGCCATATTTAGTCATCAGATGAAAACTAAATTAAATAGAAGGGAGATAAATGGAAACATGAGAATGTACATTTCAACTAACCAAAAATGTTGCAATTTCAGCTCACATTCTTCCCCTAAACATAAATATTTAACATAGCAAGAAAATATTTTAAAAATATTTTTAGGTATACATGTAGCCTGAGTCAAGCACTTCCTGATGACTAGAGGTAAGAAAGCTTGGCAATATCAAATTTTCATAACTTGGTGCACAAAATTAGAAAAACAAGCACAAATCTAGAACAAGTGAAGGTAGATACAGCAACATGTAAATATTTCACTAGCCATTTTGTCAATTCAAAAACTCTAAGTTTCATTCTAAATCATAAAGTGACCTTTCATGAGCTCACGCTGCTTCTTGTTGCCTCCTCAGTTAACATGACATTGGAATACTTTAGGCCCAGCATTTTAAGCAAAAAAAAAATAAAAAATCAAAACCACTATTGACCTCCCAACATCGGTTCCCTGCCAATTCATTTTCTCTGGCTCTATCTTCCTCTGCTCTGAATTATTTCAAATCATTATAGTCCCATGCAATCTTTTCTCACCACAACTTCCTTTCCTTTCTTTCTTCCACTTTAACTTTTATTCTTCCTCTTTCTTGTGGCAGAAACCAGGCAACAATTTCTTCTTCAGAGATATCCCTCCACTCACACAGTCAACAAATTCATGACAAATCTCTTACATTGGTTCAAAGAAGACCTATAACTTCAGAGATCTTGTTTTACATGTTCTGTAGGTCCTTATGTCAACTTAAAGTACTATCCAAAAACCAGATACAGTCACCTGACAATGACTTCTGCTTGATTGTCTTCTATTTAAAATAACAGTACTTCAGAAAGAAACATCATAATTTCAATTCTTTACCTTATGGAAGCTTCCATAAAATATTTTCTTTACATCATCATTATCAAAAGTTACAGTTTGAACCTCTCCTCTTGTATCCTTGTTAAAGAATGACAGCACTTTGCTGGCAGCTGCAATAAATAAAAATAACACATATCATTTCATATGGACTACTGAAACCACCATCCTAATACACACTTACAGATAAAAACTAGTTTACCCCTTATTTGGGTAAACACAAATCATAGATTATCTTCATGACCTGTAAGTATATAGATTAACTTTCCTTTGATTTTAGAGTTAATAGCAAAGTTGAAATGTAGTTTAGATGAATTATTCTTAGATTAACTGTAGATGTACAAAGTTTAAAAGAAATCTCTCAAAACTAAAAATGTATAATCCTTTTATCATGTAGAAATGCTTTGGGTTCGGAAATATTTGGTAAGAACACATGCAAAGTAACACAATATGTAACTTCTCTATGCAATAAGTATAATCATGCTTACGATCAAGCACAACTCCAACTTGTGGTTTGTAATCTCTGTCTGTAATCTGCCAAATTGCAAAAGGCTCATTGGGGGATTCAGGCAGAAGACGGAATAACAGAATGATAGTGTACGCCTGTGGCAATCCCTCTGGATGAATCTCCCTGTTAAGACAATATAAAGACTTTTATTTTTTCATGGAAACACAGGACGAAGATCATCACCATTTGTTCTTTTACAAAGAAAAGACACAAGAGTAACAGGAAAGCCACAGTGTTTAGTGGAACAGAGCATTTTAACTACTCTCTCAAATAGAAAACACCATTGTGATACAAAAACACTGTGATTTGCTAAGATGAATTCACAGCCTGTTTTCAGTTGGTCCCAGAATCACAGTTAGAGAGGATGCCAAGAACTGACCAAGAACTCTTGGGTATGTATTCTTGTGGCAAAATTCTGTGCAGACTACACATGTTTTAAATTCCTTGATGATAAATACAGAAAAAAAAGACCGCAGCTTTATTCATTTTTTTCATCTGGCCTACTTCAGTCAGGCAACAGCATTTAACTATTGCTGCCCTTCAGGCATAGATAAAGTGATGTAATATTTAATGTCTTCTTTGCAATTGGTGATGCACTTGGGCTTCTGCTCATTTTTTAGTGGCTCAGGTTTAAATTTGTGATATTTGGACTGTTATACGTTAAAAAATCAGAGAGCCAAAAGTAAATAAAAACATACATGAAACGGCCTCTGGGAAAGGAAGGAATGCTGGAAGAGAACTGTAAAAAAGGAGGTGATCACTGCTTCTCCTTAACCATCATAATGGAGCTCAGTAGGAGATTTAGTCACATGAACATAAACATAAAAACCTTAAAATGAAGAGAGGACCTGCTTTGTATATTAGAAAAAGCTTATGAACCCATACAATTAGAAACACTGCAATAAAAACCATATCACTAAGTCAACATCATCACACAGCAAGGTGCAAGAATTCAAATAATAAAGTAGATATATCAGCACACTTTATAACTGGGATAACAAGTTATTTCAAATATGGAAATAACTATGCCACTAGGATCAGTATGCGTTTATTGCTTTACTGACTCAGTCTAGAGTTTTATTTTCTGGATTCTCATGAAAAATAAGTTCCCAGAATACTCTGGCAAGTCTATCCCACGTCTTTAGTAGATATTAGATTCATGTATCACTATATTTCTAAAAAATTGAAATAAATGTGAAGCCTATCTTTTTATTGTCTTTTCATTAGTTTATCCTAAATGCAATATCTATCAATGCAAGAGAGTTGCAAAACTGGGATTATCTGTATTTCCCTAGACTGCAAAAATCCATGCTGTCAGAGACCTATCATCCCTACAGGTATTAATATCATGCCAATGAACTTAAAAATCCTCAACTCCTCCACTTTTAAAGCTGCGATCTCAGAAAGCTAGTAAAAATAAATTATTTCTTCATAAACCTCAGCTTCTGTGCTTGTGATCTGATCTTTACACAATCTGGAAGGATTGCAGATTATTTCAAAGGCTTCTGTGAAAAGAAAACTAAATTTTCCCAAATTTAATAGGAACAATGGACTATTTTTAGGCATCTCCTCTGAACTAGAATAACCTTTTTTTGAAACTTATGAAAATAGGAGAGAAACAAATGTTTAAAAAAAAAAAAAGGGGGGGAGAAAGGTACCACTTTTATTAAAACTAACTGCTAACTAACTCCTTTTCCTTTGTGAAAAAATGTTGGCAAGAATAACCATCGTACTACCCATCCACAACCAAGCTCTAAGACCACAGGCTCTTGAAAATCCTGCTCCATTTGCCAAATAAGGCAAGTCGAGGAGAAACTACCCTAAATCAATGGCATCAATGTGCTGCCTACTGCAGTAAGAATGATGCTTCTGGAAAAAGTGATGCTAATCCCTCCATATTGAAACCATTTCTGTCCAGCAATGTGGAATTCATTGTGCTAGGGAGGTTGTTGTTCAACTGCCTAGGTATAAACTGTGGATTATATGCAATTTGAATGGTTAAAAAGCATAATCTCAAGAAAAATAAGCAACTAGATTAATAGTGAACTATGATTGCAGTGGAAGAAATAGATTAGCATTTAATGAAAACAATGATAGGTGTTCTTCAGAGTGTATTTCTTGCAGTTCAGTAAAAAGAACATTAAATTAATGCATTTTTCATAACACACAAATGCTATCTATAAACTCTCTTAATCCTTCATCACGTCGTCACCCTAAATATAAGTTTTTAGGTTTACTTACCGTATTGGCTGGCTGACAAAGGCGTTTTTGTGGAGTCTATATGCTACATAGCTTGGGAAAGAGCCCGATTCCAGTGAAACTCCTTGCACAGAAGCAAAATGCTTCTCTGTTAGATTGTATGATTCCAGCATCTTGAAACCTTTAAGTCCAGGAAAAAAAAATTAAAAATAAGAAACACTGAAGAGTTGTAAAAGACACAAATGAACATATGAAGAAATATTAGATAATTACTTACCAGGTGAAGTGTATCCTTCCAAGTAAATAAGAGGACAAGCTGAAAGACATAAAACAATATATAATTCAAAACTACTAATTTGAATGAACAGGATATGAACATATGTATACTTCAGAAAGTTTTATTACCAAGAAGTCCTTGCTATTATTAATTATGAGACAGTTTTTGTTACATTTGTCATGGTGTTTCATGAGCTGTGGTAGACATAATGTCAAAATCTTTACTCATCACTTTTAGTAGGGTATTTATAAGCTGACAAATTGTATGGAATGATAAATGAACCCCAAATATTTTGAGAGTATAATTCATAAGAAGAAAGAGGGACAATGACACAGTCTTTCCATGAATATTTAAGGCATGAGTCAAGCTGCATAATAGTTGTCAGATTCTCAAGAAATAACTGCAAATTTATGTGGCTCCTCAGGAGCCAGCAGATGAGGTAGCTAGGGAACACGCAGTTGCACATGACAGGCCTGAGAATTTCTTATTTTTGCCATAGAAGGATTTCACTTGAGTAAACAATTGAGCTTTACTTAGATAATTTTAAAACAGCATCACACACTATCGTTATGCATCTTTAGCACTATTTACCTATGCCAGTGGTAAAGAAGAGACCTGTTATGCCTGCAGTTTACATTAGGCATCATTCTACTTCTTAACGTTGTCAGTGACTGTTACTCTTTTCTTCTACTAGTATTTTTGAAATGTAAGATTAGATTACATAAAATAGTGCTCACTTCAAAATTTTAAAAGGTAACTTGCTCCCTTGAACTATATCCAGTTATTCTGAAATCTAACTTTTTAATATGAACATATCTTCTGATGTACTTTAAGTAAGATGGGAAATTGTATTCAGTTTGTGTGGCAAGGCTTTGGTAATGGGGGAGCTACAAGGGTGATTTCTGTGGGAAGCTGCAAGGTGCTTCCCCTGTGTCCAACAGAGTCAGTTCCATCTGGTTCCAAGACGGACCTGCCACTGGCCAAGGCTGAGCCCAGCAGCAATGGTGCTGGTGACTGGGGGCTAACACATTCAACAAGGGGTGGTAGCTGGGGTTGGGGGTTGTGTCTGTTGGAATGGCACAACTGCCTGCAGCTGGAGAGAGGGATGAGAACATGTGAGAGAAACAACTCTGTCAGGCACCAGAGGAGATTCCACTACATTCCTGGTCTTCCCTGTTGTGATGACTGTGGTGAGGCAGGCTCTCACTGCAGATCATTGAAGCCCACAGAAGGGCAGGTATCTGCCTGCAGTCCCTGGAGGACCCTATGGCAGAGCAGGTGAATGTCTGAAGGAGACTGTGACACTGTGGGAAGCCCATATTGGAGCAGATTCCTGGCAGGACACATGGCACGATGGAGAGAGAAGCCCATGCCAGAACAGGTTTGCTGGCATGACTTGTTGACCTCATGACAGACCCACAACGGAGCAGGCTGCTCCTGAAGGACTGCACCACGTGGAAGGGACTTAATGAGGTTCAACAAGGGAAAGTGTAGGGTCCTGCACATGGAGAGGAATTACCCCAAATTCAGGTTGGGGGTTGACCTACTAGACAGCAGTTCTGCTGAAAAGGATGTGGGATGTGGATAACAGGCTGACTATGAGCTGGCAGTGCCCTTGCAGCCAGAGAGGTCAATAGTATCCTAGAGTGCATCACGAAGAGTGGCCAGCAGGTGAAAGGAAGTGATCCTGCCCCACTGCTCAGCCCTAGTGAGGCGACATCTGGAGTGCTGTGTCCAGTTCTGGGCTCCCCAGTACTAGAAAGACTAAGAGCTCCTGGAAATGTTCCAGCAGTGGAGCATGATGATGAGGAGTCTGGAGCAGCTCTCTCATGAGGAGAGACTGAGGCAGGTGAGCCTGTTTAGTCTAGAGAACACTGAGAGGGGATCTCATTAATACATATAAATATCTCAAAGGTGGGTGTCACAAAGATGGTGCCAGACTCCTTTCAGGAGTGCCCAGCAATAGAAAAAGGAACAAAGACCACAGATAAAACACAAGAAGCTTTACCTCAATATGAGGAAGAACTTTTTTATGTTGAAGGTGGCAGAGCACTGAACAGGCTGCCTAGGGAGGTCATGGAGTCACCCTCTTTGGAGAAATTGAATACTCACCTGGCTGCATTCCCCTGTAACCTGCTCTAGGTGACCAGAGGCGTTGGACTGGATGAACTCCAGAGGTTCCTTCCAACTCTAACAAGGTGATTCTGTGATTCTGTGAACCACACTGGAGCAGTTCATTAAGAACTGCAGCCCATGGGAAGGACTCATATGGAGGAGTTAATAGAGGATTGTTTCCAATGGTAAGGACCCTCACTGGAGCAGGGGAAGAGTTTGAAGACTACTCCCTCCAGAGAGGAAGGACAGTAGAGACAGCATGGGAAGAACTGACCAAGCCCTCATTCTCTATATTCCTGTGGTGCCCAGGGTGAGGAGATAGAGAAAACTGGGAGTAAAGCTAACTCCAGGAAGAAGGGAGGGGCGGAGGGAATGTTGTTAATATCTGGTTTTATTTATCCTTATCTTACTCTGGTTTCATTCATAATAATTTATTTTTTCCCCACATTGAGTCTATTTTGCCCATGATGGTAACTGTTCAGTGATTACTCTCTGCCCTTATCTCAATCCATGAGCCTTTCATTGTATTTTCTCTTTCTTGTTCAGCTGAGAAGGGGTGCAATAGAGCAGCTTTGGTGGGCACCCAGCATCTAGCAGAGGTCAGCCCACCACTCACTTGTAGCAGTATTTAAGTAAACACATTAATTTGGGAAAAGGGAAACCAATGTCTTCTACTCACTTGAGGTAGCTGTCTCACACACAAAGGTGACGAGGTTGTCTTGGATCTTTTCAAAGGCATCAAAGTCATCAACAATAAATACATGGCGCTCACTCGGCTTGCTGGCAATCTTGGCCAGTTCATTGTAATCTACATCAGCCACACCAACCACAAAGACACTGAAGCCTGTAAAAAGAACACTTGTTACTTGAAATGCTGTAAACATGCATTAACATTTTTCATGCCAATATTGCACATACCATTGACTTGTGAGGAGCTACCTATGAGCACACATTCCAGTTCTCTTTTCACCCTGTCAAAGCTCAGAAGGTTTTTGCATCTTTCTTTCAAAACTTTCTCCTCTTTCATTGTTTTTTTGGGCATTATCCAGTTTCATGCAGCCTTGGCTACATAGTCCCCTCACTCTTTGATACAAAATTCTCAGTTCTACAGTACTTTAAATCTGTCCTGGGTCCAAAAACTGTACAGACCATTAGTTATCCAGTTATCTATCTGTTTCCATCTCTTGCATTTCATGCCTCTCGGATTCTCTTTTTTAGAGTGGCATTCACCTCACCAACTTCTACTTTCCCAGTTAAGTTGTCTAGTTTTTCTTGATAATCACCAGATAGACATGGGCAGATTCAGAAAACAACTCATCTTAGCTCCCTAACATGCTGACTTCAGGATGGGAAAAGTAATTGTCTATAGATTCCTATCTATTGCTCTCTTCACCAGTCATAAAAGAACTCTAGACAATGACCTTAGACTAGACATTTAGTTATGAGATGTCTTAAGTTAAATGAGAAGAACCAGACCATAGAAGTCATTCATATCACCAGGCGTAAATTTAATTGAAGAGAAACTACATAGACATTGGAAAAGCCAGTTGGAGGCTGAAAGCAGAATTCACATTTATTCCAAATGATAAAAGTTTTTTGGGGTTGTTTTTTTTTTAAGAAGGCAATTATTCCCCTGGTGAAACTTTGGCTCAAATACTCTGTCCAGCTTTGAGCATGCGCTGATATGTGTAGAAAACAACGCAAGTAGAGAGGAAACTAAAAATGATAAGGGGTTTCAAAAACATGATTAACATGAGATTGAAGGAACTAGGTTTGTTTGGTCTAGAAAAGAGAAGACAGAAAGAGGAGGTGACAACAAGTTTCAGATATGAAGGCCCATTACAGTGGACAGTGATCAACTTCTTTCCTGATTAACTAGGTAAATGAAGACAACAATCTCAGTAGCATGAAGAAAGACTTAAGTGCAATGCAAGACAAAGGTGGGTACCAGTAGGGTAGTAAAGCACTGAAGCATATTGTCCAGGGAGCCTGAGAAACCATCTAGACAGAGCTAATTTTTCCAGATTAAAGAGACAGAGAAGATGACTACTTGTGCTTTACACGCATGTGATTCCCATAAGGATGTACAACATCTCCCTGCTCAGAGATCAGGACTAGGTGGTTCATGCACTGAAACACAAAATGCCAGGTGCTGGGATAGGCACAGATTACTACACTCACATAAGCCACAATCATCAAATCTGACAAGGGATCTTCTTAGCTCAAAAGGCAACCATTCAGAGGATCCATTCAAACCCAGCTCCTTCCTGAACTTTACCTGGAGATCCACTGGTTTATACCAGATAAAATATAAACCTCAGCAAACCAGGCCCATTAAAACATAAGCACTACTATGGAGTACACTTCCCAAAGATTTCTGGGGTTCACGTGCCAAAAAGAGGAAGAAGTAACCAAATGCCACATCTTTGAAATTATATGCATGAGGAATTACTTGAAATCTTTGGGAAGCCACATCCTTTCCCAGAGAGAAGGCTTAAGAAAGAAAATATAAGTCTAGGTCCAGAGAGCACAAATTCTTTGAATAGTTTTGAAGTTTCCCCAAATACTCAGAATGCATTTCCAAGTCCTTAAAGGATGAGTGAATGATTCCCAGATAATTGAAGCAATATGCTGTGAATGGCTTACCAGAGTGCTGTATGACCGTTGCTGCTTTCCTCACCTCATCCTGAGACCGACCATCTGTGACAACAACCAGTACCTTGGGAACGCCTCGCCTCATGCCACTCTCCCAAGTCAAAACCTTTTCTTTGATAAATGTTAGGGCTTTGCCTGCAAAGTGTACAATAAACAAGGAATCATCCTTATTATCCATAAGAGAAGAATTCTTTTACTTTGTAAGGGCAACAGCCACAGAGCTAAAACACAACAGAAAAACCTACTTCTTCAGCCATGCAATACTAGGATAATGATGCAGTTTCTGAAAATATTTTATCTTAATTAAGTATAATTACAGCCCAGAATTACCTGTCCTTGTGTTTCCTCCTCTGTACTGAATATTTTGAAGAGCTCCCAGAGCCTGGGCTTTGTCATCAAATGTATTCAGTTTAAATTCCGATTTTGCCTCATCACTGTACTGCACAAATGAAACCTGAAATGGAATACAACACAGTGTTCAGTCTCAGACCTCCACAGAGAGTTTGGAGAGGCAAACTCTCTCCATTGAAATATGTAAATTTGTATGTTAATAAGCCTTAAATAATCAGAAATTCTTTTTCAAATATGTCTGATCATGCACACATGTATTTTTATATATAGACATCAGAGCAATGTGCACATAACTATCTTTTCTTTCTCTCCTTTCTTTCTTTTCTTTCTTTCTCTTCTGTGTATAAAATGTAATATGGCCTTAGATGCATATGATGAAATTCTTGCTATTATTATGGTGAGGTATATATGCCTATTCTCTACTTCTGAGTAGATGTACAGTATCTACTAAGCAGACCTTTAACAATGCAAATATCCTGTCAGCCTTCTAAGCAAAGAAAATGCATTGCACCTGCAGCTCTCTGCAACACTCCAGAATACCATGTAAGAAACTTTTTCAGACTTCGTGTCATTAATTTCATGAAAGAGAAAGTGAAAGAGCAGTGCTTATGGGAACCTAGACATTGATTTCATCCAGCTTCCTACAAGTAGAAGAAAACTGATAATGGTGCAGTGCTTATTGTAAGAAACCTGGCAGGAAGTTACTTTGACATAACTATGAGCAGTTCAGAACTCCTGAAAGTCTATCCCTCATTAGCTATTACTGTTTATTCTCTCAAAATGCACCAATAAATCATGAGGACCTTCTCATATTTAACTATGCCCACTGTGGAGCAGACCCATATTATCACAGCATGAAAAGGCTTCTGCAAGTATCTTTTTCAAAGCCATTCTGCTATTCAGTGCAGTGGGATTCTATGGAGCTCAGCAATGGCAAGCCAGTCGGACGCTGCATGCACAAGACTTATTTTTTACACTGAGAATTTAAAATGCAGCCCTCAGTCAAAAGTCAGAATGTCCCTAAAACAGATTTCTGCTATGACAGAGATAAAATTCAGGATATAAGAACTAAGCAGTGTGCCAGCTGTTGACACCATATACAAATAAAGAAAATATAAAACTGACCATACATCATCCCATTTCTCTACCTGGAGGATTCCCACAAACTAATTTTTGTATTTCAGAATATTAATATCTCTAAATAGACTGGATTTCCCTTGTATTTATAAAATGGCAAATATATTTAATAAATAATAGGCATGCACACCCATAAACATGTGTTTTACAACAATCTAATACACAAAATGACAGCATTCTGAAAGAAAATAACAATTCAGTTCATCGTGAATTTTCCTCTAAAATGTACCTAATGGGAATAACAAACTTACCTGGATTCCAGCAGGATTGATTAAATCAAAGGCTCCTACTGTACTAAAAACAAATTTCACTACTTTGTTGAAATTATCATCACCAATACTCCAGGAAGCATCAGTCAAGAATACTATGTCTGCTTTGGCACCTCTGCATACTGAAAATCCAAGAAAAGGAACCCTTAAAATACATTAACCATATCACCATGAAATAAATATTGCTTCAAAATTTGAAAATTCAGTAATGACAAATACTCAGCAAATGTCTACTACCACACATTCAACCTGGCAGATGACTAATGCTCTACACAAAAACATTTATTAAAACAGATCAAAGAAAACTTCAAGAAATGTGAAAGAGTTCAAGAATCAAATGTAACAGTTGTAAATTACTTTTTTTTTTCTGATCAGCTACCATAAAACATGAATTGTCTGCTAAGAGCAGATGATCTCATAGACTTTCTGCAGAGGTATAGAATATCAATAATTCTTCCCCCTAAGGTTTTCATCTTGCTGTTCTAAACCAGGAAATGCTGAAGTCTAGTAAAGCCCTAGAACAAAGGAATGGCACTGGGAAAGTCTGGTAAAGCTCTAGAACAAAGGGATGGCATTAGGAAAGGTCTCAATCTTCATTTCTCTAAAATGCTGTGCTAGTTTTAAATCCACTTAAAGATATGAAAAATGGAGGTAAACTATGAAGTAGTAGAGCAACTACACAAAAATATTGAATAATTCTAGAAACAAACATACCATCCCGAGCTGGAGGAATTGTGGGAGGTGGAGGAGGTGTAGGTGGTGGAGTTGGTGCCTCAGTAGGTTTGAGGACTGAAAAGAAATAATAATTTTATTCTACAGCTATAATTCTATATATTATATATATAAATTCTATAGCTGAATTCTATAGCTAAAACTAAAAGTTCACAGTATCTGTTACCTACCTGTATGCTCCCTCATAGAGACTGGAGGTCCCTCAAGGTTAGGGGTCTGAACAAAGACAGTAGCATTGTATTCTGTGTCTGGTGAGAGGCCAGTAAAGCAGTGGCTCGTTTCTGACCCACGTATTGTGATTTCCTGTCCTCTGGAACCTGCCAAAAAAGCCCAATGGAAAGAAAGTTAGAACCTATTACTTCCCTTCTAATGTATGTAGACATAAGTGCACAAATGAAGAAGCTTCTTGTCCCATAACAGCCTTTCTAAACCAAATTGTGTGGTGGTTATGAACCCAAGAGCACCCTGGAAAGTGCAATCGCAGTGTAGATGTGACACCAGGCAACTGGTAGATGTAGGTCCACTTGACAATTATCAGTACTCCCTCTTTGCAGCTTTTTCACCACTCAAGAAACACAGGTGATATTCAGAGCTTTACAACTCAACCAGATGTATCATTATGGTCGGTGCCTGCCACCAATCCAAATAAGTGGTGCTGTCACTGGCATAAGACAATTATGTTTCCAGAAAATGCAAAAAATAGAACATACCATCAGTTGGGTTTAGCTTCAGTCTGTAGGAAGTTGCTGACCGATGAGGAGACCACCGGATACAGAGAGTATCCCAACCCACTTTGTAACTTTTTAGGTCAGTGACATTCAAATATACTGTGAAAAGAGAGAGAAATTGTTCTCTGGAAATTAGTATGTAATAGGTAAAGCACACCAAAACGAAAAATGTATTAGCAGTGCTGGTTTGGAACCTAATTTTTAAAAATACTTGCAGAAAGAAAGAGCAGTTCTAGTCAAATCTCTTTTATTTTACACCCTACAGATCCCCCACCTAGCTATTTACAACAGCCCCAAATCCCATATTGGGTAACAGCACATTTCATGAGTTTTCACACGAAGTTGATTTCTTTACAAAATAAGAAAACTCCAAAAATAAAAACCTGACTCATAATATAGCAGTATGAAAAGAATGTACTGAGTCAGGATGTTTGATTCATCATAACCGAAGAAATTTTTAGAAGTTTCTTAGCTGAGGCCATCATCAAAATCACTGGACATTCCTATGAGGTAAGAGCAGAGTATCAAAAAGCCTAGACCTGCTTAGTAACATGGTTAAACTCTGTAGTACCCTGAAGACAGGCAAAGATTAACTCCAAGTACAGCTTAACAAAATTTTAGGAAATAGACTAGAAAATTTTATTTCATCAAGTCATTACTTTAAAATATATTTTTATTACTCTTTCCAAGATTAGTGTTTTTAAGGTCTACATCATGGATAGATGACGAGTATTCTCTACAAGAGGATGCTCAGGCTTCCTAGCAACCAGCCATCAAAATCTCTTAATCAATGTTATCTCATATGTATCTAGCATGACTATGACAAAATTATTCTGACTTACATGTAGTGCCTTGATCTGTCAAAGGTATGCTCATTCCAGAATCATACTGGGCATAAACGTTCACATCATAAGTAGTACTGGGAGACAGATTATGCAAAGTGTAGGAAGTCACTTCTCCCACAAAAAACTCCCTGGGCTCATTTGAACCTTGAATCAAGAAAGCATTAAGAACAGAGAAAGAAAGAATCATGATTACATGAGCTACAAAATGATTCAGTCTCTTCCACATCAGTAAATGTTAACCTCATTTTTTCTAAAACAAAGCACATCGATTTCTTAAATTTTAGCATATTATGATATTGCAAACAGAACATACACATAGTTTTATAAACTATTGTGCAATATTTGTGTTCAGCTTCTAAAAAGATATTTATATTGTTTGAAGGCCACATAAAACAAAAGTTCTGCAGGCCATTAGTACCCAAATACCTGTCCAATATACACCAGTTAGGAGGACACCTTAGAAGGACAAGAGGCATTAAAGAGGTTAAAAACAAATCAGGTCACTGTATAAAGTTTTAACTATACAATTCAATCCCTGTAATTGGATGTACGAAACTGCAATTGATAGTTTGTGTTTATTATAGAATACTGATCATAAGACTAAAATTTTCATGAAAATTGGTAAACAAAGGAAATAAAGAGATCCTTTAACACAAAATGATACATATGGCTTTTACTCTGGTCTGCCATTAGCTACTCACTGTTCTGAAACTGGCATACTCAGAATGAGCAAGTTTTCTTACCCACAGGTTTGTATACAATTTTATAGCCAAGAACAGGGGATGGTGAAGGATCCCAGGAAACTCTGAAACGTGTATACCATTCATCAGTTATATACATATTTTGAGGAGGAAGCAGGCCAACTAAAAAAAAGAAAAAAAACATTCTAATTAGTTTTCAATCTTTAGAAATACAGATTGTTACTCTGCAAGTATATCACATCAAGGAGTTAATTAACTTAATGAAACCTTTAAAATGTTGAAGTGCTCAAGGAATATGTCTTAAATTTTAAAAAGAATAAACATTATGAAAACTATAATTACCAGTTCTGCCATTTCCAGTCAGTTGTCCACCATCTCCATCTTCGTACACAGCAACAACAGTAATTTTATATGGAGTATCTGATTGTAGTGGTTGTAGTATTACATTATTCCTTATGCCAGGAACTGTTGTCTGGAACACAAAAGAAACAGAGGTAAACACACTCACAGTCTTGTAACTGATCAGTAGTGACAGTAGCTAGAAACAAAAATTTGTTCTGACATTTGGCACACTGTGTTTCATGTCCACCATAGAAAAAGTCATTCAGGCTTAAGGGTTATAGCATATAAACAATTATCATTATTTGTTATTTTGAATTACAAACCACTGTGGCTATCGCAAAAACATGAATCAAATTGACTCTTCAGTCCTAACCCTCACATCAGACTGAGATGCTGCAGTTATTAATCAAGATTTCAGTACTCTTCCCTCATAGAAATATAAAAGTCATAATGATGTGTTTGTTGCCTTGGCAGAAACAAGTTATTCTGAGACAGAAGCTCTAAATATATTGACATATAAAAATGCATCCCTTAATCTCAGCTTCCTTATGCAGCCATGCAGATTGCTCCCTTCTAACGAAAATGTAGGTATAATCCCAAAAGTGATCCTGCTCCATAAAGAAGACATAACGCACTGAAACTAAGGGAAGTAACTTGAAGTATCTTTCTCAAAAGCACATGCTAATCAGCACTTGCTATGAATATTTGATTAAAATTTTCAGTTGTTTAAGACTTGCTGTTTTTATGGATTGTCCAACCTTTTCTGCAAAGAAAATACCCATGTTGACAATATGTGTGTCCTGATTAACGAGTCCAGTAGGGAATTTTCAAACAGTGAATTTTCAGCACGCGATATACAGCAATATAAAAGCAATAATAATTTGTCATTTTGGCCGGTGACAGTTGGCAGGAATTCTGCCATTGTCCTCTGTAGGATCTGAGCTTAGCTTTGCTATAAATACTCTTTGAATTTTAAAAGCTTCAGAATAACTTGTGCTATCATTAAGGTGTGGGAAACGAAACACACAATTCATACTGAAATTTAGAACAGCAAGTCAGATGCTGAATCAAAATTACCATTGTTGTCTTATTAGACTGTCAACTCTCTTCAATTTATAAAATGCAGACTTATGTTTATTCTGTATCCTAGCATGCTCACTTTATAATGAACACAGTATGAATGGCTATTCATGGCTATAGATGGCTATTTAGTGCTTCACATTTTAACAAAATGTCAGGAAGCATATTCTGTTCAGAATCTTCTGATTAATGTGTGACTCACATATTAAACATTATTTCACACACATATTTGTCCATGAAAACATATATTTTCTGTTGCTTCATCAGAACAAAACTATTTTATACAAACCATGGCTTCCTAACACTGACAACGACCAGAAAATCCACAGAGCCTGCACAGTGTACTACAAGTAGAACATGTGTCTTGTTTTTTCTGTAGCCTAAAGAACTGACTGAGAACCCTTCAGTGCTTACTAAGGAATTACAGAACTTACGTATTCATCGATAGGGTCTCCCACAGTGGGTGAATAAATGATTCTGTACTGCTGGACTGGCCCATCAGCATGGTCCCATTGTACAGAAAGGCTGTTTGTAGTCTCATCAAATACTCTCACATTCCTTGGACCACTGCGAGGCACTGAAAAATGAAAATACAGAAGGTTATATGGGGCTTGATGCCTCTAGATCAGTGTCACCCTCATCAATTCAAATGTTGCCCTGAGCCAGTCAAGGGCCCTTCCTGAAACCCTGAATAAGTAAATATACATGGGGAGATTAAGTCAATGATCATGCAGCAGTGCCTGAAGGTCTTAAATAGAAAGAGGTCCCAACTGGAGGACCTGCAGCAGTATGGAAGGGAGAGAACATCCAGATGTACGAAGTGAGCATCTACACACATTCTGCTTCCCAAACTCCTGCAGATAACTACAGCCCGTCACAGGTTCAAGTTTTAGATGAATATGGGGATTTTACAGGGAAAACATAGAAGAAGCAAAATTATTGCTGTTGACAGGTTCTGTATTTGTTATTTCTAGTATGAATTTTAAAGAATCTAAGCATAAGCCAAGCAAGATCCTATGAGATGAGCCGTAACAAGGAGATTTTGGTGTTTAGGTGTCTGCATCAAAAAAACAAATAGTTGGGGAGGTCAACACATACAATTACCATGTCAGACACCGAATATGAAGCCCTTTTTTTCCTTGACAACTAAGTCTACCCATCTTAATAGGCTTTTTTTTTTTACAAAAGATAAATTGTTATTCGCCTCTAATTGGATTTTGAGAACAGCCTTTAAACTCCTGCACATTCAAATTAAGCTTATTTCCCAACTGAAAATTACATTGCTAATTATTCAAGTACCACAACTGACAGGCAGCATAGCAAAAGTTCCCTGCCACAGAGCCCTATAATTGTTGCAGGCATAATTCAAATACATTAATTCAGAGTTGCACTAAATAGCTTACATTATTTGTAATTGTAACCAATTTTATAAGTTCTTCACACACCAATTTTGATGTATATTTCACAACACAAGTACAGACTGTCTCTTACATGTTCTTCCCTGTGCTTGGCTTGGATTTCCCTCTCCATCTGCATACAGAGCTATAACATTTATTGAGTAAGCAGTGTCAGGAGTCAAGCGCTCCAGAATCACATCACGAGTGTTGCCTGGCACCACAATCTAAAACAGAAACAAAAAGGACCTATATAAATAAATTTTTAGCTTATACCATCTCTTTTCAGAAAACAATTTGAATGAAATACAGAAAAATTGGAAACATGATCATGCTGCACACTGTCCAAGAAAAATAACACAAGTTTAAAATAAACATGCAATATTGATAAAAATTCAATTGTGGGTGAAAAAAAGAGCAAACAGTATAAAGAGCTCTCATTCTGCAAATACAATTGTTATTTTTTACATTTTACATTAAAATAGTTCATAAAAAATAGGAGAAACAATCATAAATAGAAACCAAAAAAGTAAATTCTGTCGCAGTTTACTACATATAAAAAACATAAAAGTCCTTCCAATTCTTTACATAAAAACATGTACATCTACGTGTACAATATGGGTGTAGATTTTGCATGAGTATATTCATTGTTGAAGCTTTAAAACTGCACTTATTTCTATAGAAATCCAAGAGTTCTTACTTCACACCTGGAGGGCATTTTTTCATCCATATCCAGACTTTGCTGCTTACCAACCCCCACTAAACAATAATGATGTGGGGTAAGCAGATGGCTTCATGGCAAAATCACATAAACCTGGCATCTAATTTCATAATTACACAATTCCTAATAAATATTTGTTGTCTCTGACTCTCTTAAAAAAATATAATTTAACTCATCTTTACCTGCAATATGATAAAGGATACTCAATCCTCAATGCAGAGTTTTAAATGGGAGAATCTTAATTTTTATTTCTTTAATTTTACCAAACTAAGCCTTTATTAACAATGGACTAGACTCCTACAAACACTGCTCTCAGCAGAGACTCTCATGGGCAGACAGTTGGCCTGAATTAACTAATATTTTTTACACTTATTGAAGGAAGCAATATTCGCTACACACATTTGACTAATAGTATAAAAGCAAAATTACTTACAGATTCTGATGGCCTTGGGCCAGACAGTGGAGCATAATTAATTCTATATTGCTGTACTGGACCTGGAGCAGGTTCCCAACGGACGTTCATGCTGTTTGGTGTGGGGTTGTAAACATGAATGTTTCTTGGTGTTCCTCTCTCCACTAGATCAAGGATAATTTAAAATAAGTTTTATGAAGTTGCTAGTGTAAGTTCTATTTCTACATGAATTTGCAACAGGGCTCAAAAGAAGCTGAAAAGCACTTCAGCCCCAGATAAACAAATTACTTATGTTAGCCCAAAATTTACAAAGCTAAGAATCTTCATGTTCAGTCTTTCCAAACTTCCATACCAGGCAGCAAAGTACGTGTTTGTACTGCAAATTGAAACTATGATCATAACACTTTGTTATCCTATTGTTGATCAGATATGTATGAAAAGTTACCACAAACTACATATTTTAGGTCAAGTTGACATTCATAGCTCAAACTTCCTGGAAAATTTTAAGTACATAGTATGGACATTGGCATGGATTAACACCAATATTCACTGTTCACGAGTATTTCTACTAGCACTACAATTAAAATTTGACTATTCTGTAAAGTAAACATGAAGTGTGCTGTACAACTTTGGAGCTGAGCTTGCCTGAGTTAAGCAGATTGAAGCCTCCACACAAATAAGCAAACAGAGTAAGTTACAAAGCTGAAAAAATTACCAAGCAAGTAAACAAAATAAAATCAATTTCTAATGATCTGAGGCCATTGATAAAAAAATCATAACATTTTCTTGCAAAGGACTATTTTCCTTACAAGTGCGTCCAGTGTCAGAGGTACGTCCACCATCCCCCTCTGGGAAAACAGGAACCACAGTTACAGTGTAAGGTGTGTTGGGTTCAAGAGTTCTCAGGATGACATAGTTTGTATTTCCTGGTACTGTGGTCTACAAATTTAAAAAGAAAGGAAGAGTCAAGAAACTTACAAAAACATTAAAAACAAAAACAAAAACAAACAAACAAAAAAAGTTTAAGCTTTTTTATTTCTCACTTACTCCCTACCATATCTCATTTCCAGACTGGATGTGATAAAAACTTTAGAAAAGGTGAAGCTTAAAAAATCATGGTTTGAGGTATCTTCTGGAACTGCCTTTCAAGAAGGTTCTGTCTCAGACATAATACAAATGAATCCTATGTTCTCCTATATAATCCCTTATAGCTCTCTCCACTTTTGAGTCCAGATCCTGCTGTAGTGAAATGAAGTGTAACGAAAATAGCAGAATCTGCAGTGACCTCTTTAATGACTACTATTTAGCAGCTCAGAGGCATTAAAACATCACTTTCTAAGTCAAGGAAAAAAAAAACATTACATAACTCTACAATATGCTAATGACAAGAAGTAATGAGCAGCTCATGTTAGGAAATAAAACTCCACAGCATTTAAGAATATTTATCATCAGAAACACTTTGCTTGCTATTGAAACAATGGCATTCATGTATGATTCATTTCATGCACACATTAAATTGCACTGATGTAGAAAAAGAAGCACAACTACGAAATAATATTTCCCAGCCTGCAGCAAGGGTTTCCTATTTTCAGGATTTTTTTGGCTCTTTAGTAATTAAGTAATTTCAGGAGATTAGAAAGTGGATTTTTCTGCATTCCCAAATACCATTGAAGCCTATAGTCACATGACTTCTTAGCAGTAAAAATGGGTAGAAATTAAGTCTGCTAATTTGTTAACCTTTTGTACACCTGAAGTCAGCTTTACATTCACATACAGTGCCCTAGGGATAAAGAAAAAAGTTGTGCGTGATATTAAATCTCACGCAAGAACTAAGCACTGATGGTCTACTATATGAAATCAAGCATCTGTAATACATATGTATGGGAGGAACTTTCTTGGAGGTGCTGTGCATTATCTCCAGGGTGGCTATGAACAGAAAAAAAGCCAGTTCATAGACAAACAAGACCTACTTCATTCAGCAGCATTTCTCTCACCAGCACCATAAGCTGTAATTTATCTGAGATGGTTAGTGAGATCCACATGAAGAATTTACCATTTCTTCTGCACCTCCAGCTGTAGGTCTATAGAACACTTTGTACTGGCGAGGACTTCCTTCTGCATGATCCCATCGAACATTCAGAGTACTGGTGGTTGGGTCATAAACTAGCAAGTTCTTCACAGTGGTGAGAGGTTCTGAAACAGATCGATAAGATGTCAGAAATATGGAACCCTATTCTCTCCTTTTTGCTGTCAGATCACACCTCTACAATGTACCCTCAGAAAATTTTAAAAATAGGTTTAAAAGCTCATGTTAAATCTTATTTATCGTCATCAATTAGAACATATCAGACCTATCCAACACCACAAACAATGCTAGTTAGAAAAATTTATTTATGGACACTATTTTGGAATTACGCAATGAGTTCATTAGGATTTTTTTCTTTATTTCTCACCAAACCCATTTCTGTATCTGACTTTCCATTGCAAGCTCATAATTAAAGTAAATGCAACTGAATTAATAATTTTATAGTTATAGAATTAATTATATTGACATGGGTTTTATACCTGGAGTGTCTCTGATAGCAAATCTCTCAGTGATTTCTACAGCAGAATCAAAATAATGCATCAATAAAAAATTATGGAGTCCTAAAGAGCACAGTATGAAGGTCAGCCTCTCAACTGAAGGTGCTTAAAAGCATGCATATTTGAGAGTAACATGCCTTCAGATGCTTTAAGGTGCTTGCTACATTATGGCATAAAACAATTAAACAAATTAAAATGAGGAAGAAGTTCCATAGTAAGGTCAGGGTTTCTCTCAGCTTAGCCATCCAGCCAAAGGCAGTGGTGCAGGGTTTCTCTACAGTCAGTAGACTGACAGGTGCTCTTACTTCAGAGACTTGAAAGCCACCACAGGACAAATGACAAATATAGATGGGGTTAATTTCACCATAAGGAAGCTTTCTCAGCTCTTCTGAAAAGCAATACATCGATATTGTTTTGTACCTAATAAGAAGACCTGAAGAAATTACTTACTGGTTCTGCCTCGCCCTGTCATTCGTCCCCCCTCACCGTCTGCATACATGGATGACACAGTAATAGCATATGGTGTGTCAGGCTGCAGCTTCTGTATCACCACACTGTTCTGTCGCCCTCCAACAGTAGTCTGCAGCAAAACAAAATGAAAATATTAAAATTCCTTTTATACTGTCTCTTTTGTGCTTACTGCTACAGTAAAGAACAAAAGCATTTGATGCTTTTGAAAGCATTTGATGCTTTTGAAAGCATTTGATGGAAAACACTGTGATGTATCAAATGCTGTAATTTTCTTGTGACTGACACTGACAGTAGACATTGAACAGTAGTAATATTTAGAACATATTGGTTTTAGCAAGTTCAGACACAAAGCCACTATTCTTTAAAATCTCCAAACTTGCATATGACCACAATTGTATATAAACTCCCAGTTCTGTGCCAGCACAAATTATATAGCAACTCCTATCATTCTTTGTACTTTTAAGACTATCTGCACATTTTCAAAGCCTATTCAGCTAATGTGTTCAGCATAACACTTCAAATCGTCTGCTGATGAAGAACTGACAATGAGCAAGCATTTGCACATCTTCACATTTCATAGCAGTAGATTATTTTAATTTACAAGCCAACTATTTTAACTTACAATCAAAGGGGGTTTTTGTACTCAAGTGTACAAAGCTTCTTTCAAAACACAAATGCTTTTATCATCCCATCATGGATGCCTTCACATTTTAGTATCTGATTGCCTTTCAAAACCTGATCCTAAATGATCGTGATAGTCTCTGCAGTTCTCTGTGCAGTTTTTGCAGAACTTTTTTACTGTCTTCAAATAACCTGTGATTCCTCTTGGTACTGAGGCCATTAAAAGTCAGGCAGGGCAATAAAAACCCTCCAGAAATTGTATTTTAAATACTTTGATGGGGACTGTTCTACTGCCTACCCAGCATCTACAGTTTAATAAAATATCAGAGAGTAACAAGGAATTATGATCATGGGACTGCAAGTCATTTGCAAATAGACATTAAATGCTGTGAACAGAGTATGAGAGTTCTGTGTGCTCTCCTTAAACAGAGGTGTTTGCTCCGTCACTGCTTGACTCTATCCAGTTGCAAGCAACTAAGTCTATTAACCATATTCTTTGCAGATTTCAAGAGAATAATCAGAATTCCCTTTTTACTCCACTGCCAGCAATGAATTACAGATATTAATTAAATTAATTATTGCCGTTCCTTATTCCTCTAGTGATTTCTCACTAAGTTTGGGTTCAACTGGTCAATAGATATTTCAATTACCTCAACCCAAATGCATGTTGTTCAGAAGAGAATTAAAATGAGTGTGTAAATATCCAACTGATTCTAAAGTAAATATTCCTAGATATACTTCTGAACATGTGTGATCTCTGATTACAGGAGCAAGCTAAATGAATGTGGCTCTCATCTGAGATTGCTCCTCTGACTCATTTGACTGTAACCACAACAGCCTCCCACTACAGAACAGGGCATTTTTAAGTAGCACACACTTCTGATAAACAGCCTGACTGAATTACCATTCCCAGGCTGCATTGCATAAGGCGCCAGTAGCCAAAAGAGTTCGTGCTGACTACAAAAGAAAAGCTTGCTGATCGTAATGTCTCTCCATAGCATTACAGCTTCTCATCATAGTAAAAGAGTCTAAAATACCCTAAAGAGTTCATTAGCACATGTTTTGTATGGATTTCTCTTTGCAACTGCTACTCTGTGTGGTTATTCTTACCCTAGGGTGGTGGAAGACAGTCTCAACTGTTCCCAGCATGTTCCATGGCAAAGTCTTCTGATAGCATGGGAACCACACTATTGAAAACTATGGAGAACTCTGGACTATGAAAGTAGTCATGGTAGTTCATATTATTGATTGTTCTGACACCTGTGATCTCTGTGATTTGTAGCCTTAGATGCTGACTGACTTATTCTTCAACATACTTTATTTTAGTTTTATCCATGGATAAACAGTTGGAGCTTATGAACTCAAAGATCTTTTCCACCTAAATGAGTCTATGATTATGTGATTTTTGAAAAAACAGGATGCATCCAAAGTTATTGCTGCTCAATTAAGAGTATTCTAACTTGGATTTGAAAGGGGAGAAAAAAAGGTGGTAGTATATACTTATTCACTACAAATATAAATCTTCACTTGAAAGGTGATTAATATATACAGTGTTGTGCTTTGAAAAGAAATTACTCTTATGGACTACTTTGCAGAAGGTTGCATTTAAGGTTGAATAACTTTAGCACTTCAAAACGCATTACCGTCTGTTCAGGGCCATCCCCACTGATAGGCTGGTAAATGATCCTGTATCTCTGCACCCGACCACTGGCAGGATCCCATTTGACAGTCAAACTGTGTGAAGTAGCATTGTACACCTGAAGGTTTCGTGGGCCACTCTTTGGGGCTGAGAAGCATAATAAAGAAAATAATAAATATATAGTTCATCAAAGAGCGGAGACAAACACTTCATTCTTACTTTTAGGGCTGCATGAATGCCTGATCAAGAGCAGAATGTATTAAGTACAGGGGACCATAAACTGTAATGTTTGTAAAATAATAAACATGTGGTAATCTAGTGTTTAGTATTCTTCCAAATACACAATAATATTTATTAAATGATCTCAGCTTTTTAATGTCAACATTTGTCACAGTTTAGAAAAAGAGAGCTATGAGTTTCCGTCAATAAAATGGTACCTGGAAATTCAGATTCTTACCTTGTGTAGTGATAGGTACCAAGGGTACTAGGAAAAAAGTAGAAAGAATTTTCAGAATTCTTGTATGTGTATGCCTTCTGTTTCAATAACTATGAATAACAACATGCAGAATCCCTTTATTTACTTACATGTTCGTTCACTGCCAATGAGCTCTTCACTTTCTGATTCATCAGGATAGATGGCAGTAACTGAGACATCATATAATGTATCTGGATTCAAATTTTCAAAGACCAAACTATTCTCATCCCCATTTAAGATAGTCTTGTGAAGAAATTTACAAAAAAAAAAAAAAAAAGAAAAAAGAAAAAAAAAAAGGAAAACATAAATAAACAAAACCAAAAGATACAAATTAAACAGGCAAATAGAGAGTGGGATATAACTAACTTTTTACTCAGTATCACTGAACATGGCTGTAAGTATGTGTCCTACACCTTCTCACTGAGTTTCCAACTTATAGGGCATTTATCAATTACATTTCTGAGTTTCAAAATACACCCTCTGAGAGGCTGCCTGCAAAAGCATAAGGTGGCTGTCTACTCTTACCTCTTGTTTTTCCCCTCTTCCATAGGGGCCCCATGTTATTCTATATAGAGAGACATCTGGAGCTCCATGATCCCAAGTACCTCTGAAACTATTTGTGGTTATATCTGTGATTCTGAGATTGACGGGTGCTGGCACAGACTCTATAATGAGAAAAGGAAAAATATTCCACAAAATGTAACTACAAAATAAATACAGTTAAACAAAGGAATTACTCGGACAAATAATTTAGAAGATTATGTAGAAGAGTCATCTCTCAGTTATCATGCTTCTAATGACTACAATCAAATGCTGTAGTATATAACCCAGTCCATTTACACTAAGCAAATCATCCTTCATAAAGTCACATCATTAGGTCATTATCTGATAAAACAGACCTCAGCAGAGGTCACAACTCACATGCCTACCCAAAACAACTCAAGCTCTGCCTGTTACATTTAGGAGTTATATGGAGTGAATATGAACTCCCAAAGACACAGGTCAAGCTCCCAAAGACACAGGTCAAGCTCCTGCATGAGTTTCTTACAAATCTTAAAATTCTTTATATAAGCCAAATAAGTCACCACTTATTTAGAAAGAATTCACTGAGGTTAACTGTAGGTTAAGGAGGGAAAATATTATAGCCACTGGGAAGAAATATGTAAATAGGTAGAACCAGAGAATTAAACTAGAAATAATTTCTTTGGCAGACCTTTCTTCTTCTTTTCTTACACACACATTCACACAAAACCACAAGTACAGAGCAAAGACTAGCACAACAGCAAGCAGAAAATCTCACAAACATTTTTAAATACATCACATTACTAAATGAAAAATTAAAAAAAAAAAAAGAGAGAGGATATTAATGGGTCTTTTCTTCTTTTTCACACCAGATGAAGGGGCAGTGAAAAGATAAAATTATTCTTTTCTATTGTAGCTTTTCTGCTTAACTATATTCTTAAATCCTAAACCTTGATCAGAATGAGAACTTCCTTGATAGCTGCTTTCTTCTTTCAGTCTGTCACATTGCTTATATGGAGATCAGCTCTTACAGCTTGCACAGCTCCATTTCCTTGCCTCTAGCTGCTGAGGTTATTCAAATGTGCCTTTATGATTCTCTAAAAGTAAAGGCTGCTTTAGCATTCCATGATGCAAAAACTGTCTTGGATCAGAGACAGGATTGCGTCACTCTAATCTTCTAGTATATGGCCCAGCTTCTTATTCACTTGCCTAGATTCCTGGGAAGATTTGCTAAACCTTTCCTCTGTCCTCATACTTTCTTACCAATTCTACACCTACACTTCTCCTTCAGTCTTTAAATAGAAATTGTTTTGCTTCAGTGGCTCTTCACCTCTCTGCAGACCTCAATATCAGTGTTCACTGCAGTAAGACACAACTCATCTAAGACTTCTGTGGTTTATTATATTGCAAATAATGCTACAAATCCAAATTAAGTATTTCTCAGATTAAATTAGAGCTCCGCCTAAGCTTGATAATATATTGCAGCATACCCCACTTAAATCAAACATAAGGCAAAAAAACCTCACAAGAATGATTATTAGGAAAACTTACGAGTGACAGCTTCTGCATTTGTTGGTATGGATTCTCCTTCATCATATACGGCAACAACTTTTACATTGTACAGTGTTCGGGAGGAAAGGTCAGAGAGAGTAATGCTGGTTTTGAGTCTGTCAAGTTCCACCTAAGAATAAAAATAGTGACTTAAAGGATTGTAAATTGCTCTATTTCTTATGCTGCATTTGATCTAATGGCAGAAATTCCTGCACTGAAAAACAAAGAAGCATTCTGCACTAAGTTTTGCCATTTGCCCTTAAACTTACACCTGAATATTGAGTGTACTCTACTAACTCCTCTGTAAAATATATTATATCAGATACACGTAGTACTTGTGGATTGTTCACTGCTTCATTCCTTTGGAAACAAGGATGCAGACTGAACCTTTGAAAAATTATAGTTCCTTTAAAAGACAAATTTATTTCTCCAAGAGGTTTATGCCTAGCAGCACATTCAATGAAAGTTTGTACTTAACTAAAAGAAGACATCTCTACATCTCTAACAATACCCACACATGTTTTGTCAGTAGTCAAAGGGGCTAATATACCTTTATTCCACTATCCTGTCCTGTTAATTGTGAGCTGTTCTTAGAGCTTGGCAATATGATATTTAAGCAGAGCATAGAAATGTCTATTTAGCAAAACACATGAAAACTCTCCAGTCAGTTTAAGGATTTTTCCTCTCTGTAGGAGGAGGAAGAAGGGAGCTCCCAAGAAATCTATCTTGTGCTCAATCAGTTTCCAAGAAATCAATACCCTTTCCTGACTGCAATCACTATGAACTGATGTTCTTTACTCTCCCTGGTGGGTTATAATACTACATTTACTATTATTTTAGTAATCAAACTTCTCAAAATAAAATTTTCCTAGTACTTTAAAAATTTTACCTCCTTTACATCAGCCTCATCAGCTATTTTATATCTTAGGATGTATTTTCGAACTTTTCCTGGGGCAGGATCCCAAACGACATTCATGGTGCTGTGAGTAACATCCTGAATTTTTAAACCTCTGGGTCCAGGCAAAGGTACTGTAAAAATAGTGATAGTAGTAAGTGAATGCTATTCATAGCAGAGATACAGGCCTCTCACAGATGGAAGTGAATTCTCTTCATGTCTTTCAGCGAAAGTCTTTTCAGTGAATGAAGGCAATGACTTTCTGACAAGTTCATTGTCCAGGGCATTAGATGAGACAGTTCAGAAGATTAATTTCCCAGCAATGAGCAAAATAGCTATAAACTGTGGCAGTTTCACCTTTTAACTTATGAGCACAATATTTCCACAAGTTTCAGGGATTAAGACCATAACTTTTGGTGACAATAGCCACTTTTCATCTATGGTTAATGGTTTAAAATTTTTAAGGACATAAAAGTAGTTAAGCTGCATGCATCTAGACCAGAAGCCTGCCTCTGCCAATAGGAAATGTTTAAGGAAAGGTATAAAAAAGGAAGCCTTTTTAGATCTATTTTCTTCTTGATATAGCATGTTTTTTTAGTATTTTCTATGCTTAAGAGGATGTCTGAATTCGAGAACAAGGTTTCTAAATTAATACAAGCAAAATCAAAACCTTTTAAAAACACTGAGATCTCAAGATTTCCTTCATTATTCAAGATAAAAATTATATTGTTCCCCTTTTAGTAGCTGGACTCTTGTCATTGAAATTGCCTTTGAGGTCTTTGGGAACTGTATGAGTGTTAGAAAATGCATAAAATATGATTAAGATGGTCTTCTAAATGAAACAGATGATAGAAAATATGTTGAATGAAATATAATTAAAATTAGGTGTTCCTGAAGCAATAACAAAGCAAAAATCAAGATGTCCATACATGTCACTTCCTGTGTGGTGAGTGGGTCACTCTTCATATCACCAAACAATACGTAAGCTGTTAAAGTGTACTCGGTGTTGGGGATGAGATCTACCAGCTGCACCTCATTCACTGATGGTCCCACACGCATCTGCACATGAAAAATAACACACCATGTTTAAAAACTGAAGAAAGCAATGACAGAAAAGCAAGCAATGATTTAACTTCAAGGGAATTTTGTTTGTGAGATTCACAGTATATTTACAGCTTCCTGACTGATGTCATTGTGTATAATATCCCAGTAAGTTCACTGCACTTCAAGAAGAACATGCCAGTCTTTTGACCATTATGATAGTCTAACAGTTTTTCTTAATTTATTTTTGGTAGAGCACAAGTAGCAAAGACAAATTCTCTTACCTCTTTCTCTGTGGCTGGGACTGTAGCATTCACAGGTTCATATGTTAACAAATAACCAGTAGCTCCATTGAGAGGTTCCCATCTCACTCGCATATAAGTTGATCCAATGTCATAAACATTCAAGTTTCTAACTGAAGAGATTGGCACTGTCAAACAAAAAATACATATTAATTTCTTTCTTTCAGCTTCTTAATATTTTATATCACAGGTCATACCACTGAGAATATTGCACATGGGTATTGGGGCAGGTTATGGGTAGTAGAGAGGTGATCTGCAAACAGTGGTATTTAAATTCTTAGTTTACGAATGAGGTAATGGTCCTACCATTTTGAATGTGGCTACAGATTTTCTACATACAGAGCTAAAACTCTTATAAATCTGCACTGGAACATTTTAATCTTGTAAAAACAACATTAACTCACTTGAAAATTCTAATATTAAACAATATGACTGACTTGGGATCTGTAGAGGAGGAGGATCTTTTGATTTCTTTTTGTTTTCTATATTTCTATTATTAAATAAATGAAGAGTTTCCATGAAACATATCAAAAAGTAACACAGACTTAATAAAAATTATACACACATTTTTGACAAGCCTAATACAAAATGAAGAAGTGAAATAAACAGCAAACATTCAATATTATTAAAGAGGCAGGTCACCCTATGCTGCATACAGCATAAATATACCTGAAATCAATCATGCAGACAGCTCATAGGAGAAATATACCTGAGTTATAACTCACAGAAGTGACATAATTATGTTGAATTAGCTTCTGCTAATTAGAAATAATTCTGTCTGGTAATAGCAGGAATTAATCACCTAGCATAAAAATGAAGGAGTATACACTTGTTTATGATCAAATTTCAGGAATTTATAAACTCTGTCTTGTAATTTGTGTCTGTTGTTCTAGTTTCATACAGACATTCTTTATGAGCCTAGAAAAAAGCTGGGACAAATATTTTCTACCACATTGCAGTTACACTTTGCTGACATCTTCCAGACAACAAGGTCTGAACAACCAGAGTAACACAATATAGTTTGGTAATTCAAATTAAATATTTTACTTTTACTAAGCAGAAAATCCATAGTGCTAAAAGTTCTACTGGACAGTTCCCCAGGTGCCAAACTGGCTGTTGACATTTTATTCGAGACCCATTTCTAACTTACAAGTTGTTTCTCTGCCGATCAGAGGTTCACTGCTTTCGTCTTCCACCACAGAAAACACATTAACCACATATTCTGTTTCAGGTTGCAGATCTTTCAGAACTGTTGTTCTTTCCATCCTACTTACATAAAACTGCAAGAGAAGCAATGTTAATCACTATAAGATAAATATGTTTGTAATCTTATCTCTAAGAAAAGCAATCATTCATTGTGAAACTGCAGAAATCAATGACAAGGAGATAAGTTAGGTCCTAATTTTGTATGCATTTTGTCTGACATTATAGCATTATTTTTGCAAAACAAGCTGTAAAGAAATCTCAGACAGACATTTGTTTCAAATTGAGCTGGATCTGCTTAGCATCACTTTCAGTGCATTCTGATTTCATGCATGGTTTACACTTCTATATCACTAAAGAACATAAAGAAAGGACCAGGGAAAAAAGGGCCACTTTAGGAAAAATTTCAAAATCCAGGGTAATCGAGATGGTTACAGCACAAGGCATTAGCAACACCTTGCAGAACAGAAATGCCAGGAAGTAGTCAAATTGTAAAGTCAGTGTGCACTGGAACGACAGCTCAAACTTTAATAAAAGGCCAAATCTTGAACTCTCCATGAGCCAAATATGAGTTAAGATTTAAAAGCTACAATCAGAGATGGGAAATTCAGACCTAGGTATACAGAGGCACCTAACTACATTCTTCTAAACACTTCATTTTCCTAAATACTATTATTTTTGGTTAAAGAGAGTAATGTCCAATTCAGATTTCCTAGCACCAAAAGTTGCCAGCCACTGGCTCTCTGTGTAGAGAAGTAATAACCACGAGATAAGTTTGATCCTATGCAATAAACAGTTCAGAGTCATATAGCGTTACAACCTCTATACCCCACTGTCTTGTTTTCTACAAAGAAGAAAATGCTTTAAAATGACAGGGGGCCTACCCATTAGTATGGTCAGAAAATTTCTGGAACAGACTAATATAACTAATTCAACTAATATATGACAGTGGAATATGAAAATAAAGGAGCTACTAGAAATGGAAGACAACTCCTTATAAGAAATATATTTCAGTTCTGGATTCATGATATTAAAACAACCAAAGTAATATACATGCTCCTATTTTTGTGTATCATTTACCAAAGTATGATACTCTTGACCTTAGAAGCATTTTTAAGTTACTGTTATATCCTACTTAGCACAAATTCAGAATGATATTACCATGATGTAGAAGTGCAAGGTTATACTGGACAATGTCAAAGATGAACATACAATACTAACCTGTTTAGGGCTACCTCCAGAGGTAGGATAATATTCAACTCTGTATCTATCAACACTCTCAGGAGGTGGGCTCCATCTCAGTCTGAAAGAACGAGGTGTCACTTCTGAAATAACTAAATTTGAAGGAGGTGGCAAATCACCTGCAAGAGGGAAGCAAATTTAAAAGATATTAATTTATCTTACCAGAAGGGGCGAAAAAAACACTTCATGTAGTTGCTTATATTTATTTTTCCTCAGGAGTTCTTAAAACAACTGCATTAAGAGATGGCTCACTTTAACACACTCAAGACTAAACAAGTCCCCTGTAATTCCTATTCCACCTTCAACACCAGTGTTTCACTGAAGAACCATCAGCTAACATTACTGTTTTTCCATGCTCAGCTTTACTTTTGGGCTGTCAGACATTACTACTTGAAAAGAGCAGGGCTGCTAAAATTCTCCTTATTGGATGAGTATCATCAAAAAACATGCTGCAATGAATAAAAAGCTGATACACTAAGGAAGACACTTCACGATTCTGGGGACAAAAAGAAGGCACATGGAGCAACGTCATGCTGTGTTAGTTACAACACAATCACTGCTGGAAGGAAAGGAAGAACCCCTGCAGGGTAGTCCAGGTGGTCTGCACAACTTCCTCACATCAGCAGCTGAAAAAACAGCCCACGGCTAACACAGTGTTCCCAGTAAGCAATAAAAAGGAATTAGCAGTGCAAGCATGTACATGGAAAAAGAACGAAATAGACTGAAAATGTGATGTACCTGGACCTTTCACACTGTTACACAGATTTGTGGTTACATTATCAACAATGGTTGCCAGCAAGGAGAAATCTCCAACATTGTAAGCATGGATGTCATCTGGATCCGTTGCAATCTGCTTCAATTCATTTTCATCTGCGTTTTTAATACCTTACAAGAGAAGAAGAAAGTAAAACCTGTTAGAAATTCTGGCCATGAAGCACAATAACATGCAATTAAGTCCCTAAACACATTGTTTGAATAACCTTTTACGTACTTATGTATGTGGCCACTTCTCTGCGCATTTAGCAGACAAACAGGAGGGGGTTGCTGCAGGCCATCCCTTCATAGACTACTTACCAATTGCATAGAGCTCCACTCCCTCATCTCTGAGTTTTCTTGAAGGGGTGACTACATCATCTTGTGATTTGCCATCAGTGATGAGAACACCAATTTTGCGAGCTCTGGGCCTTAAGCCGGCAGCCGGTTTGAAGTTGTTTCTTAAGATGAAATCCAAAGCCATTCCTAGCACGACACAAAGAAAGTAACCATCACTGTAAACTATTTTTATATAGTAGTCACAGTAAAAGAAATTAGTGCATCCTAGTGACTTCACTCTGACAACATAGTTCCACAGTTTCTTTCCTTCTAGAAGGATTTTGAATCTAGTTGCAGCCCATCATCTAGACTTCTCAGCAACCAATACTATTCAGTGCTCTCTTACTTGTTGGCATCACCCTCCTGACTTCCACTACCCTTCCTTCTGGCTCCTGACTGTCTTCATTCCAACCCTGACATGGAACTGACCTTTCTTCTTCTCATAGGCTTAACAGCAACACAAGCTCTTCACCCAAAATCTCTTCCAACACATTTCTCCTGAGTTTATAAGCCTATGCTGGGCCTGGTCTTTTCCAACCATACCGAGCTGAGCTGTTAAGTCCCTTTCATCAAGGACACATTTGAGTTCACTGAACAATATCAGGGTCAGCTACTAGAATCCTTTTCACTGGAGCTTAAGTAAAATCCTGGCACTGTGACATACCTGTTAGAGTATTGCCTCCTTTGTATGGTAAATTTGCTACAGCCTCTAACAAAGACTGTTTGGTTCGGTAAGCATTGAGATTCCATTCTGTCCTGGGATCACCACTATACTGTGCAAGACCTGGGAAAAAAGTATTCATTTACTCAGTTATTATGTGTCTTTGTGGCAGGTATGCTCCATTTTCCCTCCAGCATATGAGAACTTACCAATCTGTACTTTGTCAGGACCAATATCAAAAACTTCAACAATACGGGCAATGAAGTTCCTGATGGTTTTAAAATTTGGCCGCCCGATACTCCAAGAGCCATCCACCAGCAGCACAATATCAGCTTCTGCTCTGGTTCTACATTCTAAACCTGCCGTGTCAACCAGAAAAATATAGCCTTAGCATGATGGCTTTCTTTCCCCATCCTTTTAGATGACATATGTCATGAGTTAGCTTCCAAAATAACTCTAGTTTTATTCACTGGCACTCCGTCAAGTATGACCTATTTGAGAGCATTATTCACACTAGTCAGTGGTTCCATGGCAAAAGCTGTCTAAATTCCTTCATGTATGTTTCCTTTTAAAAATAAGCCTTTGCAAATGTCAAGGCCAGTGTTCCCTATTGTCATGTCATTGTCTGTTTTGGTCTTTAAAGATGGCTGATAACTTGATTTCAGAAGTTTTGTACAAGACTACTAAACGAACCACTGATATGGCAGTAAGCACTATTAGATTATACAATTTTATGGTATTTTAGTCTGTCACATATAGCTAAACTACTGATTAATTTTCAACCATGTAATAGTGGGATTAATAGCATATATTATAATCACTTTCAAATAAATAGCTTTCCTCAATTTTCAGGGGAAAAAGACATAATAATACATATGGTATAAAAGTTTGCATGTATAGAAAAGAAAGAGCACAATCCAGAGAAGACACACAAGCATAAACGCAGGTCAAGAAATACAGAGGGAACAAGAATAAACATTCATATAAAGCTGCAATGTTCTAAAAAGGTAGGCAGTTATTTCAGATATCTTCAGTTTACAAATTACAAAATAAAATATGCATCATACTGTTTTCATCACAAGGAAAATCACAAAATATTTATACAAAACAGAAAGACACAATAATTTTATCCACAGCCATTTGAAAAAATAAAAATTAAAAAAAAAAAAAAAGCCCAAATCCTTTCTCTCTGTTTTCCTGTAGATTTTGTTACCAGCTGCAAATTTTCTGGCTTCCTGCCATCAGAGCTTCTGGTCTTTATATGGAAGAAATCCCATTGAGAAAAATCATCCACACTCATCACAGTTGAAAGAAATTGTGATTTCATATATGTTCCACAGAATTGATCCAACACTGTAGACTCATGAATATAACTATTCCATGTACCTGGGGGTTAAAAGCATGATCCTCTTCTGCACAGAAAATATAGATCTAGTCTTTAGTCAGGACAATAGAATCAGTTGAGAGTACGGTTTAAGTCAAACCATGTTAGTTAAAAAAACTGCATGCATAACTTTAATATGGAAGTTAAAGTTAACTTTATGTACAATATAAAAATTAATCTATTTTGACTTTTATGTTTCTTCCAACATATTATAGTCCCTCACATGGAAAATTCTAGTAAATGTGCCAGATCTAGGGTGATTTTTTCCCCCCATTAATAAATAATTTACTATTACATTTACAGTCCAAGATATAAATTCTTTTTTCACATTAACCATGACTCAAATTCATGCATTAATAAAACTAATCAGCTTAAAGAGTATAACACTGAAGACAGAAATGAGAGCTGCTATAATGAAAAATAACACACCACTCTTGGTGCAATTTTTTGTTGCCAGGCTTATTAAAGCTTTAGTCTAATGTCACTGATGGCCTGTTTTAGGGGGGTTTTTTCCAGTTTTACCCTCTAGTATTAGACAGAGGAAACACCAATGAATTAAACAGTTTCTAAAAATGTTTCAATAAATTTATATACAAGATGAGATTTTAAACAGCCCAGTGTGGGCTAAGCCTTTGAGAAAAAAGTCTCTTCCTACTACAGGAGAAAAAAAAAAAGACTAAACAATGACTATGTTGAATATAAACTTAAATAATATAGATCAACACTAGAACACTCCCAGCTATCAGATCTTTGTCCATTATATCATCTTAGTCTTAAAAGTAAGAGTCACCATATAAGGACAAGGAAAGGGCCAGCAATCTGCTTAAAATTCCTTGTTCTACTCCTGTGAAGACCCCTGTAGATGAGCCATGATCTCTGTTCAAGAATTTGACCTTATGTGATTTAACACAGATGTGGACAGCTTAAAAATGCAATGCAGATGGCTTTGAATAATCAGCAAAACACAGGTTGCCTGTGTTATCATCTTTGTAAGATCATCTGAAGGGTGCAGAGGACTAGAACTGTGAATTGGGGCATACTCTGTGGTCATTTCAGACCAGGGTTTATGTCATCAGGGAAGGAAATATGATGAATCCTGTAAAAAAGTATGTATGTGCTTTAGAAAAACAAAAAGGAGATGTAGTAAACTTTTGATCTTTTTTTTTTTAATCAAAATACAAGACTGCCTTTTCTTCAATTCATTCATGTTTACCTCTAGATAAAAATGGCTCCGTAGTAGTATCTGAAAGGGTGGTCATCTCTTGTCCAACCAGAGGGTTGCTCTCTCCTCCTTCAAACATCCCAAAAACATTTACCTTATAGGTAGTTCCTGCCCTGAAATAGTCAAAGAAATGCATTTTAACTAAAGTCATTTGGCTAGTTAAATGCTAAACACGTCACTTATTAAATTCTCACAGGAAAAAAATACTTCATGGAAAAGAAGGTGCTAAAACATGAAGCCCAAATACTGGCTCTTTCACAAGATATTGATGTTTCAACAATTTAAAAGCTGATTTTACACTCTATACTTAAATTTATAGCCTTCCTCATTCAAGTTATTTAATTTTGTGAAGAGAAATTGTCCAGGCAGCCAGAGATCAGGTTAGGAAAGCTGATAGAACTAAATGAGGCCAAGGACATCAAGGGCAACAAGAAAAGCTTCTATGGTACATCACTGATAAAAGAAAACTACAGAAAAAATGGGCTGCCTCCAGAAGAAAATAGGAGACCTGGTTACCCAGGATATGGAGAAAATTCACTGGAAAGTGCTCCAGCTATACAGCTGGAAGATCACAGAGGGCAAATGCAGGGACTGGGAGTGAAGTCTGGGCTGCATCACAAGAAGTGACCAGCAGGTCAAGGGAGGTGATTCTCACCCTCTATTCTGCTCATTTGAGACTCCACCTGAAGTACAGCATCCAGCTCTACAGCCACAAATATAAGAAGGGGTTGGACCTTTTGTAATGAGTCCAGAGGAAGATCAAAATGATGATCAGAGGGATGGAATACTAATCCTGTGAAGACAGGCTGAGGGGTGGGATTGTTCAGCCTAGAGAAGAGAAGGGTCAGGGGAAACCTTATGGTGGGCTTCCAGCACAGAAAGGGAGCCAAAAGAAAGCTGGAGAGGCACTTCTAACAGGGACATGTAGTGATAGGACAGACAGTAATGGCCTTAATCTGAGAGTAGGTTTAGATCAGATATTAGGAAAAAGCTCTTTGCTGTGAGGGTGGTGTGATACTTGAACAGGGTGCTCAGAGAAGTTGTGGGTGTCCCATCCCAGGTCATCAAGGCCAGGTTAGATGGGGCTTTGAGCAACCTGATCTACTGGAAGGTGTCCATGGCAACAAAGTTGGAACTAGATGATCTTTAAGGTCCCTTTCAACCCAAACCATTCCATGACTGCATTATTCTTTGACTTAATGATCCTATTTTAATTATATTTAGTATACTTGCCTAACAGATTTTGACTTGGTGTGAAGCCTGCTTTAAAAATCCAAGCCTCTGAGAAAAGGAATCAAGAGCTAAACTTTTAATCTTTTGAGAAACATGAGACAAGAAATTTTTGAGAAGAAACTTTAGAAATCCCAAATATCCTTCAGTGTTCCATTATCTTTCTCATATGTGAAATACATAATACAGCTCCAGCCTATATCTTTCCTTCTTCAGTTCCTGTGAGAACACCACAAATGATGTAAATGGATAATCTTAGAAACCTTCCAGGTACATTTCATAGATGGCATAACAAGATTTTCATTGCTAATTGACAAAATTACTTGCTTAACTTACAGAACATTTTGCCAGGCATTTCAATACCAGATCACGATTAAACAAAAGCCTAGGCTAAAGTTATTTAAAGGAAACAAAACAAAACAAAACATGAGGGAATAACCATACCTAAGCTCCTCCAATACCACTGTGCTGTCGTATGGCCCCACTATTAATTCTCCAAGACTGCCATCATCTTCAGTAGGGTGGAAAGTTACTTTGTACCCCTTCACTCTCCCTGGGGCTGGCTCCCAGGTTACTCGGAAACTTGACATAGTTGAATCAGAAGTTCTCAGATTTCGAGGTGGCTTAAAGGGAGAGGCTGAAAGGGTGGGAACAAAAGAGTTTAGATCAGCTGCACACATGGAAAAAATCAACAAGTATGCTTTTAATATGCAAATCCAGTATTAGTGACAGTCCTAAACTCTTTGTTCCTTTCTTTAGACACAGAGATAAGTATTAAGAGATGAAAGATGAGATTCCTGTAACTTAATTTTAGCTATCTAACCAATAGGTACATAGTCTAAGTCTATTGTTGAGGCTCCCTCTGCAGACCATGGACTGAGGGATAAATTGCCTGGCAGCTAAAGCAACTTCACCAACCACAGGTGTGGCAGTGTGTCAAAAAACAATTCTTCTGAGGAGTGCCAGCCAAACAGCTTGAGGTTTTTAGGTCAAGAGCAACTTCCTCAGAAGACTAACAGCTTCCCACTGCAGGGCAGTACTCACAGACAGAACAAGCTGCTGCTAGCTTCTGCGTTTTGTGCAACTTTTGTTTGTGCACCATTCTAAAGTGCAGTCATGGAAAATAACCTCAAAGTTCAAAAAAATGGAATTAGAGTAAAGAAAAAGTTACCACTATAGCTTTGGCATGACAGACAGGAAAAAAAGAAAGTTTGCCTGTCCCCATGCCTATGCAATTGTCTAGCTATAGCTGAAAGATGATAAATGCCCTCAAGTAGATACACTCCCATTCACAAGGAAAGCTACAGATTTTCTGTCTCATATCTCATCTTACTCCCTGAATTATCATGACAGCTTCAACTAAAAAGATGACTCAGGCCTCACTTGCTTCCACAGAATGTTTACCACCATAATTATTTAGACTGAAAGCAGAGGCGTATCTGTATCAAGATGAAAGAGTTCAAAAATCAAAAGCAGCTGGATGATCTAAAATTTATCTCATTATAATTTTCAGCATTAAAAGACTTAAAAAGTTAAAAATTGGTTAAGAGCTGATCAAGTTTTTGTGACTCCTTTACATCAACTACATTTTAGGTTAAGAAGAAACCTTTCTTCAGTAACTGAGGTGCTAATATCTCCACTGTTAGGATACCTTTTTCTTACTTCATTATAACATATACAGAACTTCATTCAATGTAACATATATTCGGAAACCAGAGAATGGCATGAACTATTTACAGAGTACCTCAGTAAATGGCACTAGTGCCACACAGGCTGAAACATCCTGAAAAATATTCTCTTTTGGTAATAGCTTTCCATCTATGGAAGCAGAAAACTGACACTAAATCTGATTGATCTGAACATCTAGGGAACATTTCCTTACAAAATCATTCATACTAAAGGTATGAATGTAGAGTAGAAAATGAGTTTTGCTTTTACCACAAAAATGCCTTCACTGAGACTTAAATGTTTTAGGGTTTCAATTTCTGAGGGAGAAGACAGCCTGTCCAAAAGACTATGAATTCAGACTTCCACAGATGAATCTTCAAAATCATCTACTCTCCCTTTTTAGTACCTTGGGTTTTCCACAGAAAATATGGTGACCAGAGAAGACAAACCTAAGTAATAGGATGCTGGGTAGCTATTTAATCAATACCCACAAGCAAAAGGCAAATTATCCAACAGCTGACAACATTCGATTAAGTAGTCTGTCTTTCTCACAAAACACCTTGTTTGAACTTCTGATGACAGCCTTTCAAAACAATTCTAGTATTTTCAAACAGATTTTATACCATATTTACACCTTTTAATATCAACAGCAAAAACCTGTGCTCAGGCTATGCCACAGTGAAATTTCAAACAAATCAAACTCTCTTCTCAACTTCTAACATTTTCTTCAATTTGCCTGTCAATTCATGATCTTGGCAGACTCCACCATGCTTTCCGTGTTCCCTGATTATTAATTCTAAGCACAAAACTTGCATTATGAAATCCTGTACAACCTTGTGTGGTACATACCTGTTGTTCCTTCTCCTTTTCTTGATTTCCCGTGTCCAAAATCATAAATTGGAACAACAGTTATGTCATACGTAGTTCGGGGTTTCAGTCGCTTTAGCACTATGCTGGTAGCAGGACCATTTACTCTTCCAGACATTTGCCTCCCTCCACTGCGTGGTTTGTAGTTCACACGATAAGACAAGACTTTCCCAGGCGAAGGCTGCCATGTAACTCTCATTGTGTTTTCTGTCTCGTTGTCTACTGTCAGAGTCCTGGCATTTGGTGACACTTTTCAGTGTAAAAATATGGATAAATTTTTACTTTATCATATACAGATATATTCAAATGCATGACTAAAAAATTAGTTCTGCTGTATTAAAAAATAAAATTGCCCTTTTTAAAATTCCAGTCTTTGATTATGGGGAAGACACAGGGGAATCTCACAGGCCATTGTTAATTATTTTTTATTTTGAATGGGCTAAACAAACAGAAGTGTGGATTTAACTACTGAGACAAAAAAAGGGGGAAGTATAAATTACATGATGACACAGCATAATTGGGAGTTTCATTTAGTCATCTTTTTGGTAATCCATTAAATAATGGATTCAGCACTCTCAAATGAAAGTGATAAATTATAAAGTCGTTGACTTTCATGAACACAATGTCCTATAGAGTTCTGATTTTCTAAGTTTTGACTTTACAGGTCTGATAAGGTATTGGTGAATACCTAAACAGCTGGCTGTTGAACCCGATGCAAACTGTCCTTCAAATAGAAGTGAGTGACTTTCCAAATGCTTGGAAAATCACTCATCACAACATAGCATATGTGCTGAAATAAGCCCATGAACTAATAAAGCATTTTCTCGACAAATTGCAGCATTCAGCTTCTAAGAGATATTTTCCAGACTGTACAAATGGTATAAATAATCCCAAGTGAACAGACAGGTATGCAATGCTGGCTATCAGCCAAAATAAGCCATCCAGGTTTTGGCAAAGCTGAACCTTCTTGACATGGTGGAATCAGTCAGTATTTCATCACACAGTAAGGTAGGCTTTGTAGGAACTGACAATTTCTAATTGCGTGTATACCAGAAAGATATAATATTAATTTCAGGCTATTAGCCCCAGGTCTGGGGCTATTGATAGGCCTAATAGCAAGTTCTCTCAGTCAGCACACAGAGAGAGTCAGTACAAACGATATGGCTAGGCTGCATACCTGATCTGGAAAAGTTAGAACAGCCAGTGCTGCTGTGCTTGAATAAAAAAGGAAGCTGTGGGACAGCAGTCTGCTTTGACTCTGAGGAGTCAGCTCTTACTAACAGCAGCAGTCACTACTCTTGCAAAACCTTAAGAACAATTGCACTGGGTCAAGGACAAAGGTTAAAGTAGTTCAGCAGCCTGTCTCCAACAGTAGTCAAAACAGATGCTTAGGACAGAGCACAAGAACACATAAACACACACGATGCTTCCCCAGAGCCCTCCCTCAGGCTTTGCCTTCGCATGGCCGCTTTAGGCAAACAACAGAAATGTCAAGCCTCATCCAGGACATCCCTTCATTCATTCTGACCCCTTTAATTGCCAGTTCTTGCTATGAAGAAACAAGTCATCCCTGGTCTCTGTGTTTTTTCACTTTGCCTACACTGCAGGAGAGGCTTGAGCAAAACAACAACAACAACAACAACAAACAAACAAAACAAACAAAAACCCCCAAAAACCAAAAACAAACAAACAAACAAACAAACCCACCAGAATGTTACAAATGGTGATAATGTACTACACTTACCATCAGTAAACGCCTCTCCTTCTACTGGGTCTCCTTCTCCGCTGCTGTAGTCTGCATATACTGAAACCCTGTATTTAGTCTCTGGCTCCAAGCCTTCTATCACAGCATCCACTGTATTTCCAGGGACTCTCTTCTCTCCCATGGTATCTTCATAAAGTGATTTCCATACTATCCTGTAATAGTTAACTGTTCCTGGAGCTGGTGTCCATGATAACCCAACTGTAGTGTCAGTTATGTCTGTGGTAATCAAATTACGTGGTGAGCCACGTTCTGCAAGAAAGAAAACAGCATATTGTCTCTTATATGCAAATAGCAAAAGTTAGCAAAGCACAAATGTAAAAGTCAAATGATCTTAAGAGCTAAACCGAACTTCTCCCTTCAATATTGTTTTCTGTAACATACAATGGTAGTCCCAAGAGAAAATAGATGAAGGTTTCAACAAAGTGTTTAAAGCTAACTTTAGACTATGAATGATCCTATCCTTACCATGTAATATACTTAGCAGTCAGGCTATAGAATATGCAAAATGAAAATGGCAGTATTCAAAGACCTGGAATGAAGCCAGTGCTTAAATGTGATGCAGCTCACTTAGTTAAATTTTAACTCTCAAAATAATATTTTATTTCATTCACTCATTTTTATTGTTATGTATGTAACTTTTTTCCTAGGGTTAAATAATGGAGACTTTTCACAGAATCACAGTATCACAGAATCTGTTGAGTTGGAAGGGACTGAGAAGGATCACCAACTACCCACCCTGCACAGCACCATCCCCAGGAGTCACATCATGTTCCTGAGAGAATTGTCCACACACTTCTCAAACTCCATGAGGCTGGTGCTGTGACCACTGCCCTGAGGAGCCTGTTCCAGTGCCCAGCCACCCTCTGGGTGAAGAACCTTTTCCTAATATCCAACCTAAACCTCCCCTGACACAACTTGAGGCCATTCCCTTGGTCCTGTCACTGGTCACCACAGAAAAGGGATCAGTGTCTGCTCCTGTCTTCCCTCCCATAGTCGACATTTCATTAAACAGGACCCTCAGTGGGTCCCTTTTCCTGGCACTGCTTTCCAGCATCTCATTCCCTGTTCTGTCCACATATCCAGGATAGCCCCATTCCAGGTGCAGAATCCAGCACTTTCCTTTATTGGACTTCATAAGGTTGGTGATTACCCAGGCCTCTAATCAGTCAGAGTCCTTTCTAAGACCACCTTGTTATTTATTAGTACTAGTATCTTCCAGAGTCCCTGATTTACCTGTTCATCTATTTCATTTTACATTCACAACTAATTTGCAGTGTGTTTACATCATCCCACACTTACTGTAGAAAATATTCTCCATCTTTCCTCCCTGTACTTTGTTTCAGCCAGCTTGGAACAAAAGAAGCAGCTCATTAGTCTGTGAAATCCAGTTGTCAGACGGATATGTGAGTCTCACCTAACACATCAGAGTAATTCCTCTGCTTAAAAAAGAAGCTCATTGGTCTAAAGTGGTGCAGTGAAAGGAGTGCCTCTGTTTAATGTTTAATGTACATTTATAACATATGTTCAATTTTCCTGTTGCAATGGCTTGCTTTTGATGGCAGGAAAGGAGCATTGACTGGTAGATTTAGTGCAACAGCCTCACCGCAGCAAAATCTGCAAAAGGGCTCTGTGAAACCTAATCCACATAGACAAAGAAGTACTCAATTCTTTGGTGTGTATTCTCTGTGGGATTCTCTCTTCTGAGAGACTCTTGCTTAGCAAGAGGACTTAAACACTTGGGGTGGCCTTGTGGCATCACAGCTAAGTTTTACCTTCACTGATAAAAATATATCCTTATACTAATCCATAGCAGCCCCAGGACCAGAATCAAAATTCTTTGAACACAAAGGAATTCAATACTTATCCAATTTCCACTACTTAGTCTCATTGCAAGAACAGACCTCAGTACATTCAGAAGCCTGAAGCATTTTCAGGCTAAGCAATAAGTTGCTCAAAGTCATATACTGAGTTTTCACTTTTCATATTCTTCTTTTACTTCCATCACAATCTGCAACATTTCCAAACACAAGCCCACTGGAGCAGAAAAGATTGCCTGTAGAAGGTTTTGCTTTAGAAGCATCAATTAATCCCTTTTAGCTTAATGGTGAACAGAAATTAATGTCAACCTATCAAAGATTCACCAGCTACACAGAATACAGAATCAGAGAGTACCATAACAATCACAAAGATGACTCTCAAATACAGCTAACAGAACATGTGTTGTGGGGGGGGGTTCTGATTTTAATTCAGTCTTAGGGATATTCCATCATGTTTTTCTAGACACAGTTCTTTTTCCATTCTAACTCTGCATCAGTTCTTAAAATTGTACCCTTCAAACTGACTTTTAGCCTCACAATATAAATTACCACAATTTATGGCATCTTCTTTTCAAAAAAAGGTTAAGATACAGAGGGCTTGGTAAAGTTCACTTATAATTTCACAACAGTGATTGCATATACTTAAAAAGTTATAGTGAAAAGGCCCAATTCAGCTCATGCTTCATGAAGTCTCACCAAATTCAGTGACTGCATTAAATGAAAGCCAGGGCAGAATCTTAACTCCAAATAACAATTTTCCTGGAAGCCTGAAAAAAAGATTTGCCTTCAAAAGTAAATTACACCAATTTTTCTGTCTGCTCTTAAGCTCCTACTCTCAAATCTTGGCTTTTTCATACAATAAAAAAAATATTAAGGCAATCCAAATGGAAAAAATATGGAAAACCTAACTTGATAGAATGCACAGATGTCTCACAATAAAAACCTTTCTTTCCATATTTTAATGTAATATAAATATACAAGTTACTTTATTTTGGCTACTTTAAAACATGTCTCTGCCACAACATGATTTCAGTATTCAAGTATCTGCTACCACAGCACAATTTTTTGCAAGTCTACTCTTGGATACTACAGCTAATGATATATGTTGGAAATACAGCAAAAATAACTTCTTATTTAAAATCCGTATTGATTAAGTCATTATTGAGGTCATTAAATAACAGAGGAAAATAATTTGTTTGGAATGGATTATAATGAACAGCAGTTACTGTAATATGTTGGTTCTGAAAGAAATATTCTTTGGAACTAAATGTCTTTTTTATAAGGCAAGGTAAAAGAGGGAAAAGGAACTGGGATTTCTACCAAACCACTAGAACTAAATGGAAAATTTCTACTTCAAATAGTTGGAAACTGCTGACAAGACAACTTACCTACTAAAGGGAAATTAGACTTTTTATATGTTACACTGCAACTGAGAACATTTCTTTAACAGAACACGCTAACTTGATTTGCACCTCACGTGTGAGGTGGAAGTTCACTCATAGCTTTTTTCTGCTCCACTTGATCTGCCACAGTGTTGTTTTTTTTTAATTTATTATTAGGAGAACAGCTATGTTTAAGATGCAGTCCAACTCTAAGTCTTAAACTGTTAGGATTCCATGAAATATTATCCAAGCTGCTACACTCAGAATCAAGAAACACATTTATGCTCCACGATAACACTGGTATAATGTGATCACTAACATACAACGAGACCTATGAAATATTCTTCCCTTGGATTAAAATAAAATACCTGGGTAACTTGGTTATATTTCATGTACACACAAAAATCTAAAAAACTGTAACACCTGAGCACTCTCTTTTTTTCTTTGGCCAATGTGCTCAGAAATGCTTGTTAAACATCTACTTCTTGTCTGCTTGTTTAAACAGGATGGTTAAGGAGCATGGAGAGACAATGCACATCATAAGAAAGAAAAGTGATGGCTGGCTAGCAAAAGATTCCTGCTTTTCCTTGACTGGAAATGGAAGCTAGTGTATGTTCATCACTTCATACAGCCCCCAAGACAGCAAACAAGGATGGAGTTGGTTTTTTTAAATTATTCCCTAACAGGCATGATGTGATGCTCTGGAGGATCAAACCAGCTAGTGTAAGCACAGCTGTAAACCATGGTGAGTACGTACACAGGAAAACAAAGTGCATGCATGGACAGGTCAAATCCTTGCCTGGGAGAGCAAGACAGGCAGCAGCTTCAGACTGTCAGATTCACTTTAGCAATTTTTAGCTCAGAGCACTTTTCACTGCCTACAGTACCCTGTACATCTCTATCACTGCTTAGAGCAGACACACTATCAAAAAATCTCCTGGTAACTTTCAGTCAGGTGCTTTTATACCCTGTTCTGGACTTCTGAAATGTCCAGTTTCCATATTAAGTTTTTCCACTGTAGTGTGCCAGAGACACAATGTGATATTAAAGCAGTTTCCCTCTGTCCACTTGGCTCACTTCCTGTAGCTCTCCAGCAATGACTGTTGTTATTGAACACAAGACTGAATCAGCTAAAATTAAAATGTTGACATTCATAAAAATCAAATGTCCTTATTCAAATGGCCTTTCCCCTTAGAGAAGTTTACACAACTCCAGCTGATCGCAGTGGGAGATGCAATTTGGGCCCAAATTTTACATGCAATTTGGGCCCAAATTTTAAACAGCTTTCTGTACATGTTTTTTAAAAAACAGGTTTCCAAATCAATCTGCAGTGGTAAATTTTGTGCAGGGCCACGTTTCATTTAAGTTAAACATAGGACTTCTGTAAGCCAGCCTCCTGAAATGTCAGAATCAACTAAATAAGCCTTCAATTGCAGAGGCATAGACCAAAATGTTCTGGCCTGAGTCCTGCCTTGTTTACAATGGGCAAAAGTCAGGAGTATCCGATTATGTCATCAGGCTAGATTGCCACAGCCAAGGATCCAAGTGCATGCATCAGATGAGTGGATAGAAGGATCACTTCAGTGTTACTCTAATGGTCAAACTCTTCTCAGCACTGGAGGAAACAGTCACTTAGGTGGGCTGATATCCCTCCCTCCAAGACATAAAGTAGTTAGCAACCAGCCCTCAGGCAAGTGGAGAGGGGATGTGGCCATGGTGCAGGGGAAAGCCAAAGACTTGCTGCACAGAGGCATCCTCACATGACCCCATTAGAGCAGATTTCTTCTCTTTTGCAGACAGGCAAGAAGATGCCAACCAGGAGAGTTCTAATCCAAAACAGAGGAAGTTTAACCAGAGCACTCCTGAATCCCTGATCTAGGATAATGCCAACAGGTGCTCACATTCAGTGCCTTTAATATTCTGTCTTTTTCAAAAGTTATTCAGTTAACACTGTGTAGAAATATCTTCTTATTATTCACTCAACCTTCCCCCATTGTTTTTTTTTCTGATACATATTTCATTTCCTTGATAAAACGAAGATAATTTCCCTCAGATTATCAAGTCAATTTCAAAGGTCACACTCAAAAATCTTGGAATGCATAATTTTAAAAATGCATGATACAGCATTAAACCTCCTGAGACACTGAGTCCTTGTTTCTGCCAGGATGGAAGCAGCGCTCCGGCATCTGACCATTACGTAAAGTCCCTGCAATATGCTAAAAACCTCATTGTAAGGAAATGTCACTTGAATTTGTACTATTCTGCCTGTAGGAGGTCATTCATTTCTAAAGCATTCTTATGTTACTACAGAAACAGCAAAAAAAGGAATCATTTATTTACCAAAGTAATGCTATCCATTTTCTGACCAATAAAGACCCGCTTCCAAAATTCCCAAACCTAAACTATAAGAACCATATACAACAGAAAATCATTTTACACTGAAAATCACACAGTTGTGACAACTATTTTTCATGTATTGCTTTAGTGCAGCCTAATTCTCACAACACAAATAGCTACTCCTCAAACAGGATGGAAGGTTTGGGCCCTATAGCACTGAAACAAAAATTCTCTTTCTAAAGCAGAAGACATAATGACATAATTATCTCTCAAATTCATTTATACTTTCCCGAATATAATACAATGTGTCTCTTTTCACTTATTCTAAAAAGCACAAAGATAAGAAACAAAATGGGCTGACACCTCTGCTAATGGAGACCAGCAACCTCATGTATGCCTATGCCTTGTCCTTTTTTACCAACAGTGTGTCTAGCCTAGGATCTTCACTAAGTGGAAATACTTGAAAATTTCTCAGTGCAAGCAAGATGGAAATCTGATCACTGAATATTTTTCTGGAAAAAAAATTGAACCAGTCTTTTTTCCAAATTTCTCTGAAATTTGTATTTAAAAGTGTAATGACTTCCCTGATTACAGTCAGTTACTCAAATATTCTTAAACTTTTCTGAAAACCATACAGCTGCCAGCAAAAGGACGCATAAACCAGATCTTCAGTTTTCAAGCTTTTCAGACATTTGTCAGGATTAAGCATTTCTGTATTGATTGCTTAATCTAGCAATGAATTTGTTACTCTTTAAAACAACTGCAAATTATGAAAGTTAATCTGTTTAACAGCTAATGTACAGTATGTTCTTTTCATCTGACAGTATGCATTTGGGCAGAAAATCAAATTCTTGCCAGACTCAAAACCACTTCTCTTATTAAAAAATAGATTAGAAAAACAGTAGCTCTCACAAACTGCTTGCTGTCTGCTGCATTTAGACTCACTGCCTTCACCATGTTTCTCATTGTATTTTATTTCTGCTGTATAAAGACAAGTAAAGATCATATGATCCCAAGAAATACTGAAAGCCAAATGGGTTGTTTGGAGTGTTTGGAGATAAGAGAAAGACTTTTCCCTAAGACATTCCATGGGTGTTTCTTGCTTGTTCTTCAATCTGTATTACATAACGTCAAATATAACCGTCAGTGCAAATTTGTTTAGTTCCTCCAGCTGTCACAAGTCCTGTTCCACCCCAAGGCAAATGGCAGCCTTCACTGATTTAATTTACTTTAGCAGTTTCAACAACTTTGTGTGAGCTGAGGGGAATCATAGCCAAAAAAGTATGTCTGAGGAAAATTTTTCCATGGCACCTTTATAGAAGTGCTCCAACCAAAGCTGCCCAGTGATGGATTGCCATGCACTTTTGAAAGTGAGAGAAAAGAAGTGGAGAGTTTTCTACAGTGCATATTTTGCACATGCAGTTATGTTTAAAGCAGTATGAAATATAAAGCTCCAGAATTTTCACCTCTGGATGGTACTTCATAACTGCAGACAAAATCAACCAATGACTAAAAGAGGTCATATAAAAGATGAGAATACTGTAAATTTCCTAAAATCTGGATTACTGAAGAAGGAAAGCATACTCCTTCAACAAAGGGGCAAATACGTTGTTTCCCTTTTCCTGCTCCAAAAACACCGAAAAAGAAAAAAAAAGAAGGAATAAATCCATTCTCTCTGAATAACAATTACCAGGTAATGGAACAGCACTCTCAGAAATGAGTCATTTTCTGATTACTCATTTGCTAAACTCTCTACACTGTGTTGTCTGCGAACAGTTCATAAAATGCTGATCCTCTGGCATGTGTTTATCTTTGGGCTGGACCAGAGAGCTATGCAAACAGTTTATAAAAGAGATTATCTACAGTTACTTGAGGGAATATTTGCCCTCTCTATTTTATGCAGAGAAACAATAAGGGCAAGCATACGCTTAGCAAAAAGAAAAACACAAGGAGAAACTGAGATTACCCAGATGGTAAATGAAATCAAGTACACAGAATGGTTTCTGTTTTTCTGTGAATTGATTTTCCTGTGAATCCTGAAACAAACCACTTCAAAACACTGCAAAACTACCATGCAGAGCAAAACAGAGGAACAGGGGGCAAATTGTGACTGCTCCAAAATATTTTGGAGATAACAAACATAACTGAAGGGCCTTCAATGAATGACTGGGTAGAGAAGTCCATGCAGATCAGGTTAGAGCAGCCTAAAACTTTCTCAGTTTTTTTCTCCTCTGCTGAAGGATACTCTTGTCTGAGAGTAACTGCCCATGTGAGTTCTACTACTACATGCAGAACAAAATAAATCATTACTAAAAGCAGGAAGAATGTTTGTCTATATCCTTAATCACAAGAGACCATTTAGTAATTCAGTAAAATTTCATAAACATCTGATAGTTTGATTTTTCATTTCCTGCCACTTGACTATAAGATAGTTGGCAAAGGTACTGTATCCAGCTCCTCTTTTCTCACTTTCCTATTAGTGCTGAAATGTTCTCTACACCCAAACTGATTCCTCTTAGGCTACATATCAATCCCATGAACTAGCAACCATCCCAGTTTGAAAGGCAATCTCCAGCCTAGCTCCTGATATGACAAGCAACTATGGCACCACTGACTGAATAGATTTGGTGAGAATTCATATGGTGAAGACATCAAGTAAGCCTCATAGGGATTCCTGATACAGAAAAATACTTAAGTGCTCGGTCTTTCTGGGTTGTTGGCAATGAAAAACACACACCACACTATTTTGTTTCTCAGACACTATGGCTCATGGAAAAACTAACTGAAATACTAAACACTTTTTTATGCTTCCTTTCACAGCTTTTTTGTCAGTACTGTTGATAAGTTTATTTCTCCAGAAGTTAAGACCTGTCCTATTTCCAGCCTCATTCAGACAAGTTATTTCAGCTACTCATTAGTCAAGTATTCACTTCACTGACCTGTTTAACTTTTCATCCCGGTCCAACTATATTTATTTTAGCTTCACAGCTAGCATAACATCTCTTTTCATGTAAATTTGTATACTGAGCCTTGAAATTTGAATGTTACCTTTCAGTTCCTAAATTGCAACCCTTTTATTCATAATTGTCCGGGTTTCTTTAAAGGTTTTGTTATTTTATCCTTCACTGTGGTAAGATAGGGCCATACACTGAAATACTGTCTTATATGCTGCAACAAATATTCTGAAAACCTTTCATACTGTTAGTCAGAAAGTCTTTTAAAATACCTACAACTATGTTCAAAGAGTCCTGGCCTAATTCAAGTACTTTTATTGCCCCATGAAACTGAAGATATGCTGATTACTGAAATACACAGTAGATATTTCATGAGGAAATATCATGAATTAGGTCTTTGCTGTCATGCAAAAAGAAATTTGTATTCTGTTCTTTCCCTTTGATCACCCAGTAAGGACTGATATCTCTACAGTGCTCTTAATAACATTTTATCTTACCAAGAAAATTTAAGAGACAGTTTTAATATGAAGAGTAATGTTTTCTGAACAGCATTTTGATAGGATTTTCAAATCTAGCTGAATCTTCAAAGAATTTACACTTGAGTCATAAAGCTATACATGTCAAAATAGTAAGTAATTTTTAATTTTGTTTCCTCCCAGCTGAAGAACTGAATAAAAAGTCGTTCAGTTGAGTGATAGAATTCTCCTTTGTTCATATTTATCCCAAGACAAAATCTGTCACTGATTTTTGTATATAATGTTATAATCCAGTTGCTTAGGGAAAAATGTCTTATAGAAATGTTTCTGTGACATTTTAAGTCCAACACCCGTTTTAAACTTCATCTGGTTGCATATAAGCCCATTCCTAAGATAGAGGCAAATAATCTTTTAAATTATTTGGATCTTTAATGTTGAGAATGTTTTTCTTCTTATTAACAATTTAGCAATGCAGAAAAGTCCAAATAAGAATCAGACTCCTGGAGGAGGACACAGGACAGGGAGCACTGAAAAGATAAGAGAGTCTGTATCTGAGACTGAATTCTGTTTTTCTGATGATTTTGTCTTTTGGATTCTACTGTATTCCATTCACTGCTCTCTCTAGGATGTGTTTTAACTGGAGCTCTAGGTAGTACCCTAAAAGATTTTTCTTTTGCTCAAGTTTTATGATAGGATGAAAAGCTAAGCTTACTTTATGAATTTGAAACACATATGATGTATCCACAGCTCCATGTTAATAAAGGAGCTCTCCTAAGTTTACTGCAAGTTAACTCAATGAAAATGTTCCCACCAAATGTAAACAGCTAACTTGGTCAAATCTTTACTAAAATGTGAGCTATGTCCCTAAGGAAGTGAACCATTCAGTCTGCTTGACAGTGAGACAGAGACCTCTCAAGATTTGCAAAGGAAGACTGAGGCATTCCTCTGTGCACGGATAGCACAGAGGAGAATGCAGGGCTGTCAGTTTCCTATGTCTACTTGGGATCCAGTCTGGTTTTGTTCTGAAGGTGAAATTTGTCTTCCTGGATGGTCGATGGCTCATGTCCTGGATGTCAGTGGAAAGAATAAAGGTGACTCTTGCCCAATATATTCTGCAGTATTGTGAACCTGCTGAGGTGTGTGAATTCAAAATCTCCCACACAGCACAAAATCTACATTTTCGCCCTCCCCTCCAAAAAATGTTAGACTTAGAAAGTGGCAGCACCACCCCCAAGAGGGAAGTTCATTACATCCCTATTATCTCTGGCATTTCTGGAGGGTATGAATAGAATATTGATACTCGATCTCCTTTACTTGAATCTCAGCAATGTTCTGGGCAGGAGACAACTCCTTTCTCCTACAAAAGGAGCCTTTTGGACCTTGCATGGGTAGTGAAAGCAAGGGAGCTAGGAAACTCAGCATGAATTGCAAGGTGCCTGGTTCTCTGACAGCTGCATCCATCAGAGAAATCAGGTCTCAGGCAGTGGGACAGACAGGCAGCTGGTGTCTAGAGCTCTCACTTACTCCTTGTATAGTCAGTGGACAGAGAAATGCTCGTTTGAAGGAAAAATGAGATTTCCAATAGAGTATCTGCCTACTGGAAGTATTTGCCTTTCTTCATCAATCACAGAGGAATCTTATAGAGTCCATGCTGCAAATGGCAGTGTTCAAGTGCCTAAATTTTTGCAGGAAGAATTCGGTTCAGGTGGATTGTTGAAACTGATTTTTAAATTATTTTATTTTATATTTTCCTATTTAAAATAGGTTTTCTGGATTGTTTCCTAGCCTATGTCATAAGCAAAAAGTTAAAGTGGTGGAGAAACTGAGAATCAAGTATATTCCTACTGTAACTTGATTAGCATCAATGGACAAGCCTGAATTCCACATAATTCATCCATAAGTTGTTTTCAAGTGTAGTGCCTACACAGCTGCAGTGCAGTGTCAGCAGTGCATCCCTGGCCAGCACAGAGCAGAGTCACACTTCCTTTCAAGGCCTACGAGGCAGCTTTCCCTATCCTCTGACAATCTACAGATCACAATGAGAATGCTCACAGAGAATTAGTCAGGGATATTATCTGCTCAATGTCAGAGAAAGAACAGCCTTTCCTCCTTATAAGAAAGCCTTTGGGTCTGATTTATGCATGCAGCATTCTGTTTATGCTCAGCTCCAGATTCTTTGCTAGAAGCAGGATTTGACTTCATATGCCTAAGACTACTTGTTTCTCTCATGCAAAAATATCTTGAACCTTGAATATCTTTTTATCTCAGTGCTGCAGAAATGCTGCAGATTTTCAAATGGATGAGATACTTTAACCCCATTAATTAATTCTGTCACATTAAGATCAATACGACACTGAAACTGCTTGGAAGATGATAGTTATAAAACAAAATATTTAATGGAGGCTGATGTGGAAATACAGTCAGTTGTGGCTCGTGCTTCTGGCAACAGCTTTTTCAAGAAACACAGTCTCCTCCACAACCAGTGATTTAACCCACTGTTTTTTCTTTGAGGACAAAGGTTTGGAAAGTCCATGTAAAGCAGGAGAGTGTCTTTATGCCCATTTTTTATTTAGATATTTACTTCTACAGAAAACATGGGAAGACACTTTAAGACACCATAAACATTGGTCGGATATTGAATAAATAAAAACAGAAACAAAAAATAATTACCTTCAAGTGTTTCTCCCTCTCCAGAAAGGGCATCTCCTGCTCCAGAGGCATATAAGGCAGACACAGTCAGTGCATACCTAGTGGCTTGGTCCAAGCCTTTCAGCACTTTAGAGGTAGTGTCACCTTTCACAGTCACTTCCTTAGTTTCACCTCCTGCAACTGGAGTGTACGTTATAAAGTACTGCTGCACTTTGCCAGGAGCAGCATCCCAAGACAGCTTCATTGTTGATGTTGTAGCATCAGAAACCCTCAGATTCCTTGGATTTCCACGGACTGCACATGTTAAAAGATGTTAAAAAAAAAGTTTAAGCAAGCTTATTCTCTGGGTTTATCTTTTAGGTTACCACTACACAGAATTTTATGCTAAAAAGTAATTCCTGAATAGGCTGTACCAACAGCTTACCTGTACTATAATCAGGACTGTACAATCCCATCCCCACCCTCCTAAGACAAAAATGCACAATAAAGTCTACTTTTTTTTTCTTTTCCTGTTAAAGCAGGCTCAATCCTGGAGCGCTTACACATACTAGCACCTCTAGATATGCTCAAATTCAACAAAGAGCCATGTTGAAGTCACTGTCTTCAGAATCATGTCAAAGATGACAAATGAAATGTGAAAATAATATGTTTTGGTTTCCTAAAGAGGTTTTTTTGATGATAACTTCCAGGGTCAGTGAAACTTCAACAACGATACTGTCTGTACTCTCTGGATTTTGTTTAATAAGGCATGATACATGTTAAAGGATCGTGCATTTTCACATACATTAAATCTATAGTGATAACTTGAGAAAATCAAATGTTTCATTAATTTCTTGCTAAACATTCAGCACAAAGTGGAAATAGAGTCTGAATTTACTCAAAAGGTATATAAGGTATATAATTTATATTATTGACAATATGAAGAAACATGGGGACAGTTAATTAAACATACAAGTAGATAATGCGCCCAAGTTACCTTGCCATATCAGGTTCAAGATACTGTATTTTAGAATTAAATATTGCAATTTTGATAAATTCTATAGTCTTAAGTTATTTCTCAGCTAGGCTTGGGCGATGTTATAACTCTCTGTTCGTCTAGGATAATACATATGGACTATATGGTTTATTCTCCTTTCAATATGCATCTGTCAACATGCAGCGACTTTTTCTCATGCTTACTATGTGCACAGCATTGATCATGTACCTTCATCAGTTTTTGCATATCCAGTCAATGAATTCCCAGGCCCAGACTGATACTCAGGAACAACAGACACTTCATATCTTGTATCTTGGATCAAATTCTGCAAAGTAGTTGACCTATCATTTGCTGAGACAGTCACTTGTCTCCTTTCTCCTCCAGTAAGTGGTCTATAAACAAGCCTGTACCGTAGGACATTTCCTGGAGCTGGAGTCCAGCCAACAACAAAGCTATCAGTAGTTTCATCTGTTATCCTTAAGTTTCGAGGAGCACCTTTAACTACAAAAAATATACACATATAAGTTGTAAATATTTGCCTTTAGTGAAGAAGTATCTGAAGCAAAACCATGCCAACCATTCTGTTAGCTCATCCAGTTTACCAAAACTGCTTATATTGCCCTCCCATTGCTTTAGAGTACACACATCTTTAGTAATTTCTGAAGATTTAGAGTCATAGTTACATTCAGCAGTGGAACAAAGTTGTCCCCAAAAGTACATTCATCCCAGTTTATACAACTGCTTCTGAAACTTAAGACAGTCTGACTGTGTTTAGTGGTAACAGTAGGACTGAACTGTGTTAAGGGACATTTGGGCATAGTGAGGAAATTTCTTAACACAACAAATGGTCTAAGTTTCCTTGGCCTGGCCATTTGCTTCTGCACCCCTTCCATTTACAGGTGGAAAATGTCAGTTGTCAGATACACCTGGCTACACACAGGCAGCTATCTTGTTTACAAGAATAAACAAGGAACAAACAGCAAAAAACCCCCACCAAACCAATTCCACTTCTTTGAATTTTTCAAACAAAAAGTATAATCACTGCAATATGAATAGCATCTAATGTTTAAAAAGGTTTCTGAATTTAGTCTTTAACTCAAATAAATAGTTTATCATCCTAGAAACTAAAGAAAATCTGTGGTGAATTCTTTAACCTAGTCTGCTCCTTGACAAAAGATACAGCATTTCAGATGAACTCAGTGGACACACCAAACAAGACTAGGGTCTTCCAACAGACATAAAGATCTACTGTACTGCACGCTGCCTAGCAGTACATAGCATTATCACGTAGGGGAAAGAAGTTCTGACTTTTTGTTGTTTGCTATCTATATTCCATAAGTATTGTTCTTCAGAGTTGAGCAGAATAATTAATAATCCCAGTTTAAAAATGGAAACTTGTTTTTTATTAATCAGAAACACAATACTCAACTTCAAATCCTTTAAAAGCCTGAGACCAAAGTTAATTGCCAAGAAAGCCATCTGGCTCAAACTGTTAGCTAGATCTGCATGGAGAGATGCTGATGTTTATGTGGCTGCAGAAGAACTCTATCTTCTGAGACGTGCTGGGATATCATCAGATCACAATGTTAATAATTATTTAAGGTAGTATCAGTTACAAATGGGAAGACAGATTATTTTTGCTAAAGCTTTTCCTTCTCCTGTCTCTTAGGCACACAAACCACGTGTTCTATCAGCCAAGAATTTGTCTGTTTTCCTAAGGGAAAATTATGTGTGGCCAAAATATTCTGACTGGTACAGTAATGGAAATGTGCACACTGACAGTGAAACCTGTATCTTCCAAACTTAACATCCAAACTAAGCTATTTTATAAGTGTTTATTTCTATCAGTCTTAAGAGGAAAGAGCAATTAACAAATCTTCATGCTGTTTCTTTTGCTCCCTTGGAACCATTTATGTCACCAAAGGTCACAAATGACAGCATGGAATAAAGAAAAAGAGTAGATCAATATTTTTTAAAGCATAATTTAGAGGAGACTGGGTGTTCTTCTACTGGAATAGAAAATCAAATCCACTGTCATGCTGCTCTTTTCAATCAGGAGAAAAGCATCATGGCAACTCTACCAAGAAAATATAAAGCTACGATGCTTAAATTTACAGCCATTTATCACATAAAACACATACTGACATCAATGGAAATTTGAAATCACTTATTGGATCAGACCAATGAATTTCTGATAAAAAAACAGCTAACCAAAACTCAAGCCCTTTAAAGCCTGGTGTATATAAAACAAGATTTCTACTAGTGTTATATTAGATGACATAGCAAATTGCATAGGCACACATTTGTCTTTAAATGTATTGAAGTCAACATGCATTCCTGCATCAGAGTCATAATCATTAAACAGCTTATAAGAGAACCAAATAGTTCAGTTGGAAAGGATCTACAATTTTCATCTAGTCCTACTTGAGTCTATATTGACAATAATTCATGCCACAGAATTTAATATACTACTTCATCCGAATGTAGACCACTGCAGAGGAACACAGCATCCACCCAACCTTTAGGAAAATTAAAGTCCAATCTTAGCAACTTAATATTATTGGAATTTTAACTCTTTACTGAATGCATTGAGATACAATAATATTTATTCTCATCCTGCATGGCAGTACAGCTTCCCAGCCTTAGTTGGCTGTTCCTCATTTTCCCGTTTGCCAGCTAAGCAAATTCTTATTTGAACATATGACTCCCTTGTGTCCGAGAATAATGAGAATCCTACCTTCTAAGGTGGTTTCCTCTCCATCCAAGGGAGGGCCATCACCATCTTCATATTCAGAAATCACACTGACTGCATAAGTAGTTTCAGGTAGTAAGTTGGTGAGAACTGAGCTAGTACTTGAAGCTGGTACTGAAACAATGAATTCTTCTCCACCGACTGCTACTTTATATTTAATGAGATAGGACAAAACTTCAGATCCAGCTGGAGACCAGCTCACTTTGAAACTCTCCGATGTTATGTCAGAAAAGACCATGTTCTTTGCAGGTACATAAGCTGTATGGAAATAAAAATGTGCATATGAGGCATACTTACCAGAATATGTTAAACACAAAATTTCTAATATAAATAAAAAATGTTCCTCAATAATTTGATTTATTCTAATTCAACAGATATTTGGTTGCATTGGCACAATATGTGTTTCTATACTTGCTTATATCTATCAAATTTCAAGAAGACCATATCTAGGCTGCCTAAAATCATTCCATAGTAAGTAAAAGCACCAACTCAGTGATTTCTAGATCAAATGAAAACAGTCCATCTAAAAAAATATATTTATGAAAACTAAATTTAGAATCTGTTTATCAAATTGGGTTCCCTATTTCATATGTCCAACGAACAGCAGTAACATTATGTCCTCAATGGAAACTAAAAATTGTTGGGGTGTTTTTCAGATCTAGATTAGAAATAAGACAAAATAAAAAGTATTTTTTCAGGAATGAAGTCAAAGGGGAAACAAGGAATTTGACACAAGGCACAAACACAAATCTGACATCCTGGGCTTGTTTTGCTTGGCCTAGTCAGCCTAACAGTGGGATCTTAAAACTGTTCAAGCCCTCTAAAACAAAGGCTGCTTTGCTGGTTTGTTCCTCAAAGCTATTCTGAAACAAAAGGCTTATTTTTAAAGAGAGTGGGGCTTTCAACACTGGGGACTCTTCAATGATAGTGTCCTACTAAGCATAGGAAGGGACACTGTGGGTGCACAATTAACCATAAGTAACTTTATCTGATCAAAAGTGGGCCATTTAAAAATCTTTTGAATGTTAAATATTATCCATGTTGGCCTAATTTTGAAGCATGTGAAGACTTTCATGTGCTAGTTCATTTCAGTCTTTACAGTGAGATTGCAATCACTATCACCCAGCATCTGCAGTCTCAAGTTTTCTTGTCTAAGCCAATTTCAGAGAGCCACTAATTTTACCCTAAAAATTAATCAGATTGCCCTCTAGAATTGTTGGCATTTCTTCGTTGCCTTTGAACATCTAAAAAAAAGTTTAGACTTGCCACCTCATTTTGTAGAGCTAAAAAAAGAAAGCTCTGGTAACTGTTTTACTCAAGACATTGAGTGCAAAAGCAGAGTGTAGCCACTAAGGTCATTCCAATAGGCAAACATTTTATTAGCTCTTTAGATATCTACCAGGGGTGGGGGAAAAATATTTCTCCAATATTTTTTTCATTTCCATTTATCCATTAATTTCACTTGTTGCTTTTAATGTTTGAAAATGAGAAACAAATCCCCAGTTATTAAAATTATCATTAAATTCTTTAGGTAATTATAAGCACAAAACATTGGTTCAGATCCTTTTTTCATTGCATTTTCTACATTCCTCAAAGCAATAGTAGCTACTTACATTTTCTCCTTATAGCAGCCAGCTCCTGCTCAATTCTTAGGCAGACAGACTGTGTAAGTTCAAATGATATTCTTTGAAAAGCATCAAAATCTTCCACTGTGTAAACATGGGTGTCTGCAGGAGGTGATGCTATTGCTTCCAACTCTGTACGCACTGCATCCTTCACACCAACTGCAAAAATTTCTACATCTGCATCCCTCAGCTTAATTGCAGGTTCTTTAAAAGCATCTGAAGATTTTCCATCAGTGATAAGAATCATGACTCTTGGCACATTTGGTCTTGATCCTTTGCTGGTAACAAATACCTTCTCTCTCACATATGTCATTGCTTTGCCTGTGTTGGTAGATCCACCTCTGTAGGGGAAGGTGTTAATAGCCTGAATTATGTCTTCCACTCTGTTGTATCTGTTCAAAGAAAACTCCATATGGGGATCTCTGCTGTACTGGACAAGACTTATCTGTACTTTTCGAGGTGATATCTCAAAGCTTTTAACTAACACTTCCAAAAAGGCTCTTACTTTTACAAAATTGGCGATACCAATGCTGTAGGAACCATCCACTAAAAATACAACATCAGCTTTTACATCCACACCACGTGAACATTCTGTGAAGAAAAAAAATAACCACTCTAAACAGCTTTTCAATAGCCACATAGCATTACAATCATATCTGTAGTTCATGTATCACACACAATTGCTTATAAAGAAAATAACTATGCTAAGCAAAGCTGTTTCTCAGAAATAGTAAAGGTATAATATTAAAACAAGCATCAGAGGTTTCATCAATGAAGAGCTAAAATTGGAAAATAAGGTGGGTCCAAACTCACCCACTTGAACTTTTACTGGTTGTGTTTTTTCCATTATTGTTATTGGCTCACTGGGGGTCAGTCCTTTCATTGCATAAACATTAATTTGATACTCTGTGTCAGGAGAGAGATCTTTAACATTCAGAGCAGTAGTCTGAGGACCCACACTCAGTACATGTTGTTTTCCCCCAGCTATCATTGGAATGAACTGCAGACGATAGCCGGTTATTTGGCTTGTGGATGGATCCCAAGTGATTCTAACAGACTTTGAGGAGACCTGGGTGGCCACCAGATTTGAAGGAGGCTCCACCACTGAAAGAAATCAAAAGCAAATTCAAAATATTAGTTACAACTATAAACGTATTTTCCTAGTAGTTTCCATTTTGAGAATAAGTTCAGCTATCTTTGCTGATCTTTATTAAAAATAATTTTGGAGATTTTTTTCTGTTAGCATAAATAGACAGAAATTAATTACAGGACAGTCCAAATGAGACATCAGTGAGGGGGGAAAATATGAACAATGCATTTATGGTCCCCCAAGTATAGCATAAGTTCCAGAAGTGCTGCCCAGCTCTAAAACTGTTTCAACCAAAAGTGAAAGCTACACTCACAGGAACACAGTGGAAAGCATGAACAAATGTAGACTTGAGCAGAGTACTACAACAGCAGTCATCTCTACTGCCATTTTTGTCAAAGAATAACTAAGTTACTTAAAACCTTACAGGGCAAGAAAGCCGCAGTGATACAGCTTCATGTCTGTTTTCTCAGTTTTCTACAGTTTTCATGCTTTCATTCTTAATCTGTAACATCTTCTGACCCTTCACCAAGCAGTTTTCTTCCCTTTAATACATTTTTCCACGGAAGTGATGCCTCTGTCCAAACTGACTCTGATAACTGCACATCACTGTGTTGCCTTTGAAACTACAGAATAATAGAGCTAATTCCAAATCTGCTACATCACATGTTTTGTTATCATGCATTTAAAGACACAAAACTGAGACCAGCTTTCCACACTTGCTAAGCGAGGCAACAGATGAAACTCTAGAAATAAAGCAAAGTAGGGATAGCCTCTTCAATAGACATTTTCATTAACTGAAGCTATAAATATTTTTTTATAAAGTGTCTCACCTTCTTCTCCACTAACCAGTTCACCTAGTTGTTCATCAACACCGGAGCACACTTGCAAGATAATTTCATTCTGTATATCCACAATTCCATCAAAATTAGCCACATTGAACACATGCTTCAGTGATGGCTGAGATGCAATTAGCTTGAGTTCCTTTGCATCTGCTGCTTTGATACCTAGAAGTTGTGATAGACAAGGCTGTACTAAGTAGCCATAAAATACAGACACCTGTGAATGTATTAATGAAGTATCAAAACATCTTTGAGTGAAGCTGAGTTTAAATTATTTCCGTCTTCCATCATGATCAATAATCAAACTACAAAATAATAATTAACGAAATGAGGTGACAGACTCAATTCTCAGCCAGGGAAAATAATGTGGTGTAAGTCAAGAATGAGGCCAAGATTGAAACTATGCTTTTCAGTCATATTAATCTCCATGCAGGAGCTACATAATTACCTCAAATTAACATAACTGGTGTATTCCACTCTGGAGGGCACAAATTACCTATTTCAAGGCATACCCATGAAGAGAGGGGCATAACGAAATTATTCAACCACACAGTCTGCAAAACTTATAAATCAACTTTTTATGAAAGTTAATCTCCCAATCACTAAAAACCTCAACGTACCCAAGGAAAAAACTTCAACTCCTATGTCACGAAGCTGTCTTGCAGGAATTTCTACATCATCTTGAGCTTTTCCGTCAGTAATGACAATTGCTACTTTGGGAAAGCCTTTTCTTGCTCCAGCAGACTCAGTGAAGGTGTTTTGAACAAGGTAATCAATAGCTTCACCTAAAACCAACATCACAAGTTGTGTCTTTTTAGACTTGTATGAACTAGGACTTAAAGCAAATTTGAACTATGAAACAAAATGCTGAATAAACATGTATGTGGGAAATATGTACCTGTCATTGTGTTGCCACCTTTGTAAGGTATCCTTTTAATTGCATCAATAAGGTCACTTCTTCTAAAATACTGATTTAAATTGAATTCTGTTCTTGTATCTGAACTGTACTGAACAACTCCAACTCTCGTCTTTTCTTCCCCAATATCAAAAGCTGATACAAGGGCAACCATGAAGTCCAGAATATATCCAAAGTTATTTCTTCCTACACTCCATGAACCATCTACCAGGAAAACTAAATCTGTCATTGCACTTATGGAGCATCCTGGAACACAACAGGGAAAAAAGGAAAAGCAACTTTATTAGCAAATGAGCAATTGCATTCTTGCAAATTAGTGAGAAATGTCTAATAGAAACTTAGTAGGTAAAAGCCAAAGCAAACAGTTGTTTAAAAGATTGATCTTATCTGGGATATCTTGCTTGGGGAAACATTACTCACATAAGTGAACATCCATATGAGTTTTCTAACAGTCATTATCAAAAAGGAACTGCTTCGAGACACCTCTCACACTAATCCATAAGATCTGTTATGCCACAACTAGTGAAAACACCCATACAAAACTTTTTGCAATGATTTGATGTTACAGAAAAAATTTATTTTGTTACCACTTGTGCCTTGCATCTTTATTTCCCCATTGTAGCTGCACAGGTTCTTCTGCAAAGCCTTTTGTACACAGCACACCACCTTTTGTTAATAGGACCAACACACTCATGGATTTGCTCAGGTTATATGCACAAAATCCCCAGTTTCAGTACCAACTTTGCACCTTAATCTTTCAATGCAGCTTATAAATTCCTTTTATCCCAGTACCTTCACAAGTTTTCTTAACTCTGCCCAAATTTACAAATTAACTTCTTTGGTAGGTAACACAGAAGCACAATTTAACTTTGTGAGCTAGACCACAGATAAGATAAATGTCAGGTAAGTTGAAAAGCAAAGCACCTTACTTTGTAATTGAGCCTCAATCATCTTCTCCTCTGGTATCCCTGGGCCGCCTGTCTGAACTACACAAAGCACAACGTAGACAGAATGAATGGGGGAAATAGCGTTAAATTTTTCAACATCAAAGAAAAGCACATAAGGAATTAGAAACGCATCTGACAAGCCTCAGAATACAAAAACATAAATGCAGGTTCTGGATATACCACCTATACTTACAGGTTTGACAACATAGTATTCAGGGTGACACAAAACATAGAAAATGTAAATATCTAAGAATCCTCTGTATTTGTACATCTTGTACAGTCATTTCCTGAAAATAAACTGCAACATGCGTTGAAGAAATACCAGTACTTCCCCTCTCTAACACCTAGTGGAATTGATAATTAGTAATTTTCCCATGGTTCTTTGTGAAGTCTGAGACATGATACAAAATGTGTCATAGAAAAGTCTGCTGTGCATTTTTATTTAGTTAAATTTATTTTATGCTTCTTAAATTATTAATATAAGTTGTTAAAGCTTAAATTCCATATTTTAGTGTGTAGTTAGGCATATTGTGTCACATTTTATTATTATTGGATGAATATAGTTTGCTTTCTCAAGCAGGATGCCAGTCCAGTTCATTTGTTACTAAGGTCAATGATTCCCTTCCCCTTGAATTCAGAAGATGCAATTTCTAGGAAGTAGGTATAGCTCAAAAAATGTAGTGGCCTCCTGCCAAGAACTCTGTAGAGGTTGACAGAGACTATATCCATGTTAGTATCCTTTGATTTCTTGCAAATTTCTCTGCTTCTACTAGGACTAATGGAAAAAGGCTGTTCAGACAGCTCCATCGAAGGAGAGGTTAGGTATGTGGCAATTTTGTTGGAGAACTGAATCAAAGCTAAGTTTTGTGAATGTCCACTCAGTTATCTTAATTGGCTTTCTAATTGCACTGCAGCTACTTACTTGTCAGCTGGCCAAAAACGGGTAGACTCTCCTCTCTGTCATCATATGAAGCTATTGATACAACATACTCTACATCAGGTATAAGATCTGATATGACAGTTTGGGTAGTGCTAGGTGAAAGAGTAAATTCTTTAGTAGGTCCATCTGCAATAAATATATAAAACACTCAATGCAGCCTTAAAATACAATGATATTGATAAACTGATTGTAAAACAAAATGCAACAGGCAATAATCTATCTCAAACCCAATGATAATTTTAGAATTATACACTTTCTGTTTTCATGAAGTATAAATATTGAAACATGAAACTTTAGGCTAATGTGCTTTTTATAATAGTGAATAAAATTGCTGAAGTGTTTAATAAATTCCAGGAAATTTTAAACTTGAAATGTGCATACAAAATATACTATCATCTAAAAAATCATGTCCTGTTCTGATTCAGTATCACTTTTACATTGATTATTTCTCAAAGTGAAATGAATAATGGCTGTCTTACACAGCATAAGACAATTCTTGAACTTTAAGGTGAAACTTTAAGTATAGAAAAGGAGCAGTGATTATTCTACCTTCTTTTTATGCCTTGCAAAGCAAAGGCATCCAAAACTTGTTACTTGCAGTCCCAAAATGGTAAAACACTATGGCAAGAATAGCTCTAACTTGGAAGAATCACTGTTTTTCCTGTATGTCCTTTGCTGCTACCCAGGCTTGATCACAAACTTACAAAAGATTTTAACGGCTACTCTCGTACCTAAGTTAGATATAGGTGAAAATAAACTCAACTTTTCAAAACATGTAATCCCGTTAAAAATTTTGACAGAACTCACCATTTGTTGGAACCACAGTTATTCTGTAACCCACTATTGCATCTGGTGGCCTTTTCCAGGACATTTGAACATTATGTTCATCTATAATTGTAAAATTCAAGTCTGATGGTGGGTTAACTGCAAAAGATTTATACCAGGTAGATGTTTAATAGCTTGAACAAATTTTGGCAAACGAATAAATAAAACAGTATTGAGCAAAGCTTACTAAAATTGTCTTTGCATAAATTTGTTTCCAACAAATATAAAAGTATATTGTTGGAAAAAGAGTAAAATAAAAGCTGACAAAATATGACAAAACATCAAAGAGTATATGCATTACAGAGGACAGCACAGAACATATGTTTCTTGAGTTGCCAAGACATTCAAGAATGGCCAGCAAAATCAAGCACAATAGAAAACACATTTGGATACATGTACAATGAGTTCACAGATAATCACCACATATGCAAACAGTTCACATAACAATTAAAGGAAATTTTTTTACATGCTGGGTGCAATCCGTACAAGCATGCCAAATCACAACCTGCTTACAATATCATGAGATCATTTAAGATGTGGAGAACACAGTACTCTTCTTAATTAGACATCAAAGAATTGATCAGCTTTTTTAATATAGTCTCTGCATATGATATTTCTTATCAATTTCACTGAATCTAGAAACTTGGCAGAGAAGAGAAACAATTTAAAGAATACAGGAAAAGATTGGGGGTATAATGTTCAGTAAAACAATTTCTGTTAGGGTCTAGATATGAATATACATGCAAATTGTATATCAGCAATAATGATACACTGATGTATCATTATATTACAAAATATGGAGAACTCCACTCTTTTGTTCCTAGAAGCCACTAAAGTGACATACTTTGCATATAGCAACAAAGGATTCAGGAACTAAGGGAATAATAGATAGCATTAGCAATTGTTGCAATTTGCCAAAATATTCGAGCTGATGTGAAGTTCTCAAAAATAAAATTCTACCTGTTTACACCAGATTTGTGTTCAATTTCAAAGGTGTAAACTATTGTTTTTATGTTCCCTTTGCAGCAGGTGTACCCATACTAATAGTGGCATTTTAACATAAAATGCCAGTATGGTTCCAAACAACACAATGGTTAATTATGAAAAGACAACATCAAAATATATTTAAGGACATTTATTTTACAGAATTTATAGAAAACAGCAAAGAGGGCACCAGTGAACTGAACAAATGACTGCAAATAAAACTTGTAGGAGCTGATGACAGAAGTAACTGAATAGTACAGAAAGAAATAGTTTACATACGCTAATTTGCAGCATCATGCATATGTAAATGAAATGTTGATTATTGGTTTTTTAGCTTCCCACAATGGACAAAGCCTCCATGTACAAGGTTCATTACACAAAGACGTTTCATAAATATTTTATAATGATATTCTCTTCGTAAAATTGTCATGCTTATTCATGCAGTATTTTACTGACTCACTGTCAGTGCATGGTAGGTGTATTAAATATTATTGTTTAAATAGGTCTACAAAGTAAGATTAGATCCAGCCATACTTTCCTTAACTACTAGTGAGAGAGTTTTGCAGGCATTTTTAAAAGACAGATCTTCTGTTTCATAGAAGATCTCCATTATATGTCAGATTTCATATCAGATTTGAATATAATTTTAAAAGCAGATAAAGTAGTAAATGCTAGAATGTTTAATTATGAAAAGACACTGTCCAATTACAAAAAGTAAAACTGAGCTAAAAAATATGGCATATTTTTTCCTTTTAATTTTCTGTAATTTCCAACCATAGGATAATATGGCTTTATAATATTGATACTATAGATAACACTAGTGCTGAAGTAAATGTTATTTTTCCTGTTGTCCATACACAGGCAGTGAGATTAGACAACTAACCTGCATGCACAGTTTATTCATCATTCAGTTTATGAGTATCACAATGCTAGAGATGGCAGGGTAGTTACTTAGTATCAAAATCATGCAACACGTGTTAATAGTAAAATACATTTAGATGATAAGAATATCATTATAAAATATTGTTTCAGTAGCAATGGCTCAGGACAAATTTAATGCAAAGGCAGAGGCAACTGACCTGAGCATGCTTTCAAAAAAAATTTAGTACATGGAAAAAGTAGCACCACCAACCTTGCAAGTAAAGTGGCATGTTGCAGCAGAGACTTTAGGCTTTAACTGCTGAAGGGCAGCAGCAGCCCAACTTGTTGATATCCAAATGACCGGATTCCAGATAAACTGAAAAAGCTGACTGTGAGGAGAAGTCTTGAGCATTTTAAAGGATTTTATTCCATTTTATGAAAATTCGGACGTGGATCTGACGTCTTCTGACGTGGCAGGTAACAAGATTAATGCATTGACACATGAGTAATGTATCCATTCATCCAGGTGATCATAGAACAATGGCATTGCAGGGGAACTTGAAAGTCCCCTTGTCCATCCCACGGTCAAGACAAGATTGGCCACCCTGTGTCACTCCTGACATGTTTTCTCAGATCATTCTTAAAGACCTCTGCTATTGTCAAGACTGACAGCTTCCCAAAGAAATTATTCCAAAACCTACTGCCTTTATTATCATAGTTATTTCTGAGACCTAATCCCCGTCTTCATTGGATTTACTTTAAATCCATTCATTCTCAGCCTATGGCCAGCTTATCAAACTCAAGCACTGAATACTTCTCCCATAGAAATCCAAAAAGGAATGTTGCTTGAGTGAAAGAAAAAGCTGTTTGGATCCAATGTCATCAAAATGCCTTCCAGATGGCCTGTGAGCTTTTGATACTCAAACAGATTCTCCAAAACATCCATGGACCTTCACAGGGGTCAGATTTCACCCAAGTGAAACCAGCTGTGGGGTGAAGACCAAACCATGGTCATATGACTGAGAGTAGTAAGCTGATCTGAAGTACAGAAAAATGTTTAGATGATAAAAACCTTATTGTGATAATAAAATAGGGCAACTGTTACTCCATCTCATCAAAATTCTTCTTCCAGAAGGGAATTCACCAGTGGAAAAAGAATGCATTTGCAATACTGAATCAAAGCAGAGTTCTAGGGAAAAAATGCCCCTTGTTGTAGTAGGAGTTTGCCCCTTTACAGGGACAAACCTTAAAACTTCATTCAACAAAATCTTATGTGTGAGTGCAGCTTAACTCCAACAAGCAGTCTTAATGTTAGGCTACTTGCAGCAGTGAAGTTGCACCTATTCTTAGTGTAGTGACACTGCTGATCCTGCATCCATCAAAATTCATGCCAAAACTCTCACTGACTTGTCAAGGTAGAGGATCACAGCCATAATGTGTCTTGGTGTTGTCGTAGTGCCTTCATATAGTGATCCAACTGTTGATGCACACAAATGCATGGTTGCCCTACAGGTTTCCAGAGTATAAAAAACATATCCTGCTGTACAACAATCATGTTTCCAAAGCATTAACTTTGACCACTCTTAGAACTGTGTTATGATAATTTCATTAACTGGATCTTCTATATTATGCACCACAAAAAAAATCAAAAGAAAAAATAAACATAATATACTTAAAGCATTGCCAGTTCTTGTGTTACATGCACATGTAATAAGAGTATTGTTTCTGAAACAAAACAAAACAAACAAGGAAAAAAGAGTAAAGCATCTTTCTCATGCTATGCAGGTCTTATATGTCTTATATTAGCTTGTATTACTTCACAGGTAATATAAAAATTTTACAGCTTTTTGCAGATAATACAATGTGACTGCTAGAGGAACCCAATTAACACCTTAACAAGACAGAGATAAAATATAACTGGAATATCAAGTAATTTATATCTAGAACCAGATTTAAAAGTGATCTAAGTTGGAAGTAGCTGCCATCCACAAACCCTAAGTGAAACATACTTTGTGATTCCATCACTGGAAAGGACACACTATAATTAGCACTATAATTAGGTCAAATAATGTGTTAACCCATGTTAAAATAACATACAGTCTTGCAAAAGCTGAAGAGGTAAGCTAAGCTGTACCATCCCAGCAATAAGGCCTGCTGAGGCTGGAAGGTGCCAAAACTCTTAATTTACTATTTTTTCAGAAATGGCATGAATTTTGTACAACTAAATCATGACTCCAGTTACTCTTCTCTGAAGTCTGCATTTTCAATGTGACTGGGAGAAAGAATGACCTACAGCCTAGAAATGTAGTAAAGAGAAGCTTCTCAAAAGAGCAGCTTCTCAGACTTGCTAAATATTCACTGCCAATCACAACACAGAAACATTGCCATCTGTATCTTTGCATTTTTAAGATTTTATATATGTATATGACATTTCTTCAAAATAGAAGATGCATAGCTCAAAATGTGCTTTGAAAAAATTAATTTAAATCTATATACAAATAAAGACATAGGTATCTCAACATAACACATATGCACACATTGTATGCATGAATATTTACCAAATTTTACATATTTGTGCATATATATGCACATGTATGTGTGTATATATAATTACATATGCATTGCATATTTTGCTTCTAACTAGCAGAAGAAAAAACAGGGATGTATAGTCATCCTCATGTATATACAAATTTCAATTTCACGTGTCAATCTATACGGCTCTCTATTTAGGAACTTTGAAATCAATAGCTCATTTCTCAAAAGATATTGCCATGAAAAGATAATAAAAAAATGGTCTATCAACCAGTTTCAAAACTTCAAAAGTTTCAGCTATCTCAGATCACCTCTAAATAATTCAGTCAATGAAAATTAATGTACTCAACACAGCTTTATTACAAGCCAAAAATTCTAATCCTCTGCAACTGCTGTGCTGCAATTATTTGCTACTTACTATACTGAGTGTCCTGGTAACAGATTTTTCACCAGACAAACCTTTTTATGCACAACACAAAGGTTTCACACTTGATCAGTGATGCCCTCCTTGCTTACCTCCAGCCTAGAAAACAGACTTTTCTACTTCTGAACCAATTCCTGAAAAATGGAAAAGTCAACACCTTCAGAAGCTCAGTTAGGTTACACAAAACCAATGATTTCCTCATTTCTTTCCTGTGCCTTTGAAAACCTGTCTGTATTAAGAAACATGGCATGCTACAGAAGCCATGACAACATCACAGCAGTAACTTGAAGTTATAATTAATAGATTCTTTGCATGCCAATATACTTGACTTAACTATGACTAAAATAAGAGCCCTTGGCTCTTTGTGATCACAGATCAAAAAAATACTGTAACAGAAAGAAATTCTGACATGTGGACAGACATGGAATGCACTGGAGTATTGCTGTGCTGGACTAAAAAGGCACAAAACAAAGTATAAAATATAGAATCACACACAAGGAGTTTAAGCTGGGAGGGAGATATCAGAAGGATTGCAAAATAACACAAGAAGAGTTACACTGTAAAAGAAAAGAGAAAAAATGCTGAGCATGAAAACAGATTTGCTTCCTTGACCACGGTAAACAAATAACTTCCCCAGTGAAATGGCATGAATATATTTAGACTCTATATGGGTTTTACCCCCTCTACTCCTACAGTGACTAAAAACTCCTGTTCTGTACCTCTGTAGAAAAGCTCTAACATCATTACTGTAGGTCACTGCCTTGTCAAGAGCAGCAGAGCACAGCCACAGCTCTCACGAAGGACTACAGAGCAGCTGTGATGCTGATGAAGAATCAGTTTCATACTGGAAAATTCAGGAATCTGTGGACAGCAGCATCAGATAAACAGACTACTCCCAGAGGAGACTGAAAATGAAAGCTGAAGGATGGCAGAAAATAAAACTAAGCTTTTTCTTTCGTCTGCTCTCACCCCATCTTTCCACCTCATAGCAAGAATCTTCATTATATTAAATAGCCCTCTCCCTTATTCTTCTCTCACTTTGTAATCCCATAAAGTGCCTAACCACACCATTGGGCTGAAAGAAAATACAAAATGCATGTCCTGTGAATGCCACACAAAGAGTCAAAAAGAACCAAGAAAAGAGACACAGGACTGACTGACTGACTGACTGACTGGTGGGTGAGGATAGCTTTGCCACAAAGAGAACTGAAATTAGGAAAAATAAGACCAAATGTTCACAGGAGAAAGTCAGTTCAGCAGAGAGGACTAAAGTTGCAATGACACCAGAATAAAGTAAATAAGTAAGTAAATAATTTGCTAAAGTAAATGAGATGCAATTTACAAAATTATGCAAACTTCCAGCACAAAATTTAAACAGTGCAAAAGAATGACCCATATAGTGCAAACAAAAACCCCACTGTAAAAATCTCTACAAAAGCAGTTCCCACCACAGCAAGTCCTAAGGTACTCCTAGTTTTGAACTTTCATTTTCAGCACCACTATTTCTCACTCCATTTTCAGCACCACAATTTTTCACCTCACACTTCCATGCCCTTACTTCAGAACTCTGGAGCTAGGAGAATTTTCTCATATAAATTGGGTTTTTTATTTATCAAACATTTCTGAATGCAAAGTAATATAAGCTCTGTCCATGAGCCCTCTACAACTCTCAAGATCAGGCTTTATTCACTCTTTTGCTTGGCAATAATGCATCCTCCAACATCTAATCAAAGTGATCCAGCTATGTGTCAAGATTTCCTGTTATAACTGTGCTGCTCCAAATACATTTTTGTAACTTTCTTTAACAGCAGTGAAGCTATGACTGGTTTCGTCTACACCATAGCTAAATAAAACACCATCACTTGCGTTCTGAAACAACATACTCCATACATGTAATTCACAGGGCAGGACAACAGCAATATTACTCCAGCTCCAAGTGAGCTCCCTTCTAAGATGGTGAAGAATGCACAAACACATCCACTCCCTTCCTCCATCAAAACTGTACACTTTGCTTTCTCTGGCACAGCAGTCCTGAGTTTCAAATGTAACTCTGAAATGACTTCAAATGACCTTTTTCGGTTCCTTTGCCAACAGCAACGCAGCACAAGAGGAAAGCAGATTCTCTCCTAGGGCGACCAGATGTTGCACTACTGGCAAAAATGCCATATTTTTCCAGAAAGCCAGTGTACTTTACATCTACATGCTCCAAGCAGGCACTACTGCTTGGGGGGCAGACTCTGTGGAAGCATCTCTAACACCCCATGCTTTTAGAAGAGATCAGCCAAGGTGACCAGGTCCAGACAAGGGAGCTTGTGGCAGGTCATGATCAGGGAATTTGTTTCAGTTCAAGACAGAAAGAGAAGGAAGGCAAAAAAAAATGAATTTTCAGTTGCTGGCTTCTGTTTTTTTCCAGTAAATCCAGGGGAGCTCACACCTACGATGGAGTCAGGTCCCGGAGGTCAGATCAAGTCATTTCAGTGCAGGATGTACAGCCTTTTTATTTCCCCCAGCAGCCACTGCTGCCAGAAATGCCATAACTGTGACCAAAAAGCCGAGCAGCTCACACTGAGGGCACAGGACACAGCTGCTGTTAATCCACTGGGGAGCAAATACCGGGCCAGGCCATTTTGAGCCAGTGAAGATGACATCTTCAGCTGGAGGCAGGATGCTGCCAGGGCTGACAGAGACCTCAGCCTCCAGAGAGACTGTGCCGAGGGCTGAGGAGGAGCAGGAGAAGGAAAGCCTTTTTGGAGGTGACAGTACCACATGCATGCCAGGGCCTCGGAGCCCTGGCTGCCACAGCAAGGCGGGCCCAGCCTTCCCTTCAGCGGTGCCCATGCCGCGTGTCACGGCACTGGCAGCATCTCCCCAGGCGTGTTCCCCAGGTCAGACCCGCCACAGAGGTTGGGGCGTCCATGAGGGAGGGTCCGGCCACCCCGAGGCTCAGCCGGGGGTCGCCCCGCCGAGCAGGGGAGGCCGATGCACCGGCAGGCCGGGGGGACAGAGGCGAGGGTCCGGCTGGACAAAACACACAGGCGCAGAGAGCCAGACTCTGTTGGAGCATTTTATTTCAAAGTTGCAGGTTGCTGAGTAGCAGGTTTTCCGTTTCCTCAACATTACCAAAAGAGGCCAGAGACCAGCCCTTCTTGGTCCACCCTGGGGGCAGAGCCATGGCCCCAGCGGCAATGGGCTCCTCGGGGCGCTGTGCCCGGTGGCCACAGCAGCTGACCCACGTCCTGTCTGTGGGGTGGTGTGGACAGCACACCAGAGGGACAGAGAGAGGGAGCTACGGTCCGGCTCACTAGCCGGGAGAAACAGAACACAGAAGGAGCTGGGCAAGGAAGGAGAGGCGTTTCTCTGAAGGAGAGAAAGAAAGAAGGTGAAGTATTCACACTCATAAACAGAGAGGGAGACAGTAGCTCAAGGCTGATTGGGAGATTTGCCGGACAGTAGGGCACCGGGGCAAGAGGGCAGGGAGGAGAAGGTTACCTTCAGCCTCGATGGAGGAGAGGAGGGTGGCTGCACACAGAGCAGCGACTGCCGAACACAGCGCTGTCTTCATTTCTGCCCTTTCAGATCACAACAACATGAATGAATCTGCAATGATGGGGAAGGGAGGAAGGGGGAGAAACGAGAAGGAAATGATACATGTGGATTAAAGGATTGCGTGGGTGTATTCATGAAACATAAAAAAGACAAACCACGGATTTCACTTTGTTCCCTTATCCCAGCCCCCACCCACGGGACCAGGTTGAAACCTCTAGACTTGAAAGCTGTCCAAGACGACGAAAAATCTGTATGACTAACTGGAGAGTCTCGTCTCACAATAATGTGCCTTTTGTTGCTGAACCCTTTCCAATCATAGTAAGCACATGAAGGTTTAACCTAGTTAGGGTTAATTTGATCAGGGAAGCGCAGTGAGGATCTGTGCCTCCGCAAAGGCAGGAGCCAGAAGGGAGCTCCATGACTTCATCGCTGAATGTGATGATAGCTAATTCAGAGGTCATTCCTGCCTTGGATCAACTAAATGTCTCTTTCAGCTGGGGATTTTAATCGGCTCCTTTTTCATAACTGTTGAACCACTTAGTTAGCTTTGTTTTACTGGTCTCAAGGCAATTTGGAAACTGTAATAAAACTTTTTTGAGGGGTTCTGCCTACAAATGTGCTATTCTTCATTTCTTGAAAGTCTGAAATAGGTTATACAGAAGTGTGTGTAACACACATCTGAAATTTGACACGTCTGTCTAGCCATGATGTTTCAACATCTGATAATTCATTTACATGTCCTGAGAGAAAATATATTTAAAACACACTATGTAAAGCTGATAGGCATAAGAGTTTCACAACCACTGCAGGTTGTCTAGCAAAATAAGTGGGATTAGGGCTAGTTAGTGGTTCTTAATTGCAAGCAGCCATACCTTCATAACTATATGCTCTAGATCATGTAAAATTACTGCCAATTACTCCAGCAAAACTTCCAAATTATTTTCTTGTCCAAGTAAAGTCCAATATGAACCTACACATGCATGTAAGTGTTTCTGTAGTTTCAGATTTTCTATCTCAAGAAGTAGGGGATAAAGTCATAGATGCATCATATATCATTATTAGGCTCGGGGAAAGTGAATTCCAAAAGCAATTAGGCAACAGATTTTATCAGGAAGGTGCCAAGAGCAAAACAAAAGAAAAATACATAAATCATTAGTCCGCAGAAACATCTGAAAGAGAAAACAATATTCTTCCACTATCTAAAGAACTACCCAGCAAGGCACATTTGGTGGGAAGATGCAATGGAGATCCAGGAATTTCCCAGTTACTGACACTGAGCTTAACAGGATTCATTTGAGCAGCTGTATATACTTGCCTTAGCCAAATGCCTTTACTGTACATGAAAATACCAAAAGCTCAGCGAAAATCTAAGCAAAGGTTTCAGTCTAATGGCAGTTCAGTGGCTAAACAGAAGAGTAATATTGACCATAATGACACTAACACAAGGAAGGCCAAGATTGGTATTAAAATGCTCTGAAAGCTCCAAAATCCTATCACTGCTCTGCGTGGGAAACGGCTGCCCCTGGGCAGATCTACAGCATCCTGCAGTGAGTTAAAGGATCGCCTAAATTCAACGCAAAAGGACATTTTGTCCTGATAATCTCGTGCGAGCTTTGACTGCCATCTTTTGATCGTTTTGAAAAGCAATGGAAATTAATCATCATCTCACAAAGGCATCTAGGAATTCTCCACTGCTGCTGGTCTACCGTTCCTGACACACGTTTTTGTTTCATGAAATACACCACTTCAGCCAAAGCATTCATTTGCTAACCTAGAAATACTCTTTCCTCCTCGAGAACTTAGGTGTGTGAAAGAAAGCCTGGAAGTAGCAGAGGACATCTCCTGGCTCAGCAGGGACACAACAGACTTCGTGTCAGGACTAAAGGTTTTCTCATTGATCTTTAGAGACCACTTTAAAAAAGTCAAACCCGAGCTTTCACAGTGCCAGTCCTATCTCCTGCTAATTCAACCTACAAAAGCTAAGCCAAAGCATTTCTAAACCACACAGTGCACATTTACCACTTTCAAGAAGAAAAAAATAACGTAAACGGAAAATGAAAAAAAAAAAAACTCAGGAAAAGCCCACTACCCATCAAAGATATAAAAAACTGGAAGCAGGAGAAAACATCACCGGCAGCTGCACACACAAGGGAGGGAAGCGAGAGCTCCTGCCAAAGCCGCAGCGGTAGCGTGCCTGCAGGCGCCCTGAGCGCTGACAGCGGGCTCCGCCTGGAGCCTCCGGCCGCCAGAGCCTCGTCTCCGGGACACCACCGCTCCTGCCCGCATTTCTGCCCAGGCACCCGTCCACCGGCAGCGCTCGGGGCCAGCATCCCGCCGGGCTGCCCCGTGCCTTCGCCCGGGCTGACTGCCAGCAGCCCCGGGGCGCTCTGCCCCGCACCTCTCCGCCCGCCCGGCCGCACGCCTGCAGCCGGCTCCGACATGCCCGACGCGCGCACACACGCTCCTGCCTTAATCCCGTGTCAGCTTCCAGCCCGGCGCTGCTACCCCAGCCTAAGTGCACTGCGAGGGGCTGCGTGCGTGGTGCGGACAGAGCGGGACACGGGGGTCGGCGCGGGGCGGGCAGGGGACCTCGCTCCTGCCGGGCACACACACACAGACCTTCCCGGGTGGCCGCAGGGTGCTGGGGTCGGTAACGGGACAGCTCCTCCGGCGATGACTTCGGCGGTGCCCGCAGCGGCGAGAGCCGCAGCCGTCGGACCTGGATAAAGGGAGGAGGATAAAGGATGAAGCTCCGGGGGCACCTTGTGGAGGGAGCAGCAAGTAGCAGCAGCGGCGAAGGAGGAGCAGCAGCAGCGGCAACAGTGAGCGCAGAGGAGGCGTCTCGATTACTGTAGCTCCCGATGCGAGGGGTCTGTCTGGGAAGACTTGCCTTCTCCAAGTGGGAAGAGCCTCTTCTCAATCTGCTACTTAATAGAGGGCTGTTCCCAACTCTCAATTTACCCTCGTAAGCGGTTACGAAACTTCAGGGAAGGTGGACTGCTGCCACCGGGTGATATATGCGCTGCTGTGCTCCAGCAAGGAAGGGGATCCACTTCTGGAAACTGGCGCATACCTCCGCGCATTCCTGCGGCATGAGACGGGAGCCGCGGCGGCAGCGCGCCCAGAGGCAGGGGCCCGGCCCGCCGCCCCCTCCCTCCCTCCCCTAGGCTTCCCAAACGGGGAGGACATGGGAGGGCAGTGGAAAAACTGAGTCTCCGGGCAGGCTTCGAGGGACGGCGGCGCAGAGGGTGTCCCCGAGCGGGAGTTTCCACCGCAGGCCCCGTCGCCCCCGCGGAGGACCCGAGGCTGGGCTGATCCTCAGCACAGTCTTGCAGAGAAGTGCGGGCACTCCCGATGGCTCGGCCGGGAGCCTTGAGGGCAAAGGTGATATAATCATTGTGTCACAGTTCAGGTGTGTCTGGCCTCAACGCTATGCAGCCATACATACATTAAACATAAATTAAACATACATTAAATACACAGTGCCCCCGACAGCCCTCTGCCACATGGGTGTTTTACTTGGAGCACAAAGCGCCGCGGGCGCCGGGAGCAGCCTGCGGCGAGGCGGGTCCGGCTGCCCGGGCCGAGGGACGGGGCGCACCGCCGCACCGACCCTCCCTAGGACCCCGCGGAAAATCCGCGCCCGTAAGCCATGTCTGAAATTCTGTGTCTTCCTAAGGAACTTCACCTTCCACAATGGGATAATCCACGAGGGTCTCCCATCACTCTCTCTCGGGAGCCTGTCCGTGTCGCCCGACGTGTCCCGGCCTCTGCAGCGCCCCGTGCCAGAGAGTGACACGGCGGAATGCCCAGGCCCTTCTCTGCCCGAGGGCTCAGACAGAGCATCCCAGGGGGCCCCACGCCCGCAGTGGGGATGCTCCCAAACCCGTAGGGAACGGCACCCCCGGTATCGCTCGCGGATGACACTCCTCCGGGACCCCTCCGGGCTAAAGCAGGGGTTGTCACCGTCCCCTCGGAGCGAGTGCGCAAACTCGGGACGCGGAACAGAGACGGGCGAGGAGCAGGGGTAAACAGGGAGGGGGGAAAGCTGCGGGTTTCTCCCGGCCGCAGCTCCGCTCGTCCCGGAGCCCCAGCGCCACCAGGGCCATCCGTGGTGCCGGAGCGCCCCCCGGTGGCGGCGCCGGGCAGGAGCAGGTCCGACAGCCCGACCGTCCGTCTGTCCGCCTGCCGACGCTGCCGCTGGGCCCCCGGGGACTCCGCGGTGGGGACGAGATGGCAACCAGGGCCGGGAAGGGAGGAGAGAGGGAGAGATGGGGCCATGCCTCAGCGCAGAGCGTGGGACCCCCGCTCGCAGCGGCCGGGGCCGCACTGGGTCCCTTTCGGCTCCGTGCACGACGTGACTGGCAGAGTCATCGGGGGGTTCAAGCAGGGTGGAAGTGACCGATAGCAGAGATTAATATTTTATCAGAGAACCGCTCCCAGGCACTTTTCCGCAGGACTCGGAGATCAAGGACCTGTCGGCAGGAGGACTTGTGTCTCCTGAGCTTCATTTCTGCAACAGACCTGTCATCTGCACAAGAACCCAAATGCTGAAAAGAAATGATAAGCAGAAGACATGCGCTGACATTTCCAGACACTTTGGAAGTGAGTCAGCTCCTCTTTGGGACACGGCACAGTTTCAGCTGTCTGGTATTGATAGAATGCACTTCCCAAAAGCAACATCTCCTCTGCTGATAAAACTCTTGACCTATTAAACCCCCTTGCCCAGCTGTTGAATTAGATTTTCTCTTTTGGCATCATTTTGGCATGGGAAACTGGATTTCTTCTTATCCAGATCTGATATGGAAAAGCAATATTTATAAAATATAATACATTTTTAAAAATTTAGTTCCCTGAATGAACACACCAAGGACACAGGTATAAACATGGGGTGGAAAATAGTTTCAGAAGAATGGACATCAGCGATTACAATGAAATATCCTCCCACAGGAAGGGAATTAATGCAAATGAGGTATTTTTATCACTTGTGCACTACGGCGGTATTTTTTTACAATATACTGTGGATTTTTTTCATCATAAGATAACCAAGATAGTTAATAGTTAAACGCAATTAATGCAAAAAATGAGGCTGGAAGAAAATATGCATTATTCTGAACAAAAGTTAAATCACTCAGAAATACTGTTTTTAAATGTTTATATAATTTTAATATGTACATGTACATGTATTATAATATGTAAAGCTACAAGTGGATTTACATTAGTGGAGACTTTTGAAAGCAAGAGGTCTCTCAGGTCTGCAAGAACCTCACACACCCTCCCTCTCAGACCTAGATGCTGCCAAGGAGAGTATTTGCCCTTCCTGTCAGCTGACCAGCTTTGCTTAATTTCTTTGTGCAAAATAAGATTCAGAGCTGGCAAGAGCAAACAGATTGACTCCAAGGGCAGCAGGATTTTGTTCTTATCCTTAACTCCTTATTCTAACTCTTCTAACCATGAATCTCCTAAGATCATTTATGTGCAAAATACACCAACAAATTGCATTTAGAGTGTGTGCTTCCATGTATCACAGTAATTAAATGGGCTGTTTTTCATCAGGACAGTTGCTATGTACATTCATAGTCTGAGTACATAGTATGTGATGCAGAAGGCATTTCTGAAATGCATAAACATTTACTAACACTCTCCTGTCTGCTTGTTTCTTAGACAAGTGTTAAACACATTAAGACCATTGCACTCCATCCCCACAATTTTCTTTGCTATCTAACCTGAACACACTGAAACGGTGACAGATTTAAATACAAAAATCAACACTTAAATTCATATTTATACTTTTAATAAAACTGTCCATTTCTGGTATAGGTATGTAGTAGTAATATTGCAGGTATCCAGGAATTTCTTAGAAATTTTGAAATGGTTTTGGATCTAGAGTAATTCAGGCAACTTTGTCTTTCTGACACCTCTTTTGTATTTGTTACCTCAAACTGCATTGCCAGGGCAGAATAATACAGGACATTCTGTATTTCAGCACTGTAAACCTTGAATATCATTTCCATGTGGCTATCACACTAGATTTGACCTCTGTGTTGTCCTGACAGTTGGTTGCATCTGCTTTACATATGAATATGGTAAATGTGTTATTCATATGTATATATGGATTATATGCATTTATTTATTATTATATGTTTTGCACAGAGGAAGAATAATAAAAAAAAAAGTTTCAGCTCTTTGAACATCAAACAGTATATAGATTAAGCATTAAGTGTTGTTATACAAGCAAAATTGTGCTGCTGCCAGTGACTTGCAGTCAGTACAGTACATCTGCCCAGGAAATACTTTGCTGGTCAGTCTATCACTGCATCTATCACTACAGTGCCTCTAAATTAAACACTGTCTTTGTACAGTCATTTAAGAGGCCCATTCGGACAGACTTTCCAGTATATTTTTTATTCCCCATTAAATCAGTCATAAGACTAATATTACACAGGATTATATCTGCACTCATAAAATGCAGAAGGACAAGACATACTAAACCACTTCCACCAGGCTCTTCCTTCTATGAGAGATTTCCAGTCAATGGCAGGGGAAAAACTTAGTCTGGTGTTTGTTTATTTGGATAAGTTCGTTTCAGATTTGGTATTCAGAGAGCAGAACTAGTCTGACCTCGCATAATGAAGACTGGCTTCTTATATTAGCACTGTTCAGACAGGACTGCTGCTATCTGAAATCTGCTCATTCAGTGGAACAACTACAGAAGCAGCATCTCTGGAAAGTGTGACAGCCATGAAATAATTATCTGCCTTACCAGGTATGTTTTCTTTAGCAACTATTTATTTCTCTAATTTGTGTAACTGTCTTTTCCCATCATGTAATGGTCTGAAAGTTATTTATTGTGGCTCCAGATAAGTAGAACTGGAAAAGTAAATAAATATTTCAAAAGCAGAGTTATAAATAGAAAGAAGCTGGTATTTAGTGGAGTTTGGGAGTCTGAGAAAGTCCAGTTAATTTGTAGGTAATAATTTAAAAAAATATATATAGATCTTTAATACTAAAATTGGAAAAAATAGATGCAATGATCTTATAGTCCCATATACATATACAAACACACTTTATATTGTAACATTTCTAAATAAAGTTGCTTTCTTTCAAATAAGCTGTTATTTCATGACAGAGTCCTGATCTATTCAGGAAGCATTACTTTATGAAACCCGTACAAATCTTGCTTGATTAAAGAAGACAATAAAATAAATTAACTCAGGACAGTGACTCTGTATATTTTTCAGGTATCACTGTATGTTTTAATGTAATTGTTCCTGTCACAGCAATGGACTAGCCACAAAGAACTGTGAATGCAGATCTCTTCATGTAGCTAAGGGTTCCTTGGTGAAAGAATTATGACTTACTGAGAAAACCCATAATTCTGAAAAATCAAAATATTTTTAGAAATCACTAGCCACTAGCTGCTATTTGCCGAATATTATAGTACAGTGCTCACCGAGTACCTAATTGGATTCAACATCTGCTGAAGGGTTAATAGCCATGGGTTTCTATATATTTGGTATATTTCAACTATTGCAAAGTAATTTATTCCTATGAAGAAGCTCTCCAAATTTACTGGCAAAAAATTCTGAAAAGGCACAGTGCCAAGCTCTGAATAGGAACATTTTGCTAATTCTTCTTAGCACTTCTACATGTTAAAAAAAATCAGTATATATTGGGACAGCAGGGTCTGTGTAGGTGGTAAGCAGTCTTATGGAGAAGATAAGCTTGTGTCTGAATGGGCAAAGTATTCAAAGCTGTTGAAGGTTCAGGTTGCATTAGCTAATGAGTGACCTGATCCTTTTGTTGCAGACAGTGGAATAATTAATGATGGGGGAATTTTAAGACCTTTGTCATTAGGCCAGCTGTTGATGCTGGCCTTCTCTCCCCCACAAACACAAAAAGCATTGAGGATGTGGTGATTCCTCTGACGGAAAAGCAGGTTGGAGGAAAGCTGTCAAGGGGGAATAATCAGCTGCTGCTGCACTCTATCCCAATACGTATCTTTCCAAGAAGGTTTAGAGGATGTAAAGGTCGGCCCCAAATCCTCAGTTCAGCAGGAAAAACATTCAAAACTCTAAGCATTCTGACAAGTGAATCTGATGCAAATGCACAGAACCATAGTAAATGAGGCTGGAAAAGATCCCTAGAGGCCATTTAGTTCATGACCTGCTATTTCAAGTACCCCAGGACTTCAAAGAGAAATTCTCCATACCATAGTTAGTACTAACAGCATACTTTGGGGAGCTGTTTTGTAGCAGCTGACAATAGATAATAACTTGTTTTAGGTGACTTGCAAGTTGTCCAGAATATGACTATGAGCACAGCTGTCAGAAATAAAAAAATACGACTACACGAGAAGAGCTTGTATCTTTGGATCAGAGAATCATCAAATGGTATGGGTTGGAAAGGACCTTAAGAATCATCAAGTTTCAACCCTTTTGACTCCACAAAAATAACCTTGGTTTATTGTGAAAAATTGCTTGCTTAACTGGCATGTCTGCAAACTCTCAGACAGAGAGCAAAGAAGCCAGACTGGGAGAATCCTTCTTGTATGTGACTGTCAGAGGTGCAGATCCCACCAATCTTGCTAAAACCCCTTTTGCTGTTTCAGTATGTCGGTATACAATAGTCACGTGATTTTTTTTTACCATTTCCAAACTTCATGGGAAATGGATTCCATGGTCACCACCATCCCTGCTCCCCACTCCCCCCAGCTTCTCAATCTCTTATTCAAACTGGCAGGCTGTGGCATTCATAACAGCTTTTTCCTCTGCAAAAGATAGAGCACCAGGGACAAAAGTTGGGCTGCAACAGGCCTAAGGAGCTGGATAGCCTAAATTATATGTACTTTACTAGGACCTATCATCTGGGGCTCTCATCTGCATGTCCCCTATCGCAGATATTGATGGATACTTGGAAACTTTGAGGGTTTGTGAAAAAAGAGTCATGCAAGAGTTTAACTCACAGGCATTAAAAGCACAGCCTAGGTATCATCTGTCACAACATTTATGAACTCCTCACGAGCCAGCTTTGAAAAAGAAACCTGTTTCTTTTGCAGAAGTCATCATTGGCAAGTGACTAAGAAGGAAAATGCATGAACCAAAACAATGCAGATCTAAATCAGTATTTCTTAATGCAGCCTTGTGTCTGCTGCTTCCCAATGTGTTGAATACAGACAGTTCCAAATGCCAGAACACAAGATTTATTTGGATTATAAATAGATGTTGCCCTGTGCTTCAGTATCAGAAGCACTCTGTTGTGTAAATAGAAAACTGTTGGCTTTTGTTTCTACTTTTAAAGGTTACTTGAAAGCTTCCATGTACTCTTTGCTGACAGCCTTTTTCACCTGTTGGAGTTGAGTCTCTCTCCTGGGTATCAACACCTCTACAGCCTGCTGAGAGGCTTCACTTGAAGCTGTTAAAATGTCTCCTCTCATATGCCCTTTCCTCCGATCTCTTGGATGCTCTCCAGCTGGCCTTGCTACTCTGTTAGCTTTTAGTCAGCCCAGTTTAGTGAATGTCTTGGGTTTGGCATTGTCTTGATTTCTGCATGTATTTTTTAGCTGAAGAAATGTGTTTGCTACTAGCTCCAATTTGTTTATCAAAAATTAAAAAAAAATAAACTAATTAATTTGTCTGCTTAGGATTTTAAAACAAATAGGCTTTTGGTAAATCTGACCTGTTGCTCCTTTACCCTCTGCCCAGTGCCCTTTGAAATGTAATTAGGGGATTTCCTGTTTAAGGCACATCACAATATGGGGCTTTACTACATCATGATCTTCTTCCACAGTTAAGAGCAGCTGCTGCAATATGAGGTCCCTTTATGCCAGGAGTAGCTGTTGGGACCTTATTTTCTAATAAAAGCTCCAGTGTCTGTTTCTCTAACCTCCAGAGTGGTTGAGAGGGCAGACAGGGGACGTGCACTCCTTGACAGATGCCCCACCTCTGTAGCTTTGTTCTTTTGGGACATTGGCTGTGCCCACTGCTTTTTCCTGCATGGTCACCTCAGGTGGCATTTGGCTCTGGGTTATGACACATTAGTTGCCTGCATATGAGCCCAGCATCTAAATTTCTGTGGTGGATGATGAAGACCTGAGTTACTGAACTCAGCAGTGCCTGAGCAGTTTGGCCACCCACTATCCATGGGGTTTAGATCTGTTGTTGTCACAGTGGGCTCTAGAGCCATCTGAATGCTCTGCAGCATCAGAGATCTCTTGTGGAGCTGTCAGCTACAGACAAGGACCCACATATGCTGACACATCTCAAACTGTTCTGGACCACCCAGGAGGCAGAGGCATGGCCTCTGTGCAGTTGAGGCACTGGATCAAGCACTTTTACTTGTCATCTCTGGTACTTTAGCCAGTGAAGTCTTCTGCTGGTGCAAAGCTTTGTAGTCTGCTCATGTAAATATCTATTTACCAGGAACCAGAATAAGATCAGTAAATGGGCCTGGAGCTAATCAAAAGATGTGGTTTTCAGGTCCTACTCATCTGTTTTTCTGCTTTTGGGTCTCAGACCCAAACAGAGAGGTACAGATTGAGACAGGTATTCCTGCCTAACTCTGTAAAACACATCATATACGGAATACCCAGAGTGTTGAGGTCTATCCTGCACCACACCCATTTTGCTACTTTCTTTCAGAAACTGCATTTACATCCCACAATTAATTAAACTGGGGAAACCAAAAGTTTCTTTTCCCAGAAATCTGTTCATAAATTTGAGCACTATTTCCAGAAATAATAACATCTTTCCCTGTTGTAAGACATTTTTCTATTTTATTATTTTACTAGAAGAGAATTTCTTGGTATTACTTTTCTGAAAAATCAAGCTATTTATGTAAATGTCAGAGTATGGATTTAGCAGTCTAAGTTTACGTACTTCTTTCTGAATATCTCAGCCAAAGGGAGGTGGGCTAACATCCTGTGCACTGCATTGCAGCTCTGGGGCACAGTGATCCCAGTGCAATGCTCCACACGGAGGACTTATTAGCACACCACACTATATTTAGCAAAATGTGCCCACTGCTCCTAAGAGATGACTGAATAAACCTTGATAACACAGTTGGCCTGACTCCTGTGGGACTTGTAACTGCCCACTGAGCAATAGAGATCATTATAATGTTTTAATTATATAATTCCCTTTTGCATAGTGCTGTGATAGATAAGATTGAGTGTGTCAGCCTTTCCATTATAAACTTCAGGGCCCAGAACATTAGTCATCCAGAGTAAGTGCTCATGTTGAGATGAAACAATGTAGAACCATTTTTATATTACATAAACATATATAACTCAATTATTATTATGAACACGTTAGTAACTTAAAGGTCCTGATAGAATCACAAGCTTCTCTTTGGAACCCTGTAGGAACAGAAGCCACTCACAGTTATTTGGAGAAAACTGTCTCAATACCTGCAATAAAGTCTAACAGCACTGAATCTCCCTCTCTCTCTTTATTCCCAAAAGCATCTGCGAATATCTATGAATCATGTACAGTCGCAATGATGAGGATCACACCATAAGATTTGCATAGAAACTCTTACAAGAATCTTAATCTGTAATAAGGAACATTTTGGAAAGATCATGTACTTCGGATCCTGCACAGCCCAGATTTCTTGGCTAAAAGGGAAAACTTCCATGGAAAAAATAAGACAGCCATCTAAAAGTATTTAATTTTTTTCTGCTGTTTCAGATATTGTTAAAACTGGACTATGTCTCTTTGGGCCTGAAAAGTCCTCTACAAAATGTTTAACTCAATTAGTACATTTTAAGTATCTCCAGTGAGCATCTTACTGTTCCTTTCAAGGAAAACATTCTCCTGCTGCTCCTGGTGAAATCACAAAGAACTGTATCTCTAGGTGAGCTTCACAGGCAACCTCCAGAGAGCTATTCCACAATATATCTCTAAGATAAAGGATACCATTGTATTAGATTGACTTATCACAAGACACTCTACTTCTCTCTTATTTTACAACTCTGTTAGCAGTCAAACATGTAGTTCACAGAGGAAAGTTCTTATGCTGAAATATGCTTTTAAAGCAATACTGTGATCTTGTTCATTTTATACTTAGTTTGCAACAATTCCCTTTAGGAAACTTTAACTTAGAAAACTAAAACTCCAAGCCTCCTGTGGTCTTTCTTATTGTAACTCCTTCCATGTTCTGATATACATAAAGCTTAAATATTACTGAATCTGACCTCATCATCACTTTCCAACTTATTTCCATGCCCACCAGACAGCAGAGACTCAACAAGGCAAGGGACAGACATTTTCATGAATGAAAATACTAAAGTGGGTTAATATAATAATAAAATAATAAAATACCATAGAGGCAGAAGGAAGATGACACCTTATAAACCAGACTGAAGAGACAAGAGATCCTTATGTTTCAGAAAGTTCAGACTTGTGGATTGGGAACTCAAAGAAAGAAACACATAAGCAAAGGACAAATTCATCTCTCTTTGGCAGTTTTCTCTAGGAATCAGCAGACTATATGCTATGGGAGTGAATGTTTTGAGAACTTAGTGAGATGTATACAGATACTGGTTTTCTCTGAGGATCTAAGCTCAGAACTGACTGACTAGGGACTCAGTGGGATAACCCCTTCCCTCAAGTACCTCTCATACCCCCTGAGAATGAATTTGGCTTGTCACAACATTAATAAACAGGAATCCCAGCCAATGACCACCTTTGATGAGGATACATATTTCTGAGGAAATAGGTACAAGTGTGCTTTTAGCTTTAGATCTGTTTTGGGGAAGGCTGTGATCAGTTAGTCTAATAGAAAACCTGTGGATAAAAAAAACAACTCTTCAAGAATACTGAGGCAAGACTGAGTTAGAAGACTTGGATATAGGCTGGACTTCATGATCTCAAAAGTCTTTTCCAGCCTAGTTAATTCTGTGATTCTGTAAATACCTACATTTAGAAAAACTACAGTTCAGCCAAGAGATTCTCCTCAGGTGGTGTTTCTGGATAAGCCTTTATTTTTACAGCAGAATTGACTTGAGTACTGAAAAAATAAGAGGAAAGGCTCAGGCAGGTTAGATTAGAGAAGGTAGTGTTATTGCTAAAAGGAACTTCTTAAAAAAATAATCATACAAGCATGCACATGAAAAGATACATTAATTCTGACTTACTCATCCCCTAAATACCTTATTTAGGGTCAAGTCAGGTTGATCAGATTGATTTTGCTTCTGAAAGTCTGATTCACCCTAGCAACTGTGAAGGTTAACCTCCAGCTCTGATATTTAAAAGAATTAAGAAAGAATGGGAGAGTAAGGAACAACAGCATAGTATGAAAAAAAAGCCAAAAATATCCCAACATTCATCATGCTTTCTCATAGTTTAGAACAGTGACAGCTAAGGTGAGCAACATTAGAAAAGTGGTATTTTTACTCTGGTATCTGGAAAAAGAAAACAAAGTACAATGAACATCATATACTTAGAGATATCCCTGAGTTTGTTTCTTTTTTAACTTCTAAGAGTTTCTGAACTTTTTCATGGTGTCTTTTAGGAAGTCAATGCTGTGTTATTGTGGTTTCATTAGTACTCAGACTTTTACTGGGGAAATTTTTGTTTGTGTCAAGCTAATTGGATTTTTACATGTATTCAGCAGCCAACAAAATGTAGCCCAGGGCACCATTCTAGGAGTTGATACTCTGAGCTACCTTCCAAATGGAGAAAGTAAAACATGGTCTGTACATCTGGAGTCTCGGAAAGGATTGTGGACCTGGAACTGCAGTACTGAGGATTTAATTTTATGGTTAGTCTGATTATTATTTGAATATTAATTTCTCTTACAGTAGAAAGAAGAATTTTTTGGTTTTCATTTTGACAAAGCTGGCACACTTCTAAGCTGAGGGTGTTAACTGCTAGAAGCCCATGACTTCATATCAGTGACCACTTTATTCCTTTATAGTTACAACATTTTTCACATTAGCAAGGAGTAATGGAAGTTGCTTATTTTATTTTCTGCTACTCATATAATACCCATAGGGAGGTTGAAGTTAAGATCTTCAGACATTTCAGCAATAGAGAAGATACATAGCTCTCTTTTTGTATTTTCCTAGAGATAGTACAGGCAATACAGGCACCCAGTTTACCTCTCGCAGTTTGCGATGTGGTTGAGCCTGCAATAAAATACATGTATAGACTGCACAGCAGATGGGAAGTTCCCTGCTAGTGCTGTAAAGCAGTCCCATAAAAAGGTGCTGAGCAGCTGACCGTGGGTTTTGTTTGGCTTCCTCCTGCTCCTGCAGCAGCAGAGCTCCCGGAGTGCTGGCAGCCCCGCGGATCGCGGACGCCTCCCTGTGAGCCCTGGCAATGCCACCGCTCTCCCTCCTGCTCCAGCTGCACGCTCCAGGGACTTGTCTCGGGGTTACTGGACCCAACTCTGCCAGAACAAGTTTTTGCCGTTTGATATTCATTTAAAGAACATTTCAAGGCTCCGACAATAAACAGTGATTGCTCTGTAGGATGAAGGCTTTTCCTAGCTTGCATTTTACCCCCTGTTCTCTTCCAACAGGGCTGCTACCAGCCACACAGCTCACAGACGGCTGTGGATCCCAGGATGTTGGACTCAGAGACACAGCTCAGAGCAAAAACAAGAACAGCTGCACAGTCTGCTTTGGTTGTACACACAAACATGCATTTACTGCCTAGCTCATCACAGGATTTCTATAATTTGGAGTATTTGAACAATTACTCTTTTCAAAGTTCTTCATAATCCCTGTGGGCAGGAAAAGATGTGGGTTTTTAAAACATGTTGATCTTTCCTTATGCTGCCTTCCAGATGCCCATCACTTGGTCCACATCTTGAGGGTAACCCTGTCATGTGATGGCAGCAGAAGCCTTATCAGCATTGCACAGAGCAGAGTGATTGCTTCAGATTCTGTGTAGTATAGTTCACTGTGCCATGAGGTTCCTCTTCTTTGTAGGCATCAATGTTCATCCCCACTTCCCAAACCTTTTTCCAACAAACCCACCCAGGTATTTCTTATTAGTTTAGTCATGCAGTTGGCCAAAGCCACCTGTGCAGAGAAGCTACCACTGAGGGGTATTCCCCCAGTCACCTTTTCTTAAAGAGTTTTAGTTCTACTAGAGAGAGTCCTGAGTACACTTGTTTTTCTCTTCCAGTTTGCCTCAAGTTTAACAAGCATACTCTGGTTCTCAAGGATAGCAACAAAAAATTGGAAACAAACTTAATCCACAAGAGGCTTAAAATAGCACTATAGTGGGAGGCCAGATTTTTGAGCTTGTTTTCACATTTTGAAAATTCCACTGTTTCCTTGAAAAGAGAAACAAAAGGATTACTTTGATGAAACTGGGGGTTTTTAGAAGCCCTATTTGTTACAGAGTCAATACCACACTTTGGGCATAATAACCCGCAAGAAACAACCTGACAGGCAAGTTTAAAAGGCACAAATTCTGTTAAGAATGTAAAACTGAGCTAGGGATGCACAGCTTCGTGTTTCCATTATGATTTTTCCCAATAATTGCAATAATCTAGCTAATAAGAGCCATCACAGTACCTTAAAAGTGATGCTTATGCCCTGTGTTGTCCTTCAGAGACATGGCGTGAAGTCCCCCACGAGGCCCAGGGCTGGTGAATGTGAGGTTGCTCCTGTCTGTCTACAGACTCATCCACTCAGTCCTCCTGGTTGAGTGGCCAGCAACAGACCCCAACCACAACGTCACCTGTCCCTGTCCCCCGCTTTAATCCTGACCCAAAAGCTCCCCAACAACTCCTCCATGCACCCTGGCCGGTCACTGACACAGAGAGCAGCACCTCCTCTTCCCTTGCCAGTCCTTCCATCCCAGCACTCCAGCTGTAGGAGCCACCATCCATCACTTCTCTGTGATGCCACTGAGGCGTGCAGGTACGAGCACGTCTCTAACTCCTCCTGTTCATTCCCTAGGCTGCGTGCATTCCCACAGAGGCACTGTTGTGTCCCTGATGAGACAGACTTCCCGGCTGGAATGTCTGTGAGTCCTTTGTGCTGCTCTGCAGGTGCTCCTGCTGACCTGTGACCCCTTTCCTGGCTCTGGACAGCTATGGCTGGCACTGGCATCAAACTGAGGTGAGGAGTGGGATGGACTGAGCCTCTTCTCTGCCGGCAACCTTAGTAAAGCCCCTTGGCAACCCTACGACCAAAAATGCTCACACACATAAATGATGATACAGCCCAGACACTCACACCACATAAAAACTGCTTTATTGATTGCAGTTTACATGTTACAATCAACATATGATTCCAATCATTAGGCCAGCTGCTTATAATAAGCTGCCACCACAGTCACATGGGAACTTGGACAAAGAGATGTTAGTTGCTGAGGCATCCTCAAATGGAATCAGTTTGGCTTCTTGGGCATTGAAGAGACAAGCAGATAATAAACAGCATACATTGTTCCTGAATTAAGAGACAGAAAAGATATTTTCAGATTAGCATACAGAATTCCTTTCAAGTCGGTTTTCCAGTTTGTTCCAGAAGAAATACTGACAATAAGCATCTGCAATTCACATAAAATACATTCCCACAGCCACGTCTCAATTTTTTTTGGTAATTCCTATTTTAGAGAAAAAAACATACATTTCCATAGGCTGCACAAAAAGAAAGACACAGAAAAAAAAAATGGGGAGAGGCATGTCTGTGAAACCTACACAATCAAGAAGTCAATGTTACTCATTCTTAAAGCAGCTGAACTGAAAATCTTTTGATCAATACATTTAAATTAGAGGCTATTGCAAAATTAGGTAACAATCAACATAAAGGTTAAATATATCCAATATTATGAACCTTGGTTATAATTCTGCTAGTTTTCACAGCACATGAAAACTCAGTACACTGAGTATCACCTATCACTAAGAGGAGTCAGGCTAGTGTGAAAACTGGTTCATATATGTGCTATAATTACATTGTACTCCTTTGCAGAATAGATGAAGTAGTTCTGTTTTTCTCTAACACCATACATTAAAGCTGAAGGAGTATTCAGACCACAGTACTTAGTCTGGGAAAAAGCCATATGAAAATCTAAACCTGGAAAAAGCACAAATGAATACACAGTATGTCCAAATGTGGTTTCTTCTTCTCTACATAAACTTTGCATGTTATAAAGAACAGACTGAAGACACTGCGTAATTATTTTACAGAGCAAACACCATCTGTTTTGGACACTGCACCAAAGAAAAAATATTTTAATGCTAGTGCACTGGAAATTGTACCAAAGCATAAATATTTCAGTATTAGCCTTACCAAGCATTGTGAGACCTGCAGTGGTTCTGTACAACAGAGAATCTTTTGCCCCGCCTTTAAGATGCACTGGGAGGCCATTATCCTCCTAATGGAAACAAGTGACAAAAATAAACTATTTATATGCAGTTCTGCAATATTGTGTTACTATAACTACAATTACCCAGCGGAAGAATTACTACCCCACATTATCTTTCTGACTCCCAAAAGACACTGAACCTTATTTAGACCCCACTCTGTCTTGAAAGCTTTCATTCTGGGATCAGGTGATGACTCACTAGGGGAGTACAATAAATCATGTGCACAGTTCATAACTGAAGCAGTGACTGGCAGATGCCTGAACACTTCTGACACCAGCCAGACCCCTCGGGTGCACGGGATGTGATTACCATCCCTAGAAACTATCCATCCATCTCCAGTATAGTCGAACCCTGATACAGGGAGCAACAGGGGTAGGAGTCTGTATTGTCATTTGGTGGCATACAGGAAATTGTTTTGCTCCACCCAAAGTAAAACTAAGCAGCAGATCCACATGATCTTTACCCCTGTCAGTAAGATCACACTGCTTTGGACTTCAAGCCAGCCTTCAGTGCTGGTGACCTGCAACCTACTCCAGCTTAACTTTCTGTCCCGCAAGAAAGGAATGAAAGCAGGAAGAGATATGCCTAGAGATCTCTGCCAGCAGAAACTGAACCTCTGACCCCCTCCCATCACCTACATCATCCTCCCATTTCCTTCCCTTGGCTCACAATGAACACCATGCTCCTTAGTCAACTGTCTCAACAAGACTGGCTTTCTCTTTCAGGGAAAAGGAAAGCAATAAGACACTAAAACTACTTAGGTGGGGCTTCTAAAGTGGGTCCCTTTCACAGATCTGAAGGCCAGTTTATCCTCAGTATGAAGCTACAGCTCCAGGTTGTGACTCACAGCTGGGATTACTCTCTTTGAGTGTTCTCTGCTTTTACTACTTTGCTCAGAGGCCCTATCAGGAAAAGAGTAATTCAGAAATAACTTTTAAAGATCCAGTAATTTTCAAGGAATGAATCCAATCACTTAAGACCTTTATAGTTTTCATAACAGAGAATAATACCATATCTTAATTAAAAATTATGGTGCTCATCTATGAGTTATAGAAAGAGATATAAGATTTCAGGTTTACTTTTTCACTGTATTTCTGTCTTCTCACTCTTTTTCTCTATTTGATCTTTGGAAATATTCCCCCATATCAACTCATTTCAGAGTACCATGCCTAATACTTACGAGAAACTCTGGCACAAATCATTTCATGGGGTAAAAAAACCCCTAAAGAGTCAGCAAGTCAAGTATGCATATAAAAATACTCAACCTCTGCAGAAAATAACTGCTAATGGCAAACGCTCTAGTCATGCAACTGATTTTGAGAGCTCTCTTCGGATGTAAAGGGGAGCCTGACCAGCTCTTTAGAAAAAAATCATGCAGTTACAATCTAAAACCTTGTTAATCTACTAACATTACTCAACTCACTCATTACCTGAAAAAGCTTCTGACTCTCAGAAACCCTGTTTTCAAGCTGCCTGCGTGAAGCAGTGCTTATAGTCCTCTGGGAAACCTGGCGGAGAGCCTGAAATAAAAGATAAGCAGTGTTTTAATAACAGTGACATTTTACAGCTCTGTCCACACTGGGTAGAAACTGCTTCTTTGAAAAGAAAGAAGTGAGACAGCAAAAAAATGGCTTTTAAAAACAAACAAACAAACACACAAAACTTCACCAAAACATGCTAATTTTGAATTCAGTAAAATTTTCAACAAACTTTGTAAAGGACTGCTTGACTAGCTACCTGAAAAGGAAAAACTAGGGAAAATTTCTTTCAGTAAGATACAACAGTTTTACAGATCTGCAGCATAACCTTCAGGTTCCCTTTCAGGGGAAATCTTGGCCTCTGCCCCTTAGACCTCAGTTTTAGGCACCACTTTCTGTGTCAGGGACAATAAAAATATTATTGTACCTAGCAAAAGGGAGAATAATAATTTAAACAAGTGTGTTTGTGTCCTGTCACTGCTGCAGTTCACCTCCGAGCCACCAGCACAGGAGACAACCTTCACAGTGCTAAGGAGGCACATCCTGCCACAGACACAGTTTAAATCACCCTGCTGTGTCCTGAGCTGGAATCTGTTCCCCTAGACTGATCATACAGGGTAGCCTACCAAAATCAATGACCTATATATACAATTCTTTAATCTGCCTTCGCTAAAATGCAATGTCTCAAAAGCGCAGTAGCCCTAAGCTGCTAGCGGCCTCGGCCTCCTCCAAGCAACATTGACAACACATCGTTCCCACACAATTAACACCGCTAAAAACGCAGCCACGGGGCGAGCAAACATACAAGTGATGCTGTTCCAAGGAACGGGACAAGGCATCTTCTGTCCCTACCCACCCCAAATAAACATGCTATAAAATGTATCTCCTTAAAGACGAGCTAAGCATACCCGAGCCCCCTGACTCAATCTCATCCTCTCAAGTCCCTGAAGCTCAGCACTACGAGCAGCGAGCGGGCCCCTAAGACCTTGCGCCGACCCCCGCAGGTCGCTCCGCAGCGCCCGGCAGGGACGGCGGCCAGCGCGGCCGAGCCCCGCAGCCGGGCGGGCACCCGGAACGAGCCCCACACACCGCCGGCGGCAGCGGGCCGCTCTCCCCGGGCCTCACCAGCACGTTCCGCCACATCGCGGCTCTTGGTCCTGTCACCTCCCGCCGGCAACAAGGGCAGCGGAAGGGGAAGCGGCTCCCCCGCCCACGGCGGACGCACCACAGAGGGAGCGGCCCGGAGCGCCGCCGCAGAGCGCACAGCGCCCCCCGCCAGTCCTCCCGGCCCCGCCTGGCTGCGGCAGCACGGCGGGGCTGGGCTGGGGATGGGCCTGGGAGCCCCGGGCTGGGATCCCGGCACTGGGATAGAGGAGCGGTGACCTCTCAGAAGACGCAGGGCCGGCAGCGGCTGAGACACGCCTAGAGCGTTCGTTTCCTCATGCCACACAGCCCCGGCGGGGAAGCTGCTGCCATGACCTTCTGTGGTTGCCGGCTGCCTCCCTGCGCCTTCAGAGGGCGCTTTGGGAAATCCATGAAACGTCCTCCCGAGCTCCTACGTTCAGAATTTTAAATCTCCTTTCGTTGAAAAGTTTAATATCTGCAGTGGGCGGGATGCGTGTCCTGGCAGAGCAGCGCCCTGGGTCGCGCTGTTCGTACGGACTCGCTGGACATCTGCAGGGCCGCCACTTCAGGCCAGGACACCGAGCGAGGCAGAGCCTGGGTCCCACTCAGGCCAGGGGGTCTGGCACCCCTGGGTGGATGTGGCATCCCTTGTGGAGCCACCACACTCAGAAAACCCCGAACTACCCTTTGTAGTACCTGCCCACTGCATCTGCGTGTGGAAATAAAAAACAAGCCCAACTTCAGCTTCGTGTTTCACGATGTATAATTACATAGAGTGAAGCAATGCCGGAAGTGTATGAAACAAACCTGTTTGATTCTCAAAGACGAATCATTTGCCCTTCAAGAAACTGCTCTGAGAAGTCTGTATTTTTTCTGCATTGCAGAGCTAACCCGTAATTGCATCTTCTCATGCTTCAACCTTATGCTGAAATACAATGCTGTCGGGAATGCTCTTTCCTGGCTTTGCTGCAGTTTAAGTGCACTTGGTTTTTGGCATTACAATGCTTTTGCACTGGTGCCAAACCTCACGATGAACAACGTGTGTCAAACAGGGCAAATCAGTGCTCAATTCAGTATGAAAATAACAAGGATCGTATTTCAAAGCACTACACTTCTCAATCTGATGAGCTGTCCCAGAAATAAACTAAAAATGCAATGATGAAGTATAGGTATAGCCTTAGCCATGCAGAATATTAAAAATGGAATTTAGAAAGCACCATCATGGACAAATAGGTGCTTTAAGAAAGGAGGAAACTGGATGCATTATTTAACAAATGGTTTTCAAACATTCAAGCAGTGCTATCACAGAATAACACCTAAAAATACATTACTACCATTCCAAGACAGATTTCCATTCATTCCTCTTGCAATCCTACGAGTGCATACAATATTTTATTCTGATATTCATACACTCAGTTGCATTGAGATACTGGCAAAAGGATCATAATTCATAGAGAAATTATTTTTCCTAATTTCTGCTGTGTGGGCTACTTGCTGATATGTCTCAGTGTAAACTTTAGGGATAATTTCTGCAAAAATACACTTTACAACAAGGCCATACTTAAGGACTGGCATGTGAGTTACCGAGCCATCAAAGCTACATGATACCTGCTCAGAGCAAGCACAGCTGGTCTCTTCAGTGTTCACCAATTCGTGAAAACTTGAGGGAATGAGAAATGGCAACTTGCTGCTTTAAGATGAAGATATTTAATGAGAAACACACGGTTTCTTCCTAACTGAACAGAGCAACTCTTGAATGTGTTGCATTGTATAACAAAACTGTTTATCAAAAGTCATTGTTGAACAGTTCTGTTTAAGCCAGAAACAAAGTAGGGCTGTTAATCTAGTGTTTAAAAGCGTTCGTCACAAAAGTGTTCTACCTCTTCAGCCCGTAATACAGCGGTATATAAATCCTGCTAGAGATATGACACATAAAATTAGGCCTCAGTAGGCAACCCTAGAGACAATCATATTTTCCTTTCTTCCAAGAACATCACAGTCCAGTCCTTCCATTTTCATAACAGAACTAATGATGTTATTAATTACATTCTTCACCTCTAACACTAAGCAACTCACCATTGTATTTTGCAAAATTTGGGAACAGTACTCAGGTAAAAATTCAATTAAATTTGCACATAACTCTGGTATTCCCTTTGCTCAAATTGTTTATTTTACGTGATCTTTATCCAGGATCCAGTGAGAAAGATCTGCACATACTTCAATTTATACTTTTTAAAAAACTTCTTGAGCTTTCTTAATGGTTGACTTATACTTTTATTCCTCTTTGTTTCATCCCTATCATAAAATGAGAGATAATCTTCCAACTTTCAGACTTTGTAGCAGCAGTTGATATACCTCAAGTGGACAGTATCACTTTCAAGCAGAGTCTGAGGATGTTCAGAATGGGAGGCTTATGGGGAGGTACATTCTTATTTGAGACTCAGGTCATGTAAAGACCAGCTAATTTTTATCAGGCCATTTCGTAATGGTCATCAGTCTTAACTGAAACTGTCAAATAAGATTAGACTTCACATGTAGGCACAGAAGGCAATATTGAACATTCTGTGAGCTAGAAGGGAAGGAATTTTTACATGAAAACACTCCTGGTGCTCTGAGGAAAAATTAATATTACTAAATAAAAAAACAAAATCCCCAAACTTTTCACAATTAGGCTTTCTGAAAATAAATCTCAGAGTCTATTTTTACACTGCCAGATGCAGTCTCTTCCATAAACTGGCTACATTGCTAGGAATAATGCAAGAATAAAATTCACTTAGATTTTCATTGTTTTTTCTTCTCCTTTGAAAGACAGCATTTTGGGCAGATTGTTCAATACAGACAAGCCTTTTATATGTGGAACATTTCGGGGTATTGGAGAGATTTTATGTTAAGTTATTGAATTAAAAAAAACCCCAACTTATGTAATACCAAGCGTAGATCACATTTTCAGGAAAGATCAGAAACCACTGTCTTGTCACAGGAACCCTGAAGATCAGATTACTCTGTGTTTATGCAATGTTCTTTGTATTCAGCAGTTGTATTCCAGTAACTTACTTCTTTTTTTCATTTACTGTAGGTGCCTGATTTAGACTTATTCCACTTTTTTCACTAATCAATCTCTTCAACTCAGTCTAACTGTTCTTTTCCCACTGCAAGTGAGGCATGTGAGAGAAGGGTGCAGTAGTATTTCCTGGGAATCCAATCCAACCAGCCTTTCTCACTGCTCCATTTGCAGATGGTTACTTGACCTACACTGTCATGGCCTTTCCTCCCTCAGAAATTTCTATTAAAAAAAGTCAAAACTTGTATCCTTCAAGGTTTGCTATTCATAATTAATCCCTGAAAGATTCCAAGGATCTCCATTGTTATCAACATGACATCCAGACAAATGAGCAAATGAGTGAAGGAAGAGTTTACAAATTTGACCAATATTTTAAACTCTTAAAAGCATTTTAAGCTCCATGGGCACACTATCCCATGTATTATTTACTGCTAAAGGCTCTCAGAGAACCCACTTAACTGCAACAAAAACCAGATGGCAATTCTCACCCTGGTGCACTTCATTGAGATTGAAGATACATTGGCAACTATAGTCAGTAAAAAAAAAAGTAAGGCATTGAAAAATATTACAAGGTGAAGACAGAAAAATACTTCCTTTTTAATTTTAAGCACAGCCCAAAAAGCAGCCTTTCCCACTTGGAAAAAACAGGAATTATGAATGACACAGAATATATCTGCATTTCAAGTGACAAAGTTTAAAAATCAAAACATTTTAACAACCACTAATTGTGACACATCTCCTTGCTCATTTACTCTATCTTGGACTAGCTGAAGCCAGTTTAACACGTTCTGCAAGTTTTTGAGGGTACATTACCCTTATTCTGTAACTCCAGCAACATGAGCAACACTGTAAATAAAATCTTAAAAGGTACTATTTGAAAGCCGTGGCTGTACTATGCAAATAAATTATTATATGGAGGTACACAGAGCTAGCACACTGGAAATGCTTCCTCATTCCAGTTTATCCTGACTTACATATTTCAACTCTTAGGCTACACAAGGTATTAAGTAAAACCAGCCATGTGATTATGTGATAAATTAATAGTTTTCTTTAAAGTTGCCTGCAGATTAAGCTACGGGACCATGCATTTTTAAATAAATATGCAATCCCAGAAATACAACTCATTTAAAACTGCATTTACACTTAATGATGTCTTTTCATCCAGATAAAAATAAATGTATGTTCAAGAACAAAACCAAATCTCTTACTAAATAGTTTGCAGAATTTATTAGGTCTTTTTTAATATACTCCATACTTTATCAAGCTAGTTGCATATAAAGTGATCTCCACCATATACATTACAGTTTATGTGCATCATCTAAAAAAAAAGTCACCAAAAAGTAGTATTTTACAGGTTGCAGTTAACTTTTAATTAACCTAAAGGTGAATCCTTCTGTAATGTAAGACACTAAGCTGCACATTGTGTCTAACTGCAGTATTTAAATTATGTTTCACAGCAAGCTAAACCTGCATTTCAGGGAAAAATGTCACTGCCATCTGAACTTCTGAACTTCTGTAGTTTAATTCCTTAACATTGCAAAAATTAATGTGGTGTTCACTCCAAATGAGGAAAAAGTATACAATTCCCTTAAAACAAAGCCTGCTCAGAATACATATGCTTTAAAAAATTAGGAAACTCCTCCAAGTAAAAGGAATTCATCCCTATGTATGAATGGAAAAAAACCTTTAAAGTTCTTGATTAACACTTGGTGCTGCTCATAAAAAGCAAAACCAGCAAAAAGTGAATTAGTATTGGATATGACTTACAGCAAAGAAAACTAGAAAAATATTATACCTGCAACAAGCATGTCCCAATTTAGATCAATCTGTTAAAGGGTCTCACACAGATAATTAACAAATAGGTTTTCTGGTATTTTCATAGAATGCTCATTTACTGGCCAGGCACATATATTGTAAATATACAAAGAATCCAGAGTGCTGAAGTTTACAGAGCACTTAAAGGATTTAATATAACAGAGGTGGGTAGGACACAGGAAAAATATTTAACAACTTGTATAAATATATTAAAATCTCAGCAAGAAATGTAGGAGCCCATGCACACAAGACAGTAAATCGAAGAAAACATTTAAGACTTGACTTCTTCCAAAAGCACTGACACCTGAATTCTGGAAAGTCAACAATTTAGAGCATCTTATAACCATCTTTCTCCACACAATCTAAAAATACTGAATCATACCGACATGACATAGCACATGAACAAGCAGCAGATGCATCAAGGGAACAGGAGCTATATGCATCATGTGGCCTGTCCAGTTAGAGGCAAACATCAGAAAAATTGTTCTGACATAGGCTGAGATACAATCAATAGAGCTAATTGTATACCCGTCATTTTCAAGAGTTAATCCACAGTATGGGAAAGGGGAGCTTTAGGTAAAAATTATGCACCCAGTCTCAGAAATGACAGAAGCAGAGATTTGTCTTTCAAAAACTGGGTCCATTCTGGACTGGCCTTGATGCACATGCAGTACAGTTATTTTCAGAATGCAAGATTAATTGGGAATGTCTGCACTCGTGTTTCGATTGCCGTATTTGTGATGAATGAACAGCAACACCACTCCTAAGAAGAAGCATATGGACCCAACAGTAATATAAGCAATTCCCAGGAAGGGATTTTTGCCTCCCATCCACGAGATGGTGCTCAGGATCATCCTTTTTCGTCCATCAAAACTGTGAACAGGATAATCTGAAAAACATTTAGGAAAACAAGAAGCAAGTATCCAAACCCAGCTTGAAGTGGGCACATGAAAATTTTGAGTCATTTCACTCAGGTTCCAAATACTAGCTGCTGCCTTTGGAACTGGAATTGCAAATATGTAACATTCAGCTGTTCTTTTTGGCTAAAACTAATCTGGGCATTGTCAGCAACTTCAAAACAAAAGCCATGTTAGGAGACACTAACCCTGAAGAGTAAAATGCATCGTTTTGTGGCTTATTGAAGCTACTTTCATAAAGTGAGGGAAATAAAAATTTTAGTCCTTGTGTCTATTTTACCACAGAATTTTTCTTTACATTCATTCAGTTTTGCATGCACTCCCCACAGTTTTACAGCAAAGGGAACCATTGCAATAGCTATATAAGAAGTATCATTAAGTGCTTTTGAATTTTAAGAATTCAGTAACTATGACAACTGTCCTTCTCTAGTCTCTTGCATTTCTACCTAATATTTAGTTTCCCCAAAAAAGAATCAGAGACCTTCACCAGATCCACAGCTCTGTCATTTTTGTGACCTTCAGAGTCAGTCTGCCTTTCACTGCATAGTGTCATTTCACCTTGAAGCTACAGTTCTTAAATTCCTTGGCTATCAGCTACCTCTGTTCTTTCCTTTTTTCCTATGCTTTTCTCAATTCCTTCGCAGCACCCAACCAATCTGATTTCCCTGTCTCTATGAAGCTATTAATGCTATAAAACTAGCACGGAAGTAGATGGTAACAGTCTATCTAGGTCTCAGTGCCAGTTTTCAACCACAGCTCAATACCATCTTTTTTAGAGATGGAAAGAAAAAAGGCTAGTTCAATCTGATAACTTGCCAATATATGCTTCTAAGCTCAGCTAAGGTCTCCTTTCAAAGGATACTGTATTCAATATCCAAAGAATATTTTCCAGCCTGTAAGGTAGGCTGAAAGTTATTCTTCCTTTCGATGAGACGATAGAGCTTGCGAAAGGTTGGCAGAGCAGCTGTGCGCATCCACACGATGAAGTCCTCATTGATAAAGCCGTTGTTATCAGGCTCTGTGTCCAGCATATACACTGGCTTGGGCCAGTTCACAGGTTTTGTTGTGCCTACGATTAAACAAAAATAACAAAGTATTTCAAATACAGGACTGCGTAACACACTGGCTCATCAAAATCCATTCTAATATCCTGAAAAACCACATTAACTTCTAAACAGTATGAACAGACAGGCTGACTCACTACTATTGAAACACATTAGGCTGCTTAAGAACTTTTTATTTTGCAGTTTAAACTCTTTAAATTCTATAAATAACATAATTCATGACAGCACTGTCTATTTATTTAAACAATTCATATGGATGGGTAGGAAGTCATGTCTCAAAGCACAGCTTGGTGGGCAATTCTCCATTATGATGACAGATCCTCTGCTCACTTGGTAGAATTTGAGAACCATTTCCTGAACCATGAGCAAGTAATATTGTAAACATTTTTTCAGATTATGTCCAAATGCTTTTGCTACTGCTATTGGAAATACAATTCCACATTGTATTAGCGTAAGGTATCTGCTTTTCCAAAGGTAGCCATCACACTGACAACACATAATTTGGCTGTGACTAAGCAAGAAACCCACATCAGGTTAAGCCTGAAGTTATTATACACCTTGCATAAACACATATGCTCTTACAGCCCTAAGAAGACTTTTCAGACACAGTACCCAAAGGAAACTTTTATTTGCCGAACTGTATATAACCTAAACTATGAGACAAATCAGTCACTTCTAATAACAAAAAAATCCGTTTTTTTAGAGAACAGCACAACCTAGCCATAGAAACATTTAAATGAAAATTCCATATGCAGAGTTTCATTTAGCAACTGCAGAATTTCTTTGTAAGTTAAATCCAAACATGATAGAACTTGTACTGGTCTTGACTGGGAAAAAAAAATAAATTTATTTACAGTGGCTAATAAGGGACAGTGTTTTGGATTTGTGCTGGACACAGTGTTGATAAAGAGGGATGTTTCTGTTATTGCTAAGCAGTATTTTCCAGCCTCTGCAGTTCCTCACCTCACCCCACCTGTGATGAGATTGGGGGACCAGGAGAGATTGGGAGGGGACACAGATGACCAGAGAGATATCCCATACCACAGAAAACGGCAGGTAGAGGTAGGCAGGGCCTGCTTTGGCTCAGGGACTCGGATGGCAGTTAGCAATTCTTTTCTTTTCCATTACTTGTTTTTCTTGGGTTTTGTTTTCCTCTCTCCTTGCTGTGTTTTTGGTTTGGTTGTTTGTTTTTAATTACTAAACAGTCTCAACCTATGTGCCTTCTCACTTTCAGCCTCCCAGTTCTTCCATCCACTGAGCAAGGGCATGGTTAATGAGACATTGTGTGATGCTTAATTGTTACGTGGGGTTAAACCCCAGCAGCATACATTACACATATTTTAGTATTCAGGGTACAAAAAAAAAAATTAAAAAAATTAAAACTACAAAATTAATTATTAAAGAAAAGGTAAAAACCAAATACTTTCATCAGAAACTTGCAGCTTTTATTACTTCAAGACAACCTCTCAAATAGCAGAGTACTCCTTAGCTTGGATTTCTTTAGAGAACATTCATTTAGCACATTCAGTAAAACGTCAGTGAGGCAAAATTCTGAAATCAAAATGTGTTTGAAGCATTTTGCCATTCTTAAAATGTCATTTTTTTTCTTTTTTTACCTTGGAAAAGTGCAGTTAAGTTGTTTCCATCTCCTGTGGGATTCCTGAACTTTACATTTTTATCTGTCCACCACGCAATGCCTTTTTTGATCAAAGGAATCTGAGTCCTCGTGTCATTATCAATGCGGAATAACTTCAGTGTATCTAAAGACAAAGTCAAATTAGAAGACCAGCTGCAGAAACTTTCATTAGACAGATGATCTTGATAAGCACTGAAACAATTACCTCCAGGAGAAAACAAAACAAAAATAACCGAGCAAGGCATTTACTATCTGCCTGACACAATCACAAGCTGTTCTGTAAGAATCAGTGTATATGAGACAGCAGTTTATTATCCATATATGATATCTACATTTCTACATCACAGCAGCAGCAGATTCTCACAACAGGTATTTCCATCCTTTGTGTGCTGCAAGTTTAAATTAATTCTCCTAGCACTTCTGAAACATGTACAAGCAGTACACAGTATTTATTTTATTCTGAACAATGAAAATATGTTAATTCAAAACAAAACAGCTCACAGCATCTTCATTCAGAACAATGTGCAATACAACAGAAAACATACACTAGATCACAGACCCCTATAAATGATAACTTTAAATTGTTACCATACCATTAAACATACTGTTGGCAATAGCTCCACAAGGAGCAATGGGTTTGTCCTCATTTGTGCGGTAAGGCTCACATTCCTTACTTGGATTCTGATAGTTAGAAAGAAAAAAGGCAAATGAGTCTGTGCTGGTTTATACAACTAACCTGCTTTTTACATGATCAATATGAATTATAATACTTTACAGTTATTTTCAGTAAACAAAATATAGATTCCTTATGGTTGCCTACTGTTATGCAAAAATTCTAGTACCTCAGTATAATGAAACTAAATACTCTATGTGGTGATTCATGCAACAGTCAGAAAGCAGTTGCTCAATCACATCCAAGCATGAATACCTACAAGTAGTGAACTGTTATCTCCATTTAGCTGGCTGTCATCCCGAGATTTCACGTAACGACGGTGGTTTTGATAGAAGTTGGAGAGTCCGTAATACATGAATACATTGCTCTACAAAAAGCAAGATAGGGAAAGAGGGATTTTCATTCACACAAACCTGCAATTTTAAGCTCTTAAAACTCTCAGGTTTATAGCAATATTCATAAAGTAAGAACCTCAATCCTCTCTTCATACTGCATACATAAAAGTACTATCCTAACAAGGCTGAAGTCAAACAATATAAACGTGCCACCAACTATCAAAATGATATTCACCATATCTAATCCCAATACCTGTCCAATGTGGAACTCATAAGCCTCATTTGCCTCCAATCTGCCAGAAAGCACTGATCTGCTATTTCCAATTCCTGCTGAACTGAGATTTTTTTTACATCATGCAGGAATAGCTCATCTACTCTCCAGCTATGTAACACATAGGGTAACTCTTACTGTGTAAAACACAAGCATTCCACTTAATGTTGTTCGTTTCCAGATAAACAGAGGCATTAAGAAACATCTCATCCCTGCTGATGAAAAAGGAAACACAAAAAAAAAATCCAAGTTCAAAGGAAAACTAAAAATAATGCTCTAAAATAGAGGAAAAAATCCTTAAGTGACAAAACTTTTATTTTCCATATGAAATAGATCATATAAGCCATTCTGACTTCATCCTGCACACAGGGCAGCATACCTCAAATGAATGTTCCAGTGTGAAATTGATGGTGCATGTACAAGGGCTGTCCCAGGACACATTTAAGCATTTGTTGCAGGGACAAGATGGTTCTGTTCCCGTGTAGTCAATCTGTAATAGGAAAAACAGTCATTAATTTACAATGGAAGAGTTAAGAAAAAATATTATTAAGCCAAAGAGTTGTTGTGGCATTTATTTTGCAATCATATTTCAACATCAAGAGCACATTCAGGCCTATCTGACAATCTCAAGAATTCTCTTCCAACCTTCATCATTCTATGATTCTGTAAACCAGTTTTTGATTCTGACTATATGCTTGATTTCAGATGCAAGCAAATTTAAAAATGAGGTGAAATTACTCCCAAAGTAAAGCCAAACAAAACCAACAAGCACCACCGCCAGCCCAAACCGCACCCCAAACCAACCAACCAACCAAAAAAACCACACCAAAACAAAACCAGCAGACACTCCAGACAACATGATGTTTCCAAACACGCACACTATGAAAAGCAGATTTCAGCTTTTGTATGTTTTTCCAGAGAGATTAAGCTTTTAAAAGTCTAGGTATTTAAAAAATAAAGATTTGTATTAGAAATCTTACTTTGTTGACCATTTTTATCTACTTAATTAGAAAAAAAATTAAAATCAATTAATGTCCAAAAACAGTAAAGATTAATACAGCAATACTATTTTGTCAGGAACGGTAAAATAATCAGTATATGGACAAGAAAGATGATCAGTATGGATCTGGCTTATACAGTATGCTCTGTCTTGAATATTGTAGCCCATAAAAAGCATTTTTTTAAAATCTGTACATTCAGCCTTAGCAGTTACAAGCTCACCCTACAGTCCAAGCCAACTCAAGTAGCTTGACCACATCAGCTCTCTCTCATATGTAGCTCCACCAAGTGTGGCAGGAGAAAGCTTACATCTGCCTATAAAAGATGTATTTCTATACTTACCATGAATTACCGATTTTAGAATTTAGACTCAAACTAGCGAAAAAAAAATCGTGCAGCAGCAGTAGCATTTAAACTACAACATCTATACAGTTATTTGAAAAGCTGCTGCGAGTGGTTTGTCCTATTTATGTTTGTAGTAAAAGGCATAAGTAAGAACTAGTGATTTATGATTGGTCCTAATACCCATGTTAAGGTTAGCTAAAACAAACACACAAGGAAAGAACTGACGCCTGTTCTCCTCAGCATCTTATCGGAGTCTTTTTTCCTATGATTTCTCCAGTATCTATTAAGCTGCAACCAGTTCCATCAGGAAGCACTTTTATTGATTGGCATTTGCTCTGCTGCCAGATTTCTGACAGACAAAACCTACATGCTAATAAGCCTAGCTGAAACTAGAGAGCTTCAGAAGCTATTAGCTGGCAGAGAAGGAGATTGAGAGAGGATCACCATCTTTGTTCCTGAGCTGAGCAAGATATTAAGTTTATGCAGATCTAGAAATAGCACTGCTGCAGCAGCCAGGACGAGCTCTGTTTAGCAACAGCAGACAGACCCCACTGCTGCTCTCAATGAACAATGCATCTCATAAACTGAAGGCTAATTCGGGTGGGTGTGTTCTGCTAAAGTAAGCTGAAGCAAGCATTTATTTTAGAAAGAACTTGCCAGTGTGAGAAGTTTTAGATCAAGAGCACACACTTAAAGACTAAGGCTGCAAAAGACCTAAAGACTCCACTTTTAAAAACGTAATTGACTAAGTTCTGTGGAGCATGAAATTGATGTATATTGAAGCAGAACCATGCTTTAATGCACTGTTATCAGCCTGCATGCTATCAAAGAGCTTTCCTGTACAGTAACTGCTAATACAAGTGGTTTTTTTCTGCATCAATATTTACAGATTACATTCACTAGCAAGCTTATTTAAAAGGATGAAGGCATCCATCTTCAACTCTTGACAAAGTAACACTTTTGACTATGAGAGCTAAGGACTGACTATAGAGTCCACAGCAAGAATCTGCCTGACTGTTCTGTTCAGGTAGGATTGGCCAACATCTGACAACCTGACATAGTAAGCCCTTCCAAAAAAATGCAGACTTAACGACATTGGATATATGTAAGTTATTCCACACCAATGGCCTTTCAGGCTGTTGATGTCTGTCAACTGACATACACCTATAGAAATAACATAACTACTGCATACACATATTCTCCAAATTATTTGTGATTTTGAAGACTTCATACTTTGTCATATATCTATCCTACTCTGCTTGACCATTTCTGTATAAAAGGCAATCCATAAATCTGGTCCTTTCTGCTGTTCCTCTTTGTAGGTTTGATTAATTTTTGTACAATTTCTGACATGGGACTACAGGAACTGCACACAAGGGTGAAGATGTAGGTAACAGTAATGCATTTAAGTTACTTTCAGTTCTCCATTCCTAGCCATGCCTTAAGTCCGTCTGGCTTTTAATCTATCATTATGCATTTCATGTCAGCAGCCACAGCACAAAGATCTCTTTCCTACACACTTCATACTTTGTATATTCCTCATATTTTATCATAAATTAATATGTTCTGTCAATGCTTCTTATTCACTCTGTATATAATAAAATAAAATAAAATTTAAAAAAAAAAACAAAACAAAACAAACACAAAACAAATCTCCAGGAAATACAGAACTCTCTCACCCTTCAGTAACAGGCAAAAAGACTTACACAGCTGATTAATTTTCCACCCAAATGAACTATTTCCACAATAGACCCAAGATAAATAACTGATTATACCCTTTTGAAAAAATGAAAAAATGCTAGAGAAAACACAACAAAAACCCAATAATTCTAGTACACTTAAACTGTTGGAAATCTTCCACATTTAAATTCAAGACATCTTATAAAGGAAATCAATGGAAGAGGTACATTTTGTTGCTCAATCCTTGCACCTGTAGAACAGTGCAGTCCATAGAGACACCAATGGCTAGCATACCTTGTTTCAAGGTATGAAACCTTGAACCTAAATCTGTATTGCAGGGTCACAAATTATACATCCTATTAAATTCCAATACACTAAGTTTACAGGCACATACAAACACATTTTAAGAGGCATGCTATTGTCTAGGAGGCAGGTATAAATAACCACCTGTGCTTCCTCCCCTGATTAGATTTCTAAAAAAGCTTAGTCACTGCATGTAGCTTCTGGATGTCTTGTCTCCCACAGCTAAACTTACAGCTGTTTTTGAATAACTTTTGGAGGTTATAACAAAAGCCAGCATTCTAAGCTGGTATGTATGTCATCTAAGCATATATGTGATAGCAGTGTCTTAAACTGCATCCCTCAGTGGTGCTGAGAGTTGTGATTGGTAAAATGCTTCATTTGTGTTTTGTGGCTGCAACTATAAAAGTTTCTTTTATTTAAACTTGCTTTTTTTCAAAATTCAGCTGCCTTTAGGATGATAATCTCACTTGCAGAACATCACTGGATCAGCACTTCATAAAACATGTAGGAGGATCGCGCAACACAACACAAGTTTCCCCTTCTGATTTACCACAGACTCCAGAGACCCTCTGTCCTCACAAAAGCCTAACAATGGGATTTTCGAGAATTTCAAAAGATGAAGGAGTAAATCCATACAACAAAACAAACAAATGAAACTCTTTCCAGTCTTGAGTATCTTGAAATCAGGGAGGATTGAAGGCCTGTGCCTGCCATACAAATGGTTACTGCTGCTGTATATACACAATCTAATTGTGTAGGGGAGCATCGGTCATACTCCCAGCTCACCTACAACTTTTGTGCCAAATGTTAGGTGGGAACAGCTGATTTTTGGGTTCTACTGGAACTTATCAGGAATATCTGGCTGAGCTGCTTAAGCAACAACAGTATATAAAAATCTCGTACATGCACACAGCAGCATTATAGGCACTAGAAGTTGCATGCATTTTTGGACTCCTGAAACTGATGCATTTCTTGTTCCCAAAGATCAATGCCGATTCAGTCATAATGGAAAAAGGATATGTTTGTCCAATTATAACGATCTAAAACTTTATACTGCTTTACTATTGAAATGATTATTTTAAATGCAGTTGTCAACGAAAATCAGAGTTAGCAAGAATATTTTTTACTTCTCTCCATGGAGTGTTGAAAACATGCAATTGTATTTACCTTAAATATGCTAAAACATGACAATTTAAAAGTCTATGTGCCCATGTTCTCTGAAGCACTTGTGCCAATTTTCAGATGTTCAGCATAATCCCAACAGCTGGTATAAGAAGCAACTATTTTCTAAAAAATATGCTTACATACAAATAAGGATGCTGTAAAATACACTTCCACTTTTGGGTTTTTCCCTTCTGCTTTTCTCCTTGACTGTAACTGTGATCTTAACACAAAAGGGGGTAAAATTGGTTTCATTATAATCTTATTTACATTTTAAGAGAAATATGGAAATACCATTCATTCCCTACCTCATGATTTCTTCAGCCAGTTGGGCTCCACTGACAACTTGCTGCCACCAGGCAAGCTGTCTTAAACACTACTTGTTTGAAAGTGACAGCTTAGTCCAATAACTGGAATGATTTCATCCACAAAACTTCATGTTCTCCAATAAAACAACACAACAAACAACCACACACCTTCTTCCCTACAATCAGTCCCAGCCATATTAGCTCACCGAAACTCATAACAGCTGTCAATTGCTTCTCAAGGCTGTCCGTCCCTAAGCCCTGCGGGTCATTTCCTTACAACACAAACGGGTTCTGTTATCAAATCGATCCATCTGTGACATACAGTTCAGTTTTCAGCTAACGCTCAGCAGCTTTTCACTTTTCACAGCAGCAGCAGATGTAAATGACTCGACTTTTGTAAGAGTTAATTAGATAAAGTCATACTCTTTGATCCTTGTTTCCAAGTTTACTCTGGACACCCTGGTCTCCCATACAGCACCTGCAACATTAAATCGTCGCCGCAAGTAAAAATTACAGCAATACATTCACCACAGAGCTTTGTCCTGGAAATACAATTACTTTGGAACATTTGAAGATAAATAACAGGCTATCCCACGGATGATGCGCATACTTTCTGTACTGAGGGAAAAAAACGTGCACTGGGCTGTGTCGATTAAATGCTGTCAGTAACTTCCCTGGAAGTTCCCTCGGGAGCACTAACAGAACAGAACTGACAGAAGGGCTACAGTCTATACGGAGACGACTGTCAGCTCGGCGTCTGCTCAGGGTAATTAATGGGCGCTTTGCTGACGAGCACAGACGTTAGGCCGGATCGGAGCCGCCCGGGCCCCCGCCGCGTACGGCAGGCCGGGAGGGGACGGGACCGCATTTCCCCGGAGCCGCAGGCGGCCTCGGGGCAGGCCATCCCCGCTCGCCCGGCCCGGCCTCCCCGTGCCCCCAAAGCCCCGGCCCGGGCACGCCCGCCCCCGCACCTCGTACTCGCGGATGTTGTTGGAGGTGACGAAGATGCCGATGCCGATGGGGATGAAGATAAGGCCGATAATGAAGAAGGCCGGCAGCACCGTGCCCGCTGTCAAGATGGGCTGCCAAGCCGGCAGCCGCTGCTGCTTGAACGCGGTGTTGTCGGGCTTGCGGGTCTTCACGGCGCCCCCACCGCCGCCGCCCACCGCGCCTCCGCCCGGCACCCCGACGCCGCCCGAGGGGTGCCCGTCCGCCTCCTCCTTGGCGCTGTAGTTCACCGCCATGGCGCCGCCGCCGCCGCCGCCGCCGCCACCGCGCGACACGTGACCAGGGGCACCGCACCTGCGCACTCGGCCGCGGCAGCTGCGGGAGGGGCACGGCGGGCGCGCGAGTGGTGACGTGGCATGGCCGCGTGCCCGCCCAAATCATGGAGTCATGGAATCGCGGAAACGGCAGGGTCGGAACAGACGCGCAAGATCATCCAGTCCGAGCATCCACTCGGCACTGCCACTGGGACCCCTAAACCACGTCACCCAGTGCCAGATCCAGTCGCCTCTTGAACACCTCCAGGGGTGGTGACTCTCCCACCTTCCCGGGCAACCTGTTCCACTGCCTGACGGCCCTAGCAGTTGTGAAAAACGAGGTTCGCTTTCCTGGTAGATTTTAAAAGGTTTAATAAAAGACAATAAGAGATAAATAATAAAGCAAAAGGTTATGACGGCCGGGTGCTTGGCATTCAGCCAAGAGCACACCTGCTGTTTTGGAGACACCCCTTAAATTCATCAGCCCGTTGCATATTCATAAACCTGTCATACATTTTCAAACTTTCTATAAACTGTTTTCCATATTCCAGGAACTGTTTTACATGGCCTCACCTTTTTAGAGCATGCGTGTTTCTTGGCTGTGGTTTTAAATTTATTTTTCTTATCACTCTTAATCTGGGCTGTGGTTTTCAATTTCTACAGACGGTCAGTGCATGTGATAATGCACAAGAGTTTTGAGAGCTTCTCTGAATGGAGACGTGTGTGCCGACCACCACTTTTGGGAGCTGTTCTGCTCTGTACTCCTGCTCTGCTGTCAGGAGGTGTGAGTGAATCAGTGCAGTGAATACAGGATCACAGAGTGGGTAAGGCTGGAAGGGACCACAGCGGATCATCTGGTCCAACCTCCCTGCTCATGGCACAGGACTGCATCCAGAGGGTTTTTTAATATCTCCAGTCAGGGAGACTCTACAGCCTCTCTGAGAAATCTGTTCTAGGGCTTAGTCACTCACACACTAAAGCTCTTCCTCATATTCAGGTGGAACTTCCTGTGCATCAGTTTCTGCCTGGTGCCTCTTGTTCTGCACCACTGAGAAGAGTCTTGCTCCCTCTGACTCCACACCCACCCTTTAGACACTTACACATATGGATGTTGTTGTTTTCCTGTAAGGAGCTAATCTGTGCTAATAATACTATTCAATCTAAATAGAATCACAGAATCAATTAGGCTGGGACAGACCTCTGAGGTCATTGAGTCCAACCTTTGGCTGAGCACCACCATGCCACTACACCATGGCACTGGGTACCATTTACAGTCTTTTCTTAAACACCTCCAGGAACAGAGATTCTACCACTCCCCCAGGGCCAGCATGTTCTAGTGGTTAAAACCCCTTCCATGGAGAAGCAGTCACCTTGTGGAACATGGTGTAGGAGTATGTACTTGTAGCCCAGAATACCTACTTTAGCAGACATTGCTCAAGCTAATGCAACATTGAAAGTTCACGTTTCTCACTTTATTGGCACTTCTAAAAAGTCTGTTTTGTGAGGACTCCCTAGTCCTTCCTATGCAGTCACTCTAGAGTGCTGCCAAAATCCACATTCAGCAAGTATTTATGAATTTACTTGATTTCAAGAAAAAAAGTAACTCGAAATATGTAATTAAATAACTTTGTAAGTATGTAGTCCAAACTGAAGGCTTTTTAGCTGGCTCTGGAACAGTTTTTGTAAAATAAATGCCTTTTAGTTCTCTGAAGCACTGAGAGCATCAGTGAAGACCGCTGGGGGGAGCACAAGACTTGTGCAAATGTTCGCTCTGGAGCCACAAAAGGCTTCTTTGACATAAGACAGCATAGGAAATTCGGATATATATATATATATATATATATATATATAAGCATCTAAAATGTAATTATTAATTCGGTGCCTAAATAATTATATTGGGTACAAAAGTTAATCATATTCCTTGTGGCATCTGTGCTAAAACTAGATTTCATTCCTATTTTATCTTTTCCACTATCATGTGGACCCCAACTTTTGCTGCCATTCCTCCTAGACAACGGGCTCCTTGTCGCTAGTACCACCCTTTCCTTTATTATCTTCTGTTTGCAATTATTACCTTCAGCTATAGTGACTTTTATTCCCACAGCCTCACAGAGAATCCAGGGAGATGCAGCCTGGGATCCCAAAGGAACAAGAGTGCTTGTAAACCTGTGGTGAGAGATGGCAAGAAATTTCTCTGGCAGCAGGATAACCAAGGGGCAATATTGGGAAGCTGGGACCTGATGCTCTCAGGTGTGAGAGGACTGGCAAAAGTGGGCATGTTAAAGTTGTTCAATTATGTTTCACAACAAGACAAAAAGAAAACTCACGGGCTGTGGAGTTTCTCTCTAGAAATCTAAGTATTTGGGATTTTTTCCATAGATTGAAACGTTATATTTTGTCACTATAATTATACTACACGGGTCTTTCAGTAAGAGATCTAAGGGAAAAGTTCTTTCACTGATTTTCTATTGTTTAAAAGCTACTGATATCTATAGCCTCTACATTATCTTAGTGTGAAAGCACTTCCCAATTACCTCCTTTAAAATTACAGTACTTGTAGAAATTAATCACATCTTTAGTCTATATTAATGTACTTCTTCCTGAGTGTCCCCAAATACAGGTTAGTTATGTGGGCTAATGCACTTTTTTTACATATTTGTCTTAGATTCACATTCAAGTTAGGTAATGTAAAAAATTGACCAGGAACATAAATGCAAGATGAAATCACCAGTCTCCTACTCCAAAGTGTTGCAGTTCATCAAAAATATTTTAAAATTATTTCAATACACCATGATTGTATGTATGCTTTAAACAAAGCTTTATTTTGGGAAGCTTAAAAACGTAATATAAGTGCAAAACCGTAAATGTTTCTGTATTTGTTTATGAATCATAGTCTTACACTCATACTGAATTGGTTTTATATTAAAATTTAGACAAGGAAAAATATGTTCCAACTTCGACTGGGACCTTTTAAATCTAGACTCAGTTTTGGAATAAGATTTTACTTATGTCCTACTCATATTTAAAAGCTGAAGTTTATTTCAGGCATGTCACCGTCACTTTCAAATAGCCAGGAATTTCAGTCCAGCTGAGCTCAGTGTAGATCTTAACATAGTTAAGTTTCAATTCCCAAGTAGTGTTTTGAAAATAGAAGATCTGGGTCGCTACAATGCTCATTCAGCTGCGCTGTAAACTGAAATGTGGCACACACTGAACTTTATTCACCTCAGCTGTATTGCTCTCTAAATGCTGGAATTCTTCTCAGCTTGCACTAAAGTGTGATCTACTGACACAGCTATGTTATTGGCATACATTGTCTGCTGTACAGAAAAAGCTCCACTCCTTAAAAAACATGGTGTACCAGCTAAAAATAAGTTACACTAACAAAATTACTCTTCTGCCAGGATAAACAGCACTTAATTTTGATTCCTCAGTATGGCTGTATTAGTAAACTCTTCACAATGGAGATAAACTCCAAGAAACTTCATACAGGTTCCAGAATATCCTGCTTCTCTAGAGTGTCAGCATTTGCTGCAGAACTCATATGTGAAAGGAAAAACAGCTGCCATGGCTCCCATGAAGACCAAATTGACTACGGATCAGTGTGATATTCCAGCTTCAAAGATGGACCAACCTAACCATCCCAGTGGGATGCTGCATTAATGCTCTCTTTCTGGCATCTCACAGCACATCTCCTGCAAGCAAACACAGTTTTCCTTCCCAAAAAATAGTAATTTCTCCCAGTAGCTTCTGCAGTTAAAAATCTGCAGTATTTTAAGTATGTGCCAATGACTTAGATTAAAAATCATTGGTTATGAAATGTAAAAGGAAAAAAAGACCCTGCCTGGATTGCATGTAGCTTTATTTATCATTCATTCAAAAATCATCCTAAGTATAGGTGCCACAGGACTCTCTGGATGCTATTTGAGAAGCTACAACCATCAGTGTACAAGGGGACTCTCAGTGTGTGGCAGAGTGCCTGGTCTCTAGTCCAGGTGCTAGCCCAGGACTAAAGATTCTGACGGTACCAGTCGAACAGCTCTACTGGTACTGTGAAAGCATAAGGTTAGAAACAATTAAGTCATTAAGGGATTGGTGATTGATCCATCTCTGTATCTTAACTTCTGAGCCTACAAGAAGGATGGAGAGATTTGCATGGGCATGTAGTGACAGGACAAGGAAGAATGGTTTCAAACTGAAATACAGTAGATTTAGATTAGATACTGGTAAGAAATTCTTCACTGTGAGAGTGGTGAGACACTGGAACAAAATGCCCAGAGAAGCTGTTGAACAGCTTTCCTGGAAGTGTTCAAGGCCAGGTTGGATGGGGCTTTGAGAAACCTGATCTAGTGGAAGGTGTCCCTGCCCATAGCAGGGGGATTGGAACTACATGATCTTTAAGGGGCCTTCCAGCCCAAACCATTCTATGAACCAGTTTCACCCTGTACATCACTGGGACACTGTATGAGACACCAGTCAGAAAAAGGAACTTCCAAACACGTATTCTGCCCCCATAAACAAATACATAGATGAGCCAACCTTAAGAAACTGGAGTTGAAATACAAACACCTGATTACATTTGCATAGTTGTGAAAATTTATTAGTTACAGTGTAATGAAAATCAACTTTTTTGGTACAGGCAGAAGTAAAAACATACTTTATATAGAAAAAAATCACAGCTTTAAAAACTGACTGACATTGTTTAAAATGAGTAAATCTGGTTGTACTTCAAGGCATTGGACTTTAATATTTAATTTTATGCCAAACCATCACACAGTGCAAGAAATATTCTGCAACAAATTCCATACAGCAGTCTTCAGAGTATTTAGTCTCACAGAATCTCATGATGGCAAAAAAAATGTACTGAATACTTTTCCATTTAAACAGAAAACATTGCTGAAGTTACATTTTTCTTTCTTCACATACTCTCTATTACAAAAATATCAAATTGAAAATTTGACAGTGTATTCTACAAATAAATGCGTCATAAGCAACAGGAATTGCAACTTTGGCACAGCTACTTTACAAAGTGTATTATAAAAATAAATTATATAGTAAATATCAAACAAAATCAAGCATGTGCCTTAGGCTTTGCAATTAGAAGTGAAATTCAGCTGGCAGAAAGACTGCTGCTCTCTCTGTGATTAGATACTTTTAAAATACCAGCAAGGCCATTCATTTTTAAAGCTCTACCAAGAAAAAAAAAAATATATATATATAAAACTTAATGGAAGCACTAATACTTCCACAAGTAATCAGTAGCACAAGTGACCCTGGTGTTGATGGCAGAGAGCTCCTACAGTGATCCATCCACAGGCATGGAGGGTGGTGCACAGAGTGCTCTAGCGGGCGGTAACTCATCTAGAGTTCACGCGTAACTGGTGAATGATGACACTCTCTAAAAGAAAAGAGAGCAAAACATTCGGGTTTACGAAGCTACAAACACATTGCAACTTACTTTAAAGAAGAACAATTACAACGGCAGTGCAAGGCGTTTTTCTAAAATAGTCTCACAAACTTACTCTCACGTCACTGCTTGATCAATCTGTCCTGGCTAATGGTACAAAGGGAAACTAAATTAGTACCTGTCAAGGGCTCAGAGGGCCTTGGCTTCCACTCCAGTGTCAAGACCATCATTTGGTCGTCCATAGGGAAAAAGGAATAATACAGGTGAATGGATTAAAGCAGAGGGACACCAAAGTTCCAGTTCCACACCCAAACTAGGTAGAGAAAAACTTGGAGTTGGGTGTCTAGTATCTTGTCTAAGCAACTTCATCATAAATCTGGTGGCAATTCATAAAAAGGGATGAGGAAGAGGTATGGGGTCATTTCACATTTTTTTAAATTTAAACTTGGCTTAGAAATCTATGCTGTATTTATTCAATAAGTCTTCTTGAATTTTGCTACTGACTTTAATGGGGATAAATTTCAGCCACAGCATGCAAAACTATGTGTTGGCATTTTCTTTAAAAGTCTGGATTTAATTTTGCCCTATATGTAGCATCAGAGGTCCCTGACCCTGATTAATCCCTGGACTCTCCTGAAGTACTTATGGCGTGGTCTTCTGTTCTTCTACCTATATACACAACTCTTACAGGCAACTTTTTTAATATAAGAATTTACCTGTCAATTAATATTTTTCTCTGAAAAGTGCATTTTAAGCATTTCGAATAATGTAACTGTACCAATACTAATTAAAGCATAGTTATACATTTTCAGAAATATTAATCTTAATTGAAATTACTTTTGTTACCTTCCTTTCTGAATAGTCCTAAGATTTTTCAAAATTTACGTGACCCAAGAAATGACACTATAGATACAGTTTTTGCCTTTTACATTTTTATCGACTTCTGCCTTTATCCACTTCCTAACTAATATTTGCAAAGTGTTTCATGAAGTTACATTAAAAGAAGAAAGAAAAATGAAAATATTTCCCATGTACTCTTACTGCTAGAACTTTGCCACTAGATGGCAGATCCCAGCAGCAGCAGGGCTGAGGCAACGTCCAATAAAATACGTTAAGGCAAATAAAATAATAGAACTTCCCGAATTGAAAGTACTTATTTTCCATAAAATTTATCAATAAAAAATGATTTTCAACAAGAAATATACACCAGTTCTACCACACTTGAGTAATGAATGTGAAAGAACCATGAATTATTGTATGATTTTACCTTACAGCCAGTGCTGTTCTAACTTGAAGCTCTTGTGGAATATGATGTCAAAAGCTCATTTACAAATTATTTTCTTAATATTAAAAATATTATTTTTAAAAGAAAAATTATTTTCTTAGTATTCATAGTGCACCTTTAATAAGCAGTTTAGGCACAAAATTCTAAAAAACTGGGCAGCAGAAAAATATCACACTTCTTGTTAAGGCTCAGTCCCTGAATGAACAGCAAAACTAGAGTCGGTGTCTGAACCAGACACCTTTCTCCCAAACAGTAATTGTGCAGAAAAGAGTAGGAGAAAAAATAATTAAAAATAAAATAAAATAATTTCCACTGATATTTATCTTTCATTCATTTCTTACACACCTAGAGAACACACACTCTAAGTTTGTCCCAGTTGTATTGTATTTGAAATGCTTATATATATATATATATATATTATGTACACACACAGACGTGTAGTTACTACAAGAGGTGTCTGAACAGTTACTAAGCTAAAATTAGAGTAGGATAGATTTTGTCAGAGTTCTTTTAGGCCACCCTCTGTGGGAATATGATTATATTTGAAGGATATGATTAAATATATTTTTCAAGGGTTCTAGATGGGAATATTTCAAGGAGCTATGTATTCACTTAAACAAAACAATTTATTTTAATGACAGAAGAAGAAAATGAATTTAATGTAAAACAGCTAATTCTGCTTTCAGTCCTACTGATGTAAAACAGAATTTCTCGAGGAAACAGATCAGGATACCAGTTCATATAATGAAGCACATCAAGTGGCATTTTAACATATAAAGTTTAATTTATCCTTACAATATATACAAGTATCACCAGATAATACAAAAATGAATGTACCACAGACAATACACACCCAAGCAACAGCAGAGAATCATACATCAGCATTTCTCTTTTTAAAATCCCAAGGAGAGGTTTTTTTGTTTGGAGAACCATTCACACCTGAGTGTTTCATACCTGAGAGCTGACAGCTCTGCACCTGACAGTAGTTAACCCTGGTTACATTTTAAGGAAAAAAAAAAAGCCAAGGTAAGAGCAATGTGCAGGGAATAAGATTCAAAGTAAAGTTAATATCTATAATGAGAAATATTGCATATAATTTTGCCCAAGGGAGCTCAAGCAAAATTAAGAGGGGATAACTCACACTGACACAGGGGAGAAAACCATTCCCCTAAATGAAAACAAGTTCAAAAGATGAGCTCACAAAAACTCCTGCCAGCAAACTACGTGTTTCAAAGCAACTCAGTGAAATTGGCCACTGATGTGTGATGGGAACATATAATTGGTCTGAAAATTGTCTTGCCTGTTGCAGCTTATGCCAAGTACCTGAAACCCAGCAGGGACTGTAGTTTACTTTATTCAAAGACATGCTTTTCCACATCTGATCAGAATTACTGAGTATTCATGTAAATATTGAGCATATTTTAGAATCTGTGTGGCATATTTCAAGCAGGGACATATGACTTGGCATCCTGTTGGCCCGGATCAACATATTAATGTGGCTTTAGAGATTGCTCCCATAGTGGTAATTATTATGTGCTCTAAGTGGTTTGAGGTTTAAATATAGTGATGTGTACTCTATGGGCATATTACAAAGAGTCACAAAGTGTTTGGTTTTTGAAAAATCACTCTAACGGGTGCAACAAAAGGAAAAAAGGTGAGCAAAGTAAATCGAAATCTCTGGTTTTCGTCTACCATTTGCTTAGGATGTTTAGTAATCTGAGGGAAATCCCCCCAGGCATTACAGATGAAGCTCTGTGCTCCTTTTTCAGTTACACTTACTCAAATGTATTGATCTACTAATCACTACATTAAGCAATACCCCTATGTAGCAGTAAGTCTGGTGATGGGATCTAACTTAGGGAACACAGTAGAAAACTTGTTAGGAACTAGATTTAAAATCAGAGAGATCATCTGGAGAACTAAGTGTGCACCTTCTCAATCTATGTGTGCTGCTCATGAATGGGTTGGCATTTTCCCTGCTCTTCCACCTTACTGCTGGTGCTAAGCTATATGGTACTACTGCTGGGCTTGAGTTATCACAACTGCTTATATGGCCATGTCATCAGCCAAAACAGGGCTTGTCTCCAGCTGACATGAATATGACTAATAAGTACAAAGATTGGTCCGTCGTCATTGTTCCTGACAAGGCATTGTAACTATCATTATGACTCTGAATGCATTATTTTGCTACTGAAATTGTTTCACTTCATCATTACAAAAAGCCAAAATAAAACCCAAACAAAATGGCTGAGAAAAAAGGTAAGAGAGAGAAAGCATGACGATGAGTGATCCCAGATGATCACTTAAGAAAGTTTTGTTTACACGTTATAATCCAGTAATGTAGAACACAGAAAAGCCCTGTAAATAAAGCCCTAATACTTTCCTTTGGATTGACGTGTCAGAGTTTGATTCTTTGGTGCCTAGTAAAATCTGAGGTCTGAACAAAGCTTGTTGCTGTGGCATTTCTGACATCACTCTTGTGTTCATTCTTTGATGCTGTATGAAGGTGAGCTCATGCCCTACTCTTCCACACAGTGAGGCACTGCTAAGGTCTTGCTCCTCTTCTCTGCCGTCCTTTTCATTAAACTGGAAAAACTTCTTATTCTGGAGACCCCTATTGCTTTGTCAGGTTTGGATGAAATTGGTTGGTGTGTTCAGTGTTATTCATTAGGGAAGGAAAGATGGAAGGATGGATGAACACAGACACTTCATCTTATAAGCCTCCTTTTCAAAAGGGCCAGGCTCAAAGGCAGCCTTTGGAACGGGGACACAGATCTGGGGAGGGGGGGACTCCCTCCTAGTTCAATATCCCGACCCCTCAACCACTCTCTTGTTTCTGCTCAGTGAATACTGAAGCATTCCATGCAGAACGGCACAGCCTTTCCAGGAGGGAATGAGAATGCCACCTTCTTCCTCCTCAGCTGTCAGTGCCACTAGTGAACCTGCCTGCAGCTGATGTGGGTTTGAGTCTCCTCAGGTACTGTTGAGAAGGGGAACCTGCCTCCTACCTCTGAGAAAAGGTTTCAATCAAAAGCTTTTGACAATAAGCAGCACAACCCCTGCTTTTGTGTAGTATTTGATCTACTAGAAGGCATTCATGATCCTACAGTCACTTTAAAACACCAACTGGTTTCCTACGCCCTCCTTCTTTCTTTTTCTGGCCTGTGAGCCTGGTACTAAGTTATGTCAAAGCCAGTCTTTATGCTTTTTTTTTCCAGATTCCTTTTAATTCAGATCAGTTACCCAGTTGAGTTCAAACACTTGTGCCAGCTCAAAGGACAACCACATAGTCAGTGAGTACTTTCTTGGCTGGAGGTGACAAAGACAGGACTACAGCTTTTCAGTCCAGTGTGGAGTTACAGCCTGACTTTAAGTGATCAGGAAATCGTGGCTTAACTTAAAAGTGTCGGAGGAAATACAAGAATACCTGCTTTAAGGGTCTCAGCGAGGTACAGAGGCTGCAGTGCTACATTTAAGTCATAATAGAAACACTGACTAGATAAGGGCTGTGGAAGAACATCAAGAAGATCTTCAGGATGCCTTTTGGGCTTAGGCACTGGTTTTAGATTTCGCTGTTTAAATTGCCTTTTGGAGCTGACCTAGGAATGGAGAATCTAAACACACTAAACATAACTGTCTTCAGATTCAGAGGAAATTTCAATGTAATACAAATTTTTAGGCTTGAACTTTAAGACTTCTGAACTATAGGCTTTCTTTTCTCTTCATCTTACCCTTCTACCTTTAGGAAACAAGAATATTAGGTCAATTAAAACAGAGGTCAAAAGTTTTGAGTGTAACTAAGTACCTGTTCTTAGCTAACAGTTTAACCAGCTGCCCAATTCTAGAAGTCTCTAGACTTCTGCTGCAGAGCAAAAGTCCGTTTTAGTTGTTCAGCCCCTGGGGAAAAATATCAGGATCGTGACCTCTCTGGAATTTCTAAAATCTCTCTCATCAAATCCTACTGACTCTACAGGAGCAACTCCTGGCCTGTGCCTGCAGTTCTGGCTCTAGCTGTGCCAGTTTGTGTGCCCTAGATTTCAGGTACTGTGAGGCTGGCTTGTTTCTTCAGGTGAATTAGTTTCTTAGAACTCAAACAAAAACAAAATTTTCAACCACGGCCACACATAGAACACTGAGTATGGCAACAGTTAACTAAGTTTCTTTGACACAATGAAGGCTTAAGGCAGCTGTATCAAGCCACATTAGCTTGGGGATCATGTTTGCAGTATTACTTGACTGGTTTGACCTTACAGCTTACTTCAGTAACAGTATTAAGAGTGAATATCCAAAAAAAAACCCCTTTTTTGTATTTAAATATCTGTTAAAATGTCTGTGTTACAATAAGAACAGTAAGATCTCAGCAACAATTTGACTTACTGAGGCTTTTAAGTGATTAGAATTACTTGAGAGGATCTGATGTATTTCTGACATACTAACTCACATTGCTTATGAATTCCAGTTTCCAAGTTTTATCTGAAGTACTGGGAATTGAAGTTATGAAAAAATGCTACTAATACTAATCCAATTTTTGAATATCATAGGAACTAGAACCTTAAAATTAACAGACATTTTAGGTGTTACACATGTAAAAAACCCAAAACCTACTTTTTTTATGTGGCAAAGAAAAAATGCCTTTCAGGTGAATAATAAAATGCCAGCTTTACAATGGGATAATTGTTATATCTGGATCTGAAATTCTAAAGCAATACAAAGCAGATGGAAAACTAAACATTGCTTGGATTGAATATAATTTTGTTGACCTTTGGTGACAGAGTCTTCCATCAAATATCTTCTCCCAGGCCAAATTTCGTATTTCGACCACTGGTGCATTTTCCTTTCTGTGAATATTATTTATAATTTATTGGTGGTCTTCCCACCTTGCTTTCTGTTTTAAGCACTGGGCCCTTCACAGCTTGGTGAGGTGGTTGAAGCATTTCACAACCTTAAACCCATCATTATACACCCTTAAACCCATCTGCTCAGCTTCATTTCTTTTGGTTGTGACTCTTCTGTAAAAACTGATTGCTTAATGGAAATGTGCTTTAATAACTCTACTGTTATTAAATAAACAATTATAACAATCGTCAGCATCCACACTATTTCCATGCTGGAAAAATTCCTTAAAACATGCTTTAAAAATGCAAACACACAGATGAGGAAATCACAAAGAGGGGAGGAAAAATGATGAATCACCATGGTATTGTAAGGTGATCTGCATTTTATGACAAAATATTTTAAACAACTGAAAACTGAGAGTAATTTCCTTACCAAACCCTCTCTCTTTCACTGTCTGTACCTGAGCTGTGCCTTTAGATAGCAATTCCTGCCACCAGCAGTCTGTGCTGACTTACCCTCTAAGACATAAAGATGCTTGGCAAGTAAGGTTTAAATGTTAGACCCCACAGGAAAACTGAAACCTAGTCAGTCAATGGAATGAGTTTCCTCATAGCCTTCAGTGGTCTTTGGAGCAGGCACAAATGGATTGTACTGATTTTTGCCAGGTAGTGTTTCTCAAGCTTTTGCTGAAGACTAAACACCTTCTGGCTCACAAGCCTTTACCTGAGCCCTGAGCTCGCAGTATTCCAGTGTGTGTAAGTCAGGGACCTGGTTCTAAGTGTTGTCTACAAGTGTTAACTCTCTCTGGAAGAATTAAGTTGCTGCCAAACATTGCGCAACATCCCTATGCCCTTGAATTTAGTAACTATTCTGAGAAAGCAGCTCACTACTGAGAAATGGTGATTTTGATGGGAGGCTCCCAGAGAGAAGGCTACAAGGTCACATGGTGCCCATCCCTCTCTTCCCCTCCCACACAGGAGGGACTGGCTTTCATTAAACAAGACTTCAAGTGTGCATGGCAAGTCTTCTGGCATTGCTTCCCCAGGCCATGTGGCATTTCAATAATGTGATCAAGGCAGGAAGGAAAGCAGACCATGCAGCAGCAAAGGTGGAAAGTGATCCGTTAAGGTGGGAAACAATCTAGTAAGAGTGACCAAACTTCCTTTGATCTACTAAAAAGTGACCATGTCTATCATTAAGAATTCCTGAACTAGATTAATAACCTAGTGCAGTTACCCCATTCTCACTTCATAGACTGAAAATCTTCCTGGCATAAAATTGCCTTTTTGACAGCTTTTTTTTTTTTTTTTTTTTTTTTAACTTGAGTAAGAAAACAAAAGCATTTTGTTATTTAAGTAGTCGGTGCACACACTTATTAGTTTGTTGTTAAGTGACAGCTGCAGGACTTCGTTAGTACAGGCAAACGTGAACAACTACACAGACAGGGGAGCTGACTTCCATGGCAGCAGTAAAACCTGCAGAACGTACCCCCTGAGCCACTGCCATCAGCCCTGACCCCCGCCCAGGGAGGCAGAGCTGCTGGCTGAAGATTTCTTCAGTTCTATTTTCATAGACTGAGTCTCAGCACGAGGCTCGAATTTTGTCACATTTCCTGCTCCTGCGGCTGCCACTACTGGCTTTCCTGCTTTCATACCTTTTGACACAGGAATGCGGGTGGGTGTAGGTCTCGGGGATGACCCATCCTGTCCTGTCTGCAAAACAAAGAGACAGAGAAAAATGCCGTGAATTAAGGACTTCTTCTCATACATGCTTACCTTATACTTTTTTTTGGTTCTTCATTTACCTCTCAAACAACAATATCCCAAATCACACCTATTATCAAAGTAATGTTAGCACTTGAAATCTGGCCATGGTACATATTGCTAGAGTAGGGCCAAAGGCACAGTTGGGATCAAATGAGTTTCCCAAAGCTGAAGTCCAGTGTTTTGAATCAAGATGTCATAAGGATGGGAATTTGTGCAAACCTCCCATTCTAAAGCATGACACAGTGCAGGATGCACTTAGAGGCTACTACAACATTGGCTTGGCTGTCAAGATAGGTACAATATTAGCATTTTGTATAGACACTGTGCTCAGAACAGCATAATCAGGTGAGGCTAATGACGAACCATGGGTAACTGCCAAATTTTAGGAGCTGGGACATGACCACTCAGCATTATAAATAAAATTGAATTTTACTTCCCAGAGTATGCTGAGGTCATGGCTGGGGCCACTTATTTCTGCACTGGGCAGAGCAGGGGGCTGGGAGAGTTAGAGAAAAGATATGGATTTCCTTTTCCTATGGCTGTGGCAGGAGGGATGTGGGAAAGGGCTCTCCCCCTCCAAGCCCTAATCACAGCTTGAGAAACTCTGGTGAGGGTGAAGCTGCTAACTCAGATTTCCAAGGATACTTCAAGACAGTGTGGACATGGTCATTTTACTATCTCTGTCAGCCTTCGGCCCTGGACAACAGCCTAGCAAGCACACTTATCCTCAAGTTTGAGTACTTCAGAATTAAAAAAACAAAGAACAGCCTAAGTGGTTGGCTTAGGGCTGGCAGACCCAACATGGCACCTGTGCCCTTCTGGAGCCCCAGCTGGAGACCAGGCCATAGCTGTGAAACTACAATCAGCACATATGCTTAAGCAACCAAATCTCACTGTGTAAATGCACAAGGAGTACCTGGATAGGAAAAAAAGACTCAAAAGGGCCAATGGCTATTTTCTGTCTCTCTTGCCCAGATAATGGTGTGCACACTCTTCAAGGTCAAAACTGCAGCTACCCCATATTAACAATGGCTTAAAGAAAATACTCATAAACATGACAATTCTGAAAAGAAAGTGGGTTTTATCTTCTGCCGTGTGCAATACAGACACAAATGAAAATGGTGACAACTCCAGTGTCTTGGCTGAATTTCATATGTGACTGACATTTCTGTAGAGAGTATTGATAAAGACTTTCATCTCACAAGAGTAAACAATTCTCCTAAGATCCTGGAATCGTAGCTAGACCCACCTGCTAAGTGACTAAACTCTGTGACTTATGACATAAGCAAAATAAAACTAAACTGCTGAAATAGACTGGACTGGGAGCTCCTATCAGCTGTAACATGAATTTGTACATTTACTTAAAAATGCTCCACAAATGTTTTTCAGCCAGAGGCATCAGAGCTTTCTGTCTGCATCCTGAGCATGCAAAGGAAAACCATTCCTTAATCTTCTAAGAACAGTTCAAAACCCCATGTGTACACTCAAAAAAAATCACAATTGGAAAACTTGAATGCTGTCTGCCTGACAGGAAGGAAGCCATTTTCAATAACTAAAAGCAACATTTACAATAGCAGTCTAAAGGCTAATATGGAACTCACATGTAGATGTCAAAACAAGTTAGGCCCATACAATTCTGTAGGGCAAAACATGCAAATGCATTCCATCAGCCTTGGAAAATATGTCAACATCCCAGGGAACCCAAATGACAAACATCTTGTACTCCCTGAAAGAGTTCCACAGTGTGTAAACATGAGGCAATCAAATGGAGTAGCTGGAATCTCAGGCATTTCTTCAGCTTTATTCACATGTAAATTATTAACTAAGGATTTGAGGGCTTTCAAGTTACTCATTTCAAGCCTAAATCACTCAAAAGCACTTTGAAAAGAACTCTAACTTGCTTTAAATTTCTTAGTTGCCTTCATTCCAGCATAGTAAAGTGTTGATTGCATGGAAGCTAATGCCTGCTTCCCAGGCAGCTGCAAAAGCATTTTGTGTTTGCCAAGCGAGATGGCACAAAGGTGCCTCCCCAGCCGGCTGTGCCCTTGGGCGCGGGAAGGGGCAGCAAGCACAGAACACAGCCAGGCTGCAGCTGTGGCAGAGAACCCACACAACTCCCTCTGTCTCCATCGTTTCTTCCAAGAACTCAAAGCCGTTCCTTCCAGCCCTGTTTGTCTATAGGCTGCTGTCTTCTGGTTGATCCAGGAATGTGGCTCCAGCCAGAAACCAACCCTTACACAGCTGGAATGGAGTGCCCGAGATGCGGCCCCATCTGGACACCGGGTGATGCAAGCTGGATCTGAGCTGGCAAGGCGAGACATGGTGCTGGAACAGGGACCCAGTGAGGTTACACAAGACATTACTGAGAGTGACATGAACACAGGCAGCTGCTATGGTGCAGTCATAATCAGCTCTCACTGCAGACACAGGTGTATTAACCTGTGAAGTTGTAATAAAGTTGGGCAGTCCCGTTAAAGGGAAAAAAAGGAAAGTGAACATACAGAGCATGTAGCATGTTTGAGTCGTTTGTAACAGATCCTACTTGGTGCATTTTATTGACACACAAAGATAATGCTTTCATGCACACACTGGCTTCTGGAATATTTTAATTACAAAAGTGCTTTTTCAGCATGTGTTTTCAATCTGATCAGGCCCCAGCTTGCCCTGGACAGAAATGGTTCTGTTCAGTGACCAGCAGACATCTTGAGCAACTTGAAAAGCCCTGGGCTTCTCAAGCCATATACACAGGGCTGGGTAGACAAGACAGATGACCCAAAGTGACCTAAAACTTCTGATAAAGCAGCTGGAAGGTAAATAGACTACTTGACATCACTGAAAATGGCGCTAAAATAAAATATGTTTGGATAACTTCATCCTGAAAGGATGGGACTTGAGATCTAGTCAGTATAGTCAGCAGAGCCAGTGGGCAATTCAGCTCACACAGAAGCCAGCCCTGTCTCAGCTGGATCACCCCCCAGTCACCACAGAGCCAGCACACAGGTCTCAGGGCTGACATGGGGACTGATGACTACAGACTGACTCTGTTGCCCACACTGAGGCATCTCGTGCCATCTGAGGTGTCCCATCAGGTCTGTTATCCTTCCTTCCTATCCTCACTTGCCACAGGCACACAGCCAGCACCACAACACCTCTGCCTCCTGTACCTCCAGGAGCTCTAGCAGCAGCTTAGAGCACACACGGGACACCTAAGGAGGGCTACATTTAGATGCCCATCCCAAACTAAGTGCTGCCCGATTGCCAGTGGCCTCACAGCTGCATAAACACTTTTCCCGTTGGCTCTGGCAGCCCACGGCTCCTGCCATGGCCACAGGATGCTCGGCATCATGGTTGGTGCTGTGCCACCGGGCTGGCTCTGCTGCAGCCGGGATTCCCTCTGCTCCCTGCAGGTTTGCATGGCACTGGAGTCACTGGCAACATAAACAGCTGGCACTCAATGCCAGGCTGGCAGGAGGTGAGGAGCACAGGGATTAACTGATTATAGCACTGACGCCCATCCAAAGAAGATCCACATTCACCAGCAATCCTACAATCAAATGTAAGGCCTAAATCAAACAGGATGTAGGCAGCACTGGTTTGGGTTTTTTTCACAAGAATATTTGGGTTTATTCTATGGGATTTTTTCTGCAAATTGTATGAACTGTCCTGGGAACAGAAATTTGGGCCAATTTGCTAAGGGAAATTTGCTAAGGGAAGACTTATAAGCAGGCTAGTTTTGGTCTCCATATCCTCTGGTCTCTGTGGTCCATTTGCAATAAATAAATCATATCCTAGGTCTGCTAGATAGTCCAAGTACTTTACTGGGAGTGAATTTGACTCTAATCAAGCTAAGGAGGACTAAACACCATTTTTTCTGTTTCTGTGGGAACTATCCAAATCCACAGGCTGCCATAGAAAAGGCATTAATACATTGTACAAAGCATCTTGTGTGAGGAGAGTTAAGACAAAAATTAAAACCAGTCAGCTAAGAAAGCAGCTGTGTATCAGTTTGTCTTGTTCGATTTTATTAACTTAAACCCTCAAAACTGTATCTGTTGGTTTCGTCTAGGGTTACTGAGTAAATGATCACAGCCTGGATTTTCTGACTAGGGGCAGTGAAATGTGTTTGTAAAGTTGTCATTTGCAAAACAGATGGTGAATACACTTTTTTTCCCAAGAGGCTGGGGAGGAAAAGACACATTTGAGCTTGTTCGAAGTTGCCTGCTCAGCTGACTAGGCACATTAAAAAACAAAGGAATGCATAAGATAAAGTAAATCTTATGGCTGAACTATTTTCCTTACATTCCAAACCAGGGGGATAAAGTGAAGAAAGAAGCCAGTTTTTAGCCAGAAAAAAAAACAAAACAAAAAAGTTTTGTCTGCCATGGTTCACTGCATCATCACAGTAGAGACAGACATCTAGTTAAAAATAAAAGTTAAAAAAAAAAAATTTCCAGGCTTCTGAGAGACAAAGGGGTTTGTAAATTAATTCAAGACTTTAAAAAATGAACACTTGCCTCTAATATGTAAGGAAACACTGTATAATAAAATATCTACAATACATTATATAGATGGGAAGAGATAGTGAGTGCATGTGCAATCCCAAACAGATCTGTGTGATGAATGCAAGTTTTCTTAATTCAGAAGCCTTAAATGGGAATGGCAGCTTCTCTCCAAAAGTGTGAAAGTGTATCTTAAATACACTTTGACATTTCAGCTTGGGAAGAGATGGCTGACGAGGCGTGTTGCAGGGGTTTGCTGACTCTGGAGCACCACGGACAAATGAGTAGGGGATGACTATTCAGTATTTGTCAAGATACAAGAAAAAAGCTGTAACCAATGAAGGTATTGTACAAAAGGTATCAAACAAAAAAGCTTTTCCCAAAGCCCACAACTGAATTCACTGCCCCCTGATGTTGTGGAAACAACAGTGTAAATGAGTTCAAAAAGCAATTAAAAGAATAAATAGAAGAAAACTCTGCCACGGTCTATTAAAGACAAAGATGTGGCTACAGGCTCTGGTTCAGAGAGAAATACCCACCTATTGCCAAAAGCTGGGAACAGACGCTGAGGCAAACATTACTGTGTGTTTACCCACTCAAAATAATCTTCCCCAAAGCATCTGTTGCAGACTCTGTCTAGCTAAGAAAGTTTTTGGACTAATACAGTACTGCTGTTTTTCTGTTTTGGTTAAATTCTTCTTTCCCAGGGTATTTCCAAGTAAAGCAATAAAAATATATGTCCAATAATAAACTGAGGGAGGACTATCAATAAATACTGCCCATTATGGTTAAAGACAGAGGTGAGAAATCTTTCAGTATGAAAAACAAGCTGAGATACCACCATAGAAGCCCAAAGAGAAAGTAAAAAATTATGCTACAGGAAGCTCTATTGTAATACAGCACTTACAGAAGTTCAGAGGAACAGAAAGAGTTCTTCTGTTCCCTGGCTAAAGAGGCTTGGAGCTGTAAACAATGATAACATGACTGCTTAATTATTCCTTTGAAGTTCAGTAATATAGCAGATACTAACTGAGTTATACAGGGATCATGGGATTATATCAAAGAAATGCTAGCCTGCATAATTAGAGTCTAAAGACCTGCCAGCTGGGCCAAAAAAACATGAGGTATATTTTCAAAATTCAGAAATGGCACTCATCAAAAATAAAAATACAGTTTCCTGCTCATTCATCACCATCATTCTTTGTCCCTCTGTCTCTCACTTGTAATTTTACTGGGCTGCCATTATGAAAATAACTTTGAAGGGACTCCTCTGGAAGTTAACTGCTTTGAGAGTAATACCGAAAATATACTAGCATCCAACACTGGTACAAAAATACATGAATTGGGTACATTCTGATTTTATGATTAAGCTTGAGCCTGGAAGAAATGTAGGGAAGACAAGAGTTTCTCCTCACCCCTCCCATTCTCCCTGCTGGTGTCTCAAACCCGAGCTACGGTTTGTCCTTCTCCCTGCCACGAAGACCACACCGTGAGACTACACTGCTTACCACTGATTGTGTTCCTCGTGTGGAGGATGTTGTAACAGGCGTGATGGTGATAGTACTTGTCACCTTGCTGGCTGCAGGTCGTGGGGACAGGCTGTTCCGAGGTGACCGAAGGACAGTACCAGTTACCACCTCTTTCTCTGCCGCGATGTTCACCGGTCGCACCGTTATCACGGGGCTCGCGCCGTCAGGCGCGGCGGTGGGAGAACGCTTAAACTGGGAACCCAGGTGGATGTGGATTTTGTTGTCCTCTGTTGTAATAATGTTGGCGTTGGCATTGTACTTGCGGATTGGAGTCGGGACGGTTTGCTTTTCTGGCGTGACTTTGAAGACGGCCCTTCCCATGGTCATATCTTGTGACTGCGGAGAGACGGAGATTTCTGCCGGCGCGGCAGACGTCGATACCGTCATGATCTGAATTGGCGATGCAGGTCTGTCAGCGAACGGTGCTCTCCCTCCCTCTGGGGACTTTTCCCTGGAGAATGTTGTTATGGTGACTGGAGACATGGAACGATCGGGGCCCATGGGACTTTCACTGCCTTTTCCTTTTTGCGGCATAACATTTGGAGAGGGAATGATGGTTATTCGTGGCTTCTGATTTCCCAAAGTAGGAATGACAGTGGTACTTGAAAAAAATTCCTCAGCAGATGGGCTGGTTATCTCCAAAGTTGCTGTACTGTTCTCATGGTCTGGTGTCACCCGAATATGAAGAGGCTGACCCTGCTTTGGTGAAAGGACAACCTCCCCAGGATGTGCAGGACTACTGTGGGTTCGGGCTCCTTTATCAGGAGTTGTCTGAGCCCCAGTCTCCCTCTTTTTCATCCATGGTATCCAGGATTTCCTCATAGCAAGCTCATTTGCTGCTGGAGGATATCTCTCAAGCACTGAAGAACGCTCCATGGGTTTTTTCAGACCTACCTGTCGCAGATTGCTCATGATATGATTCTCCTCCTGGAAGGATTTCCTTATAAACACTGCTGGAGTTTCTTCTTCTGCTGCTTCATTGCTAAGAGCATCTGTCTGCACGCCAGTGGATGTCACGGGAACATCAACCATTCTTCTCCCGTTCATGCTGGGCCTCAGAGCGCGGCTGTAACGCTTAGAAAGCTCCAGCTCTCTGGTCAGGTTCAAAACTTCCTGCCCCATGCTCTTGTTCTTGTTTTCCTCCTCCATAAACCTTTGCTGTAGAACTGAATAATCGACTTGGAGCTGAGAAAGCTGGTCTTCTTTGTTCATGAGCTCATGGATTTTTTCCTTCAGTGCTTGAACTTCTGCTTTCAAATCTCTGCTTTTGGCCTCTTCCAGACGAAACCTGTGCCTCAGCTCTGCCTCCTGGCTCACTACTTCACCTTTTTCTATTGCTTTCGTTTTGGCAATCTGAAGTTTCATCTCCTCCAACTGCTGAGAAAGAAAATTAGCTTTATCCTGCTCAGTCCTAAATTTCTGCTCTAGCTGATCATACTCATCTTCAGTCTTCATCAAATCTCCTTCAACCACTTCCAGTTGTTTGAGACGTTTTTTCAATCTTTCTATTTCAATGGTAAGTTCCTTAATCTTGTTGTCCTCATGACAACCATGCTCTGCTCCTTTCCTAGTTCGACCTCTTGTAATTTCTCTTTCTACTTCCTCCATACCATCAATTCTTTTCTTTAACAGGTCAACTCTACAGCTTAATTCAGATGATTTTTCTTCTTCACTTCTCAGTTTGCCAATTAACACATCCCTTTCCTTTGTCAAGCTAGATACTTTTTCCTCCATTTCAGATTTCAGTTTCAAAAATTTCTTACTTTCTTCTATCAATTTCTCTGTTACATCCATAACTTTCCCTTGTTCAACTTTAAAATTCTTGTTTAGGCCCTCAACCTTTTTTTCCTCCTGTTTTATTTTTTCCATCATATTTTTTCGCTCATCAACCAACATTACAGTAAATGACTTCAGCTTTGTAAGGTCATCTTTTAAGCTTATTTCAGCCTTTTCCAACTTGCTTTCGGATGTCTCAAGGTCCTTCACTCGAGTCTTCACCACTTCCAACTCATTTATCAAATCCTTAGTCAAATTTTTTTCTTTCTCCAAGTTTAAGTGTAGCTGAGTGCATTCCGACTTACTTTTACTGAAAGCTTCTTCCAGCTTCTCTAGTTCTGACATTCTTTTCTGCAGCTTTTCCACTTCAAGTTTCAACTCTTTGCTATGATGCTCTTCCTCTTGCAGTTTATTTTTCAGCTCTTTGCACTGGGATTCAGTTTTTGTGATCTCTTCATCTTTCCCCTCCATTTCAAGCACGCGCTTGCGGAGGTTTTCCACTTCTGCCATTAAGCTAGAGTTCCCACATTCCCCTTTCGCTATTTTATCTCTTAGTTCTTGAAGTTCCTCCTCAGCCTTTTGAAGATTTTTGTTAGTTTCTTCTAGCTCCTCTATTCTGCGAGTCAACCCCACAAGCTTGAGCCTTAGCTGTCTATTATGTGACTCTTGATTAGCCAGTTTAGCAGTCATCTCCTCATGTTCTTGACAAAATGATGATGTTTTGTGTTCAAGTTCTGCCTCTAATTTCATCAGTTTTTGTCCATCTTCTTTTGCTTTTGCACTAATGATTTTAAGCTTTTCTTCTTCTTCCTTTAGTTTTTGGGTTAAATCCTGTATTTTCTGGCTTTGTTGACCAAGTTGTTCAATATGCATTTGTCTTTCATCCACCAGCATGAGTGCAAATGATTTGAGCTTGACTAGTTCTTCTCTTAGTTTATTGATTCTCTTTGTATGCTCCTTCTCCTTCCGTGCTTGATAGATCTTCTCCTGCTCAAGAAGTTTCTTCAACCTGAAAGAAGTTAGAAGAGATGCATTAGACTTATATATATATATATCTGTCTGTGTGTGCATCTCTCTAGTTCCAAATTTTAGTTTCTTTTTTTTTTTTAATTAATGGTAGCCTTCAAGAAATAACTACCTACTACAGTTATACTCCCAAACCAAGTACTTTGAATTACAAAAGTTAAATGAAAAATACATAAAATCATCTAGAAATCTGAAACACAGTAAAATTTTATGCGTGTGTAGATAACAAATACATCAGGTTTTAATTTCTTCTTAATTTATTTCTCTGTTACGATGTGGTTGGTAAAAGTATATAATATACCAACAGGACAGGCATTATCTACTCATTAATCCATTTATATCAAATTTGTTTTACAAGGTAGATTCCTCTTAACGTTTTGCATACAGAAAAGCATGTAAAGTAAGGTAAAAGATTAAACTAATTGCCATATGCAGCCACACATAAGCAGACCAATCCTGGTTACAAATAAACCAGCAGGACAGAAGTTTACAGTAGCACACAACTGATAATCATCTGGGCATCACAGGCATACCACATTAGCAGGAAGATTAATTTTCCAGCACAGTGACTATTATGTTAAATGGTTTCTTCCTCTACATTTCCATTTAGTAGATGTTGTGAACCACAAGGATCACACAAGTCAAACCTTTGGCTACAGCTGACCTCATCTGGAAAATTCTCTTCTCTGTATGGTCTCTATATTGTGTTTTCAGACAATATAAAAGCTCACATATATCCAAATTAGGTGTCTCCTCAGAAAGATAATAAAGACAATATCCAGCCTTACCCATGCAACACGGAGTAATGTAATTATTTTATACCTGTGATTTATATTCAGGATATGTTGACATCAACATAGGAAGCTCCTGCACATTTCTAAGCACAGATTTGTGATTATGGTGATCCTCAATTGACAAAGAGATATAGATAACACAAGGATGTATCCCTGAACCAATCTAAGAGCCTTATTGTAAAAGCAGCAGTCTGACTTAGAAAGACACAGGTATGCACGCTGAATTTACTGTGAAATAATATTTTTTCCGAACAGCTGTCACAGCACCTACAGTTCCCATATCCTCTGTCAAGACACAAGATAATTCAAATCCACTTGCTTCGCCTACCCTAAGCCTGAAGCTTTTCAGCTTCCTTTCTGTAACTGAGATGCACCTCCAGGTGGTAACAGCAGAGCAATTAATGCCTGGTAATTAACTTGCAGTAACTGGAACATCCGTATCTCAGCAAAGATGAACTTTTATCAATATTTTTATCTTACACGTTGGATGCAGATGATAGCAGGTGGAGCACAGATATATATTCCTCTCTGCTACTCCAGCAATGAAGTGGTGCCAAGGGCCCCGGGGCACAATGTTATACACAAAGGATGTCTCCCAGAGCCCTGAACTCTACACTCCGAGCAACAGCCAGATAAACTCAGTACTCAGCAACTGTTAATGTTTCACTCCTTGTTCCTGGGGGACCAGAACCAAAAGGAACTGGAAAGAAAAGCTATAAGAAAAGAGAAGGAAGTCAGAAAGCAGAACACAGGATGCAGTAGGTAGGGAAGGAGAAGGCTGAAGAATGCATTTGAAAACAAGGCTCGGATAGGATGTGGGAGTAAGAGAATAGTAGGAACCAGCGATAGAGAGAAAAACAAACAAACATTGCAGCCAACCTTGCTGGGTCACAGATTATTCTCAAAAAAAAAGTCTCTTTAGTTGTGGCAGCTCTTTGGAAAGGACTGAAAAGGCATGCTGGTGGATGCCTCATTATTGGTCAAGTTAGAATGTCAAAAGGTAAAAAAAGACCCACTGTCACTCACAAAGCATGCACTTTTCACACTGAAGAAGGAACTTTATTAGCATGCAATATATTCCCTAGCTGCTCTATCACACTCCTTCATGCAAATGTTTCAGCCAAGACCTCATCCTCATGTCCCCCGGGCTACATTTTTAAAGGAATAGTATGTGCCCTTCCACAAAAATACTGCTTGCCATGACAGAACAGTGTAGCCGAACCTGGTGGTGCTCTAAATGACTCCTCTTCCAAAGCCACAAGCATAGAAGAATGTTTCCAGACTCTTTTATCCCACAGGAAAATTTTAAGGTGATCCCTATATATTAAAAAACCCTAGAAGACAGCTTTCTAAAAATAAATAAATAAAATTATTGACACCCAAAAGCCTAAAGATGCTTAGAAAACTCTCTATGATTTGCAATTCCCAGGCCTGCACATGTGATTTTCACCCAGCAGTTGCACCTGGCAGTACACACCAGCCAGGCTGCTGAGTACAAAATAATGCACTGGCCACACATGGCTCCAGGTGATTACCTGAGAGTCTACTGGGCAATACTGCCGAGAAAACCACTGAAAAAACCCGCAAATACCTGTTAAACCAAGACAAAAAATGCCAGTTATGAAGCTGAGCAAAAGAAGAAAGCATGTTAGCCCTGTCACAGCCTTGCAGGAGTGCTAGCAGAGGGGAATAACCAGCTTGGCCCCTCTGGGAAAAGAAAGCAACATTCAGCATTTCATTCTGCCTCAGCTTTAGCACAGGGAAACTACATGTCTTAGATATGACAAACTAACTTTCAGAGAAAATACTTGACAATACTTCTGGTTTTCATGTCTAGAAGAACTACTTCTAATATCTGGTTCCATGGTGGGGGGATGGGAAGGCAGCACACAAATATGCGTGTTAATTGCTAAAGTAATTTAATAATCTATACCTTTTCAGTTACTTCTAGACACTAAAACAAAGCTGAGTCTAAGCTTGCTCCCGCTTTTCCATCTTTGTACAACTTTCATACCCCAGTGGCTAAACTGGAATTTCAGCAGGACTGCAAGGTGAGGCTGTCCCCTCTTGACCCTCCCAGCTGCTATCAGGCTTCTGATCTGACTGCTGCTGCTAATGTTTGCTAAGTAACACCAACCTACATGGGCTCCTATGCAACACTAAAAGCCCTTCAGACTCCCAGCACCTGGTCTTCAATGTGTTAGCCAGAGCAACTGCACTCTGGATTGTCAAGAGGCTGAAAGCACCTGCTTGATTCAGGATGAAAATCAAAGCAAAACAAAACCTTTAATAATGAAATATTAGATACAGCCAAAACACTGACAATCTAACAATTTGATATCTACCAGCCCAACCCCACATGTGGTGCCTTGGTTTGTGGTTTTTTTAGAAATGGGGAGAAATGTTTGGATACAACCGGATAACCTGCATTCATTAGTAAGAGTCTCGGGGGTATGGCATCTAGATTGCAGTAGGGAAGCATGCAGATGTGATCCAGTTCTCTGCTGAGAGAGGGACCATACTGCCTGCCCCTCTCTGGGCAGCACTGCTGCAGTCTGTGTGGCACCTCTTTTCCCGACGAGTTACACAAGCACCATGTCAAAGCATGCAGCCCGAGTTAGTCCCTGAATACGTGGTCTTTTGCTGCCATGGGGGTCCTGGTGGTCTCTCCCTCTCCTTACTATCTGTCCTCCCCACAGTATTTGAGGAACAGGTCCAGTACTCAAGACAGGCACGATACCCCTTGCAGTAGTGTATAAATCAGCAGCAAACCCTTAAATATGATGATTGTGTGCAAACTATTAACTGCCTCACTTAAACACCCCAGGAGGATGCCGCTCTGATTTTGTTCTATAAAGAAAGATGCCTGACTGGCATGGTGCAGGATGCTGGAGTTCAGAAGCTACTGATGCAGCCTGACGTGGTCTCTGCTGCACAGGGAGCTGCCTCTCCTGGATCCCCACCAGCCTTAGCTGCTCACAGCCACACCAGGCAGTGCTAGGGCAGCAGGAGAGCTCTGCTGGCAGCCGTGCTGGGAAGGCAGGAGCCTGAAGACTTTCAACAACCAATCCCAGTTGCAGAGAAAGCAGACATCAGACTGGAGGAAGAGCAACTACAGAATTAGTTTTAACAACTTTCATGAATGGTGTGCTGGAAGTAGCCAGCAAAAAGGAATATAGAAGTGGATGGGCAATAACCAGGCTCTCCCTCTCCTCCTTCCTTTAGGTTTGGTGCTGAAGTGTTTCACTGCACAGTCTTTCTGCTTCCTCTTCGCTCCTCAGAGCTATGAATTGACCAACGGAAGGGCAATGGGATGCTGATAGCTACAACTCTATCCCTCCAGAGATGTGGCTTCATTTCTTTCATCATGGCTCCCCTCAAAAAAACATTCATTTCTAAGTGCTTAAAACAGAGCATGCAAAAGCAAAAAGTCCCCTAAACATTTATTGAAATTTATACCACTGTGTGTATATCTTCCTTTCTGTTTATACTTCCATCAAGATGAGAAAACATCACAGGTACTCATACAACCTTTTCCACCTCTGGCATAAAAATGGGCACTCACCTATACAGGGAAGTCCTGGGAAAGCAGGGCAAGCCAGAGGATGCCCTGAAAGGCCATTAGCTACTCCCATGGTTTGCCTACACACCAACATTTCAGCACCACATTTCAGCTGTGTTGGCCTGTTTTAGCCCCCTGCTGTGAAAACAAACAATGCCAAGGTGTCTCCCAGTGTTTAATTAAGCATTCACAGGAGGAGCTAATGTGAAGGGCAATCTGGAGAAGTGGAGAGCTATTTCTCCTGCTATCAAAATGGCAGCAGGAGGAAGAGCAGTTGGAAGAGAGAGGATGGAAAGGATGAAAGCAGATAGGGTCTCTAGAGGACCTTATTAATTGAGTTCATAGCCTAGAGATCCACAGAGTTTCTCATTGCTGCTCTAGCACAAAGCCCTGTGACTTACCACTCCTGTAGTACCTTATTTTGCCATTTACATTCCAAAAAGTCTGTTGCTATGGGGTGTAATGACTTCTATCCCATTTCACGGATGGCCAGTAAGTGGGGGTTAAGGCAAATGCATTGATGAGGACTTGGTCCTCTAAGGATCAGATGACTTAGGGCTGATGAAGGCTGCTTCCTCCTCAGGGGCCAACAGCATTTCTGTGTCCCTCACACACCAATCCCAAGGGAATTTCCACTGGGGAAAGCAAATGTCATCACAAACTCATCTTTCCACTTCAAACCCAAAGTTTGCTACTGTACATGCAGTTAGAGAGACTGGACAACTTCCTAGTGGTAGCCAGAAAGCTGCTGCCCATTAAATGATGTGAGAGTCTGTAATCCCAGGACAATGAAAACCAGCAAGAGGTGGTTTAACTCAATAAAGGAGTTCCTTTTTTTTTTTTTTTCCCTGTTTAATGTACAACAGCTGATTTTGAACATTATTTCTACAGCCGCTGGGAAATCCTCCACATGTCAGAACAATTTCCCAGTGCTTCCGTGTTTGAGGCCAGGCTGAGATACCCAAAAGGCTGAATTTTGCTAGTTCTGAATATTTACAACTTCAGCTGAAGTAAAAGAGAGCCAAAAGATGGTAAGGCTCTTTAGGAAACAAAACAATCGGGCCTAAGACTTAAATTAGGCAATTAAGTCACACTTTCAAATCATCAGCTTCACTACTTCCCATATATTCATCTCAACTGGGGGAAGAAATATGTAAACGAGATCAGATCCCGTGGCAAGAAAAAGAATAAAGAACATCTGTGTTACTTTCTCCTTTCTATCCATTACATTTTAAAGGTAAGGAATGATAAAAATGTTTGAATGACCTTACTACAGAACTTTCCAACTTCTTGTTCAGTTTATCACAGGGTCAACTCTGAAAACAAATACAAGCTTGTTAAAAAAAGTCATTGGTTCTAGTAAACCTAATTTTTTGTGGCTGCCTAATATACAAACTCAAAGTGTAAAAACATGCATGTTCTTCATTGCTGGATTAACTTTTGGAAAGTGGTAGTATCAAACTATATAACAAGCAAATTAATATTCTTGCTAATTCTAAACTACATGATAGTTTCCAAAATACACTGAAAGAAAAAGAAATGTTTTCTTCCTGAGGACACATTGCTTGTAATGTACAACAGTTTATCTTCTGTTTCTAACACTGATTTTGTAAAACTTAAAATCCACTTTGCTGAAATACTTTCAACGCAAATGAACTATCTTACTCCAACTGAACAGTGATTAAAGGCAGTATTTTGGAATAAGAACACTTATTAGATTCAGCGTCCCCCACCTTTCCAGAACACTGTTCACGTAAGAAAAACACCAAAGATCTTTAAGAACAAAACCCGACCGACATCCTTTCAGACTACAAAACAGTATCACCCACATTAATTGCGGAGGTTCAAGGAGGGGAAAGGGGATGCACAGAAAGCAGGTACACAGTATCTGAGGGCGAAGCGACGTTCAGCTGAGAGATGAGAATTGCCAAACCTGTCTGCGGGCTGCGGTTATCCTTCCCTGACCCCTTGGTGTGCCGCTCGGGAGGGGAAACCACACAGCACAGCCGCACCAGGTGCACCTTCCAAGGCTCCAGCCCAGCGCTGCAGCGGCCCGGGCCCCCAGCACTGCCCTGCTCCGTCCAGCCCGCCCGGAGCCGGGGTTCCGAGCATCCCCACAGGCTCCGCTCCAGCCGCGCTCCGTCCCGCCCGCCCACGCCAGTGCCCGGTGCGCTCACGGCACCAGCGCACTGCGCATGTACGCAGCAATTAGCGCCGCTCAAATTAAAAAATGCAATTAAAAAAAAAAATAAAAAGAAAGAAAGGCCGAAAAAAGAAATTCTCTTACCTTATAACTAGACCTATATATTTTTTTTTTTAAGCTACCAGAACGGCGTCCGAGCAGCGCAGTGCCGCGGCCGGGGAAAGCGCGCTGGCCCCGCTGCCAGGTGAGGCTGCGCCCCGCGCTCCGCGCTCGCCCGGGCGGGCGGGGGAGGAGCCGCGGGCCGGGACCGGGGACGGCACCGGGGCAGGACCAGGACCAGAACCGCCGGGGGTCCGGCTGAGCCGCTGCTCGCTGCTGCCAGCCCTTCCCTCTGCGCTGGGGTTTGTTACCGACAGCCCCTCCGGGCTCTTTGTAGCCACAGTTCATAGGTGAGCGATTAAGAACTAATAATCTGATCGCAGAGAACCGCCGGGAGTTGCTTTTGCTTAACTGGAATGGGATGCACGAAGCGCTGCTTCCCAGTCCCAGCTGCCTATTCATTCCGCTGGCTCAACAAAAGTTCCTGTTGCTTTCCTCTTGTCTTCCCGGTGTTTGAAGTGGCAGTGCTGCTGTTGGTACGCGCTGGCTGATCTTAAGATCGGCTGATAAAGGCATGAATACATGAAGAAAATCCCCTGGGGATTTAGGATACGGGCGTGTTTGTTTTTGAAAATCCATGCATAGTAGCAAGCCTAACCGAGGCTGGTGAGGTCTGAAAAGCACCATTCTGCTAGCTCTCTGCTTTAAAGAAGTCCTAAAGCAGCCCTTTTGTTCCCAAAACAGCATAAAAGAATTTGGGGATTCTTTCTATTTCCCTAATGATTCCCTGGATTGCTCACAATCACTTTTTCAGACTTTGTGACGGGAACTAGGAACTTCCCTTTCTTTTTTACCTTTGCTTTCCTCTTCCTGTTCACCTTCCACTTTTCTTAGGAAGCTTTCAGTAGCCAAAACCACTGTAAGTATATAATTTCAAATGTTATTATCCACTAAAAATGGACCTATATGAGTTTACATTTTTGAGAAACTGATTTCATGTTCTTTCATTTTTTTTTCCTTAGGACCTTCATTCAGGTCTGGACAAAGCTTATTTGAAAAGCAGGTGCTTAGAGACTGATTTTATGCTTTTTATTCAAGACGTTATTTACCTCGCCCTCTTCAGACTCTGCTGAGAACAGAATTATTAATTTTTGAGTGAGAGGTAGAAGCACAAAGGGACCAGGGTTTTGCTTGGGACACCTGCTCTGGGGTACATTAGATGTAGGTTTCAGAGTGCAGCAGGGTGGGTGGTGCATGCAGATCACAATCCCTGTGATTTTGCCTGTGCCCAGGAATGGATGCTCCAGACTCCTGCACATCTGAGCCCAGATCCAATATGCTCTCCAAAACGAGAACCATTCTTAGAGTGAAAAACATTCACAATCCATGTAAATTAGCTTCACGTGACGTAACTGGCCCCATGTAGGAAATCCGTCACACCAACGCAACAGTGGAGCCACATTTTCCATGGAAATCTATATTAGTCTTAATCATTCTCTCCCATTTCATATTCCTTTACCTCATTTACTAAATACTTTCCAAAAGATGAAGCTGGGGGTCCTACAGAGAGACTGTTGCTTCCTGTGTGCAAAGCTGATGCATCTTGCTATGTTTCTGTTTTTCCAGTGTCAGAGGAAAAGTGTCTTTACAAAATATATTTAATTGTGCAATTACAAATGATGACATGCATTGAGCCGACCAATGTTCTGCTTACTCTACTTACTGACTCCTTTGCAATCCCAACAATTGTTTGGTAGAACTAAATATTCTTTAAAAAGAGGAAACTGCATACACAATGGCAAACACTAAGATATTGGCCATTGAAATTTAAAGATGTGGCATTATACGGACACTTTAAGAGATTGTCAGAAGAGTTTAGATCCTTTGTATGGCCTGCATAAAAGTCTGCACTCTAAGTTAACAAAATAATTTATAGCCATAGCAGGGTGTCAGCCTCGAGGCAGTTTGATACTAGAAAGGCATGGAGCACTTTGCAGGCAAGTTTCAAAACTATCTGCTGACAGATGGGTTTGGCTGTGATCAGCAGCCAGGAGCAAGGCTCTGTTCCACCGGCGCTGCTGGCTCTGCAGGAGGATATCTGGTCACACACCCCATCCCAGCTGGCTCTGGGCTTGGAGCTCGTTGCACAGCTCATCCCACTCCCTCTGCACCCGCTGCTGAGTCCCAGGCTCTCCTCACCTCTGCACTCCATTTCTAACTCCCACTTCTCCCAAATCAACATCCCTCCTAGGTGTCCTCTCTCTCTGCTCTGGCTGTTCTTGTCTATGTTGCCACACTTGGGCCAGGCTGGAACTGCAAGCAGCACATCGTCCCTCATCTGTGTTTTCATGGTCTCAGCTCTGAGCAGGAAGTTCAGGGATGTCCAGAGGATGTTGGAGAAAGTGCAGGGTGGTAGTGGTGAGCCTAGACACCTGCACTAGTTGAGATGGGTCTGTACCACCATAAGATTTCACAGTTAGAGTGTTCTCCCATCACCATCAGGTAGGATGTCACAGCTACGGTCAAACAGGCCTTTAGTATTCTTTTTAGTATTAGCTTTTCTTTCACTGCTTAGAAATCACATGATGTGTCTATATAAAAATATAAAGGTACTCCATATGTTGTTATTTCTCGAGAGTACCTTCAACTTTAAGTCATTTCAAAGGCTGGGAAAATTTAACTTGCTCATGAATTTTTTTGTTCACGCTTTCTTTGGGATGAAGCAGTTCAAGAAATGCATTCCTGAATAAGGCAGCACTTGCAACATTGTGAGACCAGATAAGAAAAACAAAAAGAAATAAAAGTAGCAGAGGGAATAGATAGGAATTCCCAAATTTCAACTCATGTCTGAAAGCCAGAAATTATACTTTGCATCTGTCACGATTGCCTACTACAGAGGAGAGTAACTGGGAAGCAAAAGATGGAATTGGTTTAAAAATTTAATGATGTGCTAATAGACTACACATTTCTTTGATAAGCTGCTCTCTTAAAAAAATTCCTAACTATGCACAGCAATAGATTCCTCTGTGGATCTTAGAGACTTGTAACAAATTATTGCCTGATTATAAAATTCTCTGTAAACAGAGCTTTGTAACCTTCCCAGCAGACTGCCCTGCTCTCGGTTGCCTCTTTACCTTCGCTGCAGAAACACATGTAACATTTATAGTGAAAGCAGAGAGCTTGCAACTCTCTCCAAGTTTTCAAACACGTTACAAAAAGCCAAAATATTTCTATTTGTGCAAAGAAAGCTTTTCTTAAATTTGTGTTTACTTACATATATGAAAAGGTATACTGTGTGCTTGCCAGAATTTTTTATTTTTTGTTCATAAAAGCTTCAAAGCAGTAAAAATCTTCCATCATTATTTTGTTTTTCTTTTCTTCCTTTCTCCTGGTTAAGTCAAACTCATCTGGTAAGTCAGACCTGACCTCCACTCTGCTTAGAGTTGTCTGCTCTGAGTGCAACAGATACAAATTGATTCAGTGGCATAGAAATAGAACAAGAAGATTTTGAATGTTTAGGGAGGGAAGAGGCTGATTTTAATTTGCTGCTGAAGATATAGTGAGCAAGGTGATCCATTGGGCCTTTTGGAAAGAGAGAAATAAATAATGAAGATAAATGCAGTAAATTCTTGAGACATGACTTTGTAGGAAAAGCCTGAGAAAAATACTTTAAGTTGGACTCTGTGCTGTTGTATCTCAGGCAATACACTTTATATGGCATACGTCATGCACATTAAAAAACTTCATTTGGTGAGCTGCCCTGACAACTGGCTTTGTTCACCTTTGTTCTTATTTAAAACAGGTTGTTCCATGCAGCTGTTAAAGAAACTGTGTGCACACACACGTTTGCACACAGGCTTTTTTATTACTCCTCAGATCTTTCAGAATAAGTCATGCTGCCTAGGTTTTAAATTATTTTTCTCTTTATTACAGCATGAAAATCACCTTACGCTGGGATCTGCTGCCTTTTGTAGAAGCCTGATGCAAAAGTTTAACAAAAGCATTTCTCGCTTTTTTCTTTTTTTTTTCCTAGTGCACTCTATCCCCTTCCTTTTGGTTTTCTGCTTTCTTAGCACTTGTGTGTATCCTTTTTCAACATCTCCAATACTGCTGGGATTCTTTTAAGTAAAAGTGATTACAGCTGAAGCTGGACCTGTCTGTGTCACGGTTATTGTTTCATGATTTGGTCATATTTTGGGAATAAGCACCAGGAATTTCATAGAAGCCTGTTGTGGCCCTTCAGCAAGAGTGTCCTGGGAGCCAAGGCAAAGGTGTCCAGGAGCTTAGACAAGTGCAATTGGCAGGATGCCTCTTGCTGCCCTCTGTACACCCACTGTTGTTAGTGCTGGCCTCTTCACTACCTGTGCTCTATCAGAGCACCTCACTCACTCTGCCTGCCTGCTCTGGGCTCCACCCTTGCTTTTCTAAATTACTCTTTTGAGGTGCTAGGTGTTCATGGGGAAATATTAGGTGGAGGAGTGAGCTGGAGGCTTTAAAAGCAGGGAGAGCCATGCCTATTCTCAGTTTACCCAGAGAGAATTAGTCTTTTGGGAGTGTCTTGGTCTCTTTGCTCCAGGTGGGTCTAGGATGTAAAGTTAATCCTGACTGATTTTCTCCTTTCTGTTGCTTTTGTACTGTTGGCCTAAACCTATCTCTTTGCTATTCCTCATTCCTTATGATCCAGGTCTATCAGTTCAGTTCTTGCCCCATTGCTCTCACTCCTACTGACCTTTCCTGGACTTATTTTTCTTTTGTGCTTCTTCTCACTGACCCTTCCTTTAAGCAAGGTAACCCAGTGACTGACTGGGGTTGAAAGGCACCTGAGTCCTACACCTAAAACTAAAGCTTGTCTACCTCACTGCTCCCCATTTGATACACCACTGGAATATAGAATTTGACAGAGTGAGTAAAAATAGTGGGCAGGAAAAATGAGAGAAAACGGAATCCAAAGAATTCCTGTTTCATTTTAACATCAAACAATACAAGTGATAGTGTGTCTGGAGTCACCACGAGAGGGTCATGAACATTGGAAAGTGTACCAAAAAAAAAAAGAAAATAGTGACAAAGTTTAAAATCTGGATTTAGGAAATAGCATCATTAATATAACTGCACACACTGGGCTAGTCAAGCATGGAGAAGCTCGCACAGCTACAACAGCAATGCAGCTTGAGAGAAAGTAACATTCAAGTGGGGTCAGTATAAAAACTCATCCCTGTCAATGCAGGGTCTCAGACATTTTTAGAAATACAGCCTTTGTGTGCGCTTGTTCATATCGTGTTTGGCCACCTTGGTCACAATGACATAAGAATAATACAATACACATATATAAAAGCAGAGAAAAATAAATAATCTTATGAAGATTCCTTCTTGAGTTTTAAATTACTTCCTGTGAGTGTCATATTATCAATAATTTAGCAAATATTGAATCCTCAGAAAAATTTTCAAATGCTGTAGAAGAGTTGCCAGCAGCTGCTTTTATGATCTAGAGAGGGACTGATAGATTTTAACAACATCAGCATTGAGTAATCCTGGCTGTCATACCACATCCTAATATGCCATGTCCCAACTCTCAGTCTGAAAGGCTGTGGAGGTATTTCCATTATTTTTCATGCCAGGACCCTCAGCTCTTGCCCTGAACACAGAGGAGTGCACGCTTGCCCACCACATCCATGCCACAGCCCCACCTTTGCTACTGCTTTTTCTTGTATTCTGGAGGTGCAGCATAAATGGGCACCTCTTCCCTCAATAAAAAAAAAAACCCAAACCAAACCAAAACACCACCCAAATAAACCCCAAAAACAAAACAAAAAATACCCCACAACAACAACAACAAACCCATCATATTAATGAAAAGCCACCAGATAAACACCCCTACACCTAAACAAAGCTTTTTGATTACTGCATAGCTATTTACTACAGCTCATGCAATTCTAAGGTTTGCTGATTGCATTAGATTTGTGTCTATTGAGAGGCAATTAGAGAAGAGTCTGTCCCCACAGCTCCCCTCCCCAGCCAACACACAGGGCCTAGACTCACCCAAGGTTTGAGCCTGCTATTTTAACCTTTTACTTCTAGGTGCTTAGAGCAGAATCTGAAAAAGACTCCCATAAATATCTGGAATGCAACCAGTGAAGAATTTGAAAAGGAAAAGATAAAGAAAACAAATAAAAACTAAACAAAACCCACCCAAACCAAAAATACACAACTAGTACACATATAAATATGAACGTTCACAGGCATCTGATTTTTGAGCAGATCTGTATTTTGGTTGCCCAGATTTGCTGTTGCACATCCTTGGTAGTCCCATCATCTTGCCTGAACTGAACATCATTCTTCACCTGAGGTTGTTTGGGCCTTATGAAATACATGTCTTTAAAAGCAAGGGCTTTGTTCTGAGGACAGGCTGACCACAGCCATTGCACAAGAGCAGAAGCTGTCAGTGCTTCCATTCAAAGAAACATTTACTTGCACCAGCCCCTGTTCATCCTTTGCCACAAAAACAGCATGTGTGGTTTTATTTCTCTCCTCAGTCTGAAAAAATTCTAGTTTGCACTACCCCTTTCCAAGATCATGTCCTGACTGTAGCCTGTTGAGTATATGAATAGCAAAAATATAAAGGACAGGGAAAACTTAGGTTCTGAGATGGAGAGCAAGCAAGGACAAACTGGACCAGTTTTATACATTTAGTGGGAATTAGAAGGTGCTGTGCTTGCGTTTGCCTTCAGATTTCTTTCTTCCATGTCTGTATTGCCCTCTGAATAACTGCAGGCCTTATGCAATCTGTCCTTGTTCTTCTCTAATCAGGTATTCAGTCGATAGCTGTTGACTTCCACTGAGCATCCTCATTTACAAATCACTATTATTTTTTAAAATCTTCTAGTGACATACTCATGCACAAGGAGGCAAAAGCTTATAGCGTCCTTGGTAGAATCAACAGGCAATACTGACCAAAAATAATTCAAAGCACAAAGGCATAATTTGGCTGTGAACATTATGTAAAAAATTATAGTCATTAAAACTTTGCTATTATTATTGCTGTTATTATTGTTATTGTTTTTATTATTTCTATTATGGTTTATATTATTATTGTTCTTGTTGTTGTTATTGGTATTACTATTGTTATTATGATTACTATGATGAACCAAAATTAATATATAAGTTATATAAAAATATTATTTTACAGGAAATATGCATTGCTGACAAGTTAATTTTCGGGAGAGCAGACTCTCATGCAGAAGCTATAATTCCACCCAAGAAAGTACTGTATGTAATACATTTATATATGCATGTATAGACTTCTACAGGTACAAGCATACACGCATTTCAGAATTCCTACTCTGGTTCTATTAATCCCGTTAATCAAGAAGAGCTCTACTGACTTCAAAGGAATTGCAACAATGCCAGCTTTGTGCTCATAAACCCCAGCATCAGGATTAATTATTTCCTAAGACGTGAGGAAGATGGCTGTGGAAAGCTTGGGTGTGCTAAGGGCGGGCACAAGGCGATGGTGCTTGCCACTGAAAGCCAAGTTGGAGTGACAGCCCTTGTTCTGTCAGGTGAGGACACGAGGCAGTGAAACCAGGACAGACTCTCCTCTGTGGCAGGATGAGCTGTGCCCACATCACGTGAGCTGTGCTCCAAGCTTTCCTTCCACTGGGACGGACACCACTCTGCCCCTGCTGTTCCTAGAAACCATGGTTGTACCCCAGGCAGTAATCTTCAAAATGAAAAAATGTTGAAAGCTGTGCATCATTTTAAATCAAGTTAAGTCATCTAGGAAAAGCCTGACATTTAAATGATGAAAGAGAATATGTCTATCCCTTTCTGATTCCTCTGAAAATGAACTTTTTCAATGGAATTGTACAGAAGCTTTCATTCTATGATATATGCACTTGTCACCAAGAGATACTTTTTCAACTATGACATAATTGCTATCATCAGAAAAGCATTGCTGTCATTCTGCTATAATTTAGCCTCATTTTCTGCTCATTTCTTTATCTTTCCTCATTAGGGCATTACATATTCAGCTGCATTACTATTAATCATTCTCTAACATAAGCACTGCATAACAAATCTGTGTGAGTAATTGATTTTTCAGTTTCAGAGCTAAACCAAAAAATTTAAAAATATATTATAAAAAGCTTAATGTTTTTCTCTAATTCAAGTGAAAAGTGTTTCATGTGGATTTCAGTGAAACATTTGTTTGTTTCAGATCAGTAATTTCGTTTCTATTTTTGTCATTTTAAGAATAGCAGGGAATAGAAAGGACTGTACCTTGGCCCATTTCACCAAACCAACAAGTGAAAATCCTCCCTTTTTCAGAAACGAAGTGATCTGCCTGGACCAGTGAATCCCTCTGTCTGGGAAATTTGAATACTCACACATTGACCTACAAGAAGATTTTCATCTCTTTGGTGAAAAGAGCCCAAAATTATGTAAGTGACTTGTAAAAATAGAACAATTTTTCCCAGGAAGAATGGGAACAGACACCCAGGGACCCAGTGATGTGACCAGGGCCTCTTCTGAGAGGTGGATTCAGGTCCCAACTGGTTGACAGAAGGATTAAAAGTCTATCATGGTCCAGGTGAGTGGCATAATCATTTGATATGCTTTTTTGACTAGCTAGTCTTGTGAATTAGGTCACCAGATTTTCTTTGTTGACATTAATAATAGTCTTACATCCAAAATGGTATGTCTTAATGAGTTTTTAAAAAGGTAGGTGCCACTATCTGTGGCAACACAATCTTATCATCAGGCACCTACTCAGGTACCTTCCAAATATGTAGTGAATTATACATTTTGCATTTCTCTGCCCTCACATTTGCACAGGCCTTGGCAAATCTCACAAGAACGTTTTGTCTGGATATTTGCACCCCCTGGGCTTTTCTATTTCTGTCTTAAGATTTCTTCACATAGAAGCCTTAAAAAGAAATGAAGACTGAAAAGATGCAAATATAAAACTCACTATTTCTAATCTCCATTGCTGCTGGAGATACTTCAGGAATGAGAAGAGATGCACAACTTAGCACCCTTTTGGGGAAAGAAGGTGGAAAAAGCATTAGACCTGTTTAGGGTTAGGAAAACTTACATATAGGCTCACTAATTTAGAATAACCTCCCTAGTCTGATCATGTCTTAAGGTTCTTCATACAACTTATTGAAGCCATCAGACCATACAGAACAGGTCTTGGGTATTAGTAGGGCATTAGGGCAGTAGGTCATATACTTTGCCAATTGGACTGTGCATTTCTGCACGGGTAAATTTTCATTTAAGCATAGAGCAAATATCCAGCATGTTCAAGCTTGAGTGCCTATTATCATATATTTATACTTGTAAATAAGTGGTATATATTTAAATTTTTTAGAAATTCACTGAAACCTGGCATTTCAACTGAAACCTGTTTCTAATCTTTCTGAATGAGGAAGCAATTTTCCCTACATGACCCTGATTCAATTCTTGTTTTCTTTGCCTAAAAAAATGACAACTTAAAAAGATGGCCTCAGCAGAGCTGTGAACTGATATTTATTTCAGTAGTATAATAACTCTGAAACATGCCAAAGGCCTCTTAAATATTAAAATTGTTACCTATTGCACCCTGGACAGGGTTTGAATTTGTGAGTAGATTTTGAATGAAGTAATATTTTCCCCCTGTCTGACCCTGGGAGCCTTTGAATTGATGATTTTAGCAAGCAAACTTGCTAGGAATAATGAAGTACATATAGTTTTGTATAATAATTCTCTCTCAAGGGCTGTGAAGCTGATGCCTACTTAGAAAAAATTTTGGAAAAGTAGCTGAAACAACACATGATGCCATTTTAAATAATCCCAGAAGTGACTGAAAGACTGGACAGTTTTGAGGACTATCCAAGTGTAAAGAGATGGATTTGGATTAGTCCCAGCTCACATTGTGTAAGACTTGCAATACTTTCATATTGTTTCTCCACAGTCAGATGTAACTGTTTGTTCTCTCGTTTTCAAATTACCTTTGGAACCATTTTGTTGGAAGTTGGGACCAGATTCATTAGTTAAAACATAAACTTTGAGTCGTTGCTGCCTTGCAGTCGGCTAGAGCTGTAAAACAGGACGTGCAAAATGGATGACCTTCAGATTTACTTAACTGTGCAGAAATTGTATTTGTCATTGCCAGGTTTTTAAATTCATTTCTTTTACTAGACTACCTCAGAATTTCTGATCTGTCACCCTGTGAATATATTATTGAATATATACATTGATAGAAAATAACCAGATTTTCCAAACCATACCCATAGCATGTCAGCCTGAAAAGAACAAAAATGCATTGCTGCCCTTCTACATTATAATATTAAAAGTTTAGAGATGCAATTACTGGAAAGTAGGCAGAGTGACTCAGTGCTCTAGAAAGGCCAGTAACGTGTGGTAAGATGAGTAACTGCTGTAGGAAATGGTGAAGTCCCACTGGGATGACTTTTCCTTTTTTTTGGTCACAATTTGGAAACCAGGACACAGAAACAATCACCATATGAGAAAAAAAGTCAGAGTACAAATATGTCTAAAAATTACTGGGGGGGGGGAAGATAGCAAAAATATTTCTGAATAGTAACTTAATTTCCAGGCTTTAGAGGAATCACCAACAGATTACAGTTACAGGCCAAAATCTGTGTTACATGTTTGGATTTTATACCTCACCCCAATATGGGCCTATTCTTACCACAGAATTTGCGTTATTTGAGAATTATGGTGATAAATCACAGAAATTTATTAGTCCTGAACACTTCATATTTTTGGCTTGATTGTTCTCTAAACAAGTAATTGACTGATGGATACTCTGCCCTGCTGTCTTCTTGCCAGCTCCTTTATTTTACAGTCTTCATAAAAATCGAGGGAAAGCACAAAGTGGAAAGGCAGCACACACAAAATCTCCAATCTGTATCAGACTCCAGTCTTTACACTTGCTTGGATCCATGAAATACAGAGAAACAAAAAGGCAAGCCCTCCCCAATGAAAGGCTTGGTGCTGCCGTCTCGTGGGAAAAGGGAGAAGAGAAGCTTTGGTAATAAAAGCAGAAATGCAAAAAGGGGAAAAAAGGGAGTTTGAAAACTTGTTAACATCAACACTCCCATTTTTGTTTCATGAGGGCTGTGTGCTTTATTGCTCACAGATCAGTTTCCTTTGCAGGTGATGTGGGCCCAGAATTACATCACCAGCAGAGCAGCCAAGAGCATCTCGGTGCCAGCATGACTGAAGTCGAGAGGAATGTATTATCACAGACCTCCGAGGGACTTGCCAGTGCATTCCTTGCTGGGGGTGCTGCGATGGGGGAGGCAAAGAGGAGACAATTTTACGTGAAGACTGAAAGGGAACTTTGTGGAGGAAAGAGCTGGGGTCACAGTCTTGCTGTCTCCTCTAGGCAGATCTAATTATGGCCATGTACTTCAAAAAGAAGGTTTAACTAAAACCAGATTTAGCAGGGCAGTGCTTAGGAAGTACAGCTTGAATTCTCAGCCTTGCCTTTGAGGAAAATGTGAAATGCTTCAGTGCACCGAGAACACTCGCAGTGGTTGTAATATGAATAATTTGAAGCACTGAGGAAAGCAAGACCAATATTAAATCCTCATCACTTCAGTGAAGCCTTACAATAAAACATATCTATCCTTTAGCACAGACAACACTGGGATACTGGGTGTATATTCCCTGATCAGAGTCTCAGCAGTCTCAGGGTTCATGCTGGAAATGATCAAATTACCCACAAAGCAGTCACACGGATCCCCCATAACAGAGTTCCAACAAAGCCTTTCTGCCACATCACACCCTCTGTTCAGCAACCCACATCTCATCCATATAAAAGAATTCCCTCCTCCTCCCATTTTTGCAGGCTTTCAGGCTATTTCTTGTATCCATCCTGGACGGCAGGACTGGCTCAGTTGTCCTCACCTCAAGCCTCTCTCCGAACCATTAAAATCAATGGGAGCTTTCCAGTGCTTTTAATAGAAGCAAAATGTGCTGTCAACCAACAGGATTAAAAGAAGGGTACAAGAAAAATTTTTCAGAGATTAGCACCTCTAAAAATGTCAGCATTTTAAACCTCATCTCCTAGGTTAATCAAAACATCGAAGAAATGCTGACACTACAAAGATCTCTACCCTTTTCCACAAGAAAAAAAAAGCCTTGCTGATAAGTTTATATTTGATAAACTATGGATTTCCCCCCCGACCCTGCCCCCAGTTCCCTAAAAGGGAAGGCAAGAGGGCTGGGACTAGGCAGCACAGGGAACAGCCAAGTACCATTTCATGTTAAGCCTGCTTTACACAAGAATTTTTGGGGTCATGAAGTACCAATAGGTGGTTTAGCTGTGCCCAGCTCAGACCAAAGTCACGCCACCAGCTCCCTCCCCAAAGCACAGCTGAAGTTCATGAGGGTGCCTGTGCTGGGAAGACTAATTTTATCCCTGAGGCTGCTGATGCCTGGTCTGCTGCTCGCCAAGTGCCCACTGCAAGCCACAGCATTAATGCGGTTCAGACGAGATCCTTCATTCTCCACCTCTCAGAGCAGAGACTCCTTACACCACCATTTATCATCCAAGTCTTTGAGGGGGCCTTCAGCTCTTCTCCGTATTCCTCAGCCTCCTCAGGCTGAGGCTCCAGGAAGTTGTCTGCTTCTGCATTCCCTGGAATTGGAGTTATCCAAGGATACCTTGATGTTAGAGGAACAACAGCTGAGGTGGGCAATTGTTGAAAAGGGAAATTCGATTGCATAGAAAAATAGAAAATGCTGTCCATAACTTTCAAAGAACATTAGATTCTATTATAGCATACTATAGGGAAATTTGCAAAACACTTCAGCCACCATATCTGTAGAAGTACCTTCCACTAAAGTACCAGATTCCTTTCATCTCCACCTGGCAATGATCAGCACTATTCTTTTCCAGCCTTTTCCACAGTCTTTCTTCAGGTCAGTTGCACTTGGTCTTGCAGAGCCAACACCAACAGCCTTCTCACCCCCACGCCCCCAGCTGTCTACTTTTGAATATCCCAGTGCACAATTTTCTCTTTTTTATTCTTTCCAAGCATCATTATTTTTGAGAGATCATGTTTTCCTGTTACTTCCTTCCTGTATGAAGCTGACCTAATAATTAGTCACTCATAGGAACTGTTTGCTTTCATATCATGTTGTTGTAGATGGATTAGAGATAATATATGAAAGTGCATGTAAAAAAATATTCCAAAGTAAATACATTAAGAGAGTGTTAGACATACATTAGAACTGAGGTATATTTCTTTCTTAAAGAATTCAGTTTTTGCTTTGTTCAGACTTTCACAAGACGGCAAAAGCAGATGTAGCCTGTGAAAGTTGATATAGACAACAGTGGTTAGGAAAGATTGATAAAATACTGTGAGGAAAGAAATTACTGAGATTATTTAGATCTAGTATAGAAATTATGACTTCTCTCATTGTAGCAGGCTGCTGTGAGATGGCCATCCTGCAGCACTGTTCTTCCTCTGGCTCACCCTGTCTCATTAACATTATAACTGTGAGTGCAGCAGAGTGGCTGACGGGCAAAGTTCAGCTCTGTGTCCCTTTTCGTTTTCATGGAGACTACAAGTCTGTTCAGCTCTTAATAAAATAACCCTCAAAGTACCACAGTAAAATGGATTATACGTATAGTGGTACTTATAAAACAAGAATGCCTGTGCAGGACCTTAAAAATGCCTTTAGGCAGGTCAGTTCTCTGTCCTGATATGCAGTTTGAGTATGAGTTTCTTCTACTATGTTTTCATCTGTCGCAATTTAATTTTTCCACTTCAAACTCTTTCTTTTTGACAAAATCTATTGCCACGTTGTGGCTTTCCTAAGAAGTCATCCTATCAACCCTCTCTTTCTTTGTGAATAGAGGCCTCAAACAATACTATGTCTAGTTTTTAATACCTGCAAAGACGTGGGTGCAACCTTGGTTTCATGTGCACTCAGAAAACAAAGGTAAGAAATCGAGATAATTTAAGATTTTATGCTTAATGAGTGGTTTCCAGCCCATCCTGATTTTGCTAATCTGCTCTGTAAGTGGTCTGAGAGGAAGAACCTGAAGAGGGAGGTACATGCATCTTGGTTTTCTGTGTTTAGCTACATGTCTTGTTATCTCTGCTTGGTCACTACTATCTTGAAACAAATTAGTGTCATAGACAAACAAAGTGGATTAAATAGCAAACATCAGATTTCTGGTGTTACTCAAATCAAAAGGGCTTCAGCACTGCAATTATTCCCCTGCAGCCACCAGTACAGAGAGACTGGTGAATAAAGCCAGTGGATTTAGTTGATCTTAAAGATCTGCTTTCAAGAGAAATTAAAATTCAAATTTTCCTTTTCTTATTGCTGTTTTTCCAGAAATTGTAGAATATAGAAATCTTGAAGTTTAAGAGAGCAGGAAGGGTAAGAGATAATGCCCACAGGTATGGGACATGATATCTTAGCAGTGGTAAGACAAAAAGCTCTTTCATCACTTCATTAAATGAAGTAAATTCAACCCAGGTCATAATAGTAAACTATTTAGTGGCCTTCCAAAACTGAGAGGGAATAATATGAAGACAACAATTGTCAAATTAATGTGAATATTAAAATGTTAAGACAAATTTAAACGGTATTTTAATACCACTTTTGTAGCATTTTAGTGGCTGCATGTCCACACATACATGGATATTCAGCATAGAGACAAAATGTCTTCTATGAGAATCAGATGGGAAGTTGCTCCTGACTTGAAAATACAACATCTTTTTTTTTTAAAACATATTTATTTTTACATTTTTCATTTTCTACTGTGCGAATCAAGTTGCTAAGACGCAGAAGCATTTTTGTTCTTTAAAGTTTGCCAATCAACCCAGGAAAGTAAAGACAGAAGAAAACCAAATTCTATTAAGCCAGGAAGTATGGTCACTGTAGCTCATGTGCCACCTACTCAAAGCTGGCACTGAACTGAGTTCAGGAAATACACTAAACAGTTTCGCTCCTGGGTTTTTGCAAATGTCTGCCACAAGCCTGTGGTTTCCTCAAAAGCATTTCTTCTTTGAACTTAAGTATTTTTCTTAGAGCCTTAAAAAAAAAAAAAAAAACGAAAAACAACACAACATGGATTGATTTCAAGTAGTTTGGTATTAGCACAAAAATTCATGTTGAAAAACTGAAGCTGTTAGCTGTTAGCTTCAGCTAACGTAGGTGATCTTTCTTTTCTTAGAGGCACAGAGAACAAATTACTTTTCCAATAAGCAGGATAAACACTCGAAAAAAAGAAATGCAGGGTGTATGAGTCTGTGAGATAAACACTGCAGATAGTCCACCACAGGCTGGGCACATTTTGTAATGCATGATAATATTTTCTACCTCTTGCCTGAGGTATGCATCTTCAAAATATGAAAAAGAATGCAAATAGTTTGTGACTTTGCAAGCCTAAATGGCAAAGGGCATGGCAGAGTCCCACCACTTGTGTGCCAGTATCCTGGTGTGTGTTGTGGTTTTCCTTACCCTGCCCTCCTGCTGTGGCAACAGTGCTCTGTCCTTCACAAAACTTAGCGCTTAGCTAAGCAAGCCAGTCCCAAACTTAGCCAACGTAAATAACATCTGATCAAAAGCTACCTGGAGGTGAACCCAAAAAGGGGCATGACTAATTCAAAACAAATTTGTTTCTTAATTCAAGCTCACACTACAGGAACATTCAGTGGTATTCCTCCAGCTCCAGACTTGCACAGTAACGTACTTACAAATGACATGAGCGGATCAACATTTACAGATGTTTTACACGTAAGTTTAGTGTCATTTAAACACAGAAAATACCAGGCCATGTCACTGCTGAGGGGACAAGCAGTGGGACGCTGGGGGTAGTCTTTTACTCACCTCTCCCGCTCCTGTTCCAAGAGGTTGGTAAAGTCGTCGCTCTTGTTCATGTAATCTGTGTGCTTGTGTTTCTCATTCTCGAGCTCGTAAACGGTGCGGCGGTGGCACTTCTCTGCCAACAGGAGCTGCTCCAGCATGCGCCGGTACGTCTCCTTCTGCTTTTCTTCAAGTCTGTCCAGCTGGATTGTAGGAAAGCAGAACAGGCTGTTTTCAAGGTCTCCTTGCTTACTTCATCTGATTTATTAACCAACAATGTTGTGTTTGGTAAATGCAAGTCCCGTAATTTTATGTCTTGGGTTTTACATAAAGCAGTGACTAGAAATAAGTGCCCCGTGAAAGTAATGATTTATTTGGATGACATATTAGCAATAAACATTTGCACAGTTTTCAGATACACAAAGGACAGAACTTCACTTAGCTTTAGGGTAACAAATAATATTGTTGCAGTGCTGTATTTCCCCTGTGGTGAGGTGCTGTGCACATTTTCTTCATTTCACAGGGAAAAAGCTGTAGCTCAGAACTCAGAGCCTGGGAGTCTGAATTCACCTCTATGGGGACTAGACACTTGCATGTGGAGCATAAAATGTAATCTGAAGGCTTAAATTTGAGTTACACATCTTTAACACACATGTAAATCTGCTGAGATAAAAGATTCAAATTACTGAGACTGTCCAGAATCAGTTTTACATTTCTAATACAATTAATTGTAAGCCTTAGGAGTTTCTCCTTAGCCTGTTTTTTGAGAGAAATTCTCTTTATTTGTTCACAACCCTTTACCCTTTTTGTCTTCTGCATTTTCCTATTAATTTAGTATGCCAATTATTATTCAAACAAACAATAAAACCAGGGAGGTGTATCTAAAAAGTTGCCAGGGCACTCCAAATCCACCACAGCTATTCGTGTTACTTGCTGTTTCTTGGGTGCAGATGACCAACTCCAGCCTTCTCCCTGCTGAAGCAGCCCTCAGCCCTGGTACTTGTCTGGTTGCCTGCCCCTGGCACAGTGGCTGGCAGAGCCTGCTCTGCCCACCCCCAACCTTTACCCTGTGACAATCTCATCTCCCTCAGCCCCAGCTGCCCTAGGCTGCTGTTGTTTCACAGGGTATCTCAGCAAACTGTGAGAAATAAGAGAGCAAGAATGCTCTTTTGCAATTTTCTCTCCAAAAGCTTACCATAGCTGTCAAAGTGAAGAAGCCATTGCATTTTATAAAAGAGCCGGGTTGGGTTCAGCTTTTCAGAGTAGATATTTTGCACTTAATTTTTCTATTTTATTTCAACATAAGCCTTGTGAATCTGCACATGACACAGTTTTTAACTGATGTCCCTGTCAAATTATCAACTTCTTTGGAAAAAAGCCTTGCTAGGCTCTTTTAATCTTGTTTCAGAGTATTCTATGTATGCTCCCACATACTAAGGTTTGATTTCTTTATTTACTATCATCCCAAAAATTCCAGGAGATGCTTCAATGAGAATACACAGTACAAGATAGCCCATGGTAGACACAACTCCTGATGAACAAATTAAATGTTCTAAGTGGATGAGCTATGAAGATTTGGACAGGCACTACAGTATGTCATATTGTACACTGTTGCATGCTCCTTCTCCATGACCTGGACTGTTATGAAACTATGAACAGGAGCAATGGCTGTTTATTTTGGCATTCATGCTGGCCTCAGACACTCTCAGGTCTACTCTAATTCTCAGGTCTACTTGACATTCATTTATTGCTCAAATTTTAAAGTGAGGAGTCCTATAAGTCTCCTTTAGGGGCTGAACTGACTTTGCAGTCATAGAATTTAAGTGACGTAAAATGAATATGGATTTATGATCCCATAAATATGGTCAAAATCAATCTCCAAAGATCTTCTTTTTTTAACTACCCTCATGACAGTGTTCTAGTTAGTATGCCAAGAAAATCAAAGAGTTGTTACGAGTGCTATGAGCAGTAAAGGTTGCAGCCTATCATTCAAAGGAATTTAAAAGCTAGAAATTTAACACCCAAAGATTTTGGTCCTGCTTAACAGCACCAGCCCTAGGAAGCATGCAACCTCTTTATGGTTTGTGTTCAAATCCAGTGACTTCATTTACAAATTATTCTGCATATGAGTTGAACAAGATTTTGTTTTCAGTGTACAAATTCTGTGTTATCCTCTTGCATGTTTTGCATACATCCAAAATATATGGTGTCTCACTTCTGGTTAGGCTTCCCCCTGCACAGACATAATGCTGTCAATCAATAAGTTGTTACCTCTGAAATTGGTTTCTCATAGACGTCTTCCCCTATAGATTTTTCTTGAGCAAGGATGGCATCCCTGTGTAGCACTCGAAGCACATTCTCTGGAGTTGCAGACCCATAATGAGCTTCTAAAACTTCAGGTTTGGTTTTCTCTGTCTTCAGCATGTGGATCACATCCTCCCTTGCCTGCAATAATGCAAATCACTACCATGCATCAACCTATTAACCAACAGGGAACATGGGGAAAATAGGGGCATTTCATATGTACAGACTGCATACACAAAAATACAATAAATTAGAAAAATGACAGGCTGTCAAGGCAAATACAAAAATTTTGGGAGGTACCAGATTAAACATGATCTGTCCAATACAAATATTGTACTTTAAGGGATGAATTATTCTGTTCTTGCATTACATTATATTTGAATGCTATGAATTCTTATCTGAGTTGCAACTACAGCCAGGGAACATCATTATTGTTCGTATACTGGATCTTAGTTGTTGCCCATGCTGTTCCTTGAAGGGATAAGGAAGTGAGTAGAAAAAGCAGCACAAGTGAGCTGAACTAATATTTCTCAGACAGCTACTTCCTAGTCACTCCCTAACTGAATTCGCAACTAAATACTCTTCAAGTAACTTTTAAAATAAATTTTTCTAGGTGTTTTTCTTTAAACAAACCCTAGACACGTTGCAGTCCCCAGCTAAGGAGACATGGAAAGTCTGAGCAAATCCTCCCAGCAGTGGAGGGTAGCTGTGCTGCTGGAGCTGGGAGCAGGGATGCACCTGTGGCCAAGGGCAGCCTGGAACTCCCTGCCCCAGGTGGAATCTCCCAGTTTCAGGCACCATGAGCAAACATCTGGGCATGATGAGACAGCCCTGCAAGGCCACCTGGCTATGAATAAGGAGCATTTTAGGGCTATGCTATGGACAAACACTTAAGCCAGGGCTCTGTTTCTAATGGTACTTGCCAACACCTGTTAAGCCACCTGCAAAACAGGGGCATGGCACCTGCTTGTCTTGCAAGGCATGTTTATGAGGCCATAATCCAGGGAGGGACTGTAAAACCTACAGGTTCTTGGTGGGCAAAGGGGAGCTCCTGGATTTCCCTAGAGAACATCTTTTCCACAGGTGCAAATGGATGGGGGAGCAGAAGAGTATGGGCATTTTTCTCTTGCCTGCCTTTCTGACAACACATGTCAGCTTGGGAAGTAAATTAAGTACTAAGGAAAGGTTCAGACATTTTAGGAAAAAATCCTTTACAAATCCTGCCCCTATGTAAGCAATGACTGCTTAAAGATTTATGAGCTGACCAAACTCTTCACGCTTTTCCATGCCGTTCATAACAGCATTCAATTCATCCCTGTAGCAAATCTTAAATCTCTACCCAGAACCATAGAGGCACCACAGCTTAACGAAACCACCTGATTTTAAAATGGGCAAGAAAAATATTTTGGGAAATGGCAGAGACTCTTTAATTTTATAATGAACTTCAGGCAAAGATCATGCCATCTAATTAAGAACTAGCCCAATTACACTGTATAACATTTTGTAACCTTAAGTAAAATCTTTGCACTTGTCTGCAAGAGACAAAATGCAAATTGGAATGGTATTCATGTTTTTTCAAAATGAGACTGTCAAAGGTTCATCACTCATGGTTGTTACAACTAAGTGAATTATGTGAGCTAGTCCCAAAGAAAAGCAGAAGAGCATGTACACCTCACTACCTCACATCCTGAGACTGTGCCACTCTAAGTACAGGAAAAATGTTATTTTTGGCAAGTTCTAGACAGGTTTGCAAATGTATTACTCTTCTCTATCCCTGTAGAAATAACAGATGTCTTAGTGTCTTCATCACTGTGAGGCCAATGCTTCTATATTGAAGAAAAAGCCTTTAAAAAGTCCAATAGGAAAGCATGGGAGTATGGAGGGATTTCTAAATATCCAGATTTTATGATGTGTAGTCTAAAGCCGTTTTAGGAAGAGGCAGTTTTGAGGCCATGCCTTCATCCTGTCCCAATGAACTAATTTGGTATCCTGCTGTGTGCCTCCCAGCAGGGGCTGTGTGCCACAGGCATGCTCGGGGAGAGCACTGTGCAAAGGGAGCACAGCACACAGGGATGGGGATGAGGGAGTGGCTCCCTTCTACCCTCGGCACCGAGGGACACAGCCAATCATGTTGAAACGTCTTTTTGTTTGGATTCTGAGCACACAAAGCTTCAGGCCCCACACAGCCCATTCCTCAGGGACAGGCACACCTCAGACCCTAAGGTATTTGGGAGGGGAAGAGGATGAGTTCCTTCTCTCACACTGTTGGGCCCAGGATGGCATAATTAAACACTGGCAGGGCTGAGCAGAGCAGACAGACAGCTCAGAATTAAGGGTTTAACATAGCGAATAGGCAGAGCAAAAAGCTGGACTCCAGTCCCTGCAATGGTTATTTGATACAGAAATAGCTGCTGGAGGCAGCTGTCTGCCCAGCAAGTGCCCCAGCCCCTGTGCAGTTGTGCACTGCCTGACTTTCCTTCAGGCCTCATTAGTCTGTCATCACTCACAAATAAAATGGAGCAACTTTAGCACGAGGGAGTAGGAATAAGAGTCCTTGAAAAAGCTAAGAATGTCCCTGCTAACTAAGAAAGGCCTCTGGAGGTTTGGGTCCCCCAAAAACCAGAGGGAGCCAAGCCAGGGGAGTAGATGATGCTGAATGGAGGAGCTGACATCCCTAGAAGGAAAATAGGTGCCCAAGCTCAGTTCAGAACTTTGAAGAAAAAGACCCATTCATTGCTTCATCTTTAAAGGGAAGCAGTGACACACCTAGCTCCAAGGGAGCAGATAGAACAGTCAGCACTGACCACTCCTTGCTGCAGCCCATGGGGAGGGTACCTAGCCCAGAATCAGGCTGGGTGGCACCATCCCCTGGGTACAGTCAGCTTCCCTCTCCTGTACCCCTTCTTGGGTACCCTGCACTCTGCTGGGCCTCTGGATTTTGATGGTGGTATTAGTGTGGCAAGCTGCCTTTTGCCTTTTCTGGGCTCAGCCATTTCTCCTATCGTTATCTTTTCGAGGCTATTGGTTAATTCACCAAGTACTTTGTTTCAGTTATGATAACAGTTTGTGAAAAACAAATGACAAAACAGACACACAGGTTGCTAGGAAGCATTGGACCAAAATGGGAACCTAAATCTAATAATAAACTGGAGACAAATTTGCTTTTATTTGGTCAGAAACAAGCTCCATCATAGGGAGATTCTGAAGGACAGCTAACCTAGGTCAGAGAGACATGCAGGCAATGTCCTAACCTTCCATCAGTCTCAGGGTTTGTGAATTCCAGTTAGTCTCTCTGAAACTCCTTAGGATAATAGAGAGGGAAGGGGCTGAAACAGCATGCCTGTGCATCTCATGATTTCATGTTTCTCCAAATGACCAATTTTCCCCTGAAATGACTAGAAGAGAGGTCAGATAGAGGTGTTTTGTTCCAGTGTATAGTGATCTGCAGGAAACAAACCATTTTCAGAAACCAAGTCAGAATAATCCTCCTTGCAGAGGAATGCTGGGGCTACTTCAAAATACCTATGAAGAGGCATGAGAGGCTAGAGTGGGGAGCCCTAGCAAAAAAGGGGGGACTTTGCTGGCAAGCTGTTTCTACTGATGGACATCACTGCTGGTGCCTCTCTTGTCCCAAAGCACAATGCTGTTTAGTGTAAATCGTAAGCTGGAGACAAACACAAGGAAGATATTTCAAACTGCAAGTAAACTTGCATATGAATCCCAGAGAACAGTTTTTAGCTGTTTTGGTAGAAGGACCATGATGTTTGGCACAGGAAAATCATCTCTCAAGTCCTGTTTCTATTTTGTTTTGTTGGTGCTGTAATGAGAAAGAGCATCCCGGCTTGAGAAGACCACATATTGCAACAGCTTGTAACACAATAAAACTTATTTGCAAAAGTCCAGAAGACTGCAATTAGTCAGAGAAGCTCTTTAAAGTCAAAATACGGAATTTAAAAAATTTACTTTTATTGGTTTTTCATTGTTTCAATTGTCTACAGAAAACTCCAAGCTACCTTTCTATATATACTGTTAAGATTGTGAGTTCTTGAAAATAAAGAGACTTTTCCATTAATGAAGTGCCCCAAGTACTTGATTCTCTAAGCAGTAGGAGCAATAAAGACAGATTAAAGATGTACTAATTTAACTCCTTCAGTTGCTTCTGTGCATAGAGGAACTGCAAACTTGAACAAAGTCTAAGCCTTGTCTTATGCTTACTGGAGGTGCCAAAATCTAAAGGCTGATGACCTCAGTTCTTGAGTAGACCCATGGAGGGCCTGAGGTGCTGTGGAGCACTGCTGTCTCACAAGGTTTTGCCTGCTCTCCTTTCCCTCCCCTCTATTCCCCACTCATGAGTGCATTTACCAAAGAGGTGAGGTCTGTGTTACTACCTGGGAAATCCAAGACAATGCTCCCCTTCTCTCATGAGTGCACCCTACTTGCCCAGATGGAAGGCTGGCATGAGCCCACTCCTCAGAGGCTACCCTGAAACACTCACTTTTTGGCAGCACAAAGTAGAAGGACTTTCTTTTGCTCACCGACTTGAGCGGAGAAGGGGGCTGTGTTCCAAACCTCACTTTACTACGTGCCTAGTAAAATATTTAAAAGATATAGAAAGGATGTAAAGAGGTTCCTGCATAAAATTGAAACCATTTAGGAAACAATAGCATGACTCTGCTGCTTGTAAAACGGGTCTGGCAGCCTAGCAACCAGATTCTTGGTCAATGGAAAGACTGTTACACAAGCCGGGCGTTCAGACGCGCTCCTTCCTCATGCCCTGCCCTGCCAATTTACTACAGCCCTCTCTCCCCATTCCCACAGTCTTTGGCCTCTCCCATGAGCCTGCTGACAAAACTCAGCACCCACTAAACGGGGAATTTTTGCCACAGGCCATTTGTCACCTGGGAAATGGGACTGAACTGATCAAACTCATTTCATATAAGGGATCTAGTAAATCGGGAAAAAATTCCCTTGTATTCAAGATGGGATGAATGGAGTTGAAGTAATCACTGTCAGCTAGGAGTAAAACCCAACTCAAGATCATTTGCCAGTACATGTCCTAAACTCTTCTCCTGCTTTTTTTTCATAAGTAGTCTTCCTGCAAATTCATAGTTTGTCTCTCTCAAAATCAGTTACTGGTAACTATTACCCTCCATGTTTGGAGGCATCTAACTACTTTACACCTACTTTAGAGAAATCTCAATATTCCAGTAAAATGACAACAATCCTCTTAATTAGATGAAAGAAGTTTTGAAAACTCAGGAGCAGGAGTAGCATTTACAAGAAATGCAATTATGTAACAAGTTGGCAATCTAATATTTCAAGCTTTTGATTATTTCTCTTCTGGTTATGAAGACACTTTATTATATCTACACAAGGAAGTGCTCTAAGTAGCAGATGTTTAATATTTATGAAGTTGTATTTTTCTTTCCAGTGATTAATGACAAAAAATAACTATGTAACCACAGACAGGAACCTTTACTTCTACTTGTGTTGTTGTTCCTTGCATTGCACACAGTTCGGGTTATTTATAGCACAACAGCTGCTCTGTTCAGCATCCGAAACTAGATAAGGTCACAGGTTATCCATGTAATGTTGGGGTCTTACCAGTGACTGATTTCCTAAATGCCAGTAGGCTTTACAAATATTTCACCTAGAGTTAATAAACATCACACTCAAGGCATCCAGAGGGAGATCAGGAGAATGTTCTCACACTGCTTTCTTTGCTGTCCAGGACATGATGTGCTGCCATCAGGGCAGAAATAGCCTTTTTTCTGAAAAATTCCATTAGAGACCTCAGAAAGTGGATATCCCTAGCTTGGTTAGTTGACTTTAATGAAAGAAAGCACCTTCAAGCAGAGGTGCTCACACACCTGTATCTGAAAGAGTTTCCTAACACTAATCCACTAGTCCCTGTTTAAGACCAGAACTTCCCTTCTTTTTTAACTTAGAAGGAAACAAACATAATTAAAAGGAAAGTGTACTTTCTTAATTTTGTCTCATAATACTATAAATATAAATATATATATCTACAGAACATAATAAAAAACTACTCCTGACTGCTGGAATGACACTTTTGTTAAAGGCCTGATTTCTCACTCTAGCCCTTCATACTGCTACAATGACTGGGTAGCAATTTGCCTTCCAGAACAGTTATACTTATTGTAAAAAGCATGTTTCAAAGCAGAAAAGTTTGATGCTCTATTGCATATTGCATCACACAAAGCTCTTTTTGCTAAAAACTCAATAATTTTTTTTTCTCCTATACCAGAAACCTGAAGTAGCCTTGTTTATATCACTTACTCAGTGATGCTAGCCATGCAAAAAGCTGGCTAATTACATAAAGTCATGGAGTCATAGAAGTCCTGAGTTGGAAGGGACCCACAGAGATCATCAAATCCAAATCCTGGCCCTGCACAGGACAGCCTGAGAATCACATCCTGTGCCTGAGAGCATTGTCCAAACGCTTCTTGAGCTCTGTCAGGCTTGGTGCTGTGATCACTTCCCTAGGAGCCTGTTCCAGTGCCCAGCCACCCTCTGGGAGCAGAACCTTTTTCTAATGTCCACCCTAAACCTCCCCTGACACAGCTCCAGGCCATTCCCTTGGGTGCTGTCACTGTCCCCACAGAACAGAGATCAGTGCCTGCCCCTCCTCTTCCCCTCCTGAGGAAGTTGTAGATTGTGATGAAATCTCCCCTCAGTCTCCTCTAGACAAAATAAACCAAAGGATCTCAGCTGCTCTATGGTTTCCCTTCTAAACCCTTCACCATCTTCACAGCTGTCTTTGGGACATGCTCTAATAGCTTTATATCTTTCTTATATTGTTGCACCAAAACTACACACTGGAGTCAAAGTAAGGCTGCACCAGCAACACGAATATATAGGTTTTACTTGCAAGGAAGACTTTATGTACAGCAAAGGTTTTTTTCTCACCTTTTATCTTAACTCACTTTCCTGATACTTGAAACTGTGGATTTCACTTGCATAAATTACTTTTAATTTTTCTGTATTCAAGTCTAGGTACATGATGCACTCTGGAGGTAAAGAGATTACTTCAGTGATGAAAAGTGACCATTGTTGATTGTTGATTTTGTACAAAGGGTAAGTGATACACCCAGAAATAAAAATAATCCCTCACCACCCTGAGGATATTAAACAGAACTGTCCTGTCTTCTCCACACCATGCAGAACTTTCTGGCCTTGTATGAAGCCTTTGGAGCTCTACACTGTATTTAATTTTATTGTGCACTATCTTTCAGTGATAACTCAGAAGGCTCTTCTAAAATCAATACTGGAGAAGAGGCACATGATAGACCAGCTCAGCCACTGCATAAATCTTCTGAAGTGGCTCCAGAAGAATTACATCAGAAATTAATTTGGCCTCTTATGCTTGAAAAAGCCCCTGCTAAAGATTGCAGAGCTGAGGAGAAGCAGCACTGAGCAATGTATTACTTCTTCCAGCAAGCTTTGAAACAGATCAAATGAGCACTAGAAGACATCTGTCTGTTATTTCCTGCCCACACAGCTTTGTTCTGCTTTATTGCCAGAGCGCTCCATGGATGATGTCACTTTTTTCTGAAGAAAACAGGCCACCAGAGCCTTTCACTGACATAATTAATTATCTGTAGTCTGGGCCACAGCCAGCAAAATTCCCATGGCAAGGCCCTGAGAAGTATTAACTCCACACTGCTTGATGTTTTCAGAATTATTATGGGCTGGGATACCCTGTCTTGTCTTTTCACACTGAAAGAGTACTTTGCTCGATATTATCAAGCCATGGGGCAGTTGCTGCAGAATGTAGAATTACAGTGTCATGATCCAGTCAGCACAGAGACACAAGGACAAGGGGTCACTGTCAATTTATGTGCATGACTCTGCATGTTGAGATATGTTCTACATGCTCCAGCAATGCCTCACAATGGCTAAACACAGGGTTCGGGCTTTGCTGTATCCAGTCACTGAGTTTTTGTCTCAGCCAACATTAACTGTATAATATTTTTCACATGGCCTGAAACCCAGCAGCAAGCAGAAACCACAGATTGATCCAACTAGCCATCAAGTAGCCATGTTCCTTTTGTAACCAGAACTTATTTTGTGATCTGTTAGAAGCTCTTTAGGAGGAAAAAAATTCACTAATGAAAGGGCACTAACAGGAGAAGCATTTGTTTTCCTCTTTCTTCTGTTATCATCTGGCCCTATTAGCAAGTCTGGACCAAGACACGAGAGACCCATGGATCATGGACCTCTTTCTCATGCTTCACACATAAAATTAACCCCACCATGCTCCAATTTCCATTCCATACAGGAAATAATATTTCTCATGAATGAGATTTAATTCCCAAGTATACAGAAGATCTAGATACACTGTGAATGCTACACAAAACACGGCACTCTGACATCAATATAATGTTTTCTTATTAATTTTTCTTCATTTGTTATATTCTTTTATTTCCTCCAATTTCATGTTCTTCGATATCATCCAATTTGTTGAAGTCCATTAGAAACTAAAAAATATCTTCCTTATATGTGTAACTCGTCTAAATTGCACTTTGCAAATGCTACATTGGCAGAATAAGGAACATAAAGATCTGAAATTGGGGGCTCTGACCTGAATTTCAGAGATGCACTTGAAGCTGCTGCTGTGAGTACCCTGTCTCCAAGAGGAACAAATCAGCCCAGGCATTTTTTTTCCACAGTGATCACGCTGCCTTCTGGCAGGAACAAGCACACAAGGAGCAGGATGGAGCAAGACAAGCTGGAGCCAGCAGGGCTGTAACCACCAGCATGATGAAGTCAGAGGCAATCCTTCTGCCTCCTCTGTGGAGACAGGAGCATGTGGGACACTAACAGACCTAAGTCTGTGTACATGTGTAATAAACTGTATACACAACTTTCTCTTGTCCAAGCATTTTGTTGGCTTCAGCAAGATGTTTTTGAGTACTCTGTGCTGCACAATGTGCATCCGAGTTACTGGTTGCTGATGAATGGGTCTGAACAGTGGGACTGCATTACAGCAAGCACTCACCAGCACAGCCACTTACTAGAATGGAGGAATTGTCAGAGGAAACGAGGGAAGTGGCCAGACTCCTAGTCTGAAGGAGCTAGAGAGGATGGGCAATGAAAGGTGCAGAGAGAGAGCTCCCAGCCATGCCCACAATGCCCTCAGTTGTCTCCAAAATCCCCCTGATTCCCCCCAAAGTCTGTCCTTCCCTTTGCCCTCTCCAAGCCCCACTTGGGGACATCCTTTCCCCTCTCTATCCTCCCACTGCATTTCTAGGAATGACTCTGAAGCCTTTCAAAATGCTCTTTTACCCGAACTGCTGAGATTGCCCAAGCCAATACTGAAGAACTGTGGTTTCATTATGAAGCCACCTCAATATTTTTGTTTCTGACTTGTTTAAACTTGAAGGTGACAAACTTCTGAAAGTTACAATGCAAACTGTATTTGAGTTAGTTCAGTTCCACTCATTTTTCTGGCATGGAAGAGTTGATGCTACTTTTTTTGCAAAGAAAACCATTAACTTCCAGGATAAGAAAGACATCTCTTGCAAAATCCAAACCCTTCCTGTCTCAGGAAAGGAGTTCCTTTCACAGTGCCTCCCCCAGCAGTGCATCATTTTGGGTGCCACATCTGCACAGCCCTTTGAAATAAGTCAGAGTTCACTTTATTTTGGACATCATGCAAACACTAAAGGCAGCAATTTTGTAAGCTGTGGCAAGACAAGGGAAGTTCAGTAAGACCTGCAGTTTTCTATGTGAAAATGTTACATTTCTCTCACTTTAGTTAACCAATAGGTGGAGCCTTCAACCCTAGAAACAAGACATTTTCTCAGCCATGTTATCACAATTATTATGAAAAGACTTACATTTGCATTTATTAAAGCTTGTTTTGGATGAAAAATAATCTGTTTTGCTCTCAAGAGCTTACCAGAGCCTCAGCTAGAGGACAACAGAAAAAAACTTAATAAATACACACAACTGGGGCAGCAAATTTAATAAAAACAGGTTCATCTACCACTGCAATGTTAAATTAACAACTGGTGACTCAGAGCTGGACAGCATTATGACACATAAGACATATGCTCATTGCAAGCTCTCCAAAGAATCCCAGATATTTTAAAGCCAGAGCGCTCATGCATTTAACATTGATTGCAAAATGATTGGCCATGTGCTCTCCCACAGAGTGAACCTTCTCTTAAGAAAAATGAGAAAAGATACAAACTTCCTCATTACAGTTGCACTGAATATACAATTTCTAGTAAGTAAATGTAAAGAAAAGGAAAAAGAAAAATAAATAGTCAAATTATATCATTATTTAAAACTAATTTTTAAAAGTTTGCAAGAGAGGATCAGTTTGGAACAAGAGCAAAACTTAAAAAGCTGGTTTGGGGCAATTCTGTTCTGTTTTGAACAGAAGACCAAGAATTTTTGGGAAAAAAATTCCAAGCTGTTCATACTCTTCCTTCTACTCTAGAAAAGATGTTCAATAGATCAGAGACACTTGCCAATTATTCCTCTCTCTTCTGATCCTTCAAGCCTAACTAACACAACAGATAGAGCTCTGTTAAATACAGCTCAAGCATTAATAGAGAAGGATGTTAAAATGTCTTTGTGAAAGAGGTCTTCAGCCTACAGCTGTCCAGTGACAGTGATATTTTATTGAGGATCATTACTTTGAAAAGCATATAATTATAAAGCGATTTTAGTACCAAAGAGATGGATGGCTGTCATTCCTATGGTTGGTAGAACCTCTGCCCTTTATTTCAGAGGGAGCAGGAAATTGCCTGAATAGCACAATTTAACTATATTTCAGTATACTGTCTTACCTTTATTTTTTTTCTCTCTCTCACACAAAACAGCTGGATTCTGTTTTAAAATTTATGATTTTGGGACTTGCTAGACAAGTTCTTCTTACCTCCTATGGTATGTTCTGCACTTTGCAGAGCAGCAAATGTAAACTACAGAAAACAAAGCATACTATTCTGGACAAAATTAATCTCTGGTTATAAATTATTCAATAAAAATAGAAGAGAGCATCTGTGGTCTGAAAGCTTTTTTTTTTTTTTTTTTTTTTTTTTTTTTTTTTTTTTTTTTTTTGTGCTGCAAAAGCATTCTTCACCAGGAAAACACAAACAAACCAGGGGTCAGTAAGAGAGGAGAGAGTTTTCTAACTCATGGTACTGATATGCCAGACATTTTTAGGGTTTGTTTTTGGCTTTTATTTTGCTAGATTGTGGATACCATATTTCCCTTCATTTTCTTTCCTTTTTTGTGCCCACTTTCCATGTCTCTAGCTTGGCTCCGTTTATCTCTGTTGTATTCCCCTTTTGCTTACACTCTTTTTCTTCTATTGTCCAGCCTCTTTCCCCTCATTCCAGTCTGCTTAAGTCACCTCTCCCTCCTCACATTAACCCTATCTGCTCTTTTTCCCTGTAGCTCTGTACTTGCCAAAGTTTTTCCCTTGGGGAATGTGTATTTCATCTGTATGATAAGCTAATAAATCCTAAACTAATTCAATTCAATCAACCCGACTTCGCAGATACCCTACATGCACTTTTCTTTGGCTTTACCTATTTTTTCTGCCTTGGCTGATCTGCAGCTTGTTAATCTGTGCTATTTCACTAATGACCATTTGAAAACATCTTCTTTTCACTGCTTTCTCTGGTGCCAAGGCAAATTGCCCCAGCTTTCTCTTCTGATTTCAGTTCCTGCGCACAAAACACATCTGGTTTCTACCACCTATCTATCTCATATTCCTCCCTTGAGCGTTGAGGCAGATCCATGTTTATTAATATTAATGCAAGAGTATTAAATCAAGGCACTGAAGAAAAATATAGACGTTTGTACAGTATTTTTAACTAAACAACTAGATGCCTTTGCCACTGTTGTCACATTCTCTTGGAAATCTCAGTACAAAAGCAGTTTGAGGCATTACATATTGCAGAAATAGGAAAAAAGAGGCGGAGAGAAAAACATCACAACAACAGCCACAGAGTCAAATTCTCTTGCTTATGCTAGTCAGAATGACAGGTGATGGGAAGGTCAAGTAATGTCATGCCTTAAGAGAAAGGCAAATATGAAACCAAACGCACAAGGCACTAGGGAGCTCTCTCCTACAGCAAGCACCATGTGCAGTTCCAGCTACAGACACCAAGAAAGGTGAAGCCAGGGTGTGACTGCTGCTGGTCACGGGGTGATGAAGACATGGAGAGCCTGTTTTGCCAGAGGCAACTGAAAGGATGTGGTATGGCTAGCACGGCAAGAACAAAGGCTCAGAGGATGCAAGACTGCTGTCTACAAACACATTAGGCATTAAAGACAGGAGGGGGAGAGGTGGGCTTCCAAAGCAGGATCACTGAATATAGCAGAGTTGCATAAAGGTTTCGCTAGACATAATTTAAAAAGCTTTGGAAATTAAAAGGGAGAAATCAGCTAAACATTAAAGCTTTTCAGTTCTGGGACTATTTTCCAATAGAAGTAGTAAACAACCCACCTAATCTTAAAGCACAGCTTACTAAGTTAACAACAAAGGTAAAATGGAGAGTTTGCCTAAAAAATTAGATGCTGGGATTTGATATACAGTAGATCCTATGATTTTATCTCCAGAATTCTCAGGTCAGTCAATGCATCTGCAGTACAAAGACGAGGAAAGTGAGTTGGGAAGTAACAAAAAGGAAGAGTAATAAAAAAGGTCACAACAAGAGAAATAAAGAACGGAAGAAAAGGGAATAGGGAAATTTAGATCTTAGGAAAAAGAAGAGAACAGAGTGATTATAGAATAAAATTTATTATATAATATGTAGACCTACAAAAGGGAAAGTAGAAAGCAGAAAGACGGAAACAGCAAAGAATCTTCCTTTCCTTTACATTTACAAAGCACAGTTTTCTGCTAGAAAGACAAACAGAAAAATACTAAAATACCTTTGAAAATGTTAAAATGTAAAAAAATATATCACCTATACCCATGTGAGTTAATTGACTTTGGTAAGAGAGACGATTTTCCTCATGGCAGGATGTACAGCCACTAATATCTAAGTGTTTCATAAGGACTTTACCAGAGAGAACAAAACACAGAGTCCTCTGCTAACCTTTCCCTGATCCACCCAGGTTGAGAAGAAAGTCTTGCAGCCCACCTGAAGGTGAGCTCCTCCTGTCTCTGTTGCATGAGAGCTCCTTCCCCCAGGACTGATTTCAGCCACCAGCAGCCAGCCTTCCATACCTGCCCTTCAACAAGCTATTGCTCTGACACCTTGTGTAAGCATTCAAATTAACCATTAAATGCAGTCTTGAATGCATACTTATAAGGAAGGGACTTCTTTGACAGCAGAGTGATTTGGTCTTTCCCTTTGAATAAGGGATGCTATATAAATAGGTTTACCTCTGAATAGTTGCTACACAGTGTTTCCCTTCAAATATCAAACCAAACCAAACCCAGTGTTACATTGGACCATTTGAAAGTCTGACGACTTGTCAGAAATTGTGTCTTGTGATTAATTAATATATCACTTATATATTACACATACTGTTTCTCAAGACATCACATTTCACATACTGCCCATCTGCACCCTCAGGTCTGCAACAGAGGAAATGTGCAGCTGACAACTTAATGTGTATTTCCTTTACATCCCATGGCTGCATGGCTTTGAGGAGCTCTGCTCCTCAGCACTGCCCAGGCTCTCAGGAAACATTTCCCTCAGCCCTAAAGCATGCAAGGGACCTCAACAGGAATGGGGGGTTGAGCTGCAGGGGATGAATGCCATGTTGGCACTGGAGAAATACAGTAAAGCATGGGCTATAATAAAGGCTTCAAGTGGAAAAGTTGCTCCTTTTTAAATTGGTATGAAATATAGGAAACTGTCTCCCAAGCTTAAATTGTTCTCCAGCAATAGGCACGAAATCTGGATTAAAAAATTATTTTTCTTGAAAAACCTAATGATTTGAAGTGGGATGCTGTCTTTATAAATATACTTTTATTATTGTGGGGCTTTTTCCCAAACATGCAATAAGAGTGAGTGAGTTGTAAACATGTAGGAATACTGCTGCTCATTTCCTTTTGGGCCCCCAATCAGGAAATGTTGAAAATCAGTGTTAGTATTGCTGAAGATTAATGGCTGCTGCTCAGAAACCATATAGAAAGGGAATATATTCCTGCCAGGACAAATACATAGGCCATCGGAAAAAATCTGTGAAGCACAGATAGTATTATATCATTATTGTAAAGATCCACTCTGCCTGTCTTGCTCTGTAATTAATAATATTCACATGTGGGTTTGACTGAAATCACTGTAAGAACCAGGCAAATTAATGCCATGCCTTCATGGTCTAATTTATTCTACTGGTATTTGAAGTTTGCTTTTCAAATCAGCTTTACAGTATTTAAAAATTAGATTTTTTTTTTCCAGGTATAGGAAGCAATCCTTAATGGATTTTTTTGCCACTATATGTTCAATATGGGTTTAAAGACCATATAATCTCTACTTTTTTATATGAGCAGTTAGATCTCACAAGAGAAAATACACTCCACTGAGCTAGAGTGCCATTAAAATAAATCCCTGTCATCAGTTCGTTTGCTTCCCACTCTCCTTCAAAGAGGCTGTACTTAAGAGCTCTCCTGCCATGTATATTGGGACACATTCTCATCACCACAGCTTCTGTAAACTTTTTTTTCTCTTTTGTTTTCTTACAAAATAAGGCATAGGCTATGGTGACCTCAGATGTTTTTGAAAAGCTTTCCTTCTCTGTATTCAGTAAATGCACAGGGTCCAGCCAGGAAACATGAAGACAGGCAGAGCTGAGTCCAACTTGGTTCTAGAAGCTAAAGCACAAGCAAGCTACCCGAGGGTATTATAATTTAAAAAAAACAATCAAGGTAAAAATAGGGACATAAACAACATTTCCAGGGCATCTCTCCATGGTTTTCTGGCACATTTGGCTTCAAAATGAAGACCTGGAGCATCAACCTGTGAAGTGCTCAATATTGATACTGAGATCAGTGTAGTGTGGGTCTGTGTTGTCAGATGATGTGAGTAGTGAACTAAACACAGGATGCATGTGAATACATTACCAGTTTACCCTGCTAACCCCACAGTTGTCACAACCAGATTACCTCCCAATGCTTAGCTCACTGTTTGAGGGTTCCAAGGCAGTGTCACCTTGGGGGTATGGGCATAGAATACCCTCTGCTCATGGCTGAGTAAACAATCATGATACTTTATCCCATTTTTTTATTCAGAAAACAATGCATCTCCCTACAGGTACAGCCTGATGTTATTCTCAGAACAAAATCTTCTTAACACATGCCTAGATAATGTTTGCTTTGCCAGTATTGAAATGGCTTTAAAGTAAACCCGCAGTGTGATTTGTCAGTCCAACAAAATGCCAGCCAGCCACCAGAGATGTCTGAACAGATCTGAAAATAAAAAGCCATGAAATGACTCAGTGCATTAGGTCACTGTGACAGCTTGGAGGTAATACCAGAGTATTTACTTTGGCTGGAGTCTTCCTTGGCTCATCTTCACTTGTAGTGTTAAAGCCAGGCTCTCATCTCAAGCCAAAGTGCTGTAGCTTGCCCACTTCAGAAATGGGTCACACAGGTACCAGGGAAATAATTAAAATGGGGAGTTTTACATGAAATTGAAAACCTCTGTGGATTAAAAATAATGACTCTCTTCCCTGCCTGGCTGCAAGGAGCAGAACAGATGCACTCTGCAGCTACCAGGGTGGTTGTCCCCATTCCCTCCTATCATGCCCAGAAGCTTCAGCAGTGCCTAACATCTCTTTGGGGTCTGTATGTATGAAAACACCCCTGAAAGTATTGTCCAGGATCTCTTCCCATAGGGATAATGAGAGCATGGGCAGTCCTTCAAAGGTTGTGTAACTACCCCACAAAGTAAAAGACTATGGTGAAGAACAGGAGAATTACTCAAACAGTCAAGACCACATTTATTGCCACACAGGAAACATTAGTGACTTCCTTTACCTCCCCTTCCCAGACCACAAAGGTGACTTCAGGGTAAATCTTTCTGAGCGACACAAGCATGATACATTTCTATTGAGGTCTGGCTCTGTTCACCACATAAGCTTCATGCTAACTCCATCTCTAAGGAAATTATATATACAAGGTTTTGAATAAAGTAAAATGAAGCACAATAAAAATGGTTACTTCTCTGTAATGATAATTTATTTTTCTCCTCTGCAAAATTGCATTCGACAATTTTTTTCCTTTTTTTTTTGCCCTGCAGTTTTCATTGTAAAATGACCATTCTCTGTTTTTGACCATTTTTTTTTTTATTTTGAATGCATACTTCCTGTAACTTGAGAGTAGTTTCTGACAAGCTAGAGGTGAATTATGTGCAGAAAAAGTGATACTTAAAGATACTTAGTGAGATGGAATCTCAGAGTTGTGGTAATGGCATCACATGTACCAAAGAAATTAACAGAACAATTGCTTCTTGTAATCAGATAAGATGGTAGCAAGTTCAACATTAAAGTAATAATGTTATGAATGTGGGTCTCAGGGGAAAAGTAAAGCCTTCCATGAAAAGCTAAATAGTAATGGTTAATTGGAATAAAGGGATTAAGACAAAATGTTTTCACACAGGTCAGTTGTATTTTTTTCTGCTTGTCCATAGGTTCAGTGAAAAAGGTCACTAAAGTATACCAAAATAACATATGAATTTGACAAACAGTCCTACCACAAAAGGGGATAAGTCTTGAAAAGCCACAAGTCTTCATATTTTTTGAAATACCATCTACCAGATTCTTATTTTGAAATTCTCTGAAGGCTCACACTACAGAGTGTTCAGTGATTTATTAGCATTAAAGAGAATCTCAAAACTGGATGGACATTTGAGGACAAGTTAAGTGCAAAATCAGGCTGACTGCCATCAAGGACTTACTACTGGGCTGAATTAACCTGCAAACTAGGACAACTGAGAAAGCTTTCAAGTAAGCACTACTCCAAGAAATAAAACTAATGGATCTTTGAAAGGCAAGGAATGTGCAAAGCACTGGTGTCCAGAAATCAGACAGGACAAGCAGAGCTCTGGCTGAGCCCTCAGTAACATCTAACTATGCTGAAATTCCAGAGGACATCCTAAGTCCATGTTCAGTATTCCTGACTTGTATATTTGTCTCTCAATTATTTTCAATAATGATTGTAATTACATTCCCTATATTTATTTGTCCTTCCCTTCTTCCCACCCACCACTGATTCCTCTGTGGTTGTTTTCAGCCTCACCTGCAGATCCCCATTTGTTTGTCAGGTGTTTTTTCTCCAGGTGTTTATAATTTATTTTGCTTTGGTAGCTGCAGTGGTAAATAAAGCATCACTTAAAACTGTGACTGTTAAACACCAACTACCACTGCTCTCTCCTTGTGGTCCTTTGCCTTAAATATGCATGTTCCTGTTGGTTGAGCCCTGTGCTCTTTGGACAACCTAAAAATAGATAGGTACATAGAAAATGTGGTTTAGAAGATGTTTAATTTACCTGCAATTCTCCTTCCATTATACTGAGTAGTTTTATCAAGTCTTCTTTAGAAAGCTCTATGGACTTCTTGTTCTTTCTCTCACTAGGACCAGGTGATTTTGAGTGCCGTTTGACAGTTGCTGAAACCATGACCTCATCTTCCTTCCGATGAGGTTTGTTCTTTTTCTTGGCATCCTCCTGAAGTTTTTCATTCTCTGCATGGCTGATGACAGGCCTGGAACTGGAGAAGTGCCCGTTAGACGAGCTTTCTCCACCTTGGTTTCGGGATCTCATCCCTGCCTAGAAAGAAACAAACATAAAGATGCATTTGTAAACAAAATTACTTACAAAAAAAGAAAGGTACAGTGGAAATACTGCCTTTGGTAAGAACACAGTCTTCTAAAAACTGAAGAATACTTCCATACTCAAGAGACTGTGGTAGAAAGCTCGACCATTTCAACAACTCTGTGTGTGGCAGAAAAAAAGTCCTGAGGTAAGGTTAGCCATCTTTTTCAGCAAGCCAAATGCTGGTATGAATTCAATGTATGGAACTTAAAAGTGATATGGTATAACATGTTCCAGTGTTTCCTTTTCTTCAGTTGACATTTTGATCGCTCATAAGTTAACACTACAAAACAAAGCAGGTTGTCAAATAAATCTTATTTTAACATGTGGGAAACAGAAATGCAATTAAATTTTCGAAAAGCATATTGCTGGAGTATAAATTCTCTATGAGAAGAGAGTTCCAATGCATGACAAATGTCAGTCTGCTGTTCATCTGAAATAATTCTCTCTAATTTCAGAGAATATTATTCTCTGAAAAATAAATATTGCAAATTAATGCAAAGTCAGATGGCAAATACCACACAGGATTGTTAGACAATAAGTTCCATAAAGGAAAGTTGAAAAGGAGTTTGAAAAATTAGTACAAAGGGTATGAAATCACTAACAGATAAATGGGCAAGATCAACACACTCTTTCCAGAAGATTCAGGGTTTCTCTAAAATGTCAGGTCATGGTTATTCAATGCACACATTTCTGTCTTCTTAAGCACCTACACTGAGTCTTAGACTACAACAGAAAACGCTCCTCAGCTCTGTCACTTGACCTACTGTATTGCTAAATTTTAATAGCAATAAATCTAATGAAAAATATTCCACTGCTTCCAAGTATTTCCTCTCATTTAAATTAATCTCTGGTGTTAGTCTGCAGTTTGTTCATTGTTCAAACAGATGCTTTTCAACATCAATATCAGACACTCTTCTGATAAGGAATTCAGAGCAGCAGTTCACTAGTGATGGAGAAAAACCTAAAATACATTGACTAATCAGCTTTCCTAAATTACACTGCTCTGCAATTGACTTGCCTACATATTTGACTCAGGCCAGCATTATAAATCTCTTGCCACAATTAGCCTTGCATTTTTGTAGTTTCACACTCAGCATGAAGATTGTCTTTTTATTATGGCTGGTTACTCATGTCTTCGCTAATTCAGTGGAATTCATCCAGCATAAATAGGGAGAGAATTAGACCCTATATTTTGAAGTGAAAGAGTTTCACAAAGAGATTCCTTGCATTGTAGGTCTGCTCTTATCCAAACAATATGTGATACAGGTATACAATGGCCTTTAGCTTCCTGAATGCTTATGCAGGGTGTTTTTCATCAAACAGTTTGGATTAAATACATGAATTACACTTTCTATAAACAGATCTCCATTATAAGCATGAACAATACCTGAGAAACTCAGGAAATCTTTTAGGCTTCAGATTTATAATGGAAAAATAAACATAGTACTATGTTTCCTCTCAGATAGGGCTTTTCAATTTGTTTAACTTTAATGGGTTTGAAACTTTCCAACCACGCTTCCTCTCAGGAGAGAGCACTTGGGATTCAATCTGTCTCTATTTTCTAAGTGTTTCCTTCTGAGTCCCTGTGGGTCACAGCCTCCAGCCACTTTCATCTCTAAACCAAACCTATTTTTTATGTCTTACAGCTTCATGGCTCCAGGGCATCCTACATGTTTTAAGAACAAATATTTGAAGCCTGTCTTGTATATGTTTTTCAGCAGAAAACTGATTATTATATTACAGTATATTCTGCTTAGTAACATGCCACGTTAGGGATTTCTCTGCAGTAAGATGACTCAACTTATAGACCTGAAGGTGCACAATTAATGTTAAATTTAACTTATGGCTAGTTGAGACACATCATCAACCTGAAACATTACATAATCAACCAGGTGCACTTAGCTGAGTATGTTAGACTTCAGGAAAGGTGGTGTGTCACCCAGTCACACCATAACTCAAGACAGCCACTTTGATCCATCTGTCCCTGGGAGCTGAGATAACAATTCATAAAGCCATGTAAAGACTGAGCAGTTGACTGTAGGCTTATCAACAACAGAGAAATTAGGAATGCATATTTCAAGTGTGCTTATGCTCAGGGTAAATCCATAGAGGCCCACAAGGACAAATGCAAAGTAATGGTTTTTTCAAAATTCATTAAAATGGCAACAGAGAAGCTTAACCAATTGACCTGGTGTTTCATATCATCTGGCTAATTAGCATATGATTGCTGTTAAAGGACATCGAACTTGACCTCTTTCAAAATGTCTTTTAAACTTGTAGATTATTTTTCAGCAAGCCTTACCTGACAGTAAGTGTGGCAGACTGTCTGCCACACTCTGGGACCCTGCCCCTAACAGCCTTTCTTAGTGTGAAAGCTGCCAAAATCAGAGTAATGCCAACACTTACTCTGTCTTCGCCTATGAAGTTGATACTTTCTCAACACTTTATCCAAATGCAAAGGTGTCATGCGCTCAAGCCAGAGATGCAGGTGACAGAAGCTTAAATGGTGACAGAAAGGGCCAAGGTTTTGCTATTCACACAGTAATTTCCAAGGAGTTTAAGGGCCAAAATCAACGGCATGATCCAGCTGTTGTGCAGTGCTCTAGGAATATAAAGCAGCTGTAAGGATGACTGAGCTTTAATTAGAGCAGCGTGAAGTAGCCAGAACATGCCAGTGATGTTGGCTGAAACACTGTGCTTTGGAAAGGAGTGCTCACTATTATCATTTTGCATATCCATCTGCATTTCTGATGGCATCATGATAAAGAAAAGTTTCTGAGTATTTGCATTATATTATTTCAGTATGCAAATATCCAAATCCCAAAACTTTGCTTATCTGTTGTTTCACCAGAGTTCCAAAACTGATTCTGGGGACACTGCCAGTCTAACACTGGTAACAAATGACCTCCTGCTGTCAGTCCTGATCACATCTCCATATCTTACAGCATTCCTGATCTGCTGAAGGGATTGTGTTCCCTGAAGAAATAGCTCATATGATTTATAACAATTTTAGCATTTAACTCTACTTTTTTTTCCCCACTCCTTATCATATTGCATATTAAACTAGAAACCTTTCCTAACATTTTCCAGTCAAACAAGAAGACTTTATGTCATCAGTCACCTTGATTTTGACATTTATTGGCTACTCATTTCAATATGTGCTCACAGCATTGGTACTCAGCATGGGAACTCTTCAGCCCCTCCCTGGTTCAATCATTTGTTAAGCTTTATGCACAAAGGACAAATGCTATGATTATTTACTTGAGCCTGTATTGTTGTTCTGGGCATGGATCCTTCCATTTTCACAAGTTAGAATCCACACAAGATTTTATGAAATAACCTTTATGTCAGTTATACTGACATCAGGAGGAAATCTGTGAGGAATTTGCTGAGTAGGATGTCAGGAGAGGACAGGCTGTATGCCATTCCAAGTCTTTCCCCTGCTGATGGCAATTTGTTCTCCCTAAAGCTCTTGAAATGGAAGATTAGATTAGGCTCTGTTACTAGTGCTGCTAGAATCAGATAATGCAAAGAGATTCTTTAAACTTAATGTAGCCCCTCTTGCCAATTGGACATGATGATTTTGGCTCTGTAGTCCTCTCCCTTAAAATAATTAAAATAATGTTATAATATACACACACACACACACAAAAGTTGATTTAAAGCCATGATGTGGTTGTTGCCATTGGCAATAAATTTGTAGCCTGGATCTCAGTTGCAGATCTAACTGATTAGAATATGACATGAAAGTGAGTGGGTTTCCGACAGGCTAACAAGGTATTGTAGGGACAGTGCAATTGGGTTAGTGAACAAAAACTGGAATTTGTTTGTCTGGTGTGGCTTTGGGGACTATCTTTCAGGGGCTCTGCTGTGCAGGAATTTGTAGTGGAGCAAAGTGATGTGCAGAAGTGCCTGGTACACAGGGTTGATTGTGGAGAACTCAAGCACTGAGCAAGACAAATATCTGCCTGAGGATTAAAGATCAATATATATCACTAGGAGTGAAAAATAATTTAAAAATACTCAAACTGGAGACCAAAATATTAAACCTCCATCAGATCTGAAACAACCCACAAATTATGAAGAGAGTTAGAATTTTTTTTAAATAGTATCAGTCTATATCTGAAAATAGCAGGTACCAATTAAAAAAATCAAAAACAAGAGAAAAGACAGAGAAGAAAAGAGAGGAGAGGAGAGGAGAGGAGAGGAGAGGAGAGGAGAGGAGAGGAGAGGAGAGGAGAGGAGAGGAGAGGAGAGGAGAGGAGAGGAGAGGAGAGGAGAGGAGAGGAGAGGAGAGGAGAGGAGAGGAGAGGAGAGGAGAGGAGAGGAGAGGAGAGGAGAGGAGAGGAGAGGAGAGGAGAGGAGAGGAGAGGAGAGGAGAGGAGAGGAGAGGAGAGGATACTTTCTCAAATGTCAGAAGGAGAGGAGGATGGGGGGCATCAAATTGACCTTGTTGGCTTAGAAGTCCTCAGCAAAGACCACCCCACATTGGAATGGATGGCTTTAGCCCCAAGGGATTAGGATAGCCACAAATAAGTTTACCTGGCTTCAGCTGAGTGACTTTCACAGGACAATCGTGTAGAGATACAACTGTTCATACCATTTCAGAAGCTGATTAATAGTTTTCATATTGGTTATTCCAGGTCATTTTCCTTGATTCTACAGATGTTCATTATTATTATTATTTTGTCCAGCTTGAAGAAATGAAAAGGAATCACATTCCTAAGAGGTTGTGATACCAGGTAGGACCAGGCAGGAGCTGTGGCTGCACTGAAAGAGCAATGCTGTGTGGTTGGACTCTAATGCTGTGTGAAGCAGACTCTGGATGTGACAGACTCTGTATCTGACTCTGGATTGTGTCAGACTCTGGATTGTGAATGAACCAGGTCAAGGGAAAGCAGACCTCATTCTTGGTTTTGCTTTTGCAGATGACTGCCATGTTTGTTTCCGTCATGATGGCCAGAGGAGAGCAATAAACCTAATGACTAATACAATGAAGAACAGAAAAAATATCTGGCCTTAGTAATCCTGGAGTTTCCTGAATTTCTAAATTTTCAAGCCTAAAGCAGTAATCCATTGTGCTGTCTAACCCCAGCCTCCTGTCCTCATATGCATCATGATTTGAACAAAGAAGAAAAGGTCTTTGTTCCTTTTGACAGTGTTATACTTCGCCAATGTGCTTTTGTGAGAGCACGTTTGCTGCTTGCCCTTCTTGTTGGACTCTTGGCATGGAGCTATGGATACTCTTTGAATCAGGACAATTCTCTACTCAGTGAACAGCTTGAATAACCAAACCACAGGGCTGCAATTCCTGCACAGACTAGGAGAGGACCTGTGGCTAGTCTAGCTATGTAAACCACTGCTGCCTTCATCCTTCCACCTGGTCTGCTTGCTGCCCTGGGAAAGTGTTTGTCATACAGGTGTTAGGAGAAGCAGCATCCCAGTGCTGAGCCTCATGCACTGAAGAATAAATATTTGTTCCATCCTGTTGACACTGCTGCCATAGTGGGGTTTGCTGTTTGCAAGTAGTGTAGGAAAATAGCAAAGTTATAGCAGGCATACTTGCCGAGGTACAGCATGAGAACCAGCAAAGCCTTTTTGCTTTATGATAGACTTATTTTTTTGCTTTTAAAATTGATCATTGTAACAGTGGTGCATAGTAACACATGGACTGTATTCACCTAGGACTATATCAACAATAATTGTTTTGGGGGAAAAAAAAAAAAGGAATAAGCATAAATGTACTCTCAGGAAGAAACTAGATTTCTGAAAATTCCCTATCCAGGTGTCTTTCTAAAAAATATAATCTGCATGGAAGCAAAAAAGGATTTCACAAAATTAAAAGAGGAAACACAGTCACCACTAAGGCAGATTTATACCACTTTAACTCCATTTTCTTAATTCCAAGGTAAACTCTTCTCTAGCTAAATTATGGCACAGATTTACAAAGAACAGAGTTTATGCTGGTATAATTCCATTAATTTTGTCATTTTCAGGAAAACTTGTGGTTTCATCTGGAATACTTTTATGTGAGTAATGCATGCTGACCAACTAAGGAGTAACATAGACTTGTTTCACAAAGATTCATGTTTCCCAGGCTTCATCTGGAAAAACATCTTGGATGCATGAGGCATGAGGAATGATAAGCTATTAGATCATCACTGAGTCAAAAAAATAAACTTTTATATATCACCCTACCCATGTTTTGATTACTGTGCTTCCCAGCTGCCAGAAAGTACAAACAGGAGCCACAGAGGAGACAGTTGAAGTGGCTGACACCACTAGACAAACATGCCACAAGGTCTGATGAGGGCTGAGACATTTATTCTCTGGAGTGGCCATGTGGCTGAAAGGGACTATCCAGGTTCCAGGAGGGTGGCAGCAGTGGCAGCAGCCTGCAATGCAGCCTTTCTAGCCCATTTCAGCTGAGCTGGGAGACGTGGACAAATCATCCCTCTTCCCAGCCCACTGGGGTGTCCCATGCCTGGGAATGCCTCTAATTTGAAGGAAAATTAATCTTTGGAGGAAAGTAATGCTGCTGCTTTCTGGGGCTTTGCAGCCAGCTGATGAAGGCTGTCTTGAGACACAGCCACTCTCAGAGGGCTGGATTGAGCACTGTGCCCTATCATGGTTCCTCACATACTGTTTTACAGCTTTCTGCTCTTTTGAGCTAATCCATTTCAAATCAAACTATGAACTTCACATGAAGACAACACTAGCAGTGTCACCATTAGTTCCAGTCCAAACCTCCAAAGCATTTGTTTTATCACCTGACAGCCAGAACGTGCCTGGAAAATGGTGAGAGAGGTGATGCAGATTAGCTGGCCTACCAAAGATTTTTCACTCCTGCAGTTGGGAAATCTCTGGTGTTAGGTAAGCATTGGTCACTTCTTTTTGTTGGCAGCATAGAACCAAGCTGATAAGCTACAAGGTGGAATACACTGTGGACTTAGGAAGAACACTCTAGTACCTCTAGTAAGTGTTTTCTAAAGACCACTGCTCCTATAACAATGCACTGTCTCCTGCCAAGAAGGCAGAAAACCTCTGAAAGCAGCAGTACACTGAAGCAGGTTGAAAATCATGACAGGCTTGTTTACCTTGTTTGTATCCTTACTATGACCAACTAAAATACCTAAAATATCGCAGAGGGACTATAGTACGGAAACTAAAGTAATTCATTGAGCCTTGCAAGCCTGCTTTAACTTAGGAATGAACCATGAGGCAAATAGCAAATACAATTAAGAAATGAGGAAGCCCTTAGCTTTCTACAAAATAATACTTTTTATTTCGAAATTAACTTGTATTGTTAACAAGTATGAGATGAGACAAAAAGATTAATGTCCTAAAAGCAAACTCTAAGCTTTGAGTAGAGGTAACATTTTGCTGTCTCTTTCTGACCTGACGTGGATCTTGAATCTGTCTTCTTTTCAGTAGCCATAGTTTGCACAGATCTGATTTTGCTGAAACCAGTAAACTATAGCTACATTTTACATGTGACTAATTTATCTTTCTTTTGTTTAAAAAAAATGCAAAAAATAATCACAATGTAGATAGCCTTACAGATTTTACAGTGACGGGAATAAATATTAAACAGAGGACCTGTATCTTCTACAAATATAGTCTCCAAGAGACAACAGTGTAAAAAAAAAGCCATCTGTAGCATCTCAAATTTCAACTGTCAACCAAAGCAGGGAGCAAGTTCCAAATCTCTGTCAGTGACTCCTTTGTAGGAAGTTTCAGTTGTTGATAGACACAGAGTACCAGCTTGCACATGAATGCCTTGTCATCTGGTGAGATGTGAATTTAACCCCCTCCATTAGACTGGGCTGCCTTCCACCTCTCAAAAGGTTCCTCCTCTGTGAAGTTTAATTGGTTTCAAAACAAGGAGTTAAAAATAATCTCTGATACTAAACCTGCCCTTGGGTTTCACTATCAATTTTGGTGGTTTTACAATAATATATTTCCCATTGGGAAAAAACAAGAAAAGAATTCTCTGGCTACATGTATACTGGAGATTAACCATGCCCAGGACTCCTCTCTGTGAGGCCAGCTGTCCTGGAAAATACTTCAGGCTCTTAAGCCCTCTTAGCATCCATAACATGTTGGCTGCATCCACAGTGCCCACTGGGAATTGCTCCTAGCCCATGCTGGCTCCTGAATCATGCTCTCAGTTGGGTTGGGAGGCTGTTAAGTGGCCTGGCCAGAAGTGTGCCAAGGACCACTCCAAGAGTTTAGCATCAGTACAGACATTCACCTTCCAGTATCTGTGCTCGTGCCCCGTCACTGTTTAATTTACAACCTTTCCTTTCCACAGCCTTTACAAACAAAGGAAATGGAAAACTAATCAGCCATGCTAAGGGAAAGTGCAACTCACCATAAATACACAGTCTGGAGAGAGAAAATAAGCAGTGGGTGGTGGGAAAACAGAAAAAAAATCTGAATTTTTCAAGTTAGGTCAAGGCATGCAGAACTCTAGTACTTTTTCTAGAGGCATATTTTTAAGCTGCTACTGAGGGGTATTTTGGTGATAGAGAGGTTCAGCAGCAGTCAGGAAGAGACAGGGAAGCTGAAGCACAGAGAGAGGTTGTACAACATCCCTACTTCACACCAAGCTTATCCTGGCTTTTGCTGGGCTTGGTGGCACAAACTTTGAGCTTTTCTGCTTGGTGTCACTGATAAGGGGACCAGTACTGTGAGGCTCCAGAGTGGCCCTTGCATTATTCAAAGCCCTGGCCTTCACTTGTCATTGCTGTTTGCAGAGGTAAAAGGAAAGGAGAGTCTTACTTCATTCCTGGCAGTGCCAGCCCAGTGACTGTCATCATTTCCCAGTAATCCTGCAGGCTTTCCACTGACTTCAGAGCTTGTGGCAAAGAAAGTAAAGAAGTAAATGTCAGCCTAAATGATTTAAATAATACCAGAGTCTCACGCTGACAGGGAGCAGCACAAAAACCTGCAGATACCTCACCTGGGCATTGAGAATGTCCTCAGCCACTTTAGTAGCTTTCATTTTTAGAAACTGTATTTGCATGTCTCTTCTAATGTCATGGTTTCAAAATCCCAAGACAACAATTTCTTCACTTGAAAAGAATGAAGTTAAAGAGTTATCCTGCATGTACAGGTTGAGCTGGCTTTGATGGGGTTTTTTAATAGCCTTTTAATGTTAATCTGCTTAAATCTTCACCTGGCTTTTTAATTCAGAGCAAAAATTCAGGCTAAGCTGAAAATACAGCATAGTTACTTCGAGTAAGGAAGGAAAGTAGAAGGAAAAAGTAAATAAATATTTCTGCATGGGCTTGGTCTTGCATTAGCCCTACTAAAATTACCTGCTGCCAGATTCTTTAGTGCCTGTGACATCTTAAAATCTAATTTCAGCAGGGATAAAAAAAAGTTAAATGCGTTTGTCTAGTTGCAACTAGGCAAACACCCTACCTTTCTTAACTTCATTTAAAGGGTTTAATTTTCTTTATTTTCCACTAGAATAGAGAAAAACTTTCTCAGCCACTTTTCTTAGAAAGTAATTTCAGTTCAAAGCCACGGAAAGACATTAAAAAGAGATCCAACAAATGGAGTGGGTGTTTTACAAGTCTACGTGATGTTAAAGTTGTCTGCACTGGTATAAATTCGTACTGCTCAGCTTTAAGTATTCCACTTGTGTGACTTAGGTAGAAGTTTAGGTTTCATCCATAATCTGCAGTGTCTCTGAAATGGGGTCTGAGCTCTCTGTAGGCTGTTAGGACTTCAGGTCTGTCCTCCTGCTCAGTCATGCCGTTCCAGTGACCACTGCCAAAGCCCACCATGACTCCTATTTATCAGGGAAAGCATCCCCTGATTATCTTCTCATGGTGAAAGGTGCTGGGTGGAGGGTAGTGGTGTTCCAGTCTCCCTGTGAGAGGACGTGGCTGGAGGTCTCAGTTTTGCCCCTCCTAATCTCTCTAAAGAGGTTGTGCCCTTAATTTGGGCACATCAGTGAACTGACTGATAAATTGGGGCTGGATCCAGAAATGCATCATCACAAAGGCCGCTTTTGCTGATGGGTGGAGAGGCAATAGCAGGTATTTGGCACCTCGTTATCAGCATCTGACACAGTGCCACGCTTGGTGGCAAAAGTCAGGACATGACAGAGGCTGGGGGCTGTACCCGACCCTCACAGCCCTGCCGAACCAACCCTGCCAACCAATCCTGCAAACTGAGGAGCTTGTGCTGTTGGGATGGATTTTCCACAAGGCATCAGACCTCTGCTGCAGGCGCACTTGTGCCTGAGAGGGGCAGGGAACGCAGTATTTCTAATAAGAACTGAAAAGAGTCCACAGGTGACCCTTCCTGAGCTCCCTAACTGGGAAATGAGCTCATGTGATACTCCAGCTACAGCCTCTCATGCTAAATTCTTTTCTTGGGAGAAAAAGTGGGGAGAGTTTGGCTGCAATTTTACAAAACAACTAATTTAAGAAAGAGCAATAAATATGGATCTACGTTAGCTTTCTTTTAGTTAGGGAAAGTGAAACTAGAAACTAATTCTTATTAATGAAAAATCTGAAAAAATTAATAAAATTTTCAAGTTCTTATTTCATATGAGGAGCTGTTTGGCAGAAAAGCAGCGGGGATCTCTATTGCTAAAGGGAATTGGTGGGATGTCTCTACATATGAAGACATCACTGGGGCTTGGAATACAAATTTAAAAGAGTGATTTGACATTTCACAATAATGCCAAAATTTTGGTCACCATCCAAAAAAAAAAAAAAGGGAGAAAGGTGCATATACAGATGACATATTAGATGACATATTATTGGTAGATCAAGTAGAAAGCAGCATAAAAGTACATTACTAGTTTTCTTTATTTAGTGAAAAGCTGTCTGACCTTGCAGTTATGTAGTGTCTCAGAATTCCTTATTTGTTTCCCTTAAGTATTTTTCATCTGCCTTCAAGGAAATTTAGGTGACTGAGAAATTACTTTGCCACCACTCCTGTGTGGTGGCAAAGACCTGGTGGTTTTGCTGCTGGCAGCTCTGTCATGTCTTGGCTCTGCTGGAATTAAGCTGGACCAAGCTGTGATTGGGAAAAGGAAGATTAGCCAGTTTTCCTCCTTTGAGGAAGCAAATCCACCTCTTGTCGTATTAAAGGTGCTATACTTACTTATCTTAAGAAAGAAGATTTAATTCACTGTTTTACGTTTCACATTTCATTTACTGTTTTATTCCCAGTGAGAATAAACCTCACTCAAGTTTATTATAAGCCTAGTGAGAGTGTCTAAGTGGGCTTTCACTATCACTGCTTGCTGTGGTGCTGTTCACTACAGAGACCACAGATAAGAGCTTTTCCTTATCTGCATTTGTCCACATGCAGACTGCATGAATTTCAGAGGTAAGAGAGTTTTTTCAGACCTGCCTGGATGAAAGTTAGAGGGCAGCTCTCCAGAGCATCCAATAGCCAACTGGTAAGCACAGCTGTCCCAAAAGAGCAAGCTCAAACTAGACAGCTGAGCCTCCACTGTATATATACTGAAAATATCTCCCAAGGCTTTCAGAAAAGTCAGAACAAAGTCTTCATGTTGAATAAATAATTCCTTACTTTTACTGATTAAGGATATTTTATACCTTTAAACTTGAAAGACTCTGCTAAATTAAATGGGATTTGAGGAATACATACACCCTATGCTTCTATATTAAATTGTACAACTCGTTTAATCAAAGTAAATTCAAAACTATGGTATCCTACTAAATCTTTTCAATTCATCCTGTGCAGCACCATTAACTAAAAAAAAAAACCAAAACCAAAAACAACAACAAAAAAACCACCCTGCTATGAAATAGCCAGAGAATTTAGAGAAACTCTGTACAGCTGGCAGATGGCCACGAGCTCAACCTAAGGTCACTGTCATGCTTGCAAAAAATATCTTTATTCTGACTGTACTTACTGGCATTGTTATTTTTTTTTTTTGCCATCAAGAAAAACCAAAAGCCTGCATGGAAAAGTGCTCAGCAGTACATCCCAGTGCTGTAGGATGACTTGGCTGCAGCACCAGATTTCCAGAATTCACCCGGCCATACCCTGTGGAAGCAGCAAACACCAAGGATTCAACAAACTTAGGATTTGTTGAAATAAGCATGCATGTCAAAGGCTAAGGATTGCAATCAAAGAGATAGGAAAGCCTAGAAAATAAAAATGGTGGCAGGACTGGACACTCAGGGTTATGGTGCAAATGTCATAAAGTGGTTGGCGAGTCCCCTGTCCTCTGCTCAGCTAGGGTGAGACACAAGGTCTCACAAAGGATTTCTGCATGTAGCCAAACACCAAATACATGACATTGCTACTTAAGTAAGCAAGAACAAGGCTGGGGAGTTCTGGGTAAATACTTGTCACTGACTGATCTCTTATACCTTGAAGCTGCATTTCTAGAAAGGAAAATAAAAACGAAAATTGTTCTTCTTGTATATTCAAAGAGGCTGAGAAGTGCCATTATATTAGTCTTTCTTAAACCTCGGAGAAACTTTTCCAAATGTCTATAAAGGCAAATATTAAATAAATGGCTTGCTGAAATAATGGAACAGTTGTTGGTCTTCAAAACACATGCATATTTTTAAAAGAAAGAAAGAAAATACCAGGAAGGGGAGTAAATTTTTTGTTAATTGTTTTGAAATTCTTAACTAGAAACACATCATTACCAGTTTGTACTCACATCAACTTTATATCAGAGAAGAATAAAGTTTTGTTTGTGTAACATTTTTAGATAAAACAGTAACCATATAAATTTAAGAAAGCAAGTCATTTATGCCAAGTTAATGTCAATTAGCATTATGGATGACACTTTAAGGAGGATTACATGATGTATTGCAGGTTTGAAACAACTAAAAATAGAAAAGCTATACAAGCCATAAAAATTGCACAATGTACAACTTTCAGTTCCAGGAAGACTGTGTTTGCAGTCCTTGACTACAAATGGAATTGCTTTCTGACTGTTGGGATAGATCTTCTGGGGCCATAATTAGTACAGACAATTCCCAGCTTTCGAAATGACTCAGACTTTTAAAAATATGGTATGATATTGGACTTAAAGTTGTGAAATTTTTATAAAATCATTTTTGTTTGCCTTTCAGTTTCTGAGCTGTGTTCACAGTTTCAAAGTATGTTCTAGCACCTTGAGGAACTTTAAAACTGGAAGTAAAGAATGCTGTATAACCAATGTGATACTAGCAACAGGGCTTTTAAAAGAGAGGAAAAATCCCATATGAATATTGTAAGACATCCTGGAACAGGATTCCAGAGTGCCTGCTGCAGAGTTCCTCGTTACACTAAGTCCTTAACTCAGGACGCTTATTTTTTAACTCATTATGCTAAAAAATTTCAGAGAAAATCATGTGCATTGACAATGTCCTTGGGAATCATCAACAGTCCCCGAGGGCTTTAACAACTCTGCAATTCAGATGAGCCTTTCAAAAACTCTTGGTTTTCATGTTCACATTTTCTTGTTTTGAAATAAGTGATTTTGGTTACCTCCTGGAGCTGACATCTGCAGAAAGCTCATGTATTGCTTTCCAGCCATGCTATTATTGCAACAGCACCTCCTGAATGTTATTTATTCAGGAGTGTGGCTCCAGCTGGGAGCTGTGTCAGCAGAGCAGCTCGTGGTGTGCAGTAATACCTGTGTCCAGGGATGCTCCCAGGGCAGGGGCTTGACTAGAGCCTACGTCCAGAGTGGGGAGGAGGGAGTCGAGGGTAGAGGTGTCCCTGTGCCATCGCTGCCGCTCCCACCTGAGGCTGACTGGGGTCCCTGCTGCTCCCTAGAGAAGAGATAAGGCTCAGGAGCCACATGCCAGGACAAAGAGAGAAGCAGCATGTTCTGCTTGCCTGCCAGCCAGCCAGCAGGCCAGCTAGAATGCACAGCCTTCCGGAATTAAAGTGGCTTGAAAATACTTATATTTTTATTTAAAGACTCCCGTTGACTTTATCCATGTGTTTCCAAAGCCATGACGGTACACAGTGGCCTGAAGAATCCAGAATACACGAGGTGAGGCATTTGCAGGTATGATACAGTACAGCAACTAGGTAGTGAAACCTCACACTCCCTTTGCCTCCAAAGAGCTGCTACCCCAAGTCACAGCTTTCTGCTGTAATTTGGCAATCAACACCAAGAAACCCCTCCAACTCAAAAAAAGGAGCTGTAATGAGGGAAGGAAAAAGCTGGTGATGTGCTGGGTTCCTCACTGAGTAAAGCAGTTCTGCAGAATACGTGCAGAGCAATGGCACGACATGGTGACATGACAGCAGAGTTTTAGTGACACTAAACTCAGCAGTGCAGCCTGCAGAGTCCTGCCTGCTCAGTGGTAACATGGGACTCCCGTGGCTGGCTCAGCTGGCCAACCTGCAGCCCAGCAAGGTGTGCAGACTGGTTTCTCCTACAGCCCACAAGCAAACAAAGGATGGCTGGGGGCTTGGTGACAGCTCCAAATCCTGTGGAGGTATAGAAGACATGCAGGGAACTTTGCTCTGGGAGAGCTGGAAGTGCTGCTGGGGATCAGAGCCATTACATTGGACAAAGGCAGGGTCTCATGTTGATAAAATCTCATCCATGCGTTTGATTAGGTTGCATAAACAAACAGAATTAGGGATTCTCTGAATTCTGCCCTGACCCTCTTGACTGAGCAGCCGTGGTTATGGTATAAACAAAGTTTTGCAGGTCAAATTCACTCAGACACAGCTGGCATGGAAACACCAGAGCCAGTGGGTCTGGGCAATGCTGCATCCAGGCAGGCTCAGTGGCCCAGCTGGAGGGGTCACAGAGATTCTGAGGGCTGTGAGACCATGGAGGTCTTTCCTGGGCAAGGAAAACATGGTGTTCTGGGAAGCTGCAATCTTTTTAAATAAAACAGTAACAATTTTGTTCAACTCTGTAAAATGAGTGTTATTCAAATAATTTATGTAGTTCTAATAACAATATAGTCATATAAGGAACATTACCATTCAAGGAACAAAGCAGGACTATTGCAGTATCTAAATCAGTAACAGTCAGAGCAGTGTATTACCTATTTGCCTATTATTTCTTAACAAGCTGTATGTGAATTCTTGCAAAATAGTAAGTATCAACTTGGTATCTTTATTTGTATCTTTTTTCTTGCTCTTAATGGAAAGAACAAGATCTACTGGATTATGAACAATATAAGGAGAGAGACAGTAATGACATCTTAACCAGCTGTAGTTGGTGCATACATATTAAGGAAAACTTAGCTTTACACAAAGGTTGTTTTACTGATAAGTATTTTCATTATTTAGAAAATTTACTTAGAGGACTTCAATTTCTTGGAAAAGATTGAGCAATTACCCATCTATTTATTTATTTATGAATAGCAGAAAACACTTCCTACATGTGCAAGAATTCAGGTTATCACACTCTTATACCCACAAGCCCTGAATCACAGTTTTCATGACAACTTACAAGAAGCAGAATAGAGATAACTTGTATGAGGCACATGGGATTTACAGCAATTAATTCTTTGGCCTATGAAAGGTTTGTCCTTCAAAAAAATTCAGTGAAAGTTTTTCTCATTAATTTGAATGGGGAAGGATCAAGAATACTGTCTTTGAAAGTTAATATGCAACTATCTAGACCTAAAAAAAGAAAATTAGTCATATTTTTGCAATGAAGAGCTGAATTTTCAATGCAATTCACATAATATAAGAAATAAAGAAGAGTTTGCTGTCAACAAGCACATACTAATTATTAAGATACAAAAAAGGGTGGACCAAGGCTTAGTGGGTCAAATTCTGACCTTATTTGTCTTTACTCTTCTGAATTTAAAGATGTTATTATGGATTTACATCAGCCTAGATGAGAGTGAAGTCTGATGTTCTGTAAGCAAACAAAAGTGGCATCATTCATGATTTACAGAAACGTTGTTCACAGAAGACATTAGTTAAAAATAGGCCCTTAAGAGTACTTTCTTTCCACTATTTATTGTTTTAAAGTAATTTTACAAGTGTAGTAACTATACCTATGTCTTCCCAAGAAGAGACATCCTGGAACACAGATAGTACTTAAGTAATTTCCATGCTCTGATATTTGACCAAGCAGCAGGATAAGGTAGACACTTCAGAAAAGCTTTTTCTTCATTAAGCATTAAAATATCTGAAGATAATATTTGTGCCTGTAGATGCCTTTTTCATTTGAATTAAGTGAGCACACAGTAAATATAGTGATCAAAAGAAAGAGTCAAGGTGAATATCACTGTAGTAGTTAAAATATTCCCCATTATACAATAATGTGTTGTATTAAAAGTCCATGGGACTTTGCTGCTGAATTGTATACAGCTGGTATTTCACTCACAGACACCAAACAGGTGCATCAAAATACTCCTAAACCCCTGTTAGGCTAATGAAAGACAAAGCTTTGGTTGCAGACTTTCCCTCATGAGCAGCTTAAACCTAGCAGGGCTGTGATAACATCACAACCCTTTGCACAGCAGGAAGCTTCTTGGGCTGCCTTTTCCATCCCTGTTGTTGAGAGTTTTATCATGTGCACTAAACAGAATCATTTTTGTTTGTGACTCTCAGCAGAGTGATAATAAGCTATTGATTCTCTGTAGATTTGTTTTGGAGAAAGCCTCTCATCTCTCCTCGTTCACACACACATGCTCCCTCACCCAAGTGAAGGATGGATCAGGAAACGAAATGTAGCAGAAAGCTGAAGTTTTCTTTGGCAGGTTTGCCAAGAAGTCCTAATGAAAGGGGTCAGTGAAAGTCCCTATATTCCCATTGATCTACAAGCCACCATTCCCAGAACTTTCAAAGGAAAAGCCAGGGAAAGCAAAGAGCTCTCAAAGGTGCTTTTCACTCCAAGCTCCGAGCCCCAGCAGCCACACTGGGGATAGTAAAACAAAGAGCAAGCCCTGGACAGACAGTCTGGTGGGCTGCTGTGAAGGTCTGGCTGTGCACAGCTAGTCAGAATGGGACACAGAATGAAGCTGATTTTGTCGAGCACCCTACACCCCACAGCACCACTGGACAAGGCTTTGGGATGCAAGAAGGGGCACCTCCTTCCCATGACCCACAGGCCACCACGGGGCCAGGAGGCGTGTGACAGCTTCCACCATCAAATCACCTCTTTGACTATCACTCTTACCATCAGAAATGTTTGTTAGAATTACAGTTCCATTTAATTTATTTTCGGTGCCCCAAGAACCCAGGACCCCACATCAGCCCCCCTGGGGTCACCAGCCCTAGCCCCAGGATTGCCACAGCAGGGTTGGTCTCCAGCTCCACACAGCCCAGCCCTGCCCTGCCCTGCCCATCCATGGAGGCCACCAAGCTGGGCACACAGCCCATCCTGGGGTCCTCCTATCTCCAGGGACGTGCCTGATGCCATCTCCAGCTGTCTTCCTCAGGTCTCTGTTGCCCACTGGGATCCTCAGTCCTCAGAAAGCAGCCCTGACATGTTTTTCCCTAATTGTCTACTAAACTGCTTGTATTCACGGTTGGGATTCCTCTTTGTTCAAGTATTTAAAAGCTTTCCATTTTCATTGATCTTCTTATGTGCATGTAATAGCTTAAAATTGTGCTTTCCTTTTCCTACAGTATATTACAAAAAGCTCTTTTTCCCTTCTGCCACAAAGCAAGAAAATGCTAAAAAGCAAATCGGCCTGTTTATTTCTGAGAAAAGGACAGTAGAAAAACAAATGCTCTCCCAGTATCTCTCCTTTACACTAACAGAGAAATCCTGTTCTCCAGTGATCCTGATTCCAAGCACTGGATGTCAGGCTCAGCATCACTGGAAAAAAATTTCTCTCTGAAGCTCCCCTGAAACTTGATTAAACTATCAACTCAGTAAAACAGCCAAAAAAAGATTCCTGTTCCAGTCTTAACAGCTGGCAGACAGGAGTCTCCTGGAGTTTTGTAAGAAGCTATGGCACAAGAGACCAGAGGATACTGGATTTGACCAAACATCCTTTTCTCTGTGGTCCTGGGAGGTGGTGGAATCATTTGTACCCACGTTCTCTTCTGCTTTCCATTGGCTCACACCAACAGGAGCATTCTGCAGGGGTAATTCCAGGGAACCAACCCTCCAAACCCTGTAACTGAAATTTCTTAAGGGCATCATGTGAATGCATTTGTGCCTTCCCCAGGAAAGGTTCATCACATATTATATGGTGTTCATAGGAATTTTCTCAGTCAATAATTGTCAAACGTTGTCAAATAAACTTTCAAATTGCCAGATCCATTTCTCCAATGATTATTGTCACAAATCTAATGAACTATACAACGGTGGCTGAAGGTCTCAATCAAATAAAAATTTTCATTGATTTCCCAGCTTTTGATTGAAATCCTAAAACTTTTCATACTGCAATTTCAATCAATAACTAGAGGGTGAAAACCCACATTATTTCTAATGAAGATCCCCTCAGAAGATTAAAAACCTTTTCTCAACCTCCTAAATATTTGGCACAGCACTTCCTTGCAAGCCTGAAATTATTACTCTGTTTGCTATGGTTTCTTTTATTGTGCCATTATACAAGACTGTTGTACTTTGTCATTTGTAGCACATTACCTCAGACTTGTTCAGGTACAAAGATGGACTTCTGGGATGATCAGGGTAATGGAGAGCATATCACATGAGAAGACAGAATGAAGAGCTTGGCTTGTTTAACTTGGCAAAATGAAGGCTGTTAAGGGATCCAGTTGCTGTGTATAAATATATCACAGAGGCAAACATCAGGGAGATGGGAGAGCCATTTCAATTAAATGAGTGTTGGCAATGGAACCCAATGCAATAGATTGGCCAGAATTTAACCTATGCTAGAAACCAAAAACAGGTTCTCACATGGGGCAATGAGATTTGGGAACAATTTTGCAGTGGGAGAAACAGCAGCAAAACTCCTAAATGCACTCACAGTGGAACTTGGTAAGTGTATGAAGGGGATTATAAACCATGATTCCTGCAATATTATAACAATACATTTGATGGCCCATTAGATCTTGTCCAGTCCTGTGTTCCCATATAAAGCTATAGTATATCATGCAGATTCTGTACACTTCAACCATGCATGCTTCAAAACAAGAGATACCAGCATGCTTTCTATGCTTCAAGCTATTTAAAAACAAACCAAACCAAACCATCTCTAACTAAACAGTTCAGTTTAGTAAGTGTATTTGTTCAAGGTAGGGATAAAATTTAAACCATTTTCTCTCCCACAATAACAATAAATTCAATAGAACCAAAATATATTATAAAACAAGCATCTTTTATATTCAGTTGTCCACCACCAAAATTCCTAACATTATTGATAATTAGTTCTACTTGTCATCTAGAAATGTTAAAGGTTTATTAGAATTTTTTATAAATATTTTATCCATGGATTTAAAACCTTTGCAGCTGAAGTTCAACTGTTATTTATGGTATTCTGCTCTAAGCTATAAATTAATTAAGGACAAGAACATTTTTGTGCTAATGCATTTTTATGTTGGAGGGTATCCAAAAGATATAGCCAAGGGAACAGAATTATGATTGTTTCTAATTTATGTTGGTCATAGCATGGGTTGAACACATGAGAGGGAAGACTTTTTTTGAAAACAAAGTCGTCTGGTTTTGGAGATACTTCATTTTTTTCCATGCTTAAAAGGTTTCTTCTACTGAGCTTGAAGTAAAAACCCATGAACTTCTACAAAGCAGAAAATTTCTTGAGTAAAGAAAAAAAGTTTGTAAAAATCTACTTCCACCAAAAGCAGTAAAACGGTTACATAAAAATTAATCATTTATGAAAAGTTCTTCTTTCTAAATGCAAACCCACACACATGCACACAGAGAACCCCTGTGAATGGGACCAAACAATAGCCATGACAGTACTGCATTAATTTTCACTTTCTTGTAGCTCCTACTTGAAATTCTGATGAAAATACCAGTATGCTATCTTCATATAAAATATACTAGCTCAGTGAAGGCAAATTTTACTACTAATATGTCCCAACAATACTATAATATCATATCTTATGGTAATTAATAATATCAAATTCTGATTCACTCTACTCTCAACTAAGATGGCTTCATAAATCTAGATTGGAGTTTCCTGGTTTTATTAGCAGTTCACTGTCTTAGTTAGCATTAAAAATTAGTTTTAAATCTTTCTTGTGAGCATTGCTGAATTCAGCTCTCAAGATTCAGCATTAGATACTCAGGAAGAAAGGATCCAGAAGAACAGGAAACGTGTCTCCATTGTCATCAGTTAATGGATGGCTTAGGACCTGAATTACTGACTTCTAAGGTCTTTGCCTATCTTACATAGAAATTCTTCTCAAAACATTCAAAGTTTCTTAGTTTCTTACTTGAATCAAAGACAGTGAAAATCAATTTACATATGTCTACATAACTTTGCATGCTTTTCTTCATTTTAATTTTTTTTATCATATGCACATTCACTTGTATTGTGAAGGAACATCCACCCATCCATCTTCTCTAGCCTCTTGTTATTCAACATCCTTCTTCCATGCCTCTTTACACTTTTTTCTCTCAAGTAAACAATGACAGTTTCACTTTTGACTCTGACATTGCCGGTGGTTTTCGTCATAGCCTCTGTTCCTATTCCCATTTAGGCCAGGTTTGGCTGGGATAGAGGTAATCACAGTAGCTGGTATGGGGATGCATTTTGGGTCTGTGCTGGAAACAGGGCTGATAACACAGGGAGGTTTTCCTTACTGCTGAGCAGAACTTGGACAGAACCAAGTGTGGTTACTGTGCTGCAAAGAGAGAGAAAGGACAGCAACACACACGGACCTCTTTTGGGGGAAAAAGGGCAACTTTATTGTACTGACAGCCCGTATTTAAAGTGTGTTACGTGCAGCTAGGACAGGACAGTAGTTCATTGGACAATTGGGAAAAACATCCTTGGGACAGCACCTCAGGATGTATCCCACGGGAAAGACACCAGGTGTTAATCTTTATTATGAATTCCACTCTGTTTTTCACCATGTTATCACCCTGGGAGATTTCCTCCCTAACTGAAGCTGTAGTCAGCTTGTCAGCCTGGGAATGGACCTGAGAGACAGGAGAAATCCAGGCCTGAAAAGAATTTCCAAGCTGTAGTTCCCTAGCTCTCTAAATGTGTGTGTCCACAGCCAAGGCCTTTTCTGCTCCTCACCCCATCCCACCAGGAAGGAGGCTGGGAGGGGACACAGCCAGGACAGGAGAGCCCAGCTGACTACAGGGGAATCCCATACCATATGGTGTCACATTCAGTATACAAAGCTGGGGGGGAAGAAGGAAAGGGGGGGCATTTGGTGTGATGGCATTTGTCTTCTCAAGTGGCTGATACCCATGATGGTTCCTGCTTTCCTGGGGATGGCTGAACACCTGCCTGCCCATGGGATGAATTCCTGGTTTTGCTTTGCTTGCATGTGCAGCTTTCACTTTACCTGTTAAACTGTCTCTATTTCAACCCACAAATTTCCTCACTTTTACTCTTCTGATTCTCTCCCCAGTCTCACATGGGGGAGAAATTGAGTGGCTGCGTGGGGCTGAGTTGCCAGTCAGGATTAAAACATGACACTGTTTATATGACTGAGGATTTTATCAGAAGAGATATGCATTTTTCAAGTTCCTGATTTGCCTCAGCAGAACACATGACACATATATATCAAAACAGTTGTGTTTCTTCCTCAAGCTGCTACTTTTGTCTCAAGCAAAATTAGTTCTTGATTTGAACAGAAACCATCCACATGCTTTGAACTCTTTCAGAAACAAACTGGTCATGAGTAATTGAAGACTGATCCATTTTTGGAAGACTGATATTCTGAAATATTTTCTCTTACAGGGAGAAAATATCCTTGCAAATTTTAAGAGAAAACTCAATCCATGTGCAAAAGAAAAAGTTATATACTGTCTGACACTAGATTCTGGATTTACACATTATTAATTCTCAGAAATTCTAATATAATCCTCATGGACCAATTATTTTGTTCATGTTTGGTTGTCAGAAAAGAGATAGCTTCACCAAGAAATCTCCAGTCCCTGTTGTGACTGGTCAAAGTATAGTAGAAACTCTGTAAGAACTGTTTGTTTCTGTGCTTCTCTGAAATATTAGTGAGAAATGGTGTAAGGATGCTCAGAAAGTGTATGGTACTAACTCTAGGTTTAGAACCCTGGTCAACAATTTAATGTGCTTTTTTTTTTTTCATTTCCTGTGGAAGACAAATCAGTTCTCAAAGATCTCCCAGTTATCAGACGATTTCTGTTCATCATAGCAGCCAGAGAGCATTTGCCTTTGGCTTTCCTTGTTCATCCACAGCTCAGGGATGTGAGCTCTGCAGGGCTCTGGCACTGACTGCCTTCCATCCTGGTTGTGTCTGGGAAGAGAGCCAGAAAGGTGAGTGATGCTGACATCTTTCAAACCCATAGAGTTCTAGTAGAAAACTAGTCTATGCTCCTATCATATTCTGGCATCTGCTCTCTTTTGCTGATTATTGCTTTGCATGGGCTTTGAAGCAGTCTTCACCAACAAACAGAACAGGATGGTTCTTCACACACTGGGGATGGCTCTTCACATACCCAAGAGCAGAGCTACAGAACGCCTTCTCCACGAATGCAGAAGTAAACTTGACTTGGGAGGAGATGTTTTGGCAGAAATATTCACTTATGGTTGCTACCCAGATAAACCACATCAGGTTAGGGCAATCTCTTGAACTGAAAATAGATGGAGACAGAAAGAGTGCTCAAGGGAAGTTTCAAATGCTTGCCATGCACTTGCTTTCCCCTGCTGGCAGTTTCCAGCCGCTGGTTTGTGTGTTGGTTGGTTTGTTTGCTTGCCCAGAGTGGAGCACAAATGCAATCCCCAGCTGCCACTAATTATGCTGCAGAGTTCCTTGCAGCTGATTGAATTTCAGGGGTTTGCACAGAGAAGCCTTGAACCTCACTTTGGGAAAACGAGTGGTGGCTTACTACTAATTCAGTAAACTTCCCTCTCCATCTGATTGCTTATGACAAGACATGGAAGTAAAACTGAAGGACTTGATTCTCAGCTATTTTAAATCACTATGGCTTGGCTGGTACCCTTGAAAGCAGGCTCCTTTGTCCCACTGTAGGTCTGACATGAAAAACATGCTGTTATCTCAGCAAGCATGGTTTATTGAACTGCTTTGTTCAAATACAAAAGACTTCTTTTTTTAGAAGCAAAACTGTAATTCGTACCCTGCAACAACAAAAGCCAACTGTATCCTGAGCTGAGGTTCACAAAAAAATTATAATACCTCCTGGCAGGTATCTGGAGCTGACTTATGTTAGTCTTAAACCACAAAAATTTATTGCCATTACTAAGTGGTTCAAATGTGAACGCTATTCTTGCAAGACAGTAACTAATGGGCCTGCAAATAAGAACAGAGCAGCAGGGAACTGCAAAACGTTATCTCAAAAGTAGTTGCCTCACCCTTAAATGAAATCCAAAAGCAACTCTTCCCATGGACAGAAAAGAAGGGCAGAGCACATTGCTTGTTGCTGAGCATGTGAACAAATTGCATGCCATAGCTCAGATGTCACAGCACTTTTTCAATAACATTTTTAAGCTTTCGCTAATGCCTCAAGCACCTAAAATTAAAGGTGAAATATCTTGGATAGGAAGGATCTTAATCTTATGTATATTTAGATATTTATATTTACTGATGTAACAGTTGCTCCTCAGAAACTGTTCTGTTGAAATAGTGCCGGAGCTGCAAGCTTTTTAACAATGTGTATCCAAATTTTTGTAAAGCCAAAAGGACTATTTAAGATAAAAGTACTGGAAACATCAATCATGTCTTCAGAGCTACAATTTAAAAGTGTATTGAGTTGCTTCTTAATTGCAGAACAATCTTATATATGAAATCATTATGAATGTTCATGGTGCATGTCACAACTGAAATTCCATTTAAGCATATTTTTTTAATTATTTCTTCTTTCACTTAGCCATTTTGTTCCAGAATTCCTTTCTCATGGATGGGTTGGTAAAATATGCATCACTCAAAGCTCTGTAAAGAATGCAGCCTCTGCTCTGTTTTATGTCAGATTATTTCATCAGCTCCTGGAGAAGGATTTGAAAGGCATGTTGGCAGATGAAAGTCTCTTGGTTTGCTCTAAAACTGTGATTTTCAAATTTTAACAAAACATGCATTGAACACAGGGGGCTGAAAACTTATGGAAGAAAAGGGGTGATCATTTTTTTACTTCACGCTATCATTTCAGGATGGAGTTGTCTCTGAGGTTCTGCTTCACTTACAGGAGTGAGCAGCTCCTGGGGCTCTAAGGCACCACCACAGCCCTTTCACAGGAGAGGAAGGCCAGAGAATTCATCTAGTCAAATTCCAACTTCAGTGCAAATTCCAATGCTCTGCTTCTGCATGGACCAGTGTAGAAGGCCCTGCAAAGCCTGATATCAAAGGAGTTGTGTGCTCTATTCTGCTCTATCTGCTGAAGATAAGGGCTCAAAGTGGTTCTTTGAGTTTCTGGTTGGTTTGTTGGCTGTTTACAGTTTAGTTGTTAATGTATCAAGAAGTTTTGGGGTTTTTTTTCCGATGGAGCTTAGAATTGCTGTTTGAGTTTTTTGTGTTACTCATTGAATAAAAAAGCCACATATGGTTAAAACCTCCAAAATTGCATATGGTTAAAATTAACTTTTTTTTACTGGCATTTTTTTTCTTGCTTACATGTTGTCTTTTCAAAAGGAGATAGTCCTGTGAAATCATGTGCCCAATTGTTCTTGTAGCTCTAAGCACTGTTTGTCCATAAGGAACTAAGAAGACCCAATGAGGTGTTATTAGCTTTGACTCATCTGACTGATGCATCATCTGCTGTGCTCATTAATGAAGCTAGTTCAGGTGGAAACACTGATCCCTGAGCTTTATTAAAATTATCTGTGCTGTTTTCACTCATCTAATGAAAAGAGAAAAAGGAAGTAGATAGTGAAAAAAAGATGCATACAGAGGATATATACTAAAATAATGCCTGAGGAAAAAAACTCCAAAAATCAGTTTAAACATGCATTACAAAATTTTTTCCAATGAAAGAATTTTCCAGTGTTAGAAGTTCAAAATATGCTTGGAAAACAATCACTCTATCTGTAAGCTTAGAGAAGTCTGATTCAATAATAATAAAGTATAGCTTTATAAGAAATGTTTTATGTGATTGTTCAGATGATCCCAGGCACTTGGTATGCTCAGATGAGTATGACATGAGGATTACATCTAAACTAGGAGATTAAGCAGTGCCAGGGCTTGGTCGAAATTTTGGCAAAGACTAACCAGGGGCCTTCCTAGAATGTTTCAGGAGTTAGCCCTGCCTGGGGATTAGCCTAGCCAGAGTTTGGCAGCTGAACATAGTCAACCTGTTTTGAAGTCTACATTTAGTAATGCAGGTATGGCCAGCCAGTGACAGCAGGACTGAGGGTCAGAGAACCAGCACTGGCATTGTTTTGTGCCCCCCACATATTTTTAACTGTTTTTGTGTGGCTTTCAAACTGTGAGAAGTGGAAACACAAATTGTTGCTTTACAGAGCTGCAGCAGAACTGCAAAGCCCTGGCTTTGGAGAGGAGGGCAAGCAAGTGAGAAACACTGAGACAGATGGCACAGTCAGATGGAATGGATTCCTGGGGGGGAGTGCAGCAGGGAGAAGAGGAACAGTGAGCATGATAAAAATACGGGAACAGCAGCTGCCGTAGCTGCTTCTTGTTCTACAAGAGTAAAGCAGGTTGAGCAAATTGCCTTAGGAGCCTGCCTGTGCCCAACCCAAAGGGAAGAACTAAGAAGACAGCTTTGCAGGGAAGTGTGGTACCATGCAGATGGGTGAAGTTAGAGAGTTGCAGCTATTAGAGAGGGATTGGAGACTGAACTGAACACTTCCAAAGCTCACAGCTGGAAGATGAGCTGAGCTGGATGCTGGGACCCAGAGAGAAGTCCAGCTTGCTTGTCAGGCAATGGTGAATGCCAAACAGTGCAATGGCATAAATCTCACACCACAGAAAGACACGAACTGAGATGATTCTGCTTCCAAATATGAATCAGCTGAAGATTGAGATCAATTCCTAATAAAAGCATATTTACACTGGCAAAATGTCAGTGTGATTGTTGATTGTTCTCTGCCTTCTCAAAGGCAACAATTCCATCCTACAGCAACGATGATGGCCAATATTTATTAGTGGCAAAGAAACCCTGACAGACAGGTACAAAGGTATCACAAAAGGGCTTGTCACTGTGCTATTCCTCACCAGTGACCCTCCCTAGCAGCAAGAGCAATCATGCTATCCATGCATCTCCTGCCACCATGGCAGAGGCTCTGCTGAGAAAGTATTGTTGAAACAGAAAAAACAAGGCTTTTAATCTCATTTTGTTCTGTGCTGTAAGCTGAAGCACCAGATGAAGGAGTAACTGTGGGAAGTGTTACTTAACCCAATAACTCTGAGGTGGAGGTGCTCTCTGGGAATGGCATGTGCCTAAGACAGCTGCAAAAGGTGAGATATGAGGGACTGGGACAGCTTTCAGCATGTGTGGGCTATTCTGAGAAGTTAGTTACAAATCTCTACCAGGTATCTTTTCACAAGATCTCCTCGGTGAAATGCTTTGGTCAGTGGCTCCTAGCCTGGCATAATTTTCACAGGAATGGCAAAAGTCAATTTGCTGCCACAGAGCAGTTTCCTGGCTGAATTTCAGTAGATCACTCTGGAGCACGGAGACATTAAAGCTCTTCAGCAAAATGGTTATGGGATTGTTTTCACATGGGCAAACAAGAATTTTCTCTCAACTAATTCTTGGAAATGCTCAAAGCATTCTAGCTAAAACTTCCAAAAACAATTCAGACTCAGCCAGACATCCAGCCTGAACAACTGAAGTTTGGCAAAGCTGTAAACAATTGGGCTTCATACAAGACTAGATTTTTTAATGAAAAGTGTCAGGCAAACTTAGATAGGGCTTTGTTATCAGCTTACTCTGCAATATGTGTTCTCTTCTATATCCCAGCCTCACATTTCATTTGTAAATCAATTGTCATGCCTGTTACAGTGTTTTGATATAGCATTTTGTATCTGCTCACATCTATACCTCCAATTTTCATCTATTGTGAATTACCAGTTGATTAGATATATTTTACCAATAGTAAAGCAAACCTTTAAACTAAGAGAAATCCATCAAGTGCCACCATTAACAGAGTTTCAGGTTATTGTCTAGATAAGAGAAATCTGTCAGATGCATATAAAAGTATCTCATAGAATACCTTGATTTTTACCAGTTTTTTCTTGCCTTTAAAGAAGGACTTGCAAAGAAAATTTAAGAGAAAGCTACTGAAGAGACTCAAAATGTACCTAATGTTGATAAGACTGTTTATCAACAAATCCATTCCCTCACTTCTGTGTTCCAAAAGAAGTATTTTTAAAGATGATAAAAATAAAACCAGAGGTTTTATTAAATAAATTAATATTTTTTGTTTGTAATCAAAACATCAGAAGGGGTGTCTGTTCTGACTTTTGCTATCTTTTCTATTGGTGGATTTTGTGGTTTCTTAGAGAACACATGAAAAAAGGACATGATCATAATCTGTGAGGTGACTTACACAGCACATTCTCAGACATGCTCTAAGAAATTTCTCAATATTCCTTATTATTATTTCAGCCAAACTTGCTAAGTTTTTTTCTGTATTTGATCTGCAAGTGATGCCTGTTTTGGCAGCACTCAAAAAGTATGTAAAAATAATATAATGTCTGCAATTTGTGTTTTCCTGTCTGCAATTCTCTATGACAGCATTTTTAAGATGAACCAGTCTGACACTGCCAGACTTTTATGCAATGTCCTTGGGAATTTTGACCTATTAGCAACAGCAGATTTTTAATGCAAGCTGTTTCAGACAGGCACATTTCCATAAAGAAAGTGTTTTGATTTGAGGGGTCACACAGATCAAATGCTGCTCGTCAGAGTTAGAAACCAGATGATTCCACTGAACTGCAGGACAGAATTGAGAAGTTTTGTCTTCTTTGAGAAACCTGTGGGAGGGGAGTTGCTCCAAAGAAGAGAAAATGAATCCAGTATAACACAACAGTACCTACACTAGGTATTTCTTGAACTGTCAAAGACTACATAATCTAATATCATCACCTGACACAGAAAACTGAGGTTCACTGCTTTCTTCATTGTATAGTGACACTGTATTATTTATTTGTATTGGTAGGTATGTTTTTCAGTGGTGGCTTTGTGCTTGCTTAGGTTCTCTCACTGCAGAAAAACGGGAAAATGAAGTTAATACCAATATTCTCCAATAGATCGGGTCCCCTGGGCCCTAGAGAAGGGCTAGGATACCTTCACACTACCCCTAGAGGCTCAGGGATGTGCTTTTCTCAGCTCCTGGTGTTAGAGCTGTGCAACCATCCTGCTGCTTGCCTCTTGTGGATTCCCACCACAGGGGAACTGGAAGCAGAGCAGACTGATTAGAGCCTGCAGCTGAAATTATGCTGGGTAATTTCTTCTAGTTTCAACAATTCATTCTGCCTAAAAGAATGGGTTTGAGTACTCTGAAACAGATTTGGGTCAAATTCAGCATAAAGTTGAAAATAAACCAGACATGAAATGGAATATATGAACTGCAGAAACAGATCCTTTTCCTATTTCTGATATGTTTTCCCCACACTTTCTGACAAGAAGTCAGAGGTACTATGGGAGGGAAGTTGAACAATTTTAAGAAACTTATTTTTCTCCTTTCTTTTACCAAAAGTCCCAATTTTCTGTCAAATCCCAGTAGTGTCTTAAGTTCTTCCAATACAGAAACTGTTTGTCTGCAGGACTCAGGGTATTTGAACAAAAACGTGCAATTTTGAATCACAGGCAGTCAAGCAACTCCATCACTTTGCATGTAGCTTTGGGTCTTTCCAAGTGTTAGCTCTTGCCCCAGTGAATATTTAAATACTTCACATAAAGTTGACAGTTTTTCTGCAAAGTGAAATGGTCAAAGTATTTTCCTGAAAGATGTTTTAATGTCTATGCTGTAGTAAAAAGGTACTGTAACCTTTTCCTTTCTGGGTTGTTTTGGTTGGTTTTTTTCATGGTTCCAAACTCCCACTTGTCTTCCTGTTCTTTAAATTTTGATAGATGAGCCCCATAAACAAAGCAGTATTTTGAAGTCAAGTAAAATATTAAATCCAAACAAAAGCTAATGGATCTCACTGCAAATCCTAAAAAAAACCAAAACCAAAACCAACCAGAAAACACAGCAAAGAATTCATTTTTTTTCTTTTTTTAATTCAGTCATCAATCAAAAAAGTAAAGATAAATCATATTTAATTTTCCTGAGAATTTCTCTGAAGGACTAACTGAGCAATGCCTTCTTCTCACTTTTCTTTGTCTCTCTCTCTTACATGTTGACTGCTTACTTGTCCTTCAGCTTCTTCTTTCTAACAGACACAGATGTTCAAGGACAGAACTGGGAGCACTGTAAATGTTCTTGTTTTTCTCAGGGAGGAAAACAGTCCTATATTTGTGAAAAGTTCCTTTTGTGGGTGGATCACCACAGTATTACTGAGTGCTTGATTATGACCTGAAAACTCCTGTGGACCAAGAAATCAAACCCTGTTTGCTAGGGACTCATACATTAAGATGGACAAAATAACTTTTATATTGTCTATGGTAACAAATACAACTAAAATAAAAATATAAGATGACAGCTAATGTAAAATGTAAAATATCAGTTGACACATTGCAGAGCAAAATTATTTTTATTCCCAGGCTCAGGTGCCTATTTCCTTAGGATGTGGAAGAAGGAATGAAGAGAAAGAAGAGGAGCTGTTGCTGCAGCATTCACAGATGAGAGATGGCTGATGTGCTCCCCCAGCACACGACCTGACTGCAGCCCTGTGCCTGCTGCTGCACTACAAGTCACCAGTGAATAATTGCACACTTGCAGAGCTGCATTGTGATGCAGGTAAAGCCACAAGGAAGGCAGCATTCTCAGCCTAAGGGAGCCTTGAGACACAGTTGATGTTGGGGTGAACTGAAATGTTATCTGTCAGCTGTAGCTGTCAGCAAAAATATTAGAGGAATAGCAGCTGCATCATGCCACAAGCAGGGGAGTGGAGCAGCCTTAGCTCCAAAATAGATCTTAGAGTCAAACAAGAGTTTTCTTTTAATGAACTCCAGTAATAGCCATTTATTTTCTAAGCTGCTTTGAGCCAATTGATAATGTTACTGCTTTAAAATGTTATAAACAAATGTTTATATGCAAGTAAACATATGACACAAGTAAAGAAGAGCTATTTAGAATAGGACATATTGAAAGGTATGTTACTAAACCTTTAAAATGTAATTCTCCCTACTAATTGTTTTCTGCTTCTCTAGCTTTAAATTTGCCCTCACCATTTTATTCTTTAAGTCCTGGTACAGCAAGAAAACTGATACGTCAATAAAAAATCATAACTGTGTTTCTCAGCTGGAAGAAAATGTATTAACTTAATTCAGCTTCTGTAGGATTTATTCTTCCTTTTCAGATAATTTAATTAGGAAGATACTAAGTTATCCTGAAAGTATTTATTAAAGAATAGCATCTTACATTCTTTTTGGATTGTCATTAAAGAAAATAATAATAAGCAGTGGTCTCTTCAGGATCTTGAATTCCAAGATAAATGTAATAAAATTTGTGGCAGTCTGTTATTGTTTACTGCTTGGAAAAACTTACGTAAAAGCAGAATATTGCTCCTGATTTTTGAGCTGCTGCTAATGAAGTACAACCAGACAGGGAGCAGTTGCCATGAGTCAGGAAATGTGGATGTTCCTGGACAGAGGCCAGTGGGGCTTAGACACACAGAGAGGAGATGTATATGCATCCTTTGGAGGAAATACACTAAGTTTTTTTGAAACATCTCAAGCTGCCTGATCCAAGAAGCAACCATATGACCACCTTGAAGGAGGTTATTACCTCTTGGTTTCTAAAGGCCCCTTGGATTTACATCAGGAAAACAACAATGAAGTAGGCTGTCCAGGGGAGCTTCAAGATCAGATATTAGGTTCAGCCATGAGACAGTAGGTTCAAAACCCTGAGGGCTTAACTTTGTTCTTTCATTATGAAAAGAAGAAAAAAAAAATTCCACAAAAAAACTGCACCAATCCCATACCCCTAAATTTAAAAAAGAAATAAACAACCCAACAACAGCAACAAAACACCAACCAACCAACAACTAACCAAAAAAGTCTCCTGATGTGATACAACTTGCTGTGAGACTTTAAACAAACCTTTTGAACTCATATTCTGCTATACTATGAGTTTTTGCTAAGAGAATGGGTGTTACCACTGTACACATGGGGAGAAGCTCTGCTCTCCACAATAACAAAGCATTTGCTGAAGTGCTGCTACATTTCAGTGCATAGTACCTATGCAACTTCCTTTCCTTTTTTGAGCATTCTAAATGTCATCACTATGGGTCACTATTTTCAAAGTGAAATTAGCTAGGATTATTTAAAATACACAAATGGTTTCTTTTCCTTTCCACACTTCTTTTTTGTACCTGAATATAACTGCCCCAGAAGGCTGATTTTTTTCTCTTTTGGTAGGTGTCTTTTCTTTGTCTTCCCTCAACCTCTCCCTGTGTCATTCCCCAAAAGGGGAGTACAGCTTTCACTCTTCTCCCAGCAGAGCAGGACATGCAGACCATTTTCCTGTGCTAGTAAACCCAGGATGTAGGTGGCTGGTTGGAGTTCCATATAGGGGAATAGTTTATAAGGATAGTGCAGAAGGCAATCTTTCCCAATGAATTACAGCTGCAGATTACTGAGGAGTGAAAACAGCCTTGCCTGCCCAGTGAGGTTGGGTGTTATAAGAGTGGGTTAGCTGGTCACAAGTTAAGTTGGAGCCCTAGAATGTGCTGCAGTTTGGGATGGAGTCTGCTGGCTGTGCTGTGAGGAAGTAAGGGACATGTGGTTGTGCAAGGGACAGACAAGGTAAGAAGATGTTGTGTGAGGGACAGACAGGGTTAGGCAGCTGGGTATGGGACAGGTTGGGGTTTAGCCAGTCATGCAGAGGGAAACTTGCAGAGAGGAGTCAGAGCTGTGTGGAGGTGCCTGTAAGAAAAGGAGTCAGAGTTGCCTGAAAGAAGGTACGAGAAGCTTTTAAAAAAGGACTGGTGCTCATGCCAGTCCAGTCCATCTCGACATAATTACTACACTATCACATGTCACACATTTTTATTCAGGAGGAACCCTCACAATAAAGACCTGGGCTCCCTTTCATGAAATCCAAGGAAAGGTTATTTATTACCCCATTCTCTACCCAATCTGAGAGGCTCACAACTAAACTAAGAGATTATTTCCAGAGCTCTTGCTTTGATCTGGGCTGGTTTTGAGGTCACCTGTGCAGTTGTCACTGCTGTTCCATCATGGCAGGGTGCAGTGTGGCAGACTCATGCTGTCCTTGGCCATGCTTCTACAGCTGTGGCCTCTTCTGAGCAGTGGCACACATGTAAGGGTGGCACTCTGCCCTGCTCTCAAACTCAACATCACTTCTGGGTACTGGCATTGCCAACCACACAGATTCAAAACCTTGAGAAAATCTTTCATTGTTGTATTTCAGGACATTTTAAAGCATCATGGCACCAGATCATCTAGAGATCAGATACTTCAACTTCCTTGTAGACATCAGAACTGTACCTCAAAATTTTCTCTAGTTTTAGTTAAGGCTGAGTGTCCTGTAAAGGCAACTTAATTCCTTGGTAAGACCTTACAAAAAAACCTAGTTGGCTGAGCTGCCACTATTGCTTTAACAAAGCAGGCATGCCTGGAGACACTGGTTACCTGCTGAGCCTGGAAGAGACAGGCAGCACCATAGGTTATTTCTGTTTTCCAGGTGCCCCCTCTTCCTCCCTCCCCACATCCCCATAGTGGCTCCAGAGCTGCCAAACTCCAGCTAATTTGGGCAGTCACGTTCAGCTCACTCCTTCTCTCAAAGGTTCTTTTTCCTTCAGGATTTTTTTTCCCAGCAGTCTTCTCCTTGTACTAGAGAGTTTGTCCTGAGCACTCCCAAAATAACAACAAGCTCACGAGCTGGCAACACCCTCTTTCCCCTGTAAATTACTTCTGGTACAACTCAACCTGAGAGAATGGTTTTGATTTTCCTGAAACATCTTAGTATTGACACTGGTTTCTATTCTGGCATAGTTTTATTCATTAACCTTTCTGGTCACATCCCTGGTCCTCCTCTTTCCTTTTTTTTTGCTGTGCTTTACCAGTATAGCTGATTTTTTGTGACCTGCAACTCAGGGCACAGCTAAGCTTCCCTCTGGGGAGCTCATCTAAAAATACATATTCTTGTCACGTAGACTAATTCAACTTCTATTCCTACTTCTCCCTGCAGAATCTGGTTTCCACGGATGGCTATTTAAGTCTTCTTATTCAAAGCTGTTGACGTGATGTTCAATACTGCAACATCTCAGAGTGTCAAAGTCACTACTGTGTTTATTCTTGTAACATTGCAGGTTGTTATTAAAAGTGGAAAAGTAACTTGCTGGGAGTCACCAATGTGAAATCAGCAATTTAACCAGCATTAGTCCTCCCTGGTATGACAACTACCTCCTCACATTTTAATGTTAACATTATTTTAAACAACAAAATTCAAACATTACAGGAATATTTTGGAGAGGGAACCTGAATTTAGCAAAGTTTTTCCGGTCCTGCCACTTACAGCCTTGCCGTTCAATCACACTCTTGCAGTACGATTTAGACTTTGTTTACACAACTAGTGCTGGTGGTAACTAAATTAACCCTCCTTGTGTGCATTGTGCTTGCCTTATTTCTAGACATTCACTGCTGTCCTGGAGGGATTTTTGGAGCTTACACCAACAGCCTGTAGAACTGTTCCCATTCTACTTATTCCTTAACAAAGTCTTACAAACTGTTGTGTTATGTTGAGAGTATTCACTGAACACTTCTGTAGATTATTCAGTTTATTTCTGTTTATTTTCCTAGGTTCTTTTTGTGCTAAGCTAAGGAGAAACACATTACACTGTCTACAGCTCTCACATATTTCTCTAGCACTCCATTAGTTCTCAGAGACCTGCAGTGATAAAGGTTGTGTGGCTGGTAGTGATACTGAGCAGGGGCTAGAAACTCATATCACTGCAGGGAGTTTGTTTTCTTGGAATGAGGCAGCTGTGTCACTATCACAGAGAGGGCTCTGAACAGTTCCTCCTGGGCCCCCAAGTACCACAGCAGTACAATCCTGTTGTGTAAGTCCTGTAAATTTTCATTTGCAAACAGATAGAATTCTGTACCAAAGATACTTATATTGCACCCCCTCTATCTTTCTAATAAAAAGCTGTTCCAAAATAATTGGGGGTTTTAGAATATATTCTCTGAAAGCAAAGGAAAATCAATTTAGGTATTTTTTTTTTCCTCCAATCCACTAGCTACTTCTGAAACCTCTGCCCAAATGGATACAAGGCAGGATAGTTAAAGATATTTACCTGGAAATTCATGGTTAAGAGGTTTAGAGTTTAAAACACTTTAAAACACTCAGCTTCCTGGCCTCTGCTACAGCTCTTCTTGTCTGTCCTAGCCTGTTCTGGTGTCTTCCAAAGCATAAACTCTTCTTCTTCTTAAATCTCACTACCTTTCTTATTAACTTAACCCCACTGAAGCTTATGGCAGCTTTTTTTATTAAAAAGGCTGCAAAGGTATATGACGAGTGTGTGTGTGTCCAAGACATACCAACTCCTCCAATTCCTCCCTGCAGCAAGTGCTGAATTTGCTCTAGACAAGTACAATGGGATCTGAGACCTCTGTACACCACCAGAAATGAGAATCCCCCTCCTTTTTCCCTCCATATGTACAGACAGTAATATTCTAGTAAAAGTTCCAGTTTTAGGAACATTATTTATCTAAGGAGAAGGTTACCTGTCTCCAGTGGTTATTCTTAATAGATATAAGAAATCCTATATGGAAAGGACTGACTGCCACATCCCTTTGAGTGCCACAAGGCTTCTGCTTTGTCCTTGTTCCATGCTACAATAGTCACTAACAGGTAAATTTAGATGTTTCCACAAGTTGGGCTTTTTAAAACTAGCCTAAACTAGTCTCAAGTTAACTAGAACTCCACCTAGGAATCCTGTTTGCCATATGTGCATCATGCTCTGCTCCTGATTAGGATACAATTGGAAAGAGATGTTCAGTGAGAAAAGGAAACTCAGCAGTGGAAATGGTCTCCAGAGCTTCCTTCCTCAAAAGCAGCATCTCTGTTATCCTTCTTTATATACTTATTTTCTTATCACTTACATTCTCAATGATAGCCTTGCAACTAATTGGACTACCCGGATAGAATATACTTAACATTTTTCAGAAAGTGCCAAAGACCTGGGATTTGTTACTATCAACCAAATCTTGAACCACCTTTTGTTCAGTGTATTACGTATTTTGATACACTGATTACAATTTCTTGCAAAATATTCCATAGCCAGCCATGTCCAAAACTTTGTGATCCAAAGATCACAAAAATGAGAGACCTTAGAATATTTATAAATTAAAAATACTCAAAATACATGAAAATAAGCAAAGCCCTGAGCAACCTGATCAGACTCTGGAGATAGTCCTGCTTTGAGGGAGACTGGGTGACTTCTGCCAGTCCCTTCCACCTGAATTATGGTTCTGTAAATAAGTGGCACCCCCCCTGCAGAGGATATGCTACTGTGACTGTGCCTTTTACAATTTGCACTCTGATGCCTTTTGTGCCTCAGATTCCAGCCTCTGTCTCATGCCACTTGAAGCAGCAGTGGTTCCCACAGTTCCCAGCTGCCTGAGAACATGAGGCTCCCCTGGCACTCAGGAGCCCTGCTGCCATGTGTGTCCCTCTGTGCACAGGGACATCTTGTTCTGCACTATGATTGACGTGCTTGAGGACATCCAGCATGGCATCATTCCCTTCCTACCATCTCCTGCCCAGAGTCAAAAACTGGAATGTATCATTTTCTGTAAAGAGTTTTATCAGACTGAGGGACTGAAATCCTTATCTACTGGAATAAAATGTATGCTTCTTTTCGTTACAGAAGTCTTTGTTGAAAAATAGAAGGAGAAATAACACACTATAGAAGAACTACTGTAGCCTTTACCTTAAAAGTTAGATCCAAGAGGCTTTGGATTACAGAGGGTGAGACAAGTGAGATTTTTGGGATATGTCTGAATGACAGTCACAGGAATTGAATAACTTCAGCATGAGAAATATATGCCTAATTAAATTTTAGTCAGCTCAACTGTAAACCAGTCATCATTAACCACATGTTCTTTCCCACTCTTTTGTTTATGCCCTTGTTTATGGCCTTAAAAGGGTAATTTTTTTAACAATCTGGGTTATATATTTTAAAAGTAAGAATGTTATTTGAGACATATAACTAGATAGTGTGAGATTTTATGAATACCCTTTCTACTCCGTTCACCAATTTGAACTTGAGGATAAATTGTGTATGTTTTTTTCAGTGTATATTTGTTGTCACAGTAACTGCAGTTCTCCCAATAAATGGAAATTGCATCGTTTCCTTAGCATTCAGGTTATTGCACTGAAATAGCACCATGAACTCACCATTACTTCTCCCTTCCTGTTGTCAAGTCTGATCCCATCTAGTTACAGGAGCAGGCACTAAAACAGGTTAGTTTAGATTTGTGCACATTAGAAAACTGAAGCAAGTCTGCTTAGCTGCATTACATCCTATGACTCATGCCTGTGTGGGAAAGACCTTATTTTCACAGAGATCTCTTAGATAAACAAGGCAAGTTGGCAGCAATTCGATCACACTGATGCAAGCAGTCTCTGCTTTCTGTTGCATTCATTTGTTTTATATTTTCTGAAAAACGCAAGCAGGCTGATAAACTCTAGTGAGAATTCTTCTTCCAAGGACACATGAGCTTTCATTTTCAATTACTTTTTTTTTATAATAGGAGCAGCCTTAAAACCAGTTTCTAAAAAAGCCCTATTCTCTTACTGCAATAAAATCAATTTTTTTATCAGTTGGGGTTTTTTTTAAGTTTGTTAGCGAAGCTGTAGCTCTTGCTGTTGACAACCATAACACAGTTATGGTTAGTTAACAGTCAGTTAGATACCTCCCTCCCTCAAACATACAAGTCTCTAAATACTGTGGACTTCAGATAGAAAATGGATTTAGATTCCAAAATATCACTTCTACACATGCGCTGGAACGGACTTTTGAACAGCATAAATCACAAAACATTACGCTCTTTGTCACCATTTCCCCAGAAAGGAAAAGTGAAGACAGTAACCATTACTGTATTACAGAGATCTAAAAGTGTGTAAATCAAACTGGACAAATTTATTGCAAATTCATCGAGGTTTCTGCTCTTGTTTTGAAACCCCACCAATTTATATCAGAATGACTTTGGCCACATCTTAGATAATTAAGATTTTAATTGTCGCTTTATCAGCTCTGAAATGAAACTCACTTGGGCAAAGTGCAGCGATCTTTCGGATTCACACCCCCCTTTGCTCTGTCAGCACACAGCAAGCAGACGGGTTGTCCATTTAAGGGAAAAAGTACAAGCTCCAGCCTATTTCCCTGTGCTTTGGATGTGTTTGTCCCACTCCTTCAGCAAAGCATTCTGTTGTGCCAAAAAGCATTTCCTCCCTTGCAAAAGTCATGTGCGTGTGCACACGTGTACTCCCATTGCTGATGAAGGTTTAATTAAGTTTTTATTGTATTTTCTCTGTATTTGAGTGTGTAAAACATTGTGAAGGATGCTTCAATCTGTGTAATCTTACAGATCACCTTCACAGCTACAATTTGCATGTTTTACTCGTGGAAAAAAATTAGAGAGATGTTCTAGACAAAGCAGAATGAGAATCACAGGGCAAAGCCATCTTGAATTAAAAAAAAAAACAAAAACGCATCTCTCCCAACTTAGGAAGAGTTTCTATTTGCATTCATATTAGTACTTCTTTTACTATGATGCTGAGAATAAAAAGTAATACAGAAAATACAGATTATCTGCAGAAGCAGGAGGAGTAGGTGCAACGACCCAAAATAAAAGGGAAAATCTAATCAAATGTCTTGAAATGCAGGATTTTCACAAATACAGGAGGCATCACACATTTTCAACATGATCAGAGACTCTCACTGTCTCTCCTGAACAGGACACAGGCACAATTGTTTCTGCCCTTCACCTCCAAGCATAACTACAGGACTGTATTACAAGTTTTAGTGTCACCAGCTTGGTACAAATACTGGCTACTAAGCAGAAAAACAGATTAAAAAAATCTTAATATTTTATGAAATGATTGATTTCTCAGATATCCAAAATGAAGAAAAGCCTGTCTCCCTCAAATTACCAATATTCTGTATAAAATTAGGAAACAACAATGAGAGAAAGGAAATAGAAAAGGCTAAAAATGAAAACTACCACAATAAGATGATAAAGCTGAAAAGTTCAGACATTTGGGCTTCTTGTAAAGAAGTATTTAAACACTTCTCTACAATGGAATATCCTGATTTATCTTTCTAGCTTTCAGTTCTTATCCTAGGTTTTATATACTAAACATTTTTGATGAAATAGGAAGTATGACTAGATATGGAGTTCCTTCACATTTGTAATGTTGTTTCATCTGGCTTCTTCACAGATATTCACTTTATTTCTCCAATTGTCATTTTAGATATGTAGAAGGACAAAACCCCTGCCCCAAATTCATTTTATACGTTTAAATAACATGGCAACCTGCAATGACAGACCTTCAGAAAGGAAGGGAAGAAACAGGAAATTGGAGGAAAAGTAAAATATCTCTCAGAAAAAAAAAACTTAACAGGAATAGAGATGATCTGTTTCATTAAATTATCTTGAGGGGACTGGGAATTTATCTGCTAATTCCTGAATACTAAAACCTGATCATATTAAATTCAAAGGAAACTTCACTGAATTCAGTGGCATAAACCTGACCTTTGGCACAGCTCTGAGGCACATTCTTAATTTCTGCCTGGGGGTACCCGAACTGACTTAGATAAGATTACCAAAAGCCTTAAATTAAGCATGTGCAGAATCTCTGCCAACAGAAAGGTCCTGTATCAGGAGGGCTTTCACTGATACACCTCTATCAGTAAGAAGCTTTTATTGTGGAAATGGCTGTAGTGGTTAAATTGTAACCCAGGGAAGCAAAACAGGGCATAGCAGCAAAACAGAGATTTCCTATATAGTGATGCTTAGGCTGCTTGCAGGAAGCACATCTGTTTCTTCAGGAATGCTACTTTGGCTGTTAATATTAATGTTTACTCTTTCCATTTGTGTCAGGTGTGACAGTGAGCAGCACTATAGAAAACTCAGATGTCATGAGGTCAACATCAAGCTCACTGAAGCCAGGAGCACAAAGGATGTACCAGTAAACACCAGAGCCAGAGGTCAACAGTCAACCAGATAGGAGCAGGAGGAGGTCAGGAAAATCAAGGCAAATGTAAGTAGGGACAGAACAGTGCTGAGCTTTGAAGATGGATTCCAAGTATTTGAATTTGGTGTTAAAAACAATCAGATCCTCTATAAAGAAATTGAATGACTGAGGTAATGAAAACACTCAGTTAAGACGGTGACTTTAGCTGGGGCTAGATCAGCTAAAATTATAACAAAATTAAAATAACAATAATAATTCATAATAAGCATAACTATGAAAATATTATAATAAAATCAAAAAAGCCACTGACAGAGTCTGGAAATGGATTCAGATTGGAGTGAGTCTTTAGCACCATGAAAGACACCATTCATTCCACAGTTATGTAAATATAAACTAAATCAAAATTATGGATGAGGGGGAAAATTAATGGGTATCCTATGTCTACTTGTCTTCCACAAAAATCACTACAATGGAGTGCATCACCAAAATGACTTTTTGATTTGATATAAAATTGACCTTGGTTTCACTGCAGTCATTAGAAGAATTGGCTATCTTTCAAATATGAAACCATCTGTTGAATAGCCACGTTATATATTCCACAGATTTGATTGGAAAATCCCAGAGCCTCTTTGTGGACACCTGTTGAAAAAAGTAATTTTAGCCTCCTCCTCCATTTTGAAGTGGAAAGGAAGACAGATGTATGTAAAACCACAACTCCATGTGTTACATTTTGAAGTTACTATAAGACTGTTCAAATGTCACTTCATTTGACAGTTATCAGGCTAATAATTTGGCTTTTGATTTAAAAAACTTTGCTAAAAGTAAATTGTGCAAAAAAAAGAGGAAGTTGTATAACCACGCATTACCCTGAGCAACAACCAAAACCAAAAAAGGAGTCAATATTACCATAGCATTTTCACAGATTTTGCCATCCCTATATTTTCAGAAGGTCAAATTTGTCATTTCTCCACAGTTTAATTTGCCAGATATTTCATTAAAGAGAAGAAACAGTAATTTTGACTCTAATGTCAAGATGACAAAGACAGTACAAATCATATTGTCTCAGATTCATTTCTCACTCTGTAGCCTTCTTATTAAAAAATAACTTTCTCAGAATATGTCCTTATTAAAAAAGTAGTTCCAAAGTTTCCTTTTGAGACTCAGATTTGGGATACCATAATGCTTTAGTAATTCCACAATAATGATTATCACATTAAATGATAGTTGCCAAAAAGTGTTTCTGTTTAGTGCTTTAGTGTGCCCCTTTCCAAGTAAATAAAATGCACACTGTGGTACTTTTTGCTTTTAAGAATTTTCTTCCGTCTTAATACTTATTTTATCATTTCACAGGCAGTTACATTCTCAGTCACCAAGTACAAGTTGCTTCAGAGTATTTTAATTCCATCCAAACCATCCACTACTAAGATGTGGTATTGATGTCATTTATGCAGTATGCAGGGATGCAACTAGAATTATTTAGCTAAAGCAAGACATTCTCATCTCCCTGGGGCAGTCTCAGAGTCCACAGACTAAGTGTCAAACACCACAGACAGTCAACACAGACTCAGTTAGTTCATTCCTTCTTTAGGACAAATATTTTTCATCTGAGACAATTCTACATAAATCTGTGAACAGGGTTTTATCACAGGGTAAGTGCATTCTTTAAATCTCTGCCTTCATAACTGAATTCATATTGCGTATGAATTTATAATCAGTGTGTCTCTTAGAAATTCATGCGTACTAGATTTCATTTGTTTGCAGAAAACAGCTTTAAGAGAAGTGGCAGGGAGAAGTGGAATTCATTCTCCAATTGATCAAACAGCTTTTGTCAGTTAAAACAAAATAAATCACACTAAGCAGTTCCTCCCCTAAATTACACGACTACTATGGGGAAAAATGCATTTCCAACAACAAACAGGCTTCCATCCAGCTGTCAGGGTAAAACATCTGAGAGCTGGTTTCTCATTTATTTTACTAAAAGAAACATACAATTTAACAACAATGACCCACCTCAAGCACCCTTAGGTACAATGAACATAAGGTCAGTCTTTAGGACAATAGCATTTTGCTGCTAATCAAAGCAGCAGAGATTAATACTCATTCTATGTAAATAAGCACAAGAGAAAGAGCCAAGAGCAGTTGTCACAAAGGTAGCATGAAAGGCACCAAGTGTGTCCTAAAAGTTAGCAAGGAAACAAAAAGTACAAATGCGCTGGGCCACGAACTATTTGTTATTCCTGTTACTGAATGGCTGTTTCCTTTTATTTATCACACAGGTTTTCATTGTTTGTAATAGCTGCTGGACTATCACTGGTCAGGGATGACATGTATTCTATTATTAAATGTTGATTTGTCTTCTGTCTGAATGTAAGCAGATATAAACAAGATACACGTCAAAATCTATGCACATTTTTTCATATTACTACTAGCTACTTCATTATGTTTGTTCTCAGAACTGCAAAAGTTATTTAAGCAATGCTTTTTTATCATGAAAACATTAAAAACCCCTCTAATACTTTTATTCCGGCTTTCATCTATTGACATTTCCAAATTATTCAGAAGATTGTTCATTAGACAATTAGACATTAGGAAAAAAAATATGACAGAGTGGTTAACTCAGTCTTACCTGTCAGCAGCACGGACCTAGGAATATATCCTTTACACTGCAAGATCACAGTAGCCTGTCCCACAGCACTACCACAGGAGCAGAATGATCCAGCTCAGGAGAGAACAAATATAGAAACTTTTCCCACTTTCCTGGGTGTACCAGCAGTTGAAGTAATGAAGGAAACAAGGTAGAGAACAGAAGACCGGAGCTGCTTCTCACAGAAATCCCAGGCAGGAGAAGTAGGAGGTATACTCTGTCTGTGTCTCACCCAGACTTTTGTTTAAAAGTTTTTTCAACTGTTGCTAGGTGGTGTTAGGCTTTGGCAGTTTAGTTCTCAGATTGTATTTCCCCTCTTCTGGTCTCTTCACACAGTGTTACAGCAATGACTTTGTTGAGCTCAGCTCGCTTGTGCTATATTTAACCAGTGTTCTCAGCAAGTCAAGCCTGTCAACAGCTGAGAAGTTTGGAGCAGGCTTTGCTGAGTTCCTCAGCTGCTGAATTATCAGTGGATGTTGCACTGCACAGCCCAGCTACTACATTCACTGAAAGATTGTGGGGAAACTGTCAAACCCTTTTAAGGGCTTCCAGTGACTTCACAGGAGTAATTACTATTTAAAGCACTAAGTACAAGATGTGTGTTTAGGCATATATTTTAGACTGCTAGAGAAAGGATACTTGTGTTCACTGCAGATGAGTTCAATTATTTATACAGTGAGAATTTTCCTAAGACAAGTAGGAAGTTTATAATTTGAAAGGTATGCACTTCACTTGAGGAAAAATTACACGTGGGAAGAACTTTTTGCAGCATAATTTCTTACAGAGTTTAAATATACTAAGATGACATGGAGAAATTAATGAAAGGCTTAGGGTGGAAAGTTTTCACGGTGATATTTATTCCAAAGACAACCTTTTTCTCCCAGACCAAAAGCTTCCTGCAGTTATTCCTACACTGTCTCTCACTGAAGAAAAGGAAAGCCACACAAATCACAATAGGTTTGATAGGAACACTTTATTCCAGGGATGTATGCATTTTGATGTATCCACACTTGCTTCTGGATCTAATTACTGCTCCTAATTCTAAGCCATAAGTCTCTTAATCAACAGACCAGCAGTAACACTGGACGGCTTTCAGCCCACAGATTGTCATGATATCAAGACTCAAAGATGTTGCAGGTCTCAGACTCTGGAACAAGGTTCTACCATCTCATGGCAGAACAGTCTCTGTAAATATCTCTGGCAAGGAAAATTCCCTACCCCAACAACTCTGTTCTCATCTGAGCAGTACTTCAGAGTTAAATGCAGAAAGAGCCTCCTTTGGAAAGCTTTTCTCTAGTGGTGATTTGTGGTATTGATCGAGGGTTGGATGAAGAGGCAGGGAAGAAGAAGAAAGAAAGGCGAAAAGAAAAAAAGTAAAATGATCCTGAAAATTTTGCTTGTTGATATCTATACATGAGGACACAGCAACCTTGCAGAGCAAGAAAAGATTCAAACAGGTCATAACAGTAGCCTGCAGTGATGCTGGGTCTCTGTGCAAGCAGTAGGAAGGGGAGTGAAAATATATCACACTGTGGCAATTTCAACAGGCAGGAACATAACTGGCCACAAGGATATGAGATACCAGAGGTTGAGTACAAGCCCTTACGGGGGGCAGCTGCGGGATTAGCTGCAGCCTGATGCTCTAACCCTGTCTCTGGAATTACTTCTGCTTGATCTGTGTCATTATCTAAACAAGCAAGGAACAATGAAAACATATTTTCATTCCCAAGTTGCTCATAAAGAGAAAATGAAGTAAATATTAGGTATTATGTCAAGTAACTGATATTTAGATGCTGATGACACATTTATGAAACCCCCAAACACTTCCATCATGTCAAATATATTTTGTTTTGGAGACCAAGTAATAATCACTAATTTCCATTTGCATTTCAATATTTGACTTGGACAGAATAGTTAGAATGTATAAAAAATGGGAAAACTTCCGTTTTTCAGAAACTGTTATATGGAAAATTATTTTAGAGACACAAAATATATTGGCATAAAGTTTGCTGGTATATGCTTCCACTTTGAACTGAAGTAATATACAGATATCAACATTCTAAAAAGAATCTCTAACTTAGTTCACTCATATAAAATTTAGGTGCTCCAACTAGATGAGTAACTTTTTGACTATTCTGGCTTTAACTTCTTTCTCAAAGTGCAGTATTAACAGTACGTTATTCATTCAAGTATAATAAATCAGGCAAACAAAACAATTAACTTGGCTTATAGATCTCAGAAAAAACCAAACAACTCTCAACATTTCTCTCCCATTAGTTACTGGCACAATCACTGAGTGGAAAACAATACAACTTCTTAGGAGGCATTCTCTGCTGCCAGCCCTTGTGGGTGGGTTTCAACAGTGACCTGCTGGTGCAAGTCTGCTTATTCTTGTACACTTGCAAACTCAGTCCCCAGCTGTGCACCATAGATATAATCCTCTAACACCAGAGGAATTTCAGAAAAATAAATTAGGCAAAATATAATAGATTAGGTTCTGCAAGTGAGTCAGAGAAAATAGAAAGACTGTATGGGAAAGGGTGTAATAAATCAGCAGTACTGGAAGTGTAGTTTTTAATTTTGTGCAGTATGAAAATAGTTCTCATCTAAGTTTTTCCCCTACTGAATGCTGGAAAAAAAATTATAAATAGACAGGTTGTGGAGGGTGGGGAATAAAAGGAAGAGCAAAACAATGAAAGGGACTTTTTAGTTTGGCATCCTACGTTAGGTCCTAATGTCAATAAAGAACATCATCCAAAGTCTTAGTGACATCCTCCAACTAAGTCTAAAAAGCATCTTCCTTATAATTTCTGATAATTATGTTACCTCTTAGTCAGGGAACCAAGATAGTGGAGTCCAAAGTAAATAATTCTAAGAAAATTTGTAATGGAAGGCAAATATTTCAGTATTACTTCAATCAAACCACCAAAGGTCAGAGCAATGCAAAAAAGGGGAACAAAATGTGGCACTAGAGAGAGAAAAAGAGCAGCAGCAGGACCTGTTGCCATTTTCAAAGATAATCACAAATCAAAGTTAATCACAAATACAGATGAGGGGCTGTCACTGTTCACACAATCATATTTCTTTGTACTTGTATTGCTAGAAAATGAAAGAAATTTTTTTATTATATGAGCTGTTTTAGAAAAATTCCAGGCTTGAGGCAGAAATTACTAGCAGAAAATCTATGTTTTTTATAGAGAAGATCAAAGCAGATATCTTATTCAGACCTTACTGGTTTCTCTTGACCTTAAAATATATGCCTGTAAATAAGATTTTTCTGGAACACATACAATAGTATTACTACGTAATTTTTATTTCAGCCATCCATCACTTTGGTATACAAGTATATCTCATTCTCTTAATCCTACTACCTTTGTCCTTTTCAAATCTTTTACATCAGCCTTAACTGGACCAATATACTGGAAACAAACCTATATGAATAGACTTAGAGTTTCTTAACTGTATATCCTGAAAGGCTCTAGTATGTGTATAATTCTGTGTGGACAGCCACTGTGAGTTCTTCAGTAAGCTGCTCCTTAAAATGCATTGAAGTAAGTAATCAATATTTTCGTTTCTAACAAATTATTTTTCCATTTGCTTGAAAGGTAATGCATCACAGTTTTGTGATAATCCGCTTTCATACTTACTGCTCACTTCCATAAATCCCTATTATTTTAGACTATGGTACTGTTTTTAGCTTTGTTTTGGTTTTACAGTATAACTTATGCTTCCTTACTGTTTGTTGGAAGGGAGGTTGTTGAATCATGTTTTGATTAATAAGATCTTGGCTGCACCCCCTCTAATCTGTATTTTGGGAGGAATAGGTATTGATTCTTTAAATTTTCCAGATACTATTGTCACCTTATAAAAACTGATGCTGCTTTTTAGATGTTAGGTCTGCTATATTTTCATCTCAGCACCTGAATTTTGTAACCAAAGAAAGAAATGTATTTCTGCATTTGGTTCATAGATTCAGTTTAGTTGTCTATTTTATAATCCTGCCAAAAGATCCCCACCACAATCACAAACCTCCAGGAGAACTTGGAATGTTATAGCATTTTCTGTAATAATTTTGCATGCTTTATGAGAGAAATAAAACCAGGGTGTCTTTTATCTCAATTCTTCATATGCTGTCTTGATCTATATATTGTCTTCAATAAACATTTTTTTCTTTTTTAAAAGTTGTAATCTTAATGAAAGAAACATTAAAAGGCATGCCCATTTCAGTTATTTTATATTTATTTTTCCGTTGTACAAAGAAAAATATTTGCATCCCATAAGGTGTCTTCAAGCGAAGTGAGGTGCAGATCAAATATGGGGCAGTTAGATATACAGACACATCCAGAACATCAGATAGCCTATTGGACTTAGACACAACCCTGTCTACAAAAAATGACAGAGAAAATAGTGATAACTTTAGAATCATGTTGGGACACTTCTGAATCCAAAGCCCCAGAACCTGGCTCTCACTACACTTGGGTCAAATGGAGACAGTAGGAAGCACCAGTCTGCAGGAAAGTGTCAAATCAGACCTCTAGAAATGGAGGAAATCATCTTATTAGTTTCATTGCCACACCCCAGAAGTGGTATGCAACTTGCTCAAAAACAAAGATAAAAATGAGCTGAAAATTGATTATTTGCTTTTAAGGCCAGAATAAACTATTTTCATAATCTAATACAGCCTCCTACACAGGAAAGATTGTGGAATTTTCCTCATGCAAAACAGCAAGTTGCAGTGAATTAAAGCATATCTTTGAGAAAGATTACATAAATCAAACATGGATAATTTGCCACAGCAATGTATAATGCAGTCCAAGAGTAAATTACACTTCCTGTTTCAAGCAATCCCAATCTTCATAATATATTTCCAGTTTGACTTGAGCTCCTAGACCATGATGGTTAGTCAGTGACCTTCAGGCTCTCTCAATTTGTTCAATTCTAAATAAGTTCCTGTGGTTATTAACAACTCTGAAGAGGAAATCTCTTTACCAGGCCCCCTGTCCCATACAAATTAATAATTTTCAAGTTAAATGAGGCTCTCTGAGGTGAAACACAGCAGTGTTTGTAAATTAAGAACATTATACACTAAACACGTAAACCAGAAGAAAAGTGTATTTTCTCCAAACAAAACAGATCATCTGAATTAATTGTTAAAGCTGTGCCACCTAAGTGTTGGCTCCCCAGGGAGGGTAGCTCTGTCCTTGCAAACAGCATGGAGCAGTACTGGATGTCAAGCACTGGTCTGCCATCCCCAAGAACACAGTGCCACCTATCTCTGCATCAGGGTTAACTCATCACACGTGCTGGGAGAGGATGGGCACAGGGAGCTCCATTCTTTTCACCCAGTTCTGCACCATCCCTTGCTTCCTTGCTTGGTTTTCTGTGGGCTAGGGGGAGGATTCTTCCATTGCACATCCCCAGATTGCAGCTGTATTTCCTATAAGACACTGGCTTCTGTCATCCACTCAACGCCATTTACATGATTCTGATGCCTTGGGTTTTAGCTTTTATCTTTTTCAGAATCTCTACTGCTTAGTGTATAATTCTGAAACTTCATATTATGTAAGTTTTCTTCACAGGGTAGTTAGACAAAACAATCCCTTTCCAGCTAGAGAATCAAGGACGACTGTTACCCAAAAAAGCATAAACAATGGAGAGGGAAAGGGGGCAAGCCAGGGGGCTGAGACTTCATAGCCTGGGGCTGTGGTTGGATAATTGACCCCAATATATAGATGAACCAAAACGTAATAAAAGTGTAAAAACTCCTGACTGGGATCCATCTTGGATTTGATTTGGGTATAGCCCTGGCTGCACAGCCCAAAGTGTATCCTTTCAATAAATACCTATTTTATTCCTTTCGCTCTGTCTAGTCTCTGTTCCAGGTCAGCCTTTCCAGGCAACAGTTTAGTACAAGTTCAGATTGTTTACATCCTACTGCAATTAAGACATTGTAAGCCACTCATATCATTAGTAACACTCATATCATTAGTGCTTCTCCAGATTTTACTGACAGGAGCCTAAACTCATTATTACCTTATCTGTGGATACATAGGACTTGAACTGCTCTGGAGAAAGAAGTGGCTAAAACATATATAAGCACCCCAATAGTATAAAAATAGGTACCTGCCCAGTCCTCTCTCTAGGAATGACTAGGCTAGGAAGAAGTGGTCTTTCCCACTTTTGTCTCCCTGGAAGCCTCAGGACAAGATGCCCCAGAGATAAACCATAGCTATATTCCAGATGTAAATAACAGTCCAACTAATATTTCATGGGGAGATGTTTCAAGTCCCATGATCAAACTGTACACAAACACCTCTCAGAGACAGTCACAGCATTGGAACAAATAATTTGTGTGCAGCTGAGCAGGAGAACAAGAGGGAAGGTATAAGGTGTTTAGATTCAGGCACAAATCTGTGCTTCAGGAATATTTCTGCAAGGGGTCAGAAGCAGAGTTTTGAAATTCAAGATTTTAATCTCCATGAAGTATCAAACACATGCCATTTTCAATGCAAAGAAAAAGAGGATATATGCAAAACAGCTTATTTGACATAATTTACATTTTCTGGTTTTACTTTCACAGACGTGGGGAAGAGGAATCTGCTTTCTACTTTCCATTATTTAAAATGTGGTGAACAATAATGAAGAGGGCTCAATTAAATTGGTGTTCCACTAACTTGCGTATGAAAAGACTTTTTTGCCAGTGATAGATGTAAAGGACTTGTTTTTCAGCAGTGCTGTTTAGAACAGTTCCCTAAGCACAGAGTTTCCTGGGGAATGTTAGGAGAGATTAATTTTTTTTTTTTATTGACTGTTGAAAAGGCTGGATAGTATAGATAATAAAATATTAGTAGTAACAAGTGCAGGTGGAAATAGGAAATTTGGGGGAAAGAAGGTTTTGTTGCTTTAGAGTCAGTTTTGCCCATACTAGCACAAAAACTTTCTGTATATTTTGGCACTAAAAATATAAAAATACTTTTGTTTTGGTTCGATTTTGGAAGAAGCAGAAGGATTTCTATTTTTAAATCATATCTGTTGGAAAACATCCTCTGTGAAAAAATCCCCAAATGCTACTCCTATTATTACCAGTAAGTCAGCTGTTGGAATTACAGAAAAAGTTTGAACTATAAAATGTTTGGACTGAATATAAAATCTGCCACCTTCATTCTGACTACGAAGCACTATGCTGGAACATCACCCATCATATGTGACTTACTCAAACCACACGTTCACAGTGCCAAAGAGCAAACTAACAAATCTAAAGCCCTTTCTTTCACATGTAGAGCCTATGCAACTGCTTAGGAAATCTATCTGAACCAAAACCTGCAATGAATGAATATCTGATAATCTCAGTACAGACTGGTGTCCAATACCTTTCTACTAACACAAATTACTTAGAAGAAACTACCTGAGGCCCCTTAGTCCTCGTAATTAGAATTCAATTTTTTAGAGAAACAAAAAATGGTGATAGGAGATGAGATGGGAATCCATAGGCAACAGGGAAATGTTTTACTGCACAATGCAGAAATCAAGAGAAGGGAGACAGAGGAAACTGAACCTACAATAGCAAGAACACTGCAGAAGGCTTCCTCATAAAGCATCTCTTCCTTAAAAAGGAAAGGGAAACAAACAAAGTACCTTAAACACTCCTCATCCTCCAAACTACTGCCTTTCAGGGTACAAGCAACCTCAACAGAACAAGGTACAGGTACTTACTGAGTCAAAAGTAAACATCAATCACCACTGACAGCCATGTAAGTTTCCTTCTTTTTCATTACATGACAAATTTAAGCAGACCTATATTCAGTCAGTTCCTGAGGATCCCCACTTGCAGTAATCAAAAGCATAACAACACAAAAACTGCTTAGCAGAGAAGCCAGAAATAGGAAATTTGCAAGAAAATTATATCATGCTATTCATGCTATTAGGTCACCTTTCTCTTTACAAATTAACATATTACTTACAATGCATTTTTTAAAAACATCTTTTTTTGCCAGATGTCACAGAGTCAGACAACAGTTGAGATTCAGAAGAACCTCTGGAGATCATCTCATCCAATTCTTCTGCTCAAACAAGGTGACCTAGAGCAGGCTGCCTAGCACCATGTCCAGACAGCTTCTGAGTATCTCCAAAGATGGAGTCAGCACAGTAAATGAACAGCACCTGACAGAGCAGATCTGAGTTCCCTAAATCAGCCATGGATTAGGTATACACAGTCTGAGCCGCCTGGTTGTGCTTCCTGTGTAGTAAATCAACATCAGTCTTTGAGAGGAGATGCCTGAACTCTCATTTTAGGACAGTAAAAGTAATCTGATAAGAATCTAGTCTGCAGCACAATTCCACATTTTATATTTTTCTCAGAGTCATGATTTGGGTTTTTTCATTAATGTGTTTAGTAGTATTTCTTATGTGTTATTTTATGTAATGCATTTTTAAGAAGTAGATAAAATTTAGACTTCACAAGAAGGTGAAATAGCCAGATAATTCTTTGGGGTTTTTCCCAGAAACTTCAGAAGTTTAACTTCAGAAGCCAGAGTTTAACTACCTAAGAAAAGTCCAAAGGATCTCTTGAGCTCCACATTTCAGTGATACTAGAAAACATGCAATTCAATTCATATTCAGAGCTCATGCACTTTATGCTACTTCTGTTGTATAATCCCTAGAATCCACAGTAAGTCTAGGATTTCTTTAACCAAAACCAGATCTCTTTTTGGCAAATATTACCCCCACATTCCTCCTTTACAGAATGTGGGAGGCCAAGATTTTTGAATATTTTGTGCTTCCCTCCCACATATACAACGCTAAAAATTGAGGCTTACTTTATTTTGTCATGTTTTTCCCACAACTCTTTCATATTAAGCAGATTTTCTTTCTCCCTGAGGTCTAAGTAAATCCTTCTAGAAACTCAAGAATACACTTAGGCATCTCAAACTATTCTTCTATATCTGTCAGGAGGATGGCCTCCAGATCACCCACTAAGTGCTTCTGCATTGCTTGCTTTTTATTAGTGCTGCATCTATGATAGGTTGGGGTATAAAAAAATTTGGAGCAAATAACAAATCTCCAAGTCACCATAACTAAGACTCTTTTAGGGACAGTTTACCCTTCAGAAAACAACTTGAAAAGAACCTGCTAGACTCCAGCCCATAGTGACATAGTTGGGAATTAAACGGAATAGAACAACATGATCATTTTAAGCTAAAACCAAGACAAATAAGTAAAACATTGCAAAAAAAGTAAAATAATTCATTCTCACAAGGGTAAAAAAGTACTGAAGCAAAACCTGAGCACCTGAAGAAAATATTAATTATGCTGTAGTTGAAAGATATGGCTGGTTTGTCACATATTGCTGTAGTGCTCTAAAGACAGGAGAAAAAAAAAAGCACAGAATTGCTTACTAGTCAGAGAAGGAGCAAAATTTGATGCAGAAGGATTCTGTATCCTTTACTGTTAATGTTAGTATGAATTGCAACTTCTTTATTAAGCAACAGGCTGACAAATAAGAGGAAAAAAGTTCTTCAAATACAGACAAATAAATAATCTAACCAGGAGAGAGAAGAAAACAGAAACATGTCCTGATGCAAACAAGAAAAGAAAGCAGTGAAAACATGGGAAGGGCAGTTTAGTGCACCCAATATATTTTAGCAGGAGTGCAGAAGTTTCAATGATGAAGGCAGTCTAAGAACCTAACTAGACATAAGCAACTGTTTTGTGCAATCAGTTTGGCTTACACTTCCAGCTGGCACACACTATGAAATGTAAGTCTCTTCAAATCCAAGATTAACAAACTCTTTTTATAGTAGTGTAAGTTTCAAACCTTTACCTGCATTGAGATTTACTTCTACCATTCATAAAGAAAATAGGAGGCATCACATAGAGCAAGAGGTGGCCACCAAGATAGAATTTGAGCTGCAAACGAGGGGATCTGTTATTATTTAATACATATATATAAAGATAACCTAACATAACAAAGCAATTCACCTTCAAACACTTAAATAAACTTCAACAATCATTAAATCATGGATTATTGTAACGTTAGAAGAGAAATATGATGAGAAATAATAAAGTAAATTAGTAAGGGATTTTAACTAGTTTCCTGTACTGATAATAGAAGCCAGTTAACCATTACATTTTAGGAAGTAGCTGCCTGTGAACACTGATTACTATAAAGACCTTAGGTTTCCTCAGGCCTGAGAGAAAGATTTTAACTCAAGAAGCTGAAATGCATCTGAAGGCACCATTCATCTCTAACAGGCCAAAATATTGTATAAATATTTTGTCTTCAAAACATTTCTTTTCTGGAAGCCAGCAACAGAAAGGAATGGGCAGCCTGTCTCCATGTACAGTGAAGGTGAAGGGCAGCCAGAGTGCTTGCTTTCCATCTGATTTCACACATACAGCCATTGTATATCTTGCCACTCATGGGATCAGCCTAATCACGGTGTTCAAAATACAGAGGAAATATTCTCTACATTCCTTCAGGAATGTACATAAAAAAATAGAGGAAAAATACAGAAATTAACCATTTTGCATTTGCTAATCAGCGTTTTTGGGGTAGTTCTTAGGGATAATGGAGTGCACCAGGCAGCAGCACAGAGTCAGAGTAGTGGTAAGTGGGTACAGCAGCACATCACAAGTCCTTCACACCCTGGGAAAACCTAAAACTGATGGGACAAAGCAAAGTGGACAAACACTGGACTTGAATGTAGTTTATAATCTATGCAGCACTCCTGGGCAATCAGATTACGGATCTCAAATCATCAGGATGCCACAGATGAAACTGAGATGGATGTAGAATGAGATTTACATATCATATGAGAAGTTTTATTAGGATGGTAGGAAAGGATGCAGCTCTCCACCAGCTCCTCACTACACATTTTTCCTCTTGAACATAAGAGAGTTAGCAGTAGTTGTTTGTAGTAAACTAGAAAGGCAAGGCAAAGGATGCCCAGAGTTTGAAGTTACATAGACACAGCCTCCACTGTGCTGGCAAGGACATAGGCAAGATTATTCACCCCTAGGAAAACACTGCATCCTAAAGAAAAAGGGATTCACATCCCAGTGAAGAGCAGTATCCCCTTACTTTGAGATCTCTCTCCATCAAAACCAGTAAAACATTTATTTACAGAGGCACTGTGGGAAGAAGTTCTTCCAGTACTGTCTTCAGGCCATGTACAGAAGCTAGAGAAGCTAGAGAATACTATCTGACCAATTAATCACTCTTTTTCTGTTCTCACTGATTACCTAGTTTGGTTTTTTTAATTTAAACCCAGCTAGTACATGTCCTTTTATTTTATCCTGGATTTTTTTTCCTGGATACATGACAAGAATGTATGGAAAAATAGGTTACTCCACAAATACTATGATCGGTACTTGTGAGAGATTCCACATATGACAAAATCTAGTCAAAAAATATGTGGTTCATATAAACTCCAAACCCATTTATAGAACTGAATATCAATATCTCTATTTTATGTAAATTTTCTTAGGTCCCAGATCTCACTTCAGGTTTATTCAATGAATAAATAAGTTCAAGAGAAGGCAGCAGAATAAGTTTGACATATTTTTAATAATACCTCAACAGCATTGTCTTTACAAATTAGAATTTTATAAATATTATGAAATTTCCTTGTAACAACATAAGCACAAGCATAGCAAACTATATTTATGAAGAACAACTTCAGAAACAAAGACAAATTTTTGTCTTCTATATTGTTTGAATAAAATAAATATACATGAGATGAAGCATATAGAATGAAAAGAAGGAGCACTGAAATGTTGCCCAGAAAGATGACTAATGAACAAGCTCCCCCAAATTCCTCTTCTTTGACTTCACCATGATCATGACATTAATTCCTGTGGAATGTAAACAGGTTTTCTTCTGTTACAGCTACCAACAAAATGAGGTCAGCTTTTGCAAAAAATGGAATCACAGAGATACACAATCCCCTGAACTACCCACAGCTTCTAAAGCTGCTGATTCTTTCTGTGGTACACCTCATATTAAAGCAGCAATGCACTATTTGTTAAAAAAAACAGCATGACACTTCCTTGGCTAACTTATGTATTTGTCTAGTTCTGCCAGTTTAACAAACTTCATATTGCAACTTTTCAGTGTATTGTAATATGAAAATGTTGCTTAAACTATATCCCATAGCTCTGAGACTACTTCTTGAGGGTCATAGTAGTTACACAGAAATACTTAATTTTAACACTGTTCAGAAAAAGAAACTCCACAATTGCCCTTCATACAAGGAGTGTGTCTGTGAGAAATCTGATTATACTCTTGTCTAACAAAACTTCATGGGACTGTTTGTGACTTTGGGCTCAGCCAATGAACTTTACATTAAATGGAAGGAAAACACAACCATAATGAGTTCAAGATAACTATATATTATAAGGTGTGTAGAGAGAATTTGAATAAAAAATTGTTAGATTAATTCTGAAAATAATTAAGCTCAAAATTACACATATTTTTGTACCTTCTTTTGTATCTCATATGTTCTAATGAAAAATATTAAAAGCATACAGGATAGAAATTTTTTCCTGTAGTGATCCACTTACAGGTTTGACTAAGGCATTCACGAAAAAAGCTGCCCACAAACTTTCACAGCCTCTTGGATCTGGAAGAGACTGGTGCCACAAATTGAGGTTTTCCACCTTAACCAGATCTGAAGACGCTCCACTCCCTGCTGGCATCATTACCATCAGGAAATTTAATGAAAGTAAGAAATAAGAAATTTTTTATGAACTTTAACTAAAAACATGTTTAAACAAGACTCAGAGATAAGTGAAATTTGAATTTTTATAAAAATTTATGAGATAAAATAAAAAAATAAATGTGCTTTAATTTACCAAGGTGAATCAGAAAAAGCTCTACACCTGTAGAGAAGTGGTCAGAACTGGGGCCATTACTGACAAAACGAGCCTTTGGGCTACAGGCAGTGTCTGCAGAACTGAAGCACTGAAAAAGTAGCTTCTCATGGATATTTCCTCTCATTACAAAGCCATCATAGCAAAGAGAAAACTGAATAGGCTTTGTCAAAAAAAGTCCCAGGGGCTGCAGAACTCTTGGTAGAGACACACTGAGGAGCAAATTTTGTATCTGAGACTGGATTTCAAGTACAGTAAAAGTTATGAATAATTGGTCCCAGGAGTTAGTCTCATTCTGAACACGGGAAACATTTGCAAAATTCCTAACTGGAAATGAGTGTTGAACATCATCAGACTTTGGAGTTATTCATCTCCAGGGTTTTAAGTGAAACCCATCTGAAGCAGTAAATCAAGATTGGATACAAATGGTGGCACTGCAGAAGAAACCTTAGATTGTATGCCTGCATTGCACTCCCAATGCCTTTGTCATCTGTCCTCATTTTTAATATTATTAAATATCCCAGAGATCATTTTAAGTGTGTATGAACTGCTAGTCTGAATTAATAAACTAGCAGTTACTGGCATGCTGTTACCAAAACAGTATGCAAATATATCTTATGTCCTGGACTTACCCTGATATCTTTAAAAGTTGTATGAGATGTTTTTATTACTCTTAAAACCAAAAAAATTTCTTGCGGTGCACCCGTCTTCAATTTCCTACCGATTTTCAGGTAACCTGTATGGGTTATTAGTAGTCTGCTCCTTTCTCATCCTCAATCATCCTTTCTCATCCTCAATGACTACAGGATGACATCTAGTGGTACTAGAAGGCTTCAGGCGTTGTTTACTTTGAACTTTGTACATTTTGGTTACTTTAAATAAATTTGTATTAAACGCACATTACGGTTTCCAGGATAGGGAACATATAGGAACTCCAATTCAAAATATGAAAACAGTACTTGAGAAAGAGAAAAAAAACAAAACAAAATCAAATAAAATCAATACAAATCCCATTCACTTGTGTGCTCTCTACCTTCTTGAAGAAATGTATAATCTTTTGCCACAAAACTGTGAAACAGTGATAAAAATATTTTCCTAAAAATCAGAAATGAAATTATATTTTCTAACTGTAATAAATTTACTAAATATCTTACTATCATGCACCTTACATATATGCATACCTGTGTATATAAGCATATATTGTCAAAAAATCGAAGTCAAACAACATAACCTTTAACAACATCATAAATTACATCAGGTCTTCTTTCATACTATCTTTGATATGAGGTCAATATTTGAAAAGGTATTAATAAGTAATAATTCTATTTTTCTACTGAATTAAGATTCAAAATTAATTTTCCAATATTGTAATTATATAAATATTATAATATAAAACTGAATTTAAAAAAACACTTCCTTACCATTGCCTTTGTCACCGTTTTCCAAAAGTTTCTGGTCATTCTACTTTGTTACTAAAAGCAAAATCAAAGAGAAAAGATCAGATACACATCCTAAATGATGTTTTAAAGTGCATAAGAAGTAAAAAGTTCATTCACATCCAGAAAGATTTTAAAGGGCACACTGAAATTTGCAAACACAGTGTGCTGAATGTTTGCCATCTGGTCTGTATCTCTGGTTAGATTCTAGAAAATGTCTTAAAGAGGACTTTGATTCTGTTTCAGTGTGGGATGTACTGTCCACAACAACATTATGCACATTTTTCCTTTACATAATGTCCTGGATACAATGAATGAGGTCAGTACACACCAGATATCCAAGTAGGAGTAATGGCAGCATGGAATAAATATTTGGCATAATAAATACATTTCTGTTTCACTCATTATCTATTACCATGGGGCTCTTAAAAATACAAGAAGTATACATAACAATTTTGGAAATGCAAATAATGCTGTTCTTAAGAAGAAAAAAGTCAAAGGCAACTTGACATTTGATCTAAAACTAAAGCACAAATTTCAACAACAAGGCTTTGTAATGCCTTTCTCTTGACCATAGAACAATCACCACTCTGTATTTCATCCCACATACATATGACCTGCAGACTGAGGAAAGAGATCTATGGCATTCACTCATTTGTACCAAATCCAGACATTTGAGGATGTGTATTTATACCTATGAAGATATATAATCCCATTTAAATAATTTGTGCTTGAATTTGTCATCAGAATTTAATGTCACATATTTTAATCAAATGCCATTTCCTTTGACAGTTTTTATCACTATAAATCTTGTCACTTTTTAAAATCACTTTAATCTATATATTTTACACACACATACACATATACATACACATATACATACACATACATATACATATACATATACGTACACATTCACATTCACATTCACATTCACATTCACATTCACATTCACATTCACATTCACATACACATACATAATGTGAAATTACCAGCTAGATTCTATTTCCTATACTTTCTCTTCCCTTAAACATCTGAGCTGACATTTTCTACTTGTGATCTCAGTTTCAGGCTCAGGTTTTTATTTGTTTTGAGATGTTTTATCTCAGAAAAAAAAATCTTGCCATCCTCTTGTAAAGATTAATTGCCACTCGGCTAAAAATAAGATTTTTTTTTTATTTTTTCTTACATAGGAGACCTGATACTTCTGAAGATGGGTTGCTTTTACAGTGTAAAGCCTCTATTTGTTATCAAACCATAACCTTCTGAATTATCTCATTTTGCACATGCTTAAGAGGCAAGTGCTTAAAACTGTACCTGCTGGTTGAGAGTTTTGCAGATAGAAGTTTCTGTCTGCATAGACCAACCTTCATACTGAGGGAAGACAGAGTATTTTGGTGAAATTCATCCCTGAAGTACATTTAGATGTACTTTGATTCATCATCTCTTACCTATTTTCTTTTCAGAAAGCATCACTAGTAATAGTTCTGTTACATGTGGCTAGAAGTGGAATTCCATGGAATTATTACTAGTTTTCTCTGGTACACAAAGCAAAATTTTGTTATTTTCTAGGTCAAAATTAGGGAGATCCTTTAACAGCTCGTTTGACTTAGACACTAGCATGTACTAAGTGTTTAAGGTCTTGAGCACAGACTTATCTTGACAAATTTGTAAGCTGGAGAACTATTCCTTTTTCAGTAATATGTTACATAGTGAAGTCTAATTGTAACATAAATAATTTTGGATGCTCTTATTTTGAATTCCATAACAAGGTTAAAAGAGGCAACAAAGATATGGTTTTTTTTAAGAAATAGGTTTACTTCTGGAACTATATTTCTACTGGTTTAATTTATCTTCATAAATAAATTTTATTTTTAAAGGGTACTACATAGTGTTAACATGTGATTACCAGAAACTGCGAGTTTGAAGCTTCGAAAACAAGATTTAATTAATAAAATCCTTCTCACTTGCCTCTTTAAGTTATAAAGGTATAAGAGTGGTGTTAGCTAATAATTTGCAGTGGTCGACTGAAAACTGTGTGAGTAGTGAGTAGAACAGAAAATCCATGACAATATATTGTTTAATTTTATCTCTTGCATTAAAAAGTTACAAATACAGTCCCCTAGAAAGAGCATTCATTTTGTGACTGAAATATTTAAATGAACACCTTATAGGTGAGTATTGATAAGGAAATCAAACTGTAGACAGCAATGTATTTTAAGAATTCCCAGGAGATGAGTTTGAACATTGTCACACAGTTGCTGACTGGTACTGCTGGCTGCTGGGGAAAAGGAGTCACAGAGTTCAGTGGCACTAATCTGCCCCCTTGTGCAGACTAGCAGAACTTGCTGGATTAATAAAATCTGGAGTCCTCCCACTAAAAAAAAATTAATTAAGCGTTCAGTGGGTGAAACTCGAATCAAAGTTATCTGGCTATCTCAAAGCTTCTTCATGCTGTTGTTGAAATTTAAAATACAGACTGCTAAAAGTCACCAGAGCTATACCTCCTGATGCCTTATACCAATTTGGCTACTTTTATCCTAATACTGTGGTCTCTTGTGTCACAGAGTTTATTGATATGAGAGGGTAATTTACAAGATTTGTAAATTCTTCTGAAGAGTGAAATGTTCATACATACTTTCACGGTTAGTTTCACCTATTTTTAAGATAAATACTGTCAAGACTGGGGACGTTTTGTTCTATCTTAATGGCACGTTCTGGACAAAAATAGCTTCATAAAAAAGAAATATTTTCAGCTGGAATTCATCTGCCTAAAACTATAGTTCTAAAAAGCATGATTTGAAAAGGTGACACAGTAATTTTTAAGGAGCTTTACTCTTTTGTTATTGTACGTATGTAGTTTAAAAAGACATGACTGTCTAACTACTGACATATTTAGGAGCTGTTCCTCAGCTCACTACTTAGAACACTCTCTCAAAACCTTGAAAGGCCATTCTTCAGTTTCAACTTTACAAGAGAGTGAAAAATCAAATGAACATAACCCTTTAATGTACTTTATAAACTTCTTGTGGAATGACAGTCTTCCACTTTACTCTGAAGCACAGACAAGCAGACTATAAATTTTTATGTTTGCTTAAAATTTTGTATTTATATTCTTCAAATGCATAGGCCAGCATTATAAAACATTGCCATAACAACACATTTTCATGAGTTGAAAAATTTTCATTCCAGAGATAACAAAAGAAAGACGTCTTAAAAAAAATTGATTAAAGGTGCTGCTTCTACAAGTAAAATGATATCTATATGAGGCAGAGTAAGAAAGAATTCAGTCTAAGTTCCCTGCTCTCAGGAGATAACAGTTAAGGGAAAATGTCCTATAGCTGTTTCTGCAGTAAGTGATGAAGCTAATAAAAAAGGAGAATGATAGTGTGGATGGATGATTACAGATGCAGATTGCATGAGGTGTAGTTGTCACTTGAAATTCCTGAAGAGATTAACACATCATTTTAGTAAAAACCAAATCAGTGGAAATTTGGTAAAAACCAAATCAGTCTTACTATACTCCAACGGCTGTACATAATATCCTTTGCCCACTATAGGACATTTTCTGATCTTAATTAGTCTGATTGCAACTTTAAAAATAGTTTGTTAGTTCCTTGCTACTCACATCAGTATAACACCAAATTTTGATTCTTCCTATCTAGAAAACTGGATGCTCTTTTCTTTAGAGTTGTGTATTGAATCAAAATTCAAATTGAATAGCTTTAAAAATTCACCAATTCCAAGGCATCATTCTGCCTTTTCTATTTTACTTACATGCAATGATCTACCCTATTACACAGTCATAATCCTAATCAGGTGAGCAGCAGACTGTGCAACTGCTCTGCAAAAAAAAACAGATGGAAGTGTCCTGCAGCTCTGCCTACATGGTTATTTTGGATGGGCCGCTTTCCTATGTTCTGTGCTGATCAAGACACATGTGAGTGCCATAAATGCCATGCCAGGGCTAAGCAGGCTGCTCAGTGGCACAGTTATTTGGCCAAGCCAGGCCCTGGACTCAGGCACTCTCAGCTGGCTCAGAACACTTGTGGTGCACGGTTGAATCAGCTTTCAGCACTGGCATAGAAAGACTGTCCTATCACAGCCTGACATTCAGGCATATTCTGAATATTAATCAGGGTCCAAAAGCCTGAGGAGACAACCTGTTGTAGCATTAAGAATACAGAAATATGACAGAAAATAAACCCCCTTGCTTTCCAGCTAGAAGATTGAAGGTGTTTGGGTGTAGCTAAGCTTAACTTATTATTATAACCAAGATTGCTGGTAACAGACTCACTAGATCTATAAACTTTAAGTGTATTGTGCTCTGTACAAGTGCTCAAGGAATGTACTCCCACACAGTCAGAGGTGCAAATTTTAACAAAGAGGCACCACTGCTTTGGGGAAGACAGAGGAGCAAGCCCATCAATTTGCCTGCAAGGTGATCGTATTTTCATCTTCTGGCATGGGGGATTTCAAATGTCAATTTACACTTTTGGGAGAAGTGGAGGTGAGACTGTAGTCAAATATCCTGTCACTGCCATCATAGATGGGAGGGGAAGACTATTTATATGTAAAATAGTTGCAAAAAGATGTGCTGTGAGTCTTGCCCAAGAGTGTATCTGCGACAAGTTAGTATCAGTCTCTCTTCCATTGCAGTGATAAGGGTCATTAGGCCTCAGCCTGATTACCTATCAATCCTTCAGAAAGCCATCATGCTCACGGTAATCCCTTCATATATCTCATTACATATTTCATGACAGTGCACCTCATTCTTACAGCTCCCAGAAAAATCAGTGAGTAAAAGAATAAAAATTTAAATTAATCTTGAGACAATTGCAGAGAGCACAGAAATCCAACATCATCCAGTATTTTCTTCTTTAAGAGTAGGGATTTATGTGTGATTCAGGAGCTCAGATAGCCAGGCTGTATTTTCTGCTAAGTCTGTCAGGATACAATCCATCTATTCAAATAGGGACTCCTACACTATAGAAATCTACATCTGAGCTAGACATCTAGATACCCTTTATAGTAAATGAAAAGAAACAGGAAATTTAAGGAAGCAATTAATCTCATTCTAAAGTAGACAGCTAAATATATCTCAAACGAGTCATACTTTAGAAGTGCTTATTTCTCTCCATTAAACATTAAATTCCATAATAGAATGACAGAGGTCCTGCTTAGATGTAGACTACAGTTCTGCATTCATCTAAAAACATGAAACCCCATCAGTTTTTATGTTTCTTTAAGTGAGGGTAAGTGTAATCTTAATTTTTAGGAAAACTTTAAAGCATTAGATGCTGTGAATAATTCAAACAATGACTGCTCAGGGGCCAGCTAGCTATAATAGATACTTATTTCTATAATGGAATTAATAGGAGAATTCTTACTTCTAAGGACAAATATTTTGAGATTACATCTATGTGAGATATTTTTTGCTTAATAATACTGGCTTCATCCACACATTTTACAAACATCAGTCAATATTACCTGTATTATTGTCTAGGATTATAATGCAGGATGTAACTAAAAGTATGTATTCTATCACCATCTGTTGAAACCAGGTGAGGCAGTATTCCTTCCTCCATGGAGGCATCTTCTGTTAATGGGCCACTGAGTTCCACTGTATAACTGATAAAACTACAACATCCCATTGGGAGATGCTCCACCCAGGGGGAGGAGCCAAGCATTTCCTACCTAGATAAAAACTGAGATCTGGAACTCCAAGGCAGCTTTTCTCCACTGAATCCCAATGTAAAACCAGACCTTTCCACAGCATCACTGAACCTTCAGAGGAAAACTGCACCCTTGTACAGGAGCATTTCTAATAAAGAACTGTTATTCCTATTCCCAGATCTTTGCCTGAGAACTCCTTAATTTCAAAATTACAATGATTTGGAGGGAAGGACGTTACATTTTCCATTTCAAGAGAGGCTCCTGCCTTCTTCAGCAGATACCTGTCTTTCAAACCAAGACAATTATGCAGCTGTCTCATAAAAAAATAAAGACCAAGTACTAATTTTCTGACTTCATCTTTAATTGCCCAAATAAATTGTCCAGTTCTCCAACATTCACTAACTGGTCCTGACTTAAAAGCTTTATTTGGACCTCTTGGTCCTCCATCATTCTTGTCATCTTTCCCTTCCCAGCTCAGGATCTCCTGACTCCTTGTTCCTGCTATCGAAAGAGTTGTTGCATTCAACCACTTCTCTCTGAAACTTGAACTAATTATCTCTGCCATCTTCTTTCAAGACTTGGTACTAGTGATCAATTTAAAATTAAGCTAGAGTTAAGTAAGTGTTAATTTATCTCATGGTGCCAGGTTAATTTACCTTACAGCACTGATATGTCATTGCTGATCTTTAGTGTATTGATCTATGAGAAAACTCATTTAACAGTTACACCATTGTTACAAACAGAACAGTAATTATTGCACCAGAAGGTCCAGCTAAGAAGTAGGCATGCCTCAGACAATCACTGATGGTAGATCTCTAGCAAACTAATCCTAACCTCTGAAGAAAGGCATCCACAAACTTTTACCTTCAAAACATCAGTTGCCAGTTTCTGACTTCAGCTAAAGAGAAGCGGTGGTTACTGCTTAAAACAGAGATGTGTATCAGAAAGCCATTACATTATATTATGGGTTGCTAATGTCCTGCAGACAGTAGACCTGGATTGTAAAAGCATCAAGAACATAATCAGGGCCTAAGACAGGCAAATGAAGACAATAAAGCTAACTATCTCTTTGCACTTACCCTTGGTGGTACATCGTCTTACAGGTACATATAAATTATGGGTAATGTAAAATACTCTGCGGTACAGTTTTTGTTTATAGATTACTGCTGTTTGATAGAAATTGAAATACTGCATTTGTTGTTTGCAATACTGGTTTCATATACATATCTCAACCTAAGTGTTGGGAGGCTAATATATTTATTTTTAGTAATCTAAGTGCTGTGACCAATATGCTTACAAATATCCTACACAACAAATAATGGCAGGAAAATGTTGATGCTTATGAAGTTCATAACAACTAGCTTGAGCAAAATAAGCTGCCTAAAAAAAAAAAGAAAAAAAGAAAAGGCCTGTGAGTTTTCAACTGAAAATAATACTTATGTTCACTAGATTTGCAAACTGCTCTCTTCAAGTAACATGGCAACCAGTAACAGTGTCTATATTTAACCACAGCAGTAACCCCAGGTTTCATTAGATGGTCGCAAACACATTTTTGCACTCAGCTGAGATCTTTCCCCCCCCGCTTTACCATCAGCGAGGAGCAGTCAGAGCAGAGCAATGCCAGAGCCCTTCTTGGAGGGCTGGCCCCACTTTCCAGCATTTACAGGAGGGAAGAAAGGCAGTGCTGGGCCCACTCAGGGCTCTCGTGCCCCTCGAGCTGACGAGCACCAAGGCAGAAGTTGGGGTGACATTGGGCAGCTGCCAGGTGTGGACATGACCTGGAGTTGCTCCAGAAAATTCCACCCGAAGGCTCTCCAAACAGGTGATTTTTGTAAGATGTTTCCTGTCCAGTTTCAAAATCCACTTTCTCCAGGCAGTTGCTATGAGCCTATGAGTGACTGTGTGTGAAGAAATTAAAAAATATAACCAACCTAAAAGCCTAAAATATAACCAACCTAAGAAAACAACATTTTTGCCGTGGACCCTCAGGGCTACTGAGGTTCTTGTCCCAGGATACAGCCAGCTCACAAGCACGGCGTTCCTCACATGCCAGTAGAGGCAGATGGGGGGTGCTCTCCTTCCCAGTGAGGAGCTGCAGTCACTATTGTCTCACAAGAGGAAATAATAAATATGTTGTTGGCTGTGGACTTTGTCATGCAGGTTATCACTAAATGAAATGTTTTGAACTGTTTCAGCCAGGAGGACAAACTGGTTAGGAGGTCAAATATGCCTGTTGCTTTTGCATTTACCTAAGAGAATTTGCAAGACTGTACTTCCCAGTGTATATGAGGATTTAAATAACTTACCCTGCTCTTAGCATCAGATACCATTTCATCCTGCTCTTCGACATATAAGTCTTGACTTCTACCAGCAGACACACACTTGTGCACTTCAAACTTTCAAGTTTTTTCCCCATTATGTTTCTATTTATTGTGTTTTCATCTGAGCTATTTCCTCACCCTCTCTTACCAAACTGTGTGTAGATGAAAGCTTCTCATTCTGGGCATACAGATCCCTAGGATCTCATTCATTTGCTTTTTGGTCTGGGTGAAAAAAAATTTTAACTTTCACTACTATCTTCAATGAAGATTTTGCAATTAAATGCACTAGTTCCAACAAAGTTTAATCCAGCAGAGCACAGTGGGATTACTGCTTTGGAACATTCCTGTGAGAAAGAGGATATTATTTGAATAGTTCCTCATTACTAAATCTGTGGGGAACTATATTCAATATAGTTGAATAGTCTGAAATATTTAATATTTCAGACTGCTACCCACCTTTATTTGGACACATTGTCTCACTATTGCCTATCTATTATTACAGGAAAGCAGATACTTCAGAGATTTGCCAGTCATCTAATTGCTGAGTGTCAGATTTCTTCAGAGCTAACAGTGGTTAAATGCCAGCAGTATCCACCCACTTTGCTTCTAACAACCTTCAAAACATTAACCAGGTCTTCTCCGTAGGTCTTGTTTTTATAAGAAGCTGAATATGGAAAGATGTATTTTGTAGCCCAAATGAGGAAATGGATGACATTTCTCTCTTTTGTGTTGGTAGTGTTTTTCTCCTTTGTATTGTCCTTGTTTTAAAATCCTCTCCAAATTAGCAGATTGCCATCTGGTTTGCCACAGTTTTATATCAGTGCCACATAGAACACTTCCAATTCCAACATACGTTTCAAGGGTGCAGAAAAATTACCAGAGATCTCAACTTTTCATCTTCATTTAGATCCAACAAAAACTTAGGGTTTGACTACCTTTGAGTGGCAGTGCCTGACCCAGCATCCAGAGTAGAAATCAAAAGTCATGAGCTGAGTGCTGAGGAACCTTATCCAATGCCTGTAAAAATATATTTCTATATTCTCTGAGACAGACCAGTACCAAAAATGTCACAGTTGAATGTAAAGAGTGGAATCAATCTTAACTGTCTCTGCTGGTTCAAAGACACACATAAACGAAGTTAAGTTCTTCCAACAGTCTTTATATATAAATCAGGTATTATTGTCTGCATCACTTCAATACTAGGTCAAATAAGGTAAAATTTGTCTTTCAGCAGTCAGTGTAAACCCTGAATAATGAAAGTACTGTTTTGTATCTGCTCAAAAGAGGTGGTCTGTGTTGTCCTATCGAATCCAGAACATGTCTGTATTGTCAAGTGAATGTGCAATCAATGATTAGACATTGGTATCAGTGCAGTCTGGGGAGGATTCTGGATCTAACCCATAAGACGCATTAGAAACTCAGAATTATCTGAAAATCACACTCCTTTTTATTTTGGACAACACACACAGCTTTGATTTATCCTACTTGAAGCAACAAATTAGGCAAGGAAGGAATCTTGACTGTTTCTCTGGGCCTACTGTATAGTCAGTAGAGTAAGGCAGGCAGAGGGCACATCACATCTTAGAAGGACTGAATCATTGTTTGGAGACACTCTTCCACCTCCCTAAATTGTAGAGAAATTGTGAGGTGTACACATACCTTTGGCCCCATTTTTTAAGTGCTTACAGTTAAATGCAATTATTTCAGGCCCTGAAGTCTGCCCCTTTTGAATTCCCACATACTTCAATGTAGCTGCCTACCCTGAAATGTAGTTACTTATAATTGATGAGTCTCCTTGTATTATTTTTCAAGAAATACCAACAAATTTCTTCCCATAATTATTTAGCCATTATACACAGGCAAATAGATAACTGGGAAACTAAAAGCATGCCAAAAATTCACTTGCAGGCAGGATTTATGTTAATGATGTTGTAACATGTTGCAGCTCACATAAATTTTTTTTCTAGTATTTAGACATGTACAGTAGCTCTACAAGCCACAATGATATAACTTCCTTTGAAGACATAGAATTTGACAAAACCTTGTGCAGTTAACTCACCTATTAAACTAATGTTCTATTTATGGAATAATACAGCCCTTTCTCTAGCAATATGTGGTCATGTAAAAAAAAAGACTCTATCACACAGACACAGGAGGAGACAGAATAAGGTTGCTATGGGAACCTTAGCTCTAAATGGTCTGGCTTTTGTTGGCTTAAAATCTCAAACATTGTGTTGCATTAATTATGTTTTGGTTGAGCTTCTTTGCACTGAGTATGAAATTTGTTTTGCATGCTGTTTCAGTCTTACATGTACATACGCAACATTTTTAAAAACAGAATTACATGTGTTAGCTAATATATAAGAGAAGAATGTGTTTTATTACCAAACTGAGTCATGGCATTGAGGAAAATATTCTTAAGAAATAAGGGCAAGATTTTCTTTTTACTCATCTACAGACAGATAGATAACACCATACTCCATTACTGAATATGGATCATGGATCCTAACAAACTAATATAGCAGAAGCAGTATTGGGAGGGAACCACAACAAAAGGCAATAATGAGGTGGCAGTTGGGGGACAAAAATGATTGGAGAAGTCTCTGTTGGAAGCATGTGAAGGATTTTGGTATGGAGAGATTAGGTGGAAAGAAGCTGAAAACAGAAACTGAATGAAAGGAAAGAGTCAGAGGAAAGGATTTTGGGGAGACTGAGGAAAGGGCAGAATGAGCAATAACAGAAGTTGAAGGATTGCATTTAGTGCAGGAGTCACAGAAAATGGATAAAGAGATTCTGAAAACAAGGTTGACTCTGTTGAGGAGGGGAAAATGGTAGCTGACAGGTTACTGTAAAATAAACTAATTAGGATAGTACTATAACTCAACATACCCCAAAATTACGAAAATATTTTCGATCAGTCCTACAAATGAGAATAGATAGCATATATATTGCCCTAAGGCATCTTAAAATCTCCTGCTGTATGAAAATAGCAAAATTTCATGCATTCTACAAACTAGAAACATTCTACAACACGGAATTTCTTCACAGGACATTTCAAGTGTCATGATGATTTCAATGACGATTTTCCTCTTGTAAAACTAGTTATGGGTCATGAATAAGATTTCATTTCTTTTCTTTAAATTATATTATCTATTCTTAAGAAGATTGTATTTAACTTGCTGAATTTTCCCTAGAATGATTACAGTCTTTATTCATCTTTATGGGTGGTACAGAGTCTGGAATTTTTATGATGAAAACTGATACAGCACTTTAAAACTTTCCTATGCTGAAAACCAATACATTTAATTTCTATACTATGAGGCAGCAAACAGGACAGATATTAATAATAGGTCAGTTCCACTCTAATGTCCTCATCTGGTAACCATAATTTAAACAGCCTGGTAAAAGTTTCACATGGTTTTAGCTACCACAGACCCTAGGTCACAGTACGTATATATTCAAACTGATGGAGACTATTTAGTTTTTCTATCTTTATTTTATTTGAAAATAAAGAAAATAGTGCTTGTGATCTAGATTATTTACATGTAAATTTATGGAGTTCCATGTGTTAAAGTAAACACATTTAATCACAAGTTACAGGATTTTCTCAAAAAGAACTAGAGATTAATGTCTTCATAATATTAAAAGGAACATTATCTTTTTTCTGAGCACTAAACAATCTGAGTAATATGCTTACATATGTTCACAATATGCTTGCAAGCTGATGTGGACCTAAGGCTCCTAGAAAAGACAAATAACCACTCAAGTGACTCTCAAGCATTTTTAGCATAAAATGGACAGTAACACCAAACACAGCATAAACCACTCCTGTAAAAGTCTGCAGGCATTCACATAACAGTCATGTTTGTAGTAGTTAAGCTCCCTGTAGCTTTTGATGAAACCAACAGCAGTACTACTGATATTTTAATGTGAATGACTTTATTATAGGGGGCTCCAACAATCTGTGACAGGACTCACAGTAGTAGCAGCCATTCCCTGACCCCAGCTATGTCCCAGCTTCTTGGCCTCCGACTTTTAGCAGCTACATCTCCTTGAAGAAGAACATGCCCTAATGGTTCCCATTAGAAGTAACACACCAATGGCAACCAGATTAATCTTGTTTTTATACAGGCAGCTAATGATAAGGATTATACATGCCTGGAATGAATCAAAGACAGACACTTAATGACTGACATCACAATTTATCAAAGAGCATAAAGACTTGGAGAATTTTTAAAGTTAAAACAAATGCTTATGATAGGCCACTTTACAAATTGGTACAGCTTGTTAACAAATACCACAGATCTCACAAGTCATTGTGAGTTAGAACATCTCCTCCCAATAAGATGTTAGTATAACTGATAAGATACAGTAACTTTGATAAGATACAGTATAACTTTAGGCACACAAAGGTAACTCTTAATTTCTTTAACCTCCTCCATCTCAGGGCTCATATTGCTTACATCAATCAAGGCTCTCTACAGACTGCATCAGGGCCACACTCTACACCACGAATATTTCTCGTATCATATTTCATATGATTTATACAGGGGTTAATTGAGTTACAATTCTGGAGAAAACTTCATCGTGTCTGAGCCTTTCAAGCACACCTTCTGGCATTTGACAACGCATGTATAACAGTATTTCATGTGGACTGCTGTTAGGATATAACTTCATTAAAAAATGTAAATGACATCTTCAAAAATAGCAGTGGACACTCACATCCTTCTAACAGAAGGAAATAATGTCTCAGAAGGCCATTCTCATCCTGAGGAAAAACACTGAGAAGATCAAAGCACTGAACTTCTACACAGATGTGAATGTCTTCTTACAAATCTCTGAGACTTGTATTCCAGTCTCCTGAGAATCAGTGAAAAGCTCTGATGTCATGCTACAGCTCTGCCCATCTTCACTGGAATAGCTGGCATGCAGGATCAATAGGGAGAGAAAGCGGGTGATACTGACTTCAGTAAGATGTTAAAACATTATGTATGATTTCTTAAAACTGAACCAGGAAATAGGCTGGAAAAATGCATTTTCAGTGTGCTTCCCTAACAGTCTGAGAGAGGCACCTGATGCTACACAGGCTTATCCTACACAGGTTTTTCCTAGCTGTAATTCTATGATTTTCACTGCCAGACCACAAGTACTGCAAACACCTAACAAGGGGTTAAGGACAGGATTAGAATTAAAAGAAATTGCTTAAAGAAGCAAGATGACATGCAGGAAAGAAATGTACAAAATCAGACCCTTTAGATGGAGAAATGAAATTAAGTAATACAAATTGAGATACAGCTGCTAGGAACAACATTATAGAAAACGATGGAGGATTTATACTTGATTACAGATTTGCCATGATCTGTAGTTTCGTTGAAAAATATTTTAGGATATATTGAAGGAATTGTAGTATGTCAGAAGTAGAAGACAGACATTCTGCTCTATTCAGTTTTGGAGAAAGCTACATTAGTACTGCATTCTGTTTTGAATGCCCCACCTTTAAATACAGATAAGTTAAAGAGACTCCTGGGATATTGAAAATAATAGATGAAAGAAGACTGAAGGACCTGTAGAAAAAGCTGAGATACACAACAGTATCTACAATCTCACAGTGTAGGGAGGTTACTAAAAAGTGCACAGTGAATTCTGACTGAAGAAGAAGAAACCTATTTCTAGAAAATATTGTTTAGATTAATATAGACACCTTCCACTCTTCCCATTCTAGCATACTATCTGTGGAATCTGTAGATCAGTCTTAAACTGAGACTTCTAAGGACATATACTAGTGACCTTTTAAGTCAAAACCTTAGACAGAGGGACGAATGAAATCATCCCTTTACCTCTTTCAAATCCTGTATTATGTGGATTCTATTATTTGCAGTATGGTTATTGCTATGTATGCTTTACCTGGCTCCAATTCCCAGATGACACAGCCAGTACAGTACTTAACCAGTACAGTGCCCTGACAGGAGGACATCCATCTCCACAGCCCAGATCTCTGGTCTCCTATGTACATTAGGAAAGAGATTTCAGAAGTTCTTCTGATTAGAAGAGGAATTTGCAAGGAACAAACTTGGCGTCTTTGCCAGCATGAGCAGTAGGAGAGTAAGTCATGCAAATTTAGACCAGGGAGGATGCTGTGATTTTTTTTACCTCTGCTTTCATTATGACTGCTACAACCTCATGGGTCATGTTCATAGGTACAGAAAATTGACCTTTTTCTTTGCTTTGAGATGTATTTTTGCTTGTACATATACTGGTTAAGATTTGCCATTTTATGAGCCCTTGGTTTAGTTTATTTTTAGAAACACCATTCCAATACATACAAAAGTTTTCCATTTGAAATATGTAACACCTTCTAAAAGATTGCCTTAATTGCTTTGAAGCACAAGTACTCTTAAAGCTCTAGACTCATTGAATGAAACAGGCAGGGCGACAGTGATCCTCCTCTAAGAGGTGTGGGCCTGCTGAAACAGTCTCAATTAGATATTTTCTATTTATTATATTTTTTTGTTTAAATAAGCCATCTTTAGTAACAAATTTCTTAAAGCTAATGGTTATTGGCAAAGAGTCTCCAAGGATATCTGCTACAAAACAGTTTCTCTTCCTAATGGTGAGACCATTTTAAAGGAAGGCCATCTGCAAGTTCTGCTAGCTGGCGTTTAAAAACCTGTATTTCTCTCCACGTGCAATTGTGAGAATGACTTCTGTATAACTTCATACAAAAGAAGTTTCAGTATCTATTAAATGTGTTTAAACATACTTTGGAAGTTGACTTAAGACATATTTCCCCTTGATTTGAAAAGCAAGAGATTAGAGAGACAGGATGTGACCCTGTGCATAAATGCATAGTATGTTTAGTATGCTGGATGGTTCTGGATGCCTGACATGCCTTAAGTAAGTCTGAGCCTTGCTGTGCTTTTATTATTTATGCTTAACTTCTATTGTAGTAAAAATTTCTATTTTATTTTCCTCATTATGTAGTCTTTGATTTTAGCATTTTGTGCAGTAGATATATTTTTAGGGTTTTTTTGTTAGTAGATGAAAGACTATTGTGGTTATGCCATACTATTTATGATGACAAATGAAGCATTTTCTATTTTTCCTCCTTTAAATCAGTGAGAACTTCTGCTCCTATCAGTAAAATAATAAAAGAGTTATACTGAAAGACAAAGAAAAAATTTATGCTGTTGCCTAATCTTAAAGTTGAAACACAATCAATAAATGTATTTCATCAGTCTGCAAGCAAAACCATATTTCCTTTAGACCATCACCATAAAAATACTAGAAAGAAATAAAAATTTATTTCAGATTAACAACATTGTTGCTACAGGAAACTTAGAGAAAATACGATAAAGTAAGTTAGACATTTTGAATATAGACTGGAAAGTAGAGTCTATGTATCTTAAAACTAATGTATTTTTCTTGAGCCTTTTATATGCTGCCCTTTTAACACTTAGAAAACTATCAACCTTTTAGTCTTTTTGTAGTTAAAGGTCAATCTTTGCCTCAAAGATTTAATGTACATTTACCCTATGTACATCACTAGGAAATAATTAAAATACATAAGATTATCCCCTATTTTTCCAATAGAATATTTTATATTTTATTTATAACTGGGTATTTCTTCTATGGCATCATTTCATGCATGTATTTGAAATAATTATCTTTCAAAATGTTTTATTTTTCATCATTCATATTCATAATTTCATCATTTTCATCATATTTTTCTATTTGAGAGACATAAATGATGGACTGTGCAACAAATTCTTTAATTTTTTTTCTCTATAAAAATGACCTCCCAAATGTAGCCCAGTCCTGCAAAAAGAAATTTTTATTTCCAAAAGTAATATCTAATGCTATGTTGCAGATGACAATGTTGACATATCTCTCAATCACTCTTTTATACCTATAAAACTCACTTTGATGTTTAATTAGTCGTTATGTTTTTTAGCCCAACACAGTTGCTTTGTCACACTGTCCAGTAGGAGAACTTGCAGATCTAATGCAAAACTGCTTCTCTTTAAATAGTTCTAATGCAGTAATAACCAAATGCAAAAGATGCTTAAATGAATAATGACTATTTTAAATTTCTAAATATTTATAACAGTAGCAGAAAACCTAAAAGGTATTTGTTGATTATGGTTACTTTCCAACAGCACAATGTTGACTTTTGAGGTAAGTTGATCAGATTCAAAAAAACAGGTTTCCTTCAAGGAAGGCCCAATGATCTTAAGCAGTTCTTAGTTATTCACTACCTACTTGACAATCTATCTTTGATACCACCGTTAAACAAAAAACCTTTTTAATATCCTAATGTATCACTGTAAGTCCTAGCACATAGACAAATAGCAGTCTTCCCTTTGGGAACATTCCTCAAGAGCTACCTACAGTATGCCAGCTACCTTGGAATAATATGAGAAAACCCCTAAAATTAAAGCAATAGCTTTAATAACAAGAACAAGATATTGCAGTGCAAGAAAGAAATCTGATTTTGCTTGGAAAATGCAAAGGAAAAAAACTAGGCAGCAGGTCATGAGGACAGCAACAAAACAGTTAGTTACTTTTTTAAAACTGAGAACACAGACTGCATTTCATTAATATGTTCAAGCAACAGTTCTAAGAACAACAATGGAAAACAGTGAAAATTATCTTCACCCCAGTACACTTACTTCCTGAAAGATGGGAACGGTTAAATAAAAGTTATGTATAGTCTACAGAGCAGGTTCATGGGTTGTAAATAACAAAAAAATATTCAAGGTGCCTATAAATTCCCTTAAATGTCTATATGCAATATATATACCAGTACAGAAAACTAAGTAATGTACAATACCACAACAGAAGCTGCAAAACTACAATCCAAATTCCATTTTATTCCTTAAGTAAGTACTAGTGTTTCTAGGGAATAGCTACCCCCATTTTCTTGGCTAACCTTACAAAAACATAGAGGAAACAAGAAGTAACTGGAAAGAATCAGAAATACAAAGGAAAAAAATATATTTTAGTTTCTGCAAAGTAATTTTCAGTACTGAATCACCTAAGCCACATTCACTAATAATAACTTTTCATTGTGGGAAGAAAAGGAAAAGATAGATTTCTAAGGTGAGACAAAAATTCTCCATCACTGCCTAATGCAGTAATCAGCTTTCCACCCTACACAGAGCTGTGCCAAGAGAGTGTTTGTAAATTCTGGATCTTACACTGCCCTGTGATTGTCAACCACCCATTGCAGGACTGGTCAACTTCTAGGAGATGTTAAAGCCCAGGATGCAATGACCTGATTCATGTCATCCCTGAGCTCCTGTTCTGTGAACACAACTGAATTTTTCCTTTGGAGAGAAAGAAAACTCACTAAATTCTGTAAGATTTCCCTCTGCAGGAAGGAGAATACTAATTTTCTCTTTCTCATTGTTCATTCTGTTACTTCCTATACATGAAAAAAATCCTCTAGTTCCAAGAAAAATTAAGAGGATCTGAAAAGATTTTGTAAGACTTGAGTGCTCTCAGTATTGCATTCCCTCACAAATACTTCTCAAGTGAAAAAACAAACTTAAGGCTGAGAATAGACTACTAATAAAAGTTTAATTAATAAGAGGTTTGACTACATTCTCCCTCTTACATCCGTAAAGAGCTTCAAAATAAAGGAAAAAAGAACAGTGCGATGAGATGCAACTTTGGGCAGCTCTTTTCTATTAAAAAATACATGTTAAATTATCAATCAAAAAGTCCAAAACCAACCATTTATTGACTGATTGACTGATACCTTATTCCCTTATCCTTTCTACTTTAAAAGGGTATTCTAATCTATACCATACCTCAGTTCACTAAAACTCTGAAACTATATTTGATACCTTGATCAGTTAAGTCCACTACTGTGCATCCAACATTTATTCAAGTAAGTCATAATCATAACTCATAATCCTTAGTTTTCAAAAAATTGTGTAGACCTGGATCAGTCTAGTCTCAACTGTCAATAAGAATTTGTTTTTGTGAATTAATGCTGTAACCTCAGCAGTAAACCCTCTAACTGGACAATGCCCCTCTGAAATACAGTAGGGTATTTTTGAAAATTCGATTCTAAATTTAACTATTAGGTTTCTATTGAACATATGATTTTCTGGTTTCCCTATAATTAGCTGGGACCAATTTCTCCTAATTGTTTCCTGTTAATCTCATTACTAATGAAAGGATATTTTGTGATCTCTCTTTTAGGAAGCCTTTTTTTTCTAAGAATATTTTGAAGACTCAGATTTGTAGATTTGCCAGTAGTGTTACAGCTCTTGGGATTCTTTCTAAGTACTTGCTAGTCCTGGTGGTGGGATGTAGCACTTGGGGAGTAGTCTGACATCTCCTGTGGTCTTCCAGACCACTTTTTGCCTCTCAGTAACATAAAACATGAGCCTCTCAAAAATATTTTAAACATGCTAGGCGCATTCAGGAACAAAAGTAACAAATTTAGAAGACTTAAACGAAAACAACAATTTTCCTCTTCGTAGCCTTTAATCCTCATATGCACTAGGGGCTTTAATTTAGGACTTCAGTCTACAGACTCTTATTTTTGGAAGCTCACTTTTCAGAGATTAGAAACTAGGTACCTCAGACATTAGAATTCCCTAAATCTGCAGTAAAGTGGAGGCAAGGGGGAGTCAGTAGAATCTCGGATTAAAGAACCTGTCAAAGAAAGGAGTATCTGGTTTTCCCTAGCTATGGATTGTCATAAACTATCTTCTGGTTTTTGAAGAATTTTAAGTTTTAAAGAATGGACGTATTTCAGCTTCACGGGAAAGCTTTTTAAAACGTGAAATCATACATGCCAGAAGTCAAATGTACCTGAGGCCATGACTTGCAATTTCACTTTAGTTGGCGTGGCAACGCTGTACATTTTGCAAAACTCAACCTTTGGATTTGAATACGATCATGATCATGCCACAGAAGGTTTTAAGATTAATGGGAATCTTTGAATCTTGCGAAGACCTTTTCCCCGGGCTTGAGCGAGGTGAGAGGCCCAGCGCTCCGCCATGGACTCCAGCACTCCTCTAACTTCATTCATTTTACCCGAGCCACCTCCTCGTCTCCCGACAGCCGCTGCCTCCAGGCTGATGGAGGAGGGAGCGGGAGAGCCCGAGGCACTGCGGGGCGCAGCGCTGCTGCGGCCATTTTATCGTCCCGGGGCCGGGAGCGCCGGCGGCCCCCGCGGCGGGCGAGCCGCAGGTCGGGCAGGCCAGCGCCGTTCCCGGAGCAGAGGGGCGGCGGCGCGGCGCGCTCCTGCCCTCGCCCTTCCGCGCTCCCGGGGCCGCGTGCGGCGCAGTCCCGGCCCGGCCCGCCTGCCCCGACCGGCGCCAACGGGCCCGGCTGCAGCCGCTCGGGGGTGCCGGCGGCGGGCGCGCTGAGGGAGGAGCGGGCGATCTGTCGCCGCTTCCTCCTGCGTGGGGGCCGGAAGGCAGCGCGGCCCGGCAGCGGGAGAGGGCCGGGCCTCGGCGGTAGTGCTGCCGTTGCGGGTCAGCCACCCAGCCTTCCGCAGTGGGGGCGGGCAGGCCGGGGGAAGGGCCGGGCCCCGCCGCCGCGCTGGGCGATGGAGTGAGGGAGCGCTGCGCGGCAGCGGGAAGATGGCCGGTGGCGGCGGCGGCGGCGGTTGCAGAGACAGCTTGTTTCTGGAAGGTGCGTGCAGGGCTGCGAGGAGAGAAATGTGGCCCGCCAGCTGCGTTTCCCTTCTGGCGAGCAGTAAAGGGGCACGGCACAAACTGGGGAATGGGGGAGGCGGGCGTGTGAGTTCATATGGGGTGGGGGTTATGGGTCCCCTTTGGGTGCGACGACAATGAGAGGTGGCTTCGTGTGGGGGAAGGGTGGCTGCCGTGGTTAGGTCTGGTGAAAAGAGACCTGCTTTTGAGGGAGGGCGCAGGGAAGGCGATTTGGTTCATTTTTCTTTTTTCCTTCTTTCTTTCTTTTACTGTTCCGAGGCGTTGGGAGTGCGATGTTGCTTTCCTTTGTCGGGGCAGCGCCGAGAGCAGCCCGGGCTCGGTGCGGCGGCAGGACTGAGTCGTGGCGCGGCGGGCGGTGGGGCTGGGGGCGCCGGGCAGGGTTAGCGCTGGGTGAGAGGGGAGGCCGGCGCTGCGCTGCGCTGCCCTCAGTCCGCTCCCAGGCCCCGGCCTAGCCCGTATTCTTTGGCCCCACCATAAAAATGAGTCTTCGCCCGCTCTTAAAAGGCTCTTGTAAAGGTTTGGGACTGAGTTGGGAGAGGGGTAATGCTTATAATTATGATACGAAGGGTATGATGAATCTTAGTACCTGCATTTGAAAGAAACCTTTTGCGTTTGTAAGCCCCTGATTTTTTTTTTTTTTTAATTGTTCTATTTTGGTGTCTTGAGTGTTTTGTGTTTTGGGTTTTTTTTTTGTCGCTATGAAGCTTTCAATTATAATGCAAAAATCCTCCTGAAATCGGAATATTTTTAACTGTTAGGTCTTTGCAGTTTCATTGATACATCGAAAAATTTACTACTGTAGTCTTGCAAAATTGCTGTAAGCACATGTCCTGATGGCATAGACCAGTAGTCTGGTAAATTCTGCCAAATTACCATGATGATGACAAAGAAAAATTAATGAAATTAAATACTCCTCATACGCAGAGTTTTTCAAGTCAGGAATAAGTTTAGCGTTGGAGATTTGCAGTGCTTGTATTGCACAGAAAATAACCTCTTGCAGATTTTCTCTTGCTGCAGGATGTAGGATATTGGCTTTTTATTACAAGATATTCTGGAATAGATGTACTGTGCGAACAAAATACTGCTTGTTGTTTTGAATAATTAATCTGGAATTGTAATGTTCAGAAACTCTGGTTAATAACAGTTGCCATGTTACCTCCCTTACACTTTTAAAGGATTTGGTGATGAAATGCAATTACTCCATTTTTTCTCTGAAGCCTCTGCAGACTATAGTGGGGTTTGTGCAGAGCAGACAGCTAAAAGTGTCAAGGTGATGACTAGTCACTGTCTTCTATGTGCACTTTGAGTACTTGCTGGCTGGACAGGTGGCTTAGAGAAGATTGATTTCATATGCAATCCAATATCCACACTTTTTTTGCTTACAAATTCTCTTTCCAACAGCAGGAGCAACACAAAACTGGATAGCATCTCCATTTGAAGCTTCAGTGTTCCACGATGGGTGAACTGAGTTGTCAGCTGGTTTTGTGTTTCCCCATTGTTTGGGGACACATTCATTTTAGGACTGATGATGTGATAGAAACCCTAAGAGTGCAGCCACATGTGAAGAAAATCTAGTGTAGATGGTGGTGACAAAAAATTTATGGGGGTGGCCCAAGTCCAAGTGGGACAGTCTTGGGCAGATTTAGTAAGATCTGGTGAAATCTGTACTGATTTGAAGCAAAGGGAGAAGGTTTTCAGATGTTATTTGATAGGTACTTATTAGAGATATTTATAGAGAAAGTACAGGCATAGAATATCTATAAATACGTATATGTACGTGAGTTTCTTGGCAAACTGCAGTCTGGAAAGGTAGCATATTAGATCAACCTAATGATACTAGAAGCACCGTTAGCCAAAGGCTAGACAAGCAGGAGAGTGCCAGATTTGTGAAACAGGTGTAATGGGGGCACAAAAGGGGATGAAAGTGTGCAGAGTAGGAAATATGTCAACTTCTATTGCTGGATGATGGTTATTTATACATGAGCCTGGAGCTATATCTATAACATACATGATTGTGTATATTTCATGGAGTCCTTTGAAGGCTGTGTAAACAGCAACCAAAAATTGTTTACTTAATGTTTTCAGAAGGGGCAGGACTCCTCTGTCCATCCCTGCCTTAAGTGTGCACAATAGAAGAAGTCTGGGCCAAATGGATGTTAGCTCTATCACCAGTTAAACTCAGTCTAAGGGACACTGTACTTGTTAAATATATACCGTCATATTTGTGTGTGTATATGTACATGTACACAGACATTTTTGGTGTTACCCTGCTTATGTTGACTATCAGTTAGACTTAAGATAAATATACAGCTAAGTGAAATAACTAACATTATGACAGTTCAGAATTTTGGTTTTGATTCCACATGTCCAATATGATACTGCTTTTCTTCCATTTAGTGTAACAGATGTTACTGTGAAGAAATATGTCTATCATTCTACTGTAAAAGTACTTCCCCTTAATATTTTTATTATTTTAATCTCCAGTAAAAACAAAATGGAAGGGTATTCCTTGAATGATTGATTTGTTGCCTTTCCGGTAATATCATTCTTGAACATGGTGATTCATACCAGTACACGTTTTTTGTCCAGTTCTGTGTATCTGGTGTGCATAACTTTTTATGCTGTATTATATAGACTGTGTAATGGAAATGTGAAAAAGATCCCTAGGACTATAATGAACTCTTTTTTAAAAAGTTGCATTTGTTATCATTCTGAAGCAGTGATAATAGTTGATCACATATATGTGGATATACAAGGCCTGCACGATTACTTCACCTGAAGTGTCAAGATTGTTACAAGAGTGGAAAAGTACTCTATTTTTGTTATTTGATCTAGATGCAAGTGAAATCAGTAAAACTCTTCTGAATTTGCATTTTTACAATTATGTTTCAAAGTTATGGGATGAATATGCAGAAATTCGCACTAACAAAGTATTTCTTTTACATGGGAATTCTTTCCTGATGTGGAGGAGGAGAAGTTTAGTGATTAGAAATTCGTGTCTGCAGCAGTTCCTGTGTTTTTTAATTGATAGTCACATTTAAAATATCACGAATGGTAGGCAAATTCATTTGGATTTAAGGTAGGAGGCATGTTAAATGTGTAGGAATGGAGACTACTGTTGATCATCACCTTGAAATGAGAAAGATTGTGGGAACTCTTGTTTTCTTCCTCCTTCACTATTACTGAACTGCAAGGAAATTGTAATTTCTCTTTTCCAACATGAAATTCAAAATTTATCTATGTTTATGCAGTTGATAATAGGTGAGCTTGAAAATATTTTCCAGAAGAAGGGAGAAATGTATTATTCTTTCCTATTTTCTTGTTTTAGTCTCCTGGTGATTACAGTAGTGATGCCGAGAACCAATACTGAATTTTCTTTTTGAGGATCTCCTTTCTAAGGGATGTTGCCAATCTCTAGCTTCATAGCTGCTGAGATATTTCAGTGCAGTCTTGGCAGGAATTTTCTCAATTTTCATTCCTATTTCTTGGCTACAGGTTTCTTAATAACAGCAAAGAAAACTGTGGTCTACCTGTTAGCAGCAGTAGTATAAACTTCACCGTTGTCTGCCAGAGGACTCCAGAAGTCAGCTTTGTTCTTTCAGTTCACATGTAAAGAATTGTCTTCACCAAAGCAAGAGTTGTAGACTTATGTATTTTCTTAAAAGTAGATGAGATTCTGGGGTGGTACAGAAACATGCAGCTTTTGTGTAATAGTGTAGAGTTACAGACCTACCTTTTGAAGTGTTGGTCAGTCTCTCCTCTCTTTTTTTTGTTTCCGTTTTTAATCATACTGAGAAATCTCTGACTGGAATAATGCAAATTAGGAGGGTAGAGTGGAGTTTGTATTCAGGTAGAACATTTCTACCTGCCAGACCTCTACCTGCAAGACTCTTCTCTTTATTTTTCTCTTAACAGTGAAATTTAATTCTTAATTGTTGTAATCATCTCTAATCAGTCTCTGGTGCTTTGTTTGGGATCTAATGGAGATTGTGACTAGCTTGAAAATGTGTGGAAGAGTTTCAGGTATCGTTGATCTTCTATATCTCTCTAAACTCCTGCTTTATCCTGTAGAATTCTTCTCTGGTTTGCATCTGTCCCATCAATGTCCAGAAAGGTTTTGTTTCTTCTGTTATTCTTGAGAGTTGTGGGTTCTTTGTTTGTTTTTTTTTAATGAGAAAGTGAAATTTGTGACTTCCATGGCTTGTTTATATATCCCAGTCCTTTGACCCATTCAGAATTTTTTTTCCAGCACCACATATGTATCTTCTTGGACTTGAAGAATGTTCAGCTGTCCTGTCCAGTGGTTTTAAGAATAAGAAACCTTCTGACTTGACTTACAGGTTATTTTCTATGAATGGAACTCACTTGTTGAGAACTATTTCTCAACAAAGTCAAATTGAAAACATTTTTATACATGCCAGACTAACTTGGGTGATAGGTGGCATGAAGTATTAAGAAAGACAGGGTGCTTCTTAAAGTATGTAGAAAGATACTAAAAATAAATCTAATTCAGCTATTACTGCTCTGTAACATATGTTGCAATATGCTTGGGAGCACATTCTAAGGTAAGAGCCTGTGCTCCAGTCCTCTACTACGCATCACCTTCTTAATTTTGAGACAGGATTCTGGGACCCCAGGCTTGTCCTGAGTTTTCTGAAATGTAAAGCATCTGTGCTCAATTTTCTGGTTTTCTTTGTGGAGGCATTTATTATTTGATATTTTTCCTAAGTAACTGCTGCTCTATTAAGTTTTTGCAAAGTTGGACATAGAAGCTTCTGGTGTAAGAGTAACTGTCTTGTTTGGGATGCCTCATCCACTATTTTCTGGCTCTTGGATTTGGTAGTTAAGTGCTACTCTTTCCTCAGAAAAAGTACTGAATTTTTAGTGTGTTTTAGTGGCAAAAAATAGTTAAATGAGAATGTTCATAAAAGAGATCCTTACACTCTTCTTTATGTAAGTATAAATAAAAAAGTCATAGTAATAACAAAAGTAGTAACATTAATATGTAGTTGGATGGCAAACATTGAACCAACAGTTAGCTGATGTCACGCTTGCACAGATATGAGCCTGTTTAGATATTTCAGTCTTTTCCTTCTTGTTTTATGTACAAGGATAAAATCAAATGGATTATTTATTTTAATGGTTTCAACAGCAGCTTTGGCTTTTATTACTGTTGTTTCTGGAAGACTGTACATGGATTTTGGTGGAGGCAAAAGACTGAGACATAACCTAGTCTATAGTTTTAGATTTGTCTTGTAATTGAGAGGCATCAAGGTATTTTGTGTTGTAGCAGATCCTATAATGTGAGACTTAACCACCAAACTTGCCACTTTAAAATATTTCCTTGTAAGAATATGAAAGATTTTTGAGTCACCTCATAATTTTGCTTCCTTCCTTCCCAGTAATCATCTATTTCCACCCCCCCTGCCATAGGCAGGAACCCCTTCCACTAGACCAGATTGCTCAAGGCCCCATCTAATCTGGCCTTGAACACTTCCAGAATTGGTGTGTCTGGAGCCTGCTTGGACAGCCTTTGCAAGTGCCTTACCACCCTTAGTGTCCTTGACTAGTGCTTTGTTGCAAGTAACAAACATAACTTTCATTTTTTCAAAACTTAAACCCTTTTATTTACAGAGGTATAAAGATCTTACAGGTAAAAATACAGAAATTTCATGAAGCTTGCTCGCTCCATTAAGCAGAGGAGTCAAAATTAGTGTCCCTGAAGCAAAGGTTTCAGCGTTGCCTGAGCATGGTTCAGTTTGCTGCCCACTGGTGTTAGTTCCTGACCTGAGTGGTCAGGGCAGCGAGAGGACTTGGGGCACAGCACAGCACACGCCTTCCTCTGTGTGTGTTGAAAAGACAGGAATGGAAGAGTGTGCAGGATAGCTCAAGATGCTGCAGGAGGCTAAGAAACCAAATTAAAATGGAGCTGTTGTGGTGGAGGATTCTGTGGAGATACCAGGTAGAAATCTGGGTTTGGGAAAAAAGGACAAATGTAATTCTCCTTAACTTGGCTGTTCTAACAGGTATTTGCATTGGGGGTGAGGGGAGCACATTTGTTAAGTTCCTTTCTTTTGGCCCATGTTTTGGCACTTACTTGGTTTCACTTTGGACGTTTTTTTAAGGTAGCAGTATTTTTACATAGGTTAAAATCTGTCTAATGCTCTGTACTTACTTTCTATGAAGAAAATTAATGCATTAATGAAATATTACTGTTCTTATGACATAGAATTAAATTTGTTGGCAGCTTTATCTTACACATTTGATTTTTAAAACGTGTTTCTGACTTCCTGTTTCTATGTTCAGCAGCCCTAGCATGCCTAATATTTTCAGGTTAAGCTGACCTTAAGCTGTAATTAAGTCAAAATTGGTGTCTGATTGTCACATTACTGGGTGCGACTCCATTTTGGAAGCAGAGCTGCATGTACTCTCCACCACCCGGGAGACTTAACCACTTTCTTGCCAAAGAGATTGAACTGGCTCTGTTCTGTCTTGCCAGGTTGGCACTTTGCCAGACTTCTGTTGAATTTGCTCACTGAAGGGTAACTGGTAGATGCAGGGCAATGGCTCGGATGGGGGAGAGCATACAGCCTCTCTACATGTGAGAATAGGACATTTCCTGTTGCATCTCTGCCTGGTGATCTGTTAAATCGGGCTAAGGTGTAATGTGCAGCTTCAACTTTGCAATAGGTACTTCAGTGTAAGAGCAGCTTTATTTTGCTGAAGGAAACACGATTATTTTAAATAGCAGGTTGTCTTCTGTGAAGAACAAGGTTATGGTGAAAGCTAGAGACTGGAGGGAGTAAATTAACAGGCTGTGATTATTTCTTCCCAGGTTGGTCAGCAGGCCTTCAGAAAGTTTTTGTTAACAGACAGAGGCTGTAAGATCTGCATGAGGCAAGGAAACGTTTCTGCATATGTGTCCCAGTAATTCCTATGAAAGAAGAATTTGGAGTGAAAGACTTTGAGTATATTTCTCTGAGTGATTGTAGATAAAGAGCAATGATGATTCAAAACTCTGTGTTAAGCTCTCCTGGCTTTTTGTTTGTTTTCAGGCCATATGAGCTGGAGCAGTCTCCCTGCTCATATCTCCCTGAGATTTTATTTGTTTGTTTATTTTTATTGTAGACTTGCCACAACAATGTTTTAGAAATGAAAAATACCAATAATATTCTGCTGGTGTGGTAAAACATAGTACTATATGACATGATTAATAATATGTAATCTTAGAAATGTCTGTAAGAAACAGCTGCAAAATATTTATTTTATGAGTATGTTTTTATTCAATGTCACACAATTGTTTCATTTGTACTAAAATTTATTCTACTGATGTATTTTTATTAATGCCATAGGATATAATGTTGTATTTGCTTGACATGTCCAATTTTTATGGCTCATTTAGCAAAATATGAATATCCTGCTGATGACAGAATTTAATACGACAGTCTAACAGAAAGATTATTCAAGAGCCCATTAGATGAGAATTTGAACTATGCAGTAGATGTTAGGTTTCATATTTACAATTGCCTTTGTAATTTCTAAGGCTTGCTTCTAAAAATATTTAATAGAGTTTGCTGTAATTTTCTTTATACTAAAGCTTACTGCTTAGGAGACAATTTAAGGATCCTTTACAATTGGGATTTCAAAAGTGAACTTCAGGACTACTCTGGCCCTGGTTATTGTGATGGCATATACCTGGGCCTGGGACAGTAAAACTCCAGTGGAAATCTAATAGTTCTGCCATAAGGCAAATATGTTACAGCTAAATCTTTACTTGATAAATACAACAAAAAGCTATCTGTCATTGATAAACTAAAAAGTTCTTTGTCTTGTAGCAAAGCCTATGTTAGATGGGAAAGGCACAGCTCGTTAGGTGGAAGAAAGACTCTGTGCCCTGTGATAGAAAGAACTTCTGGGTCAAGATAAGCAGCAGCTTTGTGTTTGGATGGAAGCAGCTGAAACCGGTTACAGCATGGTCACTTAACAAGTTCGATGTTTTGCTTTAGCTGTCTTTTGAATGCTGTTTCTTGAAAAGTAGTTTTATAACTAGGTTCAATTAGCAAGCTGGCATTTTATTAAAAACTAGTTGATTGATAGGATTTTTTCATTTTTGTTGCTTTTATGAGTAATTACTGGAAAACATTTGTTTGTCATGGGATGTTAAAGTGATTTTTTAGCTTTTTTAAAAATAAAAGCCTACTTGGTGGATGTTAGTATACTGTGACATAGTCAGCAGTTGTCAGTGTTCCTTAAACTCATTGCTGTTAGGTCTGGAGAATTTTGGTACTTACATTATAAATATTTCAGTGTTCTTAATGCATTACTCTAGTTGCATTTTTCACATCTTGCTGTGTTGCTGATTGCTAATTGCAGAGGGAGTTAAAGTATATAGTGTATCTAGTCTGAGCAGAAGGCTGTTGCCTATACTTGTGTTGCATTTCTCTTTTATTTAAGAGACGTAATGTACATAGATATTAAGTGTATGTGGATTTGCAGAGTCCTAGGGAGACCCTGTGTATGGGGCCATACACAAGGAATTGTGCCTGCAGTTGGCAGCACAGCCAGGCCCACTGCTGGGTGCTGCTCAGAGGGACAGAGTGCTGTCCCTCCCAGAGACAGTGTGCTCCAGATGTGCTCAGGTTAACGCTGCCACTTCACTGCCTTCATGGCAGGTTGAAGGAACTCAGTTGACAGGAAGCTAATCCTCGGCGTGGGGAGAAGTGTTGGTGGAGCTAGTCTATTCCTTTTCAGCCATATCAGAAATCCAGCTCAGCTGACTGCTGCCTTGTATGGGTATGAAAGCTTGCCAGTGTCTCTAAGAATTGGAGAAAACTCCAGGTATTTAGTCTTTACAGAAGGGCAAATGCAAATATTTTTCTTGCCACGTAGTTTAACTAACTCTTTCATCATCCTTTCCTACTGAAGTTTTTTCTGAAATGTGTTTTTTTTTCATGTGACCAAATATTTGAGTTTTTTTTAATTGAGGTTGTTGAGCATTTTCTTTATACGTTTCTTTGCTGTCCATTTCATGTGAATTTTGAACAATTGACAGCATCAAAGAGGTGTCTTGCTCTTTTTTTTCTGCTTTAATTACGTCTAGAGTTTCTTCTTCTGGAAGAAGCATTTCTTGTGGAAGTGCTTAGGGCTAAGCTGGATGGGGCTCTGAACAACCTGGTCTAGTTGAATGTCTCCCCCCTGCTCATGGCAGCAGGGCTGGAAATAGATGGTCTTTAAGGTTCCTCCCAACTGAAACCATTCTATGAGTCTGATTCTTCTGTCCTGCATATGCAAATTAATGTCTTGCAGAGATTGTGGAACCTTTCTGGACTTTTAATTTCTGTATGTTTTTATAAAGGGGATAGTATCTATCTGACATCATCTATGAAACTTTACAGAATAAAACCAGAAGTATTAAATAGTACAGATTCTTTTTTTCTTCTTCCTCTTTGGTATGGAGATACAGCGCTTTATTTCAACCTGATGTTCCAATTACTGCAGCAAATGTGGAAACCTCGAAGTGTCAGTTGCCTAATTTCCAGGTAGTTTGGTTAGGTTATTAATCTTACTGTCTGTAAGTGCCTTTCAGCACTTTATAAAAATAGATCACTGTTTGTTTAGTGTTGCTGTATTCTCAGTTGCACAAACTTAGATTTTATATGAAGATGGATCCCATGGTGCATAATGAAGTGTGCAAATCACATGCACGATATACTATACAGTTTCCTGCTGTGTTTTGCTCATCTTCTAAAACTATTCCAGTGTTCAGAGTTTGAGATCATATGTGATTAATGTCATGTACTGATTTGCCACAGAAATGGTATTCTGGAATTCGTGTTAAACTGTCATCTTCCTTGAAATGGCTTGTTAGCTTTATATATTTTTTCACATTTTGAGAGTGAATTGGCAGTTCAGAAATTGTTCTTAGGGTAACCTCACCTTTTATCCTCTATTTTTACCTGTAAAATAGGAAGATACCTCTGTTAGACTTAACTTTCCTATAAAAACAACAAAACTTTCTTCCTAATTTCTGAATTTTTGGTATATCTCCAGTCTAGCAATAGATGTCTTAGGTAAGTAAATAACTCATAATGCTAGAGATAAAAAAATTACTTTTTTGTTTCTCCTTTTTTTCCCTGTTTATTATTGGTTTCTGCTTTTGATGTTATTCAAATTATTTTACTTGTGTGGAAAGTTTGAGTGGGAGTCATAATTACTGAGAGAGGGAAAAGAAGAAAAGTGACTGAGGTACTCTTTTTTGGAAGTTTTTGTGATGGGGGTGAGGTAGCTTTAGGGGATCTTTGTACCTATGAATAGTCACTGGTTTTACTTGACAGCTGGTTGGATTCAGATGGATTGGAACATCCTGTTCAAGCCAAACCCAGTTAGAGCAGGTTGCTTAGGGATTTGTCCAGTTTCTATTGCCTCTTAAGTCTGTGGTCCACTCTTGAGCACACACATGGCAAAAATGACTTCCGTCTTTTGCAGACTAGCCTGTAGCTCACCAGATCATCCTTGTTGCCCTTCTTGAAGGGCAGTGATGTTTTTCCAGTCTTTGGGTACAACTGGCTTAAGTGTTCCTTAATCACATCTTCCTTGATAATGGGTGATACTGTATTCCCACAGATTCTGCTGGTAGAGTTGAGGAACTGTGAGGTCAGAATACAGGACTTAATGAAATCTGGGATGACAAAAAAAGAGATCAAGTTCTTAATTTTTTTCCCCCCATGTCTTTTGTCACTAGGTTTCTGTGTCATTGAGCAGAAAATGAAGATGAAGAAGCATTAGTTGTCCATTGTGTGGTTATCACTGCTGTCTTACCAGAAAAACTTTCAAAGGCATCACAAAGAAGATGTTTAACATCCTTCAAAGCTCTGTCCTTTTATCATCCTCTGTTACTCCTTGTTAATACTTAAGAAATGTTAAACAGTTCAGCTAATGATCAAACTTATGCAGTTCTCTGTTCTTCAGTTCTGTCATCAGTGCAATAGGCTGCAATGTAAGCAGCCCAGTGTACATGCAAGCCCTAAAAAAACCCAGTCATTTGCCAGAATATGCAGATGATTCCATCTTTGAAGTACAGAACTTCCATAAATGCTTTTGCTTTTCATGATCATGAACACTTTTGTCCGGGAATGAATGCTCTGTATTTATTGGTTTTCTGTGGACATCAAGCTCTTGGGAGAGTGTGGGTGTTTTTGTTAGCCAGCTGAGAAATTGAATTCCTTTCACGTGCAAAGGAATGTCTGTGCTTGATATCCATTACACTGGTATCATAGAACTTCACTATTGAACTCTGCTTCATATAATATCTCAGCTATTATCAGGTTATGATTACTACCTGTTACTGGAGGTGCTTTTGACTGGGTTTTATACCTCTGCAGCTAATTTAGGGAGTGGAAAGTTAAAGCATATTTTAAGCACTAGATCTTTAAATCTATACCTATAAATGTAGATTAGGCTTAAATTCCATGGAAATTTCCTTGGTATCCATAGTACTTATAATAGTTTCAGTTCCTGGATGGACCTTACCTCTGCTGTGCTGTCACAGCTGCACTGTGTTAGTGTGGTTGAACAGGTGGAGGGAGCTGACAGGGTTGAAAAATAACTTTCCCCCTCCCCTGCTCCTCGAGGGGTTCTTTTCAGAATTAGTTTCCTTCCCCAGGTTTGCTGTCAGTGCTGACATACGCAGGGTGCAGGACAGGAGCAAGAATCTGCAAGAATCTTAGGAAGGATGAGGGGGCTGTAAAACTGTTCGTGTAGTGCTGCTTCAGAATGTGAAAATACAACCTCACTGTGGTTACACAGTTTATATAGTAAGAGCTGATGGTATCAAAGTCGGGAGATAAAATGCTGTTTTGCATAGAAGCCTGTCTGGAAGAATAATGAAGCAATGGGGAAAGTAAACCAAAAAATATTTCTGTGTCAGAGTTTTATGAGTACTTGTATCCTCCTAACAATATATCTGATGACTCTAAATGAGCAACAGATTAGAAAGCTTAGAAGCATTCTTTTTCATTTATTTAAATATGAGTCTGGATGAAGGCAATGATTCTGAGTACATTTAAATTAATTTACATTTTCTGTGTGAGCACTGCAGTATGTGAGAAGTTGGTTGCAGTTGTGATGGTGTAAGCATTTGTAAGAGAGGCTTGCAGTGTTTCTTTACCAGCAGCTGGGGAAAAAGAATGTAAACTTCAAGACTTCCTGAAAAAAAGCATCTGGGTCCTGAAACAAACCTTTGTTTGATCTAGATTGTGTGTTTAGGACGGTTCTTGTACACACAGAAATAGATGAGATCTCAGCAGATGAAAGACTTAGAAAAGTTTCTATGTTTGCAATAGAAACCTTGAAGTCTCTGCTATTGTACTCCAGGAGGTGGTAGGGAGTTATTCTAGTAAACTGGTGATACATATGAAAAGGTACTTTCCTAGAAAAGTCGATCTTTGTGTGTGTGGACAGTAAATGCATCTGGCTTCTTTGGTGAGTTGATCTTAGAGAATCATAAAACGGTTAGGTGTGAAAGTGATCTTAAAGAGCATCTAGTTCCAGCACCCTTTCTGCAGACAGGGATACCATTCACTAGATCAGGTTGCTCAGGGCCCCATCCAGCATGGCCTTGAACTCTTTCAGGGCTAGGGCATCCACGGCCTCTCTGGGCAACCTGTGCCAGTGCCAAACCTGCCCTCTTTCAGTTTTAAAACCATTGCCCCTTGTCCATATAAAAATCTCTCTCCTTTTTATAAGACTCTTCAGGTACTACAGGACTACAGTAAGGTCTTTTTAAAGCCTTCTCCATGCTGAACAATTGCAGCTCTCTTAGCCTGTCTTTGTAGGAGAGATCCTCTCACCTTCTGATCATCTTTGTGGTCCTCCTCTGGACCCACTCCAACAGATCCATGTCTTTCTTGTGTTGAGGACCTAAGAGCAGGACGCAGCACTCCAGCTGGGGTCTCGTGAGAGCAGAGTCATCTCCCTCAGCTTACTGGCTGCTCACGCCCAGGATACAATTGGCCTTCTGGGCTACCAGTGAGCACTGTTGGCCCATATCCAGCTTTTCATCCACAACAAGTATTCTCCAGAGTGCTTATCTGAGTGACTTCTTCTCCCGGTCTGTACTCCTGTCTGGGATTGCCCCAACTCAGGTGCAGCACCTTGCTCTTGGGCTTGTTAAATTTCAAGGGAACTTCTCAATTTTGTCCAGATCCCCCTGGATGGCATCATGTCCTTCCGCTGTGGCAGCTGCACCACTCAGCTAGGTGTCATCTACCAGCTTTGCTGAGGATGCACTCGATCTCACTATGTCATTGATGAAGACATGTGAGAGCACCAGTCCCAAGAGTCAGGAGAGACCTGAGGACATGGCTCATCATCACCTACCACTTGGACATACATACATTGGCTGTAGTTCACTGGCTACATCCATCCAGCCAGTTCCTTACCCACTAAATAGTCCATCCATGTATTTCCAATGTGGGGATATGGACGCCATGTGGAACCATATTAAAGGCCTTACAGAAGTGGAGGTAGATGGCATCTGCCAGTCTTCCCATATCAACCATTGCTGCTATTCCATCATAGAAGGCCACCAGATTGGTCAGGCATAATTTGCCCTTAGTTAAGCTATGCTGACTGCCTTGGGTCACCTTCTTGCTTGTATGTGCCTTAGCCTATCTTCTAGAAGGATCTGCACTAAGATATTCACAGGCACAGAGGTGAGGCCCTCCAATCCCCTGCATCTCCCCACTGCTACCAAAATCGTGCCACACAAACCCAATACAGCATCACATACAAAGCAGTAAAGCAATAGGGACGTTTTTCTAGTGAGTTGTAGTATAAATTAGTATGGAATGATTTGCCTTAGAGCATGAGGTACAAGAAATGCAAAAAACCAAGTCTTCCAAGATTGTCTTTTGCTGGACGCTTTACTAAATACTGTGTATGCCCCTTCTCATTTAGTGTTTTAGGCAGAATTTTAAAGGATTCTTTTCTTTTTTTTTGCAACTGCAAAATTTTGCTCTTATTTCACGGATATTCACTATGAACTTTTTTTCCTTCCATTTAGGAATTGCTTAGTGGCACTGTTGAATGACAGTAACTACTGCTGAAGGAATTTACAGAACAGTGTCCACACACAGTAATTTAGAGGTGTTGATCTGCTTTGTTACATTCTCCTACAGGCATATTTTGCTTTCTAATCCAAAATGTGATAATTGTATTTTACACAAAAAGACTGTATGGGGATTTGTAAAAGTCTGGCTTCAGGGTGTGGTTAAAAATGACATAAATATCCTAATAAAACACACTATTTTTTCAGGAATTTTTTTAATTGGCTAGTTAGAGATTACATGTAGCTGTTGTTTAAAAAACAATAGTTGTTTAAAAAAGCAGTGAAATGTGTCAGCTACACCTGTGTAACTTGTCTAGTTAAATTCCAGGTACTTGATTGGGCTTAGAACTGATAGCTCTCTTGGTGTAAGAGCACCAAAGAGAATTAATAGTGGGAGTTAAAATGAGAGTGAAATCTGCTCCAGCATGCTGTCTGTCTTGGACGGAGGTACAGTGACTACTTTCTCTTGACACAGCACCTTAGGGTTAGCTCTGTTTTTTTGAATATTTTCACCTCTGGGTGTGGATGTGCCTTGCTGATTAAAGAGACCTTGAATAGTGTACATAGTGAAAATTGCATCATAGGGGTTCCAAATTTAAATCTTAGTACAAAAGAATCAGCAGCTTAGCACGTGTAACAGATTACTTGTTATCCCCTTAAAAAAATAAAAAATCCTGTATGGAATCAGATACTAAGTGGCAGTTCAGATCAAGTAACTCAGGTGAACACTCCAGCTAACATGATGGTATACTTCTAGATTTACATTTTTGTTAGGACCAAGAGTGCTGTAGAGAGTGAAAATTGATCCAGAGTTGAATGAGCAGAACTGGGATAAGACATTTTCCATGGATGGCTACACTGATCAGTAGCAGTGGATGGACTGTCCAATACAGAAATGCTTAATTAAAAAAGGATGACAGAAAATACTAAGAAACTTTTTGAACAAGAAAAGAAGCAGCTGGAGTGTAAAATACTTCTAGCCCGCTTGGGAGTTATTTAAAGGTATAGGAGGCTTACAGCATGCATGCTACTTGTTTAAGTAAATTTCAAAAGGCTTTCCAAGTGCTGGCCTGGCTAAACATCAAGAGTAAGATACAATATCTGAAATAAAACATCATAGTTCTTGAATCAGATCTTTTATCTCAGTAATGAAAATAGAGAATAATAAAAAAACTGGTGGATTTAACCAGTAATTATAATGAGATGGGGCAAAAATTGATTAGTAACTCCCAACAGGCACAAAAATTATTGTTAAGTATTTCTTCAAACTCAGCAGGAAAGTTTAAGGAGTGGCTGGAGGATCAACCCAGACAACCCAGTTGTAAAAGGTGGCTTTGGAGTATATAAGGTCATAGCTGAATAATGGAATTGCTTGCACTCACTTTGGCAACACTTAGAGAGCTCTTCATGCCGGAATGTTTCTTAATAAGGAATATGACAGCATGTACGACTCAAAATGAAGCATCAGTGGAAGAAATTGCAATACATTGAGCAAACTGTGAACAAGGCAGCATGATCAAATGGCATTCATCCAAGTGTTGTAAGAGGAGCTGGGGGATAAAGGAGCTAATGACTGCAAGTGTGTTGCTTGTGGTTAGCATCATATTTCTGCTACAGGTAAGGAAGGTAGCTAGCATATCAGCAGCAATTTAAAAAGGCAGCGGAGGTGTTTGAGGAAATTTACATCAGTGAGCTTTGTGACCATGAAACCTGAATTCATGGAAATTATAATGAAGACCAGAATTGATTTCGTTGTTCCCTCTGTAAAGTCATTTATCAGAGGATTTGGGAGAGGCTAAATTACCTCTGAATAAAATGGAAAATATTATAAGAAACAATGGGGAAGAGTTAGAAAGAGAGGGCAAAAAAAGTTTGTTTTGTTAATAGGAGTAGCTAATTTAATTGCACAAGGATCTATAACATTGGTGCACAGTTATAAGAAAAAGGGTATGCTAGCTGGGTGACCAAGTTTGTAGATATTTGAACTATACTTGGGTTAGTATAATGGCTAGCTATTTAAAGAAAGTTTCAAATGCTCAGGTTTTGAGTTACACGGGTTGAAATCATACATGAAATTCTATGTAGCTAAATGTCAAGTAATCTAAGTGAATGAAAAGTAAAAAAAGAGCATTTTTGTAGGTAACGATTGGGTCTGAAGTGCTTCTTAACCCATGATGAGTGAAAGATGGAATTATCTAGTACCTAAAGATCAATTAAGTTCTCCTTAGCAGTGAAAATAGCAAATCCAGTGTAAAGATTTACTAGGAAAGGAGCAAAGAACAGAAACAACATTCTGCTTTTGTAGAATTTCATGGGGTGTGTGCATCTTGAGTATTCCTCGTAGTGTGTGTGTCCTCATCTCAGAAGGGGTACAGTAGACTGGAAGAGGTTCAAAGAGATGATAGCATCAAGAGGGATTTAAAGGCATGAAACAGCTTTCATGGGAGGAAGAATTAAGCAGACTCAGTTTTCTGCTTGTTCTGTCTGGCAAGGGAAGATCATGAAAGAACACAGGAATCTATGCAACCATGAGGGAATAGGGAAGGGTTACTTATTACTGTCTTAGAGTACTAAGAGCAAAAGGTGCCAGATTGAATCAGAATCAACAAAAGGAGATACTCCTGTAATTAAGCTGAGGTACTTTCTGCTGAAAGATGCTGTCGATTCTATAAAGCAGGCTTGATTAAGAAGCAAGCAGGGAGAATAGAAAGGTAGGAAGAGCTGTTAAACACCGATGGCTCAGGAAGTCTGCAGTAGATGTGAGTAGTTGGAAGGAGAGGTTGAATATGCAATAAATATTTCTGTGGGCATTGTTTATACTTTATCCTAGACACACGTTGTTGGTTGTGATTTTCTTACTCTTTTCTATCACAGTATAGCAGTTTCATTAATTATTTTTAAATGCATTTCCAACAGTGTAGTAAGCAAAAACACACTTAAACCAAAATCAAAGCAGAATTGTCATACAGAATTTGTGTGAGGCAGTTCTTAATTGCAGTATTTAGGGCCCAGGGGGAACAGTGCCTTGCTTTAATGAGTACTGTCTCCATGCTTTGGAACACCTTCACTTAAGAATACCCCATGCCATGATATTACATGAAAATCTCCATCAGGGTGGATGTTGTAGTAGATAGATCTGAAATTTTATATAGTATGACAGAAAGTTTATACTTAGTTGATGCTAACGGTTGATAAAATTTCAGTTTGCGTTGTATGTTAATTCAGGTCAGATGTTGAATTAAACATCCAGCATATTATGTTGAAATTGTACTTGGGACAGTTCAGAACTGTTGCTTTTATATGGAAAAATTCAATATATGTTTGGTTATTAGTCATGTAAATGATACATTTTAGGGCTTTCTGTTTGTGGCATATAGTTCATATCAGAGAAACTACCCTTAACTTTATAGGTATCAGTAAAACAGTTGAAAACAGTTGTTACACAACCTCAGGTTATCATTTTTAATAGCTTGCTAACTTATTGGTAATAAGATGCTGACAGATACTTTTATTTATTTAGGGAAATAATAATCACCAGTGCATTGATGGACTTACTGATCAAATGATAGCTGAACATTGTCATCAATACAATAAATACTGGGGAAAAATACATGCATCTGGTTTACTCCTCTAGTTTATGTTGATTAATAACTCAGCTTGAAATCAAGACTTATCTTAACTTGTTCTCATTTCAGCTTTGGATAGATCACAGTCCAAGAGAGATGGAGGTTTTAAAAGTAATTGGAGCTTTGATCATGCAGAAGAAAGTGAAGGAGATGCAGAGAAAGAGTAAGGATGCTTTTATCTAGGCTATTGAAAGTATAAATGTGTATTTATAATTAAATACTGATTTTTTGTAGTTTATGAATAAGAAACAATATATAATATCTTAAACTTCCAGTGATTAAAAAAAAATATTTCAAATAAGTGATTATTTTAAATAGTATTGCCAAATAGCAGTTCATTGTAATGTAAGCTTTATTGTGAAGATGGGGCTTACAGCACAGGGCGCAGTACATTTCACAGGGGCTGCAGTTGTCTTTGGAGCTTCTATGTAAATCTAAGGAATACAGACAAGCAGAATGTGAGCATGCAGAATAAGGAAGTTGATAGGTAGGGTATCCAATCCTATACAGCTTTTCCTTCCTTTAATAATGATGCTACTCAGTAGTGGATAGTTATAGTTAAAGTACTTCAGTACCTTTAGGCCTTCATCAAGTTAAACAGAGCCTAAAGATTCTAGATTTTTCTTCTTTTGTGTTTATTTCCCTGAATAGAGTTAAGGCTGTTTTTTTTTCCTTATAATTTACTCCTTGTTGTGTTTGGATTTTGGCTAAAACTTAAGTCCTGTGTGTATAGTTTGAACGCATACTTTGTCCTTGTGACATTTTATTGTTACTAATATGTTTTCTCGATATTAATGTATTTATTTCCAAAATGACTAATGAATTTCTAAAAGAACAAGTGTTATGCACAAAGAATTCATGTCAGTTTATTTGTTATTTGTAGATATGCGAAGAGTAGAACTTGCAAATCAAAAAGGTATGCTGTGATTCTCTAATAAGAAGTCACTGAATCCTGTGATTAAGTACAAAAATAATTACTATATGGATTTGTATCATCTATTATTCTGCCAAATACTTTGCGCTGGAAGGCAGGTAGGAAAGTAGACATAACCACATAGGCTGCAACAGCAGGCTATGCTGTAATCTTAAAAAAACATGAGAAAAATATGAAGTTTTACTAATTAAAAAATGAGTGCAGGAGTTCATTAACGTGTTGAGGTAAGCATTAAGAGCTCTTGTCAAAACAGAGCTGTATGGGAAGTTAAAAGCACTTTTTAAAGGGTTCACAAACTAAGGGCATTTTAATTTTAAAAAATTAAGGTCGTGTTGTTCCTTAGCAACTTTACATCCGTTCGTAGTGCACATAAATGTGTTTTAAGTATAAGGGCAGTACATACCGTACAGGTACTATTTCCATTTTAGTTGCCTTCAGAAATAAGTCACATTTGAAAACATAGCAGCTTTTTTTCTATTAGTAATTTACTGCTGTTTTCCATCAGTCTCCAGCTGATGTTGACTAAGAACACAGAATGAAAAATGTATAGAGTAATGATGCAAAAAAAAAAAAAAGTTAGAAAAATGATTATGAAACATAATCTTTATGTAATTGTATCTGATTTTAAGATTGTACGTCTGGGTGATTTTTCATTCCTTTAAAATATTCTCTACAACAAGCAGTTTTCCCATAGCTGGAATTGAATTTTTATTGCCTACTTAGATCATTTTTGATTTGCTTTTATATCTGTGAATTATGCAGAATCTTATTCTGAAGTATAGATAGAAGAGTAGTTGAAAATTGATTTAAACCAGAGATCTTCTCTTCTTTACTTACCCATTCTCTGATACCATTTGAGGCAATTTCTTATTCCCTCCAAACAGCCACAGGTTTTAAGCTGCCCATGTATTTACTTTTGGTAACACCTGGGTTTGTTTATCTTAAAGACATAGCAAGCTTTTAGCATTTTGAAATGATTTTTGTTTTTTGCTTTTCTGATGCATTTTTATTTCATATAGCAAAACATTGACAGAAGGGAATTGTTAGAAAACAAATAACAGTGAAGGTTCCTTCTTTATTTTTCTAAATTTCCTTTACCCTTAGTAGAACATTTCAAAGATTAGCAGCTTTAATTCATACAATTGTTCCAGCATAAAGCTTTGTGTCCCTCCCAGTAATTTGAGTGTATTGTGCAGTAAGTAGGTATTTGCTATGGTGTGCTGATACGGACTACGATGTTTGGCTCTTACATCCTTTCTTTGTGGAGAGAGCTGTGAGTCTGAAGCAAGCAGCTGCATGCATCTCATGTTGGTTGTGGACACGCTGGTATTAACAGTGCCCGATTTTATCACAGCTTTTTGCCCTCTTAATGGTAGACACGCTATAGGCTTGTTTTGAACTAGCCTAAGAATAACATCTCAGCATTTAAAAGAGTGGCTGTATTCTTGTATTACCCCATAAGACCTGTGCTAATGATGTTGGTCAGCACTGGATGCCTGCTTGGATGATGTTTTCTTCAGTGAGATGAACACAAAGTATGTCTTAATGACCTCCTACCACAGCAATTTTTAGAATAGGTAGAATATTTTAAAAGAAGGATGTCATTAAACTTGGGAAGTAGGTGAGGTGAGTCGTAATGGTTAAGATACCAAGTAATGAACACAAAAAGACTAAAGAATATTTGTAAACTAAAGAAAGTTTGGAAAAATAGTGATCACCCAACACTGTATAAATTTAAATTGATGCTAGAGTTGATACTCTGCATGGAACAAGAGGTATAGAAATTAAGAATGGAAATTAACAAGTATCTTATCCAAAAGGAAACGTCTACAGGTAATACTCAGTCCACTTGAAAGAGTAGAAGTAACATTTTGATGTTCTAAAAAATTTGGTCTACTCAGGATGGTAGCAAGTGGTGTCAGACTTTCCTTGCTTTGTAATTGGAGATCCATAAGAGATCTACCTTTACATAGAACAATAGAAAAAAACATAAGTTGGTCAGCTGAGCACACTGAAAGCTGTGTAGTCCACTGCAGAATAAATAGTGGAAATTATCTTGTGTAGTGGAAGATATGAAAGGATGGCAGATCTAAGCAGACAAGGCTATAATAATATATTCAAGTGATTCCTGAAATTAAGATGTTATAAGCTTCTTTCTGGTGTTACAGATGATTGTCTTGAAGTGTCTTGGATAATTTATATTTACTTCCTTTGTAATATCTGTGTAAATGTTTTTGAAGTGTATCAATATGCTCCACAGTGGTTTTGTAAGTGGATGGGCCCAGATTTCTTTTGGCTGTCATACTGTTTTCTAAATAGTCTAGACTTCTGCCTTCCACTGAGATAACAGTATCAAAAACAAGGAATACAAATAATGGGTCAAATTTATTTGCACTACAGTGTCTTTACTTAACTACCATTTTCTTTCAAAAAGCTTTATTTTTTGCCCCTCCATTTAGGGGAATAAACCCCCTTTTTCCATGTACTGACAATTAGAAAGGCATTGTACTGTGTTATATATTTACATTTTTTCCACTGCTCATAAAATTTGTATTACTTTTTCAAAAACCCCTGCCATAGTTATAGAGATGTTTTCTACTTCTTTTGTGAGCCTCTTAGTAGGACACTGTAGCCTTTAAATTGATGAAAACTTTTAAAATTAAGGCTATTTTTAATGGAATGGCACTGTAAATGAGTTAATAATACTACTACTCTTGGGCCTCTGATAGTGCGACTTCTTTAGTGTGCTACCTACCACTATGTAATTAAAAACAAAGAATGTACACAGTGTGCTGTGAGGGCAAATACGTCAATCTGCTGGGTTTATATATAATAGTTTTCAGAAAGAAATTCCAATTATGTTTGAAATGTGACTGGATCCGTTGGTAGTTGATAGAAAAGCGCTTGCAGCTTATTAGAGTGTAACCTCAATGGTCAGCAGAGGTTTAAAGTTTGGGTTGCTTGTAGGTAGGTAGTAGTGAAACATAGCCTGTTAATCTCAGCTGTCTAACTAACTATTACATAGTTCATAATGTTTTAAAACATCAAACAAATGGCAAGTGATTAGAGGCAAATAAACAGAAATTTTTGTTTCCTTGTTTAGTGCCTAAATTTGAATGTGTAATTATGAGCTCCCCTTAACTCTTGTTTAGGTAAATTACTTCTAATTTGTTCACCTTAATATTAGTTAAGACTTACCATTAATTTGTTATAAAATTTTAAGGAATGTATTGAAAAGTTAGAAATTTATGTTCCAATGTGAAAATAACCAGGAAACCCATGGTTCCCCAGTTAAAAGAGAATGTGAAGACATCCTCCCAGCAAGACAGCTGAGTTTAAATGGGATGTTAAAAATGTTACTGACTGGTATGTTGGGGGAGTGGTACAGTGTTTATTTTGGGTTGGTTTTGGTTTTTTCCTGCCTGTATAAATTGCATCATTGAAGCAGGCAGCAGGAAGCATGTGATACATGAGCAAATAGACATTGCTCGGTTGCTATGTATTCTGCTCTCTGAAAAAACAACCTTTCTGGTTCTGATGCATATGCTTTGCATTCCTCAAGATCTCTAGAAGTATTGGTTCATTTAAAACTATTAATTTGCTAATATTACTCTATTCATGTTGTGTGATAAGAGTTACTCTTGTTCATTTTGATTTAAGCCTTGGCTCAGTGTTTTGGTCATTTGCAATGTGTTAACCTTCTCTTACCTCCCCCCTCAATTGCCCTTTGTTGAAATGGTTGCAGTATTGAAGCATGTTGAAATCCTAAAAGTATTGCCGCGGTACAAAGGTGTTTTGAAAATGGTCATCATTTTTGTATGAACTGAAGCTAAAGAACATTTCTGGAGGTGAAATGATCTGACTAGGGCAGCACCATAGGCAAGTACTGTAGATTGCTGCTCATGTCTGTGCTGCAGGGTTTTGTTTATTTTTTACGATGTGGAAAATTTCTGGAATTGTTAAACTCTGTCTGCTGATGAATGTTTGAGAAGCTTCCATGAGCCTTCCTTGAAAGGATGATTTGTTCTGAAAGAGAATTAAAAAAAAAAAAGTTGCAGGATGTAAAAATTTTAATATCCATATGTAGTCTGTACAGAAGTACAACTGTATTCTTTTGCCTGTTTGAAATTAGTGATGGATCTACTACACTGTTTGTTTTACCATTGAGCACCTAGAATTGTGGTGCTCTGTAAATGAAAGGAAAATACAACAGTGCCACTGGCTATGTGTTCACATTTACATAATTCTTCCCATTTCAAAATCAGCTGTGTGCACAGTCTTATCTCCTGAAGTTTCAAAATCTGTAGATCTCACCCAACATTTTTATTTTATTTGCTCTAGGGATATTTGTATTGCGTAAGATGGAAGAATAAATTGTAACATGAAGGGAAATACTGTGCATGGAAAAAGTTGTTAGGAACTTGAGGGATTAGTTCATTTATATATGACGAGCTAAAGTCACTGTATTTATTGCAAGCCAGCATGTCAAATTGACACGGCAAAGAAATGTTTGTTTCTCTCGTGTAGCTCTTCCCTTTTAATACCTGGCATAACTACTTCTATTTTAAGGAATTTCTGCCTGAATGATCTTGATTAAAACTTTTCAAACCATGTGGTTACAAGTTGGCTAAAAGTTGTATTGTCTTGTTGTAGCCAACATAGGATTGATGAGAAGGGATTGTCTGCAGATTGCTTCTCCTGGAAGCAATAATATGTTAGACTAATCTAGCTGCTGTCAGTATGAAATGTGTTATTGGGGTTTCAATTTAAATACTTAAGATTACTTGAGGATAACTGCCTATTACTGAAAATAGTGTTTTAGAGTATCATGGAGTGGCTTTCATTCTTTTTGTATTCTTCCCCATTCTAACAGTTGGAGATTACAGATACTGAAAGTGCTAAAGAAGCACATTTTAAGAAGCAGTAGAACTAAACTGACTATGTTCTTTTTTATAAAGACATACTTTAGTAATAATTGCTGTGGGGTAAAATGTAGTTACATTAAGTTCTTCTCCAAAAGCACTATGAAGTTTGCAGTTTTAAACTACATGTTTGAACACTGATAGGCATAAACAAAGATCATGTTTTATAGGTTAATGAAGTTTTGGACTCAATTTATGTGGAGAGTATAGAATCTTTTAAAGTGTCAGTAATATTGTTGTAACCATATTGAAGGCTCAGTAACAATGACTATTTTGAATTAATTCTTTTAGTTTTGCTTTCTGCAAAATAATTAGATGTACACTCTGAGTTCAGGTTCATATTATGCATCTGATCATTCTCTTGCTCATTTCATGTTCCTTTTGTTTTATGAATATTTATACAGTGTGTATATGATTCATTAAAATGTAGAGGAAAGGGGGGGAAAAAGCCTTTTGCATTCAAAATGTTTTGTGAGTGCTCTGTTGGATTACAATGTATGTGCTTTTCTCTCCCACACCTGTCTAGCGAGGCAAATCTTCTCAGTTTAGATGACAGTGATGGACCTTTTTGTCCCAGTGAAGAAAAAAAGGTAAATAATTGGTTTCTCTTATAGTGAAAATGTATCTTTAAAGCTTTTTAGCTTCTTGAACAGTACTGCATAGCCATGTGTGCAGTATAAAGAAATGAAAGTTTCTGTTGTGTTATAGAAATATATGCTCAAGCTGTTTATCTGCCTACCGTTCAAGTTTTTGTTCCCCTCTTGATCTCTGTAGTATTCTGAAAAATATGAACAAGAATAACTAATTCTAAGGTTAGACAATTATCATAAATACTGTACTAAGCATAAAATATATATTGTACTTGGTTTAGCAAGAAAGTATGGGTGTATATTTTCCATGAAATTTGGTATAAAAGCAGTTTGAGAATGAAGCCAAAGTAATATTTATATTAATATTTTGCATTCCTTTTCTTCTTCTAACTTCTAAACAATTATACAATTATTTTAACATATGTGAATTGTGTTGTGATAGTCAATTCGTTGTCGACCTGGAACTCTCGGCAGCAGCAGCGATGCCATAAAAGCGTATGCAAGACGAGGCAAAGCTGGAGGTTTCAAACTTTTTAAAGGGAATGCAATCGGCCTCAACATGATGGGAAATAGCAAGAAACTGAGGTAATACATTTAATTTGTGTTTCCATGGTCATTGATACAAATCAATGCACGATAAACTGAACTTCTAGTCCATATACATTGCATACTGTGCATTTTAAGGAGCTGTACTGTAGTGTGCTTCTGTGTAAAGAGGGAAACCTAGATTATCAGGGTCTTTACTAATCTGGTGTCAAACATTTTGTAAGAGGAAAGTACCAGAAGACTCTTATAATGGATTTAGAGCATTCACTGGCATATTTGTTAGTACCTTACTCATGTTGCCTACATGGGTTATTGTTCCCTCTATACAGTGATAGCAGGTAGGAAAATATATTCTACATCCCCATCCAGATTCGCTTTTTTCTGTGACCATAAATTGCCAAGGTTAACTCAGGGTAAACTGTGGCTTTGTTACTGCAAGATTGATTTTGGATTCATGGACTTTTTTTTAAAGGATTCAGCAAATAGCCATACTTGTATAGGATAGCTTGAGACTGTCACTTGCGTTTAAAGCTGACAGGAACAGTTTTTAAGCATTCAGTGTTGTACTTGCTTGTTACTACTGTCCCTAGCTTGTAAGAAATTGATTTCTTTATTTAGTATATAATAAAAAGTGTTATATTTACCTAACTTTCTCAGGGAGTGTTTCATATTGCTAAAGTGCACTCAGTTCGGTAATCTTTGCAGGAAGGAAAAGTTCATAAGATATCCAGCTAAAGATGGGCCAGTCATCAAATATCTAATATATATGTAGCTGCATAAGGGATGTCCTTGTCTTCATTTTTGGTGGTTTATCACCAGCTGGAAATTAAACTCCAAATCAGCCACTTCCTTTCTTGCCTCCTCGTAAGAGAGGGACAAAGGCAGAGACTGAAAGCAAACAGCAGTGGAGTAAGAAATGCGCACTGACAGCAGCAATATTAGTAACAAAAGCATACAAAAATAAAGGAGAGTGCTTTATGCACAAAGGGTGTTTGCCACTATGACTTAGTTCCGTGTGGCCAGTGGGAGAAAGACAAGGTGGTGGGCACTCCTCACAGGTGGCTCTCCCCATCCCCCAGCCGAGACGATGGAAAACAATGAGAGACAAAAGCCTGGAAGTGAGATCATCTATGTTGTGCTGCACCGCTCCTTCACTGCACCAGGCTTGGGTTCAGGCTCAGCTCAGGCTCAGTTCTGCTGCTGCTTTGGACCACTCTGCTGGGCTCAGTTCCACACGGCTCTGCTGCTTGTTCAGAGCCACGTCCCAGAGCTGTGTTTGCCACTTTGCAGAACCACATCCTGCAGTCACATCTTGGAGGAGTGGGAAGGTGTGGTGAATGGCAGCAGCAGAGGATGAGGTGTGCACGGCTGCTCTCAGCAGCTCAGCCCAGATGGAGAGAGGGAGACAAAAATGGCACACTTCTGGGGATATGGTCCTTATTCTTCTCCCTGACACCACAACACCCAGCCATGATTTGAGAGGTGCAGAATAATAATGTAGCCGTGTCCACAACGTAGCCCCAAGCTCTGGTCCCTCTCTGCAGTCAAGACATGGCTCTTGTGTGCTGTAAGCACTGTTAGTGGGACCATTTTACCATAGTCACTTGATAAAAATAAATCCTTAAATTCTGTGTGATACATATTCTTTCCTGCTATTCTGGTCTTTGAGCCTGATGTCTTAAGATAAACTACTGGAGTGTTACGTGAAAATTCAAAAAGTTTTTTTTAAATAAAATGTATTTATTAGTGACAGGTTTTTTGTCAGAGGCTATTTTTATATTTACACAAATTAGCATGGTACTTCATTGTCCTTGATTATCTATGCAAATAATGTTTTGTCTTCATATTTTTTTTGTATGCACAACAGATTTGTAAGATAATATCCACATTTCTGCCTTGCACATCTTCAAATTTACCGGTTCTTACAGAATCATCTTGGTCATTTCCATTCTTTAGGGTTCTGTTCTTGGACATAGACATAAAGTTAAAAGTAACAATTACAAGTCTGTCAGGGCTCCTTTGCTCTGTTTCATTATTGAAGAAACCTGGTATTTACATTATACTTGTTCTTTGTTTCGAGTACACCTTTAAAATAAGATTCCTCTAATTCTCTAGTAGCTAGAATTTTCCTTTGTTGATGGAATTTGTAGTGAAATCCAGCTTTACTATGTTTCTTTTTGTTAAAGCAGTCATACCTGACTGTACATGTATGTTTATACATATTGTACAGATATGTTTTTATTAAGTTCCAGAAGTGTATGCAGGTTTTGTTTTAAGGTAAATAGTTAATGAGGTCTTTTTAGATGGTTTAAGCATGTAGTTTAGACATTCTGTTACCTGTATTGGAACTGCCTTCTGTTGACAAATAATACAGTATAAACCGAAGACCTACTAGGATTTTTAAAATTAAACTAAAAGAGTAAAATCTTTTGCATGTAAATGGGCACCCACCTCTTGTCTTGTACTGAGCTACATACTGATAATAAACTGTCATTAATGAAGGACTGTTGTGACTAGTGGACGTATATAGGCCACTGTGACTGCTTCTAACATACTGGTCACTGCATTTTGTGGTTATGCTCCAGTGAATATCTCGATTTAATGACTTCACTGGGATATTGTTGTACCTTTTATAATGTGTATCCGTAAAGGTTTGGGGTCTAGTCGCTTTACTGATGATTGCTGGTTTGTTAACTTTGCTATGCAGAATGGAAGGTGCTTAATAATTTCAATATTTGGACTCTTCAGCTGGAGAAGATTCTGAAAGTTAATAATACAGTTAAGCTGCTAGATTAAATACAAGAATATCAGATACTTGATACTCTTCATCTGTTCATGGTGATTTTTACGACAATGTTGTAGTCTTTTTTTCCATCTTATCTGTAGAATAGGGACTAAAAATTTCAGATAAATGGGGCTTGACTCAAATGAGCATTATTCTGGCAGAATAGTCCCTAAAATACAGAGAGTAAGAGATAGGAGGAAGGGATATGCAAGGACAGTGAGAAGAAGTATTTGCTGTACTTGTCAGAGAAATTTAAATGAAGCAAAAGGCCATGATCTGTTACCTGGTTAAGCAAATCCAGTATCAAACTCTTAACCTAATTAGTTTTGGTTGTATTTTTTTAATCACGAGGTCTTTAAATAGCTTTATCTTTGCTAGCTTTCAGTAACTTGTATTAAGGCCCTTTTAGGTTTTCTTTGATAATGTTTTGTAAAAATCGTTATTTGATGAACAGCAGGATTAATGTAGTTTGTAGTTGTGTGTTTTTGAAATGTTGTTCTTCCTTCTAGCTCCATCCGTTTGCTCAGTGCAAGATTCCTTTTGTTTTGTCTCTTGAACATGTGGTGTTAAGAATTTAGTAGGATCAGCTGATAGCACGTGATAGTAAAACCTTGTTTTCATCAGAGCCTAGGCTTCAAATCATTCTGTGGTTTCTGAGCTAACATTAATGAAACATTCATTGTTAAAATACTGTAAATTCTTTTTAGAACATTTGTTCTTTCAAGGAACTTTCTGACCATTACATCACCCTGCATTTAGTGTGTTATACTAATTTTCAAGAAATTGCTCTGAAACTTGCAAACTCAGATTTCAGTTCTGATGTGCCTGTTTTGCACCTCTGTAGGACTTTGATTGTATTTTCTGGTGTTTCTGTCTGTGTTGGGTGTGTTCCATTTAGAGAACAAGATTATAGAGCAGATTGTGTTTCACAGCTGTCCTAGTTGGAAACATGTCTGGCACCATATGAACCATTTAAGTGTGCCATCCAGAACAGTCTGCTTTGACTCAAATCTGATCCCTGAGTAGTCTGCGATACTCTGTTCCAGCACCTACTGGAGTTTTCACTACGTGAGTGTGAGGCAAAAAGCAAAAGTGCTGCTTAACCGTTTCCTTCTGCTGTGGGGGCACAAGAGAGAGTTTCACAATCATTCATGATAGTTTGGCAAAGGTCAGATCCAACACACACAATGGTTAAACAGGAGGTACATAGGCTTGCTTGCTCATTTGAAGTCCTTAGGCCTTAAGCATTTGAGAAGGCATTCCTGCAAGCTGTTTCTGTTTTTTTCCTAATACCTTTTTCAAAGACATGAAGTGGGAAGCCAAAGAGGATTTGAGACATTCTAAAGTATTTAGGGCAAGTAGCGGTCAACTTTTTATTGCTGAGGTGGCAAATTGGACAGAAGATTGACTGTAGATTGATCTGGATGATGACTGATCAGCTGGAGTTGCATAGCCTCGACTTAGAAGTGAGATGAGTGTGTTTACTTTCAGGAGGTGGGTGTTTGCATGGATGCTGTTAGTTTTTAGGATGTTGGACTGTTAACTCAGATGGTTTATGATATTTTAAAATTGAATATTCTAGAAAAGAGAATTTAACCCTTTCGGTTTGTTAAATCTTGTTCTGTTATGTTCATGGTTATGTTAGGGGCAGTCAGAAATGCTCTGAAAGCTTCTAATCTTGACTTATCTAGGGCTACTCAAAGGGTTTGTAACGCTGCACTGAAAATTAAAAAGCAAACTAACAATTTACTAATTTTCTTCTTTTGAGGGAATGTAAAGAAAGGATTAGGACTTGCTTGTCAGCTTTTTTTGAATTGTGGTACTTCGGGGTTTTTTTTTATTGTAACTAACAGGACAAATGGCAAGATAATATTTCTGAGAAATATTATTATTCGGAATGCTTTTTCACTTCATTTTCTCTAGTGGAATTAAAATTTCCAAGCAATTAAAAAAGCACAATTTAAACATTGTATTCCGAGCAATTTGAAAAGCACAATTTAAGCACTGTATTTCCGTAATTTGAAACAGTTTGCGTCATCAACATACTGTCTCTTAAAACTTCTGTGATTTTTGAACATTGCAAGCATAGTATTGTGTGATCTGTCACAGCAGCATGCAACATAATTCTTAGGGTTTAATGATCTCTGAGGGAGCACTATATTACTGATCTACTATATCTTAATGTCAGCTTTTACTAGAGAGGGTAACAATAAGAAATCTTCTCTCCATAATTGCTGATTTTACATAATAATGAGATAAAAGTCTAAAGGTTGCAAAGGAAGAAACCCAAGAAATGCTAAGATACACTGGTGAATAAGAGTCTTGTTGAGATACGAGTACCTGGGAATCTTTCGTTTTTTCTTTTTGAAATGTGTTGATTTTTTTTAATTATAACTCATCTTGCATCCGCAAATTTGCTTTGTTTACTTTTTTTTTATGAGGGATATTCCTGAATTCAATCTGTTCACATTATGCACATACAAATCATATTAAAGAAGTTAATATTATGCCTTAATAAAATGAGAGATGAAAGTATAAAATTAGTTATAAATGGTTACAAGTAATTAAAAAAGGCAGTTTCTTTTTGCAGTACAGGGTTGAGTAAAAAAATCTTTACCTTTTCTTCCAGGAAAAAAATTGTGTATATTCCTATATGCCTATTTTATTATGAGGCTGAATGTTTTTATGCCTGTAGAAGGATCCTAACAACGTGTATTATTGGTTCAGAAATACTTTAATACTTGGTCTTGTGTGGCTGGTCTTGTAAAACTAGGACACCACATGTTTTACCTAAGACTGTACAAACTCACCAGAGTATTTTCTTAAACATTTCTCTGTATGTTTGCAGTGAAAATGCTCAGAATATATCTGGTCCTGTTACTGTGGTACATGGCAGGCGCTTTCACCACGCACAAACAACCGTAGTAAAAACAGCAGCCCAAAGGTAAGACTAATTACATTTGTTTTTCCAGATGTTTCAATTGTAAAAATCCTCTCTGGTGTTCTATGTAGTGTTTTTCCTTATGCTATGAAGTGTTTTAAGAAAACGTAAGTAAACACATGGGTGCTTTCTTGGTTATGAGCTTTGACCTTAATTACTAAAGTTCATAAAACCATTTAGTAATTACTAGAATATAATACTAGAATTTAGTAATTTAGTCACAGCAACTCCAACTTGTGTAAGACCCATGTAAAAATTAAATTATAGATCTGAAGATTGTATATGGTCTGTAAATATGGTGTAAAACATAGCAATTGGAACATCTAACAGAAGCAAGGTTTTGCATCTATGTAAATGATTTTTAGAAAGGATGACTGGAAACTAGGGAATCTTACTGAACTATGCTGAATTGAACTTCATTGGTTTGAAACTAAAAACCTTGTCAAACTTCTGTAAGTTGCAGGGCTGGTTCTAGGTGTTTTTTACACCCAGTGTTTCACAAACATGTGAGATAGCAACTGTTTTAAGGAGTTTTCTTTAAAAGTTTATCCATTCAGAGCTCTTCTTGTTTATGAATTCTCTGGATTTCCACCATCCCTCATGAGAGCTTTATCCTATCTGCATTTTGTAGTTTACTTCTGCCACCTTTTTTCTTCTCTGTTTTTTAGTATAGATTTTTTAGGGTGGTGGGATCGTTCAGGCATTATCTTTTTTTTTCATCCTACTTCCCTCAGTTGGATTTGCTGATTTCAGAAAAAGAAAGCCCATATACTATTGTGAATAAATGATGTGATCCAAACATGTATTAGAGTAATCTGGCATTGAATAAACAGACTGAAATAGGAATTTTGCAGTCACAAAATAATAGACTCATAGAACAGTTTGGGCTGGAAGGGACTTCAAAGGCCAACTAGTTCAACCTCCTCCATAAGCAGGATTATCTTCAACTAGATGAGGTTGCTCAGATCCCCATCCCACCTGACCCCTTTGCAGGGTTGGGGCAGCTACCACTTCTCCCAGCAGCCTGTTTCAGTGTTTCACTACCTCATTGTATAACACTTCTTTCTTCTGTCTAGACTGAATCCACCCTCTTTTACTTTTAAACCATTATCCCTTGTCCTATTGCAACAGGCCCTGCTAAACTGTTTGTCCCCATCTATCTTTTAGGCCACCTTGGAGTACTGAAGGCCACAATAAGGTCTCCCCTGAGCCTTCAATTCTCCAGGCTGAACAACCCCAACTCTTGCAGCCTTTCCTCACAGGAGAGTTGCTGTCTTATCCTGTCCTTGAGGACTTAGGCTGTTGCTTCTTTCTGTTTCCATCAGTATATAGTCTGCAAATAGTATATAAGTGTATATATATGGTATATAGGATGGACATTTCCTTCCCCTTAGTAATAGCAGATGCAGTAGTAGGTATCTCTCTTTCAATTCTTTACATTTATTGTCATCAGTGAGAGGCTGAGGACTAAAAAGGATTGGCAGGTTTTACCATGAGTTAAGCTGAAAGATGAGGTATATGTTATCACTGTAGTTTAGGCTGAATCAGTTGTGCTTTTTCTTGCATTAAGTCCTATTTAGAATATTTTTGTTCAGTGTTGCATTGAGGAAAATGTGGGGCATCTCTAAGCATTCACACACTGGTGGGTTTTGTTTGTTTGTATGTATTTATGCTTACTTTTGTTCATTTGTGAGGGTCTTTTTGGAGGAGTTGTTTATTTGTGGGGTTTTTTGTAATTCTGAAGGATAAAACTTTGATATATGCTGCTAATGAAAATGATTTGAAATAAACAAAATCATGCAAGACTGCTCTGAATGTTGACTTGATAGTACTTGTGTACTAGATTGAGCTTTGCTGTGAAATGGTTCTTCAGCCAGCCAGTCAAAATGGATTCATCTTACCAAGTTCAGTGCCATAGGTTTCTGCAACCTGCTCCACAGATTTGTAATCTTCAGGGGAGGTTAGATTTGCCTGCTTGCCTTTCTTGCCTCTGGGATTTACTTTTTTATAAGCCTACAGTTTAATGTGAAGAAAAAAAGGTGTGACACGCAGAAAAAAACCTAATGCATAACATAGGCAGCTGAATATTGTGTGAAGTAATGGGATAGTAATAATCTTGAGTGTTCTAAATATGTTTTCTTTTAGGATTGTTATTGTAGTTCATTTACCTTAGCAACAGACAATTACCTCTTATGCTAGGAATATTTTTGGCGTTTCAAAGGCAGGAAATAGACATAACAATTCCAAACAGTGTGTTTGTTACTGGAGGATATCAGAGCCAGCATGGTCTAATTGACTGAGGGTGAGCTTTACATAGGAACTTTGCAAATGTTTAATTCAGTAGCTTCTGACTCAAGTGATGCTTTTTAAAAGCTTCTAAATCTGTTTCTGAGTTAGTGGATTGAAAATTAATAAAATGTGGATTCCTGACAGACTTTTTTTTTTCTTAATAAATAAAAGGAGAGAGATTTCAGGGCTACTTGATATTGAAAGCACAGGTTTCTGAGTGAGAAGGCAATAGTCAGAAAAATGCCAACTAAAATAAGACTATTTAAAACTGACCATAATGTGAAATTCCAGACCATATAAAGTAGGTAATATATTTTACTTGTGTAGGATTTTTTTTATATCCTTTTTTGGCTCATCTTTACTGACATTAGGCAATAGTTGAGTTTAAAAGTAAGTGCTGGTGGTGATTCCTCAGAAAGGACTATTTGCAGAAAATGTGAGTGGCAAACCAAGAATAAAGTTCTATGTATATATCAAGACAGAAAAGCTGATAGCATGGAAATTGAGCTCTAAATTTTTGGGTCTTGTTTTCCTGTGCTAATTTGCAGGTGACACGAAGTTATGTTCTGTTAATTTTTTGAATTTTTGGATTTTTTTGTGGTGTGGTGATCAGTAACAACATGGGGAAAATAATTTTATCTAAGCTAATATATTGTACTTAAATCAACGGTAGGTTCTTGAAAGGATAACCAAAAATAAAAACATTATTAAATGAGTTGGGCAGTTTTGGTCTCTGGCACTGACATTACAGATTCTGTTAATTACACTCGGTTCTTTGGTGGGGATGGTGTCACATGGAACAAGCTGATGATGAACTCAGTTATAATCTCTATCAAGCTGAATTTGTGTATGATTTGTACTGCATTTCTTATCTCCTGCAATTTTTTTTGCACATGCATGTTAATTGAAAGCCTATCTAGTATCTGTTGCTCTTATATGCAAAGTGAAGGTTTCTAGCACTACAAAATTTGGTATTTCAAAATAATATTATAAGTATTCATTTTTTTTCCAGCGGAATCTGGGGATTAAATTAAAATTTGTTCATGTCTGATGAACAGGTTTTCAGATACAGCTTGCCCTAGTGTTGTAGTTGGTTCACACTGTTTTGCTTCATTTAATGGGTGCATGGTTCTGTCTTATGCTATTGACTGACTGTTCTTCCAGACTTGGCATTGAAGTAGCATGTATGTACTGCATGTTTAACAAATCTTATGCATGAGCTGCATGAAGCAGTTGGTAAGAGACAGTGATCAATCTAGAATTCTCGTCTCTTAATCTTCCTGAGGTACAAAAGCAAGAATTTCTTTAAATGCTTTCTATTGGTGAGGAATTTTAAAACAAACACATAAGGCATCTAATGTAATGACAGTGCATGGTATTGTGCATTCTGGAATTTTTTTTTCCTGCCTTTAAGTTTCCTTAGCATTAGGTATGTGTTCCTTAACAGGGTGACGCTTTGAAGCACCTGTAAACAAGCTACCTACATACAAGTTACATATGAACTGTGCCAAGGATGCAAAGATACAGGATATGTCTCTATCCAGACATGGTTTGGATCTGACTGCATTGATAAACTGGGATGTGACCTGCACAAAAGCAGCGTTTATTGTCAGTAAAGCCTAGCTAGGAGCAATTCTTCTCCACCTTCACACAGCACTGGCTCATTACCTCCCACCCCAGTTTTAAGTTGCCACGGTCACATTCAGTTTTGCAGTCCTTTTACTCTCTTCCCAGAGCAATATGGAGATGGAAAGTACTTTTTTCATACTGCAGTCTGTAGGATTATCAGGACTACATTCTTACCTGCTTTGCTTCCACTCCTGCTGTTTTCTGAGTAACAAGATAATTAGTTTCTTCTATTCTTGTGAGTGTACTGTTTGTGAAAAGGAAAGGAGGATGAGTTTTTATTACTGTGTAATATCATTACTCTATTTAGTTTGGCTGAAGTAAAACAGGAAACAATTTGAATTTGTTCTGTTTTAGAATACATTTAATGTAATGCATGTATGTTGGAAGTTTTTTAGGCTTTTGATGTTTGGGAGGAACAATCACATAGATTAAAAGCTTACAGCATTCCATACTGCAAATTTTGAAAAGACAGAAGACGTGTAGATACAATTTTCAAGTTGTCTGTGTGCTAAGCTTCGTTAGATTTATTTTTGTATTGGTCTTGGTATACAAAGGATCAGAATTGTGTGAGCATCAGCTACATTCATTTCTATGTTAACTAATGTTAATGGAGGTGCTTGTAAAAGCAGTGGCCCTAGTTCCTAGGTTCTTTTTGGATATTTTTGGTTGTGGCCTAAACCTCAGAAGGAGGTTTCCATTTAGCCTTCTCTAGCCTTTCCTTGTCGTTTCTTACATATTTAAGGACTGCTGCTGAAATTTGTTTCTCAGTTTAAACACATATATTTTTAATAGTTGGAAACAAGTTCTTTTTCTCTTTTGCATGGCTATCAGGGATTGTTTTAGTGGTTGACCTCTGTCTTAGAAGTCTTTTCCAACCTTAATGGTTCTGTGATTGGAAATGAGGATTGATAATAATTCATGTATTAGAACTCTGTTTACTGGCTTCTACATTGCAAGTGAATTGAGATGCCCAGGTTAAGTTCAGAGTTAATCACATTTTACTCATTGAAAAAGAGTCAAGTCAGTGTATTTAGACTACTGACTGTTGCTATCTGTGAAGTAGTGTTTGTGCATTTTTAATTACTTTGACAAAAATGTGGTGAAAAATTATAATTCATGTTTGAAAATTAGACTGGTTAGTGAAAGACAATGAAACAGTTACAATTTATATTTAATAACTTTTGCATTTAGTGATGTGCAACACATGTGGGGCTTTACATCTTATGTGTTTTTTTCTTTTTTCATATTTTAAGCAATCTGGACCGAAAGGAAAGGTAAGCTTACTGTTGATCAAATGAGCATGGCAATAAGCATTAAGAAAATTAACAGATTGAGTGCTGTATTAATGCTAGCTAAAGAATATTCAATCCAGTCAACCATATCTGCTCATATGTGATAGGGGTTGATTGTTTTTAGTTTTGTTTTTATGGTTCACTTACTTGCTTTTATTGAAAAAGGACCTTTACATCCATCTCTAAGTAATGCTTTGTTACTGTGAATTTTGGGTAATTTTCCACCGGAAATTTATTTATATATCCAATGCAAAATTGCATAAACATTTTCTGGATTTTAAGAATTAAGTGCTAATTCTTTTTGTAGAGCTGTGAACTTTGTGTAATAGAATAGTTCTGAAGTATCTTAGTAAAATTATTCTGAACCTCTTAGTAGGCTGTTTAACAGCTTTCACTCTATCATCTCAGCGTGGTTTGAATTGCATGAAAGGTTTTCATTGCATTACTGTGTATATTTTGTTCATGAAGTGTATATGTTAAAGCAGTTAATAGAAAATGTATAGCAAAACCTGACACACTGGGTTTTTATTGTTCATTTCAGGCTAATTTCTCACTTGTTTTGCATCTGGTTTACTGCTGTTAATATTTTGTTAGCAGTCTGAAATATCATACATTTATTTTTCTTCATATATAGCTTAAATGTATATGTTAGTGGAAATATTTTCTTGACGGTAATGAACTCATTGAGTTTTTGTAAATATCCTGTCTGTGTAGGTGGCTGTTGGCAGTATGAGCTTGATACCAGGTTGAATTGTTTAAAAATTATATATATGTTTAACTAATAATGATACAAATAGCACAAGTTCTTTGTGAATTCAGGATTTTCTAGATTTATTTCAAATTCAGAAAATCAAGCCTTTCTGTTTTACTGCCTTTAGTTACTTCTTAAAAGGAGTATCAAATAGATACTCATCGGCCAGTTAGTGTCACTGGATGGCACAGAAGAAAAGGTTTGAGTTCCATGCTGGTGTGATTTTAATTTTCTGATGGGGATACCTGCCGATTCTTCATCCAGTAGTACTGGATATGTTCCTTTTTCTTTGCCTGCTTTTTGCTGTTGTCCTAGCAGGGGAAGATTATGTAGGCAGGAGCTGCTAAATTTAGCTTTAATCATTACTGTCATGATAAGTGCAGCAGCAGCTCCTGACTTTCTGGGCCAAATGGGATTGCTGACCTGTGTTCTGAAAACCGTATTCCCTGTGCTGCTGCTTCTCTTTTCAGCCTTCACTTTTTGTACTCTGCTCTTCCTCTAACACATGCTGAAGGTAAATCTCACCTCAGCAGCTTTGTGCTTCAATCTTATTGTACTTTACTGTCTTTTTGTGTAATGATGTAGCAACCAACAGCCTGCCTGCAGTGATACATCTCCAAATAATGCATACAGAAGCAGAGGAAAGGCTGAATAAGGCAGCCTCTCAAAGAGCCAGGCTGTGCATTAAACACAGCTCTTGTGTAAGCCTGCACCTCAACAAAATTAGGAGTTAGTGCAGCCTTTTTGATGTGGCTTATACCAAATTGTAGGTAGCACTACCTCCCAAATCCCCAGATCCAGATTTTCTTCATGTTCATTTGCTTTCTGATATAGACAGAAATTATGGGCCTGCCCCTTCCCCTCATTCCCCTCACCACATTTCTGGTTTTTGTTTTCTTAGAGCAGGATTTTTAAGTGAAAATGTCACTTTTAATCTATCGAGTTTCATAAAGGTCTGTCTACGAGGCCAATGTGAAAATACTGACGTCCAATTCCATCAGCAAGAGACTACAGCAGTAATAATGAATGTTTGCTGAAAATACAAAATCAATGTCACCATTCTGTCTGGGCAAAACACGCTTACTTAAGAAGATTGTAGCATTTAGCAGTTAAAATAAAATATGTCAAAAGTTCATGATGCTGCACAGTCCAGACTGCCTCAGTATTTCAGTCCTATGTGTTGCAGAAAAAGCTTGATTTTTCTTGTTCTTGTAATCAGTGTTTTGCTGTTTGTTGCTTTTACTAGTTCCTGAGATTGCTTTTTGTCAAATGCTTGTCTACTTCCCTTGTACTTAAAGGTACTAAAAGTGCATATAATGTAGGAGCTAAACAAGATGCCTAAAATTGTTTCACCTCTCAGCATTGTTTTATTAACTGTTTCGTTCAGTATAATGGTAATCTTGCATCTTGATCAGCTCAACTGTTTGATCCTTCAATTATTCCCGTTGAAATGGAAGACTTAGGCCAGGGTTTAACAGCAAGAAGGCATTTTTTTAGAAGTGCTGTACGTTCTTAAATCTGTTCTAAGATTTTTTTTTTTTCTGGATAGTCCTTTTAAAGGTTGATAAAATGTTTGATTTAAAAAACAGCCAGTTTCCCTTCTCTTTCTGCACTCACACAAAATTAAATGGCTCAGTGTACTAAGTATTTTACTGGAGAAGGTATTAACGGATCTGCAGCTGTTCAGGCAGCAACAAACACTGTCAGAAGGGCAACTTTGTTTTCTAGTCTGTAAAAATTTCATGGTGGTGTGCTCTCCCTTACTCTGTGGGTTTTTCAGGAAAGGAAAGTAGTAGAAGATGCCCACAGTTGCTGCCTTCTTGTGGAAGGGCTCTCACTGTCTCCAAGAAAGCATAATTTTTTAGGGTTTTGTTTGTTTGTTTGTTTTTTGTTTTTGTTTTTTCTTTTTTTTTTTGCTTAAATTTAAAATTAAATAGCCTTTAAGTTGTTTGTCTTCACGTTTCTTTCTAATTTAATGCAAGCTTGACCTTGCATTCTTAACCACACTAAAGTGTGTTGGGAAAGCCTCAGTTGTCTTGGAGCTAGCTTTTGTGACTTGGGTTTGGGTGTTACTGGTTCATTGTGAGTGTCTTAGTTCTACATTGTGGGAGAAGAAAGATACACTTTTTTTTTTGCTACCGCTTCTGTATTCTTGTGAGTGTTTGGCTGTTTAATAATTATAAATATGTGAGTCTATGCTGCTAACATGAAATTCAGACAGGGTAGATAATGCTAGTGTCTTCTGATTTATTGTAAAAGGATTATTTAGCCTTATATGATAAATGATAACTTTCTCATCTTAATAAGATTAATCTATTTTGCATATTAAAAATGTAATACAAATGTATGATTCTTAGAAGAAAAATTTTGAGTTAGACATGTCGAGAGACTTAAATTGTCAACTAGATTTTAAAAGAAATTTTAGTACTCTAAATCTGCCATATCATTTACTTTGTTTGCTTTCAGTTAAATGACAAATAGTTTCAATACTGTTTCTCGTAAATATCATTTAAGTGTTATATATTTTAGGCATCTTATTGAAAATAATTTTTCTAGAAGTAATTATGTTCAAAACAAGACACTGTTGTGAAATACTAGTGAAAGGTAATTATGACACAAGAGCTTGCACACCCTTACTGCAGTGTTTATATTTTTCAAATCTAGAATGATGTTACAAGATTTTTTTACCCTTTGGAATGTCATGAACATTGGTTTTGATACTACAGCTTCTCATGATGATGAGTTTGAGCTCTGCATTTTGTTTCCACTAATTCTGCCTTAGACTAATTCCACGTGATTTGAATTTTTAAGGAAATCTATCTAAAAAATTAATGTGTTTAATTTATGAATGAATATTCAAACCGAGTTTCCAATTTTGGTTCAGTTTTTGTGTGTGCAGGTATTAAAAATTTTTCGGAGGGAGCAGGATTGTTTCAGAAACACATTTGACACAATCAGTAACAGATAAATTACCTAATCTGTCATCTGTGATATGTTTGCCAGCAGTCATGATAAAGTGCTGTGACGTCTCTACATTCTGAGTAGCTGTGCTTGTTTCTCAATCCTTCTTTCTGCCAGAATTTTCTTTAAAGCTGCAGCCCATCAATACAGTCAAATGTGTTTGGTTTTAGGTAAGAAGTGTCCCAAAGAGCATTGTAGATTAATCTTGTTCCAGCGATATTAGTTAATAATGTTACCTAGAAATGCAGAAAATTCAAAGGTTTTATAATTTGATGCATTAGGAGATGCTGTGCTGAAAGAAATAAAATCTTATCCCTAAAGCTAAAGTCTAATTCAGCCATAGCCGAATTTTTGTCAGATGGGTCCTCAAAATTTAGCTGTTAGTGGAGATGTTACTGCCTGCAGCTGTTTGCTTAGCCCTCTTGATGCTGATTAATGTCCTTGTAATCAGAGGTAGCAGTTTGGGACATGTGTGACCCATTTGCAGCCGAGTGCTTAGCTTTCCAATAAAGCCAGTTTCTGGTGAGTTTGTTGGTAAGGCTTCCTGTGTTTCAGATGTGTGCCATCCTCTGTTTTGACAAGAATAGTAATCTGTAGCTGCAGGTCTGAGTAAGCACTGAGAAAGAAAAGTGCTACAAACAGTAGCCCACATGCACTGAGCTTCAGGAATCTTAATTTGCTATTAGTATGATATGACACACATGTGTAAACTGAAAACATCTTTCAGGAGAATCAAGTAATACTAACAAAAGACTTATTATCCAGTAATTTGTCTATATTACAGTATTTTAAAAACAAGTATATAGGAACCATATCTGCTGTGTTATTCTTTCTGGGTTCTGGCCACAACAGTTCTTGACATCGGATCTCTTTCCTCTGTTTTCCATCTTTTCCTGTTTTTTAAGTAGTGGAAATTGTGGAATCTGCTTTAATATTAAAATAATAGTTGTTTCTGTTCTTGGCTTTTAAAAGTATCTGTCTTGGATTTCATGAATGAGGAGGAGGAGAAGATGCAGGCTTCAATATTTGGAAACTTGGGTCTAAAAGTGACAGACTCCAGAACTATTGATAATTATAGTGGAAATATAGATCAGAAACACTTCCATGACATTTACTATGGATGTTTCTATTGTTCTGGTAATACGTTTTTATATGTACAAATAGCATGTAATAGGAGAAGCTTATTTGTAACTTTCAGATGCATTTCAGGTTTGTTTTATTCATGTATAATTGTGACTATATTATAATGGTGTCTGTTAAAAGAACAACCATACGTCTAATTCATTTTCCAGGAAAGAATACCCACCTCAGCTTCAGAAAGTGGAGGCAGACCATATTAGGTTACCACGATCTCAAGGAGTAGGTAAGTTACATTTAGAGTTCTCATTTCTTCTAAGCAGAATAATTTTTTTAATACCTGATTTGAGTGGGTGTGTTGCCAAATCTTACATAACCTTTAGTATATCTACTTACAGCCTTAGATCATGTTATTCTAGTTTTGTACAAGTTTGCGCATGAAGGGACGGTTTTGCCCTTCTTGACAGATTTCTGCAACTAGTTGAGTCATGTAATAATTTTAAAGTAGGCTTCAGTTATTTTAAAAGCAACAGAAATAGGGGAAACTTAGGATCATAAAATTGGAGATGGAACAGACCTCTGGAGTTAACTAGTCTGAGACCAAACCCTCAGATTGTTTGTGAATTACTGATGAGGAATTTCAGTAGCAGTGTAGAAGAAAAATGCAATGTAGTAGCCAGCGCTTGCTATGAAGTGTATTCATACACTGAGGAAGTTAATAATTAAGAACCAGCATCAACTCTGCTCCTCAGCTGGAACATGCTCTTACATTGTTGTTAGGGAACGCTGATGGAGGTGTAGTAGAAAAAATATAGTTTGGTTTCAGGTGTGGAAATTGTGAAATCGGAAAAGAAAATACCCTGTGTTTTGTGAAGCTTTGTTAGTATAGATACAGTCTGTAAACCTGCTGTTCAGCTGCATAGTCACCTGCCCTGGCAAGTTGTTCTGCTGTGCCATTTTAGGTTAATGTTAAGTAGATCTTCAGCAGTACTACTCTAAAGTTAGTTAAATTAGGAAAAAAACCCATGTATTGTTAATTCTTTTTTGAAAATGATCCATTCTTTAGTTTTGTGGTGTCTTCTCAGAGTGGGATGTTTGTGAGACCATCAGTATGTATATTGAAAAAGTCTTCATATCTATTAAAAAAAATGCAGTCTTTAAAAAAGTTCCAATATGGAGACTGCAATTAAGGGAATATAAATAGCTCTTTTACATTAAAACAATTAAGGCACTCTTGTACAACACATTCAATTTCTTAAAATGCACAGCGAGATTTAAATCATGAGTTTCTGTGTTCCTATACTCTGACAGCACTTAAATAAATGTCCCAGTATAAACCAGGATATGACAGTATAATTGACTACTACTGTGTCTTGTGCTGAATGAGTAAATCTGGTGGTTGACACTTAGCAGTGTTCCCAGGTGGCCAAGAAGGCCACTGGCATCCTGGCCTATATCATCACTAGTGTGTGGCCAGCAGGACCAGGGCAGGGATTGTCCCCCTGTATTCAGCACTGGTGAAGGCCGTGCCTCAAGTGCTGTGTCCTGTGTTGGGCCCCTCCATTTGGAAAGCACATGAGTGTGTTCATAGAAGGGCAGTGGGGTTGGTGAAGAGTTTGGAGCACAAGTTTTATAATGAGCAGCTGAGGGAGCTGGGGGCATTTAGCCTGGAGAAAAGGAGACTCAGAGGAGACCTTAGTGCTCTCTAGAGCTACCTGAAAGAAAACATGTAACCAGGTGAGGCTCCATCTCTTCTTCCATATCTTAGGTGAGAGTTAAAAGTTGTCAGTGAGAGACCTTGCAATAGTATTACTAAAACTACATTTTTGAAGTTACTGTGGGGATTTTTTTTTATTCATGCAACAGATCATGAGATACTTTAAACACTGTAGGTTTTTTGAGGTTTAAAAATCTGTTTATGTTTAGTTCAAGTTAGTGTATGTAAAGAAGTAATTATAACAGTATATGAGTGGACATTCCTTGTTAATGTTTTTGCATCTTTTCCCTCCTAGACAGTGTAATGGAGAATACAGACGAGTCTGAATCGGAATCTGACATTAAGAGAAAGGTGCGACAGAAAAGTCATTGCAATTCATACCAATCTGACTTGAGTCTGTCTTCTGCTACAAAAAAATGCTTAACTCAGTCAAAGGTGGGTTGTATTTTAAAAATGTATAAACTCTTGTTGAACTTTAAAAGTTGTTGCATGTTTTAAAAATAGTCATTCTGGAGTAGAACAGGTAGGTGTTTTGAAAATCCGTAGAGTTGGGAGGAAGACTTACATAATTTAAAAAAAGTTACAGTGATAGAGATATTTAAGTGCTAATGTTGCTACTAGCTGTGAAATATTTCTTTTCTGATTTGAATAGACAGAAGCTGCACTAAAAAGAAAAAGAAGCTGTGATTTAATTGAATAGCTTACTGATAAACCAGAGATTGATAATTGTAATTTGATGAAATAGAGGAACAATATTTTGCTCTTTGACAGAGTATTTTAGTGTCATGATTTTCTGTACTCAAAACAGTAAAGATAACAGTACTGCAAAGGTGCAAGTACTTTTTATTAAGTTGCTTGTTTTTTCAGTGAGAGTAGTTCCTTGCGTATCCAAATGGCATTTTCTGGTCTACATGCAGCCAGCCAGGATGTTTTTGTCAGGAACTTGTTTGAGTATCAGATGTAAGATACTTTGGAAATTGTTGTAAGGCTCTCTGTATTTTTTGCCAGCTTCCTAGGGTACTATGGAAGTTTCATAATACCCACATACAGGTACCACTGTTTGACTATCAAAGCAAAACTTCCTGTACGAAAATTTTTGTTTAAAAAAAAAAAAAAATTGTAAATCTCTGATTTTTATGTATGCTTAGCTTTTGTTTGAAACACCTGGTATTGATCTTTGGCATTTCCATTGCTTATTTAGCTAATTAATATGATGTTAATAAAAACTGGTTTAAAATTTTTGGCATGTGTTTGAAGTAGAGGGGTGCAATTACTCTATCCTTAAGATCTTCCAGGTACTCTGGGTGCCTTCTCTTGAATATTTTTAATATCTGACTGAAATTCTTCAGTGTGATAAGCAGTATCTTTCTAAGAACTACATCCTGTAACAGCCCTGAGGCACAACACTGGTTTTCATGTCACTTGCTATGTCATCCTACAGCCCTGATTTTAAGGGTCTGATATATTTTATACACTTGGAGGGTTTTGCTTCTGTTTCTCCATGGTATATGTAGCTTGTTAAATTGCACAAATTTTGTGAAAATAAAATGTTCTCATTGTATGATTTTCGTCTTTAACTTTGGGGTTGAAGTGACTTACCACACCTGTGGAAGTGCTCTTTTGGAGGTGTATTCATGGCTGGGAGTGGGGAGAGGTGCAGATTGTGAAAGCTGTCTTTCAAAAGTTGATTCTGAAAGTTTTTGGTGGGATGTAGGTATTTGTTGCCTTCAGTAGTCCACCGTACAGTGGTTGTGCCATTTGAGTTCAGTGCTCCAGGAGATAATAACATGCACTAAATTTTCATCTATAGAGATGTTCTGTATTCACTTTGGTACTCGTTCTGTAGTTTATATGTTAGTACTGAATCCCTCAGATTTAGAAGTCCAAGTTTTACACTTGTAATACAAAATTAATTGGGACCTAATAAATGTGAGAAAAACAAAAGACAACTATCTTTGCAGTGATAGGATACATTTTCCCTTGTAACCTCATGCGTGCTTCTTGGAAGTTTGGGGAATTCTTATTCCTCAAGTCCTACTTTCTTCTCTGTGAGTGGTAGGTGACTCTAGAATATAGATGTACTGTACCTTTTCTCCCTTGAGGAGTGAATTTTCCTGCATGCCTTGCTAGGCTGTTAGAAGGAATCTTGGAAGGACAAATAAATTTGACTTATAAGATTTCTTCAAATCCTCTCCAGCATTGCTCTATAGGTCCTTAGGTTACTTTATTTTTGTCCCATGGAACTGTTTTTACAGAATTGGTGTAACTGGACCATCTTGCTGATGGATATATGTATCTGAACAGTGTTTCATTTACGGAAGAAAATACGAGAAGGAAAATCTGATTTGTCCAACATTAATCGCTTTTAAAAAATTGCCACAAATTATATTTGCTCCTTTTAGAACATTTTTCATTTTCTTAAATGAAATTTTTAAAATAAACTTTATTTTAATGTTAGCTTTCTCTGCTTACTGTAATTGCTAATGTAGTGTTGTCAATCTCCACTGAATATTATGAAAAATTTTTCACCAAAAGGGTTTTCAAGCATTGGAAGAGGATGCCCAGGGATGTGACTGAGTCACCATCCCCTGAGAAATTTAAAACACATGTAGAGGTGGCACCTGGGGATATGGTTTAGTGATGAGTTGACAGTTCTGTATTTATGGTTGGACTTGATGATATTAAAGGCCAACCTAAATGATTGTATGATTCATTCTGAACAGAAATTAGGTGCAAGGAAATTGTCTTTGTACTTACAATTGCTGATTGTGTGTTTGTTTCTCCTTTAGCTTTTGGAACAGATTGATTATTCTACTGAATGCCCAAACTGTGGGAGGGCAAATGAAAATCAAACCAAATGCCGACATTGTGAAAGTGCTTCTCTAAAGGATGTGCAAAGAGTCTCCAGACAACAAACTGTGACGTTAAGTGAATCTGTGGGACCTTTATCACGTTCTTCAATACATCAGAATTCAGCAGGGCAAAAATCTTCAGGTACAGGGTTCAGCACAAAGAAGTTTTATAGTTCTGCTGTTGGAAAAGGTCCAGCAGATATTCTACTGAGTAATGAGGTTGTAGGACATTCTATGTTACGACAGAATGGAAAAGTTGGTCTTATAACTGGGACAAAAAATCCTAAAATTACAGGAAGCTTAAGACAGAGGAGTACAAGACCATCTGAACTAAATGATCCAAGTAAGTACCTTTTTATGAATACAGCCATTAGTTGGAAACCCAGAATACTGTATAGTGAAGGAACTGTTTGTGCAGGTTTACATTACTGATGTTGCATGAAATTTTTTTGTGTATGGGTTCTTGGGGAAGAGGGACGGAACTTTAAATAATTTCCTTTTCATATGCAGAGGTACTCTTCAAGAAAGGTGAACATTGGGGAAACAATTATTTTATGACTTTTTTTCTTTTGTTTGTTTGTTTTAAAAATATTTATGTTTGAGGTATTAGAAAAAACCAATATTCTTAGCAGAATTCCATCATGCATTCTCCCAGGAGAAAAGACAGTATTTGATTTTTATTTTGTGTTTTCTCTCATCTTTGCTTCTGAGCTATTAATCTATTTAAATTTCGTAATTTGTAAAATGTTGATTTTTGTGTTTCTCTGTATAAACTCAATAAGCAGGAAGGATGGAGTAAAGGAAATTATGTTTCTGGTTCTGTGCTTAGTTTATTAGACCTTGTTGTCCTACTGGTTTGAATGATTTCAGTCATAATTTCTCTTGTCAGTATTTAGGTTGTATTACTTCCTGTCAATTCTTGACTGAAGCAAGAAAAGTTCACTTCTACCTAGAGGTGGAATAATGATCTCATTTTTTGTAGTAGTTAGTTATAAGAAATCAAAAACAAGGCAGAGATTCCAAATAAACATTAGTAAAAGCATAATATAATGATACATGTGGACTTTCTTTGGCTCCGCAGGAAAATTACATAAATTACTTTCAAGGTATTACTTGAAAAAAAAATTTCAGTTACAGAAAAATATAGTGGTTGAGAATGCAATATTTTCTGTTTAGTTGTTTTGTCTAGTGATGAGGAGGAGGAGGAGGAGGAGAATAGTGGCAGCACTAGAAGCATGGAAAGCATTTCACTTCGTCTTGCAGATTCAGCCCGCTCCTCCCCAGCTCTTTCTACAGGAAAGGTGGAAGCAGCATTAAAGGAAAACAGTTGTGGAATAGAACAGAGAATAGGTAGTATAATAACAGACACAGAAATTGCCATCACACTTGCAAGAAAAGCCAAGAGTGAAAAAAAATAAACTTCTGTTACAGAAAAATGTAGTGGTTGAGAATGTAATATTTTCTGTTTAGTTGTTTTGTCTAGTGATGATGATGAGGACGAGAATAGTGGCAGCACTAGGAGCATGGAAAGCATTTCACCTCGTCCTGCAGATTCAGCCCGCTCCTCCCCAGCTCCTTCTACAGGAAAGGTGGAAGCAGCATTAAAGGAAAACAGTTGTGGAATAGAACAGAGAATAGGTAGTGTAACAACAGATACAGAAATTGCAGTCACACTTCCAAGAAAAGCAAGAATGAAAGATCAGGTACTATTTAATGCTTTGTTTAAAGAAAACAGAATCAAATAATAAATGGAATATATAAAGGCTTGTTTTGCATTGTGAGATGTTAACTGTATTTGATTGTTTTTCTTATTCAGCAGCTCATCAAGTAGTCTCTCTGCATACTTAATAGTGGAAACATAAGAAAATGTGTTAATTACATTTTTGCAAGCATTCATAATGATCTGAATTATGCTGTTAACATAAATGCTTCTGTGTTGAGTGTTTACTCTTTGAGACAGGACAGGGATTCTCTGTGAAGCTCAAGGTCTTAGTTTGTAGCAGAATGTCAGTACCAGCTGTTGCCTGTTGAAACTTTACAAAGTTAAACAAGAAAAGAGACACTGGGATCAGTAATGGCCCTGTAAAATTAAAATGCTTTGACAACTGTCCCAGTTAATAGCACTTACTTTAGGACTTTTGTGGTGGAGCTCGTGTTTTTTAATTGGGTACTGTGGTAAGAATTGGATAAGCAAAGACAAAAAAGTACTCCACAAGCACACCTTAAGTGTGACCAAAGGGGCCACTTCTCCCACTCTGTTAAAAGCCATCTCAATGAGCCATTAAGAGGAATAAATTCCATGTGGCAATTGGTAGTCGAATAGTAGTGCTGATTAAAACAATTTTTGATTCCCTTGTCCAGTTTCACTATTGTGAGTTTGATTCAACAAGATAATCCGATCAGATTTCTAGTTCTTTATGAGTTAGAACACTAAAGTAGTGATGACAACACCTTCTTGCTATGTTGAGATTCAGAAGCCAGCATTTTAGTGCTGTAGTTGATGAAATTATGGATGTTTATAATATGTTGTATGATTAGTCACCAGTATCAATATGAAGCTGTGAACCTCCAGCCTACAAATAAAGCTGCGAGGCTCAAAAAGTTATTCTGGCAGTATGTGCTGAATTAATTGAAAGCATTGCATTGTGAAGGCACTGGTGTCTGACTTCTGAAATTCTCCCAAATGTTTTTTTTAATATCCATATGTTCACTAGTCTTTACAAACCAGTTGTAATACTATATGAAAGATTATTTTAGAGTCTGAGTTTATTTTTGAAAACAGAGGAAATAAATTTTTTTTTGTGAAATATAACACAAATTTTGCATTGATTTAATGAACCTACAAAGATTTGGTGACATCACAGCCGTTCTGTTACATATCATAGAAAAAGTTTATTCAACTTTCTCTCAAAATATTCATTAATTCTTTACTGAAGAGGCTACTTGAATGTAGCATCACTTCAGACTTGTCTGTTTTATTTGTTTACTTGTGATTTGTTTGGAGCTTTTAATAATATTTAGCCAGTCCAGCAGACAAAAAGGAAAAGCTCTTTTACAAGCGGCCTAGGAAAACATTTTAATTACAAGGATTTAGAATCTGTACCTTCTCCAGTGTGTAAAATGAAGGAAGCGTCCAAAAGAATAGACTAGTGATTTGAGACTGAAATAATTTTTGAGATTTAGTCTTAATAGAAACACTGACTGAATCCCTTAGAATGTTTTTCTGTGGGAGTTTAATTGCATTTTGTCACTGAAAAGAATGTTTATTCATGGACAGCTTTATGAAACAATATAAATACCAAAGAAAAGACTAGTGTACAGAAAATCCTTCAACAGAATAGAGCAATATAAGCAATGCAACAAATAAATATATTTATGTGCTGGCTATCAACAGGCTTTATTTCATTTTAATAGTTTTTTTGTAAGATTGTTCTGTTGGTTAACAGGATGCTTCATTGGGATTACAGCTTCAGTCAGCATCTAGAAACTGTTCTTGAGCTGGGGCCAAGCACCACATGGCCTTCTTTCAATGTTTAGTCTTCTGACCTTGGAATCTATCCTAAAAACATCTTAGGAGTTCTGTAGAGATGCCTTAAGGAAGTTTGGTTTGGCTTATTTATTTATGTTTCTTGAAGACTGTACTCTGCTAATGTGGTAATGCGATGTACTTCAAGAATTAGTCACCAAAGGCTTGGATTAACAAAAACTGAAAGAAAAAAATCAAAACCACCAGGATTGTGGTGGTTTTACAGCATTAGTGCTTTTTTAACTAAATAAAATGTATTAAAAATAACTTCGTTTTGCTAGACAGCAAATTGTTTCCAAAAGATAAAAACAAATCGGTTTTGGCAATTTAGATGTGCTATTTGTGATTTGGAAATGTCAATTAAGTGTCTACAAGTGTCAGTTTACCTTTTATTTTCTTTTGAATATAGGAATATTAACATCCTCAGGTGTTACTATAAGTCTTTTAGGAATTACTGACCTTCTCTATTTGTTTGAGGCTGATGCTCTAGTAAATAATCCTGTTGACCAACAGAAAAGTAGCTAAAAATTTAGTCATTAGTTTTAACAAGCTTGGTTTTGCAATAAACCTTAGTGAGACATTCTGAAACCTTGAAAATTACATTTCAGTTTGGGAACATTGTGTCTAACACTCCAATAAAACGTCGCAAAGTTATTTCTCAAGAGATGGTAACCGAGCCTGCACCTCTAAATTATCAAAATTCCTGTGAAAGCGTCATTCTGAACTGCAGAAGTATACGGATAGGAATGCTGCGCAGGATGGTGGTGGAGCCTGTTATTGTAAGTAACCTTGCTCTTTCACAGCTCTTCAGGTTTTGATGGTTATTGTATTTCTGTATTTGAGCAACATAATTTTGTCTTTTTCTGGGGAACAGTAAGTTTGTCTCTAATTTCAGAGGCTGTGATTTCCAGAGAGCCTCTAATTACTGCTACACTCTAACGTTCTAACATGCAGTCTGGCTTTGCTTCTTAACTAGAAATACTGTGCTGCAGCACTCTCAAAAAACTTGTTTGCATGCTGGGGGGAGGTTACGGGCTAGCATTCATTTGTTTAGAAACTGAAAACAACAGCTACAAGAAAGTTGATATTGATAGGTATGAGGAAGAAGCATTGTCCTAGAGGTGAATAATTTTACTTCTACAGAATTTTGTTTTTGGTAGCCTTGTAAGTTACGTGGAGTTTTTAAGGAGACCTTGAATGTTGTATGCAATCAGCCACATAGAATGCATACTTCTTGCTGGAGTAACCACAGAAACAGCAGAGAAGTTACTTGTTCTTTCCACTTCTCTACAAAACACAATTGTTTGATTTGCCTAAATACTGAGAGATGACATTTTCTTCTGAAGAAGTAGAATTTCTGTGTTTTCTTCTGAAGAAATACAATTAATGTATTTTTCAGAGTATTGCAGATGTTTTTGAAAACTGAGTACTTCAGAGAGATCTAAAGTTTAAACAGTCAGTATGACTGAAAGAGACTAAAGTAGCACAGAATGTGGTTGCCTAGAGTTGTGCTAAAATGTACATTCTGTTTTTTCTTAAAACTTCCATTTAAAATATTAATTTAAAAATGTTTATTACTTAAATGCACTCCATTGAAATGTGTTTGCTAAGAGTTTAAAGGCTTTCAGTCTATTAAAATTTGCAGAAGATGTGAAATCTTACAACTGTGTTGTCTTTCAGTTTTGCCTGGATTATATCAAAATACGCTTAGAGAGTCAAGAAGGTGAGTACGTTTTTCATTTTGTATTCGTACTCGATGTATTTATTTTGAAAGTAGTAACTCTGTCAAAGGTTTTAACAAGTGAATCATAATTAAATGTTCATTCTCATTTTGTCATTTATGTAATAAATTATACTGGGTGTCTGTAGTCAGATAAGAGAAAAGAAAATGGAGAGTACAAATTTGACCTAAACTCCCTGGTGAATAAAACCCACAATATTTTTGCATGTTCTGTACCTTCTACTTAGAGAAAGTTCAGTTTGTGACATGCGTACAACTGAGTTATTAGTTCTCCCTCCTCTGATCTGATTCTGCTTGATCTAATCATTCATTTGAAGATCTGTTGATAATGTGGTGATGATTGGCAAAGGTTTTCTGCCCTTTAACAAAAGTGATTAACAAAAATAAAAAGCAAGAGTGACCCTCCTGTAAAATGTTAGTTTTTTAAAACTTTATTAGTTCTTTTGTTTCAGTTATGTTAAGTAGACAGTAAAAACCACACTAGTGTCTTAGACCTTTCCTGTCTAGATCTCTGTTGATAATTTTGTGTCTAGACTGAAGTATATTTCATGTCACTGAAAGAAATAGTGACATAATTTGGAAAGGGTGACTTACAACTCCTTCTCCGTTTCCTTTTTTTTCTTTAGTAGGTTTTTTTTCCTGGGCTTGAAAAGCTTTGTTACCTTTCGTTAATCTTAAATTGCATTCTTAAGATCCTGTCCTTTTGAATTTTGCTGTAGTTATTTGTAGAAGAGAACTATTGTATTTTGTAATTTTACATGCGGAAAGGTGTCTCACAACCTGCAAATATAAGTATAGCCTTTGCTCAGTCCATTAATTGAGTTTATATTGCATCTAAAATACAGATGCATAGAAACAGTTATTTTTTCTGCTTTAAATGTATTTTTAAAAATAAAACACTGAAAAGCTTAGTATAATTTGTAGAAAATATCTATCAAATTTTAGTTAAAATGGCTGTGTGGTGAAATTATTTCCAGGGCACCTGATTCATCAGTAGCATAAAAATGGTGACTCTAAATGCTGTGTCTCTTGGAGAACTTAGCACTTTACTATTTCTTTTTTCTTTATATAAAGGGTTTGTTTTGTTTTGTTTTTTCGTTTAGCATGTATATCCACTTCTATATTAGATTTTAAAAAGTACTCAACATCGGCATTGGCAGATGCAGTGTTAAAAATTTACCATGTTACTGACTTTTATTTTGGGGAATAAACTAGGAGTAGTCCTTTGTTTCCTTAGGCAATCAGACTATCTCTGCATATGTTTATACCTTTCTTTTTAAAGTTATTTTTCATATAGAAACTTGGCCAAAGATAAATGTGCAAAGAAAACTTTACAAACTTACTGTGAAATGTGTCATAGCAATAGTTGAAAATTTAAATCACTGGAAATTGTGGGTTTTTTTTTCCTGTGGAATAAAAAGTAAAGTTGTTGGGCAGAAGACAGTTTACTTCTGCTGCCTTTCTTGACAGATGACACAGGAATTTAGCCTGTCTTTTAAGGTATGAAAAGCCATCACTTCTCGCATGTGTGTTAATTTTAAAGCTTTAAAAACTTTTAAGAAATTTAGTGAGCACATAGTGATTACTTGTTAAAATCAAGGGGGAAATTGTAAAGGAAACTTAGAGATTTTTATTATATTTTAATATGTCATTATTTTCTCATAGAATCAGAAAGTGATATCAGAGAGATTAACCTGAAAACTTCAGAGCTTACTAAATGTGAATGGTGTAGTGTCCGAAAATTGCCAGTAGTTTTCCTACAAACTGTACCTTCAACCTGTAGCACTCTGAGAGATCAACTGAAAATGAGTAAAGATAATGTCTGGTACGAATGTAAAGGAGAGAGTAAGTAAAACAATTTTAGTCTTCTCTTCAAATTGTGTTTTCATGTTTTGGGTCATGAATGAGTGCATTAAGATGAGAAGGGTCATCACTGGCTGGGGTAGGTGTAGTGTTTTTTCACTTACCTTCCTAGACTGAGAGAGACTACACTTCAGAACAGCTGGGCATTCTTTTTCCAGAAACCTGGTAGTTACAACACTTAGTCAGTTTAGTATAACTTTTTCCACTAATATTTGTACTGAATGAAAGCAAGTTGGTTTGGTTAGCTTTTGCATGCGAGCCTTTACATTTATGTGGGAGCTTTTGTAATACTTCTGGCTTCCGTGCTGCTCTGCTGACAGGCTTTACTTTAGTAGAAACTCTTGCATAAATTGCCTTGGATTTTTTTCCTCCATCATACTTGTCATGATGTTGTGAGATAGACAAATATCTGCTTGAAGAATATGTGGATTATCTTCATGCATATTAAAATTAAATTTTATTTCTACATAATTTTCAAGGTCCTAGCATCTTAGTATGCACACCTGTTAAGTAACATTGAGTCCTCTTTCTCTTCAATAGGCTTTTCTTCAGGTTGAATTTTGTGGTTATTTATACTTACACACAGTATTGTACATACATGAATGCATTCAAACGGAGGAAGAATGCTTTCAACAATCTCAGGATTGAGTGCTCCCATAATACTGTGTAATAGTCTCATCCATGTCCTATGAGACGTATGAGCTGTAAGGAGTCTTATAATTACAGAAGTAATTGGAGTGTATGCAAGGGACATGGACACAATTCTGGGAGCAGGAATTAGACAGGTGTTCACAAAAAAGGAAGAAGCTTCCTAAGTTGTCTGTGTGAGAAGTCCCTCCCTTGGCATGGCTCTCAGCAGTGTCTCCACCCAGCTCTTCTCCCTGATGCTGTGGCATGAAGAGTTTTACATCCAGCTGCTTTATTGCATTTGAGATGCAGGAGCACTTTGTGATAACACAGTTACTCTCTGCATTGTAAACAAGGAAATTAATTTAAGCCTCTATCCAGAGCTGTGTAAGCAATTGTGGGTAAATGCCTAGATCCCAAAACAGAAACACCCAAAAGCCAGTTAGGCATCTAAATTTTCTGTGCAGTGGATTGGGAATTAAGCTACTGAAGAATTACTTTTCACACAAATTAGGAGGCTGGGTTAAGAATGACCAAAGGGAAATGGTTATGCTTGTGTCTGAAATGGCTCTTGCAGAGAAACAGGTCCTGACAGCTCTATGTTGGCCAGCAACGTGAGACTGGGATCTGCAGCCTGAATTCTATTCCTTTTTCTGTGTAAAATAATTCCTTCCAGTGCAATTTTCTGCTTTTTGATTTTTCAGATCATATAATTGGATGGTGTTTATATAACAGCTGATTGATCTGAGTAATTATCTCCAACTTCTTCAAAAATAGTAATGCTTTATAGCATAGCCTTCTAGGATCAGAGAGGAAATTATGCTGAATATACAGTTTTTGAAACTGTAGTGAAACAGTAGGCTGGGAACTCCAGTAAGAAAAAGTATTGGTTACAGAGTCAGTAAACAAAGATGTTACTTCAAAATCTGTTTTGTCATTGCATTAGTGTCATTTAAAAATTTATCAGATGTAATATTTAAAATTTCTTGATTAAGGTGGAAGTTGAATGTACTCTTTGCAAATGCAAATAAGAAGGGTTTGGCATTTAGTCCTTCTGTCTGTCTGCTCACATCTATATTACTGCTTACATATATTATCAGCAGTGTGTACGTGTGTTGGCTTAAAATTCCGTGAAATCTGTTTATAATTGTGAGATGCTTTATTTTATTTTATTCCTAAATGAATAATTTTTTCTTTGCTTTTTTTGCAGATCAGGAAGAGCAGTACATAATTTTGATTTTTGAAACTGGCCTTGATCCTCATGCAAATTCAATATTTGAAAAAATAATTATGGACATTGGTATTAGAAATAATATTTCTGACTTCTTTGTGAAAATTTCCTTTGAAGAAGCCAATGCTAGGCTTGTTGCATTTACTAAGTGCTTGGAGGACAATTCCAAAGGAAGCCCATCTCACAGAGAAAGCAAAATAAAAAATGTAATTACGTTTTTGTTTTAGAACTAAGTGATTATATTATGTGGGTTACAGATACACTAAGGATAGTGTGTTAGCCAAAAAAAATCCCATCAGCTTTTGCTGGTTCTTATATTAAAGTTCCCAGACTGGTCCATGGTGGATTATGAAACTGTGGGATGTAGTCTGTGCATTCACAGTACTTTTTAGGGTGTTTATTTTGGTCATAAAGTTATGCAATGGTCCACAAGTAAAGTTATTTAAAAATTATTAAGGGATGAGAAATCTTTACTATAATGAGACAATATAATTTTTTCCAGCTGGTAAAATTATGGTATTTTAAACAAGAAATTAAGTTGCACTATTGTAATTACATTTAATCAACAGTTTTAGTAAACAAACTAGTTTTTAAAGAATTAGAAAGCTTTCTGATTCTGCAAGAAATGAGCAAAGACCTAAGTGTAATAGATATGAGGTAGGAAAGGTAAAAATCCATAGGTTTGAAGTCTTCAGAAAAAAACAAGATATTACACTGCTGGACTTCGTGAAGTTTTATTACCATTTCAGTAAAATTGTGCATAGTATGCAAATTAATATTGACTCTATTCTCTTAAGGTTGCTTCTGAGTCCAAAATACAGCAGCGAAATAAACAGTTACCATTTTTTGATGATGATGAAGAAATTGGTGAACCACATACAGTATTTATTGGTCCTATAGAAAAGTAAGATATTTATCTTTGCCCTGTAATAATTATGAGGGGTTTTTGGTATTTCATACTTCTTATTGAATGTATTTTTCTTTTCAGGTTGATAGTTTATCCACCTTCTCCAGCTAAAGGTGGTATTTCTGTGACCAACGAAGACCTCCATTGTCTAAATGAAGGAGAATTTTTAAATGATGTTATTATTGATTTTTATTTAAAGTAAGTTTTATTTCATATTAGTTTTTAGTAGTCTTTTACTTTGAAACTTGAAAAGTTCTGACATTAAAAATTCATAGGTCAGTTGATAACACTCTCCAGCTATGTATAGCTGTAATTTTAAAGGTTGTTTTGTGATCTTGCAAGAAAGTTTGATTCTTCTCCTGTCCTGCTTGACAGTGACATTGTTCCTACCTGGATAAAGGTTCTTTGAGCTTTTTAGCATCTCAAAATTTAACTCAAAAAAAAAAAAAAAAAAAAAAAAAAAGCTTTTTTTTAAAGTTCAGTTGTTCTTTCCAGAGTGTCTGTGTTTGCTGGAATTTAATTTGTTTTGATTAATGTAATACGTAAGTTAATTTTGTGCTGTCACTGATGCTGCAGATGTTAAAGTGTATTAAATTGTTACATGCCGCTGGTTTTATGGTACACATAAGGTGTATATGAATATTTTTCAGTCTGTTAATGTGTTTTAGAAGTAAAAATCAAATGAGTGTGTGACTCTTGAGACTATTTGGAGATCTGGTGGCTCAAATACAAAATACAGGTCTCTTATGTTTTTATGTTACATATTCCTTGAAAATTTGTTTTCCTGCCATGAAACAAAAATAAATACAAGAGCAACAAATAGCTTGTTGATGGAGCAAAGCAATAATACCTTGAAATATTAATGCCTTGAAATATTTACATAAATTTTGCATTAATTGGTTCCTGTGGATAGTCAGCTCCAAATAGCTGTTCCGTGAGAAGGTGCTGCAATTTGGTGGGGAGCACCTGTTAGTAGTCCTTTTTACTCTGGTGCTGAGTACTTTGAGTTAAAACCTCCATTACTTTTCTTTCTTTTTTTTAACTAATTAGGTATTTGGTACTTGAAAAGCTGAAAAAAGAAGATGCTGATAGAATACATGTGTTCAGTTCATTCTTCTATAAACGCCTTAATCAAAGAGAAAGAAGAAATATTCATGAAACTTCAAACCTTTCGTAAGTCTGTTGATAAGTCAGTTTAACATAGAGCTAAGTGCAGGGAAGAGCCTTAAATACAGATGCTTTACAGAGAGAAATACCAACAGAACTCTATGTATGCTACAGGTCTGGATGTTTCCTAGAATATCCCTTGAAAATCTTAACAAGCAGTTAAGGTGAAAATATCTGGAAAATGTTCCCTCAAATAAAATAAGCCACCGTACAAACTGTATGTTGGTTTCTTCTTGCAGAATACAACAAAAGCGACATGGGCGAGTAAAAACGTGGACACGACATGTTGATATTTTTGAGAAAGATTTCATTTTTGTTCCCCTTAATGAAGCGTAAGTGAACATACCTTTTTGTCACATTTGGTAAACGTTTAAGCTTCATAATTCTGAACTTGAAAGTTGCATTACAAATAGAATTTAAGTTAAAAATTTAGAGAATAAACATCTTTTTCCAGGTGATAAAAATTAAATAGTTATGTAAGATGTTGTGGTTATGTAAGTAATGTATGTATGTAGTTATGATGTAAGTTATGTTTAAATGTTGTAGTATAAGAATTATCAGATAATATAAAGACAACAAAACTTAACTTTTCTGAGTATGTTTTCTAGGTTTTACCTCAATCACTCGCATTCTTTCTTCTAAGCTTTTAGCATTAATAACTTTTGGATTTATATTTTTTAGTCCTTTCTAATGAGATCTCTGGTGTAGATGGGATCATCTTTACTAAAAATAAATGAATATTGAAGGAAAAATAATTGAAAATTAGTATAGTCTTGAGAACTTTATTCTTTTTCTTTGTATCCCTTTGTTCTGATATTTGTTAGGGGTAAGGAAGCAGACCATTAGTGTTCTAATGGTTGTTAAGGACTTTGATGATGCTTGCTTTCCTTAAGATCAGAGCAAGTTGTCACAAACACACTTCTATATTTCACAGAAATAATGTAAACAGTTCTTAAACCAAAATATTTACAAAAGTTAAAGTACTGGTTTTAAGTGTATGGAATAAAAACAAAATACGGACAGATAGACAGGAATTTTCTAACTGATGTCTCATAGGCATGCCTAGCTGATATTTCTGCAATTATTATCAAGAGATAATATCAAGATATTAGAAAAAAGAACTTTTCTTTAAATAAAAGGTGATTTATCTAGGTACAGTGCCATTGTACAGTGGGAGGCAAATTTCCAAATCTTCTCGTTTTCCTGCCTGCTCTCCAGCTGAATTCTGAGGCTAGCGGTGTAGAGGCTGTTATGAGATAACTGGCCATACATAGATCTGTCCTTTATAAAAAGTTATATTTTCCCAACAAATGTGTTCATCAGCACTACCTTTGGTTTTTGACATGCCATGACCTCTGACAGGATATTCAGATGTAAGAGATTTTAATTACTCAGGTGTAAGGTGCACTGCAGGTCCCTGTCCACTACAGACTTCATCCTTGCCATCCTTGTTCCATGAAACTTCAAGTACCAAAACTTTGAACTGTCTATCATTTAAATATTAAGCTGCCTTTACACGTGTTATATAGTTCACTTCCCACCATCCTCACATATCTCATTCACATATGCACATGGGTTATGCAGAGGAGAAATGAGTCTGAATTAGGAGTCACCTGAAAAGGAAAACAAATAGTTCAGTGGTTTTATAATAATTACTTACGTTGCTAGTAACTTAAAACACAGTAGTTTTCACTGTCTTGTTCATTTACTGAAGAACTAAAGCTATGTCTGTCTCAGCAAGTAGAACATAACTGTTCATACTGAAGGCATAGCATTCATACCATATGTGAGTTGGTGATTTCGGGTTAGAGGTATCTTGATGTCATGGACTCATCCAGTTGTGATTAGTGCATGAAAAGTATATTCCTAGTGTGCATCTGTCCCCTGGATATAATCCTGTCACACTTTTTGGAGCTGTCCCTTCACCATAACCTGAAGTTTGTCAAGTGGTGATAGTAGGACATTCATTTACAACAGTGTTTCCTGGTACGTACAGTAAGAATATTGCAGAGCAGAAAAATAACAAAGCCAAGGAGATGAGAAAGTGGTGGATGGGAGTTGCTGGGTTTTGGTGTCTAGTTCCAACAAGTTTTTCCACCCTATCTCATAAGCACTAGTTTAGGGAATGTAGTCTCATTGTCTAACCAGCTGTCAAACTGCAGTAGCTCTGGAGCAGGTTGACTCTAGGGCAGAACCAACATCAGAGCAGTGTGTCTCAATTTAACCATGACTACATCCGTGTCCTTTGGCTGTACAGTCCTTCTTGTTCAAGTCTCCAGTGAAAACAGGTTGTTCTCTTAGAAATTACAAGCTGTTCTCTTTTTACATCCAGGTTAATATGCTAGTCTGCTGACATAATTGGTACATAAGGTCTCTGTTAATATACACACATTCCAGGATTGGCAGTACTTAATATGTTCATTTGTTAGGTGTGGTGAATCATTCAAAACAAACCATACCACACATACTGCTTTCAATGGCCACTTACTTTAATTGCCATTAAGTTTTGATGTAGTTTAGACTTCATAATCATCTAATTAAATTTTTTAGTGTAGCAGTTAGACATGCATTTTTAGCTACTGTTTTTTCTTTTGTCTCCTAAAACACACTGAAATGTAAGTTCACCTACATAATACATAACTAGATTCTGTTTTGTTATTTGCTGTATACAATCAAAGATCTCTCAGAAAATTTTTTAAATGGGCAATAAAAATCCACTTGTAATACCTCAGTCCCTGAATTTGCTGCTGTTCTAGTTCTGATAGAGTGGCAAGTCAGTGAAGCCTAAAGAAGCAAGGAAATAGGAGGAAACTTGCAAAACACTTTGTGTTGGGGGATGTAACTGTTCTTGATTTGGAGAAGTTAAAATGTGAGTTCTGTGAGAAGTGAGGAAGACAGCAGAGCCATTGTGATGGCATTACAAGCACTCTTTTTTCTCCTTCGACTCACTGTTGACAAGATTTCTTTAAAAATGTGAAGTGTTCAATACAGTTGGAAGATCTCATAGGTGGAAGACTATGGGCAGTTCAGCCATACCATTAGATCTGGCTACTTGCATTGCTAGTGCTGAACTACTAGAAAACTTCAAACAGCCATAAAACAAGAACTCTATCGTCTCTAATTCGTGCCTCAGTAAAGAAAATGTTAAAAAAGAAATAAGCTTCAATTCAGAGAAAGAAAAACATGTATAAAGTGTGAGCAAATTGAAAGAAATATTCAAGACAGCACCTGTTTTCAACTAACTGCATCATATGAATTAATTTGTTGATGATTATTTGCATGGAGAAATCATACTTTTACAGGAGCCTGTGAAGGCTTGAGTAAAACCTGGTCAGAAAAGTGAACAGCTAGTATTGTTTATCTTTGAAAAATTATGGGGGCATTAATGTGTTGCAGGTTTTTAATGTATTTATTTTCCTTTGCAGCGCTCACTGGTTTTTGGCTGTTATCTGTTTTCCTGGTTTAGAAAAACCCAAATATGAACCAAATCCCCATTATCATGAAAATGCTGCAATGCCGATGAAATCTTCCTCTTCAGATGGAGAGAGCAGCACACCATCTCCTTTGCCAAATGAATTAGATGCACAAAACTCGCCTTCTAAGTCCACAGCAAAGAAGACTTTTACCAAAAAGTACAGTACAGCTTTAATCGACCCAAACACTGAAACAGAGGACAGCGAATCTTCATGTTGTAGAAGTCCTTGTAGGGGAAAAAGTGCTTTCAAAAAACTGAATCAAATAGACAGTGATGTGGAAGAACCTAACACTGTGGAATCAGCATGCCATAAACTAGACCATAGAACTCTGGATGAAAATGGTATACAGGGTGAATTCACAGCTGCTAGCCAATCTATGGGTATGTAATTGTAAAAATATGCACATTTTAATGAAATATTTGGAGATTTCAGATCTGTTACTACTTCTGCAGTGTAAACTTCATACTTCAAAAGTTTAGTATGTGGCTTAACTTAAAGTGCTTGCAATATAAGTAATTCATAGCCATTGCATTTAAAAAGTTTTTGTGGCTGTTGACATAACTCATGGCAAAGGGCTGGAGATAAAACACTATTTTCCTAAATCAGGTTAATTTTTCAGTTCTATGACTTTTTTTCAAACAAAATAATTTTGTAGATACCACTTTGCATCCCTCAAGATTGTAGTTGTTAAGGAAAGAATAGTAGTTGACCTTGGATTTTTATATGTGCAGGGGAAAACTGACCTAAGATTATGTGAGCAGCCTTAATATCAGTGTCTTTTATCGTTTGATGTTTTGCTTCAACACTGTTCATTTCTTTAATGTCCTGATAAGAAGGTATGGAGAAAGAGTAAGAAGAAAATAATTGTTAAAAAAAAAAAAAATTCCTTCATGACCACTGTGTTACATTTAGAGAGGCTTTTTCGATTGACTGCTGCTGTGGAGACTGCGCTCACCAATCTGCAACAGTGTTTGTACTCAAGGGAGCAGAGGAGCTGGCATACTTTTAAAGGCAGGTGGAGGAATTAGAAAAAGGTTGTTTTCTCTGTTCACTGCAACATTTGGATCTCCTTAAGGCATAGACGAGGAAACATCTGATTATGCAAAAGCTTTTACTTTAGTCACCAGTAGTATTCCTATTGACTTAGTTTACACAGTAAGGAACTGTATACCTAAGAGTATGAGTTCTGAAAATATTAGCAATCATATGGTTTGATCTGTATACTGCAGGCCATTACAACTTCAATATCTTTATGGGTATAAACAGTACTAATTTATATTCTAAATGTATTCGTTTGTGATAACGTTGTCACTGTTCCTAGAAGGTCTTGGAGGAATGCTGGGAGTGCATGTAGATGTGTTCTTGTTTGAGTCAATTTTTCATTTTAAGTGATAGTTAGTGTTTATGATATTGCTGCTGTATGATGTGGTCTCATGTCTTGGATGCTGCTACATGGTTGCTTGTCTGTAATTAGTTGGAATGTGCTTCATGACAGATTCTTGCTAGGATTACATTTCTTGTGGGTTTTTTCTGGCTGTATTGTATTGGCATCTGATGGTCGTTCTCTTTCTAACTTGAATGTTTAGACTCTCTTGCTCAGCTATTGAAGATGTTGCACCCTTTCATTAAAGCAGATGTTCTCAGGGGGCACAGTCCTGATTTAAGGGTGAGATTGACCCTAAGGATATGATAAGGCAGCTAAATTTAGATGCATTGTACTTAAACTTCCATTTCAACCAGATGGAAGATAGGCATTCTGCCTTGGGTTATCTGAGCAGCCTTCATCTGTTGCTCCAGAAGGATGTGGATCTTGACTGTGCCAAATCCATCTGTAAGTCCTGGATATCCAGGGATATCTCAAAAGACCGCACATGCCTCTGACAGTAGTCAGTGAAGCCAAGAGACGTCCTCTTCTCATCCTAAAGCAGATAATAGAGTAGCTGTCCACTTAAGTATAGTGCTCTGATTGTGGTTTCCTAACATGGAGACCCTAGGTGCTAACTATACATGGGAGCCTAAACTGAGATGGCTTAATCTCAAACTAAATCCTGGTGTTGAACTTGTGAATCTGCAGAAGTGCATACCTATATAAATTGAAGTAATCCAAAATATATCTATTTTTATTGCTTACCTAATAATTTTTTTATTGTTCAGTTTTTGAACAAGATGTGATTTGTCTCAATATCAGTTTTTATTTTTTAGAAATCTGTCAGCGATAAGTCACATTAGTTTATGACCTACTTCTTATGCTAAGGTCTTTTCAAAGGTACTGAGTAAGACTAATTCCCAAGTTTGTCCCTGTGGAGCTCCAGTGGTGACCTCTTTCCAAAGTATTGCCTTAATACCTCTTTTGAAGTACTCTCAAATGCAGATGCTCCCTTTTTTGTTTTTTCCACTAGCTACTTCACTGCCCTATTTCATGTTCTTACAGAAATCCTAGTTTCCTTTAATAGGTAATATGTCCTCCAGTGCACCATAACTAATACTTTTATTTTTGTCATTGTTTAGACATATTACATAGCCTCTTTCTAGGAAGATTTTGAGTTTTGCTGGCATGTATTACTTATTTTTCATTTATTTCCACAGTTCACTATTTTTTCCATCAGAATCTCTTCTGAAGTCTTGTATGGTAGTAGTAAGACTAGTGAGCCTGTAGCTGTCTGTATTTGCTTCCTGTACAGGTACAGCTAGAACATTCATAGGGTTTTTTTATTTTGATGCTGTTTCCCACTAAATATGTGACTAAATATATAGAGGTTGTTGGGAGTGAATTTACAGATAATCTTTTTATGTAACAAACTGTGAAGTATTTCTAAGCTACTGTTCCCAGGAGAGTTGATCCTTCGTTCTACCCTCCCTACCAGTGTGTTCCCAAGCTGCCTTTTCCCTTTTACCAACACCAGTCTTCATAAACTGCACAGTGAAGTGATGGAGGAAATTATTCCAGTTAAAAAATTATACACTAGTGGCTACCTTTTTCAGTGTGATCCACTGTGTGTATTGGGTGTATTTGGTGTTATGAAAGGAGCCAGCTAGGGATAGGAATAGATGGTCGTTTTAAAGAGCGTATCAGAGTGCCACTCTTGGTAGCAGTACCTATTTAGATTGTCATAAAGGCTCCATGAAACTATGGGGAAATTTCATAGTGGGTTTTAGTCTAGGTGTTTCAAATTTTTTAGGCATTTCACACAGTAAGAAATAGTTTGTGTTGTGCTACCTAGAAGAAGCTTTTCCTTTTCACTTTTGTTCTTAAGCATCAGTAAATTATTATGTTAGCTGTTTCATGGTTATTGTGAGCAATTCTGAGGAAATCAGAGGTATTTAAAATAAGTTTGATCTTCAGTGATGACATAGTATTTGATGTTTAAATATTCTACTGTCTTTGATTGATACAGATGGATTGCACAAAATCAGACTAAACTATAGTGAAGACTCAGCTGATGGCAGTAGACTAAATGAAGATGAGCTTATAGATTTTTCTGAAGACCAAGATAACCAGGTAAAGAATTTAGCAGTTTTATTTAGGAAATGTGAACTGTTGTGTTGTATTTTGAATGCACAGCTTAAAAGCAGTGTACAGATTGTGAATATGCATTGTCTAAAGCTACTTGTCTTTACAAGCGTCAAGTCGAAAGCACTGGTTGCCTACAAAAATCTGCAGGTTAGCTGACAGGATTATACATTTATTCATTTAACTGTTTAATAGAAAACTGCTGTACTGATCCTGTATTTAATTTTGCGAGTCTTTTGTGTAATGACATTATTACACAGTGATTTTAGTAGGAACACTGAATGTCAATACACTATCTTTTTGTCTCCCCCACTCCATGTTCATCTACTAAACCCAAGAACAAGTTACTCTTCTTTCAGCTGCATTTCCTGGATAAAACCAGACACATTTATAAGTATGTGTACTCTATTGTTTTATTTCATTGGTTCTTCTTCTAATCAGATTTACACAGCATGGACTTATAATCAAGTACTGTTGTTGTTCGTATTGGAAAACATGTAGATTTTAAAGCTGTGGAAAGACTGAATATTAGAACGTCTGTGCCTGACTCAGTGCTGTGTACAAGGGCATTATTCCATAGCTCTGTTGCTTCTACAAGTGTAAGCTCAATGCAAGCAGGCCAGAAGTTACAAATTTGCTCTTCCTAACTGTCCTTCCTGCTCATGTTCCAGGTGTATGACCTTTTCTGGATATCTGAGTCCAGAACAAACTATTATTTTTCAGTCTATAATGACTTCCAAGTAACTATGTATATGTGTACACACATATAAAAGCTCCGGTTGATTTTGAAACCTAAATGTGTTTTCAGCTGGACTTAGCCCACTTCTCCTGTCATGCCATCTGTGCAAACATTCTGAGTTTTACCTAATGGAACTGCTGTCTGTTTTGTAGCAGTTAGAGTTTCCAGAAGATGGCGAAGTAGTAGTACAGTATTTCCAGTCTGAAATACATGGCCTGAAGGCAGGGAAGCGAGCACATGGCCAGCTGCATTCCTTGAGAAAAGGAACAAATTCCAAGCTCCTTAGTTGCCTGTAGCTTAGAACTTAATTCAGGCTGAAGCTGTCACTGATATTTTCTAGAATGCACAAAGCAAGTGTAGAAATTACCATAGCAAGCTGAGTGGACCAACCTTTCCATCTGCCTAAAAAGGAGCTGAAGCTGCAAAAAAGCAAGTGTACAAAGAGCTAGGCAGTAGTTTCTAATAAGATAACATGTTCGTGGCATAGCTTGAGGATTTCAGTACCAGGATCCTGTGTGTTAGAGAATGTACACAGTGCACACAAAAATGTTAATAAATCATGTTAGTACAGGGATTCCCATTTTTGGAAAGCATTTCTTTCCCCTTAAAGCAATGAACTCAATGGAAGAGTAAGAAGTTATGCATCACTGGTATCCTTTTAGATACAGCAACTTAGTGCTTTTGTTCATAAAACTTCCGTATTGTTCATAGCAATCAATACTGAAATCAAAAGGCTAGAGGATATTTCCAGGGTTGTGATGTGACTGTTTTTGCAGTCCATAATCTTGGGTATCCTGGTGATTTAATTTTCCTTGCCCTAAGAACCAAGTTGTTGCATTTTGGAGCACAAATAGAGTTTTATTTCTGAGCTTGTTGCAGATCTTGTCTCATTTCACCTAGAAGAAAACATACATGAAACTGCCAAGCAAGTTTCTAGTATTCACTGGCAAGGAAGAGTGATAATTTGATAATTTGGATTATAACCAAATAATGAAGATTCACTTCTTCTAAGCCAGCAGTGTTTTGAAAATGTCAGTTGCATTTTTCTAGTTTCACAGTCCTTAAATAAATAGCAGTATTCAATCCATGTCATTCTAGCATGAATTTCAGAAACCATGTGACTAAAAGTTGGTCAGCTTAAAAAACAGTGAATCATTTCAGATTAAAGCTATCATTTCTTAATTAAACTTACTGGTCTTGAATGAAAATGATAAGTGTAACAATAATTTCCTTTGCATCTGTTTGAAAAATCAGTATTAGCTTTTAAACACTGTAACCACATTGCTTCTGTAGGAAGACAGTAGTGATGATGGTGGCCTTGTAGATGATAACTGTAATTCAGAAATGGGACAGTGGTACCTGAAGCCAACTATCTGCAAACAGTAAGTATTAAAACAGTTAAGATGGATATTTCATAGGAGTTTATGAAATGTAAAAGACAGTAATTATGAGAAATAGTCATACATTAATCTCCAAATACTTCAATCAGCATTCTATTAGGCTTTAAGGGTTTAAAAGAGAACTTTATGCTTTGTATTAAAATCTTCAGTGAGCAGAAAATTTATTGAATGAAACTACTAGTGAAATATTAGCTTTTTTGGTTCCTGCTAAGCATACGTGCTGCAATTAGGCAAATGAAGAATATTGTTTCTTGCAATAAGGCTGTTCTTTGGAATTTTGCCCTTGGATTCCTACAAAAACAAGGTGCAGAAGCATGTTCAAATCTATCCTGTATTAAAAAGCAGATTAACGTTTTTAATTAAATAATTAATATTAAAGAAAACCTTTTATCACTACTCAAATTAGTAAAGGAAAATGGGAAAAAATTTTGAACTGCCCCCTTTTCTTATCTAAATGTGTTGTAGCTGTTCCTTTTTGTCTCTCTGTTCTTTTTTCTCTAATAAAAGTGTCCCACACTTTAAAAAAACTTCTTATCTGTTCTGGATTTGAAAACTTTCTTAATATTTGATACCCAGGAATAATTCCTTAGTAAATATTGACTGAAGTTCTTTGCATTGTGGTGTGACAAATGCATGATTCGAAATCCAGAAATACCATTACTAGTATTGCTCTCTTGACAGTTTCCTTTGCATTTTTTTCATAATTTACTATTTTTGTATTTCTTTTCTTGTGAATATGAGGTTTACTAGAAAGGTGAAGACTTTCCCAGTACACTCACAGTACATTCTTAGGAGGCAGAATAGAATTACAGATTTCTAGATGTTACGGAATATATGACAATATGTTTTCAAGGAAAAGTCCATCTGTGTTGTGTGTTTTAAGAATATTTATGAGCTTCTGATTATAGCTTGGCTAAATTTGTCCCATTTTAATGACAGATTATCTGTACATAATACTTTCCAGCAGACAGTATTTTAATCCAGCATGAAATTTCCTAAAATCTTTGATGCTTAAGTATCAAAAGTCATTAAGGACACTTAAATACTTTACTCTTAGCATATTTTAAAATTACTTCTTTATAAAATAGAAAATTATATTGAAAAGGTTGTCACTTCCTCCTGCAAAGTACTACAGTTTTTAGAAGAGCATTTTAAATAGCACTTAATGCTTCTTTAAAGAGCAGTATCTATATAAATACTTTCATCAGGAATTAAAACAAGTACAAGCAAACATTATTCAAGTGATTATATGCTTATGCCTAAAAAATTATGTACATGTAAATTAGTTTATTAATGCAAACACACGTATGCATAAATGCATGCAGATATTTTGTCTGAATTTACTAGTTTGAAGTTTCTTTTAATGATACTTTGAATGTATATGTGATAGATATGAAAATATGTATGTTAGATAAGAAAAAAGCAGAGATTTGTGAAAAAGTAATTGCATTTATTTATCCCTCTAAAGACATACTACATATAATGCTGAAATTCTAACTTTGGTGTGAGTTAGCCTTGTATAAACGTATAAATCCAACTTGCATATAAGGTGGCTGATAAGGTTGCTGTGCTTGTGGCTCCTGAAAGGTTAATGTGCTTTAGTTTGAGTGATAGGATACCAACATCTGTAGTGTGCAGGAGAGGACTTGAGCAGGCTTGGTTCTCTAGAAAATACTTGGTTATAGATACATTGTTTTTTAACGTTTTCTAGATAGCGATGATGAGTGTTTTGTGTGTAACTACTAGCTAGATTTCAGATTCAGGCTGGGGTCACTTCTTGAACATGCTTTCCAAATGTCTCCTAGTGTGCTGTGGGGTGTCCCATCTATCCTCAAGCTGCTACTCTAGCAGATGTTTGCTGGCTCTGTGCTTTACTTTCTCTTCCCAGTGTCCCAGATACCTTGTGCGTCTAAAAGAGCATTAGAACCTGAAGGTGTTTTAAGCAGCTGTAGCAAATTGTTTGATAGTACTTGATTTTCTAAGAACATTCCTAAGTGCACTTAGTGTATGGTTAAATATAAAGATAACTTGTCATTTAGCTATCCCAATTAGCAGTGCTGGCAGAACTTTGGAGTATTGATCTAGTGTTGTTAAGGCAACCCCACAAACTATTTTCTGCATAACGTTGTTGTTTTCAAGCTGCTGTAAAATACTGTGTACTTAAAACTTGTGTTCTCTGTTAGGCCCTGCATTTTGCTTATGGACTCGCTGAGAGGCCCTTCCCGGTCAAATGTTGTGAAAACACTAAGGGAGTAAGTTTCCTACCTGGTGCTTGGGTTTTTTTAGTTTGATTTGCTTTGGTTTGGGTTTGTTTTGGTTTTGTTTGTTTGTTTTTTGTGGTTTTTTTTGTTTGTTTGGGTTTTTTTTGTTTTGTTTTGTTTTTTGGTTTTTTTTTGCTTTTTTGTTTTGGTTTGGTTTTTTGGTTTTTTTTGTTTTTTTTCTTTTTTTAAGTTTGGTTTGGGGTTTTTGGTTTTTTAAATTCTTCAAGGAATAAAAAATATTTTAATTTGCGTGGTCTTTTATTGTAGATACTTAGAGGTGGAGTGGGAAGTCAGGAAAGGCAGCAAAAGAAGCTTTTCCAAAGATGTCATGAAAGGTTCCAACCCAAAAGTGCCACAGCAGAACAACTTCAGCGATTGTGGAGTGTACATCCTCCAGTATGTGGAGAGCTTTTTTGAGGTATGTATGTTCTTGAAGCCGTTTTTTATTTCCTGCAGCAATCAAATATAAGCTGTGAAAATGATTAACAATTATGAAGAATTTCTAGTGTAGCTCAATACCTATTAATGAGATAATGCATTATAAACTAATTTGCACATAAACACACAGTAACTTTTTTGAAAATAAGCTAATCATCCTTTTTAATTGTACGTACATAAAAGAAACGTAAGTCATGAAATTTTCTGACAGAATGTAAAGAAAATACATTTAGAGTCTTCGTTTCTGTTCTTCTGCTATGTGCCCTTTAAAATCATCCAGTAAGAACTTGAGTCCAAAATCTACACTACAAATGCACTACAAAAAGCTTGATCATTTTCCCCTGAGAACTGTAACTGAATAAATTCAGAAATATGACACAGGTAGGGGTTTTATGTTTCTTTTGGGGGTATTTTTAACTTGTAAGAAAACATGTAAGTGAAATCATTATGGCTAAATCTTGTTTCTATTGAAGGAATTGTTTGAATGCTTACTTACTTGCAAGCTGGCTTGGTCTTCAAGTTGCAGCTCCTTTCACAAGTGGAGGCATTAGCACCTTCTGGTCTAGATCGGGAGGAGAAATAATGGTCAAGTGAGATGCTGCCTGCTTGGGATAGTAACTCTTTAGAATCCCTGGTGCTTTAGAGCATTGTTCTGAACCCTCCTGTAGCTAATGCTTTCCTGGAAAAGCTGGCAGTTTATCCATTCCTCAGCCCTCCTCCATTCACACATTACACAAGAGCAGTAAAGACTTTAGCAGAATGCATTCATGCAAATGGAAGGCTAAAGCCTTTACCGATGAGTTCCTGAGAGCTTAGAACCATAACCAAGTGCCTCCTGTTTTGTTCACTGGGGGTACAAGGAGCAACCAAGTTTTGTTAATCTTAGCCCATTCCTTTTTGTGAATTGATTGCTGGATTATGTCAGGCTGAGTCTCTTGTCCTGCCTAGTCCAGCAGTGTTCAGCAGCTTGTCTGCCAGAGAATAGGCACAACACATACACGTGTCAGAGAGCAAATCACAGGATATTCTTAGAAGTACCTCCAGTGGGGAGGGAAAACCTGAGCTGGCTGCACAGTACTAGACTATCTTGAAGTTACTCAGCGAGCAACTTCAGTTGCTTTGTATGTGGAAAATTGCCCACAGTCTCATTTTGCACCAGCTCTACAAACTTGATGGAGAGTTATGTGGGAGCAGGTGCTTAATCTGATGTTTGTGAACTCTTCAGGCACGTCTTTTTGTTCTTTGTGGATTTAATTTAAGTGCTGAAATGACGATGTGTGTCTTTTGAAACGGCGAGTGGCTTGTCAGGGTGTGTGAGCAGCGAGGGTCCCCGGGCGGGCTGTCCCAGCCGGGACTCAGCGCTCCGAGCCGGCGGTGCCCTTGGGGGCCGCCAGGGGCCGCTGCGGGAGGGCAGCGCGGCCCCCCAGGAGCTGCGGGGCGAGCCCAGCGCGGCTGGCCGCTCGCCCTGGCACTGCTTGTCCTCCCCAAAACCGAACAGACACAAAAATGGTGCTAGTGCAGCATTAAGCACCGACATATTCCTGTGCAGAATGTCACTAGTTTGTTTTTTTCCACAAGCAGCCTTGCTGATCTTACCTCAGTGATGAATGTAGTTCTCTCCTAAAGAACCCTGGTGATGTAAGCTGGAGTACAGAAAGGGAGGAATTTTTTTGAGAGACAGCACTGTTCCCCAAATTGTCATTTGGTTAGGGTGGAATTGTTGTACAGTATCACTGAAGAGGAGTAGATAATGCTTCGTAATAATAATTGTTGTAATTATTTGGATCAATGATACCAGCGAGAAAGCAGAATGTAAGTAGAAAAAGCATTGGTGGTAGGCAGGGGCTTTGTTTTCTAGGGTGAAATCTAAATCTGTCTTGCCTAATTGGTCATAATCCTAAAGGTTATTTTATAAGAGGAATGTTTTGGATTCCTGATCAGCTTTAAATTTTGATGCTAGTGATTCTTAAAAAAAAGTCTTCTATCTTTACAGTACTTTTCTCTCTCACTCTTTTTTTTTTTAAGTTAGAAGAGTTTTACATTTATGCAGACAAATGCTTAGTCTAAAAGCTGTAGCAAACACAGTAGATTTTTCAGGCATTCCTATAATCAGGACTCTGATCTGAATGGATTTTAGTCGGTAACATACTGAAGCTTAATTGATTTTGCCATAATTATACATGTGCAAAACACAGAAATGCTAGAAATTTTGTTTCATGCTCATGGAATGAAGTGAGGAATGATGTACTTTTCCTCACTATAGTTTTCTTCAGCCATTTAGGTTAAAACTCTTTACTGTAATATCCAAATGACCTTTTTTTTCAGAATCCCATTTTGAGTTTTGAGCTACCAATGAACTTAACAGACTGGTTTCCACGCCCAAGAATGAAAACCAAAAGAGAAGAAATACGAAAAATAATCCTGACGCTCCAGGAACAGCAGAACAAGGACAAGAAGGGACAGAAAGACCCAAATTCAATTTTGCAGGAAAAGACAGAACAACTTACCAACAACAGCTCAGACTGAATGTTGTATCTGTTGCATGTTAGCTCCACAATCAAAACTGAAACCTACATTTTTGTCTGCCCAGACTAAAGATTTGGCGTGTTTTCTGCTCAAAGTTACTTGGGAATGTTTAATGCCTGTATAAATGTGTGTCATAAAATGGTTTAATTCCCACAGAGATGTGTATTAAGTGAGTCTGTACATATGTTAATGAGGCCAACTTTTTCAGCATTTGTAATTACTTTTTTTCCACTTGATAGGGAGCTTTTGTTATGTATTTCTGTTAATAGAACTTAAATAGCAACTTCTAAACATAAAGGAAATAAAGAAAATATAGGATGAAATGGTTACCTTTTTCTTTTTCAGTTAAGTTTTAATGTTACATGCTTAAGTAACACATAGGGAATGATTTGGTAGTGAGATAATTAATTCATATTTTGACCCTATTTAGTTGCCCTTTACAAGATTATTCTGCTTGCGCTACAAACAATAATATGGGTAAGTGTCTCAATGTACCATGGCCTCCGAGAGGGTGATTCCCATCCTCCCAGTATCTTAAGTGTAGGCAGTGTCATAGTTCATAGGACCGCTTCAGATCTGGGGGTTTAGAAGATCTGCATTGCAATTACAATTCCACCCTTGCTTTAGTGGGACAGGCTAGGGAAAGGGGAAGAGTGCTCTTTGACCAGAGGTAACTCTTCAAACAGTATTATAAAAGTGGTTTCAATGAAGTGATCTTGAGTGGCTCTATTAAATCATATTTTGTGGATCCCAATTGTTGTACAGGTGTATTTTGAGACTTTCTTCATTATAAAATTGTATTTTGGTAAGTGTACTTGGAATAGCAGATTGCCCACATTACATTTTCTATGTTACAATTCTGAATGTTACATTCATATGTGCTTTATCTAAGTAATGAACATTTAAAAAGAAAAAAAGTGTATGATTACTATTTTTTCTAATATCCATGCAAAAAACCAAAATACCAGTGTTCATTGCTTGCTTGTTTGTTCTTGGCTTTACGTAGCATCAGATTAATGTAGGGACTTGCTTGGATATTTCCAGTGTATTTTGATTTTACAACAATCTAAAATGTCATTGTTGCTTAAACTGCAAATGTAGCCTTTTATCCCTGTTCTAAAAAGGCTTTGGCATTGAAGTGAGTAAAGTAAGAAAAGATTTGTGCAAGGATATATATATCTTCATTTTTCTACTAATACAGATATCTTTGAAGGGAACCAGAAAGTGTCACTTCCCAGGAAGGAATTTGTGGGAGTAGAGAGGGATCTTCTATCTCTCCTTGCAGATAATATTTTCTCTCCCGATTTTTCTACTGGGAGTGTCATACCACTCCCTTCTCCCAAAGAGAAGCAGCAGAGAGTTCATTGGCTGAACTCTGGGCCCCTTGAGATTTTATTTTTGTACACAACATCAAATCTAACCCAGTGCTTCATGGCCTCCATGAGTTTTCATTCTCACTAAACCCTGAAAATACAGCTGCTAATGACATTACTTCCAGGGCATTCCTGCACAGAGAACTCTCTGTGACACCCTCTGTTTGCAGGGGGCTTCTCTCACCAAGGCAGAGTGGTTGCACATAGAGCAATACAACTGTGGGCTGCTAATCTTTTGTACAGATAACCTGTGGGATTTAGGGGAGTTGTTCATTCCCTGGTTTCTCTTGCATAAACCCTGGGCCCCATGGAGATTATGTAAGCACCAGATATATGTGTTCTGTTAGAGATGACTCCTGCAGTTTTCTTGTTGAAAGAATGTGGGGGCAATTTCCTGGACTACAAATTAAATACGTAATGTGCACACATCTGAGTTGTTTCCTCCTTCAAATTTTTATCCAGTATTCTTTCCATTGGTGGGGAAAAAGAGGGATAAAGTAGTTCCAGATTGTGGAAATGCAGAGTTTTGTGTATCTGGCTTTAGTGCAACTGACATATTGGAATAGTAGTTTATACAAGAGCGGGAGGGAAAATAATTTCTTTGAAGTAGAGGAGAGACAATTGCAGATAGAATGTATTCCTTCCTAGTCTAGGCTTTCCCAATGGTATGTTTTAATTATATGGAATGTACCCACATTTCATCGATGCAGTAGTTTTCCTTTTTCTAATATTTGTGATGCAGGTTCATATTTTGATGCTGTAGAACTATTTGGTTCTTTCACTGGGAATGGCCGGGTGCTTCCTCCTTTTCTTTTCTCTTTCCTGTCCTCCCCTTCATCCTCCCTCCCTTTTACTGTTTTTCAAAGCTGTGAAGAAAGTGTGGGATTTACAGTCATTCATTGTTAAAGGTCTCAAGATCTTCAGTCACATACAGCAAGTTAATATACATGTTAAATATAGGAAACTTATTTTTTTAATAAAATGTGACGTTAATAGAAAAAAAACCTACAGAATTAAGAATGAGTTATTTAAGACCTTCCTGACTTGGTTTAACAAGCTCAGTACTGCATGTGCTTGGTAAGTGGTTTTTATTAACATGATGGTGGGCAATGCTGCAATGTTTTGCAATCTTAACAAGTTTTACCAGTGCCTTTTCTGCATCAGATTTATTCAGTGGAAGCTAGTAGGGTGGGGACTAGATAAGTGTATTTAATAATTACATGACAACGTGTACACTCTATGGAAAGTATAGGTTGTATATTTCTTTAGATGATTCAGGATTACAAGTGCTTTAAGAGTGGCCTGACTGCATTCTGCAGTGTAAGGGATCAGATGGCCACCTAATTAAATGTATCTGTTTGTATTGTTTTTCAGGTTGGGTAGAATAACAGTTAAGAATTCTTATTAAGGTTTTAGATTACTTAGCATAAAAAATTCATGTACTTGTGGTGCACATTTGCAGGATAGCTGCAAAAGCAGAAGAGACATTTAAGTAGTCCCTTGTGACACTTCTATTTTTCCTGCTGAGAAACTGAGCACACTCTTCGAAGACCAGAGACTTGGAATATAATTGATTTTGAGGTTGCACTGTTCTTGTCTTGAAAGAATCTGACTTCTAAAATATTCAGTAAAAAAAGAGTGAAAAATCAAGCAAGTTTTACAGCAAGATGAGGAAACTGTGCTATTGATTTTCATTTTTTTCATGTCTTGCACAGCAAATGAGTAAAGCAGATCATGTATGATTTTTAATTTATATTAATAGTGCCTCTGGAAACTAAAATACTCGACCTCTCTTACAAACAAACAGCAGTGGTTTCCTTAATTTAATAATTCATTCTTTTCCCCTCTGATTTTTAAATAGAATGTATTTTTGGTCACTGGTTAAAGCTTTACATTGATAACATGACACTTGTGTTTTAGCGTATGAACAGAAGTAGGTATAAAGATGCTTGGTCTTTGCAGTCCTGACTCTTGGGAATTGAGAAGTACTAGAGTCTGATAAAAGATGTTATTTCTGTTTTGGTACAACACTTTTACAACAGTCTTTCTTCAGTGCTGCGTACTCAGTACCCCTAAAGAACCTCTGTGCAGTAAGTTGGGTTCACAAAGGTACTTCTTGCAGTTTTTTTACTTTCCCCATCTACTTCTGGAAATCAAAGGGGAGCTGATGTTATAAACCACAGCTTTGAAACAGTAAGAGGAGGCAACAGCCATTTTACCTACCTTTCACCACCTTATTTTTGAAGTAAATCCTTTCTGCTTGACTCAATAATGCCTGCTCAAAGATGTGATGAAAGATGTCTGTTTTCTAGGCTCCAGTCTGGTTAAGGGAGGATATAATGTGGAAGGTGATTATTCTCTCAGTTGTGGTCTGTTGTAGTTTTCTGACAGGCTTGATTTTGCTTGTTTGTAACAAATTTGCATTTGCAGGTGTGCAACCTTGTGGTTACAAATGGAAACTGGGTAATGTACACCATTCCTTAGGGATTCCTTATTCAGTTTGGAGAGTAATTGCTAGCCACGACCTAGATTCAAACAGCCAGCCTGTTTCTTGTCTATATTTTCCTGTTTGCTTGGTTTTTCCCTTATATTTTTATTTTCCTCTGAGACTCACAGTTGAGGTACCTGGGGTAGAGCAAGCAGTGCTATTTGCAATGCGTGAGGCTTAAAAACATAGATAAGCTACCTTCATACATGAATATATATGAACAGAAGATTATCTGGATTTAAAAGTATCCAATTTCTAGTAAATTAGACAGACTTGACTTACATGCCTTTTTTAAAATTTTTTTGTCTTCTCTTTTCTTAGTTGTTAGTGCTTATTAGTCATTATGTAACTCTCTAGAGTTCTTTAGGGTACGACTTTACCTAAACAATCATCAGGTAAATAATTCAGCAGTGGCAGGAAAGAAAACTTGCAATTTTTTAAATAAAAGATTATTTTAAGTCTGCTGCAATAGGGCTGAATGTACTGTATAAATAGATGGTTTATTTTAATAGACTAGTCAAATCTACATTGTACATTTGTCCATTTGCACAGTTTTAGTTTCATGGTTTTAGATAATACTTTAAAAGTTCCATTTTCAGGACCAGGTTCTCTTCTACTGTAGGCTGTACCCTTACTGTATAAGGGTAATGGGAACCAGACTAGTTTGATTCAGCTGGGTATTTATTCCCCATAAGCTGTGAGGATCCACTTAGAGGAAAACCATCATGCTCTGGCCAGCCTGAGCTTCCTGCCTGCAGAGTCTGTGTACACTCTGGCCTAAAGACCAGAGATGAAAACATGTTAGATTTCCTCAGTGGTGTTCCCTAGGGAAATGTATCAAGTATTTACACAAAACTGTATCTGTTTAAACATATTTCTAAGTTTAGGAACTTAGCTTACTTTTGCACATAGACTGATGTCAACTAAATGTCCTATAAGTAAAGATACTGATGCTGTCTCACAGCAGTAGTTTGCAAACTGTTAGCAAACTTCTACCCCATTGTCCTCCAGATGTAACTGTTTAAAACAAGCTGTGTGGCAGTGCCTGTTTGCATCAGGCTTCTCCTTCCTGACTTAAATTTTGAAAAACTAGCCTTATTACTCTATGTAAGAAATGTGGTGGTAGCCTGGACAGAGACATTATTATACATTGGACCAAACCTATGACATTAATTATAGGAACTCTCAGGAATTTCAAGTTTCCAGAATCTAAAGATTTAGGATCATGGTTTGGGTTGGAAGGAACCTCAAAGATCATCTAGTTCCAACCTGGCTGCTGTGGACAAGGATGCCTCCCATTAGACCAGCTCAGAAACCCATCCAACCTGGCCTTGATGAATGCACTGTTTATGTAGCAGACTGAAAACAGTAATTATTTTAGTTCTGGAGAACTTCATATTTGCATCTTCATGCCAGGAAATTTATTTCATACTATACATCAGTAATACACCAGATAGTGTGTCAATTCTGTCCTACAAAAAAGTGAGACAGGCTAACCCCAAAAGAACATTATTACAAGATGTCATGTTTCTCACAGAAAATGGCACTTGGTTGGAATGCAACCAAATAGAGTATGTTTTTTACTTAAATGTTCCTCAGTCCTGAAACTTAAACTGCTTTGTAAACAGTATTGTCATAGTATCTTCATGTTCCAAAAGAGCATTAAAAGGCCGTGAGAAGTTGCATAGCTTCCTCCCATCCTATAAACTCACTGAAATTTTTAGACTTCAAACAAAATTAGCACTGCACATGAATGTTTAGGTTCCAGAATCAAGAAGACATTTTTAAACAAATGTCTGTAACAATGTGTTGAATTTGTTTGTATGGACAGCTTATGATGCAATATTTAAACAAAAAGTCATATACCTTTAATTTTTTTTCCTTGTGTGGAAGCCAGATCTTTGTTTTGCAAGGACAGTGTTCTGCAGATGAATTTATTAGCTAAATTTTGGCTCTACACCTTACTGTACAGTCTTTTTGTGAGTTTTTCATTCTGCTCTCTGTTGTTCTCTATCTTGCATCCATGGTTAATGAACTTGAATGCAGTATAGTTAGCCTGATTGCTAACTTGCTTTCTCATTTGCATCCCTGTGTCTTTGCTGTCTGTGTAAAGCAAGTTTGTGGAGGTTCCCTATTTCATAGGGACATTGTTGAATTCGAATAGTTTCTTCAAATATTTTGCAGGCCAGTTAGATGTTAGGTGGGGTGAACTTAGCTTCACTCCTACTTTGTCCAGTCAGAGTTGCTCTGTATCATTATCTCCATATTACAAGTTCAGTGCTGGAGTTCAGGGAAAGATGTTAAAAGCATTTTAGTTTAACTAAGCTAAGCTACTCTGCTGAAATTCATGCCTCAGCTACTCTCTTGTGAGCATTGAAAAGTAATCTTAGAAAGATGCTTGCTGTAAAAGTAGCTTACTTAGCTACTTGAGAGAAACCAGTGTTGTGGTTAGGAGCACTATTTGCCTAGACTGAAATTCTATTGACCTGAGATTTATTTGAACCTGACGTTGAAGTGAGTGTTTAATTCTCTCTTCTAATTTCTTGCTCTGTTCTTTACACAGCAAAGTGCTTTCAACTGTACTTGCATAGAGTTGTTGTTTGATTCCTCTGGGTTTGGAAACTCTGGCAAATCTGACCCTAAACAACTCAAATTGGGCACCTGAAAATAAGAATGTAGCTAGTGACAGCTGGAAACTATTTGTAACTTGCCAAGTGGATAATTTTCCTGTGGCATTTGATCATGTGCTTGTGTTTGAAAAACATTAGATGATTTTTAAAATTATGCTTTTTTTTTCGTTACATTCTTATGAACAGTACGAATCATATAGCTCGTAGTTGTCTTTACTGTGAAATTTTAAGTTTCCTAAACACTGACTGAGCATCTGTTGGAAGAAGTGGTATCTGAAGAAAGTGTGTTCATATAGAAGTTTGTACATTCAAGAGGACTGAATTAAGACTCCTTATACAATTTACATTTTTTTAATGCTTCCTGCCTTCTTAGTGCTTATGTTTGTCTTGCTTATTGTGTGTTTTGCATTGTGCACACTTTGATTTTTCTGACTTCCATTGTCAGTTTATGATGGTCACTCCTAGAACTAATGCCAGAATTCTCGTTTCTGTTACTCCATAAGCAGTCGTAGTGTGTTGTCATTTCTTTCTTGCCTAGATGAAAACATGTGAGGGGAGAACTTGGTAGTGGTTTTTACAGATTTTACCCAAGCATCACTTGTCTGTTGCTGTTTTCCCTCTTTCCAAACCCCTGATGAGATCCCTTGTATACTGGTTCTTCTCCCAGTCTCTCTTCACTCTTACATCTGTTAATCTTTTATCAAGTCTCTAAGCTCAGTTCTTCATTCTGCACTCCAGAAAAAAAACCTGCTGTCGTTTTCCCTTCATGATCCTGTGTGGCCAACTTCATCAGCAGAGAAGCTGAGGAAATACGAGCTGGATGAGCAGACAGTGAGATGTATTAGGGGCTGAATATCTGAACCTGGAGGTGGAGATCCATGGTACAGTGTCTAGATGGAGGCTGGTAACAAATTGACCAGAGGTAGTGGACACAAACCAAAACAGAAGAGGTTTTCTCTCAGCATCAGAAAACACTTTTTTACCATGAAGGGGACCAAGCACTGGTATGGGTTGCCCCAGAGGCTGTGGAATCTCCATCCTTGGAGATACTCAAAAGCTGTCTGGACATGGTCCTGGGCAGCTGGCTCTAAAGGTCCCTGCTTGAGCAGGGCGTTGCACCAGATAACCTCCAGAGGTCCCTTCTGACCTCGGCCCACTCTGTGATTCTGAGTTTGCTCTGAGTTCCTGTACTTGATGTGACAAACCTGGCTGATGCTGCAGAGGAAATACTGGGCAGTGCTGCGGCGGGGAGTGCTGCAGTTCCAGGTATGCTGTTCTGAGAATGAAGCTACAGGCGTCAAGGTCAGCCCACATCTGATGCTCATCAGAAGTTCACAGCTTCACTAAATTTGGTTGCATTTCAAGACTGTTGGCAAAAGGCACAGCTCTGGCATAAAACACAACTTGCTGGCCAAATTTAAAATTATGCTACAAGTCTCCGGGCAACTTTATTAGAAAGTATAATCCATGTTACCATTCTTTAACAATGTGAGCAGAAGTATTTTAGCTAGCATTCAATTTGCAGCAAATACTTATTTTGGAAAACTTTGAACTGGGCAAACAAAGGTTTGTGAAGGTATTATAAGCAACTGAAGGTAAAATGCAGCAGTTTTTGATACCTGCTATTTTTCTGGAATAATTTGAGTAGTACTGCAATTCCTAGGACTGTTTGTGAACAGATAGGTGATTCAGATTATTAGCACATTTGGTAACTGAGTCAGAACTGGACAATTTGGCACTCTCTGGGCCAAATAAGCATGCCAGGAGAGAACGTCATGCCACAGTGAGTGTTTAACTTCTCAGTGAAGTTTGCCTTATCTTTCACTTAAAATCTTACCACAAGGGGTTGAAGAGCTGGTGGTGGAATTTAGGTGTGGGTGTAAAACCCAGCTCAAGGGCTGCTCACCAGCAGGAAAGCACTCAGGGTGAGATTTAAGATAATCTAGTTATCCCACATATGGGAAGGGTATGGAGAAGCAACTTGAGTCTGTCTGTGCTTCTGGTAGCATTCAAGTGCGTGTGTAACTGCGCTGCAAAGGAATAGAGAGAGCTGAAACAATGTGCTGCTTTGGCAGCCTATTTTTCTTGCAAAAGAGTATTATTCCTTCTTACAGTAATCAGTGGTCCTCCAGCAAGCTTGTTAAGTGGTTTGCCCAGATGGATAGTAACAACAGTGTTCACATCTTTGAGAGTGGATTTATTCAACAAGCAATGTAAATTAAACTCTCTCTGTTCTGTATAATAACCCCACAGTGATAAGTGAAGGCTAGACAGGAGGGAGGTGCCTGCAAGTGCTTTGCATTCCTGCCTTAGCAGCATTAGCAATCTTCCTTTTCAGCGTTTTTCTCATGTATATTTTTTCTTTTCTTGCTTCTTAAATCAACATGAAGCATAGGAGGGTTACAGTTGGACCCTCATATTTTGTAAATTAGGCTATTGCCAGACCTCCTCTGGTCCCTGCCCAAAGGTGTGTTAGAATTTCAAGGGGATTACTTATTCCTCTTAAACTTCTCTTTCCCAAGACTAGCTCAAAAACTAAAGCTAAAAATGCCTAAAGTTAGCAGTCTGAAATGGGATGGAGAAAGAGTCCTCAAGGTATGTTTAACAGGAGATAATTGCTCATGAACACACTAGATGAACAATGGCTTTTACAGAAAGATTTACAAATTAGTTAATAACCCCACAGAATTCCCTTTGCTAAGAAGTGTGAGAAGCTCTCAGTACCATGATCTCAGTACTGAATCCATACTAAAGTTCGTTTAATTGCAGGTGCATAGCCCTTGCTCCATGAAGGAAGGACAGCCCTATTCCTGACATCTACAGGTTACCTATTTACTGCAGGCTACTTTTGATTTTCTGATGAGCCTGTGTTTATTTTATTGGCAACTGCTGTTCATCACTGAAAAGGAATTCCACGTAGGTGATCACAGAGTGCATCGAGGGGGAGTGGGGCCAGGGAGCTAAAATTAAAAAAAAAAACAACTCTGTGGTAATTGCTGTTGTGTGTTATCTGTGTGGCTTTTCCTGGGTTCTCTTTCCTACACTAGAGCTCCTTCCTGTCCTCCAGATGATGTATCTAAACCGGTGGGGCCCATTCTCCTTTTAAATATGCATGAGAGTGGGCCCATCACGTCTTTGCCAAAGAGAAGCTTCAGCAGAAACAAAAGAAAATTCTTTCCCCAGAGACAAGGGGCGTGTTCTACTAGGAATGGAATCCATCTGTCTTCAAATACTGGGATGGCTCCAGGAATATCTTCCAGCTACCCTGGGGTACTGTAATCTCATTTTCCTCTCCTCACCATTTGTGTTTATAGAATGAATTCATTCACAAAAGTAAAACAAAAAGCAGTGGGCTTCAGAAGAGTTGCAAGTTCGCAAGTCAGGGATTCCCCTTACTTCCTTTCATGCTATTATTTATTCAAGCCTCATTCTCTGGAGCTACCCACAATTCAAAATAATCTATTTGCTTAATTGTATTATCCTTTAAGGAGAGGAAATTGAAAAATGGTGCCAGTCCAAGAGAATCACTCTCAGTCAAAAAACGGCTTCAGAAACCAGTCACACATTGCTTGGGGTGAAAAATACAAAACCATAGATCTTCCTAAACTAATATGTTTTCAAAGAAAAAACTACTCATGAATTGAAATGAAACAGGAAGACTTTAAATAAGAACTCTTACCTTAAAACATAATGTCTAAATTTTTTTGTAACTTGTATGAAGCTGTTGAAATACAGAAGGCACGTGGAAGTTAGAATATTAAAAAAAATTCAGGTGTAGTCAAAATAGATGTTTATGTAAACTCTGCAGGAAAGAGGAAAAAGATCGTTTCACTACTGTCAAAATTGGAGAATTATGTATGTGCACATAACGTTAAGTAAAAGGGAGCAGATAAAATAGGACTTACACATTTATTTCCAGTAAATAATTTATACGATAAGGAAATGAATGGTGCTTATCTAGAGTAAGCCTGCTTGGAAAGAAACCAAAAATTGATCCTGGAAGGAACGGCATCTACTACTGCTAAAATCCCAGCAAATTTTCTTGTTCTTTCTCTGAACATAAGCTGCTCAACCTTGAACCAAGTTAGAAAGGTTCTTTTGCAAACATATGAGCAAGCTATTATTTATCCAGACAAATAATAGATAAATTGTGCTGGCAAATTCAATAGCCACATTTGCAAACTCTGCATAGGTAATTCCAAAACTGTTCTACAACCAGTGACTTTATCAGAAACTGATTGTAAAACTGAAAAATAATTTTTGGGGAGTATCTAAGTGCTAAATCAGAATACTCAGCTGTTAGGAAATGCCAAGAGTTGCTCCTGGCAAGCTGTGAAGTATTTTACTGTGACCATGTTACACAGATACAGTGTCATTACATCACACTCATGTATACTTAGAGTATGCCAACGAAACAGGGTAAAGCAAATTAACTTCTGGCCTCACATTAAGTCATTACCTGTGACTTAAGTGCCCATGGACATTTTTACAGGCAGAACTTCACCCATTACATGCGATGTGTAGAACAGTTGTAGCTATGCGTAATCCAGAGGGAAAGCCAGCTAATATCAACGATTTAAACACAAGCATTCCACCTGGAGAAATGCATACAGTAAAGGCTTCAAATCAATGTAAAACCAGATTTTTGCATTTAATTTTTTGTCATAAAATGAGAGAGAAACTGAGCAGTGATGATACTAAATACTTTAAAACAACCATCGCAGGAGTGAAGTTTTTAATGCAAGTGTGGGAGCCTTTACCTTTTCCTATTTACATTGAATAGTCTGAAGTTTGATCCACTGAGTTATATACAAGAATTCACTTTCACTGAAATTTAAGTAAGACATTGTATGATATTCTTTGAATGAAAACTTACATAATATCCTCTCAGGGTTTTCTGAAAAATCACCTGGAGTCCTTTACCTGCCCATCCTTTCAAGCAACCATTCACCAAGGCCAGGCTGGATGGGACTTTGAGCAACCTGGTTAAGCAGGTGTCTCTGCCCATGGCAATGGATCTGGAACTAGATGATCTTAAGGTCCCTTCCAACCCAAATAATTCTGTGATTCTGTGAACAAAAACCTAATATCCTCTCCGGGTTATCTGAGAAATTATCTAGGGTCCTTTACCTGCTTTTCTAAACTGCCATTCAACAGCTCTGGCAAAATATAGTGGTTCCTACAATAATACATATTTTAAAAAAACATATGGCTACTTTAATGACAAAAGCTGTTTACTATCCATAACAACCTGGATTCATATTAAAATGTTCAATTTTAATATCTGATTGAAGACACCTTGGACATCTAGAATATTGTCAGTTCTCTTTGGCAGGACTACAAGAGGTGCATGTGCATGTCAAATGTCAAAATGCCGTGCTGCCTTGTATTGTTGATCTTACTGCCTTTGGAATGCTTGTGGAATTCCTGGTAGGCCATCCAGACAGGGGAGTTTGCATATTTAAGGCGGTGCTCTGGTTCCTCACAGGAGACCCTCTTGCTGTGGTGTGCACAGTGTGAGCCTGCCCCGAGCTCCAGCAGTGCTGACACGCCACCTCTGTGTGTCACACTTGCGAATGGAAGCTTCTCCACTGCTGTTTGCCCCTCCTGGTGCACTGAGGTGTGGGAGGAACAAGGTGATGCTAAAGGCACTCTGCCCTCCCTCCTAGCCTCAAACTACATCTTTTCCTTATACAGCTATTAAACAAAGACTGCTTGGCAGCTCCAACTCATCTGCACTGTTCCTGGTGTTCTGAAAATCTTAGTTAGACCGAAATTACAGAGGTTCATCCAGTTTTCTTAGGAATGAAACTGGAAATGCTCCTTACATACAGGCAATGGGTACAGTAAAAGATGTTTTCCCTTGTTTTCTCTTTCCTCTTTCCCTCTCTCTTTGCTTAGGTTGTAGTTCTTGCACTCTGATTTCACTTGTGAGTCTTCCTGTATTTTCCCTGAAGATTCACAGAACAGATGTTGCTGTGTCTTGGGTTATTTTTAAATTTCTCATGGAGAAAAGAGGGGAGAAAGTAGAGACATGGTTCTTCCAATGAGGGAGAGGCACATCAGAGGGTGAGATAGTGCTCAGCACTGCTTGGATTGTTTACACTGAAAGTATTTTGTTGATCGTTTCCTGACATTATATCCTGTTTTGCTAACAGAGGTGGTTTTAGCCAGTCACCAAATTTACATTTTCATTTACTTGCCCATTCACGTTTTTTTTTTTCCCAGATAGCAATTATCCTTATCTCACTTTTACAAATAAAAGTAAGGCTGGCCAAAGTACTGGCCTGAAAGGTAATGCCAAAGACAAGCTTCCATGCACTATAAGTTATACAATGTTTTCTCCAAATTGTTAAACATTTTAAATTATGTCAAGTGAAGATGCAACCATCAAATTCACCTTGCCACTTTGCAGGCATGTGGAATATTTTAAAAGCCAAAACAAATTCACAGCACATTTCAGGAGTTGTAGGAATGTTAATCAGGACACAGGATTGAACTCCACCCATGCTCTGCCCAGGATGCAGGATTACTCATGCACCTATAATATACTGCTGTTTTCCTTCCATGTGTACATCCACTCTGATCCTTGACAGACCCCCTGAGTTTCTCTAGGTTCCCTCTAGAGAAGCCTCTGGGATTTCTCTTGTCCTCTAAAAGAGGCCAAGGCATTGTGATGACTATCATACATACATGGGCAGTTATGGCTTGAAGAAATTTATGTAAATTATTTATTAGCTAGTGGCTGTACCCACCATGTCCCTGGTGTTGTCCAAACACTCGAAAAGGATGCAGTGAAACACACCCTGCTTAAAGAAAGGTAGCTAGGGCTGCAAAATCAAGGAAAACACAGATTTTTGAAGTATGAACTGGTTTGTTTCCCTTTGTCAGCAAAATACGTATGAATGAACCATCGGGGGAGAACAAGGAGGCTTTGCACGTACAGTCGGGGTCACTGTGCTGCTCACGAAGTATTGTGTGGGGAGAAGTACAGTGCTATGGGAAAGCTGACAAACCAACTGGCGACGCCAGGAATGAATCGTGGTAAAGCCAAGGGACAGGGAGGGGACGCAAAGCTGCGGCAGGGGAGGGGTGGGTGGCTGTGAGCAGCACGGGCGCTGTGACACCCTGGCTCTGAGCACCATGCAATGCCGCCCAGCCGGGCCGCTCTGCCCGGGTCACAGCAGCGCGCCAGCCACAGCCATGCATGGCCGGGTGCAGGACATGCCAGGAAAATCCCGCAGAGCCCGGGCTGGCCCCGGGCCGCCTTGCAGGAGGCACGGCGGGCACAGGGCTGGGCAGGCGATGCCGTTCTGCCTTTCAGCAGCGGGCACGACCATCGCTGCTGCCACCCGTGTCACATCCACCAAGGCAGGGCCCAGAGGACACGGCGGGGACAGCACAGGGCCAGGGGTAGCCCGGGAGAGGAACCGGGCTTAAACACCCTCCGACTTCCAAGGTTTGTGCAGCAGAAGAGCCGCCGCCTGCTCGGCACCTTTCTTTATGGGGCGATGCTCAGTAAAGACAGCTCCCAGAATGACCCTTTATGTAACCGCGTCGGTAAGAAATAAAGAGACCCGACTCGCACAAAACAACCCTGGGCCAGCCCCTCAGCACCACCTCTGCCAGGCTGCGGGCCCGGAGCTCCCAGTCAGGCACCCCGGGCGCGGAGCGAAGGCCGGGCCGGCCTCCCCAGCCGCCCCCGCCCCGCCGGCGCTGCCCCCGCCCCCGGCCGGCCCTGTGGCGGTGACGTGCAGGGCCGGGCCGGGCCGAGCCGGGCGGCGGGGGCGGCGCAGAGCAGCGCAGCAGCGGCGGCAGGGCTGGCAGTGAGCGGGGCGCCGAGCGCAGCACCACCTCCACCAGCAGGTAAGGACGCGGCCTCTCGGCCCCCGCCGCCCCCTCGGGCCCGGCTCCGGCGCTGCCCCTCCCGCCCGGGCAGGTGCGATCGGGCGGGCGAGGCGAGGGCCGGGCCCTCGGCTGGTGAGCGCTCCGGCCAGCGCTCCGCGGGACAGCCCTGCCGCAGCCGGGGCTTCCCGGGGATGTGCGGTCAGAATCCCTCGGGACTGTGCTTTACTTCCTCAAATTGACTGTCATGGGAATTCTTTCCTTTGTGGGCTTGTTTGGTTTTTTTTAGTATCGTCCTCTGTGAAATCCCATCCCTGCGGAGTTGCAGCTGAGCTCCTCTCCTTGCTTCAGAAACATTTCTGTGCTGTAGGATTATCCGTGTAAGAGAAATAAAATTTTTACAGCCTTTTCTGGCCGGACGCAGCGTGAGTGGCAGTTCCGTGGAAAAACGTCTTCTGGAGTATTTCTGCTTGAAGTACTTTTGCAGGCTGCGGTTTGGAGACCAGCGTGTATCGCTGTGATGTACAACTAAAACCCAATACCCCATTCCTGTAACTTGCATTCATTACCGAATAGGAAAATTTAAAAGGGTTCCTCCCCTTAGTGGTTTAGAATACGACTTGCAGTGCAGCAAATATTGTTGGTGCTTGTCTAATACTTTGCTCTGAGGTTCTGAACTAGTAAATGCCCCCAGAGGCCTGTAGGATGGAGGCAGCTGAACTAATGGGTGGCTGGTTGTGTAGAAGGATGGTTGTTATCTGTTGTTTCAGCGAATACTGCTGTGTGTCAGCCCTGTTTTTACAAAGGTGCAGAGAAGGAGTATGTCGTGACTTGTGCCCTGTGATATTCCTGGAGGGAACAGACCTTTGAGGCGACCTAATTCCTTACAGTTCAGTTGGCATCGCCGGGCTGCGGGCGGCCTATGGACCGGGTTCACAGCCATCCGAGTACAAAGGTTGGCCACAGCACTGAGTCTTCCTTCTGTTGCAAGTGTGACAAATTAACAGGGTGGAGATGAACTCGTGAGTTAAATGTCATCTGCGCTTTTTAACTTTAATTTTAGTGAAAAAACAAAACAAAACTAGAAATATTTTAATTTTTGAAATCTTAGTTTTGAAAATTTAAAAGTATAAGCAAATGTCTTGCAGTATTTGTTTAAATATAATAAAACTGCTAACACACAAGTTAACTCTTAAATGTATGTTTTTTAAAATAATTGCAAAAGAAAGATCTCAGTGTTGTTGAGGCGGCAGAGTACGTATCAGGATTATCAGAGCACAAGCTCCAAACTTTTGTGATGTTGCTTTTAATAACGGAGAAATTAAGGTTTAGCTTGACAGCTTTTTTAGTGGATGTGTTTTTCATGTGTCTCATTTAGCGAAGGCACAGTTATGCCTTTGACTGTAAAACTATAAAGCCAGAAATGCAAACATAAAGGCAGTAAACTTTCCTGCGAGACTGAATGGCTTTTTGAGTTAAAACCATGTCAGTATTAGTTTGCAGAAATTCAAAGTTGAACTAATTTCCCCACCCCCATTATTTCTAGTCAGAGGGGGCATTCCTCTGTAATCTGCACTAAGTACTGTGTCCTTCAGCCTCCGGCGTTGCCATGTGCCTTTGTTTTGATAATGGGTCAGTATTTTGACCCATTAACAATAATGTTCTCATAAAGAAGGTGAAATAATGCTTCCTTGTGCCTGGTCTGCCACGGTGGAGAAGGCTTTGTGACCCAATCTAACCTTTGTATTCTTGTGGGTTATTTGATAATACTGGTCTGAGGAAAGATTTCAGGTTTAATAAAATTTGACAGTCTTATGAGTAATGTGGCAAAGTTGAGTAGGGACTAGCTTTTTATCAGTACAAAATGTGAAAGCATGCGATTAAGATGGCAGGTTCAAAATGAACAAAAGGGGTGTGTTTTTGGTTTTGACCCAATGTGTGGTTAGTTAAGCTTTAGAAATCCTTTCTGAAGCATGTGGATATTGAAAGTTTACAGGGACTTGGAAAGCAGCTGGACAAATTAATGGAAGAAAACCCAGTAAGGCTCACTTGTACGGAGTACCTCAAGTAGCTGAGGGAGTTGCCAAGCTGAACACAGAGCTGGGACAACAGACTGGGAAAGTACTGTCAATTATTTATCAAATTTTTATATTAATTTCAAGCATTGACATAGTGCAGACAACAGACCTACTGTCTGACCCAGTAAGGCTGCTCTTAGGAAAACTGTTCGACTGAGCTACGTTTTTGAGAACAGCTGAAACAAAGGGACGAGGTCTAGAGATAACAACGCTAGGTGATAATTCTCAGGAAATTATTATGAGTCACCATCAAACATCGGTTTAAGTGGTGCTGGGGGCAGTTCTGGTACCTTTGTACTTGTTGACATTGATGTCTTTGATCAACAGAATTAGCACAAATTCTGAAGGAGACTGAGTAGGGCTTTCAGACTGTGTTTTTTTATGTTGTGCTTCGGAGGATAAGAGGTTTCTGATAAGTTTGAAGGCAGTATTTGAGTACAAGGTACTGTTTTCAGGAAGAAGATCCCATAATGCAGATGGGTAAAGTCGACTTGGCAGCAGTGCATTGGAAGCAGATCTCGGGGTTATGTGGGATCACAAGAAGCACCGGGATTCAGTACTGTTGAAGTTCAGCATTTAGCTTTTTGTACTAGTGAGGCTTAAGTTAACAGAATAATGTGTTCAGTTTTGGCCACAGCCTGTTAAAAAGATAAATTCAAATGTCTTCATCTACCAGAAATGGTCACCAGGGTTTAGGAAGGTTTTGGAAAACAGATCTGCAGAGAATGTGTGTTTGGAAAGTGTGTTCCACAAACCGAGACAAGCTCATTTCCTGCAGAAAAAGATGAGATGAGGAGACAGGAAGATGCTAGAGTATTAAAATTAGTGAGAAGTGGTCTGTGTTCTTCTGTCAGTGGCTGTATCAAAAAAGATAAAACTAGTTTTCACCAAAGACTTGATGAAGTTCTTAAAATCTGTTATGCCTTAGGGAAAACTGAAAGAAACTAAGGTTGTGCAATCTCATTTCTGCAAAGGTTTTTGAAAGTCAAATAGGATTTGTGTTAAGGATATATTAAAAACATTCCTCAAAACGGTTCTATTTGTTCTCGTGTAGGGGCTTGAGTTTGATGATTTCTTCAGGTGCTGTCTTTATTTGGGCTTCAGTTTATGGGGAAAAAAGTAATTTCAGTCCTCAAAAGATGAACAGTTTCTCTGATAAAGTCCTATAATCTTTCAGTTGCTGGTCATCTCATGTTACAGCTTAAGGCATTTGGTTTAAAAATAATTAGTGTTGAGGCAAACTACTGCATTTGACAGCAAAATCTTGTGGTTTAGGAGTATAGCTTGTAATACTGTAGGAAATGTAGGTGTACAACCATACTGTGATTTAAACCAGGAAAATCAGAGGGATAAAACCTGAGGTATTCATCATCTACTCTAGAATATACACTGTGTAGCTTCATAACTTGTGTGCTAGTGTTACAGCATCTTTGGGCCTGAAACTTTTAAAAAGGACTTTCAAAAGTCCTAATTATAAAAAAAAAAAAAGCTAAATATAATGTTCATCTTTTTGTATACAGTTTTTAAAGTATCCAGGTATTTTAAAATGGCAACATTTTACCATACCTTGCCATCTATTTAAGTTTCTTCTTTGTTACTTCTTGGAATGACTGACTGTCTTAAGCTTGTAGTAAATACTAGTGACAGTGACTTGTATTTCTGAAGTATTGATAGATACTATATCACTATAAAGAACACAGAAGAATGTAGTTTTTGAACTGATGCCTGTGGATGAATCTTCCTGTCCTCCAAGAAAACTCAACAAAACCCAGAAGTTTCGCAAAGCTGAATGAGAAGCATCAGCAGCCTTCCTGGTTTTTACTAAGGCTCTGATGTCAAGAAAAGGGCAGATAAATCTGTGAGCACTTTAGTCTCTGGTAGAATGATTTCTGTAAGTAATGACAATATAAATTTAATATAGGTATTTTATTGGGGAAAGCAAGCTAAAGCTGTCTTTTGATAAGTGACCATCTTAGAATACCTATTTTAAAAAACTGATTTAGCCAAAGCGAGTTCTTGGGGGGGTTTTGTTGTTGTTGAGCTGTGTGCAGAAACAGAGCAGAGGGTGATGAGGCTGAGGAGGGAGGGCTGGGTCTGTTCTGTCCTGCTGCTGTGCCATGGTGCTGCAACTCCAAGGCAAAGCCTGTTGCCATCCGTGAGCAGCATAGCCTGGCCTTGAAAAGGTGGTTTGGGACTCCTTGCTGCACCTACACATGCTGACTTCCTCCTGCTGAAAAGGGAGCTGCAGCCAGATGACATTTAAGCTGCAGATAGAGTGCTGGCTGCTGCTCCTGTAGGCATGTGTGAGCTCTGCGAGCTAAATTGCAGCTACTGTCAGTAGCAGGGCATGCATGAGAGGTTGATTAAGTCTGGGTTGGTGTCTGGCTGCTGTGGGTGAGCTGCAAGTCATACCCAGGCGTTGTGTCACTCCTGAAGCACTTCTGTCAAACCAAGGCACCTTCCTCATATGGTGAATGCTTCTTCCTCTGCAAGTGTGTGGATGAAGGGCAGTTTCTGCTTGTTTCAGGGAACGAGAGATGGATGAGGTTTCTGGAATTAAACTTCACTTTTTGTATGCACAGCTTGCAGCACTGCTGCTGTGCAGAATGTGGCCAGTCTCCAAACTGGGATCTGGTCCTGGCTGTGCCGAATGGAGGTGCTGTGGGCACTGCCAGAACTGGGGTGGCCACATCTGTATGTGCATCTTTTAGAGCTTGATCTACTCTAGAGAAATTAAAGAGACATTCTCAGTCTTGAGCTGAAAGTCTGAATGAACCTTGGATTTATAAATGCTCAGCAGAAGGCCTTATTTATCATAAAAGAAAACTTTTTTTCTTTTTTAAGCAACATCTCTTAAGAGAGTTTGCTGAATTTATTTTGCAAAGGTAGTTAAACAGACAATTAAATTAAGAATATTATTTACATACTGGATAATTGTTTCACGAGCGAATTTGTTTTCCTTGTAATTAACAATACTTAGCGGACTGCTTTGAAACTCATGGAGAAAAAAAGAGAAGTAGAGAATTTAACAAAGCCAGTTGTTCACAAAAATTTCTTCAGTATTAGCAAGATCTCTGACTGTATTTTACAAAAATAGCAACAACTTTCTGAATTATATCTGAATGTTTCTATGGATCCTTCAGGCCTGAGCTGAAGCAGTGGAAATATTGTTGCTTTTTGCATTTCGAGCAAGGTCAGATTTGTATGGTCCAGAGCTCCGTCCCAGATGAGAATCTGCTCTATTGTCTTTGTTGCCACGCAGGCAACAAAGGTTTTGATCATGTCAGGTGCATTCTCAGTGTTCCAGATCCAGAGGAGCCCAGCTATAAGGTGATGGTGTAGAAGCCATTGTTAGGAAGAAGCTGTCTGTGGGAAGACAGCATGTCCTTCTCCAGTCCTTAGGCGTGACCTGTGCAGGAGGTTATGCCTGTGGTGGGTTGATGACACCCCCTTCCAAGTTCACATCTGTGCTTTGCTCTTTCCTGATTTTTTCAAGTGCAGTCCATCCCAGCTGCTCTGTAGTGGGGGAAGTGATAGCAATAAAACTCTTTCATCAAGTCCTCCATGTCAAAGATAGACAGTTTTGCTGTGTCTCCTTTTGTCTTGTTGGGGTGAGTGCTGTGTGCAGGCACTCCAAACCTGCTTATTGTGGCACTCTGCTTGTTTTAGGGGAGGCACTGGAGAGGTTTGGTGGGAGGATGCTCTGTAGCTACTCATCCAATTCAAGGTTTAGCAGTGTGCAGTAAGCTTTTTTTGATGCTGACCTTGCTTATGTACTACAAAGTTTCCAGGACATGGAGCAGAACATTCAGGTATGAAGAATCTGACAAACATTTTTGATGACTTCAATTTTAACTATTCTGTCAGGTTGCAGTTTTGTGAGCAGTTGGGCTTAGGTAACTGACTGCTGGACCCTGAAAGGAGAAAATCTTAATGGCAGCATCTTCTTTGCCCTTCCCAGCAGTGTGGATGGTCATAGGGCTCCTTCACACCCCAGTGTAAACTGCTGGCTCTGCAGAAAGCAGCAACAAATCCCATCACCTTTCTCTTTTCCATATCTGTGCTGCAGAGGCAGCACAGCAGAGACTGGGGAGACAGCCCAGGGGTGGTAAGTCATTGCCACTCAGCTCACCCTCTCTCAGGAAGCCACAACCTATTTTTTGTGACCTTTTTTTCTGCATAACCTTCATTGCCTCTACCAAGAGTTAGACAAATGCTTCCAGAACCCTTTGCAGAGAGAAATATAGGCATAAAGAGTATATGTAGGGAATTTAATAGAATCATAGAATCACAGAAATGACCCTAAAGAGGATCTAGTTCCAACCCCCTGCTGTGGGCAGGGACATTCAGGCAGAGTCACACGCAAGGACAGAGTCATAGAGTAGGATGAGAGAGGGGTGTAAAAGATCATGGACTTCAGAGGGCCCTGGGATAATAAGGACTTTTATTACTGTGTAAAGATAAAAACACTTGGGTTTAGTACATGTGGTGGTTTCGAGGGTGAGAATGAGTTTATTTTGTGGTTTTGGGGTTTGGGTTTTTCTGGGTTTTTTTTTGTTTGGTTTTTTTTTGCTTTTTGTGATTTGGAATCCTTTACAAAAGTAGGCAAACTGGTAGTGATATAAATCACTGTCTCATTTCCTAGGCTCCTATTGAGTTATTTTTTCAGTGTTTGCCGATGTGCTTGTGTACACAAATGGCATTCTGCAGTGGATTCTATCATCTCTCTGCTGTACAGCAAGGAGTGTTACTTATGTGGACATGCCAGGAATGATGCTTGTTTCTCCTTCTCTCATACTTGTTGGCTTGCTTTTCAATGAGTGTACTGCTGGGGCTGTCAGTCCTCCTCTTCTGATTTTTTTTCCAAAATAGAGTTTCTAATGATTTTTACAGATTTTAGTAGCTGATCTTCTTTTGGCTGTGGTTAACAACATTGCTTCAAATTTCAAAGTTCTTGGGAAACAGAAGAGAGGTGGGCTGTCCTAGGTGTGTTGAATTGGAGCTGTTGGGAACAAAGCACTCCTGTTTCCTCTGTATACATGTGGTTTTGCAGATAGTGGGATGCTCTTGTCTTTGGTTGTCATCCCATTAAAGTACTCTTGCATCTTCTCGAACACCTGAAGTTACTCATTGCCAGACACTTAATCTTGGATTATTTGGACCTTGGGATAGTGTTTGGTTCACTGCATGAGTGTCCTCTGTTAAAATTTTTTCTCTTTGGATGCTCAGACATGCACTATAGGCTTTTGAAGAAGTCTTGCACCTTAGTATTTTTTAGATCATTTATGCAAGAACAAATTTTAGGCTTAAGGGGAAGGATATTTTTTGAAATACCTTTTGTGTCATATTCTGATGGTAATCTGAAACAAATTTAGATCTTGTTTTATGTTTTGCTGTAAAGTTCTACATACTTTCAAAGGAAAAAGATTATTTCTTATTAACCCCCAGAGAGGAATCTTAGCCATGAAGTTTCTTAGCCTTTTATCATGCTGTACAAGTCATGTCTTGCTGAAAAGGTCAACACCCACAGAACATGTTTTTTTGCAGTTTGGTGGTCTAAGTAGCTGCTTTTCTTGTGGCTGTAGGAATCTTTCCTATTGTCAGTGAACATGCAGTCTTTTGATCATATGGCATCTGATGCTGTGGGTATTTCTGTGTTATGTGCTAAATGATATATATTCAATACCAAAGCAGCAACGACAAACATAGTATATGGTCAACACATTATTTCTTACAGATTATTCTCTTTCAGTTTACATCCTTGCAGCTTTTTCCAGTTTTGCATACATGTGTGTATTTTTGTGAAATATTACATCAGATTTCTTTTAACTTGGAACTAAAAATAGTTTAGTTTAGCTAGTGTTGCAGTTTAGCTTCTTTGTTTCTGTTGCCACAGAGTTCTGTCTGATCATGTAGTAGTCAGCCCAGCAGGGGTTACAAGTTGATTCATAGATTTTTTTTTTTTTAATTGTCCTTTGCAGGTTCTGTTACAGTCTGGGATCAGTTACTGATATCTTTAGAAAGGGGGGGGGGGGTTTATGCCTTAAAAAAGCGCATATATAATATTTCCTGATTTTTCATTTTTTTGTTTTTATTTAATAAAAGCTTTGGATTTTGAGTGAGCAATAAGTACTGACTGCTTGAGTACATGGATGGAAGTGGAAATTTATATGGTTTAAAAAAAACCAAACCAGCTGTTTGAGATGAGTTGTTTTCAGTATTAATCCTGGTCTCTTTACAAATCCCTTTGGGAGAGAAGAGGGCAGACAAAAGGCACTTCATGTCACTGGCGTGTTTACTGAGTGACTCTGCTGCTTTAGCCCAAGGGAGGAGGTGGAAGCAGGGGAACGGGAAACTGCCGGGAAGAGTATTTTGAGGTGAGCTCCTTCTTAAGAAACACGTGAAAGCTGAAGGGTGGTGCCAAGGTGGGAAAATCTGACGAGCTGAGAGGACCAAAGGGACCCCAGCAAGAGGAAACACTTGAAGATTGTAGTAGAATAAAAAGGCTGTTTTGACGGCTTTTGTGTAAAGCAGGTTAGCATCGGGGGCTGCCTTTCCTACCATGCCTGGGCAGGACTTTGAGGCCATGTTTTCCTCATCAAACATAAGATGCTGCCTGATCCCTGTACATGTCCAGGCACTGACCCTGGGTGTGCCTGCTGTGGGTGTAAGACCACGAGGCCTTGCAATTTGGGCTAAGTATTTCACCCCAAGACAGGTAAAGATTTTGGACTGACATCTGAAGGTGTGCTAAGGTGTGGTTAGTGGTAATTAATGAAAGCTAATTGGCTTATGTTTTTCTAGGACTCAGCATGTTCTCTCTAGCAGCCTCTCATTTCCATTGGTCAACCTGTTGGAAATGTCCAAGTAATTTTTAGGGGATCCAGGTAAGACAGGAGCCTTCTCAAAAGGAGCTATTACTTCCTCCACTATACATACTTAAGGGAGAAATTTTAATTGGCAAGATGCAGCTCTGTGTGAGGCTGCTGTAGCTTTGTTTTGTTCAGTCTGATCAGCTGCGTAATTTTAAATTCATGGCCCTATTTTGTGAGGAACATTTCATAAGCAAGCAAACCTACAAAACTCTAACCAGTAATCTCTAGTCTGTGTGAGGACTTTCTTCCCAACTGTTTAATTTCATTTTGTTTCTAGCCTTTGTGTAAGGAAAAGCTGTGTAACTGTCACACGTGTAAAGACAGAGGAGAACTGAGTTGAATGTGAAGTAATAGCCATATTTTCAGAAAAAAACAATTTTATGTTGTGAGAAATTAGCCTAGTAATATTAGCAAGCATCTGAACAATGTTTTCTGCTTGGTGAGGGTGCTGTTTATTTTTGAAGCTTGTGTTTTAGCACAAGTTACTACCATTGAAAAACAAGGATGGTTTTCTTTTCCATTTTTCTGACAAACCACTTCCCTCAAGCATCTCCTGCAAGTGTTTGGACTATGCTGTATTTCTAACATGAGCTATAAGCTTGTACTAATACCTAGGGAAGTAAAGGAAAACTATTGTGCCTTTTCTATTATTATACTCCTGTCAAGGTCTTTGCATCTGCTTCAACACTAGCAAGAAGAAAATGTAGGAGGAGAATGAAGGCTTTTTAAAAGTCTTCCCTTAGCTGAGGAGCATTTCCTCTTTTTCAGGTACCAGGCTGTCTTCCAAGGGCTTCCACCTAGCTGGGACAGGAATGGCATGGTGTGGAGCTTGGGTGCTGGAGGCTATAGCAAGTAATGGGATGCAGACCTCGGTTCAGTGATAGCTGATATCACCTCTTTGCACTGTTGAATGTAATGGCAGTCAAATTTTGACCCAGATGCATGTGATAGCATTCATTTGGAGTTCAGTAGAGTGTAGAACATAAGGAATGCTCCAGTGGATGTTGTTAGCATGTCACCTGGATTGGCTTCCTGGGTTGCATGGTGTCTTGCCCATCATTCATCTGCCTGGATCAGTCTGGTGCAATCTGCATCTTTGGTGGTGCTTCATGTGCTGATATTTGTTGATGGCTTCACAACGTGTCTCCCTCTGGAACAGACTTATTTTTTCAGGATCAGCTTCTGTCCCTAAAGAATCCCTGTGTAAGTTATTTCCAGGACACAAGCTTTTTTTTTTTTTTTTTTTTTTTTTCATTTATGTTACACTACTTGCAGGATATCCTGCCTTTTGTGTTTCAACTTGCTGGCAATGGGAAGGATTTGCATGGCGTCAGATGAGCATGCAGCTTCACATGCTTTTTGTCGACTGCCTATACCAAGACAGATTGCAAATGGAGTTTGTACAATAGAGCAAGTAAAACTGGCTGCATCAGTGTGGTTTTCTGAGGATGAAAGAGATTTACTTATCAGCCTTACTGCTTTACTTATCAGCCAGGCTTGTTGTCTAGTCAAAAGGGTAGTGGAGACATGCAGGGCGGAATATGTAGTAGAAGCAGAAATTGAAGATTGGGAAGAGAGTTTAATCAAAATCTGTGTTTTCTTCTTTGTTTTCTGCCTTTCCTTTTGGAGAATGATCAGTTTCATACCAGTTAGCACTGGATTGGGAATGGCTATAATTACTTGAAAGCTGTCAGCCTACAGTTAACCCTGCTCATCAGGCTGAGGTTTGGAGAGTGATGTGGAGGACACATTTGCTGCAGGGAACATTGCTGTCATGGCAAGCTTTGCTCATGTGTGCCCAGCACTGCCTGGGAAGCCCTGCAGTAGAACGTGCTGGCTCTCTATGCGAATCAGCAGGAAGGAATACTTTGTGTTGTTGCAGGCTATTGCGAGTTGCTGCTCTGCTGGAGACCCCTTTGACTTTTCATAGTGGTTCTTGCACCAGATGATAACATGCTGAGCTTGTTCTGGGCCAGCAAAGCCCCTTGTCACCCTGCCAAGAGCACCCTCACAAAGAAAGCCCTATGCCTTTTACCTCCTTAAATGCATGTGGATTTACTACATTCCTGGACCAAAGTAGCAGTCAGTCTTCCTGTTTTGAAAAAACGGAAGTGGGGAGAAGACTGTTGCTTTGAGATGAAGATCTACTTTTGAGGATAATTTTAAGTGCAGCTTAATGTGTAAGGAGGAGGCAGTTTAGAGTAGAAGGGCTCGACAAGGGGACTAACTACCAGACAGCCAAAATAATGAGTGCTGGTGTTGGGCAGGGTGGTGTAGGCAGAAGCAGCCACATGGGAAAGCATGATCTGGAGCAGTGGCTGCTGAGCTGGGCACATGCTGGACAGGGGAGGCTGAGCAGATGTGATTGACCTTCCAGGCAGAGCCTTGCTCAGAGGCTTAGCACAGGGCAGGATTAGCACAGCTCCACTGGCAGAATGGGTAGCTCTGGGCCTCTTGTGTTCCCCAAAACTAAAAGCAGTCCAAAGCATTGCAAGGAGTGTTTTAGATGGCAGTTTTAACTCTAAATGAGAGTTTCTTTCTAGATAGAAACTTTTCTCTTTTTTTTTAATAAGGCATTTTGAGGCTGGGAGAAAAGATAAATTAAGGGATACCTAGAGAAAGGAAGAAGCCAAATATCAAAGAAGATGAAAATCATTCACTACAATCAAAGCCTATCTTTTATTCCACTGCTACAATAGAAGAGCAGGTCAGGCAAAAAATAAGTCTTCTGTCCTATACCTACCTGATGCTTTTCAGTACAAATCTAGTTCAAGAAACCCTTACTGGTAAAAGCTTACAGGAAGACTGCAGTAGTTATTAGAGCACTTCCTGGGTGGCTCACAAAGCCACACCTGGTGTATTAGGGTTTCCTATGCTGTTATTACTGTTATGCTGGACACGTTTCTAGAATGCTGTCCAAAGCTTCTGTATCAAGGGAGGATCATCACACAGCCCAGGCTGCTGGATGCATGGAGAAATTAGGTAAACTACAGCATCCAGTAAAACCTGAATGAGTTTTATAGAGTGGAAGCTGAAAAAGCAAATGCTTTTTTGATAACCTTTGAAATATAATTGTGTTTCTCTCTTGTACTTGAATGTCAGCAACTTTTGCTAACTTGTCACTTCTAAAAAAAAGTTTATTATTTCTTAACAGCCATGCAGTGATATTTTTATTTTAGGAAATTTAGATTTGTATTCTTCACAGGTCATAACACTGGGAAATTAGCCAGCATGTCTCACCTTTGTCTCTGAAGGCAGCATAGAAACTGGATGTAGAAGCATTTGAGAAGGTATTTGATTAATCTTGTTTCCTTTATTGTTCCCAAGTTATTGGACTTATTCAAGAGGCATGCATTTTTTTTTAAGTTAGAGTAAGCCATAACAGCCAGCAAGTTCTTTTCATTAATCATCTAGGTAAAACAGAAACTCTAGAAGTTGTGAATTTCCTCTGAAGAGAGCATTGATACCAAAGGGCAATGCCATGGTTTTAATTTATTAATAGAAATAATAAGATAATTCTTCAGACTTTGTGTCCTTCAGTCAATAAAAGGAAGCACATAGTTCCCTGTAATTGAAGACAGGTATGCTGTTGTGGAGGGTGGAACAGGACTCTTTGTAAAGAGAGGTGGAGGCTCCAGTAAGTGGTGTGGCAGGTACTGATTCATATGTTGATGCATTTTGCAAAATAGGTCTGTTGGTTGTGTTTTGTTTTGGCTTTTTTTTTTTTAGTTCAGTGTGATGAAAGTTGTATCAGTTGGGCTGCTCTGTACTACATTTTACTCTTTTTGAATTCAGTTGTTTTTGAGTTCTTGCCTCAAGACTTCATATAGGTCACTGGGAGGTGGCTGAGCCCCATGTGATGGTTGCTGTCTCAAAACCAAAGGAACTGGGGTTCCTGAGGACCAAGCCTGACTTGTAATAGTTCTCCAGGGTCTTCATCATACTCACATTCTTCACAATTGTTTCTTTTACACTGTGTTTTGAATTTTTTCTAAGATGACCTTAGAAGATCTCTAATCATATGATGATGTGAAACAACTGTACTTAAAAGCTTTTTGTTTTTTAGTTCCCATGAATAATTCAAACCTAAAAACTCATCCTCAAGGAGGACTTCTTACTCTAGAAAGGAAATACAGGAAATCTATGAGGAGTTTTACTGCTAGCTTTCCCCTGCCCATCCAAGATGACATTCAGGTCAGTGTGAAGAAATATCCCCCATGAAAGCAAATTTGAAACATTTCTGTTCACAAGGAGGAATTTGAATTAGTCATATCTAACTTTCATGTTGAATTCTGGATCATTGTAGCTTAAACTCCCATGGAGCTCAAATTTTGGGTGAAAGAAAATATATAGAAATATATATATATGTATATCTGAAGTAAAGAATATATAGGAATATAGGAATAGAATATATAGGAATATAGGAAGTTCTGAAGAGAATGCTTGAGTGAACTTGGCTTGCTGCACTGTAGACCACAGGTCCAGGAAGCTGAAGAGGGTGCTCTGTAAAGCCTTGAGACAGGGAGTCATAGGTTGTCTTGTTGTGGGTCCACTGATGATAAGTTTCACATGACCTCACAATGACTTCACATGAAGTCTTTCCTTCAATAGCAGTACAGTCTCTTCTGCATTGTATTCCTCATCTATTAAAAACTAGTTATGTATTAGTTTTCCATGAAAAAAAAATAAATCAGGAATTGTTTTGTGGTTTGCTATTTTGTAATCAGCAGGGTGAGGGTCTTGCTTGTAATCAGGAATGTGTCAGTTGAATGTTTTTAACATAAGGACTTTACATGTGACTTCTTGAACTGTTTTCTAGGCTTTTTGATTGACATCATTAACATTTCTGAGTCCATGGAATAGCTGCAAACGCTGAAACCAGCCAGGAATCTGTCTGGTTCTCACGTATTTCTGTCAGAAGGCACTAGTGCTTACCTTTGGCTGTGTCCGTGTGTATAGCAAAAAAAACCCAAAGAACTTGCTTTGCAGACTAGGTGTGACATCTTGTAAATCTTATAGAGAAATATTGAACTAGACAGAAAAAATAAACTAGTCTTAATTTAAAATCTGTTAGTGGCTAAAAGTAATTCTTCAAAACCTTTTCAAAATTGTGTTTAAAATAGTTCCTGTTTCTAGTCTGTGTGGTCTGTTCCCACTGGCTGTGTATTACAGCTTTTTCTGCAAGATTGATGTATTCTGTTATTTGTTTTCCATGTAAATATTACATGTACTTACCTGTCATTACATGACCCTTAACGTTTTTTATTTGGCAAAGAGTTGTTTAAAACTAGATGGAATTTCTGTGTGGCTGGTACTGAGCATTTAGAGGAAAGTTGTGCAAGGAGATGCCATGCCTTAACCTTGGAAGAACAAAGGGATGTGTCTTTGAGGTTAGAAGTTAGTAATAATGTATTTTCAGTAGGAAGGATTTTGAAACTATTGGTTTAGATTGTTCTAGAATTGATGGAAGGCTTTAAACATGCTGCTTTTGATCACAGAAGGTGTTACAATTAAAAGAAAAAATATAAGAAGATTTAAGTATCTTTGAAGCATGCTTAAGAACTATTTCACGTTATCCTCTTCTCTAATTGATTAACTGGATAATAGGTTTAAATGTGCCAAATAACAAAACCCATGGATTTCATAGCAACTGATCTGAAATGATCTAATTAAGTTTGGGTTTTCCTCTTGTGTCACCTGGGTGAATCCTAATAATGTATAGCAGATTGCATTAAATTGGCCTGTTTCTTGGAAATAGTGTTGAGAAAATCAGAAATTTCTTCAAGCATGTCAGTTAGATGAAAGTACTGAGTAGAAATGTCTGTTTCATGCTTTCTGGTCCTTCTCACTCACATAGGCAAATTCATTTGATTACCTTTCCTGATGGTTTTGATTGAGTGCCTTGTCTGCCTGTGGTATATCTAGGCATGTAGCTGAGACATGGTTTGAACCTGTGATGTCAGTTTTGCTTATTAAAAAATCATTTAGTCTTTTTGATTTCTGGATCCCCTGAAATTTCTGCTGAGCACCATTCTGCTGAATTTTTGTCATAAATTTAATGTGTGGGGTCTTTGAAATATTACTTTTTCTTAATCACCTTTTTGGGGGCTGCCAAACCAGCAGTTATTTTTAACTGTTCGAGAGGAGTGTTTTTTAAATCCTAATTTTTATATGGGCCAAATCTCTGTGATCCACAAAATGTGCCCTACTTTTACAGCTGAGAAACACAATTCATGTGAACAATCCTTGAGATGAGATAGCTCAAGGAAACTTTGGTAGTAAGTTCCAGAAGGTTTGTAATGGAGGTTCTGTTACATTTTCCTTTTTTTCCCTTTATGTTGCACAAATACTAGAAAAAAAATACAGTTGTTTGGTAAATATGTACATTCTTCTTTTTGAAATGTTAAAAAATTTGTATTTATTTTCTGATGATCAAAGTCATGATTTCCTAGATTGGCATTGAACATCTGAAGTAAGGTTGTATCCAAATAATTCAGGCCATGCTTGTATGTATTTTAGACATAATTTTTTAAATTTTTTTTCCCAAATATGTTTCAGGTAATATCAGTTGGGAAGATGAGAACACCTGCTGAACAAAATTTTCCAAGCTATGCAAAAATAATTGGGTTTGGGAAGGTCTGAGTTTTCAACCTGAATCATTGTGAAAATGTGCTTAATGTTTTGGATATGCTTGTATTGTTGTATTAAATATTTTGCTCTTAATAAAGGGAAACTTTTATGTCTACAAAAGGATTGTATGCTCCTTTAGTCTACCTGTAATTTAAAGTTCATACAGACTTACTTTGGTTTTTTTTTAACACAGAATCATAGAATGAATGGTTTTGGTTGGAAGGAACCTTAAAGCACATCTAGTTCCAACCCCCCTACTGTGAGCAGGAACACGTTTCACTAGACCAGGTTGCTCAAAGCCATGCTTTCAGGATGGGGCATCCACAAGTTCTCTGGGCAACCTCTTTCAGCACCTCCCCACCCTCTTAGTAAAGAATTCCTTAGAAGTACAGATCATACATGTTGGCAAAAATATTTTTCTGTTGCTGGGACTTGTACTGCCTGTGTTAGAGAGAAGGGTACCAAGAAATGGGAAATATTACTTTTGTCATGGGTACCTTTTTGTCCTGGCAGAGGGATGAGAAAGCTTTATTTGGGGTTTTTGGTGGTGGTATCTGTGGTTTTGTGGGGAAGAGTTAACATTGCACCAATCTTGTATTTAGGAGCTTTAAGCTTCTGTAAGTGAGCCTTTTGCACTCCCCTCGAGGGTATTTTTAATAGTATTTTTTAGTGTGTTTTTGAAACAATTTGGATTTGTTTTTTATATATTGTCCATATATAAAATGAAAGTTTACTTTTTATAATGTGATATTAGAACAGGAACAGAAATTTTGATACGTGGTTAGGTCTGCACAATTGCAACTGCTAGCTGTGCTTTTGACTTAAAGCTCTAATTCATATCACTCCTGTCTGAAAAGCAGCAGTAACATTAATTACCAGAGAGAGGAATTGATACCCCAGTTTTAGACAAAACATGGTGATTAAAGTTATTTGTAGGCTGAATAAGTACAAGCCTTTGTTTGGACTGTTGAACGGGGTTATGTTGAAACGTGCAGGAACAGGACTTACTCGCATTCCTGTTGCTGTTGCTTCCACATTTCCAGTCCACAGCATCATCTGATGGGGAGCCAGTGGTGAGTTACCAGCTGAGCATGCAGGTGATGTTTGGCTTTGAGACCTGTTCGATTAGACAACAGTCTCTGTGTGTGTCCTTCCACAGCTGGGGTGAGGGCTGCTTGACAGGCACTGGGAGTGCAGTGTCCCTGGGTGGGCTGGGGAGAGCTGCCTGCTGGGGACACACAGGATGGGCTCTGCCAAAGCATCTTGACAACTGAGGTGGAACTAAAGGTAATTTTAATCATACTGTGTGTTTAGAGGGTGAGATCACTACAATTATATAAGCTCTGAAGGATGAAACTTATGTTTAGCTGGTATTTGAATTCTAAGAAGCATAAATTTAAAGTACTGAACTTGGGCAGTCTAAGGCTGAATTTCTGTGTTGTAGAAGAAATAATCTGTCCTTGAGGAGGAGAGAAAGAAAAAAAATTAGTTTATGTTACTTAAAGCAACTATCTTTGGATTGTTTTAAGGCTCTTTTTCCTGATTAATGATGATGTATGATTGGTAGCTATGTATTATATGATCACTCATGCTTGGTATTAAAGAGTAAAGCCAAGATAAAAATGGCTATGAAGTTGAAGTGCAGATAAAAAAGGGGGAAATGTACTGTAACCTGGTTTATCACTATATTCGAACAAGAGTCTTTTTTCATGCCAGTAGCCATCAGCAGCTGGATAAAGAATGAGTAGAAGTGTGTCTCCATTATTGTTTTAGTTCATCTTAGGAGTTTACTATTGTATTGAACCTCCTGGTTGTCTGCATTGGATCCTATTTGGATGAAACCAGCCTGAAAGATGCTTCTTAGAAAAACACCTGACAGTCTGCAGCTATGAATTCATATTCAGCTGGAGGGACCAGACTAGAGATACGTGGTACAAATTAGAACTAGTAAAACCCTCAAGATGTGCATAGTATGGGCACTGGTCCCTCAGTGATGCTGTTTTCAGTGTTATGCAGTCACTCCTGTTGTACCATGTTATTTGCTAACAGAGGTGTATCCTTTGAGTTTAAAACTTATCGTGCAGATTTATGTCAGGAAAAATAATGACTGGGAAAAAAATGTGTAAATAAATATGCCCTCTGTTTCTGAAATTCTCCTTTTATTGACATAATGCTTACTGTTAAAATCTGTGTGATTAGTAAAAAAGAAAAAAATATCCAAACCAGAAATATCTAAACTGACCATTCAACTCTTTTATAAGATTTCTTTGATTTTGAAAGCATAATATTTTGTTTGCCCTCCAGTGTGTTCAGTTTAATTCAAAATATTGTAGGAAGGACTAAAAAGTAACAAAACGAAAGAAGTGTGTTACTTAGAGTTGAAAATAATATAGGTGTTTTCATTTACCATTTTGTCCCTGAGGTGAAAATTATTGTTATATGCTCCTAATCCCATCACAATGTTAAATTCTTGAATATTTATTAAAGAGAGGAAAATGAAATTGAAACTAAAATTAATGTAATTGAAAAAGAAAGAAGTGCCGATGATAATTGCAGTATCTTTTTATTTAGCAGAGCTTCACTCTGTCGTCTGATCTTAGATGCACTACTCCCTTAAAAATGTCTAAGCATCAGATTATCACTGGATGGACAGTTCTTGGACATGTAGATTGAAATCACTGCAGCTGAATTAAATGAAGACTGCATGGGCAGGACTTTGTGACCTGGTGTTATTTCTTAGATGAGTTTCCTAGCCTCTGGGGATGCATTTTTTGTATAAAATATTTTGCATGGTCTGAAATGAAGACTTAAGTGCCACGGATAAATGCTTTGAGCTACTGACCCCAGATGGGAAATAGTAGTGGCAGCATAACAATGCTCATTCTCCCAGAAACTTTTTTCAGCTGTAATTGTTCAGGAAGTTTTGAATTTAAAAACACCTGAGGTGTATTTTGTGTCTCAATTTACAACCTGACTAAAAGCTTTCCTTAACTCTACTTCTTGCTTCTTTGCCAAAATAAATAGGTTGATCTTAGCATGTGACTGTGGTGGTTTGTCCTCTGCATGAGCTTCTGTATAGAATTTGTAATTATGCTTAAGGGCTGGTCCTGGGAGCCGTGATTCTGCATAAGTTATTTTTTGTTTACTTTCATATCAGATATATTGAGACTGTGTGCCTGTGGTTGCCATGCAGTTCCCAGCCTCAGGGGTGGTTCTCTTCTCTTGCCTCTGAAGAGAGAGTGTGTTTGCTCTGTTGCCTGCATGACAACACCTGCTATTGAAAACCTTAAAGCTATCCCAGATTTCTTCTAAAATATACATTTGGCTAAGCCTGGTCTCTTGTAACACTTGGGCAGAAAATTTATAACTATTTTTGTGATGTTGCTGGTTGGCAATTTTTACTCGTTGACTTTAATAGAATCGTGAGCAGGGATGCACTTTCTTGCAGCATGCTTGTAAAACTAATAACATTTTATATAGGGATGGGCAGCAACGTTCACGTAATCTATCTGAGGTACTAAAATCAGTTGGTAAAATGAAGTTGGACTTTGATCTCAATCTTCTAACTGTTTTCTGAACAAGAAGTGAGTGTGATGTTCTTGAGCTGCATTTCTTATAACTCATGGTTCTTAAAAGTATTGGAGCTATGGGAGCTGCATCAGTCAATTTCTGTGGCTCCCTGAGACACTGAATCAGTAGTAAGAAAAGCAGCCTGTTTGGCTGTGGCAAAATCTGTGCAAAGATTAGTCCAGAGTCTATAATCTGCATGACCCTATACCAAGATTTAGGGAAGCCTAGAACTCTCTCAAACCTTGCAGAGAGCAGTGTCTTACCAAAAAAATGAGAGAGTTAAGCTGTGGTCAGGATGTGGCTAATGTGGAAGTTGTTATGGCCTGCTGTTCTTCCCTGCTGCCAAGATCCTGTCAGTGCTAATAGCAGATTTTGTCTGGTTTGTTGCTGGTCACATGCCAAGCCTTTACAGTACTTGGCCTTCTGTGAAAATTCAAAATATTCATGAACAGTACAAGAATTAAAGGTTATTTTAGAGTCACAGAATGGTTTGAGTTGGAAAGGACCTTTACAGAGATCAAGTCTTACCCCTCTGTCCTCACTAGGTTGTTTAAAGCTCCATCCAACCTAACCTTTAAGGTTTCCAGGGATGGGACATTCGCAGTGAGGCAAACCTCACTGTAAGGAATTTCTTTCTTACATCCAGTCTAAATATATCCTTTTTCAGTTTAAAACTGTTGTCCCTTGTCCTGTTACTAGGGGCCTTGATGGAAAGTCTCTCTTCATCTTATAGGCTTCTTTCATTTATGGAAAGGCCACAATAAGGTCTTCCTGGAGTCTTCTTCATTCTGAACACACCCAACTCTCTCAGCCGTTTCTCATAGGAGAGATGTTCTAGCCCTTCAGTAATTTTTATGGTTTTTAAGTATATTTTATTCCTAAATCATATATTCCAGATAATTTTCCTGAGATTGAGATAGTTTAAATGATCTTTATCTTTTGTTGTAATTACTGTTTTTTTTTTTTTCTCATTCTAATGGGCCCACTATGCTCATCTTCCCAAGGAAACAAATTGATTTGCTGACTGTTATAGTTTTCTTATAGTGTTTCTTCTTTCCGGGTGAAACTAGCACACTGACAAAACATGTTCTGTCACTTCTTGGAGTAGCTTTCTTGTCTTTGCTGTTAAAATTGTCCTAAATGATTCTCATGGTCTTTTATGTTTAGAGAAAACTGTTAGTGATCTCCCTCAGAATTACTGTTATCAATGAGATCTATGATCTTGGCAATAGCATTTATTTATTTATTTATTTACTTACTTACTTAGTTACTTATTTGTATACAATATTTGAGTAGATTTTGACAGAAATCTTCCTTTTTTAGTTGTGTGTTTCTGAAGGGAGAGTTTCTCCTGAGTTCACTGTTCTGTCACAGATTTTCTGTGTTTCAGCTCATTGCCTATAAACTACATCATACTTTTTGTAGTAAGTACAAGTTGATATGGAGAGAGGAAAAAGGAGTTTGAAACAGGTAATGTAAGTGTTTTTAAGAACTAATTCTGTCTCTGAAAGACTTATGGATTCTGTACAGAGAGGGATGGCAATAAACGTTTCCTGGATTATACCTGTTAATTTGCAGATGCTGTTTGCCATTATTTTCTAGTATTTTCTCCTCTAATAAAGTGGCCAAATCAAAGTTAGTACCATTTGAAAACATATGATTTACTTGCTATTTGTTATACTGGTAGTAAGTTAGAAAGTACAAATAGATTTTTTTTTTTTTCCCAGCCCAGGCTCTTTGTATTGGTCTGAGGTCAAGCATCTGAGGTTTCCTGCACACCTTCCAGCAGCCTTTGATGCTGCCATCTGCAGTGCTTAGTTTATTTGACTATTTACTTTACTTGTCTCCTGTCTGAGTATGTATTCTTATTTCCCTAAAATATCAGTTCCATTTTCACTGTATGTACCAGGAAGTGTTTGGCAATGTTTTTTTATTGTTGGATTTTAAAAACAAATTACCATGCAAATGCATCTCTGTTCAGTTATTTATGCGTTTGTCTTTATCAAACTGATAAAACTCAGTGCAGGTTGGTTGGTTGCTTATTTCTGTATTGACTTAGTTTCATTTGATTATTCTGCAGTGAGAGGGTTATATATCTGAAGTTCAAAACTTGACAATACATAGGTTTAGAGAAGGGGTCAGAGGGTGTGTTGGTCACCCTCAGGAGCCCCTGGGGTATTTCTGAAGCATTCACAGAGGCAGCCATGGAGAACAAAGTTAGTGATAGACTCCAGCTTATGATTCAGCTCTTGACTTTCTATGCTGGAACTGGAATCTCATGCTTGAACATCAAGGGCCTAGCATCACTCATCTAAAAGTACAAAATAGATGGTATTGTCACTAGGTAGTGTAGGCTTTCTACTTCAAGTATTTTTCTGAAAAAATACTTAAGTTGTGCAGAGTTCCTGAATTGCTGGTGAATTAACAAAAATTCAAAAGCACTCAAAAGTGGAGTTTGTTTTGTGGTTTATTTTTTTCTGTTTGGCTTGGATTTCCCCCCCCCTTAAATTGGTGATTAGGAATATTCCTCTGATTTTTTTGTATGGAGGATAGGAATTTTTTTGGTTTTATCTGTGTTCATATGAGTTAGAATAAATTACTGGGATTCAGTCTACCTCAGCCTCATTTTGAATCAGCTGGACAAAAGCTGGTATAAAATGCAATATACTCTTGCTTTAACTAGTACAAGGCCCTGCTGGCTGCACCAAGATGTGCTTCAGCCAACATTGATGGTGGTCTATAGAGGATTATAATTCTGGTGTCCTGATTGCTCTTGAAAATGGGCAGCTTCTGCAGTTCAGATTATGGAAGCCACTGACCAGGTATTGGCATTTATATGATAAATAACCAATATTTATAAGTGATCCATTTCCTTTTAAGAATTTGGGAATTAAATTAAGGACTTTCTTAGTGGTTTTTTTTTTAATTTGCATAAATCGATTTTCTACTTTTTGTGCTGGAGGTGAGGTCCCTTGTATTTGGTAGGCTTAGGCCAATTGGTTGCCTTTGTTTTACCTTGTATATGGAGCTAAAAGACTGATAGGCTTAAAGAGAATAAACATATCAGTTCTTGTATTAGGTCACCTGAAGATGAGCAATAGCTTGGCAGCAGCACATGCTGGGTGGGGAAACAGGGCACTCTAATTTGACAGTAATAGAGTATGAGATGTAGAAGATGAATGGGTGGGGAAGGCTGAAAAATGACATAACTGGAGGAGAATTTGAAGTTCATTAGCTTAGAGAGTCATCCTCAACCTTCAAGAAGTATTTGCTCTTTCTCATGTTTACACTTGGAAAAAGTGGCACATGAGGATATAAAGAAATACACCGTTAAAGTGCTAGCTGAAGGGTTTGAAGTAACTTGACCTTGTTGAGGCTGCTTATGGAATATGATTTAAGCCACTATGCTTGAGCACTGCTGCCAGTGGTCACACAGCATGACTACTGCCACAGGGTTTGTTAACTCCAGAGTTCACCTTGTCTGCTTGAACTACTGCAGCTAGATCTGCAGGAGTGCATCCTACGTGTTCTTTATATATTATGAGATGGCTTAAGATATTTTTGATTTTGCTTCCATGTCTTTGTCTGTTTGGTGACTTCTGCCTTGGTATGTCTTTTCTTCTCCTCTTGTTGCCTACTGGTTTCACTAGGGCTGACTTGCAAAGCCTGAAAGAGTTAAGTTGAACAACCTCTTTCCAAAGTGTTTTTATGGCCTTGTTAGTTTTCTTCTGTTTTTTCTAGTCCTCATTTATCTTTTGTAATGCTTCTGAAGTAGTGTCCAGACAATGATGAGGAGCTTTTTCTTTCATTTTAACTTTGCTTCTCAAATTTGACATTGTGTTTTTCTACTTTTTCTGCTTGTTGCTATTACTGGAGTAGTCATCGGTGTTGGTTGAAAATGCTTATGCAGATCCCCTTGGCATACTTAATTTTTGCTTTGTCAGGAAACTCTACTCACGTTATTTTAAGAACAAGAATTGAGATAAAGGCTATTTGTCCCTATTAGTAGGAACTAAAATAAGAATAATGTTCTTGAGAGAACAGTAGCTTAAAAATCTGTCAGAAGAGCAGGAATCCCAGAGGAAACCATCAGACCTTACTGATTCTAATAAGAATTGAGTTTTAATTTCTCAGTGTGATAGTCAAAAGACCACAGCCTCTGTGCTTAGAATTTTTACAAACTTACAAGCTGTACAAAATTCATTTGGGTCTTGTATAGCAGTGGTTGAATTGGACAAATATTTGCTAATTACCATGACATATATGTTGCTGTCTTCCTCTGCTAAGTCTCATTCGATCTTCCATCTTCCCCTCTGCTTGGCATCTTCTCACTTGGTGCAATTCATGGGAATGTTTGCTGTTTCTCCTCTGCTGGTGTGCCACAAGTGATCTTTTACTGTGTATGGCTTCTCTTGTGGACTCATTTTCTCTGCTGTATCTGCAGAGTTGCTATGTTTGTTGAAATTGCCTAAACTTTCTTCCCTCTGGATTTCTTGAAGCTTCACCTCCAATGGCAGATTTCCTTGTCCATGTGAGATTTATTTTTATTTCTTGAGCAATACTGAAAATTTTGCACTTAGTAAACAACACGTGGAAGACACTTGGCCTTACAGTAATCTGTTCAGTGGATGTACAAATTATTTTGGATAAGTTTTCTACAATAGATGCTTTTTTAATGAGCTACATTTTTAATTATATGAAAGGTGCATAGATGTACAAAAGTGCTGACTGATTCAATATGGTGCATTTGAAAAAGCATAAAACATATGTATTTCAAAACTGAGGGTTCCTGAGCAATGCCTGTATCACTTCATTTTCAGGATGGTGACATACATGAAACATTCAGTTGCTGTGGGGGAAATTTCCTACCATTAATTGAATTCCTGCTTTTTAACAGCTTATTTTGATGCAATAGCCATTTAATTATTTGCAGATAAAGTAGTATGTATTTTTTTTTTTCAAAGTACATGTTCTTACTTAGACCATGTCCTGCCCTGCATCAGTACTTCTCAAGGTGGTCAGGAGGGGAAGAGGCAGAGCAGGGAACAGAGCCAGGAGGGCAGCTGGAGTGAAATGGCTCAAGCAGCAGTTAACACACAGGAAGAAGGTGAGATGGTTTAGAGGAAGCTGTACACGTCTTTGGCTAATCCTGTCCCTACCACACCTCTTCTTCTGCTCCTTAAAATTTGTTCTTCCAGGAGCATGGATGTTCTAGGCAAAGGTATTTTCAGAAATGATATGGAGTATTGCAGTTGTGCTTTACTGATTGGGAATTGCCATGTTTAATGTAGAGGAAGTAAGATTTCTCTTCTCCTCTGCTTAAAGCATGAAGGGACTGTTGTCTTTTCTTATTGAATAGTAAACACAAAGGCAGAGAGGGCATTTCCTGTGTGAATGTTAAATACAGGTGAGTACAAATACAAAAGAGTGGTTCATCTGGAAATACTACAGAAATCAATTTCTGGCTGCCCAGTATTGAAAACATGCTGATACATGCAAATACACAAGAAAATGAGTATGCCATGAGAATAATTTCATCAGCTGTTGTGCTCAAGTTGTCCCAAGCAGGGACAGGTAGCTTTAAAAGAAAATTTTATCTAGTAATTCTCTGATGTGGAATGATTACTCCTTGTTTTTCATGCATACATCTACAAAAGGTAATGCCAATTAACAATTTGGGGTTAAGATTTTCAAAGCAAGTTGGATTTGAAGGTACTTCTGTGTTGTGCTATATTCCAGTCTATTTCTTCTTTTCCAGTTTGGCAGAAGACCGTGCTTCACAAAGTTGTTTTGCTGATGTTATTTTACGTATGAAAAAGCTGCAGTGTGACATAAATAAACTAGAATGTGTTAGAGCAGAGTTTTATAATGAATTGGAAAAGTAAATAATAAAAGTGGTATCAGTTGAACACTCAGTTAAACAATGCAGCTGTAACTGCATTGTAATTAGCTCAAATAAAAATAAATTTCTATTATATCTGGAATTAATTTGAAATACTGTGTCACCTGCAGTAGAGTGCTGCATGCTGCCTGAGCTTTGACTTGGAGAAATTTCAGTTGAGCAGTAAACTAGGGTTGCAAAAGTAATTTGTCTGACACTAAGGTACCACTATATATTGATGTTTTCCTCTGTCTGGTCTTTCGTGTATGTTTATAGGACCTTTCCCAGAGCATTCTCCTGTGCTTGCTGTAATCAGCAGAATTTTGAGCAGCTCTTAAACACAAAAGTGCAAGGTGGTTTTAATATTAAAAAACCTATGTGTTTTACAATGATAATTTACTGCTATACCTATGCTAGTTAGTTTATTTTCCTTGGACTTAGCCATTTTAGTGAGTTCCTCTTGATTGTTTAATGAAGTCTAATTTTTCATTTGCTTTAATTAGTTAATTGAGCAATCAGTACAGTGCCTTGGTATAGCAGACTGTTCATAGGATAGTAAGTAGGATCAGATCATGCAAATGCCTGCCTTTGGGTTCTGGCAACAGGTTTAAAATTGCATTAGTATATTTTGCCTTTGTAGAATTCTTTTACCAGATGGTAGCATTTGATTTCCTTTTGAATAGTCCATAACACCCAAATGTAGTTGTACATTCTTTTAAAATCAATACTACTTAGGTAAACACAAGTGGGAGGATAGTGTATCAACTTTCAACTGAGAAATTCGTAGTTGTTTTCTATACTCAACGTGTAATGTAGAATTTTTTTTTTGAGAAAAAGATTGTCATTAAACATTCTCCAAAAGGGGGAATGATAGTGCACAAAAAAAGTTACAGAAATGTTGATGGGTGTTTTTCTTGGAATCTGGGCAGTGATTTGTCTTGCTAGTTGTTTGAACACTAGTTCTAGTGTTTAGCCAGGGCTGAATGTGTTAAATACTCTTACTGATAATTAAGGCAAGGTCTATTATTGCGTACCAATTATGAAGAAATAAAATCTGACATTTGAAGGAATAGCTATTAAGTTTACCAGCTTCAGGCAAAGGCTTATTTTATTACTATCCCTCTCATGCTCAGCAGAGAGAAAAACTCCAGTACTAGGTTCCTGAGGCCTTTCAATGTAGAAAAAGAACAGCTGGCTTCCCACTTCTAAGCATAACCTTTGCAAATTCTCTTCTTCATTTTGGAGATGTCTTAATTGTGGAGACCAAAATGATGCAGTGTGGTGCACTGCATGTAGACTGGATTTAGATGGATGCATATTGGGGAAAAAAGTTTGTTCCCACTGATAGTTTCTGTTCACTGTGAAATGCTGTTCTGTAAACTGGCTGTTCAAGAGCTTGTTCAGGAATAGGCTTCATGCATGTCTCTCAAGGCAATGGCACAATACATCAGATGGGGATGTAAATAATAGGGCAGGTAATACCTGGTAGGTCTTGATATCCAATTTCAGTGTGCTGACAGAGATGGAGTGGTGCTAAACCCAAAATGTTACAACCATACCAGGTTTTATGTCACTCCTCAGCCAGAAGACTGTATTTATTAAAATTAAGTGTCCCATTAATAAGTGACTCACTTGTATTTAGATTGCTTTCATCCTCTGGCGTCTCAGATGCTTGTAAAGCCTCAGGTACTTTTCTTAAACTTGCATTTCCTGCTGGTGGCCGAATTCAATCACTGCTCTGTCCTTCAAGAGGATTTTTTTCAGCTTATGACATTCGCCTGTCATAATTTATTAATAAAGTATGAAATTGCCTTAAGAATATGTAAAAGTGCAAAAGCCCTGTCAGTGAACAAAGCAGAAGCATCTGGATGTGAACTGGGGGTATTGGATTCTAACTTTTGCTGAAATTTTGGCAGTAATTTTAGGGTTTGTTTCTCATGCAACATGGTTATGTCCGGAGCCCTGACCATGCTCCTTGGAGTGTAAAAGGCAGCCTTGTTTTTAGTGGTTGTGTGACATATCCTTTAACTACTATTTTGAACTAGCATTTTAAAAGCAAATGATAGGTTTGTGAAAAAATGAAGGCTTGGTTATATCCAGAAATAAACTCAGCTGTTTAGCAGCTATGCCCATGATGGCTGTGGGATCTAGAGGTCAGGTCTAGCTGGAAAAAAATTCCTTTTTCAGCATCATAAAATAAAGAAAAAATGGCCAACAACCAGTTGTGAGTGAATACAGATGTTGTTTACAGGATTTATTGTATAGTGATGGCAACACATGATGAAGATGCTGTTTTGTAGAGTTCACGGGCTGTGGTGAAAGGCTGGAAGTAAATAGAAGTAAATGTGATAGTGGAGGTTTTAGAACATAACTTTCTGTGCGTAGTTAAAAGAAGTTACTATGTTCTGTTCATGGGAGAAAAGTAAATCACAAGTTTTCCTGTAATTTCACATTAAAGTTGCCAAGGAATAAGACAACTTGCTGTTAACTAAGACCAGCAGCATTCTCAAAGAGATCACAGCCAGCCTTTTCCTTCCCTCCAAACTTTTCTAACCTGTCCTTGGAGGCAGTAAAAAGCAGGTCATATACAGCGTGTGCTGACAAATCCTCTGAGGGGCAAGAATTCTTTGCTTTTCTGCTCATAGTTGTATAGCATTCTGGTGGGCCAGTCACTCTTTTTCCTTGCTGCTGCTTATGACAAAGGGATCTGTAGCCTTCATTGTTTGTGAGAAATTTTGGATCTTCTTTTTCCTTCAGATATGGGAAAAGAAAAATGTGGGACGCTTTGCCAAGCTTTCCCTAGATTTCTGGAGTTTGTTGCCAGTTTGTTCTTTGCTGTTTGGCAGGCTTATTTCTTACATGCTGAGAGAGGCAAGTTGCACCTTGGTGGTATGAGATTACTTTTTACAAATTTTGGAATCACTAAAACGTGTCAGTTCAGTATGTGAATGAATTTTGGAGGAGAGTAACGAACAGCTAGGAAAAGTGAGCCTTTTAAGCTGAGTGGACTCTTCTTATTAGGGTAAGGACTATAAAGTAGGTTTAAAAGAAACCAAAACCAAACCAACAAAAGAAAAAAAACATGAAAAAAGGGACCAATTCAACATATTTAAAATGGCACCATTAGCCATTCAGAGTGTGCCAACCTTGGCAACTTTCCTGGTTAGCTCAATGAGTATTGCGGTATTGCGTGCAATCAAATAGTCCCTTTTAATTGGGAGTTTATTTAGCTGTATAACTTGAAGAGCATAAGATTTGAATATCTTGGCCTTTGCATCTTTTTCACTTGCAGATCAAAATTATTTCAAAACAATTTTCATGTGATTTTTTTAATAGAAAATAAAGTTCCTTAACAGGAAGATCTGTAATGTTACAGTATCAGCAGGGTCAGCCTTTAAAATACAGGATGATAAATGGAGACTAAATGTATTTGTTGGTTATTTGAAAGCCATATGCTCAGCCACACGAAAAGAGTGAACACATTCATTTGTCTCAAATGGCAAGAGATTGGATTTCTGCTCACATGCCTTAACATGCGCTGTTGCAAAAATACAGATATTTGTACACCAGATGAAGAAGATACGAGTATCCATTAGTCATATGCCCCACTGCATGCATGTACATATGTGTGTGTCTTTACATGTGTATCCATACATGTATATATGCACACTCCTAGTATAGTCTTGGCTTTGAATCTGTCTTGCACTTCTAATTTGATCATGAGATAGACTCCCTTCTTGTTTCATAAGTTAGGGAAGATGGATAAAGAGCTTAGAGAACAGTGTGTGGATCCCATGAAAAATTGTTCTGGTCTTCAATCTTCCCTGCATTGCAAGTTGGAGAAAGGCTGGTTCCAGTCTGCAGCAGCTGTCTCCTTTCATACTGAATAACAGAAATAAGCATAATAAACTAAAAGTCTGTGTAGTAGATCCTGATGGTTTATTCAACTTGTATACAAAGTGTTTTGATTAATTTTAGTTTTATTTTTTCTTACAGGAAATACTGGCTAGATCCCACAATGGAAGACGGGAAGCCCGTTTGGGCTCCACACCCAACTGATGGGTTTCAGATGGGGATGATTGTGGACATTGGCCCTGACAACTTAACTATTGAGCCTTTGAACCAGAAAGGCAAGGTAAGTGTCTCACAAACAAAGGAAAAGAGAGAAAACATACAAGAAACCGACTTACCTGTAGGCCAGGTCTTTAACAGTACCTTCAACTGCACACAGCCTGAAGGAGTGGAAAATCAGTTTTCTGTTCTAAGTTTGGCTAAGGATCTTTGTTCAGCTTTAGCTTGTATTGCAATGGGCCCCTCACACTGACTAGAAGTGCTTACTTCATCAGTTATCTGCATGTGCATTACTATGTAGTCATGAAAGAGAGGAGGTTTGAATCTCTGTAGCCATTTGATTCAGTACTGTATGCTTTCTTTTTCTCAATTAGACACTGATTAAGAGCCTGCTGTTGAGATTAGCTTCTCTCTTTTTCCTTACATGCATAGGAAGGGTCCTACAGGGATGTGCTGGGCCCTGGATAAGATTAGACCATTAGACTGATGAAGACTGAGAGATGAATCCTCTTAACTCAAGTACCTTGAGAAGTAATATGATGTCAAACAAAGGTCCTATGGAATTGCTACATCAAATTAAAGTCAAAATAAATGTAACTTTTAAAATTAAGACTACCAATTCATCTTAATTAGTGTGCTCCAATGGCTTGATTTATCATGACGTCTTTCAGACTCAGTATGCTGTAACTAAATGTCAGTTTTTACAGGAAGCACCTTGCAGCTATCAATTACCCTAATTCAAATGGTCAGATTCCTGGGTTGTACTAGCTAGAATAAGATTAGTACTGCCTTAAAAGTTGTGATTTCAGTCTTTTTGAATATATTTTTGTGCCCTTTCTAATAGTTTTGTTTTTTCTTTATATTCAAGGATGTAAAAATTACAACAATGTGTTTTGTAACTTTTTTTTTATGTCAGCAGTAGGAGAGAATGCCTTGTCACAGGTCAAAAGGTTATGCAGCAGTCCTTCCTTTTGGGGGAATGTTTATAGGCTTTCTTTTTTGTGCATCTTGGAGAGGAAGTTGATTTTGCCTTCCTTAGAAATACAAAGCAAATGTAACATCCGAGTTTTGAGTGAGAGAGATAAAGTCTGTAGGTTTAGTAGTAGTAGTATTAATTTGTTAGTTTGAGGAGGAGCAAGATTATTCAAACAAGGATATTAAATATTCCAAATCTATGGCTAATATTAAAATGACTTTAATAAATTTCACTCCTACTGCTATTTCTGTTCATATTTCCCAATGGTTCTGAGGTCATAAAGAGCAAAAGCCTTTATACTGAAACAGAAACATTAGTAAGGATAAGGATATTTCTGAGTCATTATTTATTTCTAACATGTGCTCCTTTCAGGGACCATATATAATTAAAAAAACCCAACAAAACAACAAAGAAATGATCCTAAAATACGAATAGTTTGTTTCATGGTTTTCTCAACAACAACAACAAAAAAATCTCTTTTGTCTAGGGAGTTTGTTATTCTGCTGTTGGCTGTTTTGAACTAAGTAGATCAATTAAGAGCCTAATGTTCATTCATCTAAGGGAACAAACACTTCTTAGTCTAAATGTTGTAAAGATTATGGTTCTATATTTTTAACTATCAAACTTAATTAATTAACCTTATATTAATAAAGATGGAGTAAAAGGTTTTCTTGGTTACCTTCTCAGTCTTTTCAAGGTGTCATTGATTTTGTTTTAGAGAAACATTTCTCATTGTTTTTTGACTTTTTAAGATTACTCTGTCCTTGTGCACTTAGACCATTCATTTGAAGTAGTCAGCATTAATACTCATTATCACTTTGTTTTCTTAAAATGGTAGTTCAGAAGTGCTCTTCAGAAAGAATGTGTGATAGCAGCTCCAGAGTTGCCCATGATAATTACAGGGAGGAGAGGAGTAACCTGATCTTGTAAACATATCCGGGCAGTGTAACTTATTATTATTTTTTAATCTGGGTCATTACCATGTCATATGTATTCTCTGTAGGCACTGGTAGCTTACCAGAGGTCACAGTCTGAAAAGGAAATGTGTATGCATGTGTTTGATTATTGCCTTTTATGACACTCTTGTCAATAACTGCAGAATGTGCTGCAAGGCAGCAGTTTCACCATGTCTTAAATCCCTCCCTCCCTCCCTCCCATCCCCACCCGTAGCCAGCTCTGGCACTGCAGAGTGGCACTGTCCCAGCTCTGCCTGCGTGACACCCCAAACCAGGTCAGAGAACAGATCTGACTTGAAGAAGTGGAAAGTTTTCAGGATGGCAGCAAGCAGTGCAAGGGGGGCAGAGGAGCTGAGGCCATTGTGGTGGCAGGTTGCTTCACATTATGAAACCAAGTTACCCAGCCCAGACTCTGTGAAGGTCCAACACACCAATTCACTTAAGCCCCAGCAGTGGCAGTTTTGGGTACCACAGCCTATCCCCAACTGTTTACTGTTGTGTGCAGAGGCTGTGTGTCTAAGAGAGGTGGGGATCTGAGTCAGCCAGCCTGCCCTGCACAAAGAACATACTGCAAGCCACAGGAGCGTTTTACTGGAACAGAGGATGCATGTGTTACGTGATGGGAACCTCTTCCCAAAAAGTAGATCATTGGCTTGCAAGGCTTATAAATGCCAGGACTGGAAAAAAAGCCAGAGAAACTGGAGAGTGCTTTGCTAACAAGCATGGTTCCATCTAGAGCTGGAGTCCTGCCCTGAGAATGGGCTCCAAACTGGATGGGTGGTACCAGAGCTGGCAGTCCTGGCCCATGGCCCGTCAGCAGTCACATGCTGGTGGTACAAGGAGGAGGCAGGCAGAGAAGGAACTAGCTGTCAAACTCAACTAGTACTGATTGCACCTTCATTTCTCCTTATAGTGCTCTTTTCTGAATGTACTGGGATTCGTAATCTTGGATCCTGTTGCACATATATTTTTGTTCTTTGAGGCTAAAATAAGGGGAAGGCAGATGACAATGAAATTGCCAAATAGGGAGTTTACTCTTTTCCTGGAGGTTGAAAATGTAAATAAAGTGATTAGGAAGAGATACACTTGCACCCTGAAATGCCATTCTGGGCACCATGGGGCACTGAGGAGTAGGGAGCAGGCACTTCTTAGAGCATCAGCAGTCATGAGTTTCTGGCAGTCACTGGGAAGGTGTGAGGTACTGCAGGCACTTGCTGACACCCCTCCTGCCATCGACTGAGAGACACCTTATGGCTCTGTGCCACTTCTGAAGGGTTATGGAAGGTTTTATGGGCCACCTGCTCTGGTATGCTGTGAATAACCAGAAAGGTATTTTTCCCAGCAAAGTATAAATGAATAAGTGTACTTTGAAGGTAAGATCAGAATGTTCAAAGTTCAGTGCTTCAAGCTAAGGTGGTTTATTTTGTTAGGGTTTTTTTTTTTTTTTTAAACAGTGAGCGCAACGTGCTTGCTCAAGTGAGACATGCTCTTGTCTGTCTTACACACAGTTTGTACTGCTGTAGGTTGGTTTGTGAAATACAGCTGACAGTAGGGATGTCTCCTGTCTGTATCTGGAAGGTATAAAGGAAGGCATGGTTACACATATTGGATTACATGGTAGAAAGAAGATCCTGCTTGAATGGAAAGATATCTTTTTTCACTCATCTAGTTTCTGGGAGAATAGTTAAGATTGCCATTGGATTTCAAGGGTTGCTTCATTACAAAGATGACAAAAAAACCCCTTCAGAATGCCCTAAACATTGTTTGGCTTCCAAAGACCACTTTATTGTCTCATAATATTAATACACTCTCCACTTTCTTAGAATAAGCTTGTCCTAAACTATGACTAATGCAAAAGCCTTCCCTCAAGTATCTGAAGGGTTTTTTTCTTAAAATAATTGTTTAAAAAAATTAAAAATGGGACAATATAGTAAAGAATTTCTTTGGATATTGTCTTATTGATAAATCTAGGATACCTTGCTCATTTTCTGTCTAAAATACTGGATTTTGGTACTTGGAGCTCTGCACATCTAGCTATCATACTCGTATGTAAGGTATGCAAGAAGTACCTTATTTTACATAAAGCAGTGTTCCAATTGTGACATACAGCAGTGAATTTATTTTTGTTGTTGACACAATTGAAACTATACCTATGTTCTTATCTAAAGAAATCCAACAGAAAAACATGAGCTTTCAGATAGGAGATGATACAGCATGAATTCTTTGAATTCTTCCCCCCCTCCCCCCTTTAAATTTATCTTGAATCAGAAGGTTGAGTGGTGAGGACATTGAAAAAGCCCTTTTTCCTCTTCTGGTATAGTTCTAGCATGACTGACTTTAGCTCATGTTAAAGTATCAGAAGTTTATGAAGAATCTCACAGAATAGTTGGGAATCATGTTCCTTCTATCCTGCCTTTGTTAGTGGTTAGTGGGTTTACACATCAGCAGACAAGAACAAGAAGTGAAGTTACATTTTTGTGAAGCTGGTCATATTATTTTTAAACTTTCCCACTGTTTCATGCACAGGGAACTGATCAGTTCGGAACTGTTGTATTCAAATACATCTTTACCAAACAAGATTTACCTTTACTGTTGACAAACTTGTAGAGAAAATTATGATGATAATTTGTAGTTAATGTAATACTGTGAGAGGGAGGAAAGGGTGTGGTGAATCTCTGCCCTGCTAAAACTCTGAATAGCAGCAGGCCTCTTTCTGAGGTTGGTAAAGACGTTGAAGGCTTCCATGGCCCTCACAAACTTTGATAAAGGATATTTTGGAGGAAGTTGGTGTGATGGATGTTCAGATGTTCCAATGTCATTGAGCAGCTTTGTTTCCCTTAGGAAAACATCTTGTACGTATTTTTCTGCATTAGATCCTGATAAGGGGATGACAAAATATATTTTATTATGGCTACAAATTGCATACTTTATGATAACTTGGTAGGGAAGGGATATTGTAGATTTAATATTTTCCATCTGGCAGCAATTAGTTCTGCTCTGAGACATTTTTAACCCTTCCCACTTCAAAGAGAGTTGGAATTTGTGGCTGTTAATGATGGTGTAAGCCTCAGGACCTCTCATGCTGTTGTGCTTAAGCAAATATGAAACAAGTTACTGTCTTTCTCCTAAATTTCCCTGTGAAATCTTTATCATGGGACTACCTTGCTGAGTACAGTGTTAAACAAGCAAACATGTTTGTTTATTAAGTTCATTCTTTAGATCCAGTTGGTTGCCTTTTCAAATATTAGACTAGACTTTTTGTCTCCATTTCCATGGGGAAAAGGAGCCTGTGCCTGCAGTGGCATGGTGGCTGTCATGTTTAATTGGTACAACAGGGGTTTTGTTCATTCATCACTAGCTCAAACGAGCTGTTACTACAGTAAACAAAAAAATATAATTAAAAATCTTCTTTGTACAATAGGTATTTTTGTGCAGATGCTGTAATGCATGTGTGCTTGGGTGTTTTTCCTTCCTTTTTTCAGCAATATAAATTATGACTTCTGGAGATGAAAAAAGAAACAAAGTTGCTTTTGTTATGAATTTTTCCAGTTGGATGTGAACACTTGATAAATGATCGTTTTGTATAACTGGAATACAAGGGTTGAAGGAAGGTCTTGTTTTACTTTGGTATTGATATATTGAAGAAAAAAACCCCAATAAACAACAACCCAAGCTACAGCCTTTGGTGATACAGAGGATGTTATGTGTTGAACATTAATATTTTAAGTAGGAATATTTTAAAACAGCATATCATAATGACAGCACAGTCCTTTGACTGAACGAATTATTTGCATTTTATTCCTTCTTCTTTGCAAAACAGAGGAAATTGTGTGTCATTTATAATGCTGTTATCTCTGCAGTACTCTTTTCAGTCTTATTTTTTGTATTGCACAGTATGACATGCAATTTTTGACCTGAGAATCAAATATTATTGCACTAAAACATATATTACAGTGAATTCATTTTTATAATGTAGTGTAGTTGTATAAATACTGCAGCTTTTTGTCCACATCTAGTAACTCAGTAAAATTTCCAATTCTGCAGTATAAACCTGATGACTTCATTTGAAATCAAGTACAATTACAGTGCATGCACTTGTATGATTGCATGAGATGTCTTTGAACTATGTTTCTATTTTATGGAATTCTGACAATGCTTCTTATCTAACAGACTTTCCAGGCTGCTATCAATCAAGTGTTTCCTGCAGAGGAGGATAGCAAAAAGGATGTGGAAGATAATTGTAAGTTATGAATTAAAAAATAAATGATACATTTGAAAAAAAACCTACAATGAAATGAATATTGTTTCCTTACAAGCTTCCTGTTTCTTCCTTGTCATCTTTGTTCGAATTTATGTATGACCTTTGCTAGTCCTTTAAACCTCTTAAAGGAAGCCCATTTTAAATATAATTTATTGTGGGTTTTAGTTTTCATTTGAACACTTTAGAAGAATGGATAGTTACATAATTCCCATATAGAACTGTTGCTTGACTTCATAAATACTCGATTCAGCATTATGAGTGTACCTGTACTTTTTATAGTGTGGCAAAAGACTCAGGGTCATTATCAGCACCTGTATTTATATAGCATTTTCCTGCATTTAAGGAATTTCTATTTTACTATTCCTGTGGAAGTAGAGGTAATGGAAAATAAATTTTAAGATTACCTTCACAAAACTAGGGATGGGAATCTGGACCTATCAGGAGCACTGAAAATGGATAGACTTGATTTGGATACAGGAGTGCTGGTGGGGAAGGAGTTTTGAAGTGAGCTTGTGTAATAAACATCACTGTTGATCTGCAGGGCTTTTGTTAAATATTTTATAGTTAGATGGATGGAAACAGTTGTCAAATCTGGGGAGAGAGGAGAGAATACTGAGAAAGCTGAGTGAGTGCTGTGATCAGCTTTTAGACAACTGTTAAATATTTTGCTTTTGCTGCATTCTATGAGCAAATCACAGAGCCTCTCCTGTCTTGAATACTGATGAAGGCAAGTCTTTTAAACCTTTCCTTTAGTGTTTACTGCTTGGTGAAAATATTGAAGACTTTGTAAATAGTGGGCAAAAATATCTTCTATTGTTCTTCGTTTAAAATAGAGGCTAGGGGTCTGGTCTAGGTAACCTCAGTTCCTGTTCTGGAATAGTGTTTAGTATGTATATCCAATGACAGGAAATGCAGCTGTTGCAGCTTCTCCATAAGAAACAGAAAGATGGGATCTGACTTAGATGGTGTCCTTAGAACCAGGCTGGTAGCCTTGCTTGCAGCTGTTTATATTATTGCAAAAAGGATGTGATTTCAAACTTTTCAAAACTGTTACCAGTGTTCTCTGTACCTGGTGATTGTTAGGGAAATGCACTTAATCTGTGAATCTGTCCCAATGATTTTACTGAGATGTCCTGACACCTCTGTGTCCTAGTCAGGAAATTGAAATCTGGAATGAGATTATGGAAATAATTTAAGATTCCAACTGAATACTATTCAGCTAAGTTAGTCAGAGAAGATATCTTCTTTGGTTTCCTGAGAAGATAAAACTTAAAAATACTTCGTTCAATAATCCTTTCTGTATCAAACATTATTTTAACTTTCCTAACATGTTCTAACTTGCTGCTTACAAGTTGTGGTTCATTTGCAGGATGTGTGAATCCCAAATTCAATTTCCTTCTCTGCTAGAAAGTATTTGTGTTGGGTATCATTGATTTTTAAGAAAAAAACTGAGTGCTTATAATACTGTTCTAAAATATCCTGAAAGGTGGATATAAGGACAGGGTATTGGCTAAGACTGTTAAAAAGCCCCTAGTTCTACACATGCAGAGCCTGGCAATTACTTCATAAAATAATTTTCAACAGAAACCCTGCTCTGTGATATGTGCAAGAGAGCCACTGAGTAAATTTGGCATTGACAGTTCCTAGTTTTTAGTGCCTCACTTGACTTATGTCAACTTTGTGTGCGTGTAAGTAAATATATGGAACTAAATGCATGTATATACACTGGTTATATTCAGACATGAGCTATATGAATATTCAGAATTCTCTTGCCAGTGACTTCCTTTGCCTTTGGATATGGATGCTTCTTCTAAAGGATTTATTCTAAAGAAGATACATTTTGAATTTGCTGACATAAGCCTTAGTTTGCATGTCTTGAGGTGGTGGCATTCCCTTGGGGAGCAAGCTCCCATTGCACACTGAGTCTGCAGGTATAGCTGCTGCTTTAATTGCAGCGAGAGCACTGGGAACACAATGAAATCTGGGATCCTTTGCTTTAGATAAACAGCCTAATAAAAAGTTGATGATTAACTGCTTCCTTTAAAATACTGCAAACTCTTGAGAGGTTCCTACAAAGATATGGTCAAGGATGTTGATAGACAATTATATGTAATAGTTTCTCATTTCAATACTGAGGATCCAAATGACTTCAAGTTTGCTAAAGTTTTACCATGCTGTCCTCTCACAGGCATATACAGGGGCAGAAGGAGACTTCAACTTCCATTAGAGCAAGCAGGAGTCTCTGTTTCTGGCCCATTTCCTTTTAATGTCTCTTTCTCTTGGGATGACCCCAATAAAAGAGGTGAAGGCAGACCTGCAATTTGTGGTCCCAGTGCCATTTTCTCAGCCATGTGAACCGAGAATGCCTGGGGAGGGGAGGACGAGTACAGTGCCAGGTGTCTGTGCTTGGCTGCTGCAGCTACCAGTGACTGTGGGGTTGTGGGAGAATGTGTGTCTGCTGTGGTGGCAGAGGAGGAATTGTGGTGATGGCGGCCAACCTGCTGGCCTTTCATGAAGGAATTGTGCACAGCCACGATTTCAAGGCCAAAGGGAGAGTTTACCTAGGGTAAAGCTAAAGTGTGCCTTGTGTGCCTCTGCCTACACAGGAATATGAGTGGAAGGGATTTTGTGGAGGAAGGTGGTTTCTTCTGAAAATACTGGAAGCTACGAGGTCCTTTGAAAACTGTGAATTATTCCAGATATTTGAAACAAAGCTGTATTTAGTCATGTAATGGAGGGAAGGGCTGTTACTCAGCAGAGCTATGCAAGCCAAAGGGAGTCAATTGGCTAGTGAACTCGACTTTGCTTCAGGCCAGTCTAGTGCAGGTAAGTAGGGGATGGAGCCACAGCCACTCCTCAGTCTGCCACAGGAGGAAGGGTAAAAGATGGGAAACAAAAACACAGATGTTTTTGAGAAGCTCCCATTTTCCTTTGCCAGTATATTTTGGATCAGCAGGAAGAGTGTTGAAAGAGATGTTAAAGCTACTTACTCAGCTGCAGGTATCCTTGTGGGGAAAGGTGGCTGGGCAGGTTGACTTTAGGTCATACAAACTAGCAGCCCTTTTTTGTACATTTGTGTAAATAGGTTAGAATACTTTTTTGCTGCTGCAGCCCTTGAGAAAAGGTGTCAGTTCAACATTAAAACAACTTTGTTGGTCATTATAGATGAGAGGTGTGTACGTGACCCTTGTGTGAGACGCAAGGTAGTAGTTACTATTACAGAATTACAGAACCAATTAGGTTGGAAAAGACCTCTGAGATCACTGAGTCCAACCTCTGACCTAACACCACCGTGTCAACTAGACTGTGGCACTAAGTGCCATGTCCAGTCTTTCCTTAAAAAGAAAAGATGTTAATGGTACAGTGCTTCCTCCACCCACAGCAGCTGGATGCATACAAGTTTTTATACTGTATTACTGGAAGTCTCTCGGTTGTCACTACACTAAATAGTGTCATACATTTGATTTTAAGCAGTAAGATAAAAAGGATTGAGCATATTTGAAAATGGAAGCTATGTAATGAGTACTGCCCTCATTTGGTTTAGGGATAATATTTTTAACAGTATTTTAACAGAGGGTACTGGAAATTACCTCTGTAGTTAAGGCTGCTGACACTTTCCAGTGCTTTATAGCTGAGAACAAGGACCAGCTTTGCCAGAATATGAACTCGTACAGTCTGAAGCTTTCTGTGGGTGCCACCACCCTGTAACATTTCAGCAGTTTCAGAATCACAGAATGTTCTGATCTGTGGGAAAGGACCCACAATGATCATTGAGTCCAGCTCTTAAATTAATAATAGCCCATACAGGGATGACACCCACAACATTGGTCTTAGTTGACCCATGCTCTAACCAACTGAGCTAATCTCAGGTCAGGTGTTTTACATTAAAGAACAAAAGATAAAAATTTAGCTAGGTTTTGGTGTGTCAGCATTTTTTTCCCCCCCAACAGTTTCTCTGAGGAGGCCTAATGCTCACAAAATTCAGAATTGAAGCCGGGAATGCTGGGTTAGTGCCTCGTGTTGTGATGCTGCTGTTGCTCTATCCAGATCCAGATTAGATGTTTTTATTCATCAACTCAAAAATCACCAGCTGTTACTCCAAATGTCAGTTAGGTGGCATTACCCTGGGGACACTGTGGCTGAGATTGGAGAGGGGAGCTGGAAGGAAGGAAACAGTCATTGGTAGTGATTTTGGTAGGCACCAGGTTCTGTGCTTAGAAGCTGGTGTGAAGGCAGATGCAATGTGTGTGACTTACAGGCTGGTTAAAGGAGCTTACATTGAGCAGAGCCTGTATTTGAGGCTCCTGCAGTCCAGCTCTTTGTTCAGCAGCTTTCTGTAAGTCCAATTGTACAGTTAAGAGCAGGTCTCTGGTTTTTAAAATGTGTATTGAGTCAGTATTCCTGCCTCAAGACAGCGTAAAGAAATGATAGGATTAAACTGTTAATAAAGAGAGGGGAGGAAAATTCTCCTTAATGCAAGATTAAGTTTTTTGTCTGCACCTAAAGACAGTCCTGAGCTCTCAATGGTATGTGATTGTTTTTTGCTTGTAGGTTCCCTGATGTATTTAAATGAAGCCACTCTCCTTCACAATATCAAAGTTCGGTACAGTAAAGACAGAATTTACGTAAGTATTGTGTGTCATGACAGCCAGTCTAATAGAGATGTCCTTTCAAAAATTCACTGTTTCCACTTCTGGTTTTTTTTCCTAGAATAGAATGGCTAACATGGAAAGTTCGGGGTTATAGGCCTTTTTTTTTTGTCTTTTTTTCCCTTACATTATACTTTCAGATCAGAATCCCATTTGATTTTTAACCAGCAGAGCAATAGGTTTTTCTCTACTTGACTGTTTGTGTGGAACCATAGCACAGCTTTGTATCACAAATGTTCCTACAGGTAACTTATTTCACTGCTAACAAAGATGGTTTTCTTTCTTCATTATTTTTGAACGAAGCAAACAGGTGCCGTCTTTGACACCTCCTAGCTCAGATGTCCATCTTAATCTTTTATATTGCTATCAAATTGCCTAATTGTACTTAATGAATTCTGACTAAATTACATTTTGTCCTTGCCATCTGCCCAGCCACTGACAGCTGTGAAACAGAAGATAAGAGTTTTCTTTCTTTCTTATTTTTTTTCACTAATAGAAAGCTGGCTAGGGATAATACAAAACAGTTCTACATATTTTTAAGTGTCTGTGTTAAAATAATCAACTTTTCTTTTTAGCATATATTATAAAATTAAATTAGATAAACCCTTTTATATAAATGTAAAAAGAAAGTATAATAGTTTTCTTCTGTTGCAGTTAATTTACATAGCTTTAAATTTTTTATGGCTCAAGATCAAGCACCAGCTTTAAAATAAATAGATAAAAATGGCCATTTGAATGCTGCTCTGGAAAAATAATCCTTGAAGAGATCCAACCAAACAATAAAACCTCCCAAGGAAGTAAAATTCTGAATATGAACTGTTCATGGAGTAGGATAGTATTTCTGTTCATAAAGACTTTCTTCAGTGTAAATAAATACTACTAATGTATTGTCCAGAATGTGTATTTTCTGAAGGAAAAAGAAACTTTTTTTTTTCAGTTTATAATTTAGCTACATTTCCCTTCTAAATAGTTTTGTGCCTTTTTAAAAATCCTGGTTAACAATATTTATCATGTTATTAAAAGGAAAATTAATATTAGTACTTGCCAACTCTTGAAGAAAAGTTTTCCTTCAGTGAAATAAGTGCTGAAAATAGAACTATCTGAGAAATGTCACATATTGTTTAATCCAGCATTCTATTAATGTATCACACAATAGTGTCCAAATTTCAGTTTTCGTGGGACATTCTCAGTAACAACAAAGCAAATAAGTTATTCAAGCTGAAAGTTTACCTCATTTTCTTCATTTGCAGGTCTTTTCCTGCAAATCTGATTTTTAATTTGATTCTGACCCCTCTTCTTCCCTGTGTGTAACCTAGCAGTTATAACCAAGCTATGAGAGTTTCTTTCAGAAACATTAAAAAAAACCCCTCTCTTCAGTCTTCCTTGTCCTATGGAAAGGTAAAAAGCAGCCTTTGTCTGAGATTCTTCTCAAATTCCTCCTCTGTGAGAGAATATTTGCATTCTGTATTTCTCTCCGTGGAAGCAGCTATAGCTAATTTTCTCTTGACTGAATGCTTTTATTGCCTGGCATGAATGCATTCCCAGGCAGGATCCTGTCAGTCCTTCCTGCTGAGTTGCTTCCATTAGATACTGAAAAGCTATCCTTCTCTCTGGAGGACAGTGTGTTATGCTATCCATGAGCTTTTGAGCAGGAGGTTTTGGCGTCCCGTCCTTGATCCAGTAATGCAGACAATAGGAAATAATTTAAAAGGAGATTGGGAGAAAGGTCAGATTCAGGACATACTCCACAGCTTGGTGGTTAGGAAATTTTCCCAGGATAATTTCACAGAAATGCTGAGAAGATAATGAAAGAAGCTCTAAAAATATATCCTGTCTTATGTGCATTAGCTGGAGAGAATCATAAATGCAATTGTTATATGGAGGCTATCATCTGCAATAGTAATAGACAATTGCTGTTAACCACTTGCTTGGATATTGCCTAGTAATTTGCTGTTCACTGTTTTCTTTACAGACCTATGTAGCCAACATTCTTATTGCAGTGAATCCATACTTTGATATACCTAAGTTTTATTCTTCAGAGACTATTAAAAAGTACCAGGGTAGATCGCTGGGAACATTGCCACCACATGTTTTTGCAATTGGTATGTATTGAGCCTGTATTTGTCCGTTAAGAAACGACCATTGAATACTTCAGAGTTATCTGTAAATTGCCACCTGTAGCAGTAATTAATTTATTTTGAACTACTATAAAATAAAACCGCTAATGGCTAAAGTTGCAGATCTTCTCATCTTTGAGATGCAGTTTGAAGAACTTGGAAATGAGCAACTTCAACAATTCTGTTAGGATTATTCTGCACTTCCAGTGTTTTAAATCTAAGCAGTTTAAGTATAATTTGCAGCAATACAAAAACCCCCAAATCTAAAAAAGAAATAAAGAAATTCAAGCTTTATAAGTGAAAAAGGTGTAATAATGATTGGCACTGTCTTTCAGTGTAGTAATTTTATTTGCCTTATATTATATTGTTAGAGCACATACACTGTTTCCTTTTATATGTTTGTGTTACAAACAGAAAGGAAATTGAAATGTTATTTATGGCTTAAATCTGATTTCAATCACTTTTGAAAATAAAAAATAATTGGAAACTATAATCAGAGTTTGTCAGGTTAAAAGCCTTCTCAATGTTTTGTATTTTATTTTGAAATAAAAAATATAATTAGCTGGGTTTTAGTACCAGTTGCATAACAGGAGAGGTTTTTTCCCAAGTTTCCTTAGATGTTACTTGTTGCAAAGTACAACTGAAAGTTTCCCTTTTGAAAATATATGACATTAACATTGATTACTATTTTGTAAGTACATTTAATTAAAAATATGTAGTTCTAGATGGTTGATTTTGTTTTTTTTTTTTTTTTTTTTTATTCTGGATAAGTTGAATAGGCCTTTGTTTTCAAGACTATGAGTTTTTACATGTCAGTGTTGGAAGAATTACAACTGTAATATAAATTAAAAGGAAACAGAATTTAATAAACTGTAATACATTCAATTGTAAAGATAGAGTTTCTGTTCCTGAAAATGTTACATTTTAATTTTTGCATTGTAGCTTAGCTTTATCCTTGCAATTCTGCTGAGTATTAATTTTTGTCATGTTAACCATATTCTTCTTTTTAAGCTGATAAAGCATTTCGTGACATGAAAGTGCTTAAGATGAGTCAATCCATCATAGTCTCTGGAGAATCAGGAGCTGGCAAGACAGAAAACACTAAATTTGTTTTGAGGTTTGTATGTTTGCACCAAAGTTAGTATGTGAATCTCTTGTGTTTATGCATTTGGTTGACATAGAGGCAGAGCAAACTAAGGTAATCAGTGGGTTTGAGATACAATTCAGTAAGATATGTATTAGCTTCTATGTGCACTTTATTACAAGAAATTGAGTTAAACTTAAATGCTGACATGATAACATGCAGAAACAGCTACATACTCACAGAAACTTTAACTCAGTTGTAGTGACATCATGTAGTTATTATGGTTTATGATGCAGTCATTTTGGTATTGCACATCTGGTATTGTGGTTGATAAAAAAACGCAACTAGGCATTTTAACTGTATCTTGCAAGATACTTGGTTTTGCCATAAATATGTATTTCTTTGTTCTCCCTTAGGTCTTTTTTTTAGTTTGCTTGAGTATCTTCTAAACTTTAATGTACTTTATCCTAGGTTACTGAATAAGACTGAATAGTGGGATTTTTTTATTTATTTATTGATGTTCGTGTACAACCAATACTAAATCAAGCATATTAAACTGCATGGAAGCCATATTGCTGATACATATCAGCCTTGCTTCCATATCTGCATTATCTTTTAATGGCTTTTTATCACTCTGGAACACTGTAATTGGAAAGAACTGCTCCTTTAAATACACCTATGTCAAAGGTGGCCTGATTATGCAGGGAAGCACAGTGCAAGCAATATAAATATGCTCCCTTGCCCCGCCTTGGACTTGTTTCCCTCTATAAATATTTAACTTCCTTTTCCCTAACATCATGTATTTTCTAGTATTTCTCTACAGTAGAGGTGTTATTTTCCACATCCCATGAAGAATTGTTACAAATGCCTGTCTGTCCTTCATACTGCTCTGTGCTGCCCCTGTGAAACCTTTCATAGATAGCTCTAAGAATTACTGCAAGGTGCTGGTAATGATTTTTTACAGGGGACATCCTGACTCCATCGCTGATAAGAGTAATAAAAAAAGACAGGAGTCACTGGAAGAACATCTCACAAAAGATGCTCTTAACAGAGATTATTCTTCCACTTCTCAGCTAAGGAAGAGTTCATTACACAACAGGCAAATTTCATTGCTGTTGCTTCTCCCTGCCACCCTCCACCATAGAGTCCATGTACAAAATATAACTGAGTTTTAAAAGCTGGAAGATTTTACCCTTGTGTGATTAGAAAATAAAAGGTACTAATGCAGTTCTTTTAGTGCTTCTGAAGGTTTTTGGAAGGCCCCATTTTCGAGAACTGTTTTTAACTTGTCCCAGATTCACCTGTGAATTTCCAGAAAGCATGCCCTGTGAGCAGGGAAAAAAAAGTTTAAAAAGGACTGGAACTTTGGAGCAAGTACATTGTGGTTTTATTTTCTAACTCTTTCTTCAATTGCTAAATTGAATCTTGCCTTAATATTATACACCTGTAATTTGTTATCCTCACCATCTCCATGCAGATTTTTATTTACATCGATAGTTATGAATACAGAAACTGTATGGATGGCAACAGTCTTAAATTCAGGAAATAGAAACCTTATGTGTTTAATAAAATTATTAATAAATACAGGTAATTCAGTAATAGCTTGATTATATTTCCATTAAACTGTAATTTTCATATGCATGCTGAAAAGAAATTTCTAGCAGGCCTGGGAGTATTGAAAAAAAATTGAAGTGTGCAAGAATATTTTTGTTTTAACAAAAAAGAAAAGTTAGAAGTTTAAAGTAAAGTTTATGTCAAAGTGCATAGGTATTTGAAACTTAAAATCAGAATGCTTTCCCTATAGTAATTAGTTAGTGTTTGTGCACAGCCATATTAAACCCTGATTAATTAAGGAAACCTGACATGAGAGGAGTGATACTGATATTTTTATCTTGCTTTACAGGTATTTGACAGAATCCTATGGCAGTGGCCAAGATATTGATGATAGAATTGTAGAAGGTATTGAAGTTTTTCATTTAACTAAAGGATCCAACATTTTTTTTCAGAAATGTGACTCAACAACAAGTGAATAAAAGCTAGCATAGAAACACTATCACACTTTCTAGAGCATAGTTGCATAATTTACAGGTCGTTGATCTTGATTCAAGGTTTTGATTTTTTTAAATTTGTGATTTACTTTAATTTTATTTATTATAGTATCATACAGTCGTTTACCTAGAAAATGTTTAGGTGTGTGTTTGAATTGAATTTCTATACATAATGTACTTGAGGTGGTAACCCAAATGGAATTTTAAACTGCATAAAATCTGCAAGGGGCAAGAATGTTTTTTCCATTACTATCTGTTAGTACCAGGAAAATACAATTCCTTCTCCTCAATATCAAGTTCTCAAAGTCAAATAAAGTAGGGCAGTTCTTTTAAATTATGATTCTAGATAATTTTTCTGTTATATGATTTTTTTGTCAGAAATCACATAATTCAGAACAGCACTTGGTATCTGTCTTTACATTAGACTCTCAAACATGGTAAAGAGAGACTGTGTTGATCCTTCTCACTGAGCCTCTTTAATGTTGCATGTACTTGGTAATTGAACAGTAAATAGCTTTTTGAGAAAATAGAAATATCTGAAAAACAAACCGTCAGCCAATCTAATAATTCCTCATACATCAGTTTTAGTCCTCTATAGCATGGAGTAAATTTATTTTGAAATTTCTTGACTCTGTCTCTTTTTCTTAAAAAAAAAATTACTTTTGCTTTAAATTTTCCTGTTTTCAAATTTGAAGTACTTCAGGCTTTAATCTCTTGTTGCTGTAGGTCTGCTTAAATCAGTTCTTTAGCGAAATCCACTGAGTGCTAAAGGAACTTAGAAAGTGGGCAAGAGTTGTATAATGCCTGATGCAAATTAATTGGTACTTGTAGGTATTCCTCAAAGAGTTTGGGCTTTTTAATTTAGAACACCATCTGATGCATGAATTTTGAAGGTTCTTAGGCATGATTTTAATGAATATGCTCGTGGCATATATATTACTAGAGGAGAACCTTCAGCCTAGTTGAAAGACCTTGTGCAATTTGGTTTTATTCATAATCCTTTATTTAAAACTTAATATTACATAAAGTGCTTGAATAGTTATCAAAGATCTTGTAAGAAGTCAGATTTGCATTTTTATCAACTTTAATTGTTAAAAAAATGGAAGTACAGACAAAACAAAATGGTTAATTCTCATGTCCTATGACATGATGCATTATCACCCATATTTTATCCAAGCACTCATGTCATTCCTTCATTCTTTAGTTTTTGTAGGAGCAGATTTTTAAATGGTTGTCAGTGGAGTTTTAAATCAGTTTCTGCTCACTTAGTTTCCAGTGTTTATTTTTAGCTAGAAGCCTTAAAATACCTTGCAGATATTTTTAGTGATTTATTGTTAACATGATTCAGTAAACTATTTTTGTTTGATCTTCAAAGCTAGTAAAATGCAGTCTTTCAGAGGCCTTCTCTTTCATAACTAATAAGCAGTTTCAAACTGCTTAAACTGTGCATGATGTTTATGTGAGTGTGCATATATATGTATATGAGAATTAGATTGCTTGCTGCCATTCTTTCTGTATGGGCTTTAACATGCTGAAAAGCAGCAGCCAGTAAAAAATCGAGTCAGTCAGTCACTTAATTGACCTAATTTGAAAGGGCAGTGTTAATTGGTTTTAGAAATCAACACACTTTTCAAATATTATATTTATTAATTTCCGAATCAATCTAATACATTGCATGCTTGACATTTAAGTGGCATTTTTGTCTGTGGAATAAGTTGGTAGTTTAGATTTCATGAATAATAAATAATTGGGAAGTGTTAAATTCTGTGTTGTCTCATGTAGTTTATGTATCAGTTATTTACCTGCTTCCTATAGAAGAATATCCCTGAATAATTTTTTGTATTTGTCTCTGAATTTCTTGCAGTATTGATTCAAGTATGTTGCAGTGGTTTGAGATACTTAAGTACTTTATTTTATGTTCTACCACAAAATATCCAGTATAGTTTGCAAAATATATTATTCCTAGCAGGTAGTATGGTAGTATTTTTCCTTTAATTTTCAAACCTTATTCCAAGTAAGTTCCCGATTAATTATAATGTATTTATCCTCTCTTTCTTTTCTATAGTTTGTTGATTGAATTTTAACACTACAAAAATTAATTTTTTTAAACAGCAAATCCCCTATTAGAAGCTTTTGGAAATGCAAAGACTGTTCGCAACAACAACAGCAGTCGTTTTGGGAAATTTGTTGAAATTCACTTCAATGAAAAGGTATTGGAATTTTGTTACAGATGACCAGTGATGATTTTTTTTGGCCATATAATGGAAACGCTAGACTGGCAGAAGACTGAGCTAGTCTTGCAGGAAATAGCCACTGTCCTACTTTACAGATTTAATTTGTATTGTGTCACCTTGAAAGAAAAACCAGAGCCACACTGTACTGTCTCATTACTGGAAGGCTGTGGCAAGTCAGTAGGAAAATTGCTTCTACCCTCAAAAGATTAAAAGAATGAGTTGTTAAAAGTGTGAGTTGTGTATTAGACATAAATGTATTTCAACTTCAAACAAATTACTGTTTTTTTAATGTATTTGTATTAATTTTTGGGACCTCACACAGTAATCTGTATGTGACAGAAGTCAATGAATTGGTTTTTTTGACAGAAATACGATTCAATGGTGTACCTTAAGGAAAATTTTATTTGTTCGGATATAGTCTTGTTTGGATGGCATATGTATACATACATTCCACAATTAAGGATGACTGTATGGTTGGTCAGTATGTCCAAGTTGAAGACTCCTGTTGATGTTCTCTGGAGATTACATACATGCTTCCTCATCATTCTGACTGAGGACAGACCAATTGCAAGAATTTGTTTCTTTTCATGCAGACTTAAAGCTCATTCTGGTCTTGAGCTTGCGGTCTTTTCCTAAGTTTTCATCATTTGGTTTGTAATTTAACCTTAGAGCTTTTGTTAATAGTTTAGATAGTAAATAACTAAATTCCTTTCTGAGTAGAGGGACTTTGTCTGTTGGTCTGATTTGTCTTAATAAAGTTATGGAAAGGATCAAAATTTTTACTTAAAATGATGGATTCATGATCTATCCAACTACCTGCCAACACGTACATAGTGTTTCAGTTTGATTACTTCAGCTGAAGCAAATAGCCCCCCGAGTATGTTCAGAAGCTGCTTCAAAGCTTTTTTCAGCTTTCCACTGCAAGATCAGCCTGTTTACTTGAGCCCCTTTTTTACAAGACATCACATCTCACTTTGTGGGCATCTTTTTACATCTGGTTTTCCAAAGTGATATGAGTACAGACTGAGACCTCCTGAATAAGCAAACAACTGCATAACTGCAATCAAATTTGTCAGTCAGTTAATCCTTCTTAGTTTCTGTAATGGCCATTAAGTTCAGGAATTTCCTTGCTATTAAGATTTCTCTAGGCACAGGGAATTCTATCGTAAGCCAGTTAACAAATAGCTCTCAAAAATCTGTATCAGAATTCTTTCCCAGTAAAGAAGTGCAAGTGTTGGAAATAAAATGTTGTGTCATAATTAATTTGCCTAAGATATTGTCCAAATACTTACTCTATAATTTTAACCCTTTTATTTTACAAGAGTCTCAGTGAAATGCGACTAAAGAAGGTTCTAATAGCACTGTCATCCAAAAAGTGTTAGGACAGCTGTAGCAATGCTCTTTGCTGTAACTCCTGAGGTTCTGCTACAGATTTCTGCTTTTTGGGGTGAAGAAGACCCTTCTTTTAAGAAAAATGTATATATACACAATATATGAACTGGGGAGAGAATTAATGGTAAAGGCAATGTTGTTTTTGTTTTTTTTTTCCTAAGCTTAATATAGGTATAATTAGGTATAGATAGCTTTTAATCTTCTTTGGAGCAGTTTCTATTGAGCAAGGCATGATCAGCCAAAAGTAAATTGAAAACATCAATCTCAAATAATACAACAAATATCCAGATAATCAGAAAAATATTTCTTCTTCCTAGAACTCGGTGGTTGGTGGATTTGTGTCACACTACCTTCTGGAGAAATCTAGGATCTGTGTGCAAGGCAAAGAAGAGAGGAATTATCATATCTTTTACAGGCTTTGTGCTGGTGCTCCAGAAGATATTAGGGAAAAGCTGTATCTAAGCTCTCCTGACAACTTCAGGGTGAGTATCAGAGCCAGCATTTGTAAAGCTTGTCATATTGTCATGTATGGATTTTTCATATGGATCATATTGAAATCTCTATTTATTATCTTTGACAGACTCATTCCTATTAAAAAAAACCCAGTTTTTCTTTTTGTTAAATCTATTTGATCTTGGAAAAAAGCTACCCGACATTTTTCTTTACTGGAAGAATTACTATACTTTAATTTTTTTTTTTCAAATTTTAAAATTTATACTTTTTTTCTTAATACTTTCATATATTTTTCCCTTAAAATTGAGGAATCTGTGCTTTCCAGAAAATGTACTGTTGCATACCTACCTGTTAGCAATGTTATGGGCTCTTTTAGAGATGTAAAGTGTGAATTTCTTCAGTGCAGATCAAATCTCCTGGTAAATACCAGTCAGTTCTCTTCCTGTGTTCTGTCATTTGTTTCCATCTCTCACCATTTCTTGCCTTATATTTGGCTTGGCACATCATGGGAGTGGAATTTTGTGTATTCCTGAAATATGCAGACCAAACCTCTTGGATTTTGAATGGCTTTTTTAATACAACAGTGAAGAATTAAAAGGACGTAAGCTAAATGACTGTCATCTCTTTAGACTTCCTTGATCTTAAAGGAGATGAGAAGCACTGCAAACAAAGAATTAAGTTGTTGTGTTGATTGTTTTGTTTGTTGGTTGATCTTCCTACTTGGGTTTCTCAATAAAACTTTGACTGTGTTTATCTATTGCTTTCCCTTTTGTACCGAGTTCCATAAAAATTCAGCAGAGGGTTAGAAGCTTTAAATATCCAAAAGTCCTACCAGTTTTGTACAAAGTGGGGATTTCAGATGTGAGACCTAAATGTGGGGAAGGTGGGGGTACACTTGTCACCAGGCAGGCGGCTGCTGCCTCTTGGCTTGGCCAAGTCAGTCTCTCCTTATGGATGAGCCAGGAAAGGGCACAGGGCTGCACTTCCATGTTGTGTGCATTGTACATTTATACTGCAGTATCAAGGTGACCTTGCTGTCTAAAAGCCATGGCAGTATTCTACACAAGTTTCCTTACTTTCTCAAGGCATTCCTGGGATCTTGACAGACCTTACATTATTTCTTTAAATATTTAGTTTTTATCTTTTTATATTTTGTCTATTCATATTCACCTATGTGATGGAAACTTGTTCTTATGGTTATTAGGAAAGAACTGCTTCCATTCCCTAGAAGGAAAGTTCTTCTTTAGAAACACCCAGCAAACACGATACTCAAGAACACCCAATACTATTTTTATTTGTAAAATGTGGAGCTATTTTCAAAACTTTCTTCTTTACTCTGCAATTACTCTTTGCAGTATTCTCTTGTATGTTTTACAGCTAAAACGTTGAAGAGATTTTTCATGTACATTTTTTATTGTGCAGCCAGTTTTCCATTAAAGTTTATTTCTTGAAGTTAATAGATTTTTATTTCTAGAACATAGTGCCTACCTATTTTTTAAAATCAAGAATTCTGCTCATGAGAGCACCCTAGGTGGTAGATGTCAGACTTAAAACTGTCTTAAAAATCAGGCTGGTGCAAGACAGTACTTAGCAGCCTGAGTTCTTTTACTGAGGACATTTTCTTGCATATTTCATGTATAAAGAGTTTATAGTCACACCAGCCTTATCACACTGTGACTTTTTTTTTTTGACTTCTACTAAGACTGTAGCAGGCACTTTAATTTCCATTAAGGATTTTATTGCTTTACCCTAAGTTAGTATTATTTGAATTCTGAATTCCTTGCATGTGAAAGGTCCGCTCTGCATGTTAAATTAAAATAATTTAACGCAGTTTTTTCTCTCCCTTAAAGTAGGTTCTTTTATTAAAAATAAAACAAAACCTTAGGATAATTTTCATCTTTGTAAGCTTGTAAATGAATATAAATATTCTTAAAGTTTATTACCCATATTGCACTAAATTTTCAAACTGTAAAAGATCAATTTTCCTCCTAAATTTGTATTTATTTTGTCAATATTATTTTTGTGTTCTTTATTCTCATTTGCTACTTCGCTTTTCATCATAAAATGGTTCTGAATAAGCATGCTTGTGTCACTTTTTGTTTACCACATTTTGTTGACTGCATGTCTGGTTCAGAATTCATAGAAATGCCATCTTTCAAGCTTCTGATAATAGATTGTGATATTACACAAGGCAAAGTTTGATGATTGATCAGTATTTTTCCTATCAGTACTACTTATTTTACAAGAAAGATATTAATAAAATACCTGAAACTCTAAAACTGGTTATTTAGGAAAGTTCATCCCTTAAGTCACAGTTTTGCATTGGCTCTATTGTGTCCCTTGTCTTGAGCCTTAGGCTTATCCAGTCAAAGTCCAAATTAAGGCTAGTTTGAGTTATAAGACTCAAGCCTGGTTTCTTTAAAGTACACTTAGTTGGAAATAGGACCATCTCAAATTTAAGGCTTTTTTTTTCCCCAAAGAAGCAAAACATAATTAAAAGATAAAGGATAAGTTAATTCTCTTTACTCCTTGGGTTTGCTTCCCTTTGATTTAAGTGATCCCTGGAGTCTCCTCCCCATCCATTTGGCCATCATGATGGCATAGGGACACATTGCTCTGGGCATGTAAACCAAGACATTGCACTGGCTGCCCGTGCCTGACCTGTCCTTTGGATTGCAGCAGCTCTAACAGCCATTACCTCTATATTAGTTCATCCTTCCCCTGCAGGTTCCCTGGGGAAGTGAGAATTTACTTGGCCAAGGATTATGTAAATAGCACTGCAGTTCTGCAGGTTTCTTACACAACCATTCTTCAGCACAACCCACATGAAAGCGTGTAGTCCTGGCTGCTCGTGTTTTAGGTTGCCCTGCAGAAATTTTCAGAAATTCAAGGTCATGAGGAAACCCCACGCTGAACCTTATAGGTCTTTGTGCCTTGGCTTGAATCACATGGCTGTGAAAGTAAAGCAGCACAATAAATCTGTACCTGGAGTAATTCTGTACCTAGAAAACAGTAGATGAAGATGCCAAGCTGAAATTCTTTCACATCTAAATTTCAGGAAGAGAAGTCGGATTGCCTTATATTTGGTCGCTGAAGTTACAATGGTGTGTTGTAATTCACTAAAAAACCAAACAAAACAGACAAGCAAAAAATTCAAACAAACCATAAAAACCAAAACCCAAGTACAATGGTATTTAGATGTTCTGTGTAATAACCTGAAACTGTGCATTTGTGTTCTTTTAAAAATATATTTTTTGCTCAATTTAATACATAAATTTACTCAAGGTTTTAGCTTTCAAATGAAAGCCATTATCTTGTGATTAAATGTCTTTTATGTAAGTTATTATTTAATACCATGCTGGTTCCCATTCTCAGTCTGTCAGATAAGTTTCCACACTCTCTTTTTGAAAAGGATGGCCTTTTTCACTTCCCATCACCAGTTTCGGGGATTGTGTTACTAAGGCTATAATACAGGGATATATTGTATTTAAAATATGCTGTGCTTTGCATTCTTATTGGCTGATAAAGAAAACTTCAGTACTTTGTTAAACACCAAGCTAACTTTGAACAGTTATCACTTTGTTTTAATATTAAATTTGTCACCAAGTTTTCTTCTGCTGTTAGAAGTGCTTTGAAGAATATTTTTGGGTTTTAGAATTTTGCATGTAAATTTTAATCAGAGAGTAGAATTGTCTGTGTTCACCTATTAGAAAACATCTTTGTTCTGTCAAAGAGTAAAGAATCAGTTCACTTCCTTCAGACAAAGGGCTCTGTCCAAGCTTTTGGACAGAGTTCTTACATTCAGATGAACAAATCAGAAAGAAAAAGCTGGCAATCCCATTTTGCTGAAAGCAACAGTAATTATTTAAATCTAAATTCAGTCTGATTTAAAAAACAGTAAATCTGAGATTACTGTACAACACAAGGTGGATATAAGAAGCTGGGTTCTAAATAAGACTTCTGCTTAGACCATGTTATAAGCTTTAAATATTCTTCAGGCTTTTTAATACACTGTGTTTCCTACTACCTATAGAAATATTTGGTGAGGAAAAATTAGTAGTTTCCTATTACATATAGGCCATAAAAGTAATTTTTTGGTTCCTAATTTTGGTTGTCTTTTATATGATCCTGGGCTCCTTGAATAGATTTAATAGAATCAAAAAGTAAGAAAATACTGTGTGACTTAATGAATATCCCATTGTGTCAAAAAGTATTTTAGTTGTCAAAATCAAGAAAGTTTCAATAGAAGTTTTGTACTGTTGCAGTTTGTTAATTTTGTAGATGCAAAAAAATACATTTCCAAGGAATTAATTATGAGCACTTATTACGTTGTTTGTATCAAATGGATAAATCAAGCCATGTAGGGGAAGCCTTAAATAAAAGTACATGTTTTCCTTACTTCTCTCTTTAAGTACACATTTCCACTTTTTTATTGTTACAGTATTTAAATCGAGGCTGTACCAGATTCTTCGCTAACAAAGAAACAGACAAGCAGATTTTGCAAAATCGCAAGAGTCCTGAGGTATGTTTGTATCTTCAGTTAGTTTATATTGCTAAGTAATGGAGATAGAGTTGAAAGTGATTACAATTTTACAGTATGGAATGAAATTCATTTTACACATCTTTATAGGTCTAAGAGGGTACTCTCAAAGCTGCTGTATTCAGAACTCTGCTTTGGAGTTTAGCCCTAGAAATACGTTCTAACATGCATCATATATTCCCAAATGGAATAGTGTATATAAAATGGTTTCCTCTTCATTCTTGTAATAATGTAACACTTAATGATGCAGCTTGTCTTCTGTGCAAAACAAAAATCTAATGCTTTTGTAACTTTCTTTTTAAAAATCTTAACTACTGGTAAGAATAGGTCAGAAGCAATGTTTTTTCTGGAGCTATTTTTACTACCTGAAGTTTTGAAATGATGCTCCAAACTGTTCTATAAATCAGTAGTGCAACTTCACCTCTAGCCACCACTATATTCTTCTCCTCAGTGCCCTTTAAAAAGTTTTTGTTTTCTCCTTGCTATTAACTGCTAGTTATGCCAGAGCATGGTATTTCCTGGATGAAAGTCAAAGCATTTATATCTTCTTGCTCCATCTCTGTTTATGTTTTTAAAACTGGAATTACCAGAATTTGTAGCACTTAAACCTTTGAGCTGTTCACATGAGTATACTAAAGAATTTGTTCTGAATTTTTAGTATATATGAATTGGAAGTTGTTAAAATACTTAATTAAACTTCTACTCTGATCTCTAATAAAATTTTAATATATTCATACTTAAAGTATGAAATTCACATTTGTGTGGCTGGAAGAAATTTCAAATTTAATCAAATCCATATTTGTGATTCAGTGGCAGGGTAAGCTGCATGTATGTCTGACAAAAATACAAAAAAAAACTTTATTCAAGAGCCTCTTTCCACCAAGTGTCCATGCCATCTCTTTCATAATTTGGTCTTGAAGCTCGTGCTCAACTATGAGAGACTGTATAGATAGTTCCTTTGCCCATGTCAACATTGTCAAGTCTACTCCTGGATTTTTAGTGGTTGTATTATTGTAACACTGAGCATGTAGTCCTGTCTTCTGTTGTTAAATGGAGGCTATTTTCTAAAATCAGGGATGGTGGAGGGTCAGATAGAAAAATACTTACTTGACATCACTGTGAGGCAGAAAGCTGGTTGATACTTCATTCTTGTCAAGCATATAGGCTAGCACTGGGGAATTTTGCCTCAGTTTACCCAAATTGCCTTTCATGAAGAATTGTAATGAGTAGGCAAAGAGTATCAACATTCACTTATTTTTGCTACTGGAAGATGAATCTGTGCAATCTCCTGTTATTGATGTGATTTACAGGTGGGTGTCATCATAAAACTTGTCCTCTGATGGACTTGAAATAAGAGAAGACTTGATTTGAAATAAGTGTTTGCCTAAATTAAAACATACTCAGAGAATAGTTCTGAAAATATATATGACATGAAGTAGCAGAACATATGATACCATAGTACTTAGACATAACTGCCATATCTGCTTGAAGGCCCAAAGTTAAGTGATATTTAAACCTAATATAGCCATTTTAACAGGAAATATATTGCCTTGTTCAGGTTTTTTAAGTTGGAAATTTAGTATTTGCTCTGTATTTTTATAAAAAATATTAAGATTGTTTATTTGAATAAAAGTAGCTGGAATAGTTAATTAATACTTCAATTATTTTTGTGTTTTCCTTATCAGGAAGATGAGGTGATCATTTTACATAATTAACATGTAGTTTAATGTTATTGATGTGCCTACATGTTGTGTGAAGTGAATTTTTCAGATGCATGTGGTGTTATGTTTTGATAAAAATCATGTTAGCTTATTTGACATTAACAAGGCTTATATTTAGTTAATTATTCTTTTGAATTGAAAACATTTAAAAAATAAGTGTAAAAACGTAGCTCAGTCTGTGCATGTTCATGTAGTTTCTTGATTGCATGCAGATGTGTTACTTTGTACTATTTAAACTGGTTTATAACTAAAATCGCTTTTGATGTGTTTAAATTAGAAAAATCAGCAAAATGTTAAATTAGTATTTCAGAACACAGCTAGCATTCTCCTAACCCACAGACCTCTGCAAACAACTTTTCTGTTTCTTAATTACCACCTAAAGTTAACTAGTGTATTTCTCTAAATAAGTCTGTTTAGAATAGGGATAACTCTTGGTGCTGATTAGTCCTGTGCTCCTCTCCTTCTGTCATCCTATTGCAAAGACCTCCATCTTCTTTCAGCTTCTTGAGGCTAGAAGGACTCCTTTGTATTAAATGCTCCAATAGTAGCTCCCTTAGCCAAAGTTTTCCTTCCCCCTGCTCATTGTCTTATATTCCCTTGTCCTTAGCAGTCACATTCTCTCTAGCTTTCTGAACATAGTTTGAAGTTTGCTTTGAAATTCAAGATCATGCTTCCAAGCATCAACAATTTAAAATAAATTAAGGTTCTTGCAAAGGCTATATTGTATGAAGAACTCGAATCTCTACTTAGTTTGGCATGCTTTTGTATGCTTTTTGTTATGACTTATTCTTGACTGGAAATATTTGCTTACATTTACTTTACTTTAAAGCATTTACACAGAATTCTTGGTTTTTCTTGTTTTATAGTATCTTAAAGAAGGTTCCTTGAAGGATCCACTGTTAGATGATCATGGAGATTTCAACAGAATGTGCACAGCAATGAAAAAGATTGGACTAGATGATGAAGAAAAACTTGACCTTTTTAGAGTAGTGGCTGGTGTCCTTCACCTTGGAAATATCGATTTTGAGGAAGCTGGGAGTACTTCAGGTTAGATGAAATATTAATTGTTTTTTGTAAAAATACTGGAAATGCCTCTTGATTAGAGATGTTTTCTTTGCATGTGAATTACTGCTTTTGAAAGCTTCTTTGTGTTTATAGGTACTTCAATCTTCATTCATCCCATTTTGAAGTCAAGTTTACCTGTTTGTTTTAAAGTTGTACTTCTTTATGTGCTCTGAAAGCAAATAGACTTGCCCTGAAATTGTTCAAGAACTTGTTCAGTGAAGAGTTTGATATAAAGAAAAGAGCCATTTTGTGTCTTAAAACAATACTTGTATTTTAACAATAGCTTTAAAGTCCAACTTCTCTCTAATGTCATGAAAATGTCCTTAAATTAGAAATTAGCAACTCCATCTGTAGGGAAATGCATTATGTCCTTTGGCTTTCAAAAATAACATCGTGTTAATATATTGAGAGGTGAAGAAAAAAATTTTACAGCAAAAACTTACGTAAATATAACTTCCTAATTTTAAGATGTTGCTCACAAGATGCAGCAGTACAAGTGTAGTTGGGACTTAATTGAAGAATGTGCATGAAGGTTGATGAAGGAGAATTAATAATTTGGGAATTGTCCTTATTACCTTTTTACTGAAATCAGCCTCTCTAAATTGGGAACTGCTATCCATATATTCCTTAAGGACTGATTCCTCTGGGTCTGGATGTACTACAAATACACCTGTAGTAGAAAACATAAGTATTTAGGTCTATCTCGACTTGCAAGATAGAGTGAAATTGGTTCCTCCTGGTCCTGCTTCAAGTAGATTTAACTATTGGTGTAGTTTGGCAAAGAACGTTTTAAAAGGTGTTCTGAATGATGAATTAAATGAGTGCTAACCTTGCAGGTTCACTAGCTCCTGACCCAAAGTACAGAATCAGCACAGTACTGTACAAAACATTCTGTTTAGAAGAGATCATGAGTGGGCTCTAGTCCCATGTGTCAAATCAGGGCCAGTGCTGAATTCAGACTGGTGACCTTAGGGTTGGCACAGAGGTGGGTTGTTCTGTTTTTTTTGGTTTTTTTTTCCTCTTACTCTGTAGATCAAATCAGAACCTCCCCAGTGTCAGTTCATGCTGTTGTCACCTTCATGAAGATGACTGAAATTAACATAATTAATTGAGAATGAATCTGGGTGATGCAGGTGTAGAGACGGGTAGTGGCTTTGTGTAGCTCAAAACAGAAAGCTTCCCAGAGAGCTTCACTGTTTGGGCCTTTTGTGAGCTTTTGTGACTTAGGCATTGACAAGGTGGAAGAGTGAAAGACGTGCAAATGTGAGTTTGAGGAGAAAAGGAACAAGAAGAGTGGGAACCACAGATGATAAGGAAAGTCAGGGTGTAGAGAAAGGAACCTCACTAGAGAACTTATGTCCTCTAAATATTGAAATTCAGACCCATTTTTTTCTGGAATAAATTATTGAACTTCTAAAATGGCAATGAACTTCTAAAATGTAAATGTATGTATTGAACTTCTAAATTCCAAATACATGTTTTGTTCATCCTTCATCTTGTGTGTCTTCGTACAGGGTGTGCTTTTGAGCTGCTCCAGGCAGTCTCTTATCAGAGACCTGCTAAAATTATTGCTGCTCTACTGCGAGCAACAGAAAATACGTGTAAATAAGTGCTAGATTTTACTAAGTGGGTGGTGTTCCCCTTGGAGATCTCTGCTGGCCGAGCCGTGGCGCCGAGGCAGGTGCAGAGCAGCAGAGAGGGCACGTCTGCGCTGTTTACCTGGGACACGTACAGAGCCTTATCTCAAAAATCCAAGTGCCGGGACTCTGCCCTAGCAGGCACTTCTGCTGCACACCAAGACAGCCTGGAGGATGACAGGAACGTCTAAGCTCAAAAGTTTTAAGTCACTAGCGTTAGTTTGTAGGAGTTAGCGCTTTTGTATTTTGGGGTAGTTCTTCCGTACAAGCAGCCTTGTGCTTCAAGCGCTCTTGAAATCCAGAATTTCATGCGTAGTTTTTGGGCGGGGTGTTATTTTTGTGTTTGTTTCGAGGCGGGGTGTCTCTAGGTTTTGAGAACCCAGCTGCTAGCAGGTGGTTTCCAGAGGCGGAGGGGAATAGCCTGACGGCGAATCGTGTGTCCGCAGGGGGCTGCACGCCGCGCGCGCGGAGCCAGGCGGCGCTGGAGCGCTGCGCCGCGCTGCTGGGCCTGGACCAGGACGACCTGCGCGGGAGCCTCACCTCGCGCGTCATGCTCACCACGGCAGGGGGCGCCAAGGGCACCGTCATCAAGTGAGTGCGGCCGCGGCGGCGGAGGGGGGGGAGGCGGCTCCGCACCGGCCCTTTCTCACACACCGGCACAAGCGGCCCCAGCGCCCGCTTAACCAGCTGCTGTTCGGGGCTCTTCCCTGGAACAGAGACTAGCCCGAGCAAAAGGAGTAACATAGGTATTTATTGAAAGGATACGCTTTGCGCAGTGCAAGAGCCCGGCCGGGGCTGCACCCAAATCACATTCAAGATGGATCCCGGTCACGAGTCTTTACATTTTCATGAGTTTTGGTTCATCTACATCTTGGGGTCAATTATCCAACCACAGCCCCAGGCTATGAAGTCTCAGCCCCCTGGCTTGCCCCCTTTCCCTCTCCATTGTTTATGCTTTTTTGGGTAACAGTCGTCCTTGATTCTCTAGCTAGGAAGGGATTGTTTTGTCTAATTACCCTGTGATAAGAACTTAGTAACAGCTGATATGAAGTTTCAGAGTTACACACTAAGCAGCAGAGATTCTGAAAAATACAAAAGCTAAAACCCAAGGTATCGTGGTGAACTGAGGTGCCCTCGGCCCAAGCGCTTCTTTCAAAGGTTTGCCAAGCACAGGTACGCCCTGCACAGGCCGTACAGAAATCAGAGTGCTGAAGGCTAGCAGGCTTACACTTCTAGGCACGTTGAATAAGCAACTCCCGTGTTGTGTAAAATCTCTCGTGTGTCAGTGAGTACGCTGTGTGGCCAAAGAAAGTATAGCAGTCAGCCAGTTAAATCCACAGCCTGCACAGCAAATGTGATATGCTGAAAGGTTTATCGGATACCCTCTATCAAGGAATGCTGATGCGGTACCTGAAGTCAGAAGACACTCGAATCTTTGTCACAAGGGCTGCACGGTGCTCCCGTGAGTGCTGCCCTGTAATAATTGGGGCTGGAATGCTTTAATTAGAGGGCAGTATATCCACCCTTCTTAAGGTCTGAGCGATCAGTGTCCTTGTGTTTGCCATATCTAATTCTTCTGAAATCAAATGTCAACTTTAATAACACCCCTGCAAATGGTAATCCAGGAATATGCTGCTTTTTGCTGCTTTTGCTATTTAATTGTCACTGTTGATGATGTTTCACAAAAACACAGATAGAAAGTGCATTACTTTGGGTTTTTAAATTTTTTTTTTTCTGAAACTATGATCAAGGTAACTTCTCGGTACAAAAGCAAGATAGTAATTTCTGTATGTATATGGGGAAGGAATAAAGGCAAAGAATCAATCAATCAGTTTGGTACCGGTGATATAATTTCAAAACTGTGAAATTTATGACTCTTTCAAAACTGAGTTTTAAGTACAGTTGCTTTTTATTTATGAAAAACATCCTCTCTTCCACCACAAATTTTTTCTTGCTAAGATTGATCCTAACATGCAAGCTGTCAGGGATGCTAGCTAAGGTGTCTGCAACTGATCTGTGTGCTTTAACATTTAGTTTTCTATGTTGAGTATTTTCAGGAGTCCAAGGAAACATCACATCAAAAACTGAGCTTGGACTAAGCAGTTTTGAGCACATTAAAAGTAATTCTCAGTGTTCCGCTAAATGTATCAATCTTTTAATTAGGAGGCTAATGAACATTAACTCCTTGGAAGAATACGGGTGTGCTTATTATTGACATATGGAAACAATCAGATTGTTTTAGTGAATTGGAAATACTTTATTCACATCACACCAAAAGTTTAGTATATGAAACTCATAATTATCTGGGTTAATGGAGTTTAAGTTCCTTGCATATTTTGTCTTTGGAAATTTATTACGGAAATTATTATTATGGAAAAAGTTGTAATGCAGTGACGGTAAGTAATGTTGGGGGGAGTGGGCTAGGGTGATGTGTTGTTACTCTTCATTCAGTAAAAAGCTCAAGATCTAGATCTCTTAAACGTGCATTCAATAGTCCATTTATGAAGAATAAATTCTTTTCTCCTGCCCAATGTAAATTCCTCCTCTCTCTCCCCCACCAGTTACTAGAGATTGGGGACTTTGGGTCATTGTCATCTTGCTGCCTTATCAGATGACATGGAGTGTTACAAGTAATTTCTTCCCTTCACTGCTGGCTTAATGTGTAGGATGATGACGGTCTTGCAGGAAAAAGTGTCTCCAGTGGAAAATATTGACCAAGTTTTTACTATTTGCTCTTTTCCTAGACCATGTCTAAATTGACAGCAAAAGCTTTGATATATTCATCCAGGAGAAGCTTTATCAGTATTGTGGATAACATTTGAGTAGAAATTACACATTATACAGTACAGATGGCACTCATAGTAATGCATGGCAAAATGAACACTGCAGGTTTTGAAAGGCAATAACATTTTTTACCTAATTCACGTTGGAATGCACAATGATTGCTGATCTTCCTCAGTTGACTTACTGTTTACCTGGCTATTCTCCAAATTGCGTGTATATTTTTTAATTCTCTTCAGCTTACTACACCCAATTTCCTTTACTGAAATATATCTTGTGCATTTTTTCATTACGAATTTTTTGAAAATGATTTTGTATGCTAATCTTGTTAGCAAGATTTTCTGCTTTTCTACTTGAGTATTTTTAGAGCCCATTTTTTGAGAATACCCTTAATTTCACATTGCATTTAAGTGAAAGTGTTAAATGGAAGTGGAAGGGCTTTGAACAATGTATCCATGTCAGATTCAGATGGCACCCCACTAGATGGTCTCAGTGAACTGCTGATTCAGCTTTTGAGAACAGATTAGTTTTGGCTGTTGTACATGTAAAACATACATAAGGCTTGTCTGTATATTTTCCCTTTGAGAATGTTTAGTGGGACAGATCAAGCCACCACCATTATGAGGCACACCATGTCATCGCTTCTCAGATGGCACTGTCAAGGAAGGTTTCTTAATTTTTGTCACAGCTTTCAGTTTACTTTGGATTAAAACTAAAGATTTTTTGATCAGCATATTTATCCTTGATAAGCCTGGAGTGTTATTAGCATTGTGCAGTTTCAAAAGTCTGGAAACACAAGGAGCTATATTTTTATGCCAGCAGATCTTATTTTTCCCGTGTTTTATTTTGGGGGTGTCAAAAATGAGTTCAACAGACTCCTTACAACATCTCAATGATTAATGTATTAAGCCTCTTTCACTAGCATTTCCTAAACTTGTGCATCTAAAAGCAAACATACCCTAATAAATACACCAATATAATCTTCTTACATGGCTTACTGCACGTACAAGAAATGTAGATTGGACTATTTTAAATATTTGTTAAATAGACACCATTTTTTCTACGGTAGTGTGGTTTAGAAACTATTTGACTGCTGTCAGTATTAGAGTTCTGACAAGTACATTGTGTGTTTTTGTTGTTTTTTTTTTTTTTTTTGTTCCAGCAACCCAAAGAGCTGGTAATTTCTCTCTCCTTCTTAGGGACCTTTTGTGTGCAAGTAGATCATGTGAGTCCTAATAGGTCACAGTGAATAAATAGCTCGGCTGAAATCACTGTGCTCAGAGTATAACAAAGGCTTTGTTCTGCTGGGCACAGTGGAGCCAACAAGGAACAGTAGGAGGGTGATGCTAAATGCAACCTCTCTGAATTTTATTAAATACTCACGTACAGTGAGCTGCCTGGGGGACTTGGCAGCTGCACTATGTCTATCTGTCCTTGTCTCCCAAAACCCCATAATAATTACTTTGCTGGATGATGTTTTTGCCATCCATGTGAAGTGTGTTTACAGAGAGAAATAACATGTTAGGATTCAAAATCTGGTATTTCTTTTAGACTGTAAATGTGCTACTGTGCTTCTCTCTTGCTCACTTTCTTCTTTTCCAAGAAGACTTTCACAGGGGACTCCATCATCACAAACTAAGTTATTTTAGAGGATGAAATTAATTAACTTGTGTCAATCCAGGTCCTCCAGCTTCTTTTGCAGTACATTTTTTACCAAAATAATTTTTTTTTTAGTGATGCTAATGAAGTGTTCATTGGAAAAACGTTTTCAAAAAATACTTTTCTACATTATTTTGAACTTCAGCTTTTCTCGAATTATAAATGTGCTGCTTATATTTTTTAATTATGTGGAGTATTTAGCTAGGTAGGGCTATTTCATCCAGGCTACTTTAGTTGTGAACCAGTAACCATATTGGATGACAGTAGTTGATGGATATTGCTTCACCTGGTCTCTCCCTAAGTTGTTGTCAATCACGGGCCAATTATACATGTTTTTAATTAAAGTTAATTTGTTCTGCAATACATTTGGGAACTGCATGGAGTTGTCCACAGCCTAAATCTACCCCATCCATGTTTTCCCCTAGGCCTCAAACTCTAGATCACTGGAAACCTTGCTGAAGAAATTGGCATGAAGACCAAAAAGGGCTTTTCTTGCAGCTTTACCAAAGTGGCAATTTCTTGAATTTGGCAATTTTTTTCTCTGTTCCATTCAAGTAGCTGATAAATGGAGGAGAGGGGAAGAAGGTGAAATGGAGGAAGGAGAATTTATCTTTTCCTGTTCAGGCAAGAAACAAGAGAAAGAAAGAGATTCATTTTTCTTTGTGCAGACCAAAGAAAGGAAGAGCTGTGGGAAAGCAAGTTCATGAGAAGAAAGCTACTTGTTTTGAACATGGATTCTGTGATGGGGTTCTTGTGTATCTACTGTCTCAGGGCATTTTCAGCATTTTTTTTGTGGTTCTGAACTTTTAGTTGTGCAAAATACATTGCAGGGTTGCATTTTCTTTCCATGTGTGTTTGCTGCATATTATGAAATTTAACAACAAGGTGCAGTCTTTTAGAATTGTACTTAATAGTGGCAGAATTTGCTACTTTAACCTAGGACCATTTTGTAAATACCTGCTCTAGCAGTACAACTGTTTGTCATGTTGTTTAAAAAAGTAAGTGAAAAGCATGAATTATTTTAATGTATTATATTATGTAATAGGTCTGCAGCTGACAGGAATTAGTATTCTGATCTCTTAAACGTATCAGAGCAGAATGCAAAGGTACCTTCCTTCTATTTATAAGCTGAGATTTCTGTCAGTGCTCATTACCTTAAGATAGAGTGGAAGACAAGATTGTGTGTTAAAGCTAATTACTACCAAATGTAACGTAGCTGCAAATGTCCTTTGGGAATGGAGAATCTGATTCCATGCCTTACCAGTCACAGTAGAAAGTGATGTCCATCACTCTCACGATTCTGCATCAGAAGTATTATCCTTGAAGAAATAAAAAAGTATTAATTATTAGTTTAGTGCTTATGAATTCTGGGAAGTGAAGGAAAATATGCAATATGGGTAAGCTGTAGTTGTAGTTTAACTCCAGCTGGCAACTCAGCCCGTCATAGCCACTCCCTTACTCCGTGCCAGTGGGATGGGGAAGGGTAAAAAGGAGAAAACAGATGGGTTGAGATAAAGACAGTTTAACAGGTAAAGCAAAAGCTGAACGTGCAAGCAAAGCAAAACCAATAATTCATTCTCCACTTCCTGTTGGGAGGTCAGTGTTCAGCTCCCCAGGATAGCAGGGCTTCATCAAGTGTAATGGTTACTTGGGAAGACAGAATTTCAAACTCATAGCATCATTCCCCTTTCCTTCTTCTTCCATCAGTTTTTATTGCTGACCATGCTGCCATATGATAGGGAATGTCCCTTTGGTCAGTTGGGGTCAGCTGGGGTAAGCTGTCCCAGCTGTGTCCCCTCTCAGCTTTTTGTTCACCCTCAGCCTCCTCACTGTTGTGATGGGGTAAGGAGCAGAAAAGATATCAGGGCAAAAACTCAACTATGGGCTCCATTCTAACAAAACAAGTCATATAGATGATGATGTATAAATTTTAAATATTCTTCTCTGGAAATTTTCAATAGAATTTATAATTAACTAATAAACAATTATGAAAGCATCTAAATCTCATTTCTACTGATAGTAGCAAAACATTGTTCTTTCTTACAGTTAAGATGGTCTAACTTGGCAAGATTGTTTCTTGCTTTGGCCTAGAGATCAGGGGGGTTTTTCAGGCCCTAATTTATGGTATTGGAAAGGCTGTTTTTAAGTTTAGAGTCTAATCTCAGCATTTCACAGTAAGGAATTCTGAAAAATAAGATTTGTATCTTGTTTTTTTTTAGGGTACCCTTGAAAGTGGAACAAGCAAACAATGCTCGTGATGCCTTGGCTAAAACTGTGTATAGTCATCTGTTTGATCATGTAGTGAAAAGGGTAAACCAGTGTTTTCCATTTGAAACTTCTTCTTTCTTCATTGGAGTTCTAGATATAGCTGGTTTTGGTAAGTATGCTTAAAATAATTTCTAGTTGTTTCTTTTTCCCACCAAAGATTCAATGACAAATTCTGTAATGAAGAGTGGGAGGGTTTTCTTTTTGGTCTTGATGGTTCTTGTAAAGCTTTTGCCATCTTTGGCTCACTGAAATTTAAAACAGGGCTTGTTTTGTCATGTGCTTGAGTCCTGCCAAGGTTGTCCAGGGGAACAGCCTTTGGTTTTCAGGTCTTTAGAGCTTTGATATTCTGTGCAATCCTGTTGTGTCATAAAAGCATGAGGATGTATTGGTACAACTTCACTGTTTGGTAGCATCTTGCTTTGATTTGCTGCCAAATGTCTGTCATTTGTCTTTGAAATATCATCTGCTGTAGTATTTTTAGATGCCTTGTGTACAACTTGGAAATCTCTAAAAAAGATTTCATTTTGCTGAAATAAATGGCTATGGATCTGCACACATCTTTAAATATTAGCACTGTGAAGCTTTTCTTATTTACTACTTAATAAACTCTTACTACTAAACTCTTGGAACAGTGCTTTATCATAAAAGCTTAACTTCTGTCTTTCAGAGTACTTTGAACACAACAGTTTTGAACAATTCTGCATAAACTACTGTAATGAAAAACTGCAACAATTTTTTAACGAAAGAATTCTGAAAGAGGTATGATGTATTTACTGTTATATTTGAGGATTTTATTTTTTAATAAGAGATACTTAAAGTAGCACTGCTTTTCATAAGATTACACATTATGTTTCACTTAAAAAAATCTGTTGACATAGTTTCCGTATTATGTGACGTCTAGTTGTGTCAGAAAAGAATGTGGATTTTTGCAAACCGCAAGTGAGGTATCCAGAGATTGGATAATCGCTAATACCTAATGGAAATATTTAATTGAACAGGCTTATCATTAAGGTGTTAAAGTTGGAAGTATTAAGCTGTGTAAGGAAATTCTCAAGTGTGTGTTGATTCATGCTATATTTTTAAAAATTACTTCATGTTTATTATAAAAATATTTTTTTTCTTGATCAGTAAAAAAAAAAAATTAACAGTGGTGTTTTGTCTTTTCAATTACTTTTTAAAAAAAATAACTTTAGGAACAAGAACTTTACCAGAAAGAAGGCTTGGGGGTTAATGAAGTTCGTTATGTAGATAATCAGGACTGTATAGGTATGTACTTCTTGAATTGTCAAGCTTCTTGTTGCTGTCATGGGGAAAAAAGCTTCAGGCAGAAGAGGCAAAATATGCATGGCATTAGTAATTATATGGTTTTATATATAGCCTCATTCAATTAACAATCTTAAGAGTTCATAGGCATTGCTGCAGTACAAGCATTTCATCCTTGCCGCAGGAAAAAGTTCCTAGTCAAAATTCTTCTTACAAGAACAGTTTCATAGAGAATGGAAACAACTTGCAAAACTGTGATTTTGTGTCTAATCGTTTCAGGAGCATGGATTTTTGTGTCAGCTTTCAAGCAAGGGCTTTGGTATATGTATGTGAGAGGTCAAGGCAATGCTGTTGTTAAAAGTTGTGAAACCACCACTGTATGCTCAAGTCTAGTCTGCCTTTCCTGAAACAAATTTCTGCTTCTCACTGGATCATGTTATCAAATGGAAATAGTAACCTTTTAGTTATGACTTGTGGTGAAATGTGGCTGAAAAGCTTAAAAATCTCCCCCATCAATTGAAGCAATTGTCGCATAAAGACCTACGATCTTACTGTAAGAAGACTTAGGCACCTTTTGGATGACTAATTTCAGCTTGAGATCAAGAGTTCAAATCAAACAATCGGTTCCTTGTCTTTTTCTCCCATGTTCCACGAGAGTCAGAGCTTCTGGATTTGATGGATATACTATACATACCAATTAAGACATATCAAATTGATTGATTTGCCATGACTTCTTGTATTTTATTTAATGGCTTTCCATAGGCACTTTTGTAGCAAATCAGATCAGCACCTTTTAGATGTGTAATGTTCAGTGGTGATACGAGTTGATATTTTCATGAATATGTTTTAATATAGTATATTTATATAATTATATATTTTTCATATATTCATAAAATATATTTAATATATTTCCGTAAATATATTTTTTATTAATAGATTTGATTGAAGCAAAATTAGTAGGTGTACTGGATATTTTGGATGAAGAAAATCGTCTTCCCCAACCAAGTGACCAGCATTTTACTTCAGTTGTGCATCAAAAACACAAGGACCATTTCAGGCTCTCGGTAGGTTTATTTTTGTTGTCTGTCTTGTTTTAATGAAACAGTTCTTGGAACAGTTGATAGTAATACTTCAATTTAATGAAAATCTTCTGTAAGAAGTCTCATACCGCCCAGTCTGCACAGTCTGTACCTCTTTGTTAAGGACAAGTGTTAGATTTGATGAAAAGTTCACTGAAGGCTTCAAGCAATTCTAATATCCTGCTGAAACTAAAGCCATATTCTTCACTTACATTTGAAGTTTGTTACCATGTAAATTATGAAAAGGAAGTAAAAACACATTTTAATTTAGATTGTTTCATATCAGATGAGTTATTTTGTTGTTTTCAAAAATTGCTTGATTTGGAGAACATTTGTCTAGTGTCTAGCTAGCACTTCAGAGATGAAAATAGGAATCATAATAGGAAAATATTTTTGTCATTTATTTTTTAACATACAGCAGTGTGTGGAAGATTAGGGCAATTTGTTGCAATTTATATCCATCAGTTGTGTTGAAATAAAAAAAATACGCTGAAAAAATGCAAGCAAAGGAAGCCATCTTTTGTCATCCATTTACCAAAATTGTCATATGTTTACCTTGTGTTAAGTTTCTGCTTAATCCTGTTTACCTGAATTGCTGTGCAATGAAACATTCTGGTGGTATGTGAATGATCAGCTGTGTGCTTACATGTTAAGGTATACCATCTAAAGCCGTATCTTAAACTTCTGTTTAATCCTATTCATATAAGAAGGCTATTCATCAGCTGTCAAATGAATGATATAGAGAGTGTTGATTAAAGCAAAGCCAAAATCAACTGGCTGGCATTAGGAATATTGATGACTTGTATTTTGAATGCAATGTATTTAAGAGTGTGGAAGAGTTTGAAATTAGGTTTTTAGAATATCATGGTTTGGACAGGAATGGTAATGATCAGCACAATTGTACTTAAAGGAAATGTGATTTTTAACACCTAGTGCTCCTGCCAGATCATGGTAGTATTCTAAGAATAAACTTTTTCTTAGTCTCCATTGCAATACTTCTTTGTAATTCATCTTCTTAATTCCAGATTCCTAGAAAGTCTAAATTGGCTGTTCACAGAAATATCAGAGATGATGAAGGCTTTATTATCCGACACTTTGCAGGAGCAGTATGCTACGAGACGGTAATTTTACCTATGGAACACTAGGTTTATTGTGTTTTATAGAACATTTATATTTTTTCAGTGCATATAGCTTAAATGACACAATTCTGTGATCAGAAGAGAAGTTTAAGCATTGGTATGTTTTACCTTTGCAGCTAATTTTTTGAGTATTTGACAAAATCGACAGTTTTAACTTTTCAGGTTACAGCCCATTTTAATGACATATGTTTTGTGTAAAAGTTTGTTTCAAATCTATAGGTAATGGTGTCCATATTAAATCTATTGATTCACAATCTACTGCAAATCTTGCATCAAATGGTGTTTACATCCTGGGGAGAAGAATAAACTGTGTGATATAAAAGTATTGTTAGTGAAGAGTACCTTTTTGGAAGCATGATTATCCTTGTACACAAGTCCCCGTCATGCTGGCTTTCTACTGGCAATGGACTCATTTGTGTAAAACTACAAAATACCTGAAATTAATACTCTCAAAATACATTCCAGATTCTTGTGCTTTTTTGACTATTACTTATTGCACAAAAACATTGTAAGACCTGAAGCTGTTATCTAGACCATCAATTTTCGAAAACAAAAGTTTAAGATAAAATGAAGATCTATAATGTTTTGTTGTTCTCTTTTACTCCAGCATATATGAAGGACACTGCTTGCAAAGAGGTTCTTTTGACAATTGAAAAAATGTGCTTGAAGGATGTGTCTTTATTTACTTCAAAATATTCCCTAGAATAATGATTGTGTTTTACAATAGATGCATTCTGTGAGTCATTTTAAAAATAAGAAAGTTGAAGCCTCTGTGTTACCTACATGATTTTTCTGAGGTTGCTTAGAGTAGATATCAAAATAATAAATGAGATTTGGAATTCCAATAAAATTGGAGCCAATTTTTCTTTGTTCCAGGTGCTCTATTTTTAACCATGTACCTCATCATGATACACTAATAATGCTTTAGAGTGTCTTCAGGAGCAGAGGAGACAGATTTGATCACATAAACTCTGCTGTCAGAGCTAATCAGATTTGAGGTCCAGGAACTGTTAATATGCTTGACTTTATCCTCTCCCTCAGAGGGACTTTCTTAGCTTGGACCTTAAAACTTTTGCACAATAGCTGCTTTGTAGTACGTAGTACTTCTGTTATTTGGGGTTTTTTGTTGGTGTTTTGTTTTGTTTTGTTAGGTTTTTTTGTTGTTGTTGTTTTTTTGTCACTACACTTTCAGCAGTTCTCAGTCTGATTTGTGGTGAGGACACTTATTTAGCTGCATTCATATTCCTTGTGTCTTCATGGCCCAAGGAAACTTTGGAGACCTGTGTTTGTCCTTTGATTCTTATCACGCTTTTATGGGATATCTGGAAAATTTTCTTCAAAGTAGTCTTTGCCTCTTCTGTTCATTAATATCAGAGTCTCTATTAAGTTGCACCAAAAACTATTGAGGATTTTGTTAATGGAAATTTGGATACTAATGTATTGATCTCTGAGTTTCAATGTAATGTATTGTAATTCTCAAAGTTAGTGATTCAATTCAAATAAACCAGAGATGTAAAGTTTGTAGGAAAGGACAATATGTTTTATTAAATCAAGTGTTCATAAATAGTCATAGTACTACTAAAATAACCTGTTTTCCTTTCTTTTTCCAAATTGTGTAGATGTACCAAGTTAAGTGTGCATGTTAAGTCCCATTTCAGAATAGATCTTAAATGATACGTACTGCAAGCAGTGAAGAATTAAGCTTCTTAGAACTCCCAGGTGATGATGATGTGCTGAGTGCTGGAAATGGAAGGAGGATAGTCATTGACAAAAAACCAACTGATCTCTTTAAAGGCATCAAACCTTTGGGTTTCATAATTCCAACAACATCCTTTAAATTTAAGACTGTCTTTTTTCTCTGGCATTAGGGTTTTGTGTATTAAGCTGAAAAGTTGTTTGAAATAATATATGAATATTTACCCCACGTATTCTTGCTGATTTTTGAATCAAGTATGTAACTATGTTTCCTTTAGTTTTCTAGTTAGAGTGAAGTAACTTGGACAGTAAACCAAATGTGCTCTTATCTCTTGGGTTGTCTTTTCAGATGCAATTTGTGGAAAAAAACAATGATGCTTTGCACATGTCCCTTCAATCTCTTATATGTGAATCCAAGGATAAGTTTGTTCGACAGTTGTTTGAAGCCAACACTAACAATAACAAGGATCCCAAACAAAAAGCTGGGAAACTCAGTTTCATCAGTGTGGGTAACAAATTCAAGGTAAAAATCATATAGTAAAGAGTCCTATCTTCTTGTAATGTATGCCGGTTTTATGTTACTTGAATTAAGTAGAACCTAAACTCGGGAGAACTAGCAGTAACTTGAGATTCAGAAGAAAATTTGGTTAAGTAGATGGTTTTCTTCTGTTGAGTTATAAGAAACTGGTATATTTAAGCTTCGTGCTATGCATTTCTGTCAAAAGTATCTTCCATAATAGTCCTTACAAAGATTATACAGTGATTTTTAGGTCAGAATCTTTCAAAGTCACATGGAAGTCTTTATTCAAAAGGTGTTGAGATTTAAATATGGATTCAGTAGACTTTGAAAGGTTCTAGATGTGACAAAATGTGTTCTTCCATCCTATTGTAATTATGCCTTCTAGAAGATGTGTTGATTTCCTACAGTTGGGCAAACTCTCAAAATTCAATACCTAACCTAACCTCTGTTTTTCCTTTTCTGAAATATATACTTAGTCATGGCTTACACATGGCTTAGGAAGATGTTCATTGTACTGAATGTTTCCTTTCTCAATACCTGAATCTGATGCTTCTCCTCATTTTCTCCTTTCTTCTGATCTTATAAAGCTGACCTTCAAACCCTGTCTTCTCCAAATGTTTTCTGCATCCTTTTCTCATTCAGCAGTTTTATTTTAGCTGGACTATTCCAGCTCAGGATGGCTAGAAAGAGAACAATAGGGGAATTAAGAGATGAAAAGCAGGCACATCGTGGGCTGCAGGTAAATTTTTCAGTCTCATGGATTTACAGTTGGTAGAGCTGCAGCAATTTCAGCAAGAGCTCTTTTCAACACATTCAACACGGGCCAGATCCAATGAACGATTTGTATGCCTTCAAGTCAATTGCTGAAATAGTTTTGGTATGCTACCTTACCTAGGGCCACCAAAAACCCACCTCATATTCCTAACTAGACTCCTTACACTGTCCCTGTGGAACACAAGTATCTTAGATAATCCAAAAAATCTGCATATAGAGTGAGACATTGCCAGTAGCAGAAGAGTATTTCTGCATTTCTGCTCCATATCAAGGGTAAGTACTGGATCAGGACTACAAGATAAATTCCTTCTTGCATAATCATATCTTGTGGCTAGCATTTGGAACTGTTCTATAAATATGCAGGGGCTGAAGAGCTGGGAGGATATGGTAGCAGCGCACTTGCTTTTTATAGCAATACTATTCTGCTTCAGGTCTATACTATATTCAGTGTTCTATGGCTGTTTTATTTCCTGTAGTGAGCACCAAGTTATTGGTCAGTCTGACAAAGGGTGTTCTCATTACACCCTTCTGGAGTTGTTTGGTTAGGTAGCCAGGAATAAAATTTTCATGGGGCCATGAAGAGTGAGAGACAGAGCCTGACTTGTACGGTAGTGGTTTTGGTATTTAACTGGGAATTGGGCAGACTGCTCTCCTGAGTTTTGCTCTGCTGATTCTTTTTAACTCCTTCCTATTCTATAGTGGTTGTTGAATTGAAGTGTAACAGTTGGTTTAATATAAAATACATGATCATCAGTAGTCTGAAACGTTGCAAACAGAAAAGCCATGTCCTGAGCAAACCATGCAGCCATGAGTCTCCTGTAAATGAAGCTAGGATTTTTTAGAACTGTATTTTAAAAATAAAATCAACTTGGGGATCTTTTGAGGTAGTTTCCTCTTCCTTCCATCTGGATTTTCAATTTCTCTTGGATTTAGCACCCCATGTTCGGGTGATGTGGACTTGTGCATTATACCACTGCCCAAGGAGAGGTGAATTAAAAGGGAGGCATTTTTAAAGTGAAGCAGAAATCAAATGGGGAACTTTTTGGATTTCCTTTTGAACCTGGATATTCACCTCTCGAGCTAGAACACAACTCATGTCCTCTTTGGATCTGGCCCATCAATCTATAATTCTTTCAATGTTTTCAAGTTTCATGGCGTTTTGAATGTATGTGTTACTTCCAATAATTCATTTAGTGTTACCTTCCCAGACACAGCATGTGATGCTGATGAACACTAATAGCCTTGAAAATTTTACTTCATATGACATCAAAATAAAGTCTTTTATCTGACTAGATAATTCATCTCCCTAAGAATAAGAATTCTTAGTGCATTAATTTGTAAGTCAGTCTTCTGAACTACTGAAATTAGAACTACTTCTAATTATATCAATTGCTAGATGATGTTTCAGGGACTTCTCATTATGAAATCCTTCACATATCCCTTCCTTATAACTAACTAAAATGAATTATAAATCAGTTGAGAAAATAATGATTAATTTACCATCAGATCTCTTCAAGATTATTTGAGCTGATCTTACCTTTTGCTAGTGATACATTAAATTGTGACAATTCAAAGAACAGTAGTTTTAGCAATGTGATTTTGTCATGCACATTTTGTTGGAGAAATTCACCTGAGACTGTCTCTGGCTTATTTCTTGTCAAATCACAGAGTATAAGGAAGGGTTATTTTTCCTCAAGCGGAAATGTATTTTATTGATGGAAATTAGTCTGTCGCACACAAATTTAAGTGTTTCCAATTTAAAAAACCATAATTATTATGATCAAGTTGAGATATAAAAAGTATGTGTAACTGAGAACTGAGCAGGAGGTTATTAGTGTTTGTCATGCTTCTTGTGGCACTTTTTCTAACCACATACATGTTAAGCTAAAAAAATCCCAAATCAATTTTATGTACCAGAGGGACAACTGGCAGCTGTAGGTGATGCACACTACCCATACAAATCTTGTTTCTTGGATTCAAGGTAATTGAAAGATCTGGCTAAAAAAAAAAAATTAGTCAAGAGTCACATTCTTTGAATTTGCTTCCAGTGCTGCAAATGAATGCATTAGGACATACTGAAATTTGTATTGCTGCAGTCTATATACTTAAAGTTTGCTAAAAAACTAGAAAGGCTGGCCCAAGTGGTAATTCATGTAGCAAAACAGACACACCTCTAAAGTAAAAATATTGCTGTTTTTCTGATGTGGTTTTGGAATATTTTAAGTCCCTACCAATTACTTTCAATAGGAACTCTAAATTGTTTTCTCTGATAGCCCTAAGTCTCTGGTTATCCTGAAGACTTGACTCCAAGTAATAGTAATATTGCAGTCTTTTCTCATCAGTATATTTAAATGCAACCTCAGTAAATATAATTTTAAAATTGTAGGGTTTTTTTCATCAATAGAAAATTTAAAACTTTGGAAGTTTGGAAATAAAAAATGATTATTTCAGGTACATGTTGACATAACTTCAAAAAATCCCAGAAGAAAAGCCTGGGAATATACTTTCTATGTTAATCATTTAACATACAAATAATGTTTGTTATGGATTAAATTTGGGATTTCACTAATTTTTAGTGTGTTTTTTAAAAATTATTGCAGATTGGTCTCAATTTTTAAGTGATTTTATTACATAGTCATTAATTTTAATTTCCCTAAATGGACATGCATGTTTTTTGATAACAATGTTGAAATAAGTGATAATCCATGCAGTGTTGTTGTACAATTAAATACAAGCAATTTCCTCGGGGCCATTCATGCACACTTGCATGATTTTGTCTATTAAAATTTGTGAATGCTTGGTTTATCAGTTCTGTCCCACTAACAAGGAACATGCATGCAATAATGCTGTACCTCTGTTTGGTGTATATATTTCTGTACTTGGTGTGGTAAGGCTGTTGAAATACCTGTTTTCTTTTACAGACTCAGTTAAATTTGCTTCTTGAGAAGCTTCATAGTACTGTAAGTATATATACACATTCACAGTTTTCTGATGTAAGGCAAAATACATTATCTCAATATTATGGCTTACAATAAATGTAATTAGTAATTACTTAACAGTTTGCAGCTACATGGCACTTCAGGAACATCTTGCTGTACATGTGTTGGCTATCAATTTACTTATAAAAGGAAAATGCACCACATTCAAAAAAGTTGTAGAATGAAAGTTAAACAATTTGAATAAGCAATATGAAATCTGGCTGTGCTGCAATCTTCTTTTTTGTCACTTTTACTTCTATCTGTGCATTGGTTATCATTAATGACTAATGTGCAGAAAATTTAGAAATGCTTCTTAGAAGTAAGTTATTTAAGAAGTAATTTATTATTAATTACTGCTTTCAGATTCTATAAAGTCATTAAAATATAATCTTTCATTTTGCTTTTTTGACAGGCTGTAAATGCACAGGTGGTTAAAGAACCTGAGTCCCCTAATAAATATTTGTTAATTTGGCTGATGCAATTAGTTGGTGAAATTCTCCCTGTAGTACAACATGCCATTTTCTTTTAGAACTTGGAGTTGTAGGAACACGATGTTGTTTTTCTTGATCACGTGTTCTAACCAATTATAGATATTAGGTTATGCTCTGTGAAAAAAAAGAAAAAAGTGGAAAAGCAAGGGAGACAAAGGAGTGAGGTGCTGGAGTATAGCCAGCATATAAGATTTACTATAGTCATGAGACTGGTCTGAAGGATGATCTGTTTCACCCAGAACATTCTGGAACTAAAATACAGTCTGGGGGAAAAGTGTGTGGCCAGGCTTGCTGTACTCTTGAGTTTAGCTCACCCATGATTGAGGAGAAACTGTTAATGTAGAGCTCCCTTGTCAGGTGCTGTCTCATTCTTAGCTGAGAGATGGAAAAAAGAGAATATGCTACAAACCAGGATTAATACTACATTTTCTTGGTTCCAATTTTGTTTCAGTATATTCAAAGTTGTCATTAGCAGTCACCTTTTATAGAAAATTTTGAATAATTGGGTGGTGCTTGGCAAAATGTTAGGCTTGACTAATGTGAAATGATCAGAGAGAGTGGTGGTCAAAACTGTAGCACACGTAGTCAATAACAGAGGAGCAGACTGGAACAACATCAGGGAAGGGAGACTGAAACTGAGCCAAAGGAAGTTGTAAAAAGTAGAAGTTAAGGAAGGACAGGTTCATCTGGCATGACTCTGATGTCAGGAGTCTGGTAGCATGTTTGCTGATGTGAACTCTGGGGCATTTTAGTGTTGTGACTGTAGAAGATGAGGGTAGTAGGCTCTAGAGTCATAATTCATAGATTTTATACATGTTGAGGAGAAAAGTTGAATGAAAATTCAACAGATTTGAAGATCCAATTAGTAGCTTGAGCACTGAGATCAATTACATCAAGACCAAGGTTACAGTGTAAAACTGATACATGAGAGAAAAAGAATGATGCTGGGACTTGATTATCGTTAGGGCCCATTCCAACCCCTTAACATTCTATGATTCTGTGATAATGTCAGCATTTCTCTTTTAGAATACTATTATTTTGTATCGTCCAACCCCCCCCCCCCCCCCCCCAGTAAGTCTTAAATCATTAACTGCTATTTTAGGAGTTGTAAAAATATGTGGATTTTGGTAACTTCTCGCTTTGGTCACAGGGGTCGAGCTTTATTCGCTGTATCAAACCTAATCTCAAGATGACAAGTCACCATTTTGAAGGAGGACAGATCCTCTCTCAGCTTCAGTGTTCAGGTAATGTATGCCTCTGGTATTTTTCCCTCTGATTTTTACTTTGGGGATTATATATTACCCTGAATTTGAAATATGTGGGATGAAAGCAGTATTTCCTTGCTTGAACTGTTTTCTAGAAGGTAGGTTATTTATGCTATTTAGATTTTTAGTAACTTAGCACTCATTTTTGTCAATAGAGCCCTAGAAATAATTAATCTGAACTGCTGTTAGGACTCTTCTTGCAAAGAAGAGTTGCCCATGGTATTAATAGGACACCAGTTCCATCTGGAACAATATAATTTTAAATTTCTGTGGCAGTTGAAGTGTTAGAAACTCCTGTGTGTATTTAGAGGCAGTCAGTGTTAGCTGAGATAATAATTGAAGCATACCAGTGTTCTTTGATTTTATAGATACTTAGATTGAGTTTAATTATACTAATTTACTTTCTAAAAAAATTCTTTATATCACTATTAACTTGATTTGGAGCTGAACATCCAACATGGATGGAATGCTGCATCTTTGTTTTTCTTGAAATGCTAGATGCTTTCCAAATTTACAGCTTCATTTGCTCGTGCCTCACTGAACTTTTTGAAAAACAAAGACCGTATAAGCAAATTAAATTTCTGTTGAATGCAAGTATGCAAAATACTAAGTTTTATGACAGCAACCACACGTTAAGGTCTAACTTGAAAACTTACCTGGAGCCTCTGTTGATAGAGTTATATAAAGTAAGGGGTAAAAACTGGTATGGCCTGTGCTGCTGAAGTAATTTGAGTCTTCCTTACTGTGTCTGGACTTTACTGATGTCCTAGTTGCAGCCAAAATGAAATAACATAATTCAGACCATTAAAGTTACATCATAGCAGCTGAGACTTTGTATTTCAAATACACTAAATGTTCTAGTACTGCCTATGTATTTGAAGTTTCATCTGCACCACATCTCACAAATACCATTCACTTGATTAAAATAAAATCGTGGTTGGCCATTATTTGGTGGTTAGGGGTGTGGATTTGAGATTTTTTTTTTTCCCTATAGAAATGAAGATGTCAAATCTGATGAAAAATAAAATAAAAATTATTGGAAATATTAGAAAAAAATCCTATGGATGATTGAGTGTTACCTCTCATATCGGGAGAAAACTTTATGGGCTTTTCTCATGTGTTCAGTATTATTTTTTTGTGAAGGATCACATAATCAAAAAATGCTACAGGCTTGATCAAATCCCAGCTTAACTTTGTGGTTTAGTCTCTGAACAATGTCTTTGAGTCTTATGTCATAAACCTACTGGTTATCATAAAATTCACTGCTTAATGTGCATGCTGCTGATCCCAGTTTTTGTGCATGTGTCTCTGTGAATTTAGGGATGGTGTCAGTTCTAGATTTGATGCAAGGTGGTTTCCCGTCACGAGCTTCATTTCATGAACTATACAATATGTACAAGAAATACTTGCCTGAAAAATTGGCTCGACTGGACCCTAGACTCTTTTGCAAAGTAAGAAAGAAAATAATTCTTCTGTATCATCCAGGAAAGAAATTGTATTGTGATGTTGGTTTTTGTGTTTATTTGAAGGAGGTAGAATATAATCCTTTCTGTTTTCTGTGTTTCAGGCCCTATTTAAAGCCCTGGGACTGAATGAAAATGATTACAAATTTGGGCTAACCAAGGTGTTTTTTAGACCTGGCAAGGTAATTTTTTTTTGGAGTTCGTGATTATGAATCTTAGAATAATTTCAGTTTGAAAGGACCTTTGAAGGTGACATTGTTTAACACATTGATAAAAGTATAGCCAACCTAAATAAGGTTGCCCAGGAATTTTGTAAATAATTTTGTTCATTTTCTTTGAATAAACCACAAAATTAGTACTGATACAATTGGTTTTATAGTCTTGTCTTTGATGCTACAGTTTTTTGTAATGCAATGTTTCTATTCCAAGAATTGTGTTGGCTATTAAAAAAAGAGGAAGTCAGGGCCAAGAAGAAATATTTTCTAGTAAAACCTCTTTATAGCTGAAATCTCTTTCTGTGATTCTGAGCATTGCTGCTTCTATTCAGAGAAAGGAGGTGAAGTCGAGAGCTATTGTCATGAGAAAGGAAAATTATTGTAATCCCAGAAGAATGTTCTTCCTGTCACATAATTACTGAAAAGCAGAAGTGCAGGATTTTCAGAAAACATTGCCTTCGATGGGAACCTTATACAAAGGTTAAAAATTGAGACGTGCTTTCAGCTTTTATTTTTTCCACAGATATATAATTACATGTGTCTTGAAGTTGTGGAAGGCCAGAGTTCATTTCCAGGATGTAGAAAAACAATTGCTTTAAAAAATTTTGGCAATAAATATTTTTGATGATTATATTATTCAAATGATTATATTATTATATTATTAATAATGATTATATTATTCAAAATTCCAAGTCTTGGACATCTATAAACACACATAAAAATCTGCATTGTAATTTCTTTTATCATTAAAAAATAAAGTGTAATAAAATTTATCTGCTGACTTTAAATGAAAGCTAATATAAGTTTACGTTAAAAATATTTTAACATTTTAAGTCAGCATGATCTTAAATAATAATATCTAACATTCTCTGTCCTCCTAATATGTAAAACTTGTTTTAATTATCATTTAGTTTGCAGAGTTTGATCAGATAATGAAGTCTGATCCGGATCACTTAGCAGAGCTGGTTAAACGAGTGAATCGCTGGCTTATCTGCAGTCGTTGGAAAAAAGTTCAATGGTGTTCTCTCTCGGTGATTAAATGTATGTGTTTTATGTTTTATTAAATCAAAATGTTTGTTAGAAATACAGCAAAGCAATTATTATCACCTTGAAATGTGGCCTAGGACAGGTCTAGAAGATGATACATACTGAAGTCTGAGTAATTGATTTAAAGTTTGGTGAGATTTTTCTTGAAGTTCACTGTGCAGAGTAGGAATAAGGTGGTGTGAAATAGAGATTGGCATTTGTGGTGTGCTTCAGTAAAGGTGTCTGGGAGATGGGGAAAGGCCTGATGCAGAATGTCAGCAATCTCTAATAACATGGAGAGTAAAACTGTGCATTAAAATGGGGAAGAAAGGCATAAAGGCCTCATGCCAGTGCACAGATGGCTGTGCATTTGGGCCAGTACAGTCATGGCTTCCACATCTGTCACTGATTATTATTTGTTGCTGTTTACAGTGGAGCAAATAGAATTTCTGAATTATGATACAGATTTCAAGCATCAGAGATTGTAACACTAAAATCTTGGGCTTGACCTAGACATTTATGCCATTTAGTCTATTTTTTTCAGAAAGACAGGAAATATGTCACCATGTGCAAAAAGTAGAAACACAGGGAAATAATATTGATTATTATTTCTTTGTAGTATTTTATGGGAAATCGGAAGCTAATTTTATTCCCAGTACAAAGTTGAAACAAAGATAAACAAGAAGTAGAGTTCATATTTGTGACAATCTAAGTCCATTGGTTAAACATCACTGTGTTCACAAACCATGTGCTAAAAGCAGTCTGGATCCACAGGCATCTTTGTTTTCTCTAGAAAATCTGTGAAAACTCATTTATTGTTGTACTTCTAAAATACTCAGCATACATGCATGTGCTAATGCCTTGATACTCTGTTTAACTTGCCTCCTGGTCTCAATCATTTACTTAAGTCTTTAGATGAACACTGTACTAGAACAAAAGCTAGAGGTTTTGTTCTGGTTTTTTTTTTTTTTTTTCATTCCAGTGTTATAGGGAAATGCTCAGTGAAGTTGCAGCCACTTTATTATCTGTAGCAGATATTGGCTACTTGATTACTCTTCAGCACAGGACTAAGACTCCAAGCTGAGTGTTTCCTGCTTGCTAGAGCCTATGACTTTCAGAGGTTACTGATATCTGTCTGTCTAGAGGGGTGTGTGAGTGTTCCCGTTTCATTGTTCCTGTTGGTTTTGGGTGAGAGTCTCTGTGCCTGTCCCAAGATTCTGCTATTCTGTTTCTTAAATATTGTGGTTCCAACATAGAACAAGCTCTCAAGCACATATAGTCTGCATACAGTTTTGAGACATCAAACGTATGAGGAAGATAGAAGTTGAGTTAAACTGTATAAGCCATTAAGATTCTATTTCCTGTGTATTTACAGTGAAAAATAAGATAAAATATCGAGCCAGTGCCTGCATTAAAATACAAAAGACTATTCGTATGTGGCTTTGCAAGAGAAAGCACAAACCACGGTAAGAAGATATTCCTTGGTTGAAGAAAATATGTTTTAGATAATATTTTCTTCTGACTGTTAGGAAGAGGTTTACATTACTTAACTAAATCTATCTGAAATCATAGAATGATGCTAAGTACAATTAAAAGAGACTGAGAGGTTCTGTGTTGTTTCCCAAGGATTAATAGATTCAATCTGAACCTTACCTAAAAGATGTTTCTTTAGCTCTTTGTTCATAAAATCCTTCAGTGACAGCCTTGTTTTTAGAAATAATTTTATTAAGTCTGTCTAATTTAATTTAAGCTCATTAATTTTTGTCTTGTACCCATTCACGCCTTTCTTTATAGGCTCCCTTTCATTTTTATCTTAGAAATAATAACTGTCTTGTCTCCTCTTGAAATTAATTCCATTAGCTGGTTGCAGGGAATACTGATGGAAAAATTGCTTCAATCATTAAGCTCTGCTGACACCTTTATGTTCTCTGACAGAGCTGCAATTCTGTTCTAGTTGCAGGCTTCTCATAAATTCTTTTACATCCTTTGAGAGCTATGTTTCATTTTGAATCTTGGCATTTCTGACTTTTTTTTGTCTTTTTGAGCTATTTGGTGCTCATCTTTAATGATTTGATTTAGTTTCTACTTCTGTGTGTTGATTTGCGTATCCCAATACAGTGATTTCTGTTTAGGAAGATTGTCTGCAGAGTTGTAAGTTTTGTGTGGGGCCTTCAGTAATGGTTCTCAAAAAAACTCTTGAGATTTCCTGAACTTTTCCCCAGCCTTGTTTTCTCACTCCTTTGGGGTGTAATAACTGTGTTCCCTGCTGTGTAGTTAAGTTTTTTCTGGTTCATTCTGTTATTGGTCTTTGAATAAGTGGCACTATTCGACCTTTATCCCTTCCAGTTCAAATCTTCTAGGGGATACTAGTGATTTATTATTGTGAAAAATAGAACAAACACACCAACCCAAATTAATTCTCAAAATCAAAATGCATTTTTCCATTTTGAGTCACTGTGTGCTAAGTAATTTTGATTACTGCTTGGAAAAGGTTACATTCCTTAGTTACTTGATGTGATAATGCTTGAATTTCAAAAAAGAGGATGAGTTGTCAGAAGGCATACCTTGTCTCCCCATCTACCTTTATTACATGAGTGACTAGTGGAGTTTTAGAAATATCACCTTCCAAAATCATCTCAAGATAAAAATAAGCTGTCTTTCCTTCACAGCATTGATGGGCTGATAAAAGTACGTACACTGAAGAAGAGACTTGATAAATTTAATGAAGTAGTAAGTGCTCTGAAGGAGGGGAAGGCAGAGACAAGCAAGCAGGTCAAGGAGCTGGAGGATTCTATTGATGCTTTAATGACCAAAATTAAGGTATGTGGTAATAATGAGAGAAATAGTATCTTGGTACTGGAATTTTTAAAAAGCTTCATCTAAAAGAGAAGGCAATGTATTTTTCTAGTAGAAAATATACTTTAATGTACTGGTCTTAATTTTCAATCATTTCAATCATCCTGTTTAAAATTATTTGTAAATGTAACTGAAGTGAATCTTGAAAATAGGTTCATATATCTAGACTTTGATATCTGTGTGTCAAAACTGGCACAGAAGGTTTTAAAGAAAAATGCATGTTGCTATTATGAGTTTTGTCAATAATTTGTTGGTTGCTTTCATTATTGGAATAATGTATATTACCAATACTTTAACTTAATAAGGACTGAAACAAGGCATTTATCACAGAATAAAGACATTTATTTTCCAGTTATGAGGTTTTTCAGACTTAGTAGTAAAGAGAATTCAGCTTGCTGGTTGTGCTTCAGTCTGCAGTCCTCTCTTTCTTAGCTCAGAAGTGCAAAGACAAAATGAAAGCGCACTGGCATTTATTAGTATTGGAAAAAATTTGGTTTCTTGAATATTTCATGCAATATTATGGCTTTCTTAGTGTTTCATATTAAGACTTCTCTATTGAAGAGCACTGTTGAAAAAATGGTAGAGTTAACCTGTCAACTTAGAGTTCTCTTTTCTAATAAAAGGGATATAATTTGATTATGATCATGATACACTATTAGAAAAGGTCAGCAAACCCCCATATTAGTTTTGTTAGTAAGATATGAATTGTAAAATGAAATTAAATGGTACCTGTCAATAAGGTTTGAAAATGTGTGTAGTAAAGGCTGTTTTTAAAGCATTTTCAACCTGTCATTAACTTTTTAAAAAAAGTTAGTCATAACACAGTGCAATATTTTTTCTGGGTGCTAGCAGAAATATTAAGGAAAAGCTATTTTATGCTATGACATTAAAGCAGAGCTGTAAATAACCACTAAAGAAGATAAGAACACAATGGAAAATGCACATGGGCAGTCCTTAATTTCCATCCAGCATGTTAAGAATTAATTTCTGTTCCTTAAAACTGCAAGGTCTATAATATGAAGGTGTGTTTTGAAAAGAAGTCATGTTTAATTTCAGTGATGAAATGTAGATTAGTTTGTGTGGTTTTATAGGAGAGGGGAGAGGAAAGGTTCCTCAGGATTTTAGAAAGAAAGGGAAGAATGGATTTAAGCTTCCCAACCTTGAGGTGTGTATATATGGTTTAAGTATAGTGCTCAGTGATCTCGTTTCACTTAATATTTTTTAGTATATGCTTTCAAAAGTGAAGTACAAATAAAAAGGGATAACCGCCTTAATATTTTTGCAGACCACTATAATGACTAGAGAGCAGATACAGAAAGAATATGATGCTTTAGTAAAAAGCTCAGAGCAGCTTCTGAGTGCACTGCAAAAGAAGAAGCAGCAAGAGGATGAAGCAGAGAGGCTACGACGGATCCAGGAGGAAATGGAAAAAGAAAGAAAGAGACGTGAGGAGGAAGACCAAAAACGAAGGAAGGAAGAAGAGGAAAGACGTCTGTGAGTCTTGAATTTGAATAAGTTGCTGGTTAGAGAATCAGAAGAAAACAGGAAAGGCTTTTTAATGAAGTTGATCTTGATATACTTTCACTTAGAGAGTCACTTGGATTGTATTCCGGGTGTTCTGTGCAGTGTTGAAATGTTTCCCAGTGATTTATAAGGCAAGTGTCAGAAGAGCATATGGAAGAAATTATATAATGCAGCTGGAAGTACAGATGAACTTGAAAAATTTCATGACTTACATCTAGTATGCTGTCATCAGGACTGTACTGACTTCTGGATTACCATTCAGTTTTATGAAAGAGACTTGGTATTTCTTACTATTTCTTGTTCACTTGACAAAATGTTCTTGTTCACTATCACAATGACACGTTTTCATTTCCTTCTCCTCTTATGTAATAGGAAATCTGAGATTGAAGCAAAGAGAAAACAAGAAGAGGAAGAGAGAAAAAAGAGGGAAGAGGAAGAAAAGCATATTCAGGTTAATGCTTTAGCTGTGTGTGGCATTGGGGGATTTTTTTGTTATTGTGGTGGTTTTGGGGCTGTGTGTTTTGTTTCTTGTATTCATTTACTTATTTATAAATCCTTTTTGTAGCTTACATTCTCCACTGAGTTTAATGGCTTCTTTCTGTAAATGCATGTCTCAGAGTCATTCACCAGTGTTGCTTTATTAGTAAATATAAGGCATGTGTTATGTTTAGGGCATCCCAAGACAGATCACCTATTTCTAGTTCCCATCCAACTTCAGATATTCTGAGTGTAGGTGCATCTGTTTTTAAAGGATTAAAAAGTTATTTTAAAAGTACACAACATTGGAGAGTCCTAGTTAAGCCTTTGAAGGTTTTGTGGGTGGTCCATGTCAGGCAAGTTTGGCATTCTTTTACTAGAGTCACATATTGACTTGTACTATGTCATTTACTTGCTTAACTGCAAACACTTTCAGAATATTGGTAATAATGAGAGGATGCAGGACTGTCCTTGTTAACTCCTCTGGCTACATTCATGTACACTAAATGAATGCAGCTCAGACCACACTCTTCCACCCTTCCATTTGATTTACGGCAATTCTTACTGTATTCATAATAAGCTCTCATTCTGAGATTGGTTTGGCCCCTATATCCCTCTTTTACTTTTTTCTTGGAGATTGCTTGGGTGACCTGGGGTAGCAGTCTTATGGGAAAAAGAACACCTATAATGATTGTCTTGATCAATGTTTCTTGGTTTCTGAGCTGTGGATATCTGCAATGCAGAATGTAATTTACACTTTTACTTTAAAATGCTGTGTTTGGATCCAAGCAGATACATAATCCTGTAGGGTGTTTCATTCTCCCACATACAGATAATTTCTCATTATCTTTCCTTCTGGTGGTTGGTTTTATCAGGTAATCTAAAATGAGATTCATAGGGTAAAGTCACTGATGTAACTCTACAGTTTTAGTGATGCAACTTCACAATGATTAGTGGGAAGCAGCTTTGTTTCATTTGTTAATTTTTGGGCACTGCTGAAACTTGGTGTATGTGCCTTTTGAAGGTATGAATTGGATGGTCCTGTTTTACTTATTGTGTAAGCAAGGCTTTTTGTAGAGTAGTGATGGTAAACTGCCATTATTGTTTGGCTCTGCAGAGGCAGTATATTTGAATTGCACTAAATTGGACGTTTTACCATTTGCTGAAATTCAAAGTCAGACAAGTTCCACAGAGAATTCCAGTGTCTATCTTAATCCCTTTTCAAAATGAACTACAGATCTATGTCCAAATTAGTGCCTATAATGTCCTGTAATTCCAAGAGCAGAATAGCAAGAAAGTGTTGTTAGTGCTATGGAGGATAGCTATAGTCTGTTTCATTTAAGTTTTAATGATTCTAAAAACTTTTGAAGACTAATTTTTAAAATAATGAACAAAATATTTCACATATTAAAATAAATAATAATTACTTGGCATTTTATTAAAAAAGGTAATATAAGTGGTGGACAATATTTGATAAACTATATGACAACCAAGATTCAGTTTGTAGCTGTTTCATTTTTCTTGGGTCAAACTCATGTTGTTAATTTTTCAATTCTTTAAACTGTATGTATTTTCAGAACCCAATATGCTTCTTATTATATTTTTCTAATACTGCTTATATAGCATTTTGATTTTGATTGGGTGTCTTATTCTAAAACAGGCTGAAATTGAGGCTCAACTAGCTAGAGAACGAGAGGAGGAAACCCAGCACCAGGCAGTGCTTGAACAGGAGCGTCGTGACCATGAGCTTGCAATGAGAATTGCCCAGAGCGAGGCAGAACTCATCAGTGATGAAGCTCAGCTTGATTTGGGTCTGCGCAGGTATGGAGTTTAGTAGTTACATTTTCTTCCCTGTCATGTTTTTTCTCCCTATCCTGATCCCTTTGAGAAGGCTATGCTCTTGCTGGGTTTATGAAACTTTGTGTTTAGTAAATGGAGCTTCTATATCAGTGTATTAGAATGTTTTTCATATTAACTTTTCTAACAAGGATGGCAAACTTAAAATTCTTATTTTTATGACTCATTTAAAGTAGGGAATAGAATTCAGTGGTAAGTAATAAGATACATCTTTGCTAGGACTTGATGGTTCCATTTGTATAGTGAATTTGTGTGGGGTTTTTTTTATAAACAAGAAACCCTCTTGGAATGCAGAAATAAAAGTAACTTCTGGGCCCTGAATGGTAAGTTTTTTCAAGTGGAATGAAAATATCTAACATAGATGGGTTGAAATATTGTTAGTCTTGTTTTGTGTGGATTTTTGATGTGCAATAAGAAGAGCTTAACTTTTGATGCACAGAACCACACTGCCTGTCTGCAAAGCAAGAGCTCTTCATGTGTAAAAGGTGATGCCTTAGAAGCAACGTGGAAGTTCCAGTAAAAATAGTGATTATTGGTCAAGTTGCATAAAGGGACCTATGAACATGATCACATGATTGGTGACTTCATTGGTATGACTCTACTCAGTTGTTGTTTAAATGAGTGCAAGAAAATCTCCTGTGTTGCCAAGGAATTTCAAACTCCCAGATGTGTTCCATTTACTACCCAATTTTCATCTAGATGTATGCTTTTTTTAAATAACTGTATGCCTGCTTGAGAGAGGTGGGTAATGGTTTTGTCATGTTCAATACTGACTTTTAGACACTTCCACTGAAGTAGTTGTGGTTTTTCCGTCAGTTCTACAGTAGCTGTCATATTGTCTCTGATGAGACTGACGTGCTCCATTCACAGGATCAGAATGGTTTTGGATGGAAGGGGATGACCTTGAAGATCATCTCGTTCCAACCCCCTGCCATGGTCAGGGACACCTTCCACTAAACTAGATAGCTCAGGGCCCCATCCGAGCTGGTATTGAGCACCTTCAGGAATGGGGCACCTGCAGCTTCCCTGGGCTTGTTCCAGTGCCTCACCATTTTCCCTGTCTGGATTTTGGTGCAACACTTTGAAGGTAAAGTCACTTCAGTGTTGCAACCTGGCAGAGTTCTCTTAAGAAGGAGAGAGGGAGGCAAAAGACAAGAGCTCAGAGAATTCAGTAATTTTTCTGTCAGTGAAGCTCTAATCTCCACTGCGTTTCCTACTACTCATAGGTGAATTTTGGCATTTGTCTTTCTTGTATAATCCCAGAATGGATGATGAACTAATTGTCATCACAACTCTTTGACTGCGACTTTCTATCTGCCATGTAGCTAGCACAGTTCTGCTGTGTAGCTGGTAGGAGACTGAAGACCATTGTGAGTGATTGGGAAGTGCTGAATGGTCTGAACATGTTAGCATAGAGATGTAAACCTTTCTTTGAACAAGGTAATACCTGGATCTAGAAAAGAAGTGATAGATTTTTCTGCTTACATGAGATTTTTTATCTCATTGATAAATTGTTTTCCCTTGTTTCTAAAGTTTACTTCAAATAGTTTATAGCATAGGCAAAACCTGAATAGAATGCTTTAAATTTAATATGTGATTTTATTTTACTTTGTTTAAAATCAAACTAAAACATTACTCAGGTCCCAGTATCTTCTACTGAAATCAGAGGATAGATTTTCATATAATTTCAGGAGTTGCCTTAAAGGTAGCAAGTGTAGAAATTCAGTGAAAACTATTGGTTAGAACAAAATATGTAATTTAATAATTAAATCATAAATTCATAGGACTTCTTTTACATTATACCAATCAAAATGTTGCTGGAGTCTAAAGAAGTTATAGTCTACCATCTGCTGCATTTGAGACTGACATATTACCATGTGATACACTAAAATCACTGACTTTTCTATACATATTTATACCTTCTCTGTTAAATTTTGCTGTAGTATAAAGCATGTATGACATACTGAATTCATGAGTGTACTGGTTTTGCAGTGTTTTCACAGTTTTGTAAAAAATGGTTTCATGCTTACGAATTGACATGAATAAAAGAATGTTTTACATTGTCTGGTGGTTACTGCAGAGTGAAAAGAGGAAGAAAAAGGTGATTTTATGTGCTCAGTTTTAAGAAAGCTGCCACACTTTTGTGTTGCCATATTTGAATATAAGTGCCTCTAGTTTATTTATTTTCTTCGCAATACTTTGCTATATTCACTTTCATAGCTTTTATAGATATTTCAATGTGCATAAGTATTAGCAGTTTCCTTGAAAAATATATTTGTTGGATTCTGTCAAAGAAGAAAAGTTGTTTGTTCTGGCAGCAGATTCAGCATTTTAACCTGTGCTGGATCTGCTGGACCTCTTCTAGCTTTATCCAGTTTTACTACTCGTCCACAGTTTGAAAGGATGTGTAATACATGATTTACTGCACCCAGATAGTAAATTAGCACTTAAGTAAAAAAATATAATTTAAATACTACGTATCTGCTTTCAGCTGGGCAGTATTTTTCATTTATGTGGCTTATTTAAACAGACAGCATGGCATGTAACACCAAAAGAAGCTAGTCTTAGAGAGTGTTGTGAGTGTATCTGTTCTGATTGTTGCATCAGAACAATCCAAAGTGAAGTCCTAACGTAGCATGTTTAGTGCTACATGTGTGCACCTGTGGGTTTCCAGTATAGCACTTAGACTTGAGGTCTGTTCACAGCTTGCATGAAGAAGCACCCGTCCTGTTCCCAGAGCAGCTATGGCAGAATTGCTGTTATTTCTCGTGATACGCTTATCCAAGCGTGAAATAAATCAGTAGCATGTCTCAAAGTCTGATTTTGAAAGATTGGACAGAGCAGAAAGGCTAGGGGAAGCTTTCACTTGTACTTTTTTTTCCCCCAGATTATCATTTAAGTTATGATTGAATGAGAAAGTTGGGGGGGAAGGTTTGTATAATCAGTTAAAAAATAATAATAAAAAAAATTCATAAGATAAAATAAAGAAGATGTGAGAGAGCAGGAAATGTGGTGACCCACCTTTTCTCACTTCAGATTATTAGAATATTAACTAGGCAGTAGTCTGTCTAACATAAATGTCTTCTATTTGCAGAGCCAATGGAACAAAGCCACAAATGACTGCGTATGGCATTTTTTTCCATTTGAATGCTCTAATAGATAAAAGCTGCACTAATTAATCAAAAGAAATTGATATTGTCCTCTTATATACTAATACCTCATAGTAATCTTTATTAGTATGCATCTGTAATGTCTAAATCAGTTTGTAATACCTTATATTCACTACTTTGCTTGTGTCTCATAAACTCTTTAATAATCAAATACACCAAATAACATATATTCAAAAATTATTGTATAATTGCTGTAAAGTTTTTCACATACCATCTATTTTTCACTGCCCTGTGTGATTTATTGCTCTTTACAGAATCAGGACTCTGTGTGTGTGTATATATAAATATATCTATATGTTTGTGTGTGTGTGTCTGAATGGAAATAATTTAACATAAATAGACATTTCCTGTGCACTTCATTTGACTTCAGTTTGATTGTCAATACACTTTCATAGTTATAAAGGCTGTTTTTATATCAATATATTTGGTTTATGCTCATTTACCAATTTTCTTGTAGGGAACAAATGGCCACAGAAATGTCAGAAATATTATCTAGGTAGGTGAGAAGGTATAACACCAGTGAATCAATCATTTTATAAAAACAAATCACACATGAAATGGGTTGAATTATTATGGAATTCAGAGTAATGGAATCTGTTTTTTTTTAAAGTGATAAGCAGATAAGTAAGTTATTTATTTCACATAAGTTTCCTTTTACCACCATCTTTTTTTCAGCAATTATTTATTTGCTATTTTAATTGATTGTATTGAAAATGAATATGAATATTTCATGTATCGTGTAATTTTGTTCATGTTTCTCCAGCATTCTTCTCCTCTCGCTTTGTGATAACAGAACACAAGGCTGTACATCTTTTAAAGGCACATTTCTACAGATGCAGCACAAAGTTAATGAAGTAATTTAATAGTAATATAACTGTTGGTGCATTAATAAGAAAATATTCTAATTAGACTTCCCTTAAAATAAAAGCAGTTTTGAAAATTGCCATGGCAAGACCATATAAAAACCCTTTTAAGATATCCAAACAAAGTCCCCTTCTGAGATTTCTTGAATGGAAATGCAAGATTTTATGCACAATGCAGAAGGAAAGATAAATACAGGTTTTGGTCTGAATATGCTAGTTGGTAAAATACTAATTCTCTGTTCAAAGAAATGTTGTGATTGTCTTCCATATCAACAAGTAATGAGAAAGTGTTTTCTGCAACATGAGGGCAGAAATAACCTTTGACATTGATTTTTGTGAAGCTTACAGAAGAAGAAAAATTGTTTAGAGTTTTTGAAAGTGAATATGTTGTTTAACAAGTTACTAAGCTGTGTAAATATAGTCTGAAGATGATCAATCTCACATGTTTCATGGGTTTTCTAGTGGTAGCATGGATGATAGGAATGCAGCTGGTAACTACATCTTTTTCCTGCAGTGTTATTTTAAGAATAGGAATAAAACACATTGTGTGTAATTAAGATAGCATATGAATTTAAATGGCCATGTTGTATTGCATATATTAACATAGTTCCAATGACAGTGGCCAATTTTTAATGTACAAAAAAAAGACAAAACTTCGGGGCAAAATCAGAGGCTGTGTTTTGGTTGAATTCAAAATGCATTACCTCTCAGTACATGCTTGTTTAACTAAATTTGTCTTACTTTTCATACACTGGAAACGTTTGATGTGAGAGTGATCTTTTGTATTTTTAGTCTGGAAATACTGTTTATGATACATAACTCTCATATGGAGCAGTGAAGATTGAATGTCAAGTGTGATGTTCCTCTTAGTGCTGTACTGTTATGATTAAAGTCATGTAGAAAACAAGCAAGATCTTCAGCATGATCTTCAGAGTGCAGAGTAGTACCCTAATAGAAAGACTAAGCCATTCAATTGGATTGGCATTCTTAAAGATTACTAGTTTAACCAGAGAGGGTACAGCCTGATTCTGCTGTGCTAAATTAGGCAGCAAACTCTTAGAGTGGTGGGTAATGTTGCTAAATAAAGAAAATCCTTAGGATTTGTGAAATTAGGTTCAAGAAGGTTAGACACCAGGCAGTAGAAATTATTTATCAGGAATCCTTAATGTCCTACAGGTATGCCAATAATAACAAAATATTATGTGTTTTGAAGGAGTTTGTCCAGTTATTTGTTTTACACTCATGAGGAGTTCTAAGTTGGAGTTAATTTTTGAACTTCTCACACTTAACTGGAAGCTGTGTGTGGACTCGGATTAATAGTATGTGTAGGCATTAAGCTGCTACTGCAACAGTAAGATTCTGTAGTTTTAATTATACTGGAGAGATGGTTCAGTTGTTATTAAGAAGAATGTTAGGTTTATGCAATGAAATTTAAATTGCATTTGTTATCTCTGCTTTCAAAACTGCTGTATCAGCATAAAGAAAAATTTCAGGTTATAATAGTTATTTATAACCTACTAATTAAAAAAGGAAAATAACATAAAACTTCACAATATCACATGAGACCTTTATGGAAAAATAATTGTTAAAATAATATTCACTGGATTATACCTATTAATAATGTGCCTGTCCCTCAAAGATATTACTGCACAAACAGAGGCTTTCCAAGGAAAAGGCCTGGTTTTTTTTCTTAGTGCATCAAGAAGTTCTTAGTCATAAGCAGACGCTGGTAAATCGTGTTGGTAAATCATGTGTCTGTTCTTGAATTCCTGAGTGTTTAAAAGGTGTACTGATCGTCACTGAATGTTGCAGTGTTTTGAACTTATTTTATAAGCAAATAATCCACGGAAAGTTTGCCATTCCTCAGGAGGGTTCTACCACTTACCCATACCATATTTCTTAGGGGAAAAATTAAATTCAGGCTTATCTTTATATCTTTATATCCATGTTCATTTTGTACATGGAAACCTTGTACATTTACTTAGAGATGATTGAGATTTTACTAATAATTTCTTACTTGCATTTGCTGTTGACTTACTTGTATATTACCTACACAGTGAAGACCTTTTGCCTTTGAAAGACATTGGGTTTCAATGAGTCTTTTTTTACTGGTCAGCCTTTTGTCTGAGTAGTCTTTTTTACCTTGGTATTTTTTTTATTATCAATGTCATCACCCCCAACCCCAGAATAAGTATTGCTGTTACTAGATAGCCAATATAGAATTAATTTGGTTTCTTCTCTTAAAGTTAGGTTTTTTCAAAGACAGAATATTTTTTCAAGCTTTGGAACAAGGATTTTGTCCTAGACCAATTTTAAATAGCAGAGGAGGTGTGTTTTCTTCCTTCTCTTTGTTCTACTTCAGAAATATTTTTCCTTGTCTGTTTTTTGAATGGAACTAAAAATGTCTACAGTCAGTCTTTGTTTTCTGCATCTTAGTTGTCACTAAGTAAAATGTACATCAGTGTGGGATGAGATACACAGAATATGTGTCTTTTCATACATGAACAGTATTAATGACAATTCCTTTTAATCTCTAGGAGGTCAATCAGATTATGATATGATTTTGTGCATAAAATATATCCTAATTTTCTTTTAATAATTTGAAAATCTTGAAAATATGGTATTTTGTCTTAGAATTCTACATGGTAATAACAATGGATACATCGTTGGTCATAGGATCTCTTCCTCTTCTTAAAACAATTTCTGTCTAATACTTGAAAAATTACATATATATTTTTAAAATAATTGTAGGGGTCCTGCAGTGCAAGCCACAAAAGCTGCTGCTGGTACTAAGAAGCATGATCTCAGTAAGTGGAAATATGCAGAGCTTCGTGATACAATCAACACATCCTGTGGTAAGTGGTTTTTTTTTCTAAGAAAGAGTTCAAGTTGTAGTTATATGAAAAGTGTTACTTTCTTCCTATAACAAAGATTAAAAAGTTTATAGAAGTTTGAATGAAAAATTAATTTAAAAAAATATTTCTTACCCCCAAAAGAACAATACATGAAGCTATTTCCATATTAAGCAAACACAATTTCCGTTGTTATGTCTTTCAGGGATTATATATTTATGATATTAAACGGCTTGGGTCATAAAATACATGTTATAGCTTCTTAATTAAGTTCACTCAGTTTGATGTACTTCCACAGCAGGAATAGTAGTTACTATACTGTACCTAGAATTTGCATGTTCTAAGAATTTTTTTGCTGTCACTAGATCATAAAGATCACGTAAAGTAGAATGTAAAAATATGTTCTGTCTTAGATATTCATATTATTCTTTAATTCTCAAAATGTGTAACTTCTTTTTGGAAGCCTACAGTGAGGCATTAATCACTTTGACCTCAATGCTGTGAAGACAGAAACAATAAGAATTATTCCTTTTTTAGATACTACTGTTTCTTCTGGCTTCTTGTTGAAAGCAGTTGGTTAATTTGTGATTCAAAATCACTCAGAATGTCTTCTTGAATGTAGAAAGTGGAATGTAACTCGTTCTCTTTTACTGTATTTGCATATGCAAGACTGGAGCAATGTTTTCAGCTGCATAGATGGTGCTGTAATATGTGGAGTTCACTCCTCGTGAAGCCAATTTGGATACTCTGAGATGACTAATGAAAAAGCCTTGTCATCATTCAGTCTCTTAGTATAATGAAATTCAGAAAAATTAAAATAGATAAATGAAAAAGAATGCAAATCTAAGCAGTCAAATTACTGTTTTTCTTTTTTTTTCAGTTGCAGAAATAATATTCAGCAGTGTAATTTAATCTTTTTATTATTTGTTTCTCTGTTGCTTGTATTGTGATATTGTCAACAGAAATATTTGTAGCATTTTAGTGCTCCAAGTGTCCCAGTACGACAGCTACTTCGGGGGGGGGACTGCCTTTACTCTAAAGCAGAAAAGGATTCATCAAACTCTGAGGGACTTTCTGGGCCATAAAACACAGTCTGTGAGCTGCAGAGAATGAGGTTTTTTGTGTTACATTTTATCCTATTAGTGTAACAACTTGATCTCAAATCATATAACTTATCAATATAGAAAAGCATTTTTAATAAATAATTTTCCTGTCTTTACTCACTCATGCCTTCCCCTTCTCCTTTTTTTGGGATAGATATTGAACTCTTGGCAGCTTGCAGAGAAGAGTTCCACCGAAGGCTAAAGGTGTATCACGCTTGGAAGTCCAAGAATAAGAAACGCAATGCAGAAACAGAGCAACGTGCTCCCAAATCAGTCACAGACTATGGTGAGGAAAGATAATTTTCTATATATAATAATTTTGGTGATAATATTCTAAAGAAAACATTTCTGGAATAGATTTTGAATTTGCTAGGTTGAAGAACCTTGGAGTTTTTAGGAGTGTTTTGTGTTGATTTAAGGTAAATATTTTGAAAAGATTGAACGTAGCAAATTATTCACAGAAATTAAAACACTTCCAGTAGACCCAGCTACTTGTGCTGAATAGTTCTCTCTTGAAACCTTTTCTCAACATCCAGCTGACATCTATAGAAAGAGTTCTTGATCTACGGATGCAGGTGCTGGCATTTTTGTTAAATGTTCATTGCTGTGCTAACTTAATATTTCATAATACATAGCTATGTAGACATAGATGTAGATACTTTTAAAAGGTGCTAATAATTCTGTTGTTTACATCACTGCTTACATACATCATGTTAATCCTCTTTTAAAAAAAATCTGTGAGTGTTGATATTGCAATTTTGGCTCATGGGGTGACAAATTTTGTGTAGACCCAGTTTTCTGTTTAGACCCTCATTCTACTGATTTCACAGGCAGGTGTTTGTTGAGAACGCAGCACACTAATCAGAGTAGGTGACTTTCTTTTACATTCAGTAAAAAAGTGTGGGAGTTTAAGACAGCCAGACCTGAAAATTCTGTACCTGGTTTCTGGAGTAGTATTTACAAAGTGAACTGTTACTCTTTTCCCAACATCCCACCTCAATAGCCTGGTGATCATCTGTTATAAAAGGAATCTAAGAAATTTATAGAATCACTGTAAATGCATAGAATAATTTATTCAGATAATTCCTTTCATTATGTTTGATATTTGTTCATGGGACAGGCAAAGGAAAGGAAAGATGGGGAGAAAGTGCTCTCCCCAAAGTCACATGAGTCTGAGATTAAGGCATTGTCCTGGGACATGAAGAATAAACATCCCAGGGAATGCAGGTGCCCTAGGTAATCTCAGTCCATGTACAAAGGCACGTTCTTCCCCTTGATCCATTTACTTGAGTTATGCATTGCTTGAGCATTACCTGAGATTGAGATTTTCAGGGAACTTTAGTATGGATATATGGCAGGCAAAATCTGGAGCCCTGGAGAAGATATTATCAAGGAATGGGTCCTTGTGTCTGAAAACTGGTTTTTGGTGCTTAAGAAAGCTTATAACTGAAATGGCAGGAAAAGGCATTTGAAGCACCTCTGGAAAGCAGTAAATTGCTTTGAATTTGAGCTCACATGTTTTCTCTGGAGCTAAGTGGGTAAAATATTCATATACAATACGTATTGCTGATGGAAAGTATCAAAGAGCTGATGATCTTTGGATTTTTGCACAAAAAGATTATTCATGTTCTTATCACTTTTATTCAGACATTTGCTGCATTCTTCTCAATGTTTTTCATTGTATTTTTTTACCTTCATTGAAATATGGCATCATATTTCTGAAGAAGAGAACTTCACAGTTCAGAAGAAATTGGTAGTGACCTTTAGAGACTCTTAATGTTTATAATTCTTCATATTGCAAATAATTATACCACATGGGCATTTCACATATGTATATATTGTAGTGGTCTGAGTAGGTAGTAAAAGGAATTCTGATTTCTTAGGTATTCAAGGTAAAAGTCTTTCTGGTGTCAGTGGATGTGTGCTTCAAATGATGTAGTTTTTTCTTTCCATCTCTTCATTGATTTAATGTAATTTTACAGTATCCTTTAATTAAATTCATAGGTTCAGTAAAGAAGCTAAGCACTGGTGTGTATATTGTTGTTGGTATTACAGAGCTCTGGAAGTTTTTTCCTAGCAGAAATGTCAAAAAAGAAAAGTACTACATTAATTAACTAGCAGATTTGTCAGAGAAATCTGTGTTTAGCATGTATACCACTGAGGCTTTGTAACATGAATTGCAGATTATTAAAGTGATTAATTTTGTAGTTAAATCTTGATGAAAATAGAAGTAGAAAATGAGTAGAAATACTTAAAATCTGTGTTTATGTTGTAACTAGAATTTGTCTGTTATCAGCATTGGTGAAAAATGTTGAGGTAATGAAACCATAACTTATAAAAGATCAGCGCTTTCATGTTTTGTTCAACATGTAATATTTGTTCACAGATTTTGCACCATTTATGAGCAACTCAAGTAAGTGGGGAGACAGTTGTTCAAGCTAACTTTGAAGAATAGGAACAATTGAGAGCTCTATACTAACATTGATCCAGTGTTTTGCTACACATGTACATAGAAGTTAATTGTAAATAAAATATTTCATAATATGACAGTTATTCATCTGATGGTAATTATACATTACTCCAGTAATTTACAAATGTACTTGTCTTCATGAATTCCTACCCATTTGGGGAGTCATGAGAAGGAGAATGAAATAATCTTCTTATGTAAATTATTATGTAAATTATGTATAATCTCCTATTTTTATCCACACCCCCCAGAATTAACATTCTTGTCCTAGCATTTTTTTTATTGTCTGCACATGGCTTTTTGTTGTAGCAAAACACTGGACTCAGCTTAATATAACAGCTATTTTCCTAGCAAACAAACTAACATTCAGGTGATGGTTTCTTCTGAATAAAGAGCCACAGTTGTATAGCACCAAGTAGAGGCTCCATTGGCTGCTTAGCATTTCTGTCCTCTAGATTTGCCCTTGGATTTAGATACTCTTGGGAGTAGAAATGAGCCTTAGCAATTACCATTGCAGTTCAAAAAGTATTTGTCAATACTAAAGCATTGATCTGCTGGGATAAATGTTCAGACAATTTGTAGAAAATTGAATTAGTGTTTTTATAAACTCCATCTCCCTGTAAGGTACGTATTTTATCAGAGTTGATGCATTCACCTGTTAAAATCTGGGATCTTTTTCTTCTGTGTTTACTTTTTATGCACACATAAGAAAAAAGGAAATTTGATACGTATAATACATGGGATTTTTTTAAGGTTCTGCTCTTCAGGTTTACAAAAATTATTTTTGCTTGAATCTAAGCAGAAGAAATTTCAAGGTGCAATTGCTAATCTGTATTCCTGTTCATGACTGTAAAAATATGTTATTAAAAGTAATTGTCATTTTTCATGTTATTAAGTATTAGCTCAGAAATTAGCTTTGTTACTCAATAGACATGGAAAAGTATGGAATTCACATTTAGTCATTCCTTTTATGCTGAAAAATACAAACAGTTAATACTGATTTTCTTCTTTAGGAATGGTAAAGGTTCTTAAACAGGGTAACTGTAATGGTGCTGTAAACCACTAAAATGAGATCAGTAAGAAACTTTTACAGGGGCAGTTATTAAAGGAAAGGATCTCGCTTTTAAGAGCATTCAGTATTTAAAACTAATTATGATAGTGTATATGTAAGATTAAGAAGGTTGATCATTTGATGAATGAACATAGAGAGTATGTACTTTTATTTGAAAGCAAGTCTCTCTCCAGAGTTTGAAATAAGGAGAACTCAGAAAGTCCAAAAATGCATGTGTAAAATTTACCAAAAATATATATGAAACTCGAAAAAGTTTCATGTTACTTTCTCTTTTAGAAGTTCAGTCAGCTGATCTTAATGGTCTGAAATAAAGAATTCCTTGAAAGAAAAAAGCAGCCAGAAATTAGTTCTAATACCAGATTTTGACATACAGAAATCTAGGCAGAAAATTGTTTGGTGGCAGCTTTGTAGTAAGAAATATTTATTGTCAACATTTCTATTAACAAATTAGTACTTTCTAACAACGTTATACATCCTTTTGTGTTGACTGTCAAACATCAAGTGATGCTTTATATGTTTGTAACTGAAAATGCTTCTGTGCACTGTAATCTTTTTTTACAAAGAAATGGACTGAACTAAAGCAATTTCTGATATATGTTTCTGGTTGGTAAGAAATTTTGTATGGGAAATTTTACCTTAAATATTGATTTAAAGCAAACGATGTAATTTTGTTTACTTTGTTAATATGTTATTTTATTTACTTTGTTTTGTTTGAACATGCCATTGGGCAACATGTAAATACAGCAGTTAACATGAGCCTTTTCTGACCAGGTTTTTGCTGTTGCAATTAACAAAATGTACATTATATGAGATGGGAGTACTTTTAAAGTTTGCTGAGACTTCAGATGACCTTGAATTCAGAGAGAATCTCTTGGGTTTTGGGGGGACGTTTATTTTTTTCTTGTTTGTTTTGTTGTTTTGTTTATTTGTTTTTAATGTGCTGACTAATAAAGCAAGTAGTATGGCCTTATTGTTTTCTAATTGCTTTATTCACTTATTTTTGGGTTGGTTTTTTTTTTGTATGATAGCACAACAAAACCCAGCAGCCCAGCTACCAGGCAGACAACAAGAGATTGAAATAAACAGGCAGCAGCGCTATTTCCGCATTCCCTTCATCCGCCCCGCGGACCAGTACAAAGACCCCCAGAACAAGAAGAAGGGCTGGTGGTATGCTCACTTCGATGGGCCCTGGATTGCTCGGCAAATGGAGCTGCACCCCGACAAGGCACCCATTCTGCTTGTAGCGGGTCGGTATTGAAAGCAAAATTGCAGCTTCCAAGAGGTTCAGGGTTGATAATGAACTTTAGAAAAAGAGTGTGTTTCTAAGTTTCCCAAGTTCTTTTTATTATTTTTTTTCATCAGCAATTCTTATCTGGGCAGAATTTGAGGATTCGGGACTGCTGTTGATGGTGGCCAAATGTTTCAGAGTATCATTTGGACATGTAACTGGTCCTATGTTTTACTTGGACACATACTTCCATTTGGGAAGCCAGGGACAGAGTGAGAATCCAAATGTTTTACTATTACAAGGCCTCAGATTATTCATTGAACTGGAGACAGTGTGAAGATAAAAATCACAGTTTATCTGGGAAAGGTCTATTCTTATTATACTGCTTTTTAGTTAGCTATAAAGAATTACGAGCAGTGCAATTTGTGTATGTTACATTGTCTTTCCATAGCATGAGGCTAATAGCAAGCTGATGCTTTTACCCTACTTATGCTACTTTATGCTAGTATGGAAGATTAGCTTTTTAATGTTAAAAATTTAAAATAAATGTTGCAATGGATAGGTGGAGATTTATCTGGTAGTGAAATGTATCCTCCTTTTCTGGAGGGTAGTGAGCAGGGGAGAAAATACTGGAGAAATGCTGCTTACAGTTCTGTGTTTTGAGTTTTTTTATATAACTTAGAAACTGAGGAAAAGCCATAGCCAATTTGTTTCACTTCAGAATTATGCTTTACTAGCAACAAAATTTTGTTTTCTGCAAATTATTTAAAGTATAATTCCTTATACCAGCTGTTGCTGTTCAGTGCCAAAGCCCATAGCTAAAAGTAGCACTGCTGTCGTGAATACCTAATAAAAAATAAGATTGCAATTTAGTTTGTGAGCTATGCATATCATTTCCTTCGATTGCCTATGTTGGTCCCATTTGGTAAACACTGTTTGTTTTGGATGGTAGGCTGACAGATTAGCTACTTGATCCAAAGTCTGATATTCTTAGTTACTTTGCTACATTTAACCTAAAGTAAATCAGTTCACTGTGAAGGGGCCTGGAACTGAAAGAATATGTAATCCGAATGCAGTTGCCATCCTATAATGGGTTTCAGAGGAATATATCAAAATGATGATCCTTCAGATTCTTTACTTCATTCCTTTTTGCTTGCTATTTAAGCACAACTTTGTCAATTGCAGCATCTGATACTAGTTTATTCTCATAATGCTTCAGTGTTCTCTGTGTAACAAAAAACAGGAAACTGAAAAATGCCTGTATCTAAGGACTTCTCATAAGCTCTGAAATCTACTAGCAAGCCAGATCTACAGAGAGGAAATGTAATTAACAAGGATCTAATCTTTATTGATGGGACCTTTGAATGATGTAAAAAATGTTTTCTTTTTCCCTTTACCATTTCAGGTAAGGATGATATGGATATGTGTGAGCTTAATCTTGAAGAGACTGGCTTAACCCGAAAGCGAGGTGCTGAAATTTTACCGAGACAGTTTGAAGAAATTTGGGAGCGCTGTGGAGGCATCCAGTATCTCCAAAACGCAATTGCAAGCAGACAAGCTCGCCCTACCTACGCCACGGCGATGCTGCAGAACCTGTTGAAATAACTGGGCATTGGGCACGGGAGCGTCTGAGACGAGAACCTTGCCCCTGATACAAAGGGAAGAGTTCCTCTGTGCTGCAGAGGGCCTAAACGTTCTATAATCAGAGTAGAGATGTTTAATATAAAGTGAACAGATTTTATTAATCATGTGGTTTGTTAATTTGTACTTCATGATGTTTAATTTGTGTAGTGAACTTTAACTAGGTATGAGGACCCTGAAGAAACTTCAGTCAGTGTAGTTTGCTGCATTTTGTTTATATGTTGCATTTTCTTTAACAGTTTCTGGTATAACTTAACACTTTTAAGAAATCTGTCTGTACTTGGATACATATTGCAAAGAGCTGCACTGCAACCACCTTTTTATAAGATTCCTTCTTTAAAACACTGAGTAGTTGGCTTCAAGTGGTGGCCTAGTAAGGAGAATATGCTATTTCTAATAACTGGAATTGTGAGGCCTTAGCTTTGACTTCTGTTACGGAGAAGTTGGAGTATACTTTTATATAATCTGAGACATTTTATGTCCTGATTAGCAAACTGGTTACTGTCTGTATTTAATGATTTTTGTTTTTCCAGAACCTGATGAGAAATCCTCCTAAACTTGAGACCTAGAAACTCCTGTTTAATGCATTCTCTGTCTTGGTTTAAGAGAAACGGTTTTCTGTACATTCCAAAAAAAGCATTCATATACGTTAAAATAGTGTAATATTGGAGGTCCTCAAAGAATGTACTGCTCTTTAGGGCTTATACCACTTCTCTTGTAGATTTTTTTTTTTTCTCTCTCTCTTTTTAGTACAAATCTGCTTTATACTTTTTTTTTTCTGACCACATTTCTGTTAGCAATACTTGGACAGTTTGTTTAGCCAGGTAGTGTAATTTCAATATATTACACAAAATTGTCCAAGCCTTGTATCTGAAGATATATAAGATTAGGGATAGTATTAAGGGAAGTATGTTCAGCTTTTTGCTGGCAGTATAACTTAACTGATTATTGAGGCCTGAGCCTCAGAAATCCTCTTTAACTGTAATAAGATACACAAAGTCTGTACCTTTTGTTAGACTGTGTAAAAAATTGGTCCAATAACATAATGCCTTGTAATACTATGTGCTGATGCAGTAGCTACAGTTTTTAGTGTACTGGAATATCGTAATGATTTGGATGCTGAGCTGTATATTAATCTCTGTCAAGTGTCATAGCTTGTAATAGTTCCCTTATTAAGCAGTTTGTTTGGGGAGTTTTTGTGGGTGGGAATCATTCATTTCATACGGTTTTAAGACACATCTCTTTCACTTATTTGAAGATTGCTTTACCTTGCTGGCCATTATTTCAAGAAATTAAACATGATCATTTGTTATCTCTCTGATAGAAATTCAAAATATAAGTAGCTTGATGTCCAATTACATAGCCTGACTTAAAAATACCCTTTTTAATTGACAATTTACTTATAGTATAAAATACTGAAAACATTAGTTTTTAAATACATAAATATACTTAATTTTCAAGAGGGGTGGTTCTGTAGTACAGAGAAAGCTCCTTGCTGACCTTAGATTGTGGTTGCGTGCCACAGTCTGATTGCTGTTATAAATGCACTCCTTACGGGAATAATGTGGAGATACTCAAGTGATATTTAACTCTCTACATACCCACTGCATCAAGGAATCTCAGCTTCTACTGCAGACCCACTCTACTTCCTGGTCATGTGATTGCAAATGAGGAAATTGTTTTCATTTTACCCAAATTCTTCACTGAAACAGTCCTTTTTGGCTGGAAGATGAAAGGAGAAGTGCATCAGACTGTTGGTTGGAAAGTCGTATGCAAACCTGTACAGTTTTGCATGAGTTTAAAGGTGCAGCTTATGAAATTTAGATTACTTTTTTAATATGTTACTGCATTGGAACCAAAAGGTGACAATTTCCAGTTCCTGGACACTTAGCACTGCAAGAAGCTGTGCTCGCTCAGGTGATCCAAGGAAGAAAAATCACTGACCTGACCTGTTTGTTTCTGTCGGGGTTTAGCTGCTTGGCTTGACACATTCCATCTCAGTGTTTATGTCTTTACAAATCCATGGATCTTAGGAGACTGAATACAGTAAGCAAAGAACCTCAAATGCTTACTTGTGCGTGTAGGTATGCACACATATATGTACTTAAATATTTTAGTATATATGTGTGTAAACATACCTGTAGAGAACTTTAAATGAAATTAACTGAATTTTTCCACTCTGTTCCTTTAGTTATGTCAGGATTTCCTTGACTGGCATTGGAAAGAAAATTTATTCTTCAGAATGGAGTGTAATGACTAAATGACTAATAAATATGAGCTATCATGAAAATAAAATGGACTTGGAAATATTGGAAGAAGGTCTGGTGGCTGGACATCTCAAATGAGATGTTTCCACCTCTCAGCATTGCTCCAGAAGTATGCCTGAGGGAAGCAGATGGATTCCAGAAATCAGGGTATTCTAGTTTGCACAGTAGCAGGCTGCTTTTTTTTCCAGCTTCTTTTTCACTGCACGAAAAGCAGCTTCTGCTCTTAGTTTTACTTAACTTTTTGTGAAACAAATTAATTTTCAGTTTGTTTCAGATTAGTTTATTTTTTTTTACGTCTGACAATATTAAACTGCTTACCAGTTATTTCCATGGTCCCTTGTACTGTGTCAGGTAATTATAGTTGGTTGATTTGAAGAGGAAATATAAAAGGAGGGGAAAGGGTTGATCTTTAGGATAAGCTGATGCCCTTCTGGTCTACAATTATAGAGAAAATTATAATCAGGCTTTTAAAGCGCAGTGGCTTGGTTCTCTGTGTGTTTCATTAAAAAAAAATAAATTCTTCCTACCTGTCAGTGAAGCTGTTCTTTATAGTTGAAATCTGCCTAAAATGCTCCACAAAACAAAGGAGAGGAAGAGAATCACCACACTAAGCTGCATTCCTGAGTAAGTGACCCAGGAATAGGCATTTTCTTGAGAATGCTACTCTGAAGATCCTAAGGTCATTCAGTACTTGTCTTTTATCCCCTGATAAGTTTGTGTTTTTCTTTACCTTGTTGAATCCTCTGGGTTTTCTCAAAAATCTTTAAGTATTTAAATGACCTCCTAATACTGTACTGAAAATCAAAAATTAAAAATAAACACATTCCATGTTGAAATCTTACTTGTATCTGCTTACTGTTTTGTCTTTGAAGAGTTGAAGCATAAGGGTTAATTAAGTTATGAGAAAGTACCAGCAAAGGAATATTTTTATCTGTCTGCTGCTTCTTCATGAAATATTTTTGGTCCTTAAATCTACTCTTTAAAGCTTTATTCTAACAAAGATTTTGTCTTTACTTTCTAAGGTAAGTGTTCCTCCAAAATAATATTCTGATATTAGAAAATTCTGATTTTCTTATCTTAAATCTCATACTTCATTTCTCAGTAGTTACTGAAACAAGTAACTTTTTAACTTTTATTACTTTTAAAAAAACATTTATTGTTATTAATTCCAATATGTCTGTCATTTGCTATGCTGTGTACTCTGCATCCTATTAATTTTAGATTGTGTCAGTCAGTGACTGGTGACACCAACTCTGCTGCTTTGAATGTGTGTGCTGTGGGGGAAGCTTTATGTTTGGGTTGAGAGATGTGGTATTGCTTTTGTGGGGTTTTGTTTGTTTGTGTGCCCTCTTAGAGTCTTAGGGAACTTTCTCATCCTAAGGGCCAAATCAGAGTAGAATTTTTTTAATTTAAAAAGATTCAAGTAACTCATACTTTATCTAGGAAATGTAATTTTGTTTCAGTTTCCTTATGGCTTTTATCTCCAACTGCAACTTTACATCAGTTTTAAAGTAACGTGATGAGTTCTGTTGTAAGATTATGTACCACTTCCAATTCCTTGTGAAATTTTCAAGTAAATGATTTTATTATGTCTTATTGAAATACAAAAGGTTTACGTCCAGCAAATATATTTGGTAATTAATAGTTGAGAGTGATAAATACAATCATGAATAATCATTATTAAAATACACATTTTAAAATTACTTATTTTTTAATCTTGCTAATGATAACTAGAAGAAGTTGAAATACACTAAACACATACAAAAATACATTTGTAATGGAAAAAAATGGAATGCTATCAGCATTCTTAATGCATTCTTAGCTTACATGAGCAATAGTGAAAAGCTAGCATTTGTAGGCAAGTATGACTTCCAGTGCCCTGCAAAAAGTACTTTTAAAATAATTTTATTCTGAAATGTTACTGTGTAAAACCACATCTTAGATTTCTTCTTTATTTGTCTTTCCTACTTAAATAAAGTAAGTAAAAACACTATTTCAGCTGTAGAAACTCAACCTTGTATTCTTGGTGCATTGCCTTCATTCGCACACATTCACCAGTTCCGGTGGTTTTGCAGGCAAATCCATGCAGTTGTTTGGAATTTGTAAACAGTTCTTTTGAGCAGAGTTGGGAAGGTAAACTAAGCTCAGTCTTTGCTGTGGTAACTGCACGGTACGAAGTAAGAATTGTCACTAAAACCAGCTGCTGTCCTGGATGCATGAAAGTTTCACACCTGGATGAGGGGTTGTCATCCAGGATAGTCATGAACTTTGTAGTAGCTCATTTTGAGCTGTAAGCACGACTTCTGATGTGCACCAAGCAGCAAATAAGTGCCTGAATACAACACTGGTGCAGAATATAAATAGAGATATATACTCAAGAAAAAGATACTCAAGGTAAAATAATGCTTGTACTTGAATCAGGATTGTGGATTCATAGTGCATAAATTAATAAGCCTACAAAATACTTAATGGCCACCTGTTGTCTGCTTGGATTTCTCCTACAAAATCTAACAGTAACCCCTCAGAATTATTTGTGTGGATACCGAGTTTAAAGTGTAGGTGCTCATGTGCAATTCTAATCTACTCACTACGAGAAGGGTGCTTGTGAATATAGATCTCATGTTCTGAAAAGATGAAACTCTACATATTGTACCTCAGCAAAAAGTTTGAAGTCTTTGAACCCGATAGTTTCACTGTCACCAGAAATTAAACAGTTAAGTAAATATGTACATATATAAAAATGATGCATTTATTAACAGAAAAATAGGAATCTGATGTTCATAGAAACCCTTGAAAAATTAAATCCAACTTCCGTGTGATTTGCAATGAGAGTGTTCAGGGAGGGAATGAAGAAGTTACCAAATGTTTTTAATGTGACCTTTGGTCAATGACAGCTCTTATTTCCATTCACCATTTGCATCAGTGTATGTAAGGAAGGTTAATAAAGGGGTGTAGAAATGCACTGAAGTTCCATTGACATTTTTACCAGAACAATTGCAACATATGATATTGAAAAATGTCACATCTCAGCAAAATCTGTTTCTAGCTCTCAGCTCTTAAATAAAACACTTAAGATGTGTAAGCACCAGAAGCTTAATACATGCATCTTAATAGTGGGGACTTCCTACCAGGCATTTTAGACATGCTCAAAAGCTGCTCAACTTCGCCATTTGCTTTCCTTCAGTAGAACTATTTTTTAATAATGTGCACTGATTTTAGAGCCAAAATATTGTATCTTTAAGAGTCCTTGATTTCTTTTTTTCATACTCATCCTGAAGTCCAATCTTGAATAATGCAGACCTTCTTTCTTGAATACCTATAAGACCTGTAAGACATTTGAAAAGTATTATTGAATTTGAAAATGTACTATTTCTCTAATGGCAAATAGGCAAGGCCACAAAGATAATTGTAGTTCATTGTAAGAATCGAGCTTTGGGAAGAGAAGGCTTCAGGGGGACCTTTGGTAGCCTTTCAGTACCTAAAGGGGGCCAAAAAAGGAGGGAGAGAGACTTTTTGCAAGGGCAGGGAGTGATACGGCTAGAGGGAATGGCTTTAAACTGAAAGAGATTTAGATTAGATGTGAGGAAGAAATTCTTAACTGAGAGGGTGGTGAGGCATTGGAAGAGATTGCCCCAAGAAGTTGTGGATGTAGCATCCCTGAATATGTTAAATATTGTTAGTTTTTGAATGACTAATTAGGTAAAACTCCATCCAATCAAAACCTGCTCTGATAACTAAGTTTTGTAGTAATTTTCCACGCAGTGATTCTATAACTAAACTGGAGACTCTTTTTTCATATTTGAGAAGGGTTTGAAGGTTATTTTAGCTTCTACTGGAACTTTTTTGCCTATTTTCATATATGCCTTTATAAATACAGAGCTATACTAGATAATGCATCCTAAAAAGCTGTCACTGCTGTCATTACATATTGCAAACCAGAATTTAAATACTGAATTCTCAATTTGGCCTGTGAACCATAGAGAGCCACATCCATCTGAAAATTCAGTTCAAGTGGCATATTATAAAAATTTTTGCCCTGAATGAGTTTTCTAGATTGTGAAATTAAAGTGCTCCTCTTATTTTCAGCTAATGAAAGCTGTTCTATTTTAATTTTCTTCTGCCATTAACTTTTTTCAAATCATTAAAAACATGTTGAATCTAAGGGTGATGCCAACATTCACTGTGAATTTAAGTAACAGTGAAAAATAGCCACCTAATTTTTTTAAGCGCATTTCAATTTTGTGGTTGCGGGATTTTTCACTACTTGAGCTTTTTCAATGTACTTTTGACAATTCAGATATGGTCTAGATGACACAGACCTGGTTTTCTTTCACAGATGTGCCATTTTATTACTTTAATAAAATATTTCATACTTTTCTATGTAGTTTAAAGTAGTTTGGCTATTACAAACGTTTATTGGTCTACAGTTGCCCACAGGCACATTTCTTTTAAGGTGTGTATAAAATACTAATTGCAAACATCTGTGCTCATGCTTTTACAAGCAGTGGAGCAAGTTCATTCTTGAGCTTTTCCACACTGCTACTCCCACCTGTTTTGTCCTTCTCTATCTTTGCATTCCAGTCCTCCTATTTTCGGCTCAGTCTGTAACTGTCCACAGTACTTGAAGAGACCACACCTGAGTATGATGACCAGTGACAATAAATCTTTCTATATGGTATCTTTGCTTTTTCCTTTATTTACATAGGAATAAACATGTAAGGAGCCCAAGATTCATGTAGTTGGTGTCCAGTTTTCCATAATGTCCAGCTAGTGCCAAGGGCACTCCTGTGCTGATATTCCCCACAATAACATTGGGTGCTGACAGCTATAGTAAAACCTTTTTGTTCCTAACTGGGCTGTAATTCAGAAAAATTAAAATGGCAAAGTAAAAACTTTTTCTTGTACCTATCAAGAGGACATATTCAGATGTATCACAAACAATCTGCCAGTTTTAGAGGAAATTTTGACTCAGCTTTTCTCCTTTCTGTCCTTTTCTTTCCCCCCACAAAGATACAAGGGGTTTCAAGTTGCAAAACTTGAACTAATACTTGAGATACCAGCAGTATTCTGCTCAAATTAGAATTCCTACATGTCAAACTCTATGTAGCTTAACCAGACTGAGATCTTAGGTGATCTAGTACTGCTATTTAAACCTCTCATTTGGATTGCATTTTGTGTTAATTTATCATTTCAGGTATTTCTTCTTCCTTCACATGTTCTAGTGACTGCCACATTAGCACATGGTTATACAAAATAGAACATTGTTACATAAAAAATTTAAGAAAATGGAGTTGTCATACCAAGCATCCAAAAAATCGGAGCTTTACTTTGTATGGAATTACTACAAAGAGGCTCCCAGGTAACATTGATAATGGGACACAACAGATTTTAAAGGTTCTTGAAAATAGTCACACAAACCTTGGTTTTGTCTGGCTGGTGCTGGAAATGAAGAATCCCAGAGACTAACTTGTCAGTCTTGGTTTTGTAAACTCATCTGGGGACCTACAAGAGTGAAAAAACCAAACCATTAATTATTTCTCTAAATGACTAGAAGCACTCAGATCGGATAGACTGCCAGAGCCATGCAAGAGAGCTGTAAGAAAAGCACCTCTACAGTCCTGTTATGAAACCTACACTGCAGTAAATCTAAAAAGCAATGAATGCGTTAGTATTTTCAGTTCTGAAATTGCCAAACAAGAGAGTAGCTTCAAGTTTGATTTAGTTGTGGAGTTAGTACATGAAGGTGGACCTGTTATTTCAGATGGGGCTGTTTGTTGAGGGATGAGAAGGGGATTTCCATGCAGTTTACCTCCAGGCTGAATTGTGTTTTCAAGTTCATGTAATGCTTCGTGATCAAGGATCTCTGAGGAACTGAGACAAGCACTTACACTGCAAGCCGTGTGGCAAAAGCTAGATAGGGATTCATCATGTTCAAAAGCAGGATTAATCCTTACAGCATTTTCTGGATTGCAGCTGCTGAGAGTAGGACTTCTACAATGCAGAACATTTTTGTTTAAGTAAGATTTTAAATTGCAAAAGAAACAAAAGGAATATTTTGAAATGTGAAGGAAAAGATTGTGAGCAGCTTACTGCAAATTAGAGTTTCTTTTGCATTTTCTTCTTATCTTAATAATTAAAATGATGAAAAGAAAACCAAGGCTTCCTAAGCCAAGAATGAGAGGTTTAAAAGTGAAGGGTTGTGTGGGTTCTGGACCAAATTTTGCACAGCGCTGTCCTTGGTAGAGCTGGTGTCTACGTACAGGGCATCTAAAATAAGGAAAGGAAGAGAAAAAAATGTACAAAACTTCAAGACTAAAATGACTTAGTATCTTAAACAAAATGAATGGATAATCTGCAATGTAATATGATCTCATTATTTCCACTACAAATAATTATGTGTTTGCATGAAAATAATGTGATTGATGATAGGGAAAGATAATATTTTTATATTAGTGAGAGTGAGTTTTAAATAAAAGAACACTGATATATTCCTTGCTGACCTACAAATTTTTAGGAGATAATGCATTTTAACTATCTCTGACAAATTTCTAACCCCACAGGTAACATTTGTGATTTAGAACCTTAGAAGTTCATGTGTGTTTTAAGGTAATGTCTGAACACACCTTTGAAGCCTATATTCTATTTACTGGTGATTTCACTCAGGGGAGCAAGGCCTGAAATAAGAGTTCTACTACAAATAGCGGGACTCTACTCCTCTTCTAACACAAGAGCAAAGTGAATTTACATGGAACACAAGTGCAAATAGTAGGCCAGAATTTTCTCTCTGACTACAAGTTTGCACAAGCTGTCAGACCCCTTGCTACCTTAGCAAAATTTTGAAGAGGACCTTTCTAGGTCACAGGCAGATTTCTAGTAATAAATGCTGCAGCTGCTCTACTGTGACTCTGAAAGTCAGAAATTTGGCAGTAACTGTAGTGAATTCAATGTAATTTCTGTTTTGTCCATTGAAGAGAATTAATTTTGGTAGTTGGGTTTTTACAGTGAATAATTTCTCCTTATATTGAAATTTGAATAATTTCTTCTGAATAATATATTAAAAAAGTGGTCTTATTTTTTGATGTTAATCCTAAGTAATGTAAAAGATGTATCATTAGTCTAGTCAAACTGCTAAGAGAGAATAAACAAATGCAAGAATTGTAACTTGATTCTTGCTTGTGTACATGGCTGGTCAGCTACTGTGTCCCAGTCTAGTATAGAGTTTCACATAATGCTCTGAATTATCTAGCATACAATGAGAAGTAACTTGATAGTTTGTAAAACAGAGTTAATAGGTTCAAGTACTGGGTAGTTCTCAGTATTGACTTAAGATCATTCCATTTAAAAACCCTTAAGGAATGTATTTGCAGTAAGGAAGAGCTGCTAATCTTCAAGTCTTTCCCAGAAAGCCCTGAAAGCAGCTTCAGCCTTCATGTGCTTTATTGGGTGGTCTGGGATCACAGTCTATATTAATAAAGATTTTCTTTTTAAACAACTTAGAAAAATGTAATTTCTTAAAATGCTACCATGCAATCAGTAGCAAAGCTGTGAATGTGTTATTTCATTTTTCCAAAATGTGTTTGGAAATCTGAAAGGAATGCATGCCTTTGCGTGTGTCATCTCTGCCAATGGTGCTGAATTTCTAATAAATTTCTGAAGCATCTTTAAAAATAACTAGATCATAATGTTCTGTGTATGCTAACATGCAGAAATGGGTTTATCCATGGTGAAACTATTTATACTTCAGAAGGGTGTTTGCAGTGTGACTTACAGCATCTGATTGCCGAGCTTTTGGCTTATTAGTGTAGTTTATGGGGCTGTTAACAGAATCCATCAATCCATTTACCTGCAGACAGCTCCTCTTCCTGGAACCAGCTCACATTTCCCACCGTTGATGCAGAGATGGGGCTCCAGCTCGCACAGGCTCCGGCAGGGCAATCCATCCTGGCTGGCATAGCCGGGCTTGCACAGGCAGTCTGCCTCTTTTGTCCACTCGTTCATTACGCACTCCGAGAACTTGTCACATGCCATGAATTTGCAGGGGTCTGCCTGATCAGCTGTAAAGCACGGAGAAATCATTAACTGGAGCATTACCCCAAAGGGCCCTGGCCGGGCTTGTGGCAGCCAGAGAAAGGAGCTCATGTTTGCTGGCCTGCCCCTTGGACATGCTAATAGGAGCAGCCTGAAAGGACACACAGTCTTCTTCCTGTACAGAACACAGCAAGTCCATGTTGACATCTGCACTGATGTAACCATCACTGCTGAGCAGTTTGTTTTCATCTCACTGACAAAGATTTTTCACATTCGGATGTTTTAATCATTTTTGCTGTGAGTGCTACCATCATATTCATGGATCCTGTGCTACAGTCTTACTTGTGAGAAATAATTTCAAGTGTAATGGTCTTAAACACGTAATTTAGGACATGACAGAGGAATGGAAATAGATTATTGAATATTGCACAATACTAAGACCTGCAATGTAGAAATACTGTCATATTCCAAAGAAAATATATGCTTACAGGCTTTGTAGTGTTGGATTTTTCTGGTGTGTGTGGTTATTTTTTTGCTTGTTTGGGGTTTTTTGGGGTTTTACGTTTTTGTTTGGTTTTGGTTTTTTTGTTGTTGTTTTTTTTTGTTTGTTTGTTTGTTTGTTTGTTTGTTTTTTTGTTTAAGTTTTATTGCTTTGTGGTATGTTAACATTAGAAAGGCTTGCTTGGAAAGCAAAAAACATAGGGGTTTTTTTTGTTTTGTTTTTTAAATATTAGTGAGGGATGCCTCTGTGAGATTAGGGGAAAAGGACCCTGCTGATGTTCATGGGAAGGCCCAAATCAGAGACAGCTGTTACACAAGTTCATGTAGCCCTTTATAATTATGTAGTTTAAAAGGAAGATTTGTACTGGATGTTGCAGCTTCTAACTGGGCAGAGAGTTTTCTTCTGCAGCCATTTATGCTCTATATACCAGATAGTAACACTAATTCAAATAAAAAATGAGGACTGCATTTTTTATAGGAGTACTGGAAAGATCAGACGCACACTGGGATATGCTTCAGTAGTAGAAATTAATCTATCAGAGCTGTTCACTTATAATCCCTCGATAATTTTATGTTTTTTTCCTGGTTTGAATTTTTGACTAGTGGGTTTTAGCGTGTACAATTCCCCGTTGCTATAAGCAATGTGCTTGTTGGTTTGGAGTGTCCTTTGCTCCTGGGCTGTGAGTGTGTGCACATGTAAACTCCAAGTCGAGCTTGGCTAGAACATTTGGCTGGGCTGAGTTTTTGTGATAAGATTTCATCTTCCTTAACACATACATGCATACTTTGTTATATTTTCTGTTTTCACTTCATTTAGATTAATGAAATATTTCGTGCAGGTATTTTAAAAAGTCCTTCTTTATGGTATTATTTATGATCAGTGCAGTCAGCCCTTTGCAGCTGCTGACTCTTGATACAGATTTTGGACTGTCAGTTCCCATCCATGTGTCACTTTGGTAGAACATCGTTACCACTAGATGGCTCTCAGTTTCACAATAAAGAGCTTATATTATTTTAACTTGCTACACAAGTTGGGGCTGACTTTTTTGTTTGTCTTCTGAAATGAAAACGCATCAGGCTTTGAAACATCTGTACTGGAATATACTGGCTTTGGAAACACAATTTCTTCTATTTTGACTCTATACTACTGCTTGTGAGCCTGGCAAAACCAGCTCTCTCCACAAACTCTCTGTAATAAAGTCTGTTTTCTTGACTAAATGTTGAAATACCACATTAGTAAAGCATATTAGATGAAGACGAAAGATTTTTAAGTTTTTCTGAATTTTCATTTTAGGATCTTGCTTATTTTAATTTTTATTTAATGAAAATTTGTTACTAAAGCAGGGAACATATGGCAGCCCAAACTTCACTCTTTATATAATGAACTAATGTAATACTTTATTCATCAAGCATCAGTTTATCACGGCAGTATTTGAAGGGTAGAATACTGTGATTCTGTTAACTTTCTTTACTACAAGCTACCTATGCTTTTAGTGACCACAAAGACATATGTAAAATGAAAACTGGTTAGAAAATGCATTGTAAATGGATTGTAATTGGAATTGTAAATGGATTTTTGTTCCAGAATTGTCATAGATCTGTACATAAAAAGACAGCTTAACCAAAACTCCTAAAGGCATCTGCATACCTTTGCTATTGTTCTTCTCCATGACAATTAAATTAAATTCATGCCTGAAATAATTACCAGAGCCTGAAAATAGATTCGGGCTTCAATTTTATAAAACAGTGTGGTTTTTGAAAACTCTAAGCTTTTGGCTTAAGAATACTCTCCAGATATGTAGTTACTGAATTTCTACTGTTTAACAAAGACTACAAACTTATTTGAAAGATATAAATCTAGAGGGATTCTGTAATTGCAAATCTATGGAGTACTACACGAAGTCATGCTCCAGTTAGTGAGTATCTGTAGAATCCAATTATTCCTAAATATTATCTCCTTTTGTTTTGAATGCTGTATCCCTTTTAAAAAAAAGATTTAATGATGCTCTAAACCATGGTTTGCTTACAACATTGCAATAATCATCAGAAATTATGTTCCCTTGCTCCAGTGCAAGGCTTGCATGTCACACCTGAAAACTGCACGAGCATTTCTTACACCTGTCTTCACCCAGCACTTACTCTAGAGATCACTCTATTTGTCTCTGAAAAGCAGCTGATGAACGTGAACAGCCCAACAGCTCCACCCAGGTTTTCATTACAGTATGAAAATACATCTGCAGAGAATTTGCAACATCTTTTTTTGTCTTATTACCCCCTGTCTCTGGGAGGCTATTGCTAATGTGGTTATTTCCAAGATAGTCATACTTCTAAGGCTGCAACAGTCTGAAAAAAGATTGTCTGCTTAGTTTTGCTTTTGCACATACATTAGTAATGCAATCTTACCTGGTTCAATATCCAAGGAATAGCTGTCAATCTCCAGATTGAGGTGCTGGGCTGCAGCATCACAGAAATCTTCCAAAACACAGTGAACTGCTTCTGTGATATTGTATGGCACTGTCTTGGCAAACTTCATTTTGCTGTTCACAATCACACTTCCGTTCCTGAAGTTGAGAATTTCCAAGTGCTTAAAACCTGTAAGGTTGGACTGAAGGTATGGAAGTAGCTGCAAAACAGAGATTTGCCTTTATTTTAACTTACTATCAGTGTCTACCTGCTATTAATTTCTCTTATAGTAATTTTCGTTATCAAGTGCACACATCACAGATTTATTTCCCTGTTTAATAGAATTGTTAAGCTTCACCAACAAATTAACTTTTCTGTTTAGCAGTATCTTCTTCTGGATTTCTGCTCTTTTCTCAATAATGTATTGAGATGGATGGGCAGCAATTTCCCCTGTAATGAAATGCATAGCAGCTGGAGAGTTTATTCATCTGGAAGAGAAAAAAATTACCTCACTCAAAAGCCAACTTTAATTATTTTCAAACATTCAATCTAGGCAGGTTAGGGCATAGTATAATAGAAATGTTACTGAGCTGACCTGTGCCCTATTGTACCAACAGAGAAAATCCATATCTAATCACAGTCTATGCTATGATATATTTTTAAAAGCCTATTTTAAAATGCAGCAAGCAGACACATGCCTCAGATATAATCAGCACCGCAATACTGTTGACGTGGATCTAAGAAAAAGCCAAATAAATTCTAGGCATATATCTGGGTTCTCTTGATCAAGTAAAATCTTTCATCGCTGACTTCATAAACTCTGTCTTCGTACTCTAAGAGCATCCTAGGCTTATGGATCCTTTAAACTACTGCTTATCAGACTGAACTGTAGTTGGATTTAGTATTGTTAAAATACTGTGCACTTCAGTGTATTCCTTTAAACTGCACCCAACTTCCACATGAGTTATTCAAGTTGATTTTCACCCACCAATTGCATGAACTGCTGTTCCAGTGCTTTGTATTCTGTCGAGCTCCTGTTGAAGAGGTCATCGGAGAAATGCATGTTGGTGACCCTCAGGCTGAAGAAGACCACGAGCTCTTTGCCTTTGGCTGCAGTTGTCATGGAGCTGGTAGTGACATACTTGAGCACAGGTGCTGGGGTGGTTTCTGCAGGCTCAGTGGTCAGCACTGGGATGTAAGCACTGCCCTGCTCCCCTTCGTCCAGCGCCGCCGTGCTCATGGTGCCCATGTGGTCCAGCTCGGCAGCGATGTCCTGCACTCCCATCCCGGTGCCATCCACGGCAGCGCCCTCAGGGGCTGCTGCTGAGGAATCTGGTGACTCAAGGGACTGCTCAATGATCTCGGAGGGGCTGTAGGAGGGGCTGGTGGCTGCAGGCAGCGGTGCTATTGATGGCAGCACATCTGTAATGACAGCTCCAGGCTGCACGGTGGAGACGTCGCTTGGACCAGTAAAGAAAGGCAACCTGTCATAAATGCTGGCTGTAACAAAAATGTCATCGCCTGATGATTCCAGTTCTTCCATGATCTTAACTGCTGCAAGAAAACAGAATAAAACCAAATTAGCTCTGTTGAAAACCAATCATAAAAAGCATCGAGCATGGAAAAAAACATGTATACAGTATTTCCACTGAAACATTATTAACATAAAGTTTAACAGTATCTAAATATGAAAATGTTAACGCCATCACCAAGAAGGACTATTGGAATAAAATACCTCATATACATTTGAGTGATGGGATTTCTACAGGTTCTATGTTTAATAGTTATGCTTGGCAAGTATTTTCTGAGCCTCTGAAGTACATTCTTGTTCTGAAGGTACATAATCACACTGTCAGTTTATATTGTCTGAAAGGGGAGATTGGAGCTTTGAGCTCTCTGCTTGGAACACTTGTATGCCAGAGCCATTCTGCTTCCCTCTGTGAAAAGTTAAAGCTATTATTTGCCAGTAATCATAAAATACAATTACAAAAAACAATACAGCCCCTCCAGATGCAAACTGCGTCAATTTACCCAGACAACAACAGCAATGAAAAAAATATTCAAGCCTTAAGAAGCCATCTACTGCACCTGAAGCAGAACTTTTATGATATTCCCATTGGGGCTTGGCATGGATCTAGGATATGTGATAACTGTAGCTGAAATCCAAATCTAAAGTGTCAGGAGTGCGAATCTGAATTCAGCCTGCAGCTACCTGGCCACAATGACTTCACAATAAATGATGGTCCCCACCAACAGCCACCTGCCCAAACTGGTGACTTTGTCCTTTTCCACTGATATTCCATTCTTCACGTGGAACTTTTAGCAGCCCCCTTCAGGCATAATCACTTATCGGCAGTAAGGAAAGAAGATTTTCTCCCATTGATGAACTCTTCCTTTACGTACATGCTAATTTCCTCCCAGTGGCCAAAGAAAATATGAAAGAAGAGCAAAGTTTTGCATTGGGAATATCCTTGACTGAATGAGGTGGCAATTGTCCTGCCATCTCGTTTCATTAAAAGCTTCAGATGCTCTTCTCTTGCCGTGTCCTCATGTTTCTTGTGTGATTAAGGATATGGACAGATTAAAAAAGCAAAGCCTAGTGATGTTCTCTGTTTACAAAGCTCTTGCTATTACTTGTTATGCTGATAAGGAGTGAGAGTCACTTATCAGTTAGGAGAACTCGGAACAGCTTTGCTAGCATTAGAGCTGGAGGCATTAATGCAGGATGATCTACTGATGGGATGAGCCTGCAGCTCCACAGACATCTCTCTCAGCACGAGAGCACATGCTCGGGCATACAATTGTGGTGACACTTGTTAGGCAGGTTATATTTTAGAAAGATCACTACAGGAGAAAGATGTACTGAAGTGGTTTTGAAATTTGAAGCAGATATATATAACCATATATATATACATATTGCATGCCTGGCATATAACTGTGTATATAAATACATATGGTCTATACATAGGCTATAAAAGTCTTCTGGCATCCTCTTATTACAAGCAAAGTAACTTAAAAGGCCTTGAGGGCATACCAAGATGATCTCTGAGCATGTATCACCTGTTTCCATAAGCTGCCAGTCCTTAGAAATCACTGTGTCTCTGGCTGAAAGAGACAGACAGCAAGTGCTTGTGTTGATTCCTGTTAGTAAAAGTAAACGGGCTCACATCAAGGGCTGCAAGGTGCTGTGGCACAGCACCAGTCCCAAACCCAGGGGTAACTGAGCTGTTCTTTGTCTAACAGGTGTCATGTTACTGCTGCAAGACTTGCATACACAAGTGATACGTTGAAATCAACAGTACAATGATTTGCAGATGGTTTTACCAATATTTTCCTCTGTCTACATGAGACTTCAATAAAATTCAGTCCTAAGAAGTTAGGAACTATGGATGAAACGTAGAAGATCTAGACATTTCACAGAATCACAGAATGGCTTGGGTTGGAAGGAACCCTAAACATTATCTAGTCCAACTTCCCTCTGCCATGGGGATGGACACCTTCCACTACCCCAGCTTGCTCAAGGCTCCATCCAACCTGGTCCTGAAAACTTCCAGGGATGGGGCATTCACAGCTTCCCTGGGCAAGCTGTTCCAGCGCCTCACCACCCTCCCACTAAAGAATTTCTTCCTAAAACCTAACCTAAATCTACACTCCTTCAGTTTAAAGTCATTCTCCCTTGTCCTGTCACTACATGACTCTGTAAAAGATCCCTGTCTAACTTTCTTGTAGGCCCCCTTTAGGCATTGGAATTGAGGCTCTCCCCAGAGCCTTCTCTTCTCCTGCCTCAACAAACCCAACTCTGTCAGCCTGTCTCCATAGGGGAGGGACTCCCACCCCCTGACCATCTCCATGGCCCTCCATGGACTCTGTCCAGCAGGTCCATATCTTTTTTGGTGTTGGGGGGCCCAGAGCTGAACAGAGCACTCCAGCTGGGTTGTGACAAGAGTGGAGCTCAGAAATGAAATACCTCCCTTGACCTGCTAGTCAGTGAAATGTAGAACAAAACCCCAACCCTTTGCATTTAAAATGTTGGGTTTATATACAACATCAATATGTATTGATTTTCAGACTAGATGTAAAGAAGACACTTTTTTTTTGTGATGAGATTGGCGAAACACTGGAACTGAACCCAGAGAAGTGGTGGATACTGCATCCCTGGAAACATTGAAGGTCAGGTTGAATGGGACTCCAAAAAACCTAATCCAGTGGAAGATGTTCCTGTTTATTGTAAAGGGTTAAAGGGAACTAGATGGCCTCTAAAGGTCCCCTCCAATCAAACTTATTCTATGAATCTGTGAATCCACATACACATAAAAATATGTATAAAATTTTGCAACAGAACACAAAATACACTTACATTGTTCATCATAAAGGAATTATTTGTAAAACTTCACCAATTTGCTTTGCAGATGAGATTTTCACATCAGAAGACAATTATTTTATGAAACCTCTATAAGTACAAACTCAGAAGATTTAGACACTCAATCTCAGCATACTTAATTTCAGCATAAATTGTACAGCACTATCATTCAGGTGTAGGGAATGCACAGAGGGCACAAAATACGACACTGAAATCAAATATACTCCCAGAGTAACCACACTGAAGGTTAAACAATACAGTGGAATTAAAAGCTGATGTCTGCAATAAAAACTGCAACTCAAATTTCAGCCACCTCTTATCCTCCCACAAAGTTGTTCACTGAACGCCTCAGATGTTTTTTTGTACTGCATAGCCAAGGCAGGACAGTACTGTACCATGAGTGTTATATCAAAAATTAAACACCCATTGGCAAAGAAGTGAAAACACTAAATTAAGAGGCAGTTTCCTGTGCCCATGCTATAGTAAATCTTTGTAAAAGGAGCTTTCTATGTAGGCATTTATTCCCTGCTGAGGGAATGAAATACATAGATTTGACCTATCAGGAAAAAATCAGCTGCCATTCCAACAACTTTATTTTACATATCTGATCAGTTAGTCCTCACATTTTTTTAGAGAGGAAAACTCTTCTAATTGACCATGAATAAGGAGTAATTGTTTGGGAAAGGTCACATTGCCATGAGACATTTTCCTAGTGGGTTTGCATTAATGAGCAGGCCCAGAATGTTGTACATTAAGAGGTCCTGGCATTTCTTTCATTCATGAACATTATAATAAGCACTGACATATTTTCCAAGTCCACTGGTGGGTATTCTGTACATGTTCTGTATAGGAAAGTTAGTGTTACAATGTCTGTGTATATATTTGCATACTCACTGTCTGAAAAAAATAACCAAAGGAGGGAAAAGTGTGCAGTTAAGAGACGGGTTCATAATACAGAGTAAGAATCACCTTGTGTGCAGCTCTGCTGATACCAGTAGCAGATGGATACAGAAAGTAGCTGCATTCAAATTTACATATTTGGTTGGTTCCTGAAATGTCACTAAATCCCTGGACACAGGACTGCTGTGTACAGACAAAGTGCTGAATTTATATTCCAGGCCTTTAATTTTTAACTAGGGCACAAGTAATATGAGGATTAAGAGAATTAAGAGAAGAGGATCATTAACTTAATGTGTCACAACAAGTGCCTCCCAACACATAATTGCTGATTACATTCATCTTTCTAACTGTAAAGCCAAGCCAGAAGAGCCAATGGTCTGACTGTCATTCTGTCTGTCTGTATGGACCCTTCAGAAGCAAGCCTCAATGTCCAATAAATCCACAGAACTCTTTCTCCACTGACTCCAGGGAACCTGAGTTCACTGGGAATGCACACTATCTCTCCTCCATCTCCTAAAAGCTCTTTATTAACCTTTTTCCTTAGCATTCAGACTTTTCATAGGACAGCCTGAGAATGCATCTCTAGCTCTGCCACTCACTCCACTACTGTGGTGCTCTGTGTAACTTATAGAAGCCTCAATCTTATTTTGAAAATTTCCATGCCTTGCAGCTGTGCTTCATTATCAGTCTTCTCAGCATCAAAGATGCAAATAAATGCCATTCTCACATGATGTCACAAGAAGAATATTTCTATCTCAATAAAATACTGCTTAGTAATGGTAATCTTCTCTCATTATTCTCAGGACTATTCACTTCTACCTGACACTGAAAAAGAGTAAGATAAAAATTATGAAATCAAGACCTGAAAATCTAAACCACTACAGAATTCAGGGCACTAAGCAGCCAAAATTTACTAATCCTGTCTATGTTCATTATGAATGAATGATGCTTCTTTAGCTATCTCCACATGGGTATCAAGGCCAACCCTCTGTTCAGTACCAGAAAACCCTTTTTTACTGACTTTCCTGCTTAGCTAAATAATTTGTGAAGGGGAATGGATTGTGTGTTTGATTTGGGATGTGTGCTCCCAAACTGAGTTATGACATTGCCCTCATCTCATTGGGATCTTTACCATGATTTGTTTTTGGGAGGTCAGTAGTATTATTTACTTCTGCAATGACTGAAGAAATAAAAAGCAAAGAACTCTTCACTTGTTCCTCCAAGATGCATAAGGATTAAGAGCAAACCATTAAGAGCAAAGCCAAGTCCTGACCACTTTTATTGCTCTGTTGCTTTTCCCTCACAGCAGCAGAATGATGCAGTTCACTACAGCCTGACTGTCCATAAGCATTTCACTGGTGCAAAGTTAGCTGGTCTTACTCAACTCACACGAAATTTTCAGTACAGATAAAGAATTCTCTTTATGTAATGCCTGAGGGTCAGAATTTTGATTGATTCATCTGTTCTTGGGCAATGGAAGCTCCTCCAGACTTCTGTGACTCCCTTCTGTTGCAGAAGGGAGTCACATCTGCCTTTGACAATTTCATATTTGGTCACTGCACCTTTAAGAGCCCTCTGAAATATTAGTTTCTTGTGAGATTAAAAATTTGTTCTCTCTTTGATTGTCATTTTCACATGCATTGGACATAGCATGGCTGAAAATAGTAATTCAGCTTGCCATTAATATTTTTTTAAATTTTGACTTTAAGTTAATTATTAAGTACAACAGGTGGACATGCAACAGACAACTATTAACTGAGTAATCTTTACTTTACAGACCTGTGTCAAATTCATATGCTGAGAAACTGATGTTGAATTTTAATGACTGTCTCTGGCATTCTCATCTTTAAGCAGTTTTAGAAGATTTAGAAGCATTTCAGAAACACAAATATAATTTAAACAATACAGGAATAGCTGGCGTTTAAAGCATATCCAAAATTCTGAGTAGAAAATAAGAATATTACACAGAGAGGTGAGGTACCTTGTCTGGACAGTAGGTGAGTGGTTGGTTATTTCCATAATGTGACAAGTCACTTTCATCATTTACAGAACCTTTACCTTATCTGCTACTGAGATTGCCAGATAAAATTACATACTAGTGCTCAAGCACTCTAAAAGTTGGTTTTCTGAGTAAAGGCCTTGCTAAAAAATGATGCAACCAAGATTAAAATGCTTTTGTGAAGTAAGGGGATTTGTAAGTACATTTATATGAAAACATGTTAAAAATTCCAGGGATACCATGGCTGTTATATATTGTAAGATATTGTATATTGTAAGATATTTTGTATTGAAGTTCTGCACTATTTGCTACCACAGTAATATAATCTTAAAATATATATTAAACAAGAAAGGTACCATGCTAATACTGGAAGCAAATCCAAGCAGCAGTGAATTTGCAAAGGAAAATGCACTTTTACAAAGGAATAAAATCAAAACCAAATAAGAAACCTCTTGCTTAAAACAATAGCTTCAGGAAGATTTAACATCTGTTATTCCCATTGTTGAATGTTCTCACTTAAATTTGAAAAATTTTCTTTCATGAATTTAAAATAATGAGATCTATGTGGAAACAGCTTGGGCTTTACAAACACCTGGAAACATAAAGAAGCATCCATCTAAATGTTGCAAACACTGCTGCATGACACCAGAACAGTTTTAGAGCACCTCAAATGGAGAACCTGGAATACTCTTTGATTTGTTTTACTTTGGAATGTTTGGAAACAAAGCCTGACAAGTTACAATGCTTATCCTTCAGAAATTAAAGTACTCTCTAAATTTCTGCCCATTTTCTCTATTTTTGTCAACTGTACAACAGGAAAAAATCAGAGCAAACTTCCATAGATGATGGCATCCATCAAACAGTTTTGTGGTATCAAAGTTTATTAGTTTGCAAAACAGTAGAAACAAAAAACAGAACAGAAGTTACATGATACAAATTCAAGTAATGTGTTGACCAAGGACCTAAAACAGAAAAGAAAAACATGAAATTAGAAAGTTAAAACCAGTGATTCTCTTAAAATTTCATCATCAAATGAGCACTTTAAGACTTGGGAAGAAACACTAAATATACTTTTTTCCCCCTTGTACTATGTACCCACTTGTATGAGAAAACAATTCATGGAATGAAAGTGTTAGAATGAGGAGTATTTTGGTGTTCTAAATTGTGCCTTGGATGTAGGTACATAGGTAGTCTGATTTTTCTCAAAGTTTTGAAAAGGAAAATGTGACTGTGAGAGAGAGATTGAAGGAGATATTTAAGTGGGAAGATCCTTCTAGCTTTGTGTTTCATTGCAGGAATACATTTCAAACTTACTGATATTGAAAAAGACTCTGGGCCAGATGCTTTAGTGCAGGCTTGGCTTGTTAAACATACTTGGATTATGGACCTGAGCAGCCCAGAACAGGCAGAGCACTGCTGTCAGGGGCAGGCAGAATGCTGAATGTTAAACCCATGAACACTTGCAGTAAAATTGTCCACACAGCCATTAGCCTCAAGAGACCCTCATGTGACACTGGGGTGCAGAAGTCTTATGCAATAAGCTAGTTTTTCAAAAAAACAACAGTTAAATGAATATTTGGGATTGTTCTCACATAAAATGTTTGGATTAAGGTACATGAGTTTCATTTTACTTTTTTCATTGTTGTTGAGTAGCACTGACAATACAAAGATGAAGCATTGTTAGTCTAACTGCTCATAGAACTTACAGATACGTTGGGGAACTAAAAATTGGAAAAAACCAGCTAGTGAGCTGTCCATAAAATACTCCCTTCACTACCTGTGAACTACTAAATATTACTAACACTATCCTTCTTGCCATAGTTTTTAAAGGAATTGTTAATAGGAGGGCAAAACCTCCTTTTAACCAGCAGGGAAAAAATATCATTTTTTTAAACTACAGCTGATGCTGACTCTACTCTATTCTACTATCTTCTAACCTGCCACATTTTCACCACTGAAATCATCTGCCTTGATGCTTTAGGCATGCATTCTCATCAAGCCACACTATTTTAATTTTTTTTTTATTCAAGCTTTGCAGTATCATGTAGGCATATTGTGAAGATCTTAAAGGTTTATTCAACATAATTTTGATTTTTATTGTTTCACTTTGAAGTGTCAGTTAGTGTCTGATTCTGAAATGGTGAAGGAGATACAGGGATGTCTAGGTGTAGATATAGATGATATAGAATATGGATGAGAATGGAACTTTGGGCTTATCTTAATTATCTAAGACAAGTTTAACCAGGGCTTCAGCCACTGCTCTAGGCTACATATGCATTTAGGAGAAAGGACTGAAATGTGTTAAAATATTTTTCCAACTTCGTTCCTTTCAATCTCTAGAAAGATAAATTAAAACTCTGGCAATTTTTATTGAAAGATGGACCTTAGGAACTGAAATCCTCAGCTATGAAGATGTCATTCATGAATAATACTTTTTGTTTTCTCAGTCAATCGCAGCAGGTTTTTCTGTGCCAACAATTCCCTGCTCCAACTCTGCTTGAAAGCCCATTATTCCAAACTGCATGGCAATAAAGATGATTATTAAAGGAATGTTTGACCCTGTATAAAATTTTGACTGTAAAACTCTGTTATTGGCACCACCGTTCTACAAATATTGTATGCTACAATAATTTAATTTTAAAATGCTACCAACTGGGTAAGAATGAAAGAGAAGCTCAAACATGTAAATACAGTAAAATGAAGAAGAAATGAAATATTTTACATCTAGGCTTGGTTTAATCATGTTTTTACTGATGCATGTAATGATCTTACCATTCTACAGAATGAAAGTGAAACTTCTGTCTCCTTCTAATTTACACCTGGATATCATTGCTTGAAATTGAACCTAGTTTTTTCCTCTGAAGAACTTTATAGAAAGTTTAATTGAGAAAGAAATGTTAAGGACTTATGCAAAAAAATTTCTTGTTATCTCAACCAAAAGTCAGAAATTACTTGGACATTGCAATTAGAACCAAAAATTATATTACATCCCTGACAGGAGCAAATAAATAAGTTGTAAATAAATATTTATAAACACGAATCACATTAAATTTACTATAAGCATTTTTGCAAATATGTCTCTGTTTAAGATTTTTATGTATTTCTGTTTGTTAGTTTTAAGCACTATAGCATTTTTCAAACTGACTAACAAGCAGCTTAAATTGATAATAACATCAGTGTTACCTATGTAAGGCATCTCAAGATGGCTGAGAAGATCAAAGTTGGAAGGCCAAGCCCCCTCCATAGACAGAGATACAAAATTCCATTGAGATATGGAGCAGGTGATGGAGCAGAGATGATTCAGAGCATCCAAATTATAACTTGTCTATAACAGTCCAATGCAGGTGGCAAGTGTTTTCTCTAACAAGGAACAGACTAAAAAAATGTTATAGTCTGAGGTCAAGTGGACTGTCCTATGCTGGAAGGATATTGAATTCTCCAAAGAGAGGGAGATAATAATATAGAAAGTCAAAGTTTTACTACCATTTGATCATAACACAATTTTTTTCAAACCCAGCATTTCTAGCAAGACCAAGGATTTTTAATAAGTGAGGGAAATGAATTATTTAGGGCATGTTAGTCTCAGCAATACCACCTTGCCTAATATTTGTCCCAACTGGACTATATGACACGTAAACTTCATTAGTTTCATTCATTTATGAAGTGGCAAATGTTAACCTTACACTCCCAGCACAGAAGTCTGTATTATTTGTTTTAAAATATCATTCTGATTATTTTACTGCAAAGGCCAGGGGTTTTAAATTAATATTATTCATAACATTAATGTATTGAAATTATTTGTGATACTGGCTCTTCACATTCTGAACTTATTTCTGTCTTTTATATTCCCCTCCTTATTAGACAATTAGAATTATTGCAATCATGTCTAAAATCTGTAAACTGCCTCAGATAAGTTTTTAGCCCTTGAGTTCTAAAGAAAATTAATTTCCTGGAACAAAGTGGAGTTAGGCCACATGCAGCAACACATATATATCCCTCCTGGAGGGAGAGCTCCTTCATGCACTCTAACAAAGAGGAAGAATTATGGGTGGTTTGTACAAAGTGTGACTGAACAAATGGAGGAGCACTGAGGTCTCTCTTCATGCTATTTTCATAGGTGCACATTGAGGTGTTACATTTTTTCATTATACAAGTGGCTTGGAAGATTTGCATCTGGATAAACAAATTTTCTTAGCAGCAATATAAATTGTTTTCAGTCCTTCACAGTCATTTCAACGAGTCATTGGAATTGCCAATTGAGTTTAAAGAAAATTATCACTTGTTTTGGTTCATTTGTATTGTGTATTTCGGGGGTAATAAATAAGAAATAATATTTGAAGGAAGAAAAGCTTAACCTTAAAGTAAAACAGAAATGGTTGGATAGCTTAATAATTTAAACAAGTCATGTGTTAAATTGGAAAAATAGATAGTGCTCACTTTCTCTCAAACTTTTTCACTTGGATTAGTAATTTCATTTCAGCATTTTAAAATATGTTTTGAAGACATGATGCAGATTTTGTTCTATTCCAATTGTTCTTGCTGTTCCCAGCACAGAGACAGCTGGGCAGAATGCTATCATTAAATTCTGACCAGATGCTAATAACTTATTCTAATATGTTTAGGATTCTTCAGGAATACTCTGAGTAGGCAGCTCTAACTCATCAAAATTTTTCCTTCAATCCGACATATCCTAATGTGGGCCTGCAGAAACTCCTCTATTCACCCTCATCTTCAATTTATAGACAACTTCCAGACTACTGAATATTGTATAAAGTGATTGAGAAAATGACATTGCTAGACCTACCTGTTCACTTCTCCAAATGTCAGGCAACCTTCACAAAAACCACTCTGCACATCTGAAGCAGCCAGAGACAAGCAGCAGGGCAGAGAGAGAAGCTGATGGGGAAAAACGTCAAGAAAATCCTGTCAGTTTATGATCCAAGAAAACACAAGGAAAACATAAAAATATTCAAGGGAACAGAAGAGCTCTTACCCTCTGTATCCATCGGTGGGGAAAAAATGGTGAGCATTCCTGGCACAAAGAATGGGCGAATTCCAATCCTGGGAACATCCGGAGAGGTTCTTGCAAGAAACAACGGGGTTTTCTTTTCTGTGACAATGCTGGTTATGCCAAATAGAAAATTGTGCTAAGCAAAGACACTGCTTAGGCAGCTGAGGATGAACCAGAGATGGAAAGAATCCACAAATATGTAAAAAATTGAGGTTTTTTCCTAGAGATTACCTGGAAATAAGACTGAGTGAAGAGTGTACCACCTAATTAATTGTTGGATAGCAGGATAATATTAACGGGGACAACTCACAGCAGGTTTGTGTGGACATGAGATTAATTATGGCAATAATTAACGAGGCTTTTATCAGTTACACATACCAAGATGTCACCATCATGTACTCATTATCACAGAAAAAAACCCCAGCAATAAACCCTGCAGAGTCTTTGTCTCTCAGAGTCTTTCTTGAGAGCCTGAGGGTCAAACTGAGATGCAGTGCATCTGAGTAGCTGAAAGATTTTACTGCTGACTTTGTTTTGTTTTTCAATAACTTCTTCAGAAATAATGCCTTCTCCATGATGACTTGATGACTAGGATTTTGGGATAAACATTTACCTGGACTGTACAATTTGTCAGTAGCTGCAATTAAAACAAATTCAAATTAAATTTCTTCTTACTGTTTAGGAAGCCAAATATTATTGTTTGTTTTACTGCTGAAATTTTCCTTGATTTTTGACATAAAATCTGTCTAATACATTACATAAATCGCTTCCCTTTTGAATTGTCATGCTCTTTTAGACAGTCACAGGAGGACTGCAAAGAGAAGGAATTTAACCATACAGAAAAAAATGTTAATGACTTTTAACTCCAGAAGGACAAAAATATGAAGAAAAAAAAATGCTAGAGAAAAGTGATCAGATACCATCTCAGACAATAGGGGGAAAAATTTTTTTTTTGCACTGGTTGTATATGGAAAATAGAAATAGACAAGATTTTAAAGGTTCTACAGCAAAGAAAAACCTTTCTGAGGTGTCAGATGTTGAAATAATGACACCTAATGCAGGCATTTCAGAACTTTTCAATAAGAGTTCTGGAAATTCGTATCACTGACACTCTTCTATAGTGAAATCTCCGAACACTAGGCTTACTTTAAGGACAGCTTGGCATCTTCCTGCTGGTTTTGGACTAGTGTAAGGGGTGGAGTAGCTGCCACCACCCTGTGGCCATCAGGGCACTCTAATCCTCACTAATGCTCCCTGTCCTGCTCCTGGCTGCCCATGGGCAGCCCACTGTGCAGAGCTGCACTGTGACAGCCCTGCCTGAAAGGGGCCCCACACCTGCTCCTGGCACATCCCTCCCACTGGCTGCCCACGCCTGACAAATCCCATTCTTGCATGGCTGAAAAGGACACCTCTCATGGACTCTTCATCCCTCACCTGTTCTTGCTCGCCTTTCTCTAGGTGTTGTATGCAGAACTTTGCCTATATTTATGTGTGTGAAGCTGAGGCTGATTATCTATTTGGGAGATGTGAAAGAAATTTATTTTATTAGTTGCTTGGTGACCTCAGGCAGAGACAATTAAAGTAGTTGGTGTAGGATGTAGACATTCAATATTCAGGAGTCTATAGTTATGTACAGCAGACACATGTGACAGCCAAAGCAATAAAGTCCATCTCTGAAACAGAGCTAATACCTAAAAGAACCTCCGACTACATTATCTTTGGTAGCTAGTTTTTCCTTTCATGGTAAATAAGAGTGATTTTAAATTTCTAAACCTGTGATGGAGAAAATGTGCTCTATCTTCTGGAGAGTAGGGTCATGAAATGGCTGAAAACTAATACAGTAGATTTTCAGACAACTGTTTAGGCCCTAATCCTCTGTCCAACCTTACACAGCACTGTCTGAGTAGTTCCTGCCATTTCATACCAATAGCAGTTTAAAGATTTTTTTTCTATTTTTAATATTACTAAGAAAAGCAACTATGAAGTGCAGCCAGGAACAAAGTGTGAAATATTCTGTAGCAGGTAGATTCTGTTTACCATATTAAAATTAATAGTACCAACACTGCTGACTTTAATACAACCTGAATTTCCAGATTGAGTTCCATCAGTTCCCATGAAATACACAATATATCAGGAAATAAATGACTACAGGAAATACTGTACACACAGGACTGCCAGAATTGAAAAAAGCTTTACAAAGGGAAAAAGTTTTAAAGAGTAAAGAGCATACATTTAAAAAAGTCAATAAATAGGTTTTCAACAGCTCTCCTGATTGTTAAGCATGCAGTATGCTTTGTATACTATAAGCTTTTAAGAAAATATAATAGCTATAGCTTTGAGTCATTGCTAACACAGCATTTCTACTTTTTAGACAGGGAACAATTATTTTTTTCTCCAGCTACTCAGCTGCAAAAATAATGATGGAATTCTTATACTCTGGTGCTTGTTTTAGACATAACTTTCGTTCAACAAGGAGAAACAAGATATGATGCCTTATTTTGGGAGAGGCTTTTTTTTTTACAGCTCTAGATTTTATTCTGTTTTGCAGCTCGACAGGTTCTAACCTAAATATGCAGCAAATAATTTCTTAAGGGGTCAGTACAGGTGAGTTAAAGGCACTCTGCTTCTTCCCTTCAGTCATTTGGAGCTCATAGGCAAGAGATATTTAAGAAATTGGGTAATAGATATGTGACTTTATGCAGTTTTTATGGCATCAAGTCCCTAACACAATGATTGAAGAGAATGAAAAATGCATGACTTTCTTTTCCTGCAAATGTAACACTTTTCCAGAATTATAATGAATGTTATTTGAAGGTATGCAGTGCTTTTATCAGTAGCACTACAAGACTTCTCAGCATGCATTTGAAAATAGGTGCATGTAGAACTTTTCATCATAAACATTATTTTCAGGAACATTTGACAACTGATTCTTGTAAGAAGTGATTTTTCTAAACTTTAAGTCATTCTGCTAATCATAAAATATTTGCTTTTCTCTCATTTCCGAGCTCTGTATGTAAAGGCAAGTTTATAGAACGGGAAGTTTATATTCAGTAACTACCATGCAACACCATGACCATGAAATATGCCATGCTCTTCCCAGTGGGAGCTGATGGTTGTATGTTCCCAAGTGGCACCTTTTACATCCTTTACTCTCTACAATGCTGATGTAGTGATTTGCTGGATCCAACCAAACAATTCTATGGGCTGCCCGATGCATGGATGCATTCCCCACTCCCACACTTCTGCCAGGCAGGTCCATTGTGGAGGATGTTATCACCATGCAGGGAGTGTTTCCAGTCAGCTCTGCAAACATCCTCTGTTTGCCTTACAGGATGTGGCCAGGCAGCAGGGATGAAGGTCCCTTCTTGCTGTTTTTGGACATGCTGGATAAGGAAGAACATCTTGGAAGGGGGAGGAGGGTTCACTGTTCTCACTTCAAGAGACTTCTCAAGTATAGGAGGGTCATGAAAGGCCAAGGCCTGGGCAGGGAGGGAGCTGGTTGAGCTGGGACAGAGTAGAGCCTCCTGTGGGAACAGGGAACTTTCCTGCAGCAGGGAGCAAACTTACAAACTTTGAGCATGACATTCTTACAGATCCAGAAACACCAAGTGTCGTTGTGCGAGCTAATGCATATTGTTGGAATTTTGCCCTGAATTTGCCTTTTGTTTGTTTTCCTCTGCAGATTTTTTTAGTATTGCTTAGAGACTATGTGGGGACATCAAAGAATCCTGCTGACTCCCACAATATGCTTACCTGCCCTCTGCTTTTCTGTAGAGAGAGTCAGTCAAAAATCTGAGACAAAGCAAATATGAATATTCATCCAAGGACTAATTCCTCCCTTGTGCCTGTAGTGACCTCTTGCATCTTACACAGGAAGCTTGCATCTTACACAGGCTTTGAAGTGTAAAGAAAATTTAAGTTTACTGACCTAACACTGGGATGGTAAGGCCAGGCCAGGGGGCAGGTTTGGAAAGGCAGCAGGCAAGACCTGGGAGATGGAGGGCAACTCCTCCAAATCATGGCTCTTGCTGCTTTGCCAGGGGAGGCTGCTGCCCCACACAATTCAGTTACCTCACACAGTGGCCTTTGCAGATGCTGGTGATGGAAGCAGTAACCTTAGAGATGTTTTGCTGTTCTGGGGGAAAGCCTAATTTGCCTGTGCCCTAAAGCTGATCCTACTATCTTTGTCTGAACCTTCTTTAGTCTGCAGGGTCAGCTGTGGGAAATGTGTCTATCATGTATTTTTCATCTGAAAGGCTGCATTATCCAGATTTGTCTCCACATATATATATACTTTTTTCTTTTATTATGTATTTTTCCTCATATAGATGGGTGGCTCCATGCCTACTGCATGGATAAAATAGAATAAACAAATACAAAAAAACAGAAATTGAAAAAGAATTTCACATTAGTCAGACCTGTAGAAATGCAAGCTTTTCTGAGCCATGGTACTCTTTGCTTGGAAGAAATTATGTCATGTTAGTATTGCTGCTATCACCCACAACTGTCTGTAGAGCCCAAAGTAATTTACCTTCCATGTTTCAAGATACAAATTTTTTTTAATGTTAAACTAGAACTTCCTTTTTTATCTTTTTCTTCCTGACATGTCTTTTTGCTCTGCCTTTTTGAAATTTTACCATAATATTCTGTACTAAGTGCTCCTTATCCTTAGGCTTTTGTTGTTGGGTTTGACAACCAAGATTTTGCTGAAGAGGCCATCAGAAATGTACATTTTTCACCTTTGGTTGTGAAGGAGAATTTTCTGTCACAATGGAAAGGAATGCCTAGTGCTCTGACACATGACTGTATGTGTCACAACAGCTGCACTTCTCCTCCTCTCTCTTACACAAAAATCTCTTGTGTCTTACCTTGTCCAGACAGGCTGTCCTGCTCAGCTTCCTTGGAAGGAGGCTCTGCTGTATCAGTCAGCTCTTGCTTCTCCTCAGCTGCACTCTCCCCCTCTCCAGCAGGCAGGAGACCGGGTGTGGTGAAGCTCCCTGCAGTAGCCAGCTCCACTGGGGACTCATAGCCATCAGTCAGTAAGTCTTTGCCAGCAGAATCATCTGCTGGGGGAGGCAAATAGGAATCCCCTGGTTTTGGAGGACTGCTGGTGCTGCCCAGAGCACTGAAAGGCACGGTGAAACTTGGGTGGTCGGTAGCAATAACTTGGGTGTATGGATATCTGTCCTGAAATGGTTCTCTGGAGGGTTTGGTGGGAAAATCAGGTTCAGATGTAATAAAATTATTAAATTCTTCAGGGATGCTGATCTCTTCACTTAGATCAGGGCTTTCAGTTGTAAATTCACCAACAAATACATCTCCTCTTTGATCCACTGTTGCTGGACTGGGATAACCTAGTGGGAGCTCCTCCTAGAAAAGTTTTAAAAGAGCAGCTTTCATTATTATGTTTGAGTTTCATTTCTAAGAAGGCAATAATCTTTAGCCACGAGCTAGCAAATATCAAAGTCAACATGGCTTGGGTCAGAAGGGACCTTAGAGCTCATCTAGTCCCAGCCCCCTCCTGCCGTGGTGACATCTTCCACTAGACCAGGTTGCTCAATGCCACATCCAACCTATCCTGGAACATTGTCAGGGCTGGGTCACCCTTGACATCCCCAGGCTCCCTGTGCCACTGTCTCACCACCCACACAGTAAAGAATATCTACTGTATAACTAACTTAAATTTCCCATCTTCACTTTGAACCCTTTATTCTTGTCCTATCACTTGTTCCTGAGGAAGTGTCCCTTTCCAGTTTCCCTGTAGGCCCCCTTTAGATACTGGAAGGCTGCTGTGAAATCAGAGGATGTGTATATAATGTTTGGCGTGTGCATGTGATCTTAATCATAGTGCCTGTAATTTTAAAAGTGGTCAAAGAAAGATGATCTTAACTAGCCCTGTAAGCTGCTCTCTTTCTGTCATTAAGATGTACTATGAAGTGATGAGACAATGTTTACTTTGTAATTAAATCTGGAAAGGGTAATCAAGCAGTAATTTTCACCTGTAAATGCTCTAAACAATATCTCTGTTGCAGTAAAGTGATACAACATTCACCCTTACAGATGTACAAAAGGCACATATGTTATTCTAGCATAAGAAACTTTTTGTGTGTTTATGTACCTCTTAACACTATTTAATTTCTTTTCCCATGGAGAAACAAATAAACACAAAAAGCATTATTAACTTACCAAATCAGGGCCTGCCAGAGGAATAGTGACCACGCCTTGGATATCATTGTCTAAATCACTAGGTGGTATAATAGTTTCTGCAAAGAAATTCAAAAACATTTGAGACACAGAGAGAGAGAGAGAGATAGCACAGAATACTTCAGCACCAGCACATTGAAAACATATCAAAATACATAAACTCCATAAAAAAAAGTACCAAAATATTCTCCATCAAAAAATTACTTTTAAAAAATCCATGTTAAACTGATGCAAAAAAGCATAAATTCCCATTCAAAAAGACAATTATGAAGAAACCCAAATTTTATACACACTATTCTTCATCTGCTTTATTTAGCATAAATGGGATAGGTCTACAGAGAGCTGAGCCATGGAGGAATGTTAAATCCACATGGGCTATGATGACTCATTATATTGTGTTCATTAAGCCTAAAGTCATTCCAGTTTTACCCTGAGTCCACACCATTGTTAATGTCAGTATTTTGGCTTTAGTTCTCAAGTTGTTCCTTTCACCTCTCAGAGGAGATCTTTAAAGTACTTGCATGCAAACTGTTTTTCCAAAATTGGTTATTAGAATTAATTACTGGGAGAAAGTTGATTAAAATATTTATTATTGAAGTGTTCTACATACATTTTTTCCTTGGGACTTTTAATCTACATTAAAATATGGCACTTTATTCTTACAGAAAGTATTAGTTCAACTGAATAAATTTTTTTTTTTGCAAGAAAATGCTGCTGTTTGGAAACAAAACACTGTAGCTAAAATTTGGTATGGGTTTTGAGGTTGTTTCAGTAAATATGCATATGAAAAAATATTTTAAATTATTTTTCCCTCTTTTTAACACTTCTCTCCAAAAGTCGTTTTCTAGCTTAGCAAAAATCATTGTGGAACTAGAAAGGGATATTTATTAGCTGGATTACTGAACAAGGTGCAGACCTTCAGCTTCTTTCACCCAGTTTGTCTTCTACACTCCCTCTGTGTTTCAGAGTGTGAGTGAAACACATCTTTACTGGTTTTATCTTGGGATTCAATGCTGTTTAAGGTGTTGATATCTCTGATGTTACTGAAAGGTTAGATGGCTTGCTTACAACCAAGGCAGAGCTTTCAGAAAGCTAATTTTATGTCAGAGGCAGATCTCACTTTTTTCTTGTTAAAGAAAGGAGACTGTCCATACTGGGAAGTTAAAATGACACAGTGAATATTCATAGTATTTATTTTATTTTTCTCCTCTTAATAATCTTAGTGTGCAAAATATCCAGATTTCCTAAACAAAACAAAACAAAAAAACCAAAAAAAACCACCAAAAAAATCCAAGAAAAAAATCTATTATGGTTGCAAATTAGGCTATATAATTATAAATGCACATTTTACTGTAAAATTTAACTTATTTCACTACATCCTTTGGATGCTATATAACACCAAGGAGAACAGATTATGTCAGATGAAAATAATCTGTTAGAGAAGCAAAGGACTTTTGCAATTTTTTGTTGAAATTGCATCAGTTTGGGAAGGCAAGATTCAGGCTTGTGCCTGGCACCTGCCACCTGCTTTACTGACCATCAGTAAACTGAAGTGTTCCAAGGTCCACTGGCAGGGACTGGTCTTCATGGAGTGCAGAGGCAACCAGCTGCTGGAGGTCTGTTACTGTCAGTTTAGTTGCTGATATTTCCCTCTCTTCAACAGGAGAAATTGGCATTTTTTCACTTTCAACCTTATTAGACCCAATAGTTGAGATGTCATCTGCTGTGCCTATGGCTCCTGAGCCATCTCTCTCAAAGTTCACCACGTATCGTGCCACGGTGCTGCTCGATCTGCAAGGAGGAGAGAAGGTGAAAATGCCCAGAGCAGCAGAATCAGTCACTGGCTGAGAAATTATTTTACACACAAACAAACAATTGTGCAACCATAACATATTATCTTCTGTAAGAGTAATGCGAATTTGCTTCTTTTTAATGAGACTGTCACCTTCAAACTACTTTTTCTTCACCTAACCCCTTTTTTCTATGCATAAATTATAATAAAAATTCCCTCATTGAAGAAAACTGCAAACATCTTCTAAGATAATCTGATTTAATCTGACTACTCAGAAATCTGTAGAACTGGTAATGTAGTCTGAAGTCCTTGAGTACTGATTCAAACAGCTATAAATGCACGCTGGGATGATTAGAAGCCATAATCACACATTAATTATTCAGGAACCTATGAAAAGGGATTAGATAGTTCATAAAACTGCAGATAAGCAAAAATCACAACTGAGAGGATGTTTTGCTCTTTTTCAAAGAACAGCAGGCTAATGTGGCAAGCAAATCACTTTTTCACAATGGGAGTTAGCTTTTCCAAGTCCAAATGGGTGTGTATGGCTTCTCCCTAGACATTCATGTTTAACAGAAGTCTCAAATATTCACCATTTTTAATCCATCAATTTTCATAAATGTTAAATTCACCTAATTAAATGAAAAATAATGAGTACACTGTAAACATTTCTATTCCACTGTGTTGCTTGTTTTACAATGTCAACTATAGACAGAAGAATTTAACTTTATCTACTATGTGCTATGTATTTGCATTTATATGACATTACAAGAATTCAGGAAACACACTAGACAATTCTTCCTTTTAAAGCATGAGCAAAAGAGAAATTCTGGGAAACTGCTAGACAGATTATTCCCCAGTAGCACTTTTAAACAGCAACAACAACAGACTCTGTAGCTGTTTGTAATACCAGTGAAAATTTCCCTGCATTTTATCACGCTGGTAACTGCTCTCTTTGCTATTCTATCTAGCTTGATAATAGAGATAACAAATCAAATTCTACATACTTACTGGAAATATTGTGTACATGGGAATACAGCTAGGAAACAGCAGATCAAAAATGAAAATCTGAATATAAAGTTTCCCTACTTCTTTTTCACTTTCAGTATATGGCTGATATAAATCTTTAGTCACATAAATGTGAATTTTCTTAGGTCAAACAGTTTCTTTACTTCAGAGACATCCTGCCAAAATTTGATTACATGAAACCTTCAGATTAACACTTATATCACAGATTTTGTACTTAGGCAGAACACAACCAATTCTCTTTGTCACAGCAAGATAAAGACATTCACTGATTTATCTATGTACATCACAAAATTATTAATAATCATTATTATAATTAGTCTATAAAACTATTAATTATGAATTACAGAAAGATTACCCATCTTTCTCCTTCTTCTGTCTTCATTTCATTGCAGAATAAAGAGCGTGAGAAAGGATTGCAAAAGAAAGAAAAAAAAGATTCATGTATACTGGTTAATTGTTCAGTCACACACATCACAACCATCTTTTGACCAATTAGCTTATCTTCTATGTGTCATTTATAATTTTTATCTCTGTGTCAAAATGACAGTCTACTCTCCATCAGTTCACTTTTTCCCTTCCAAACAATGGGAATCACCGTGCTTTGGGTGGGCAAAGAGGAATTTCACTTTACCATGGCAGTTTGAAATATCAACTTTCCTGTTTCTGTCATCAAATGGTGCAGTTTGAGCCCTGTCATTGCTCGTCTCTGTGGTGGCAATGGCCACTTGTGGCAGTACTGTCCATGGCCACGGTTACCACACATGCTGCCTACTCAGGCTGTAGTCACAGGGCTAACTCGAACCATTAATTACCTCTGGAACACATGCCTATGTTGACCTTCTACATATAAGTAGAAGTTCTTTTCCCTGGTGAGTTCTCCAGAATGCCTATGATGTTGTCATTCTTCATTGCCTTGTGGGAAATGCTGCTAAAATATCTCATACTATGGCCAAGGGAGAATGGACAGTAACACCCATCTTTGCTGATCTGTAACTCTCAAAACTGACTGAATTACTGGATAATGGGAATCAATTCTGTTCTTCCACACTGGTTAATGTTCTTTCATACCAGCTAAATCCAAGATATGAAACTGAAATGGTTCCCAGACCTCCTGGAGTCACAACTAAAAGAGGTTAGGTATTGCAAGTTGTAACTATGCTACTACAGATTTTCTCTGCTTGTACTGCAGTAGACAGCTTTTTGTTTTATTAATTTCAATATAAAAATATAAGGAACTAATTTTCAAACTATTTTGCTCTTCTCTCTCCTTTCCCCCAGCAATTTTTGCAGAGAGAAATGCCAGGAAAAGGGATGTTCTTGTCTAAAATTGCATTGCAATATGCATGTTCTTCAATATGTATTAAATATTCTTAGAAGTACTGAATGTTCCTGATGCTGTGCCATAAAACCACATAAATTTGTCTTTTCCCCCTGCTCTTTTTTCCTTTTTGCAGTTTCTTACTATTAGTTATTTGTTTTTCATTTGATTCTTTATGCAATGTCTTCCCCCTCCCCTATAGATTCTCTATTGAAAAAATACACAAGAGGTTGTGTTAGTGGTAAACACATGAGGAAACTAAAACTAAAAGAAATGGCAAGATGGAACAAAAATTTATTGAGAAAGTGAAACATTTTAATTGTTTGAAAGGCCTGAGAAACAGCTACTGAAAAAGTTTTACATGTGTGAACATGTATCCTCCTGCAACCCTCTCTTGCCAAGGCACCTTTGCTGTGGCTTATGAAGGACAAAAGAGTTTTCACCTAAATTATCATGCTACTAACTCTCCTTATCTTGCCTTTTAGAAAGGTCTTTAATACAGGGTTGTTAACAAACAATTCAAAGAATTTATTGTATCCTTCAAGCTCCAGTGAATCAAAGCTACTTTTACTAAGTAATTCAAAAGCTCATAGTCTCACCTGAGATGTGTTTTCACTTCATCATATTGTCTCTATGACATTCCCATAAAATTTCTGTTTACAGCAATACACACCCCACTGTTTTACAGGTCTCTTCCTTTTTGAGGTCAAGAAGGAAGAGGAGAACCCTAGGAGCCAACAAAAAAGAGCCCCATTTTCTTACTTACCTGAATCCTAACACGCGGATTTCTTTGAATCCTGGAAGTTTCTCAAATATTTTTTTCATCTGTAGACAACCATAAAAAAAATTCAGCATAAGATCTATGACTAAAAGGCAATCACAAGTTGGCTATCTAGACAATATCTTTCATATGTCAGAAAGAGCTTTAGGAAACAGTCTCAACTACACTCTTTTGGGTATCATAATTGCTCAGCTTAAACACACTGTTTGCTTTCCATATACTTGTAGTATTACCTGTTAATAGTCAAAAAGAAGCACAAAATATTGCTTTTCTTAGTGATGTAATTATGCAAACAAGTGATTATTTAATAACACAACAAGTGAAACGACATGAATCAAATGATTTTCTCATTTTCAGTAGTTTTGGTTCATTAATCATTTTGTAATTCAAGTCACCTGTTAATTGTTAATTCTTTAGCAATATTAAGCAACTGCAGACGGGTTTAGATTATTTGACAAATCATTTAGAAATTAAACAGTGTTAACTGTCTTATACAAACAGAATAACAATACATTTTTAATTCTAATGTTAAGAATAGTCCATTACATAGTTTTGAATAGAAGAGGCATTATATGTGTAGTAAACGATGTCTGCAGGCACTTCTGTCTGAAGGTAATACTGAAAATCTTCAGAAAAAGCATTTTTTGCCAGCTCTGCCAATGCATCCTTCACCATTTTTCTACACATATCTGGAACTGAACCAGGAAAATGAAATAGCTTCCACTAAGGAGTGTTCATGAAACTGATGAGAGACTTTAGTTAATTTTACTAAGAAAACCTTTTGGGAACCTCAAATCATTAGCTGCTATCAGTTAAACTGATAGCTGAACATTCAGTTAATATTATTAATTGCAAGAAAATACCACAGATGTTCCAATTCTTACATAAACCATGGTAATGCACAATGAGTGTATGTCCTTTGAAGAATAGCTCAGACAACAGTTGCTAATTACTTTTAACATTTATATTAAATTTCTCATTAGGTTTATTGTAGAAATTAAATTATGACAAAGTGCTGCCCATGAATTCCTGATTAAGTCTGAACAATATTCCTAAAGTTATTCTGTTCATCAGTTATCTGAGGCTTCTACTGATGTCAAAGATGTTGGCTTGTTAGCTTGGTGGCTGAATAGATGGCTTAAACGAGCTGATACTACACACATTTCCTTCATGTGAAGGTCTTGAGAAAACAGGAATGACCTGTTTAAAGTGAGGGCAGTAGATTCTAAGCCTATTTCGTGGTGAAGGTAACTTCATAGTATGAACCTCAGCCAGGGTACAAAGTCAATATTTTAGCATTCACTAATTGTCCCTACCTGTAGCTGAAATTTGGCAGCTAGTTGTTGGTACTCTGGGGAGTTGGGGTCACTAAGTTCAGCTGTGTACTCCTGGTCAGTGAGAGTGACACTGAATTCCACCATTTGCTCAACAGGCAGTTCAGGGACTGCATTTGTCCCCAGCTCCTGGAAAAGAAAAGGCAATGACCAAAAGGAAAGAAATAAAACTAAGTGATTTTCTCCCCTCCACAATTCCGTATTTAATAGGTAGAAATGTTCCCATTTAAGCCCATCCCCAAAATAACTTTCTGAATCATATTCCACAGAAGGTGAAAGTTCCTAAGTATATCTGTTGGTTTAATTCTTCTGTCTTTGCAAACAAGTTTCGATTACTTGAGAGTTGACTTTGATATACATAAATGAAGATGAGGAGAATCAAGCCTTTCTTGCACAGAGGCTGTTACCAAGCCTTAGTTCCATCATCATAAAGTCACATAGCTGTTTCATGTTCAGAGGCTTGTATTTGTTTTTTTTCTGGTAATAAAATGGAATTATCCTTACCCATGACACACCTTTCTTATGTAGTTGACTTTACTGCTATTATAAGTTGTCTTATTTTGTTTGCTGTTTCCCAACAGTATTTGCAGCTTTTCCCTCCACACATCTGTGCTGAGACCACAGCAGCCAGACAGGGAAAACAAAATCCCCTCCCAGCACCCCTGCCCTCTCAGAGGTATCTCTTACAGCAGGTGCTGTTAGTGTGCAGAGAGGCAGTCCCCAGTGCCCTGCTGCATGGCTGCTCTGAGGACACAGCAGTGGAGACCCTTCTGACAGCTGGCTGGGCAGAAAAAGGCATGGAAGGTCCAGTCCTATCTCCTGTGCCATGGAAAGCCCAGCAGGTATGCTTTTTGGTGTTATTTAATGAAGAGCAATGCTACAAAATGGTGCAAAATAGGCAAATCCTTAAAAGAATGAAAACTGCCTAAAAGCTGGTTGCCAGGCTTTTGTACTTTCTACTATATATACTCAAAAAGCATCATGCCCTACTCCAGTATATAACAGATGCTAATAAACCCCTTCAGTCCTGCTAGCTGAAACAGAGGGGAGCACTCATTGTTTCTAAGCACTGTTTATAAGGTTTCTCCCTCTTTCCTGTTAGCTGAGCTCGGAAGGAAAAGGTGAGTGAAAAAGTGGGTGGGAACACAGGCTGCTCTCACCTTCACAGGAGCCTTTGTGTCGTTGAAAATTTCATTGAGCAACGTGCCATTAGGTGCATATGGAGAGAGGGGTGTGCCAGGAGAGCCTGCAGGGGGGGAAAGAAAGAAAAGTCAGGACAGAATGGTTTGCACATCAAAAGTCTTCCCCTTTGTGTGCTGGCCAGGTGCCAGCTCACTGGAGCAGCTTTCCCTCAGGTGAGTGTGCTTGAGTAGAAGCCTGTGCCAGTGGCAGGTGGCCATGACTCAGGGTGTGGGTAAAGCTGCTGTGTTTTATACAATAGACAACCTTTCTTCCAGGTCAGACATCAGTGGTGTGGCGTGTGTGTGACTGAAGGCAAAAACGGCACTGACTGTGTGTCAGTGTAATTGTGTGAGTTAATAGTATTTGGTCATTTCCTGTCATACCACATCATATATCACCAAGTGTCTAAGCTTAATTTTGCCAGTTGGGATCCCTAGGACAGCCACTTTTCTTTAGGGCTCAATTTAAAGCAACAAGAGACATTGACAGAGTTTTCCACCTAGAGGCAAAATTACCATGCTGGAAGTCCTTACCAATGAAATTCTTTTATATTTCATAAGAATATATGTTCAGGACGGTTTCTCCTTGAACCAAAATGATCATATTTACAGATTTTTATCGCTGTGTGAACTGCTAACATTATTTTAAAGAATTGTAGTACACAACAGGGTTGGTAGCCCTAATTGTAATAATCTGATCAATTTATTGTCTTGGCATCACTCTGACTTTCTTGCTTGCCAGTCTTTATTTGCCTTGCTTGCTTATTTTGGTTAACAAAATGCAGCAGTTGACATTCTAAATGGTATTTTATAACTGAAGAAAAATTAACCTGATATTATCTAAGTTTGAAACTAGGTGAACACACATATTTGAAGACAAACTTTGAATACAATATTTGAGTAGCATATATGTTGTAAAGAGATAGAAAAATTTCTTCTCAAAGATTATTTTGCTAAAACATTTCCACTCCACTGAACTTGTCATGCTTCAACAACATTCATTAAATTATAGCCTTCTAAGACCAAAGAATCATTTGCCTTAGCAATTTTATTTAACAAGCAGACACAGAACAAGCAGATTTGATTTTACCTGTAGAAATGGAGGGAATGTCGTCCACCTTTTTGCCTCCTGTTTTGTCTGTTGCTATTTCATCTTTCCTATCAATCAAATAAAATGAGTGATTTAATTATCTGCATACTGTACCGGCAATGACAAAAGTGTAAAAAATCAAAACCATATGGAAATGATCCCCATATTAAGTGTAGTTTAAATGAGGGAAGTTACCTCTAATAGACTATTTTGTAACCTGATTAAACAGGCAGTGGAACAGCATAAGGACTACCAATCCTGTCAGGAATCTGCTCATGAGGTGCCCACTAGAGGGATGGGATCACAGAGATTAAATCAGTGCACTGAGTCTGTTTTTTTTTTAACTCTTGGAAGCCAATGAAGGGTTAACCACTGTCTAAAATGGAAACAAGACTTCTTGTACATCACCTAAATCAGCCTTTGTCTTCTTGGCTATTTCTCATCCTATCAAAGGAGTTCAGTGAGAGCTTTGGTATTCTTCTAATTTAAGAGCCAATGGACATTTCAGGTTTCAGGTGTGTTTCATATGGTGTGGGGTGAGAAAATAGGGGGTGGGCTTATTTTTCAATTTTCAGCCTGCATTATAATACCATAAGGATGCTTCCAAATAATGATAGTATCAAATCAGATTCCTGAATCCAGATTATTTTGAGATGTCAAAATGTTAGTGTTTACTTCTGGATGTAATATTCGTGGGTTAATACCTATCATGGTCCCCAAGGAGGGCAGCTAAAAACTCAAGTAAGAATATGGTGGGTATGATGTATCACAGGGTTTGGTTTTGTTGATAATTATGCTCTGTTTTGAATTTTACAACCATGTGACGATGAACACTTTTTTAATAGCTACTGTTGTCTATTACTGTTAACTCTAAGTACATTTTAAAATAAACAGGTGTTTTAAAATTCTTTTACTTGGAACAGAATTATTCTATAGCCTTAAAACCATATTGTTATTAATTTGTAGCTTTTGGAAAAATTTGGATTCTTAGATAAGAATCTTCTAAGGGATATTTTGAGATTTTTCTCTCCTGAAATTGGGGAGTAAAGTGTAATTCCTCAAATGTTCTACAGTGCATACAGATTGAGTATTTATGAAAACTGGTATGAATGAAAGAACTAAGGGCACTGCGAATGTGTAGTTTGGTGTTAACTGAGACAGCATAAAGCTTGTAGCATAGTCAGTAAAGGTATCTGAGCTGCATTTCTATATAGGAACAACTTAGATGTTTAATAACATAAATAAAGAACATGAATGAATGACAACTGATTTACCACATCCTCTGGATATCTTATGTGGTGAGAACTAAAGTATTATTTGTGATGTTTTCACAATGTTAACTAGTTATGTGCTATATCAATACTTGGAGACTAATTTCTCTATTTGACATCTACAGAAGATGCAAAATATTTCCTAAGCCACACATAATCATTGCTGTCTGTATTTCTAGCTAAAATACAAGCAATTTCATGGAATTTTCTTTACCTTCTCTATTGTGTCTAGGGAAAACAGTACTCTTTACAAAGAACCTAAGAACTCTGAGATCAGTAACTTCAGTTAATGCCTTGCTGCTGCTGCTTGCATTAGGATGAATGAAAAGGTCTCCCTTTGGACTTCCAGGGGAGTTAATCAGGCTACACTATTAAAAACACGTCAGATCTCCCATGTCAGAATGAATTAAGATACATAAGACCTCTATGATCGTGAGACAGTGCAACCTATGAATGGAAAAGATTATCTGAAAATATCTTGAAAATCAGAGAAAACTTAAAGGAAAAAAAACCAAAACAATACATCAGTCAGAAGTTGTGGATAAGGATTTGTCTGGCTGCACTACAGTATTTATGTACAGAGAACCAGAGTTCAGTGGAGTAGCTTTAATCCTTCCATTCTCCAACTTCTGAGCATTGCCAGGAGCATATTTTTCTTTCAAAGAAGTCACAGAATAAAGTATCACATTAATTAACACTGTCATGATGTAAAAAAATACAGGCGAAATCTAAAGTGTAGGCATATAGTTTTCATGTTATTGTTTAATGTAGTTTATCAACTAAACTTTTATTAAGCTGACTTTCCTTTTGAGAATTATAGCAACTTTTGTCACACTCCCAATCAACACTAGCCTAATTCAAAGCCATGTCTGCGTTTCATGCTCACATTAGCCTGAGAAAACATTCAGTGGTGTCTTGAAATGAACAGGTGACTCAGACATTTGGCCATACCGATTATTTGTGACTCAATTACTGTGTCCTATGATATATCCAGTATACACATCTCTCACAGCACGCACCAAATACAGCACAGTGCTATCTGAATACCTGCTCACATCCACACACACATCTACACATATCTTTTCAAAGAAGGCAGTAACATCAAGTGGCAAGATTCTACTTGTGCTACTTACCTTTCCTGGAAGGTTCTATGTTTTACTCGCTGCAAAAAGATTAAGAAAAACAGCATTTTACTAATGGATGTATCCAACCATTGAGCCTGTTAACTCTTGTTTACTATACTTTTATGTTTTCCTTCTAAAACATACCCCCTCCTTTCCCTGAGCAATACTTTGCCCTACAATAAGAATCTGGTAGGAACTTGGAAGTCTCTCCCAGTTTCTAAACCAATGTCAGTAATCCTTACCCGTTGAATTATTTCCAGGTGTTCTTGGGAATTGCTGAAGTTTTTGCCAATGTCGAATATGCAAAATGTTTCCCTCTGACAGGCAGTAACCCAGTTCTGATATTCAGAAGTATCAGGAATCCGATCCAGAAAAATACGAAAGGCTTCCCACACAGCTTCCTGGCAGACTGAGTAAGAAGAAAGGGGCTGGGGATAGGTGCTTTGTACCAAATAGTAAACTTGAAAGCCTTTTAACAGTGATTTGGCATTTACACATTCATCACTCAAGATGGAGGAACACACTTCTTCAAAATGTTGTTTAAAAATTCTTTTAGAGAAGGGGATTTTCAAACTTCTTAGAAAAACCATTTTAACCAAAACTTGCTAGTAATTTAAAAGCTGTTGCCTTTAGCACTTTGCAAAGCTCATTACTGTGAGATGGGACATTTATTTTCAGTACTTGATACCTACTTTGGCTTAGAGTGAGTTCATTATCTGCATTATCTAAAATATTGGTGTCTGAAATTAGAGCAGTAAGTATACTCTAAACTTGCTGTAGGGATGTACTCACCTAGCTGTGTTAGGGCCCCTCAATAATACCTCAGGAACGACCTGCCCTCCCAGTAGAGCAGCTGCATGTGGAGCAGATGTGGTCAGGTTATTAAAAAGGAACAGGCTATCTTTTGAAGAGATTTATTTATTTATTATGAGCTAGAAATTAAAGCTACTTTCTATCTCTTTTTTCTTGCAACTCTCTGGTATTTGTTTTTCTGAGCAGTTACTGCTGAATAAAGATATACCATCCGATGATAAGTAATCCAGTTACCAGATAAATGTGACACATGACCAGTTGAGGAGGCATTGTAGTGTGTTCTCCCAGTTTGCCCCACATAAGGGACTGTCCTCACGGTGACCTAAGCTATGATGTGTTGCTTCAGAGTTGGTGTAAGGTCACAGTAGGCTCAGGTATCCCACAGCACCTGTCTGAGCTCCTACATCTGAGCTGTTTTGTGTTGTGTGCTCATCCCTGGAAACGTGGAATACATAGATATGTAAAAAGAATAAAGTTGTCTTAATCTTCTTAGCAGAAAAATTCTCTAGTGCACTGATAGGATCCATAGTAATTTTCGAGTTACAAGTGTGTCATGGGACTTGGAAGGGGGGAGGCCATCTCCGAGGCTTTACACACAGAAAAGCACCTGGAAGTACATATCCAAAACAAAATGAAGGCAAGATTGCCCCACAGATGGGTACAGGCTCTCAGGCTCCAGCATGGCTACCAGATTGCCTTTGCACGAAGGACTATACTGTGGCTACAGATTCGAGGATGATGCTTGTATCCCCACATTTTCAAGTGTACTTTTTTTTTTTTCTTCATTTATCAGTTTTGTCAGATAAATCAACATGCTCAGCTGGGAGGGCAGGAATCTTTACCAGAAATTCTGATCTTGAAGGAAATTTTTTTTTACATTTTGATGAAAGATGTTGTAATGGAAAATATGCAAGTGTTCAAGACAGCAGAAACACCTTTTTATGAAGGAGTGTACAAATTATTCAGCTGCAGAGTGTGGGGTTTTTTTCCTGCTTTTTGGGTAGTACTCCAGTTTCAGTTGAGGAACTGGATGACACCTGCTTAGAAAATTTTGTGAGTGTAGGACACTGCTGGGGGAAAGGAGTATAGGTTTAAACCTTCTTGCACTACAAGACTTATAGAGTCCAATATCCCAGCTGATGTGCTGCTTTCCAAAAAACTGGTAGTACTGTCATATTCAGTTTTTAAAATGAAAGGGTCAGAGTTACAGTTTTTTGAGTTCAGTGTAATGATACCTCTGTGTTTCAGGATATCTTGTCTTCAGCCCAATCAGAGATGTAACCAGGGAGTTTCAGGGACTTTTAAGATTAATTTCTACTTAAGAAATGTTTTTTTGGATCAGCCTCTGTGACACATTTCAGATTTCTGTCTGATGTCCATTGGATGCTACAATGGATAGCAAATATTTTTGTATCTATAGGAATAGCTACAGACATTGGTGTAGTTCTCCCATGCTGCCTGTAGTAAGTGGCTGCTGGAGTAAAATTTTCACAGAACTGCATCCAGGTCTCATTTCAGAGGGAAGTAGTTGGTTGCCTGAAAGAGCTGAGGAGCAGCCAGGTTACACAGATAAATGTGAATGGATGGTGTCTGATAAAGAGGAAAAATAGATAAGGAAAGGTGACTTATGAAGTAGATGTTGCCTTGGATGCTTGTATCCCAGAAATGTTGACTTGGTTTTAGAATTAGCTTTGGACCTTCCAGCTGCAATATACACATTTTTCTAATACAAAATTGAACATCTACAGTATGAAAGACTGGGAGGGATAGATGAAGGAAGAGAAAAAATTGGACCAAAAATTGGAACTGTTACTCGATAGGCTTCCTGTAGGCAAAGGAAATAAAAAAAAGAGCTGGGAAGGGACTGACCTAATTGAGAAAGTCTTATTTTTAAAATGTCTCAAATATATCTTCTTCTTCCCTAAGCTTCTTTCATGACTTGCTAGTAATCATCTATCTCAGTGTTTATTGTATACCAACACTGCCACAGACTTAATATAACTACAGATACACAAACACACTTGTGCAATGACCATTTAATAATTCCAGTACTTGTCTTAAACTTGTGCTATTGATTTTGAGTAGCAATTACAGTACCTGCTCTTTTGAGAAAGGTAGTACTTCTTTTGACACTAATGCAAGCTCAGTTTGTTCTTCATTTTCAGCATGCTGGAGCACTGTGCAATTACTCTGAGCTCATTAGTCCTTTGAGTGCATTGTTTTATTTTCTTCTGGTAACTGTCTATTTGAACCCTGCTGATGCACATGTAACATTGATTATCTATGTAAAAATAAATCATAAAGTCAATAGCACATACACTGCCTAAAGGTGAAGAACAAGATTCTGGAAAATTGGTTCCTCAGTAAACGAAAGACTTTGAAGGAGGAAGTACATACTACAGCAATCATCTTACCTCTTAGTCTATAGTAAGCTTGGTGACTGGCTAAAATCTGCTTCACTGATTCTTGTGGGCAAACTTTCACACCAGTTGAGAAAAAGGATGACCTCTTTGTTCGGTGTTTTGCCATGTCAAATATCCGCCTTATGGTTGATATCCTGGACCGCTTTGTTGTTCTCTCTGTTTTGTCTGACCCTGAGGTGACTGCAAGGTGTTTGGCTTCAGCACGGTTTATTTTATTAGGAATTTCTGTAAAAAATAAAAAACAAGAAAGTACATAAATATACTTTGCCTAGGCAGTGGGTATCCAATGCAATTGCCTGTCTTGACAGTGGACATGAACTTGAGAATCCTTTTTGTTACATTATAGTGGAGTCAATGCATTGATTGAATTATTGTGCTGAGGAGAAGCGGCCTCTGACCACACTGGGGAACTGAGGCTCAAGTGACTTGGTAAATAATTTCCTTGTATTTCAACACATGACCCCAGGACACACAGGATGAAAGTTTCAGAAGCTGTAAGTGCTGTTTTCAAAAGTGGCTTTGGATGAGATCCACAACTTTGTCCTACAGCGTCTCATTTGTGAGCATATTGTCCTGTAGGGAAATTTACAGTACAGTGATAAGTAATGTCTACACTAGCAGATAAGTAAAATGAGAAATAGTTGTACCTTAGGTCTTTAAAATCTTATCTTTCCTTTGGGCTTCAAGGAACATGTCCCTTCAAATCAGGTTCATAACCTCGAGGATATCCTAAGAACTAGGCCCTGAAACTTTCAAAAGTTGAACAGGAGTTTTGTTGTCTTTGGGAGAAGAAAGACCTGTTTCCAGCCTCCCTTTTACTCCACAGTGCACTCCTCTATCCTTCCCTCACATAAACTGAAGTTTTAACCAGAACAGACTATGATTGTTTCTTTGCAACTGGATGATAGGTGTTGTGAATGCTCTGGCATTAGATTTCAATAAATCTTTAAATGTTCTTGGCAAAGTGGAACAGCTACAGTAGAAAAAAAAGTGAAATCAGTGACTAGGAATTGAAGACTTAGGATTAAATTTTACATATGAAGATATTCAGTTATGAAAAATGGAAAAGTTTCTAGGCTGTCAAGATAACCTCAAGAATAGAAACCCCTATCAGAAAAATTCAGGACTCATCTTGTTCCACTTCTTAAGTATTTGTGTTGCAGTATTACATGACTTAGCAACTAAATTTAATGTAAAAAGTTAATGTTAAAAATAGTGTATAAACTACAGATTTAAGTGAGCGGAAATACAGCCTTTTGCAGGATCACGTGACAGGAGCAAAGAGTATCTTTTATGTTATCTTCCAAAATTTTGTATACATGTTAATAAAGATGTTAAAGCAACTTTGGAAATACCCTTTTTGGTTGTAATTTGATACAGTAATTGCAGATGAAAAATAAAGAAAAATATAAGCGGAAGAGAAGACAATTTGAAAGAACTAGAAAACTTTAATGTATGTGTGTTCCTCCAGTCTGATGAATCAAGTGAAAAAATTTTAAAAATGGTTTTAAAGCTTCTAATGGAAGAATAAGGGGAAATAATAGGATTAAAAAGGAATAAGTTCAGTAGGAGTAGCACTATGCAGAAAAATAAGAGTAAAAGTTATCAGTTTACTGGAGAAAGAAGAAATGTCATGCTGCATATAACAAACAATAATTATCCTGTTCTTAGGCAAATCAAGAGAAAATATGGAAGGTTGACACTTTTGAATTGTGTTAATTAAATGTTTAAAGAAATCGTGTTAATTAAATGTTTTAAAGAAAAGTGGGCAGAAAAATGATAAGAGAAAAATAATTGAAAAAATACTTTTATAAAAAGAAAAGTATCTGAAATGAAGAATGGGGAATGATCTACCATGTGTGTCAGTAGACAGATATATGTATGTCTATCTATATGTCTCATTTCTTATTAATTTCCAAATGAGCTTCTATTGTTTACTGTGTAGAAATCATAGTAGTAACATCTATAATTTGAGATAGGTGCTACTCTGATATGGAAAAAAATTGACTGCTTGATTGGGATGAATATTGTCTGAGAGAAACGAAATTATAAAACAAAGGCAATAGGTGATTGTTGTTACTTTATGATGCATGCCAGAGACAGTGACCTGTAGACCTGTAACTGCCTAATTGTTGCAAGGCAATTTAAAATGATGGTGCAGTCATATAATGTTTGACATGAAATGAAGTGGAAGTAATTTTTCCACATTAATGTCAGGTCATGAACCATAAACTGCCAAAAAGGAATTTCTCCTGTGAAAACGCCTTGTTGGGTTCAACAGAATCCACCAGTGGCCAGACACAGACACAGAGTTATTTGAATGTTATATGGGATGAGAGAAAAAGATCCAATGCCATTGAAATCTCAAAGCAGATTCCTGAAATCCTCTAGAAGGGAGAATCAAAAACCCTCATGGAAAGTAGCCAGTGGTAAGTCTATTACCTTTCACAAGGTGCATTAGCTGTGATAGACCAGCTGCCCAGGCAGCCCGACCAACTGGGGCAGAGGATTTTGTCACTAAGCTCTTTGATAGCTTTTGTATGGAGCAGAGGCCTTTCTTGAAGGATTTGCTTCCTCTCCAGGATTTACCACTAAGTCTTTAACTTGAATTAAGAATTATACTATTCGTAAAACTGACAAAGGAGATGCTTCTCAAATGATTATTGTAATGATTTCAAAGTCTCTCTGTTAGGGTCCCTATTTGGGCTTTTCATTCTGAAAAGTTACCAGGTATTTTCTGCTTTCAGTTTGCACTGTTCTGCCACCCTATTTATGGTGGGTGTAAATTAAAAAAATTTTTTCTTTTCATTCTTTCCCTTTAATGTTCCTTTTTTTTTTTTGGGGGGGGGGGGGGTTGAGGGGGTCTGTTTCTAAAATATATCTATAGCAATAGGTTTAATTTAATTTATATATTGTGGTTAGTAAATTTATCTTATTAGAATAACTTTTATTAGCATAATTCTTTGAAATAACTTTTTTACTAAAGCAAAATTTGAATTAGAGAAAGCATCAGCCAGATTGTCCAGAATGAATTTCATAATATTTGCTGATTGTGAATGGAAGAAAACTTGCCTTCTGGCATAAACATTTCCTCATAATTCTTCAGATCTGTGTTTTCCCCTGTGTCTGTGGAAATTCTAAACTGAGAAATTTTTACATAAGCCTCACAGATGTTTCAGCCATATACTTTACTAAAATGTGCCTCCATCTATACTGTTTTAGATGCCTTGATTTCAATGTTCTGAGTTGAAAAAAAGATTTTACAAGACACACACTATAAAGAAATTGAATCCATAGATATTAGTTGATCCCAATTTTTTTTGCTATGCAACACAGTAATTGAATAAACTGGAGTGAAGCAAATTTTACAGTTACATCATTTGATCATGTAAATAATCCAAATATCACTAGGTTGGTTGACTTTTCTTAAAATAAATAACATCTGTAATTTTTTTTGATTCTTTTTTTTCCTGATACAAGCACATGGAATTATATTATTCAGTGTTTACTGCAAATATATCCTGCCCAATTTGACATTTTATTATTTTAACCCTGTTGTTTCACAGAGGTGACTGTCTCAGTTTTACTTTTAAAAGGTATGTTTAAGTTTTTTTCGTTTTCTTTGATAGTTCTAGGGCAGAAGGACAGATAGCTGTAGAAGTCTGATAATGCTTTACTCTACTTCAGCTAATCTCCAGGATGCCTTAAACAAAGGCCTAACTCTTTTATTCTCACATGAAAGAATCTACACCATGTCCAAATTTTCCAGGTGACATATTGCAGAAAAATATTGAGGTAGTTCTGCCAAGATTATCTATAGAATCACTGTCAGCTGTTATTAAATTCTGGAGTTCCTGATATCTAGTCCTGAACTTAGAGCAAATAGAACAAAGTTTTTTCAAAACAACTTATAACAATTTTCAAAATATGATGCAGCAATCTAATTCATATGGGATCTCATCAAAGTGCTTTGATATCAATACCAGTCCCTCAAGTGCATAATACTGCTCTTCAGGTTTTGGTTTCAGGCAGATAAATGGCATTCATTTCACACATTAAAAATCTGAAATTCTTGAAATTAGGCCAGGTCTCTCCTCTGTGTCTCTTGAGACCTGCATTATCAAATTTATACCCTAACTAAAAAAACAAGGCAGGAGGAACAGATTTCAAAAGTTCCTATATGTTCTTAATAATCTGCATGTCAGAAAAAACAAAAGTACATCATTATTGAAATGGATTCTAGAGAAAAAGCATTTCAAGTTATTCAAATAAGTGGTCACCTTTAGTTGTTTTTTAAATTTGCTTTTATAAATATAGGAGCAAGAGGGTCTTATTCATACCTTTTTGTAAAAATGGAGTGGGTGCTTCTCTAGATAGCTTTATTAATTTCTCTCTGTTAATAGTACTAGTTTCAGAAGGCCTCAAATTTTGGAGTTGGTAGTTGAAGTTAAAAATTGCATTTTTCAGCAATGTAGACCATCTCTGGGTTGGAACATTTATGTCCAGCATTATTTTGCCACTAAATATTTATCTTTATTTGGCCTAAGAAAATTTAGGTGCTATTGAATACTAAGAGAAGAATTAAAAATATGGTGGCTAAAGATCGGACAGCAATATTCAAGGTGACAAAATGGCTGAATTCTGAATAATTCATCACTAAAATCATCAAAAGGTTTGAAATGTGTGAAAAAGCAGATTAGTCTGAAAAATCAGTGGATCTTGTTAGGATAGAGAGGAATGCTTGATTGATAAATGAGACATATTGCCTACATAATAAAATAATAAATAAAAGACAAGGCTTATGTAAAGGAAATGTCAAAATACTATGAGGAAAGCTTATCAGGCAGGTTAGTTCAGCAAAGATCTGTAAACATGTTTGCAGTTAATTTTATAGCAGGGCCAACATTTTGTTGGCATTTGAGACAATAACAAAAGCACAGGTGACTAGTCCTGAGAAGTTGATCTTGGGATTTCTTAGTGGGCTGGTCAATGTAAACACCAGATGGAGCATAGAAAGTACAGAGGTAATACCTGGGCTCTTCACCCAGAGGCACTCTCCTCCTGTCGTGGCCACAGTGAGGATCCCACATTCTGATGGAGCTTGCCAGTGACAGACAGGGTGCCCATGACATGTCCTCTCCTTATATTCCTTTTAAAATCTTTTTTTCCACAGCATGTTTCCTCAGGTCTGTTGCATGGGAAGAGTCTGACTGGATGTGAAGGGGCTTAGATGACCAGGGACATATTAAAATATGGCATGGCTTTATCACCAAATGCTGCCTGTGTGCAGCAATCTCTATCTTCCCGTGCAGATGTGAAAGTGGAGGTTTTACTCTTGTTGATATTCAGGGTTGCTTTACCAGTGCTTTTCAGATACTGCTACTTCAACTGTGTTTGCTTTGCATTTCCAAGTGTGTTTTCACAACCATAAAGGCTCACAGTTTTGAAAAGTTCAGGGTTTGGAATTCCATACCAGAAAAATTAATGCTAATATTTAATCTGCTCAGGTCTTGTCTGAGAGCTCAATGCCCTTAAACCCAAGGTTATATGGCTTGCTTGAACTTATCTTCATGTCCAATACATTATTGGACTGTTCTTAATGCACACAGGGGAATAACTTTGAAAGGGACTGAGCCATGCTGATTTTTGCATGCTGGTGGGTCTTATCTGGTCTGTAACTGGGGTAGCTGAGGCCCAGGGGGAAACTCACTTTGGATCTCATTTCTTCAGGTTTAGAGCACTTGGCCAGTGAACTGCTGAGTCAGACGGCAGTATCCACTTCTGTGGGGAAGTTTTGCTGAAAGATAAGCTGCTGACATTGATGCTTAACTTCAATAGAAAAGGAATTGTAGCCAAGAATGCCTCAATTTCCAAAAAAGAAAAGAGGCTGAGACATATATACTAAAAGTAAGTAATTTTAATTTCTCAGAATGAATATGGACAACAATGAGTTTGGTAATTCCTGTTTGGTACGTTGGCTTTGTAAATTCCATTCTTCAATGTGACTAAACTTTAACATTGCCTGTGAAATGAGGCCTGGGTCTGTAATTGTGGCAATTCTTTATCTGTGGGGGACAGGTCCAGGCCTTCAGATCAGAAGATCCTGTGTCCATCTGGCTAAAATTCACTTATGAACTTCCTGTACATGAACCACACTGATGATGGCTACACACTCACCACTATAGAGCCTTTCCTGTGCCTGCTAAAATCTCGTATTATGCAAGAGTCAGCATCACCTTTACATGTCAGGGAAGTGCCAGGCTCTGCTTGTGCAGTGCAGACTTTGTATAAAGACAAAATAAGCCTTATCCCTGTATCTCTTGCTTGGATTCAGCATGACGAAACATCATATTCACATATTCAGAAGCTGCACTCAAGCTCTCTATGACACAGGAGAGAAGTTCCAGGCATCTGCTTAAAAGGTAAGTTCAATAAATTTTAACATTTTAAAGGCTATGTTAATTTTAAAAATTCGATCTATACCAAGGGCTTTCCTTCTCAAGAATCCAGGAAAATGGTGGGTTTTCATAAATCCTGTCTCTTGTCAGGATTAAGCTTCGTAATAATGCTTCTATAAATGTCTGTGAAAGGTGAAGAATCTGGTTACTGTTAACATAGTGCTCTAATAAGGTAAGTCTCCCATGAAACTTTGTGATGCATTCCTATTGTAATTCTTATGTTAAAAATACTAAATGCTTGGTTATAATAAAACAACCTACACCTCAGAACATGTATGGAAATAAATCTGAAGATGAATGTGATAAATTATTCTGAAATATATGATATAAACAATGACATTAGTAAATGCGCAAATTTTAATAAAGACTCAAAATTTTTTGGTTTTGATTGTTTTATGTTCAAAGCTAGGAGATGGCATTATGTAATAATGGTTCTTTCTCAGAACCCTTCAAATTAACTTGAATTTACATTTTGGTACTGAGGATCACGGCTGTCAGTGTGCTCTTGGATTTCAGTAAGTGTGAAGAATTTAATTTCTGCAAGTAAGTAACGCTGGGAAGCTAAAATAGATATTAGATTTCCCTCAGCTGCTCCCCTTCTCTTCTGCTCATACATATCTGTGTGGTTTTCTATGCCAAGTGAAGAAATACAATTGACAACCAACTTCAGGAAGAAACAAAGAATTTGGAACAATTTTAATGAAATTTATGCATGGGCCTTTATAACAGACAAACAGTTTTGTCTCTCTCTCTAGAGCAGATAATTTAGTAACTTCTTTGAATTATACTAATTATGCAATTAATGGGAAAATAATTGTAGAGAATTATCTACCTATTATAGATGAGAATAGAAAGCATGGCATGCAACTGGCAAGATTTTCCTGCTTTTGTGAATATAGTTGTCATATATTAATGATGAAGCCACATTCACAAAAAAATGCTGTCTGTACACACCAAAAATCCTGAACATGCTGAAATCTTTGAGTCAACATATGATTTTGATACATTTTCTTGTAACCTGAAAGAACCATCGTAAGAAACTCATGCTTTCATAGATGTAATATCTCTCATTAAAGTTAGAAATTTTTACATTCTCTTTCAGACAGAAAGGTGAAAATTTTAACTCATCAACTGTGCTTGCTTCTGCTGCTGGAATTCATAAAAGTTTCAAAGGCCATCTATGTTTTCATTGCCAGTTTGTGAATCTTGCAACAGTCTGCTTATAGAAACAGCATGGAAGAGTGACTGGTTTTAATGCTCATGTATGAAACATGTATCTATTTATATTTCTTTGGCCATCTTAGAAGCATTTGACCTGAAAAACTGTTCTATTAACTGATGTGGATATGATATCAAAGGATGCAAGAAAATGCCTTAAATGTTTGAGTAGTTCTTGAAGGGATGCATCCAATCTCCAGTGATAAAACTCTCCATTGAGCACCTCTGCTCTTAATTTTCTGATTAGTCATTCTCAAGAGGTACAACCTTCTCTGAGAAAGTCAAGAGACAGCATAAGTTCAAGTTCCAGTGATGCTTTGCCATATACATCAACAATTCCACAGTTTTGATGGTATGAATCAAAAAGTCATAGTGCAGAATTGGTTCATTGAGGTAACTGGATTCACATATAATAACAATTAGGATGTCTGGTGCATGAAAAGGTGCCAGTGTCATCTCTTTACTTCAGCTTGTGTAATTGGAACTGGTTGATTTTCCTCACAGTTTGAGGTCCCTTCTTCTGCAGTACAATCCACAGTCTCTGGCTAATTGACTCCACCTCATTTTGACAGAGTGTGACTTGCACTTAACCTTCCTTAACTTAGTTATGTATCAAGCTGCATAGAACAAGTTTGCTTTGGAGGACATCTAATCCAATTCTTGATCTAAGCATGAGTACTTATTCATCTAGTTTTGAGGCAGAAGAGGAAAGGGAAAAGAACTTGAATAGAAATATTTTCATTTTGTTCCATCACCATGAAATCCCAAAATTAAGGATGAGCGCATTGCTGTTTCCTGCCTGAAGCTGTTGAGGTTTCTATGATCAATGCTGAGTCATATGCATGAAAGATACACCTGCAACACAGCCACAAAAACTGGTATTTCAGATAGCAGGGGTACCATGATTGTCAATATAAAGTTGGGTAAAGTCTGAGGGAGGTATTGAAACATTTGAGTGGCCAGGAAGAAGGCAATTTTGGGTCTGCACTGAAGCAGAACGTTAGAAGCCGGTAAAACCTCACCAATGAAAAGGCAAGCATGGTGGCCAACGAAGTACAATTAATGATGTAGCTGTGAGCCTGGCTCCTGCTGATTTGCAGAGGTCTGTGTAACCAGGCAGATGCTCTGGGAATCAGCCCAGCAACCTCTGCTCCTGTCCTGCTTTATGACTGCAATGCTTCTTACGAGCCAGGGCTTCAGTCTGTGTGCCACACCTCAGGTCCTCATGCTTTCATGAAATGGGGATGATAGTGCTGCTCTGTCAGAGCAGGTGTTTGGTGAGACACACCAAGACTGGTGGTGTGCTTGCATACAATGGTAAGGCATGCTGCAATTATGTAAGGGTATACAAACACACCTACGCTGTGGCAGGTGTCAGGGTACTCCCAGATTATTGTTAATCTTATGTTTTGCAGATAGGTTACTGTTCTGAAGTCTCTGCCCAGTAAATAGCAGCTGAGAGTGAATAAATGCCAGCAGACATGTATATGAAAGCAGATAGATACTTCTTTCTTTTTAAGAAGTGTGTTATTCAATATCACACATTCTGAAGGGGAAGAAAATGAAACAGTTGGGCTTACAAAGTACAAACCTCATGGAATGTACAAGACAGTGCACCTAATTCCTGATTAACATGGAAGAATTCTGTGACAGAGAATGATCAGAAGACTGATTTTAATCCCAAAGGGACTATGTTGGACAGAGGCAAAAAAAGAAGGAAAATATGTTTTAAATATTTCAAAGCATCAAAATGCAGTAGAATGCATACAGAATTTTCCTTTGGGAAATTTGGGATGAAAAACTGTCTTCTGGAAAGAAAACACCATGTTTGTTTTGTGATGGGTGTTGGCCATGTCACTTAGTGCACTGCACCACAAATACTCCAAAATTGGCTGAGAAATGAACCCGAACAATCTGGATTTCTAGTAGGTTAAGACTCCCAGTTATTTTATTGTAGCCTGTAAATTAATGTCGTGTAGAAGGAGAAAACCTTTAATTATTAATATTGATCATCTTGTCCACAGTTTTCTGAGAAAAATCCCACATATCTTGCTGTTCATTCACATGCAGTTCACTAATCCCTATGGCACAGGTGAGACTATTCCTGGAATTAATCTTCAGAATTCAGTGACAATGGTCTAGTATTTATATTAAAGTTTGGCTCCTAGCCAGAAAACAGAAAAGATCAAATCCCATATATAGTGCAGTGGTACATTTGTTTGAGAAATGAGAGAAAAAGGAAAATTCTTACTTTTCATAAGTTTATAAGTCCAACCAGGAAAGTCAACTTTAACATAATTCTTATTTTATGGATGAGAGTAGAAGATAATCTTAGTGCAAAGACCAGACATATCTTGTTTTCTTTCTTTGTTTGAAGTTGTATATTCCTTGATTTTCCTTTTCTTTTGTCACAAATTTGCTTAAATATATATTTTTTAATTTTTTGAGATCAATTATAGTAATGAAGATCTGAAACATTTATTGCTGAATTAGAACAGCCTAACAGGAAGAGCTGAGTCAGAATGAATTAAAATGATTTCACAGAGCACACACAAAGCCTTTGTGTCCTAAGGAATGGCTGAGTAAATAGCAGATATTTGCTTGCTGAATAAAAAATGCCACAAAACAGCCCTGAATGTGCTCTGGCCTCCTGCATTCTCAGTATCAAGAGCCAGGATGTACCCAGCATCAAGGCATAGTTTCGAGGGCTCAAAGCTCCTTTGCATTTTGGTAGTCTGGCTGTTTTGTAGTTTCCTATTCAGATTTTGTGCATAGATGTTTTTGTTGTTTATTCTTCTCACTTTCCCTTTCCATTGCTAGAGACAATTTTTGTCAGGACAGCAGCAAAATTATGGCCAGAGTTAAGCACTGTAATTCTTATTTTGCTCTCTAAAGTTTCCTGTTTGTTTACTGTCGAATTGGAGGGGCTCCTGTAGAGCCTCCAAATGGCTGGGAGAAGGACTTGATGGGCCCTCAAATAGGGATAGGGAGGAAGGATGGACCAAAAAACATTATTAAGCAAGCTCCATATTTGTTAACCCCCTTTTTGTTAAGTATAAATGTGAGAAAATAAACAAATTGAATTTTAGTTTTTCCTGAGGAAAAAAATCAACTGACTAACCCCTTAAATATTTAGAAATTAACTCTATTTTTTTTTTGTTTAAGATAAGGCTGTTTTATATCTTAGTCTCTTATTTCCTAGTCTGTCACAGTTTACATGTACTGCAAATTTGAATGATTGTAAAGGTCTCAAAACACCTATGTTAGGAGCCCTAATGAGTGATTCATGCAAATATTCAGACTACTGGGAGACCCTACATACTTTAAAAAAATATTTTCTGTAAGCATCTGACCCTAATGCTAAGTCATGAAATAACAGCTCTGGAAGCATCTCTGCTCTGAAAAAGAAGTTTCTTAACACAAGCATTAAGTGTTTTGAGATCTGTGTGCATATATTTGAAATCAAATAGTTTAAAAATATTATATATGGCATGACTAAGTGTCAAAAAAGTTATTATTATACATTTATGCATACCATATGCCCTTTATAGAACTGGTGGCAAGGAATATTTGTAGTTATTTAGTATTCCTCTCTGTCAAGATAGCCCCCCCCTCCATCATTTTCCTGGTCTTTTATGGAAGGTGTATTGTAACATACAGTCACAGTTTGCAATCGGTAAAACGATGTGGTGCAACCTTTACCCCTATTGCTTTCTAAGGTGTAATTATAAATAGGGGCTGCACCAATGCCATCAAGCATATGTGAACCGCCTGGAATTAATTCTCTCTTTCCATCACAGAAGATGCAACTTAAATGCAAAAAAAATGCATCTTGATTAATCTTGTTTTCTTGTCAGACATGAAATATCATCATTATCTCATTTTTTTCCACTTTTCCGAAATATCATTAGTGATCAAATGAAACTATTTGCATAGAATCAAAATGTAAAATTAAAGAGCCACAAAACATAATTCTAGTGCTAACTATATATTTTCTCAAGGATTTTTTCAGTATTTTAATTGTCCACTAGAGAAGATTTACATAGTTTAACTGAAATACAAGAACTGTGGTCTGTATTTCTGTGTTTCTTTAAGAAAAGCAGGAGTTTCTTAAAAAAATCCAAACATGTAAATAAAACTTTCCAACTGTTATTGACAGCAGGCTATATTTCATACTGTCTTCCTGACAAATATTTAGATAACATTGAGGAGACTTATCTTTTATAATTTTACATTCTTTGCATTTAATTAACAGGCCTGACATAAAATTAGAAGGTCATTGACTTGAGCACACACAGCAGTTGTAATGTTAGCTTTTAATTCAATTATGCAAATATCAAAGCATAGATGGAAAAGTTAATGAAAAACCTCTTCCAAAATTAAATACATTCCCCAAAGCTCTAAATCTTTTGAATATGAGACTAACTAGAGAAAATCACATCACCATCTTTTCTTTTTTATTGTTGAAGTAGCTTTATAAATGTTGTGAACTTTTAAATGTTTTTAAATAGACCAATAGTTAGCTGATATAGTAAGTACAGAGAAGTTCCCTGTATTTCTGTTTTCTTGCAAATTATTTTATAGTTATTATTACATTAATCCTTACTGGTATTGTCATTTTTTGTATATTTACTAGTACGGTGTATTCTTCCACAATTTGTCTATCTAGAAGTTTTTGAAGTTGTTTTTAATAATCAGAATAACTGTCTTCACTATTGAATGCATATATATTTTGCTACTTTCTCTTCATTTCAGTGATGAAAGACCATCTTTAACCGTGTCAACACTTAGATGATCTTTCAGCCTTTTTTCACCTTCTATATATTTATCTTGCAGATAATATTTTTTCATAACAGAACATGTTCAGGTAGAATGAAGCTAAATGGAATCTCTTACAAATATTGTAAAACCTGCAAAACACATATAAGAAATAATGCCAATATTTCCTTTTTCAGCCTTACAGCAGTATCAGTTCTGTAGTGTCTCGAGTTGAGTTGTCAAAACACCGCATTCTAAACTAAAAATTCTGCAATATGAAAGCCCTTGATCTTGCAAATATTTTGTTTCTCAACGTGTGCAAAGTAAAATTCATCTAAATCTTTAATATATGAACTTACCTCTGCTTCCCTGAACTTGGAGAGCAAGGCAAATGATCAATAATATTAATCCAGTTTTCAAATGCATACTGTCTGTTGATCATTCAGTTTTCAAGACCAGTCATGCAGGAAACAAGAATATTTTGGTCAAGCAGAAGAATTCTGTTTTCTTAGAGAACTAAGATCCCCAAATGTCTTTATTTTTCAGGTGTCTCCAGCCTTGGACTGCATTGAATTGCAACTAAGCAGAGTGCAACAGGTGCCAGAGTGCAAGAGCTGGGCGAGCCCCTCCAATGCCCACACTTCTAGCCCGGGGAGCTGGAGTGGTAAGACAAGAGTGACGAAGTTTTAAAAAAAAGCAGTGTCTGTTTCTGGAATAATCTGTTTATCTGCTGCTCAGACATAATCCCTCTTACGGTCCAGCTGGAAGAGCTTTCTTCATCTTATTAACCTTCTGGAGCGGCATCTGTCAACCCCAGAAGACTTCACCAGTGCCATGATAAACAACGGAAGTCTCCTAGCTCCCATTGCCTTTGAGCATTGATCCTTTGGGCATGCTGGAGGTATGGCATGTGAGCACGGGGAGACAGCTGTGCTGTGTCCAAAGCAGTGACCATAGGGATGGTCACCAGCCCCAGGGAACTCCCTTAAGATAGATTTTTCCTGAGAAAACACCCAACGCTCAGCTCTTCCGCTGCCTGTGCCTCGCAGTCCTCTCTCCCTTCTTGTGCCACAAGGCTGCTGTTGCAATATTCCTGTTGGAGCAGTGATGATGATGCTCTGTGACAGTGGTGAAGTGATGACTCAGCAGTAAATTGCAGCAGTGCTCAGGGCTGGCAGAACCTGATGCCAAACTGTGACTGGGGCAGGGAAAGTGCTGCACAGTGGGAGGAAAAGAGAAAGTGCTGGGAAATGCTGTTTCAGGCACACAGCTCTAACTAGGCCAAGAATTGGCAGTGACTGAATTCACTGTTCCAACAGCTCTGCTCCAGTTTCACAGATAACTATTCCAGTTACATGTTGGCAAGTTTAAGTGTTCCATACTTACCCTATTATTTTCCAATACCTGCTTTTACTGTTGCATTACACCTGAAAGTGCTACTGGGTAGGCATTTCTAGTGGTCTCCCCCCATTAAAAAATTTTGACCAAGTGCTTTAACATAAAAAGTATCTAGACTGGCAGCAAGAGTCTGTAAGCACAAGTTACTTAAAGAACAACCTTCATTTGAACCCAATTAGCATTCTATTTTTACTTAGGATTTAAACAATGGTAACCTTCCTCTCTTTCCAAGATTGCCTGATTTTAACAACTCAGACCAGCTACCATGCAGACTTGGCTGGGACCAGATAAGGTTTGCCTTTTTTTAGTATATAAACTTTCATGCACATTGTTTTATTGGTTCAACAAAACAAATTAAAAATACCTTGCCAGCAGCACAATGCAAAGTGGAGATGATTAGGGTTTCTACTGAAGCAAAATTTATTACTGTATAAGGATCATTCTTTAGTAGTACCAATATTTGTCTTTACATGTTTTATATATAATAATGATGTTATATAAAGTATAATTATAGAAATATTACCTGTATCAACCAGGTAAGCTTTAGCAAAAATTTATATGTGTGTTATATTTGAAAGATGAAGCTCCCCCCCTACCTTGTTACCTTGTTTTTTGCTACTTCAGTTTTCAATCTACAACAATTGCAAGCAAAGGGAATTTTTCTCAGGGTGGTGGAGTCTGCCATTTCTGGTGTCATCTGAGAATGTGGAATTAGTGAAAGGTAGATGATTTCCTCAGAGCACTCTGGGTACCAAACTTCATATGGAATTTGGTAGGAATGTGATCCTTTAATTCTATTAGGAATCTAATTTGTCAGACTACATTTTGAAAATGTGCAATAAAGAGATTTACTTAATTACTCTAGAAACTGGTTGGTGAAGCCTGGGCCAGGAAACAGAAATCCTATATCAAAGCTTTAATATAAAAGGGTATTTTTGAGCCATTCACATGTTGGAGAAGGCAGACATTTAATAACACATTCTTATCTTTCAGAGATAAAGGAACAAGAACAGTCCTAAAATATGGCACTGTTTTTAGTGTCAAGATATGACTTAAGGAAAAGATTGAGCTCTACAGGTAAACTATGATTAAAAATTTGTAGGGCAGGAGTTTGCATACTTTGAGATTATGCTTAAATCATGAATATTTCAAGCTGTTTTCTGCTAAGGCAGTCCCTTCTATGCAGTTCCATTTAATTAAGAAATTTTGTAACTAGCCTTGATAACTGCCACAGGGGAAGCAAACAAGGATGATAAATACTCATTAAAACTAAGCAATATTATCTAGGGACCACTCCATCTCTAAGTACTACAGAGTTTAATTATAGGTCACTTTTAATTAATCTAGAAGTGTTTCTTCTAGTTGGTTTGCTGTCAACAATAATTATATATTGTTAAAAAGGTGATTTAAAAAATTCTACTGAAACTCAATAGTGCATTACAAATATACTACCAAGACCTGGGAAGGGCAAAACTGGATGTCAAAATATCCATTCACCCAGGATAAGTGCTTACAAATGGGTTAAATTCAAGTTGTTACTGGTCATCTGAGTGCATTTCTGCACATACCTAGAATAATCACTGATATGCTGCTTAAATACAGCTAAAACTGTTTACTTTTTTGCAAAAAAAAAAAAAAAAAGACAGTTTAGGCTTTCAAGGACTCCATTCAGAAGACCTGTGTTTTAAATTATTGGTAAGTCTGGGGCTCAGGATGTTGCCACATAAAGATGGCCTAGAAGTTGTTTTGCACAGTGCTGAATTTTAGGTACCCTACCTAGGCATGTAAATCAGGGTGCCAGCTAACTCATGTTATTGATAAAAGGAAGTCATATTTTATACTATCAGCCAGAGTCTATACCATCTGTGTTCCACTTCAGGTAATTTCTGTACCCTGAGTAATTTCTCTACTGGTCTAGCCAACTGTTTTCCTTAAAATTTCCACACTGCATTTACCTGAGAGATGTTTCTCACCCTGGGGAAAGGGAGATAGAGAATTTTGAAGTAAGTTTTAAATAACTTCAAGCCTTTCTCTGGTATTCATTATTTCCATAAGAGGCAGAGATGCTTAGTAACCAACACACACGGGGCACAGCTTCAGGCTTCTGATTAAAAGTGAGGAAACCTGGATTCTTCTGGTCCCTTCTCTGCTGTTGAATTTGGCCAAATCAAGCCTTATCTCTCAGCCTTCTGATCTGCAGGGATAAAGCTGAAAGGCAAATTTAAAAAAAAATAAATGATGCGTCATACTCTTATCCTGCAATAGCAATACTGCCTAGTTAGACTAGAAATTTGAATGAGATGGTGGTGAAAGTTATCAGAAGAATGAAAGGATTTCCCTATAAGGAAATATTACCAAGCCTTGAAATCTTTGGCCTGAAAGACAAGTGACATAAAGGTTGAGAGAATGATTAAATGACTCTTTTCCTTGTAAGATGGAAAAAAGAATATACCTAATTTCATTTTCAGGCATCTATTGCCTACCTTTTTCCTGGGCTTTTATATTTTTTGATTTTGGCAGCTTGCTGAGACAAAATAATTTCCAGTTTAATTATGATAATATAAAAATTTTCTTCCTTTAAGAATCAGAAGGAATTTGAGACATTTTTGAACCGTAAAATCTTCTGGGAATAGGATACACAAGCTCTTCCAGTTGCAACAAAATTAGATTCCACAAAATCAGTCAAATGCACTGAAAGCAAGCTGGGAACTGGGTCACTTTTGTTTTCCTGTTCTTTACGTTATTTCTTTATCCATTTATTTGCCATAAACACAGATAAAACAGTAGATTAACTGAGTCTTTGATCTCATCCATGACTACATTTAGGCACTGAGCTGTAGTCCCTAACTCAGAGTAACTTTCCATTAAAGTCAAGCTTACTGCTCAGACTGAGAGCAAACTTGTTTATTTTCTGTGACACCTCTCTCCTCCAAAACAAGGAGCCTGATGTTCTGCTGTTCTGCAGTTGCAGGGACCATGGTGGAATTCTAGTCCGAACACAAAATTGAAGCAGGTGATGCATGAATGCATTTATTCACTGCCTTTCATGAGCATAACCCTGGGCTACTTCTGCAATCAAAAAATATCCTTTCTCTGGGACCTTCAAGAATCTTTGCTGTTATGCTATTACTATCATAATTGTGAAGTCCTAGAACCCCTTAACAATTAGAACAGGAAAAGTATTGTGTGCATACACAACGAGTTACCAGTCAATATATTTCTCAGGACTGCTTGACCCCCTTACCTCTGCTTTCTTCTGAAACTTTTGTAGACTGTACACTCTTAAAAGGATTAATATACTTAGATGCTGTTCAGTGTGACAAGGGAGATAAGGGTATGGAAAAAGCATGGTAGTAACTGAGCAATTCAGCATAATTTCAGGAAAATCCCTCAGCCTGCTTTAGGATGACCACTGATAAACAAACAATGCTCATGTTGATAGTGATACGACTTTTCTTTGGTATTTCCTAACATTTAAACAGAACTAAAATTATTTTCTTTTTCCTAGTAAGCAGCAAAACAGCAAGCTGATCACTGCTTCCAGTCAATGGAGATAAAGACTCCAGTACATCCGCTCAAAGAGATTATCATTCACTTGCATACCAATACACAACCTTCTGTTCCTCGTGGGGCTGCCTTAAGCTTCTATCCTGGGGAGTCATAAGGAGCTGAAACATGTTTCTTCCTATGCTTGGCATGTTGCTTTTCTCTTGATGCTGGGAAAGGATCTTTCTAGATTTAGCTGATAGAGTAATTGATAGATTTACTGTTCATAAAACTGTCCTCAGCAGGGTAGCAACTTGAACATTGTAGTTATCAGCTTAAAAAAAAAATGAAGCTATCAAATACATCTCTTTATGTGAAAAAAAGCCTGTAGAGATGGGATCTTTTGCCATGTATTTTCTCTAAACAGAAGAAGCAGTTTCTTGTACTGATAATGGTAATAGGAGATGTTTAGCAGTGAAAGAGAAAGCAAGAAGGGAGATGTCTAAAGTACTACATGTGCTTGTATCTTAACACTAGCTTAATTTTTCCCTCTTTGAGTGTAAGACAATAGTTACTCTTTCTTGCTTAGCCTAGCTATGTTGACTTTTTTTCTTTCAGTTCGTAGCTATTCCTTGTTATCCACAGTGTCTGCATTTGTTCATCAGGGTTTTACTTTCTACATTTACCATGTGAGAGTGAAGTGTGAAATGACTGTATTTCCTGTGCACAAGACTGATTTGATAGGCAGGAGTTTCTGGAAATATTTTGCAAAAAACCCTAATATGTGTTCTGGGGTTATGTGCCACTGAAGCTGTGGTTAGAGGGAGAGAAATTGAAAACCTACCCAGAGGTATAGAAATATATGCAAATGTATGGAAATTTATCTTTATTGTGGAAACAGCATATATTTCTTACCTAAGAGTTTCTTACTCTTCTTTTTCAGGAGGGGATGGGTGTTGCTATTGTTTTCTGAAAGGGGCAGGTGACAGTGGACAGAACTCTTAAAGACCTGACCTGAAAGTTCCTGATCTATTATGTATGGTGATAGCTGTCATTAAAAAAGTGAGTGGCTGTCATAATTCACAGTCCAGTAGAAGTAAATATAAAAATTTAATTCCAATATTTAATTCCAAAATTTTATTTCCAATATTTAAATATAGGAAAATAGGAAATTGTGTGGAGATTGCCTTTAATTAGGCCAGGCAAGGCTTGGAGAATTTTAAAATAATTTAAGCACTACTAATATGCATATTGTTGGTGTTTCTGCCTCAATCGCTTTCAGTAATCTACTCTGTTTGAACTCAGAGAAATGCTGTGAAAAACCTCTTCTGACAAAGTTGCTTGGGGAGGCAGGTTGTCTGTCAACTGTACAAGTATTGGCCTCTCATCTGACAAGATTGGTTTGTGTTTTTGATGGAATCCTATCTCTGTGTGTCCAACAGTATCATGCTTATCACTGTTTACATAATGGATTCTGTGTATGTGCAGAAGCTGTTTTTCCCAGTACTCTTGCTGCTGGTTCCCTCCATGGAATCTCACAAAATTAGTTTTGATGTTGTTGTTGCCACCAACAAACTCCCTTATGGTTTATCTATTATAACATTACCAGTGTGACACTGCCATTACTTCTATCATGCTTTGTTCCTTGTATCCCATGTTACCTTATCTCGCACTGTTAAATTATTATTATTTTTTCCATTATTTCTGAAGGGCTCTGAGCCAACAGGGCTTTATGTGCATCTTGTAGCTGCTTTTTTGGAAATGTAGCTGATGTAAAATAAAGGTATAGAAACATTTTATTTCTTAAAAAACATGCTATAGCTCTTCGTTTCATTGTTCAGTTGCCCTTTCTCAATTTGATATTTGGTATTTAAAAGTTTTAAGGGCAATATCAATTAGATGAGTTCTTAGTAGGTGTCCCTTCCAAGAAAAATTTTGAATATTTTTTGGCTATTGTATGTGAGGATGGGTGTATTTTTATTGTTTTCAAAAGTAGTTACTGTAAAATTGTTCTCATACTTAAAAATTGCCTTTTCACTTTCATTAAGCAGCTTGAGAAGTTGTCATGTATAATTTAATAAGGTTGTGACCTTGTTTTTCTATGAAGATGTCAGTTACTTCTCACTTCCAGGATTTTTTTTCCTCCTTGCAGATTTGTATGTCTGGAAGTGTTTGCAGTTTCAGTGTACTATTCTACAAGGCCAAATGTGTTATATATGTATTACTTTGCATGCTGAATACAGCTGGGATTGTTTAGCTTTCAGAAGAGATGACTCAGGGGGGAATCTTAACAACATTTAAAAATGCCTGATGAGAGGGAGTAAAGAGGCAGGACCAGGCTCCTCAGTGCTGCCAAGTGAAAGGATAGGAGGCAATGGGTAGCAACTGAAATATAAAAAATTCTATTTGAACAGACTTTGTTAATATAAGAATTATTGAACACTGGGTCACGGGTCTCCAGAGAGGTTGTAAGGCCTACATTCTTGGAAATATGCAAAACCCAACTGAGCAGCCAGTTCTAGCTGACCCTGCTCTTCCTGGGGGCTGGGCAATGAGATCAGCATGGGCCCCTTGCTCACTCAGCCATTCCATGACACTCTCATAGTGAGCAGCACTTCAGATTACTGCAGGGCCTCTGTGAGACACATTCAGCTCCAAACAGTATTTTCAAAGGGGTTCTGTGATGTGGCAAATATATTTACACACAAAGATTTCAGAGTATAATACACACAGAGCAGGAAGAATTATTCCATGTACAATTAGGAGTCTAGGAAGCTGAATTACACTTCAAAGAAGGAAAAGCTTAGTCTGAATAGGAACAAAAAAATTATAGAATTTGTTCATGTCTGGAACAGATTCCTGTGATGAGGCAAAAGTTTGTGTATTGTTAGAAATGGTGTTAATAACCTGTTCAAGTTTTTATTTTTTAATCATCATTCTCTTTATGATCCTAGAATAGGCTTCAAAATTTCAAACAACATTGTGCATACAAATCCTCAATTAAAGATAACATTTACACAAGAATGAATGCAAGAATTGATCAAAGTAATAGGATGGGAGTTCAAAAATATTTTTGCAATATAGGATCAGTTGTGGTTGTTACTTCCAGTATAAAACCTGCATCCTGAGATGCACTGATGGGGCATATGGTTGGCAGGAAGGGAGAAGCTGAGAAGAAAATCTGTTGTAGACAAATGCCATTTTCTTTCCCTTTCAGTCCAGAATAAACCCTAAATTCTCAGTCTTTGATTGATATTTTGTATTAATTTTCAAAAATCACATTTTCCAACCAATTATTTGTCCAAGTACCATTTTTTTTATTCTTTCCCCTGGTCACCATCTGGCCTCTCGTCTGGTCTATTTTCCTTATGTTGCCATCTGCTTTCTCTGCTTTCTGACCTTCCTATTTCATTCCATCTCCTTATTTAATTCTGCTTCTTTCTGAAGTTTCCTCATCTTCTCTGTGTCTCAGCCTGAAGTTGCTTTCCAGCCCACTATGGTACATTATTTTGAAAGCTGAGTGGAGTGAAGGATTGTTGTGTTTATTACCTACCCCTGGTAGATAACTGCAAGATAAAAAGTGAGAAACTACTTCTTTTGTCTTGTACAATACCACCATCCTCTGGCAGTTCCTCCATCTTTCCCCCTGCATTGCACTGATGGCTACAGCTATATACAAGTAGCTCCTGCCTTCAAAACTTACCAGACAATTACAATTTAGAAGGCCAAATAGCTTATCTTTCATTAGGAAAAAATAAGCAATTGAAGTGTACCTTCTTTCTACCTCCCAGCAGATTGTGTTAACATGAAGGTTTCTTTAGCTCCTTTTCAGACATCTTTTTAATTTCAATTTCTCATTCATCATTGCAACCTTCAGGTTCCCACAGTGGCCCCAGCTTCTTCATGCCTCAATGCAATGAGGGCAGTCCCTGGAGGATGCAGCCTTCAGAAACCAGGCTCTGTTGTCAGCTGAACTTGATGCTCTGCTCAATGCTGCTGGAAGAGGATGTATGTGGGCTCCTCTCACCTTACCCCTGAGATAACTGAGCAGTGAACTGGGGCTCCTCATCATTCTGGTCTGAGATAGTAGAGAATAGGCCCCTCTGGGATCCAGCAGCTTTTTGCATCACACTGATGATCAGCCAGACAAATGGTTTTGGAGGAACCAGCTCAAGGCTGATTCTTGAACAGAAGTTAAAACCTGCAAATTTTCTGTATAGCCTCACATCTGTGTGAGACACAGTGGCTGACTGCTTCTTATTACCAATTCAGGGCTGCCTCTGTGCTATGCACTTGTTTGAGGAGAGACAGGATAGTGTCTCTGTCCCCATACAGTTCACACATGGGCATCTGACTGCTTTTTGCAGTTCCAGTTAGGAACAGCCCTGCCCTGTGCCATGCAGCCACTGTCTGCAAGCCCCTGAGATTCATTTCTCACAGACTCTGAGCTCAGCCTCACTCCAGACTCTCTCTGTGTGTCTTTCCTCCCTCCCTCTGGCCATCTTTAATATCTATCCCCTGTACTCTGTCTTTTTGTCAAGTAATCCCTTACTAATTAAACTCTGCCCAAAGGACAAGTAAACAAAAGTAGGTGAGCTGACATGAATTTTGCCAGCTCTTACTCCTCTTGCTCTGCTTGTGTGCTTAATCCTCTCTCTAGCTTTTATCTGCCTGTCTATTTAGATAAGAAGCTGCTGTGGAATAGGGATGCTGTGTGTGTATTGTACAAGCCTCACTTTCATAAACACGCTGGTAACAAATAAATGCTACTATCACACTGTATTTGAAGGTCATCTCGAAGGTGCCATGTCTCGAAGGTGTTAGTGGCAGCTGTTTTACTTTTGTCTGAGATCTGTTTGGGATTCTGCTTCTGCAAAAAGGTAATTTTCTGTGAAACTGCTCACTGCTTTCCTGGATGCTAGAGTCCATGGAAATGCTCCAGGAGAATTTTCTAGACCAGCACTTTAAAACAAGCAGGTCTCTTTATCCTATCTTCACATGTGGGGACTTGGCGTTAGCTCCAACTTAGCCCCTCAAACAGCTTGAATAACTTGGGATGAAAGAAAAAGAACAGTGTCTTTGGAGCATGTCACTGCCCTGTGTTTCCTTCATTTACCACAGATGCCTCTGTTTTCTGTTTGAATGTGCATTTTTGAGAACTTCTGTAACTTATGTAGCATTTCCAAAAGTCCATCTGTGTTTATGTGCAGCTAGTGTTGAAGCTGTAGCAGCACACACTCAGAATTGCTCAGAAAAAAGAGGCAAGAAAAAAAAATTAAGCAGCCAGGAACTGCACATTAACTTTTTAGCAGTGACTTAATTATCTAATTTAAAACAAGCATGGTCATCCTTATTTAATGCACAGAACACATGAAATCCCAGGTTAGCATCTCTCACCAGGAGCCCATGCAGGATTTTAGAAGCTGCCTTGTCTTGCCCTAGAGTCTCCACATGAGTAAGTGTGGTCATGACATGTGAAGAAGTTCCTGCTTTCATGGGACCTGAGATTTCCCTGAAAATTATTTGTGGGCTCTACATGAGGCCCATTTGCTCAAATAGCTTTGAGGCATTCATCAGTCAAATGGTCTTGCTTTGTAGGAATTCTGTTGTCTTTATCCTAGGAAAGTGATAAGCATATTGTCTAAACTTAAAAGAGCAAAATGAAAACAATATTCTGTCCTACCTTGACTGTCAAATTCATATTATTCCCTTTTTTCTTTCCATGTATTTTCCCCATTTTCTCCTTTTCATACATGAAAAACATACCTGTATATCTTTGTGTTGAAGCTGGCTCTCTGTTCTTGTCTGGAAAGAATTAACTATTTTGGGAAATCCAACACCTCATGAACAATCCAAGAGAATACTTCACTAAGCCAAAATTCCTGAACTGATATTGTTGTATCCTAGTAGTAATGCAAAGTAGACCGATGATTTTAAAAGAGAACAGTACTTATTAAGCAACTTTTTTTGGTGTGCACTAAGGGCTTTCTTAAATATGCTTGTGGGATGTCTCTGCATGATCCCAATTCCAGGTCAGGGTTTCAGGTCAGATATATAGGGCAGGGTGCAGTACAAATTGTTGATATTCAGACTTTCTGATTGGCAAGAGGGGCATTTTCCCATGCTGGTATTTCCAGGACCGTAGTTTCAGGTTTTGTGCTGTCTGGGTTTGGATGCAGACATTTGCCACAGCTACTCTGCAAACAAAAATGTGGGACTTTTTTATGCCGAAGAAAGGATTTAAGGATAAGATGCTCACTTTCACAGAAAACCTGACACTGTTAGTATATGAAGACATCAGTGGCCACTTTTGAAAAAAATTGCATATTTTTTTAAACTCTGTACTATAAAGTATAACTTATTTGTTGATAAAATTTCCAAACAAGTTGGGTCTCATGAAGGTCAGAAAAGAGAAATTAATTTACAAAGATTAAAATAATGAGTTATTGGCTTTATGGAAATTATTAGAAAAAATATCACTCTCTTATTAGCAAAAATCCCTCATGATAACCAGGTTTTTATCCAGATGCATAATATAAAATATAAAGGCAAGTGTAAAAACCCTAACAAACCTACATAATAAAAAGAAGTTGGAATACAGATATTGTGAGGAGACAAAATGGATCATAAGGAAGAAGTTGTGGCAGAACAGATAGGAGGTCCAGTAGCAGCAAACTCTTAATAGCAACAATGAGAAAAATAGAAATGATAGAAAGCAATGAAATATAATGCTATATATATAATTTTTACCTAAAATATCCTAGAATTTGCAAAACCAGGAAAGAGGAATGCAGAGATGGACTGAGTTCTGATCTTACATATACTTTACAAATCCATGAATAAGGCCACAGTGTTCCTATGTCAGCTATGAAATCTGCTACAATATGACAGTCTGATCAAATTTTTATCATATATAATAGCCTCTTACCAGTATTCAATTTTCTAATGCAGTAACAAAGTCTTATCACATATGTGCCAAGATTACTGATAATGAAGGTAAGAAAAATTAAGTACCATGGTAAAAAATTTCAAATGCATTAGAAGTTTCCCAGCAAGACTTTTGACATTGATTTCCTGGTGTACCTTGGAAACAGTGCTTACCCAGCAAATTTCACAGCAAAACAAATAAATAAGCAAAGCTGGTGAATAAAAACATTTCACTACTGGATTTGTAGAAGCTGTATTGGAGCCACGTGTGCTGCATGACTCATGGGAGCAGATTGGATAAAAATGGAATTCACTGTGAGGAAGAATGCTGATTGCATATACCTAGACCTAGGTATAAGTGATTTACCTGACAAATAACACTTTTATGTAAGACAAAGTATTGGCTTGGCATCCATGAGGATGATTGAGAAGCATAAAGCTCCTTATTCAATATTCTAGAGCCTACCAAAAAGTACAGAAATGTTTCTGTAATGTATCATCATTACTTCAAAATTGGGTCTTTATTCACAATGGAGGAGAAATGTTTTCAAATTATATTTTGCTTTTCTGCAGGATAGCAGTTAATGGCACATAAATTTAAATTGCTATGAATTATGTTACATGCTTAATTTTATTGCATTCATTAAATTATATTACTTTCCACAAAGAACAGCGTGCTGTAGAATAGTTGTCAGTTTAAGTATTTTGTAAAACTAATTGAAAAGTCCCACATGGGACTTAATAATTTTCTTCTATAGAACTCAGATATGAGTGCAGACAGTTCTGAAAACTTGCAGAAACTGAAGACAGAGCTTCTGCTGCAAGGGAAGAAAGATTCTCTTTACAGAAGATTCCACAGATCCAGCAAGAGCAGATAAGTATCTTATATTTGCATTACTGAGCCTTCTTGTAACCATCTTAGTAGACTGGATTTGTGCTTTTTTAGTGAAAGTGCATTGCCTTTCAGCTCTTAAATTAGCTTTATTCTAATTCTCATTAACACACAACAGATGGAGAGCTATAATCTGAAGGGTCCTGTAACTAAGTCTGCCAAGTGTACTTGTGTACAAAGGACTTGATTCCATCATGGTTTTGGCTTGATTTCTAAAAAATTATATATAATTGACTTAAAGTACATCATCAGTTTCATAAAATCTACTGAATCAACTTTTGAAAAGAGTGTAGCTTAAATGCATGTGTTTGTCTGAAGCCCTGGGTACATTTCTTCCTGAGGTTTGTAGTTTTCTACTTCAACATAATACATGTATTAGATTTTTTAGATTGTCAGCTATGATTTACACAGGTAGAAACCTTAGAATATTAAATAAGTGGCAAAGACATAGTATAAATAGTATGCTAAGACAAATTAGTGATTTGTTTTGGATTTGTGATTTGTATTTTTTCTGGATTGTGACTGGATTGCAAAAGTAGGATGTAGTTTCAGAGACACTTTAAAAGTTTTTACACAAGAATCCAAATGCATCTGACCTTTACAAAGGTTGCAAATTTAGAATAAAAATGTATCATGAACCAGAGGTTTCTTTTGTAATATATTGTTGTAATATATAGTTTACTTATGTCATATTATACCGAATATAAAAATAGTGAAAAGAGCAGCAAGTAAAAGGTTCGCTAAAAATCTTTTTGCTGAGGTGCTTGTTGAGGGTGAGGACACAGTCCTACTCATTCACAATACATAAAACAATATAAGTGAAAAAATAAGAATGCCCATGTTTGTTAAATTGCGGAGATTAACTTCCCATCAGAGTGCCATCATTTCTTTCCGTGTTATAGGAAAGCAATTAGAATAGTTTCTACAGTTCTTGCTTTTGTTAATTTACAGAGATTTCTTTACAGAGAAAAACATTTAATATCAGAGCATTCTGATGCTTCTGAATATATTTTCACTTCATAATAAAAAATGACTTTATGAAATTAAATGACAGCTACTGAAGGACTTGGGAATATAACAATATTGTACAGCATTCGTTCAGTTTGCCACCTGATAGAAAAGAAGAGCACCTTTTCTCCCCTGTTTTTGTGAGACTTATTTCACATCCACAAATACAGAATGGATACTTTGGTACTGATAGTCAATTCTGAAAATTCCTGTTTGTTGAGTGCATTTTAAAAATGCCTTCCTTCTGTTGATAGAACAGATAATATCAGTTCTTTTGATGTAATGAAACAGGCCTGTTCTACTGTAACTGTTCAGTTGGTGCTCCTGTTGAAGTTATTTATAGTTCAAGGGAACTAGTGGGTAGTTTTTTATGCTGGAGTTTATATTTTAAGATTTATTTCTTATTTTTGTAAGGCTTAACTAATTTGTAGTTAAATTTGAGAGGGGATTGGTTTTCAAATTGCTGAGTCCAGAAACCCCATCTAATGAGAAACCACAGTTTATGAGGAAATCAACAGGCTTTTATCCCCACAGAATCTACTTATGAGAAAACCAAAGGGTTTTCTTCGCCACAGAAGTTACTTCATTATTCTGGAGACTGCATATTGCATAAGGAAAATGAGTAGAGTGCAAATGTCAGAGCTGTACAAAGGCACAGACTCAGCTGGAGAGGGAAAGTACCAACATGCTTATGGCACATGAACAAGTGCACCTTTAGCTGTCATTGGTAAAGCTACTAGTCAAAACTTCACAAACTGCAGGAGCTGACAAAGGACAGTCAACAGCACCTTGTCCTACTGAATAGAAGGAATGATGCTATTTAACTGGGATTAGCTAGCTGATATTTCTGGATATGTAAACACCTGGATTACATCTTCAAAATGGTAAACAACAGGCCTTCTTAAATAGGAGACCTGTTAACAGGATAGTATCAAGCATAAACACAACAAGCAGACTTCCCAGGACTGACCTAGTTCAGCTTTGTGTTGTTTACCAGGGACTGCACCTCGTGCAGAATCCTACCAAGTGTGCAGGGACATCTAATGACCGAACCAGAGACTGCACCTAAACACACTTAGGGCACCTGAGCACACAAGACATAAGAGATGTACACAGGAGAGGCTGGGGTGGGTGCAGGCAATTCAGAAAATTGCCTCACGTGCTTGCAAATATCGCCTTATAAAATACAAAGAAAATTATAATCTGAATAGGAGTGCTGAATGAGGCTTTAATTGAAACAATCCAGACCAATGCAACATTAAATCTAATTGAAACTGACTGAAACCAACCAGCTCCCATCTCCTGTATATTTGCCACTGAACGGTGTGTAGTTTTAAAGTGACAGGATGCATCTATGTGTAAAAAGTCAGAGTGCTGCTTATACAGGAAAATCATCTCAGCAGTCTACTTAAGGCATAAGGGTTTGGAGAAGTGTAATTAGACTGGTATTCTGGGAATTTCGAAAGCTGGATTGAATTCTGTGTTCATCTACAGACAACTGTATGACCTTCAGCAGAGTCCTTGGGTCAGATCGCCAAGGCTGCAGTGAGGGGGAGTCAGAGGCTTAAAAGCCTTTGATGATCTGGAGCTTTGTTGATCAGTCTAGCTCATTTCCATAAAACTTTCCTCTCTCAAGGCAGTACTAGGAAGACAAATGTGTTAAAACTGTGCTTTTATGGTAGGAAGAGAAGAACCACAAGGCTGTTCTTGTGCACAGTTGCTGACCACACCTTTATCTTCAAAAGGCGCATGCTGGTGCTGGATTGAATCATAATGGGATAGATTTTTTTTCTTGCCAGGGAGAAGTAGTTGTTTTTTAATTTTTAAATTTTTTTAAACCTTTTAATTATTTTTTTTTTCCTAGATATCAGACAGGACAGCTTCATATCTTAGTCAATGATCTGAATAAAAATAGCAGCAAAGGAACTTTTAGCTGGTCAGTTATGTTTTCATCATGAGATGACTCTACAGTGAATGTGAATTGTTATTGAAAATTTCATGGTACTCTGATGTTATTAAGACTATCATTACTTGCTTACCTTAAATATTTTTCTAGGATTTATAAAATTCCTACTTTTCATAAAAATGATAATAAAAAAGGAATCCATGACAGATTTCTTCTGTGTTGGAAATGCCAATGGGCTCTGGGGACATCTTCTCTTATTGTACAGGACTCTCTTACTTTTTAGTCATTGATGTTTCACCATACATTTTTTTTCTCTTAATAAAATCTATTTGAAAGTGTCACTCCTGAGGAATGAAAGCAAATTTCTACCTTTGAACAGTCTCTCTGTATCTTTCTCTTATAAAGTGGATTTTCAGAAATCATCTTTATCATCTTTCCATCAGTTCCCGAAGCATAAATGATAACTTATTTGTAGAAAAGATAATTGTTTTTAGTTTGTTTACATAAGACTAAAATAAGAATCTTACTTTTGGAATCAAAGAGATTGTTTGAATTTACCTGCACTGATCCAATTTGTGGGGTTTTTTTATTTTTTTAATCAACCCTCTAAAATTATTAGAACCCTGCAAACACAGATCTGTAGATACAGGCAGCAGAAATAGTGTGAAAGTGTATTTATACCCTAGCTGGTAACTATTGGTGTGTCTATATTGTTGATTTTTAAAAGACAAGAATTAATTAAAAAAAAAGACAAAAAGGAAATGATTCAAAAATTAAATAATATTTATTTTCTGCAATGTAAGGTTGAATTGATGGCAGCAATGATGTGCTCCTTTCCTGATCAAAATTTTAAAATGTTTAGTTCTACACAGTGGTAAATGTGTTCAGTCTCTTTGGCATCAAAGGAGTCATACCATCATACATTATAACAGAATTTGTCCCAAAGTATTTATATAAAAATACATGTAGATATATTGGCCACTGTAAAGCATTATTACTCTCACCTGTTCTGTTTGTGTATGATTCTAGAAACGACATTTAGGGGAACCTCTAAAGGAATTAGTAAGATGGTAAACCTAATCCATGGCTGATGTATGCATTATAATTGTATTAGAAAAAATAAGTGGAACTTCTCCTATCTCACTGGGGTCTGAAAACAGAGCCACAAAGACTCAAGGACATGCCCATCTCTGTTGATACCTCAGTGAAAACTAAGGCAAGATTAGAGAATACCCCTAACAGAAAACAAATGATCCTGAACTTATGTAAAATTTTAATGTAACTTAATGGGATACATTTCATTGGAATATTTTGCCTGATTTTATCAACTTTCCTATACAACATTTCTTGTATAATTTTAGCAATAAGTTTGCCTGGTTTGGGCAAAATAATCTAATGTAACGATGATTTTTTGAGGCTGAATTTAGAGATGCCTCTATCTTAAAACCCCTAGTTGGAGGCTGATATAATAGGTGAAGAGCATTTTTATTACAGTGGGCATTGACGATGGCTCAGGCTAAATATTTTTCCTGATTTGTTTATGTCTCATCACTGTAGCCAGTGGCAAATTTTAAGGGGAAAGGTAGAAAAAACAGAGAAAGTAGTAGTAGTAGTACTAATTGTCCACAGAATTTTCTGAACCTCCTAAATTATGTTTATGGGCTTCCACTCTTTTTGTTTGTTTGTTTGAGGTTTTTTGTGCTTTTTTTTGTGGTTTGTTCTTTTCTAAAACAAATAGCCAAGGCTATTTTCACAGTTAAGCAAAGGATTCAGATTGACAGATCTGACACAGTGCCTCTGCTAGACCTGTGAGCTCCTGAATCACCAGGTGGGGACCAGACATAATTCTGGGTCCTTTCAGGTCCGAGACCTCAACCATGGTGTGGCAGAAGCATTCTGAGAACTGTGTGAAGCTTTGCTGGAGTAAAATACGTTCAGTAGATTTCATTGATGTCGTTGTTGCTACTTTAAAATGACTCTCCTTGAGTCTGGCTGCCCTGGAGAAGTTGGAGGTCTTAGCCAAGGCCTGGCTTACTGCCCTTCCTTAAGGGAGCACCAACAGAGCCATCTCCTTTCCTCTAGTTATCTTGTAGGTTGGTTCATGGGCTAATTATCTTTCTTGAAAATATCTGGGAAATAAATGCCTTATTTCCATCTGTTTTTCTGGGGATTAGCATTGATTTAATTAAATGTGATTGCATTTCTAGCATTTCACAGGCCACATCCAGAGGGGAATTAAGACTTTGCTGCATTCTGGCTTCACTTGAGTTTCTCACAGAGATGTAATACTTTGGAGCTACATTTAATCTGAATCATGTCTATGCCTATAATAAATTACTGGTTTTACAGTCCACTGTAGCAGGGGAGTAGCTCTAGAAGCACTAAGGCTTTGAAGAAGTGCTTAGACATTGGTCCAGCTGGATTGCTTGGTTCCTGTTAAAGAATGATTTAGTCTGAACTGTTGGAATATTTAAGCAATAATATGACTTGGAAGTGATTTATCTGAGTATGTTATGGTAAACCTCTCATCTGTTAGATCTATAAAAACTCTGCATATTTTCCTTGTAATCAGAGATCCTCAATAACATGTACACAGGTTACATAAATACATTAGCTACTATTTTCATGCCATTGAAGGAAAATTCTTTAGGCAAATGCTTCTATTCTAGAATGGGTAAGTGTGATTTCAACAATTTTTTGAGGTTGTTTCAAGCTCTTGAAAAGTTCTTGGCTTCAGGCTGTTTATTTTCTTGCATTATACATTTCTTAGACATTCAAGGTAAGTGGAAGCATTTGCAATTTCTGGAAAAACTGAGAGTTGGATGAAGGACTACTCCATGTTTTGTGGCTTCAGATCTGCTTTTTAAAAAATCTGTTTGATAATTTTACAGCAAAGGTTCTATGAGTAAAATTACTTTATGCAGTTGTATATGGAAAGTGTCGTTTTTGTTAATGTAATCACCTTGTGATTACAGATTGGTTGAAGTGATGATTTGGAAATTATTGTCCTTTTTCTGAACTTAAGTTCATGACATAAATGGAATAGAGACTGTGATGCATAAATGTGATAACATTTTAGCAGTATGCAAGTGCCTCAGAAAAAGAAATAATTTAACCTGATGCCTATTTATTTTGTGCCGTCTTTGAAGCTGATTGCAGGCTTGCAGTTTTGGATGACATACAAATTATCTCTAAACATAGAGAGACACACCTTAACACTTAATATGTAAACTAGGAAAATGAATGATAGGCTGTAGAACTAAAATCTACTGTCCAATGTTTTTTCAGACATATGAGATGTGTTTCTGAATGCTGACTCACACCTTTTAAAACTTTCTTTAAATAACTACCTTTTGTAGGCCTGTCAGCTGGCATTTTAAAGTGATGGCATTCGTAGTGCAAAGTCAAAGATTTTCTTATGAAAGAAGGAAAATTAAGATATTTTATAAAAAGATTCCTTTGACTGATATTGGAAAGCCTTTATATTGCAGGTCATATATAGGACCAACATTGAAAAACCTTCTCTGTGCCTTGTTTTCCTAGGGCTGTACAAGTCCATTTCTCTCAGTCATTTTTCATTGCATCTTGTGTTCTGGCCCTTGACCACCCTGGTGGCTTTCACTGAACTTTCTCCAGTGTGTTAATGTTTTCCTTGTGCCCTGGGAGCCCATAACAAAACACAGGATGCTGTATATGGTCACACAAGCACTCCAAGCAGAAATTCTGATGCGTTCAGTGGCAGACAGAGCTCACATTTCTCAGTCCAGGGGAGTGATTAAATCAGCCTAGTGGGGAACAGCTCCTGCACTTCCCACTTTTCATCCCACGGTGCTGAAACACTTGATCAGCATCCAGCCTAGGTCAGTAACAACACCAATCCCTAGAAGTTTTGGAGAACATTCTTAACTTTAGTAATTATTTTCCCCTTTCTCTTTGCTAGCAAAAGAAGAAGCCAAGTCACTGTCTAGTGAAAGGCCTTTTCTAAAGCCAGTATCACAAGGTGATAGGGGAAAAGTGCTTTGCTACAGCCTGGACCTAACCACTGCCTAAGGAAGATAAAACTGTAAAAGAAATCTGCAAATTTTCTAAATTCAGTGTAACTGTCTTGTTTAGTAGTGGTGGTTGCATTTTTTATACAATGATTATTTTTATGGCTTCCTCTTCATAGAATAAGCCTAAGTTTTTATTTTATACTTGCTTAGCCCTGTTGACTTTAATCTTCTAGTTAGGACTAGCCTCCATTTCTCTCAGTAATGTCAAATTTGTTATTTTATGCCTTTTGATTAAGCCTTGCTGTGGCCATCTTTTCAAAGCCATGAGAGAAACTATTTGCTGAGGAATAAGTTCTGGGATGTGGCTAAAGAAAGAAAGAAAGAAAGAAACGAGATAGGCTGTGTCTTACAATTCTTTCAGTTCTGAGACAATTACATAGAATTCCTATTTTTCATTAGGACTCATGTTTTATTATTTAGTAATAAATCTGTGTTAGATGTGAAGGAATAATTTTCAAATTATTATTTAATGACACAACTATAAAATATATTTGACTGCATCAATCATGGGCATGTTAGAAGACATTCCTATTGACATTCTATGTGTTAAAATGACAGAAGCCACATTTCAGGTATTTGCATAATCATCAAGCTCATTGAATAAAAGTAGTAAATTTATCGATCACTTAGTAACAACCTGAGAATTTACAAAATCCCACTGTTATGCTCTCAAGTTGGTAAAAGCATAGTTTTATTTCTCTCCAATAGTTATTTTACCCAAAGATATTTTAAAATGTTAAGAGGGGATGAGGTCCTCAGTGGTTTCTTATGCTGGCATTGTGTCATGTTTTTATTTTCAAGTCCTTGCACTCAGAATTACTTACAAATTGTGAACTCTAGATAATAAGGATCAACCTGGAGGACTTCCTGCCTTTCATGTGTAAACTGCTCCATGTCAGGGTTTACAGCAGAAGCAGTGTTGCTATTATCTTCTAGATACAAATGCATTCTGAATTTAAATGGACCTGCCTGAAAGTAATAGAAGTTCAGCATGGCATTTAATACAGAGTTGTTTGAAAGCATTCTGTTGAATATGTTTAACTGTCCAGACAACAAAGAAGCACATACCCCTCTCATCTCAAAAAAAACAGACATCTTCCATTTCATTTAGATCACTGGCTTGCTTTGGAAGTTTTGTTCAATTTGTTAATCTGTAAAGTTATTTATTAACAGTTAATTTACACATTTGTATTGAAAGTCAAGTGTTAACATGCTATTGAGGATTAACAGCCCCCCTTTCTTTCTTTTGGTGAATTTATACATTAAGGTACTCTCACTTCAAGAAAAACTGTCAGGAAAAGAAATTCACTTTTTATTGTGTTCCACTTGGGCTTATTGAAGAAATGTGTATTTGAATGAGGAATCTTTCCTCCTAGATACAACTTAATACAACCTGTCCTTTTGCCCTGTCCTTTTGCTGTTGCTTGAATGACAGATTCTTATGTTTGTAATATTACACTCTTTTACTAGGAAAGAATCCCTTGGATTGGCTAGGGACAGGATTAGTTAGAAAAAGATGCTGACTGAAAAATAAGGAAACACAAAAGCCTTATCCTTAAATTACTAGTTAAAACAAGAACCTTGAAAATCATAAGTATGTTTCTACAACTTGGGGGTAGGGAGAGAAGTGAATTTCAGTGTCTATTATTTCATTATGGAGGTATTTCTCTGCCTTAAAATATGTTATTTAAGCACTTTATGTGTGAAATTCATACTTAAGACCAGCTGTGGTGAGGGCTAGAATTAGGAAAATTGTTGCTCATAAAAATGGATGAAACATCAATTTTGCTCTTTTGGGTTTGTTGTAACAGGTATACTCCATCTGCAGGGGCTGAGTGAAGCTCTGCTCACCCCAGGTGTAAGAGAAAAGGAACAATGAGGAATAAAGAAATAGTCAGAGGTACAGGGTTGTTGCTATGAGAAAACACTAAAACATGGTGATCTCACAGCCTGGAAAAACAATACCTTTCATGTAAGTGGGAAGAGATATTCAGTGAAACCATCAGACACCATGCTCAAGAGAAACAAAGAAGAGCTGCTGTTCAAAATTAATTAAACTTTGGTATCTATTGCACTGGGATGCTGTGCAGACCAAATACTCTACAGGTTTTAATAACAGATGGCTTTATAGAGTAACTGAAAAATCTGATCATCTACCAACTTCTTACTGAGACAGCCCCTCAACATGCTCTTTTCAGGGGGCTGGAGAATCCTCTAGGGTCAGGATCAATCTTTAGTCACCTTCTAGTCTTTTCTTAAGTGTAGTCACTGTCTCATGGGCAGATAGAGCATGTTTGGCTAACGAGCCTTCCACTTAATTCTGTGTTCAAACGTGGTTTTTACCTAGCCAGGAATCTGTGTGGCTTTTCTGCCTGGCAGGATTGCTCCATACAGCTGCTTCTTTCAAAGACTTCACTGCAGTAAACAGAAAGCTGAGCTTAAATATTCGTGTGAGGACATAAGATCTAGAAATAGTGTAAAATATTAACATTGTCTTCTTACACTCTGCAGAAGTGTTTTTACAATTGCATTTAGCTGAGAAATTTCATATGGAAAGAGAAAGTACTGCAGAATATTTTAATGATATTTTTGGTTTCTTCTCCTTTTCCTCATTTGTCCACCAACAATAGTTCAGTATTGTCCTTTAATTAGAATTTAATCTAGTTTTCCTTTGCCTTGGAGGAGATGCTGAACACCTGTGATAGCAAAGACAAAAAGAAGCTGGAAGAAATGATAAAACTGGATGGATATAAAAAAAGGGTCAATGAAAAACATTACAGTTTGCAGGTTTTTCCTACAGAGAGAAATACAGAAACAGCTAATTATACAGAAAAAGCAATCGTAAGAAATTTATTGTTACTTAGCTTGCCATGTTAATTGTTTTACCCAGCAATAGACAGACATATAGGGAGTCTTCTTTTCTGTAATGCATTCGGATGACATTCCTGAATGCATGACTTTTCCTTCTTAGGTCCCATTCTTCTGCTCTGGACTAGGTTAGGAGGCATGAAGCCACATCAAAAGATAGTAGTTTATGGGTATTATTTTCATTTAAAGTATAATACCTGTACATCATATACCTGTATGTCTATTATTTATGTTTATCTTTAATTTCTTAAGCCTTTGCTGTCTACTAAAAAATTTTAGTAAAGCAGCTGAAAACTTCTTGATTGAAGTAATGCTCTTTCCTGTAACACGCCATGATAAACCATTCATCAGGCATCTGCTATTTAAATTGCAAAAATAATTCAGTGACAATTATATAAAAAATTCTCTGTTTCCTAGGCTTCAACCTAGATATTGAGGACATTAAATACTTTCTTTTACTAAGATGAAAAATGAGTGGGGGAAAAATCTACCTGCTTTATAATGATATAAAAAGAAATGCTGTTTTGAGGGACAACTGCTTCTTTTAAAAATGTTAACATCTCTCTTGACAGAAAGGTCATCAGGAAAAGTATCATCACAGATATTTGCAGAAACCTGGATACTTTCATAAAATCTCATTTGAATGATGCAGAGCTATGAGTAAAGACGCCAGGGGAATTAAACATATGTGTGCCTGTAGCTTTCATTAAAAATGTACATATTTATTTAAAATGTTTTTCAGCCTCATTTTTCTAGTATCTGATTGTTCCTTAGCTAGTGATCACCTCTGGAATTAGTACAATATTTTGTTGATAAAGTACCTAGAAAAAAAAAGGCTATGCCTAAAATTTGTTCTGCCTTGCTGAAGTTACTCCTAAATATTGCAGTGCCTAAGAGCTAAGTTTTGAGCCCAGCAGCATCAGCAGGTGGCTAGGTTCCCTACTTGAGCAATTAGGAAAAAATGTTTTTTAGGTCAATCTCAAAAAGCTGAAAATTGAGCTAGATGAATCCAAACACTGCATAAAAAGTATACAAAAATTGCACATAAATTACAGCGTTTGAGTTCTTTGTCTCTGAACTTCATGTCTTATGTTCTTTAAAAGCCTAGACGTGAGTGAGAATCCTGGTTGAATATGATAACCATACTCTATGTCAATACTCTGTAACAGCACAGATGTGGTGCCCATCCTGTATAGACCTGCCTAATGGTTGGACTGCTCCAGACAACAGGAAATGAGACTCTGTGCTCCCTTTTGTTGAGGAAGGCCTAGCATTTGTATGAGGACTTTGAACCATGGCTCCAATATGCAGAATTACGGCTGGTCCATCTTCAGCAGTGTTCAATTCTTTAATGATTTTTTAATTTATTAAAATATTTGGGTTGTGCTGAGTGATATCAGTATTTTCTATTTGTATTATGAACGACCATAATATGCTCTATATATGAGCCTACTGTAGTGATTAGTTGGTTTATCTCCAGAATTTGTGATTCATGTCACTGGCACTCCAGAGCTGGTCATGAGTTCTGCATCCAGACTGTGCAGTTTATCCAGCCCCTTGGCCACACTTGAGGATATCATGAGGTATCCTGGTTGTAGCTTTAAAGTAAAACAGAAAATAAAGCTATCACCAATTTCTAAAACTCTTTTTTCCACTCGTGCAAGTTATGTTTAAGCATTAAACCTATTTAAACTATATTCTATCACTGAGGCCGTCCAGGAACTATTTTTATGACTATCAAGAATGAATGAAGGTGATTTGGGATAAGCATTTGAGATTTTTTTCCCACCAAAATTTTACCTTATATGTGTATAAAAAAGACATATTTTTGCATATAACATTTTTTTTTTTCTGGGAATCATTCTCCTTTTCTGCCAATGTCTGATTAAGCAGAGGGATATAATATCCAGTGAACAGAAGAATTATGTCTTTTAATATAGCAGTGTTTGAGGTTTAAATATACTCTAGCTGTTTGTCTAGGCATTTTTTACATGCCACCCTTGGAGAATTTTGGCAACTGTGACATGTATGGCTAAGGAAAAACACCAAGGAATGATGAAGTAAAATACAGAGACAGATAGAGAAGGAACTGAAGGAACAGAGGACAGATATTGGGAGCTATTGTTTATCAGATTTACTTTTGGAATAGTTTGAGATGGAAAGGAACAAGTAGCCAGCAGTTTTTATTATCTGGTAATTTCGTTATTCAGATAGAACATGTCTGAGGAACAAAAATTTCAGCAGTGCTTCCACCCACTTTTTATATCATACATTAATCACTTCTCAATAAGAAAGGGTAATCTCCTGCCCCTGGCCCTGGTACACTAAATCTCCTCTTTCAGCAAGTTCCTAATCAGAAAATATGCTTTTTGTGAGTCCCTAAGGTTAAGATTTTCTTCCTCCTTTACGAGTTAATTTCTTGAAACAAGAGGGAAGAGATGTTTGTTGTTTTAAGTCAGGTTATTACATGTGTACAATTTCTTTGCCCATGGTGTCTCTGACAGTACTCAGGCCTTACTCTTTAAAGTCCATTCTCTGTTTACACGTGTCCCACAGAGAATTACTGAGTTGTAACTAAACATAGACACTGTGACTCCGGAAAAAACTCTTGTGATGTTTTTTCTACAGATGATGAATAAAATAATGCACTTTTGATTTAGAGATGAGCAGTCAGCTAGGATCTGAGGCAATATTATTTGCTGAATGATGCCACTGTGCTTAGTAAAATGTTAACACAGCAGGTTCGTCAGTGGTGGCCAGAGAATTTCAATTGGTCTAGTCCCATTAATATTCACCACTGCAGAATCAGGGCAAACTCCACCCTTAGCTCTAAATAAGACAATTAATATGGTTTTGGAAAACAAAGCAGATTATTTTCTATCTTTCTGACTCAGCCTTGCAAGGTAATAATGCAGAATCAGTGTGTCCTTAGGTCTGAACATGGGCTGGGAGTCACTAAGTATGTTGCACAGAAGTACTCTGAAAATAAGTGTGGGTGTCTTTGATCCCAGCAAAGAAGTGGTATCAACCTGTGCAGAGATGTAAAGATTTCTTGCACTGTTTTGTTGTCAATGCCCACTGTGGCTTTTCTGGATGAAGTCTGGTAATAAAATTTTTCATATTCAGATTGTTCATGCGTGGGGCTATACATCTTTCATTCCATTTCTATCTGGGTGTGTAGAGGGTGATTGCCATAGGTTAGGTAGAATGGAACCTGGCAATCTAAGCAGAATTTAAATTACTTAATTGGTTATTCACTGCAATATTATAACACCTGCCTTTTCTGGGAGCAGAGAAGAATTCCCAGGATTAGACACAAAATATGATTGTGATTTAAAATGGAACTCTCAGAAATGTACCCGTTTATGTCAGTTCATCTGTTCTGACTAAATTCAGTAACAACCATACACAGGGCGGTCTGTAACCAGAGCACTAAATGCACTTCATACCTGCAACACTGAAGTTTTCTCCATGTAAGGTGTCAATTCAGTATCATTTGACAAAACTGAGATAAATTCCTTGTATACAGACTGACAAATACTACAGAAAACGTGATAAAATCCCGCCTTTCTTCTGTGGTGGGTCTTTATCCATGCATCTTTTTTCTTGCAGACTTTTTGCAGTGGACGAATGGGATGTTGCCTAGAGCACCACTGTCAGCTTCGTAGTCACTTCACTGCCTTTCCTACTGTGCAACAATCTTTCATTGTCTTATCTTTGCCTGTGGTTCTTCTGTCTTTTTTGTTTGCTCTTTTTCTGTCTTTTCATTGATCCACATTCTAGCAAGTTCCCACACAGAGAAACATTTCTGCCAACACCTATCATCCCCATTCCAGAAAAAGCACCAAAGTGATGATATGATAGTTTCCCTGTAATTTATACCACTTTATTGTGCTTTTCGTTAAGTGTCAACTACTTAAGATCTGTTTATTCTGCTTTGTAAAATGGCCTACAGATAGGATCCCATATTAATATGAGTTTGAAAAGGGACCAAAATTTCATGTTACACTCATGAGATACTTGCTGAGGCTTGTTCTTAGCTGTATTATTTATTATGTAAGATAAATAACTAATTTATAGATTAAACATGTATGCAACTTTTTAATGTATGTATGTAATTATTTAATTTGTTCTTGTATTCTTTTAGAATTTCCAGTTAAACTGTTATAATTAATGCTATTTTAAGAGCAAATGAGTGTAAAATTGCAGATGTCTTTGAAGGAACAGACTTCACTTAGGCAGGAGGTGGTAATTGAAATAATTGAACTTCACATTGTAGTTAAATTTGCCTCCTGCTTCTTTCTTTTAACAGTCACAAAAGAATAGAGAATTAAGCCCTCTAAACTCTCAGATGAGATTAATTTCATGTCAGTGTACTTGAGACAAAGATAAAAGAAAGAAGAGCACTTCAAATGGGGCTTCCATGTTCTTCCTAACAAAACAACTCCTATTATAACAAATCTTTCTGACAAGACTTTCTCTCTGGAGATACAAAAAGGCAAGGCTGAGTAGTGTCAGAAACTGGCAGGCCTCAGAACTGCTTTTGCCATACATTTCTAAATGTTTGTGTGTCTGTGAGGCCCTTTCCTTGTAAGAGGAGGCACACAGCCCTGACAGGCAGACATCCTTCCTGTGGCTGCCCATCACAAAGCTGAGAGGGCAGCTCTGTGTGCAGGGTGCCAGGGCTGTAGCCCTCTCGTCCAGGGATGGGGTCATCCCTGATGTGCCTGCTCCACTCTCCAGAGCAGCACCCAGGCAAGCTGGATGGGTATTCCCATCTGTCTCTGGCAGCAAAAACAGCTGAGGGGGCTATGTTCTTGCCTTTTGTCCTGCTTCAATCCCAATCCCATGCCTTATCTTGGTGCCCATTGCTTTGCCAGCTGTGCTGGAGTGACCTGGGCTAGAGAAGTCTTCTAAAAGGGAGAGGTTTTCTTCCCCTTCATACCATGCTGTGCAGACCATTGCCTCTCATTGCTGACACATCTTGAAGCACTCCAGCAGCACTCTCTGCCACCTGGAAATAGTGGATTCAGTGTTTCAGGGTCCTGCTGAGGGCTTGTAGAGTGTGGCTGACCTCTCCTGCAAACAAAGCAGAAATCACAAGCAGTTGTGCAATCACCATATTAAGAGCACATGGCTGAGCCTAAACACGTAGAGGGAGGGGAGAGGGACCAAAGGTTGGCTATGGGTGAGTCAACAGGTTTAGGAGAAGATAGGTTTTGGAATGAAGTGGGGAATACAGAGGTTACAGCAAAAGGAAATGAAAAATTGAGCTGTGGGATCCTCCACGGGATCTCCACTGAGATCTAGCAGACTAATAGGCATTAAGCACTGTTGTGCTTATTGAATAACTTTCCATTTGAATAAGTCTCCATTTGGACAATCCATTTATCTTCTCTTTCCTATGCTGGATGAGGTCTTCTTCACTTTTTGACTATCTTAGGGTTACTTAAACCACGCTTGTGTAATACAAGTTTATTCTGTGCCATGTTGTATAAAACTTTGTCTAGTTCATACACCACACAGTAGATATAAGACCCTGACAAGTTCCCTTCCCCTAGAAAGGGTGAGTTCTCCAACGTTATTGAGGTTTAAGTGTGAAATAAGAAATGGTATCTTACAAAGAAAAGAATCCCATTATTTTCTGTTGCTTTTTGACTGAAAGGTTGTTCCAAAGACAAAAGAAAATAATTTTTTCTAAAATGAGATGAGAAAGAATGGTTATGGTAACTATGATGACAGAGTTAAGAGTAAATTCAAGTCTGTGTTCACACACACAGGAGTGTGCCTTATGACTGGTTTCATGAGGGGTAACCAGCCACAATCCATTAGGAATGTACATGGAATGTATTTGTAACTGCCCCCAATATTACACACCTCCGTTTGCTCACAGGATCCTTCAGACTAGAGTCATGCTGGCCTAGAAGCATACCAAGTGCTTCTGAGACCCCTTTGTTGAAGAGCTTTTAAACAGGAAAGTTTGTACCATTCTGCCTCACTTGGGCTTTGGCTGATTTTCATGAACATATTCTCCTTAGTAGAGACAGATTTTCCTTTCTACTTTGACAGCTTAGATGATCAGCCTTCACAAAACTACATTTTGCCTGTTTCCTATAGGCAAGTAACATTTTGCCTACATTTCTGAAACCTTTAATTTAAACTTCTGGTTTAAAGTGCAGCTTTGGAACTCATACTCAAAAATTATTTTAAAAGCTAGGCAATGTTTACTAGAGAAACAGATTTGCCATCTGGGGGCTCCACAGCTGGATGCAGGACTCCAGGTGGGGGTTTCATGAGAGTGCAGTAAGAGGATCACTTCTCTCACCCTGCTGGTCACACTTCTTGTGATGTAGCCCAGGGCATGGCTGGCTTTTGGGCTGCAAATTCTTGTTGCCAGGTCATATTGAGTGTCTCATTCATCAACAGCCCCAAGTCCTTCTTCTCAGGGCTGCTCTCAATCCCCTCTCCATCCAACCTCTTCTTCTGCTTGAGATGGCCTGGGCCCAGGTGCAGGACCTTGCACTTGGCCTTGTTTATCTTCATGAGGTTCACATGGGCCCACCTTCAAAATATTTCAAACCTTTGTGGCAGAGACAGAAATGTGCCAAAGAAATAAGATAGAGCCTGAGATCTGGGTGAGTCATTGATGTCTTTGTGCTAAACTGACCTTAGCTCACTGAATCTGGAAGGTAGAAAACCTCATGGAGAAAGAGCTTGAATTTTCTCCATATTTTTTTTTTCGTATTTTCTGCATATTGTTTTATAAAATTGCAGGTTTTGATATGGGATTTTTAATTATTTTATTTCATTCTATGGAAATGCAGAAAGAAGAACTCTCTGAAACCATGTAGTGTGCCTTTCTTTGTTAAGGTCTATAATGGTATACTTAAACTAGGTTCTGCATAGAAATAATGATCTGCTTGAAATTTAATGTATGCTAGAAAATTCAATACAGAAATTATACTCATTAAATCAAACAAACAACTCCCCAAACCATTTCATGCACACACAGATTCACCCACACTGGATAAATAAGCAAAGACTCTCCCTTGCTCATCAGAAGAATTAATTTATATGCCTCATTTGGATAAAATTACTTGTCCTGAAGGCATTATAACTATAACAATACATATGTTTACATCACAGTTCCCTCTTAAATTTTTAGAATTCAGCTACAAAAGGGACTTCTGGGAATCTAGAAATTGGTAACTTCTGCCTATCCTGTAAGAGTCTGCAAATTCCTCATGTCACACAATCCACACAGGTTGTCTATCTAGCCCTGCATGACCCCAACAAAAATTAAAGCAAGTTTTCTCTTCCCGTGGTCTATCTGTTCAACAAAGATAGTAATGAATTTACAGGCTACCTAGCTTATCCAGCTAATGTAACAGTTCCTGGCAATTATTTAAATTATTGATGAGCATTATCTCTAACTCACCTGCTGAGACCTCATGCTATCTGCTTGCCTCCCTTTCCCTTACAGGCAAATAAAAACCTTTATGCAAGCATTTGTAATTCAGCTTTAAAACTTAGCAATGTTGTTCCAGGGTCCTGATTTGGATCTTGCTGACTTCCCTTTGCAACACTAACTTCAAAAGGGTCAGTCTTGGTTTGTACTATAGCTTCATAAACCTCATTGACAAGATGTGCCAACATTAGGGTCTTGGTTTGGGCCAGGAGTGCTTTTTTGAGGTGAGTGTCTCAGGTTGAGAGATCAGAGATGAATTAAATTCCTTCTGATAAAAGTCAGAAGGTGGGCTCCAGGAGCTCACCTGCTCTGGCCCAACAGTTCACTGGCTGTCCACGGGACCAGAGTAGGGCCAGTCTATAGTGAAACACCCAAAAAATGTACATTTGTGAATTGCTACCAAGAGCAGGTTCTCAGAACTAATTGTTTTACCTATAAAAGTGCTTCTATTGGCACCTCTACCTCGTGCTAATAGAAATGTAGCCTCAACAGCCCTTCAGATGTTATAATTTCTGTGCTATCTTTGTGTGACTTGTTGTAACCAAAATGGCTAGAGACAAAATACTCAGTTTGATAAATTTAGCTGCAGTTAACATAAGCAGTTACTGCTTCTCTTTATATGTTGCTGATGTAAAAGGGAATTTTTAGGATACTGATGATGTGAATACCCATAATTGTAGTTCTAAGAGTGTGTAGGTGTAGGACTTGTAAAAAGGGTTATGTTAATCTGAGAAAATAGGTTTGAAAGATAAGTTAGGAAAGCATGAATCCATCCTCCGGTCCCAAATCAAGAATGACGGCATGCATTCCTGGTCATTATTTGTGGAACCTAGAAAGACCTGGAGTTTCTTATTCTATAATCAAAATTATGCAAAATGTAACCATTTTTTCCTAATAAATAATTTATTTTCCACAGAAGCATAGGAGTTAAAAGGTACATAAACAGAGTTATATAAATCCTTTTGCAGCATTTCCTTATAACAAGTGGCAATTGGAAACTTTTCTGAATAGAATTCCTTAATGGGAATGAGGCTTTTAAAATTTTTATTTTGCATGTTTGAAATTTCTTTTGGAAAATTTCAGCCAAAGTGATCCAGTAATTTTTTTCAGTCATTTCCTTTCATCATTTTCTCTCCTTTGCTTCTCAAAAACAGTAGTACCATCAGGGGAAAGATATTTTGTTTTGCCCATGCTATAATGTTCTGAGATTATATCTTTAAAATTCCCTAGTCTTCAAAGATGTTTGAAAAGTTGTGGGGTTTTTTATTTGTTAGTTTGGGTTTTGTTTGTTTGTTTGTTTTGTCACAGACAACCTTTTTCAATCTCTTTGAAAACTGAAACTGGTGAGTACTTGGTAGAGAATTTTTAAATTTCCATAGTTAAAATGGCCAAAGAAATTCAAATGCCATTTTTCTTCAAACTGGTTTTCCTCAGACAGATCCCAAAATGATACTCAAGCTAGACTTGTCCATCCTTATAGAATGATTGGATGTGGCTCTCATAGCTCAGAAATAACCATGTTGAATAACTGTTGCTGATACAAATTACTTGAGTATGCTTGAGGTCAGGGCTACAGAAGCTTCAGCAGCTTTCCCTTAATTGATTTCTGGTGAGTCTGGTCTCTTGAAGAAGAGCAAGTAATCTTCTCCTGCTGTGGGGAGTAGAATAAAACCAGAAGGGGGAAATGGAATAAATTTAAAGTGTGATTAGATATAGGCTGGGTGAGAGTTAGAAACTGGAGAAGGAACTGGTGAAAGCATTTGGTAATGAATTAGAAATAAAAGAAATAAAACAAAACATTGGATTTTGTTGTGACAGTTTGGTGAGGCACAACAGATACCCTGTGGATTGGAGTAGGGGGAATAAATGGGAAACTGGAAGTCACCTGTTCAAAAACAGAATTATGAGAGAAGGAATCAGAATTGAAGAGTTAAAGAATAATCTGGGCTGATCATCAGTAACCTATTTAGAATAGGTTAGGCATCTCTTGAGTGAGGCAGAATCCTAGACCTGGGAATTGTGTGAGAAAAACTATGATTTTAACATCTGCCTCAGATTCAGCTATACACAGATAATGCCATTGACCTTTTTCACAGATGTTTTTTGGGAAGGTAGCCCATGAAGTCTTCAAAAATTCTATGGAGAACCTCTGTAGAAAGAATTGTGAGAGAGTACTCATAATCATATACTGCATATACGTAAGAACGTGTGGAGTTAAAGAGTGTGCAGAAAAGATCCAAGTCCCTTAACTGAGCCCTGTCCATCCAAACAAACATCAAATCAGACAGGTTGAATGATGTGTGCCTCATGGTTTTTTCCATCTCAGTATTCTCAATCCAATAAATCTGGGCACTATGAGGTGAAGTGGGCAGCAGTGGTGAATCACCAGGTGGCACATCACCTGCCAGTACAACTTCTATCCCAGTGCTCCATCTGTGGGCAGCACACAGATCGACTCAGATCCATGCATTCTGGGAGCCTGATGGGAAGTCACAGGACAAGAGCAAGATCCCAGGTTGTGCTGAGAGGTCTAGGGCTGCCGTGGGAGACAATGGGATGTGAGCCCCTTGTGCACCTGTTACTCTTGTGAGATTTGATCAGTCTGCACTCAGAGTATGATTATGCAACAAAATGTTGGGGTAGTTTATATGTTTCTGAAGAGAATGAGAGGTGAATGATGATGTCTCTACAGACAGTTCTGTCATTTCCTAAGTCTGAATTCCAGCAGCTGAATGGCAGCTTTAATAATGCTCTTTTAACATAAATTTTTCTATGTATCATTAAATTGTAATTTTGCAGTCTAGCTGCAATTTGAGACATGTATTTATTGAGTTTACTTCAAGAGGATGGGAACCTGCTTGTGATTAATATGGTGTCTTTTGACTACTTCATTCAGTGAGGAGTATAATTTGCTCCAATTCTTTGTTTCTCTCTCTGCATCTATTCCATACATTGCTATCTTTCTAGATATTGTGATGTGAGAATTAATCCTCTAGGAAGTATTCCTCCCTGTTCTCCAAACCCTCTCTCTTCCATAGCAGGCCCTGACAATACAGATAGCCAAAATAGCACATTCATATTTGTACAAGTAGATCAAAGGCTTGCAAGAAACACAGGTATGAATATCTCAGATTCCTTTCTTCTTCCTTATGTAACTTTCTATCTTTCCTTAAGGTAACAGCTCTTGAGTGTGGAAAGGGAAGAAATAAGGAGATTGGGTTGCACTCAATCTTGAAAGAAATGAAAATCTTTTATTCAAACATGTCTTTTTAAATTCTGTACACATGGAGCTTGTGAAGAGCTGCAAATATCATAGGCAATGATGAAGTGATATGTTGCTAGTTTGAGCCATTCCTAAAGGCATTGGAGATGGAAACCCAGAGTTTAGGGTATGCTGAAGTTAGGAGTAGTGTCTTTGTAGTGGTCCATGACAAATTTTACTTAGGGCTGAATTAAGCTGGTATTATCAGAAACACCATCTATTCAAGAAAATTCTGATAATCTTTTGGTCCAATTAAACAGGATTTTTCTTGCACATTTTTCACCTCTTTGGATCCCTATGCTGAAGAGTCCTGTCCAGTGCTGCACACTCAAATACTTGGGAAACTAAGTGCACCTACCCTGACTTGTCTTTATTGAACTTTGAGGAATGTTTTTAACTTGTCTTTGAACACTGAGATTTTTAATAAAAGCTTTGAAGAAGAGATGTTCACATCTAGTATTTCAGTCAAGATGTCGTGTAATGCTTTATTTTGAAGACATCATGGTTTTAGCTAGCTTCCTTGGTATCTGATCATAGCCCATAAAAGAGAATCAGCATCAAAAAATATGAGGTCATTTGAATTTCATAACCTCGAGAGACAGGATAAGGATTTTACATTATTTATGTTTTTTCCCTTTAGTACACCTCCTAGAACCTTAGAAATAAATGCCCAATGAGCCACTGTAGTGATAGACAGCAGCTGATATAAAGGGGTTAGTTTACTGTATATAATTAACAATGTGCAAATATACTATTTTTACCCTTGTTCATGCAGCTCATTGGCCATGAGTCAGTGCAGAGTCCATGGATCTGATTTTAGAATAACATTCTTAGAACATGAGTTGTCACCTTTCGTTCATTCTCTTTCCTTCAAGCAGTGGTGGTGTCTTTGCAAAAGCAAGGAATAATTTGGACTTCATCTTGGGACATAGGGTAGAACCTGCTTTTTCATGAGACTCCTGACTTTGCACCTTCAAGCATCCATTCTCAGGCTGTTCCATAATTCTGTTCCAAGGCTGAGAGCTGATCCAACCACTGTGTTGGATCCAAACCAAAGTATTTCCTCTTAAATTTATAATCTGATCCGCTCCAGTGGGCTTTCATGACCACTTCCTGAAATCACTTCTGCAGAGCTCTGTGTGGATACTGTACAAGCCTTTTCTGTAGAGCAAAGGGTTTTGCTTCTTTGAAGGTTCAAGTTTATTCTTATACTATATCCCTTGAAGTATTTGAGACAGAGCTGGTGAACTAAGATTCTGATCCCTGTGCATTTTGGAATATGAAATGTAACTTTGCCATTTAAATATTGAATGTCTAATTTTAACTCTAAATTTCATCTTGATAATTTTTCCACCATAATCTCTAATTCTGAGAATAAAAAGAGTATTTTAGAAAGTAATGGAGTTAGACATAAATATATGATTCTATATGGAAAATAGTATCTCAACAGCTACAACATCTGATCAGCTGGCAGCTGCCACAGTCTGGCTGTCACTTTGGAAGTGCTGGGCTTGCCAGCTGGCTGTCTTGATGAGCTGCTGTGGGTTTTTTGGGCACTCTTGAATGATTCCCTAAAATAATTTCAACAGGTACTGCTTACACTTCTGTTTTCTAATATTTGCTTCTGTTCTTTGAGAAGCACTTTTCATTAAAAAGTGTGTGTATATCTTCTGTGTTCCATCTAATATGTCACCATAGCAAAAAATATTTGCTTTTAAGTTGCACCCGCCTAGAAAACAAGGGCAGGCTTTGGCAGCTCCATTGAAGGCTGTGGGGAGCTGTGTCCCTCAGCTCATGGGGACTTGTCCATGTCAGACAGAGGAGTCCAGTACAGACATCCCTCAGCTGGTACTCACCTGACTCCTTCCACCAAACTGCAGTTGGAGGCAATGCAGCACAAATGAGGTAATAAGAATTGTTCATCTGCTAATGCAACACATTAAATTAATTTAACCACGTGTCAGTGGGATAAACCTGTTCTTTGGGACCACCAGCTGAAACCCTGCCACTGTGTCTGCCCTGTGCTGTTTTGCTGTACAGGGAGGTTTCAGGGGTTTCACTATCTCAGCTAATTCTGCCTTCACAGGCTGCTTTGGCAGTTTGAAAACACTTTGACATCTGAGGTTTATCATGAGATTGAATTAGGGTTCATTTTGATAGTTAAAATATTGCCTGCTAATTCATGCTGGTCAAAATAGCAGCTCTTTCAACACTTCACCAGAAAAATAGAAGTGATTATTTTTGGTTGCCTGTGTGGTTATACAATTGAGCTGGAGGTGCACTGCAATCTTTTCCTAGTTTGGTATGTAGACCAAGACTTAGGAAATTTTCTTGTTTTTGTTTTGTTTAATATGGGCCTACTAGGAAAAACAAACAAGAAAAAATTATAGCAGAACATAAGACAGACATCTGCAAACCTTTGCAAGTTTTTTCAAGTGCAAAATTTAACTAAAACCCAGTGATATTTTCAGATATCAAAGCCAGTACTGAGCCAACTTGCTATTTGAAGACAGAGAAACAGACATTTCTTAAAATCCAGCTTTGTAAGTGTTTTGCTCCAACTGTCAAAATAATACCTTTTATTCAGAAATGTCTGGGTGGCCTTTTGATCCATGATATAAATAGTTTAAGGCTATTTTGTTTATTCAAGATATTAAAAACTAATGAAAAATGATGTGAGTTTTGAACAGGATTTTCCTGATTGTTTAGAAGAAAAAATATTTCAGAAAAATTAGAAACAGATGGTGCTTTCCAGAACTTTTAAACCAAATATTCTTATTTGCCTTATTTTTGACCAAATTTTCCATAGACAAATTGTGAGCATGTCATCCCTCGTGGCCTGACCTGTGATTTCACTTGCAGAAAATGCATTGTAGGTGAGGCATGGACTGAAAACTGGGGTTTGCAACAAAAAAAACCCCAAACCAAGCCCAATTTTTTTCTATCAGCTGTATAGTAGTTACTACTCCCTTTCTAATGCAATTCATAAAACTCTTTCTATAAAAAGTATTGGTGTCAAGAAGAGGGAATGAGAAAAATTTACAGACAAATACAGGAGAAACTTGTTAGTAAAGTTGCTGTCCTTGGAAATTATGTTCAAATACATCAAAGAGCAGATGTGTGTTTGAACATGAGTCTTACAGGTGACTGAAAGGCCCTACTTGTAAGCTGCTTGGAGAAAAAAAAAAAGAAGAGGCCACACCTTCCCAATTAATTCTATAATTTCCTTCTCAGTCTATTCCATTACTTGTCAATATTTAGGTGCTCAAAAAAATGGGAGAAGAGAGACCCTTAATTCATCCTGAAATAAAAAACCCTGCCTTTTTTGCTTTGTTCAAAACCAGGAAGATTTACACTTCTGATTCAAATATGTAATATTTCCCACTTGATTTTTGTCATTGAAATTAAAAATAATTCACTTGAAGAGAGAGAATCATGGATTTCTAAGTTTATATGGGAAATTAATTTCTCAATAGGAAGAATCTATAGCACAGAAGATAGCCCAGATTATGCCTGATTTCAGAATTAGCAGGAAGAAAAATATGGGAATGAAGCTTAAAATGAACCATGCTTCTTCCTTCGTTGAAATTTGCACTGTCTTTAGGATGGCCTGGGCAAAAAATTTTCCTATTGCATCCATCTATGGTAATAATTAGAAATTTAATAAAGAACATTTGCAGCTCAGAAAGTTCCTTTATAACAGCATTAAACAAAACACACATCTCTACCACAGTTACAAATAATGTGAGATTTTTCAATTTCTAATTCTTATTCTGAAGGATTAAAACACCAAAACCCATCAAATAAAAATGATTTAACCTGTTTAATACTGGAGATTTAATGAATTATTTATGAAAGTAATTTCATCTAGACTGTACTAAGTAGCAGAATTATGTTTTGCTGTTTGTTTATCTCCTCTTTTTTCCTCTTTTTATAATAAAATAAGCTAGAATAGCTTATGTAAAGTCATTCTAGAGGAAGTTTTAAAAGCAGTCTTGACTTTGTGCCACCATCCAGTGATGAACAGAATGAATGTGAGTATAAATAACAGAATTTTGACTTAAATATACTGGGAAAAAATGGATAAAGAAACTTGATGTCAGGCACATTTGATCTCATAAATTATCCTTCTGGGCAATAAACTTAAGGTGTGGATGGTCTTGGTTCTCAAAATTTGGTCCTAAAACTTGTTCCAGAATTTAATTAATAAGATGAAGACCTCAAGAGATATAATTTTGATTCATATTTATTTGAAATGTATGCTAATATATGAATAATTTTGGTTTTTTACATTTTAACCAAACTCAGACTCTTTTTTGCCTACTCTTCCTAGATGACCACAGATAAATAACTTCCTGTTATTCTGTGTATTGTGCTTTTGAAGCACTATCAAATTAGTCAAAACACATTTACACTTATTTGCTGCAGAAGGAAGAGTAGAGTGTTGTTTCTCCTTGAAAACTTCTGTATCTTTTCAGTTTATCTGAGAAGAACCTTCCTTCCTCACAACAAGCCCATCTTGCTCACTGTTCCTCGTGAACAAATTAACAGGGAGTCTAAAGTGCCCTCTATTTTTGCAAAACAAAACTGATTTTGAATTACTTTTTGTAGTCATGCTTCATTAATGCAACTCTCCTATGCAAACTCCAGTTTCAAAATGGTGCATATCAGTATCAAATCTGGTAAAATCAAATGTTAAAACAAAGCACGGGTGTGTTGATATTTGTCTTATCATTTGAAGCTAAGTTGCTTGTGTAAGAAAGAAAAAAAGACAAAAGAAAATAAGGAATTGAATACAAGAGTTAGAAGGAAGACAATCAACCAAGGCCACTACATGCAGAATATGGTCAGTCATACAGCTATACAGTGTATATACAGGAGAAAAAAGTGAATAATAATTGTAGAAATTACTTAAGTTTGCTTTGAGTTATTATATGTGATATTTAGTGGATGATAGTTTTCAGAAAAAAAGACTCCTGGGTTTGCTGGAAGCATCAGTACTCGAAAACATTGCACAATAATTGACTACAGGGAAAAAGTAATTTTTGAAGCAATCTGAGGCTGTAGATGCTGTTAGCTGAACTCGCTGGCCAGAACTGAAGGGAGATTTCTCAGTCCTGAAACATTTTCTGTGTGCACTGAGTGAAAGGACATTTTTTACACTGCTGGTGACAGCAGCAGTGGTAAATATGAACTAGTGACCTACATATCTGCAGTTCAGTGTTTTGGAGATATCAAATTATTGTTAACTGCAGGGCTTTTGTCACTTAACTGTATTAAATTCTTACAAATTGCCAGTGAACATAGGTATGTCCTAGGGCTCTATTGGCCCAGGCCTGTAGAGAGCTCAGGAAAAAGGCATCTTTGTCCCCAAAAGTATATGGTTTAACCATTGGGGTAAATGAGGGTATCATAAATAAAGAGTATAGTATATTTGACAAAAAGCTGAACAAGAAAGGAAACTTTTTACGGAGCATTAGTGACCTAAATGTCCTCAAGCTTTCTGTAAACATCTCAGACATGCAGGTGCAGTTTGAAAGAAGGCAGCAGAGTGGTGTTGAGAGCTGCTACCCTGTACAAGGAAGAATTTACAAGAACAAGCTTTGAAAATCAAACTGTGCATAGTAGCAGAAGATTTTATTCTTGGATGGTCAAAGCAGATACATTTATTAAAGCATTGTAAGAGACTGTTTAATTAGAAACAGTCTGCTAGAACTCTTTCTGCCTGTGAGCACCTTATGTGCTTCAGGTCTTGCTGTTGTCTGTGTTTGTCTTTGGTGAGTCCTGATGGTGAGTTTTGTGCCTCTTATGATGTCTTTAGGAACTAATCTTTGGATGCTGAATATGACAGATAGGTTCTGAATAGACTGTGAAGAACTATGAAATTCAAGCATAGAGATGACATCCACTTGAAATGTATGGGAAAATAAAGATATTTTCCTGGGGACTCCCTTCCTTTAAAAAAAACCCAAACAAAACAAGAAAACAAACCCATGTAATTTGAGGAATACTCAAAGTTCTATGAATTTTAAAATAAAAAGTGACCGTTATATTCAATTAGTGACAGTCCTTGAGCTGCACATTATTTCTGCATAAGATATGGTATATATTGAAAAAAAGGTATAACTCAGAAATACAAAAATGATTGAAAAATGATTTTCCGTTCTAGTATTTTCCCAGTGGTTTCTTAGGATCACAGCTGAAATGTAAACCTGAGCCTGAACTTCATCTTTCATTGTTTTCTGGTTACTGAATCTCATTATACATTTAAAAAATTATTATCATACAAAGCTAAAAGCCATGAAGATTTTACTTACATGTATTTAAAGAAGTTGAACAAGGAATATCTTAGCCTTCTAATTAATAAACTAATTAAAGCTTATTAACACTTTTACAGATGGATTTTTCAGGTTACAAGTTACTTTGAAAACATTTTTAATCCCTTCTAACTTGTGACTCAGTAATTTTTAAATTGCATACAGCACAGCATGACATAATATTCCAGTAATGGTCTCACTAATGCTCTTTACAGAGATAAATACCAACTCTTCAGTAATAGTATTTGCTAGCTTAAGCATCCAGGAATCACAGTCATTTTCTTATCTATAGCACTTTGCTGAATGTTCATGTTTAATTAGCATTTACTATGACCCCAGGATCTTTGCCAGTGTAAATGTGTTTCAGAATGTGTTCTACACTTTCACTGAATTGTGGGATAGTTTGGATTGGAAGGAGCCTTAAAGAAGGGTTCCAACCTCCCCTTCCATGAGAGGGATCTCTTCTGCTAGACCGGGTTGCTCTTACATTCCATTTTGCCCTTAGATCTCAATTTTGTCTTTGCAAATTTCAACATTTCCAAAACAAATACATCTGGAGCAGTCAGATTACTGTGCAGAGCATCTCTATACACTGTAACTTGGCACTCTACTGATTTTCGTGTTATTTCAGACTGCATATTTATAGCATTTACCATTTGTTCATGTATTAGATATCTTCACTGTTTACAGCAGTAAGGGAGAATTTGTAGACATTTTTTGAGATATTAATGAAAATGCAGACAAAACCAGATGGATTACAGTTGTGTGGCTGAGGCAGCTGGTGCTTTCTATTGTTTGTTCTGTAGCAGACCTTTCTGCAATAAATGGAAGGACGAATTGAAGCAAACATGAAACAGTTCCTGAGCTGAAGCATTTATAGTCAAGGCAACTGAAAGTGAGTATCAGGGTATACAACAATGGTTCAGTGGGTTTGGTGCTATTCTGCCTTCCTGTCTAGCAACAGCAATCAAGGAGCATATGGTGAATATCTTGTGGCAGGAGTCTCTTTAGTCTCTAAGTTGGATACACCAACATTCACAAGTCAAATCTGCAAAATATGCTAATATATTTACCATATTTTAGGAATGATAATCTAAGGTGCATCCTTTGCTACAAATGCTCCTTCTATCTGGGAAGTTTGCAGGAGAGTAATAGTTCTTAATGTGCTTTTGTTCTGGATTTTGCTGTTGATTTGTGCTGCAGAAAGAAAACTGTTTCTGTGAGGAGCTAGCTGGTGTACAGTGATAGAACAAGAGCTAAGGGCATGGGACTGTTTTTTAGCTCTTTGGATGAAAATAATGTGTTACTGTCAATCCACATGGCTTTGAATGCTCTCTGCACATAAAAAGATTTTTCTCTGTTTCATTTGAGGCAAAGAGTGCGCGTGCCTGAAACATACTGCATTATCTACCAGGTGCAAATACAGGATTTTGCTCATTGAATATTTTGTCATTCAGGTGCTAATGGAGTGGGCCTCAAGGTTTTGTTCATTAAAGACTGTTTAATTGCTAGGATGTAACATGGAGTTGCATAAGAAAATCACGGCCTTGGAAGGCTGGCCAGAAAACCTACGTGGTCGTGCGTGTCTGCATCCAAATGCTTCTCACAGCCCGTGTGACCTATAGGCTGCATTTTTTGATACTCCCTGCACCAGCACTTGGAATATTAAATAGTGAACTTCAAAATAAGAAAATTAAGATCTTCCACTCAAAAAACAACATTTTGAAATAGTGCAGCTAGATAAAGTCCAATTTAGAACCCTGGTGACCAACATGGATGATAGCTGGTTGCATATATACAGATAAAAATATCAGAATTAGAATAAATGTCACATATAAGACTACATGTTTCAGTGAATTCAGAATAAATTATTCATCTACCCATGTATCTTATGATTTCATGGCACGATAAAGATGTCCCTTTAAAAAACAACAATGACTGAAGAAGAGGACACTTTAATTTGCAAAACATTTTAAAAGTTCTTTTTAATGCAACATCTATCTGATGTAGTACTGATGTGGCAGTTTGTTTACAGCTCTTTTTATAAGATCTGAGTTTAAACCAAAATATTTTTGTTTGCACTGGTAAATAAATTGTTACCGTCTTGTCTGGGGATTCTTGGTAAACAGGCTGAGGTTTTGTTTTTTTTGCAATCCCATTTGGTTTTCAGTAATAAAATGTAAACAATTAAGCAGGTTATTTATGAGAAAGTAATTGCAATAATAAAAGGCTAAATAAAAGAAGATACCGAAAAGATGTTAGGGAAATATTTTGTTGGATTGTTGGTTGTTTTAATGAGACATTTTAGCAGTATACAAACTTCCATGGGTCTTCCATATCTTACCGATGTGTTGCATCAACTTTCAGGAAAAATCACTTTTCCCCAAACTACTGTTATCTGCTATAGCATCTACTTGCCTTACCCACTGATACAGTTTTTCCCCCAAGTATGAAAATGGATCAGGTAGAATGCTGACATGTACACATTCTTCCCAGAGGAAAAGCCTTCACATTCCCTTAGTTAGGAATGAGCTTTTAAAACTCATTCAGTCTGTAAATTACCTATCTCAAACTAAATGGAAAACAATACCCTTCCTGGACTAGCACGCTTGAGTTTTCAAGGATAAATTTAATTTGTGCTTTTTCATGTCGTACTTTGTTCTCCTATTTACAATCCCATTTGCCAGATATTTTCATGCTGACTATTGCATGATCTCGGTATCTCAGCAGTGGAAAGAGCTAAGCTGAGAGTCCTTGGTACCCTTTGTTTAAAAGCGCAGCAGTTGTGGTGACAAATACAAACTTTCATGCTGAATGAGTACAAGGCTTTGACCCACCCTCCTCCTTATGTGGGAAAGCTGACTATGCTCTGCAAGAGGGGAGAAGAAGGTCATGAACATGTGAAGTGTCACGCAGTGCAAAACATTTTGTACTGGGTTTATGAATACTTCATATGGCGTTGGCTGTGAAGTGAAATTATTGAACATGGTATTACATTTTCTTTTATGAAATGAAAGAGAGAAGACAAGCAACAGTATGTGAGAGGCCAAATAACAGAAGGTGGCATATTTCCAAACTAATCTCTGAGTCTGGAGGCTGGGAAAGCTAAATAGTTGAAAACTCTCTGTAGAAGAAGGAAAAGGGAAGTTTCTCACACACCCTTGCAGAGACTTAATGCAGTTGGTAATGATGGTAAGTGCTGCAGGAGTTGGTAAGCCTCAAAGAATTAAAAATGCATAGAGACTGCAGAGTCTTCGAATTTTTGTTTTAATTAAAAGTTATGGTTCTTAACATAATGTTTAGCTTTAAGATGGCCTTTATTGAAATTTTTTTTTGCTGTTCTCCCAGAAAAATGTCTCTAAAAGTGGTGTGACAGCCTTGTGTTTTGCTGTCAGAATGCTAACAGCTTTCATTCCACTCTTGCATGGCATGAGCCAGGAAGGGTTGCCTTGTGCAGAACACAAATTGGCAAAAAGTTGTTGGCCCATAAATAACATGATTTCTGTAGCAGGGACATATTTCAAGTGAACTGCACGACTGTGCTACTGCCTGTGTTTGTGTTAAATAAGAAATGTTAAATATAAATTTGTTTAGAGATATCCATGGTAAATATCAATTGATGTGCATCAGCAGGAGCTCTGTATATAGACAAAAACCAATTAAAATAATCTGAGCAAAATTAAGCTTGAATTTTGCCATACTACTCAAACGACATTACCTTTTTTTTAGGGTTCCTGTGGTGCCAGAGTCAGGGTCAGGGAAGGAAAGTGGAGCTCTAAGAAAGAAACTGAAATTCAAGCACAATTCGTGCCAACAGAAAGTTTATTTTTCATGTTTTCAGATGGCAGCTGCCCTAAGTGTCTAGCCTCTACTTTCTGCTCTTACAGGTTGTAGCTGGCATTTCTTATCCCAATCCATTCTCTTCACTGCCTTATTCCTAGCAGCTTTTTTAGAGATGCCACTGTAAGAGGCGCCTCTTCTACTGCTCTTTTCCCAACGCTGCTGTGTTTTCATCTTAACTGATCTTTTATGAAGCCAAAATAGGCATAGGTGTATGGGAAGAGATCTTTGGAGTATTTCAGAATTATAGAATTAAGCTTACTGTATCTAAATGAATAATATAAAAGAAGATGGATGAAGGTTTGAAGGAAATTTTGAAGAGCCTGTTAACGTGGTGGGGTTTTATCTTGGGTAATTTTTCCCCCCCTGTTTTAGTTATGTTTTGCCATATCTTATCTTCCCTTTCAAATGCTATGTTCATTCCCTTTTTTGTTTCTTGTTCAGCATTTCCAATAATGAATGTCATCAACTAAGATTATGGGGGTTGCCTAGTCTTTATTTCAGCAGGAGAAATGAGACTCAGAGTGTGCACTGGATTTATGTGGCATGTTTTTGGTAGTGGGACACTACAGGGATGACTCCTCTGTCGAGAAGAATCTGCCAGGAGCTTTCCCAATGCTTGGTGGAGCCAGTGCCAGCTGGCCACAAGGACAAGCTGCTGGCCAAGGTGGTAGAGCCTCTGGTATAACAGATTTAAGAAGGAGAAGAGAGGAGTGAGAAAATGGGATAGGAACAGCCCTGCAGACACCAAAGACAGTGCAGAAGGAAGGGAAGGAGATGCTCCAGGTGCCAGAGCAGAGATTCCCTGGCAGCCCATGGGGAAGACTGTGGAGAGGCTGTGCCCCTGCAGCCCATGGACATCCACACTGGAGCAGAGATCCACCTGCAGCCCTGGGAGGGTCTCATCCCAGAGCAGTTGGATGCCCCAAAGATGCTGTGACCCTGTGGGAAGCCTGCGCTGGAGCAGGCTCTTGGCAGGACCTGTGGACTCATGGAGAGAAGAGGCCACAGTGGAACAGGTCTGCTGGCAGGACTTGTGACCCCATGGGAGACCCCACACTGGAGCAGTTTGTTCCTCAAGGATTGTATCCTGTGGAAGGGATGCACAGGGCAGCAGGAGAAGATTGTGAGGAGTGGAAGAGACAACTTGATAAACTGACCACAGCCCCTATTCCCCATGTTTTCTTCTTTCCCTGGGGAAGAGGTGGAAAAAATCAGGAGTGAAGTTGAGCCTGGGAAGAAGGGAGGGGAGGAGAGATGCAGTTTTGAGGTTTAGTTTTATTTCTCATTATCCTACTCTGATTCTATTGGTAATAAATTAATTTCTCCACAAGTCTAGTCTGTTTTGCCTGTGGCAGTAACTGGAGTGATCACTCCCTGTCCTTATTTCAATCCACAAGCGTTTTGTTGTATTTTCTCTCCTCTGACCAGCTGAGGACGGGAGGGATAGAGCAGTTCTGGTGGGCACCTGGCATCCAGTGAGGGTTAGAAGGTGTTTTTGGTATAACTACAAATAGGAGTATCAGCTATCCAGACTGAGTTTTCCTATGCTAACAGGATCATCTATTGATCTGTTCTTTGTTAGACTATCTTTGTTACATCATGTTTTAACATGATGTAACATATATTTGGTGTTTTTATCTTAAGACTGTTCATTAAAATAATTCCTGAACACAGATTAACAACTTGTTATGATTTTGGCCTGATCAAATACCTCTATGACAGATACAGTGAATATTGGCAAAGTAATAAATATATCATAAATAGCAGGATCAGATCATTAACTGCAATTTCTATGCCTCTAATATGTTATCTACTCTTCTGTCTACAAACCCATACACCTTGGCTAGAAAAAATTTAATGCTCCAAGCCTCTAAGCAGCTTTAAATAGCTGCCTTATCTTTCAAAAATGAAACTAGATTGTTCCTCAGCTAAGGAATTTTACCTCCAAAACAAGCTAGTCTTAGTACAGGGGGGCATTGTTCAGTCATGCACAAGGGATGGCCTAAAACCTATTTATTAGCACTTCAGGTTAAAAAATGTGGACTTCATATCTCTTGACAATATAATGCCCTGGATGTCCAGCAGGGCCATGAAACTCAGCTTCTTATTCTTTAACTGTCTGAAAGATGGAAAAGTAAGCAGTGCTGTTTTTGATAGGAAAATACCAGTTGAATACCTTTTTTTTTTTTTTTTTTTAAGAAATACTTGAAATACATCTTTTGTAATTTTCTTTTCCTCAAACCTCCTTCCAGTTAGAAAAGCCTAATAGTTTTGGTAAACCTTTTTGTCTCCAAAATATTCCAGTATTTGAGCATAGGTTTACCTCCCCTCCCCACCAAAACACGTGAAATACTGCAGTACAAGCATTTTTATGACTGGAGACACATTTCCATATGTTTGAATTTGCATATTGATAATGCATGTACATACATATTATTTACTCTATGCTAATGAAACTCATAAAATAAAAAAAAAATAATTTTTTCTCAGTGCCTTTATGGTTTATATACAATCTGAGTGTTTCATGAACATTTCACATTGACAGCACTCCAAAAAGTGAACATATCTATTTTATAGGAAAATTATGTGCTCCAGAAGACTATATTATATTAAATTTTTCTCCCACTTTTTTGTTCCTAGGACTTGAATTTTGATGGTTTAGGTTAAATTAAACTTCTTTTCACAGTGAATTCAGATGTCACTGTGAGTCATAAGAATTTTTCAAAAGTCTGTGCTAAAGATCAATGTAAGTCAGAAATATTTCCAAACTGCTGTAGCTTATCTTGCTTCTTTCCCTGGATGCTGTTCATAGGTACATGGATTGAAGCAGGAATTCTATGGTAAAAACCTGAAACCTCTATAACCAGGAGATAGGAAACTAGAAGATGATGAGTGATGGGAGAGGTATTGTAAAGGGAAATTTTTCAAGTTGTTATAGGTGGAGTTTAGAGAAATGCCTTTATTTCAATAAAAAAAATTAGAACTCAGTCAAATTCAGGTGCAGTTGGAGGTAGAGATCAGGGTAGGTAGATGGGACAATAGGAATAGGGTTGAGCTTTTGTGCTGCACCAGCTGAAAACCTTGAAATTCTCCAAATAGATTTCCCATCTTGATAATGAGAGGTGAGTAAAAGGTGAAAGATTCAGAATATTTTGGGAGTGTTGAACTGAAGGAAATAATAGAAAATCTCTGGACATTTCACTACTAGCTTACATATCCTATATTAATTTCCCTTTGCAAACCTAGTATTCAAAAAGTGAGAGTTCAGTTTAAATGTGAAATCACCTTTTTTCTTAAAAAGGAGTCTTTTGTTTGAGCTGTCACTGCAGTATAATTTATCCTGCATTTATTATAATGTGCATTCAGTCACATTTCATTTTTTACTTCCGAGAGTTAATTAGTCTTTTAAAGTCTTTTGTATACTTACTCCCCCATGGCTGCATAATTACAGTTTATAATGAATAATCTCTGAGTTTTGATTGGCTACTCTGGCTTTCGTAGTTTAATAGATAAACCTGAAAATAGAAAGCACACCATTCCCACATTGTTTAGGAAAAAATTACTTTCACCTAGTTCAGCCATCTGAAAGCTAAGTGTCTTATCTACCCTTCTTGACAAGGCACCTCCTGTGACTGAGGAAAGGTAGGAAATGGATGGAACAGTTTGTCTCCATCATCATCATTGCCTTTCACACCTCCATCACAGTATCACAGGGGAGAAGACCCTGCTGTCTAATGAAGAAAGATCAGTAGTCTTCAATATCAAAATCATATCATCATCATATAATTTTACCCACTAGTCTCCTGAGAAGGACCTTTAACTTCTTCAGATTAGATCTTGTTGACTACAGCTCCAAGTATTCTCTGTTCTACTGAAAATACTGAAACCTTTAGCTGTCTGTATACATCTTGACCACGTAGTTAAATACTTGCTAGAATATCTTCCTAAAATAAGGACATTCAAGCATGTATTTAAGTGTGGGGTTTTCCTGATTTAAGGTCCAGAGTGGAAGTGCTGTGTTTTTTGCAGAGCTGCTTCTCAGAACTAGGGAACAGTTTAACATTCATGCCTAAAGAGAGGAATTTAGCCTGATTTAGGTAATGTCTCAAGAGGCAGCCATGCAGGGTGCAGTGCTCTGTGCAGTTCTGCAGTGAGAAGTGCTGTGCTGGATGTTATGCATTATTCCAATCTGAGTGAGGTAGATGTAGTTTCTGGCCTGACACTGGCCAAGACTTTTAGTGGCCTTTTACTTTCGTCAGAATAGAGGTGGATAGACTGTGATCTCAGTCTCTCTGGAAAAGGGGTTGTTTCTATTACAGTACTTCAAGAAGAATTTTTGTATAGGTTTAGGCAAACCAACAGCAGTTTTTCTTCAATGTCATCCGTTTTATTCATGTGAAGGTTTTAGGTGTCATCAAACACTGTTATTGCCTTTGTGTGATCCATGGAACTTATTGAAAATATTGCTAGCTGAAAACGATTTAAATGAATGGGTCCAGACAGGAATTTGTAATTTGTGTCATTGTGAAAACATTTTATCATTGTTAAAATGTTAAGTATACATTTCTTTTTTGATGGAAATACTTAGGCATTTATTTTAATGTTTTTCCTGGAGAAAATTAAATTACTAATTTAATTAAATTTTAAATTAAATTATTTAAAACAGTTAAAACAATTAAAACAGTTCCTCTTTAGCATATTTTTATAGGAGGTTTAAAAAATAAAATTGAATATTTAGAATTAAAATGTTTTTAAAAAAGTGTACAAATCTGAGTGGTACTCTTATCTTAAATGTATCATCATGCAAAGAGAACCAACTACTTCAACCTTCATTTTGGAGTTGTTTTGTGTTCTTAGTTATGGAGAAGGTCCAGCTTAGTTTATGTCACAGTTTATGCTCTAGAGGGGCTATGAAGTTTTGCATTTAGTTACTTCACTTATTTTTTTCTGCTTTTAAAAATTGTTTTAGCGGATGATTCCTTGGGAAAAGAACTAATTAAAAAGCAATATATTGATAATGCTGCTTATTCAAGTTTTATATTTTATTTTTATTAGTAAACTGTGAAGAAATTAAAAAGGACTGTGTTGTGGGTTTTGTTTTTTTTTTAAATTACTGATAACCACATACTCAACTGACAGTTATAATGTGATGAACACCTTAAGGAGGGATTGTGAGTTTGAAAGACCCTTACTTTAAAAAAATATGCCAGTTTGTGTTGTAAAAAAATTTCTTCCACTTCCAAACCTTGTTTTTCCTATCATCTTAAACTTGTATTACCGTAGATACAAAAATGTAACATGGCAGAATATGTTTACACACAAAAGGGATAAAACTGAATAGAGAAAAAAAAATTAAAAAGAATCTGTGTGGAGATCTGTGCCTCTGTTGAAGCCAAACACCAAATTCTTCATAACAGGAAGAACTGTTTCCAGTTCTTCATCAAGTGTCCTTTAAGCAGTGAAAGTCCACATCAATTTTCAAGCAGGAACTGCAGAAAATGTTCATGTTCACAAAAGTACTATACTATTAATAACAAGGTCTTGATAGAATTGACTCCTGGAATAATATGGTAGATTTTCCTCAAAGATACTGCATGTTTTTTTCCATACACATTTATTTTCTTCAGATAAGAGTGGAATAATTTTACCCTCTTATATTTCACCCTCTTATTTTATTACTTTGAAATACCAATTATATGCATGGTTCCTGACATGACTTTTACCTGTGGTACACAGGAGCTTTTCCACTTGCTGAAGCTTATTCTCTTTATACAATGAAAAACAATTGCAGTCTTTTAAAAATAATGATCTCTTGTACTGAATAAAATGTAATGAATATAGTTCTGCCTTATTCTAAATTAAAAGCTATTTTAAGCCCTTTCAAACTTATGTCTCTAAAACTTTAGTACTTGGTCAAAAACATACCCAAGCAAAATTACCATTTTTTATTACCTATTCTCTGGCACATAATTTTTCAAGTTTATTGATTCTTAGTCCACTTAAAATTGTTATAGCTTCCATCATCCATGACATTTTATTGGGAAAAAACAGTTTTCTTTGTATCTAAACTCACATATGGATCTTTCCTATCAATTAAATTTTGAATAATGCTTATTGTATATGATCACAGTCTGCTTTCTGTATTGAGCAAAGAAAGTGTGGGGGTCTTCTGAGGAGATCTGAGGGCATTCCCACTGTTCCAGAGCAAATAAAGTGTTAAATACCGTGAAAAAAAGTATTTAAAGATATTTTTTAAAAGGGCATTTTTAGTGTGATGCTCTCTTGCCACAGTAATTATCAACAAAAACCTCACACATGACAGCGTCTCTGGAAAGAGTCTCGGCACTTTGTGCCAATTCATCTGAACATTAACATGTTCACACCTGACACACAGAGGGACTGGGACCTCGTTGCCAAAACAAGCAATCAGAAGTTGAGCCCAAAGTGGGTTTCTCACAGCCCAGTGAGTACAGCAGCCAAGGACAATCCCCACCAAGATGCGGTGCTGGCTCTGCAAAGAGTAATGCTGCCATTCTGTATTATGAAAGGTTGTCTGCTTCTTGCTGGAAGGACTAGAAATCCATGTAAGAGGGATTTTGCTTTTAATTTTGTTCGTGATTTCGACACAGTGGGCTTATCACCTTTCTGCTAGTTTTGCTATGAGGCTGCAATATGACACAATGCTTTTCTGCTGCTGCTTCAGGAAGACTGCAGTGGAAACTTCCTATGTAAGATCAGCTCTAACACTGAAATAAAGAGCTGACATATGAAAAGCCTGTTACTTTTTTTTTGTCCCTGCTCATTGCAGAGAGATTGGACTAGATGACCTTTAGAGGTAACTTCTAACTCAAATTATTCTATGCTTCTATGATTTTAAAATTTTATGTACTGAGTAAGGCATTTGGGAATTTTTTTGCTTTTAATTTAGATAAAAATTGGTCTTCATTTTTTTTCCATAGAAGGACAGAAAGACCTGCTTATTATTATTTTTTTAAATATTTAAACAATAGAAATTGTTATTCATTATTTCTGAGCTTTTGTTCATATTTTACTAGTCCAGCCCATCTGAGCACCCCTTGGATCACAATATTAAATTAATTGCTCTTGAGAAATGTTGTGTTCCAAAGCAAATTCTAGAGAGCTATTATATCAAAGCCAAACAAATAATTAAATGAATCATTACTTCCCACCTAGCACTCATTGCAGTGTTATTGCATAATAAACCCATCTGAGTGGAAGGAGAAAGAATAAATCCAGAGAGAAATCAAGTCTATATGCTTGAAATTACTAGAATTCATTTGAATAGAAACAAAAGCAAGAAGGAATGAGGGTGGTGATCAATATCAGCCTAGAAAATGTCTTTTATTACACCTATCCTTGCTGCTGTATTGCCTTTCCACAGCAATTCATGATTGGAGCCTGCACAAATCCAGTAGCCTTACTCCTCCAGGAGATTATTTTCTTCTACTGCTGCTACTGAAATCTCTGCCTTTAGCTTTGAGATCAGAAAGAAATAAGAGAGTATTACCATGCAAAAGAAGCATGGGATGGGGAGTAATAGTACCTGAACTCTGAATCCTGCTTACTAAATACTTGCTTTAACACCAACTTTTTATTTTGCCTGTCTGCACTAACAAGGTCATCTGAGGAGAGGTAGGGTAATGGTCACAATTCTTAACCCCTGAGCCGAAGAAGAGAAAAATTCCTGGTGCTGTAAGGCACTCTGTAGTCCTGGCCATGGAGAAGGATGAGGCCATAGTTCCAGTTTCTCAGCTTCAATCTTGTAGCTGTAAAGCAATGCAGCAAGAGGCTGACAATGCTGCTTTGGTAGCAGATGTTAGAAAACTGTCACTGTGCCTCTGAGCTGCACTGGCCCTATCACAGCCTCTTTATTTCCTTTCACTCTATTAACCATCTCCTCCCGGAGAGGCAGGGCTGGACCTTGCAGGAGAACAGGCAGCACCTGGTGGGAGGGAGGGAGAAGTGAAGGGTCACCAGGGCAAATAGCAAAGGACTATACAGGACCTGAGAATAACTTGTCCAGGAATCTCTGTGGTGGAAGCAGGAGTTCTCTTGCTTTGCATCAGGCTGATAAATAGGAATATTCAGTTGACTATCCCTCAGTTCATAATGGAGGGAGATACATTGAGACTGACCAGAGCTGAAATTAAAAATTAGGTACTTGAACAGGTAATAATGGCAAAGAGGTTTCTAGGTATCTGAAATGATGCTTTGTATTTGTAAAGTATCTTACCAAACCCGAGCATTTCTTTCTCACAATGGAAACCTGAATTAGTGCAGCCATGCAGGAGCCATAATTCCATACAAATAACTGCCATAGGCAGTGCTTCCAATGAGAGAAAATCAAGGCATGTATGGTTGAGGTTTGCACAAGGTCAAACAAAAGCTGATTACCTAAGTTTACAGTGGTTTTGTTTTAACAGAATGGTGCAAAATGACATATCAAAACATAACATTATGTACTCTGTTGAGTAATAAGTGGTATTTCTTAGCCATGTAGCTGTCACAACCATTCCCATAGCCCCAGGCTACAGACATATTAACTTAGAGTTCCAAGAGTGGATAAAACACATTGTACAGCTCCAACATGATTTGTGGAATAAGAGCACCACAGAGGTAGAACGTGCGTTGTCATAATACTTATCAATAGGAGGAAGCATTTGTCCATTTTGATAGAGGGGACTGGAAAGACATGGGAATAAACAATATGTGGCACGAGGTAAAGAGCAGATGCACTCTGAAATTAATTAACAACATTATTAATTTGATCAGCCATTAAACTGGAAACATGTATAAGAAAAATGAACTCTTAGTAAGAAAAAAGATCATCCAAGCCTTAATTTTTTGCTGCTGAAATTTTATACAATAACTATCTGTATAATAAGAAATACTGTAATATTCTGGATATTTCAATTGCAAAGTAAGAACTGTTTCATCATATCAAGCATGGAATATAATTTCAATAATAGAAAAAAAAAAAGAGAAATATGAGTAAAGGAGAAGTTTGCCGCATTATTTGCCAGTGACTATCAGTGAAGTACAGAAAACATTTGTATGTAGAAACAAAGTGAACCATTTCCAGCATATTTCTGTGCTGGATAATGTCACATTTGCCTGAATAAGTTATTATTAGGCTCCCTCTGGTTTGACAAATGTATTTCAGCTGTCAGATTGTGTCTAAAGGCAGCCATTCAATTCTTTGTTTTGGGTCCCAAATTACACATGACATTTATTGTTAAACGCAAGGTGCCTCCTTACAAAACCAATTCAGTCTTTGCAATTGCGCATTTTCTACTAACTAATCAATAGATAAGCAGTTTACATGGCCTTTGGCTTCTAGTTCAGTCACTAGCTTTTAACAAAAATCACTGCCTTGAAAACAACCAAGACCTTTAAAGGCATTGAAACAGTCTACATAATTAAGCTTTTCTGCCTGTATATTTATACTTTGATACCAACACACAGAGAAAAAATTAAAATCTGCAGGGATTTTGCCTCTTTCATTTAAAAAACCCCTACGTGTTCTCAGTTTATGCATTTTCTTTAGTCATAAACAAAGAGTTTCTATGCTACTTGGCAGGAGAGAGCTAGGAAAAAGACAGAAATCAGTGGTTTGCTTGTAGAAAATGTAGTAGCGGTAGCACCTCTCTGTAATTCTCTAGGCATTCTGGAATTTAATCCTTGCTGAGAGTTAATGGGTTGTGTGTTGGGAGGTTGGCTAAGATCCATTGGCTGCAGATGCAAAGATGACCACTTCTACCTCTTGTTTGTGTCCCATAGGGAATTGCTGTGTGAGAGTGCATCAAAACCCTAAAGATATATCTTTGATAAGAGTGGAGGAAGAGAGAGAAAAGATGATTCACATTCTCATGTTTGGTATTTCCAATTGGTGACAGAAGACCAAAGAAATTTGTCTTTCATACTTGAAGGACTTAGTGAGGACTGCAGAACACTGTACTGCTGGTAAGTTGTATTATGTCATATTCATGATCTTTTAAAACAAAAAATATTATTTCTAGAGCACTAAAGTTAGGTCAGATGTCCACCTATAATGTATTTGATTTCTCCCAGAATTACTGATGTAAAGATAGCTCTCTGCATGAATTGTGGAGTATCAGCATTTAATAATTTTCTTGGTGTGAGGGTGGAAATAGTTTCCATGAGTCAACAAATACGTATCATTGCACCCTTCAGAAAGACAAACTGCTTGAAAATATCTGCTTGAGATTAGTAGAAAGCTGAAGAATTCATACACATAAGATGAATAAAAGCAGGTGGGTAAAGGGAGATATCTTTGAATTAAAGAGCTGACTCACTTTGTGAATAGGATACTTAGAGGTCCTGTTTCAGGTCTGGGAAACCACAAGTATCTACTGCCTGAAGAGATCCAGGATTAGTGGAACACACCCTTTGGCTTCCTTCTTGTGATAAAATTTAGAGTGTATCTTCATTACATCTACAGATTCATCTGCAAAGACAAAATGTTGTAAGTTGGATATTGGAGCAGTGAACACTGCACCATGTAAAAAAGTTTTCTGTGTGCTCTTTTTTTTTCCCATTGCTTTGCAGTTTTCAGGCTCATTTATTCAGTGCTCCAATTTAGGACCTTTTTTTAATTTTTATTAAAATCTTCAAAGATCTTCCTGCTTTGCAGTCTTTATCATTGACACTTCAGACATAATATAAGGAGCTCTTGGAGACCAAAGGCTCTCATGCTCCATAAATCCTTTTGAGACTTGTTACCATCTGTCAGTCATGAGTCTGATAAATCTTCCTACTTAAGGCAGTTTAGAACTTTTCAATAGGTCACTTGAGCTCACAGCATCTTTTAAAAAATTGCCTGAAAGCAAAAAATGTTGATGAAAAGCAGAAGACAAATAACTCTAATTCTAGTGGGTGTTTTTTAAATAGTTTTTTTTTGTCCTGTTTTCTGCCTTGAAGCCACTGGGCATATATGTCTTTGCACTATGTTGGGTGTTTAATAACTAACTGTTTTTCACTGTCTTGTTTTTCAAGCTGCCAAATTCTGCACTCTAAATCTGGTCTAACAAAGAAGGCAAATGCTGGTTTAAGATGGATCAACAAACCAGAATGTCTCCATTAATGGATTTTACATTATTTAAAGGAAGCATCAAGTCTCCACCCTATTGAGTTAGGGAAAAGCTAAGTCATGTTAAGCAAGAAACTAAGGGTAATTGATATCACTCAGTAAAGTATTTTATCCTTGTTCCAGCCAGACGTTGAAGGTGGCAAGTAATTGTGCACATAATTATTACTGGTGAAAACTGAGTACATGGATATTTATGTGACTGCAAGATATATTTCATCTTTAACCATCAAAGCTGTTGATAAATATGCAACCAGTTTTCTGTCAGTTAATTGTATAAAACTTTGGACATGCATTAGGCGAAAGTAAAACCTGATATGTCTGTATTCCAAAAGCAGAAACAAACACTTATATTTGACTTGCTCAGAGTACTACATAAATGATACCAGTAAAATACATTTGAAAACCTGGAATCACTGAGAACAGATTAACAGAATAATTTCTCTCTGAAGTAATTTCAGGTGATGACCCTGCTAAAACAAGAACCTGACACAGCACAGCTTGCTGTAGTGTCACAAAATAACTAAAAGCATCTGCAGTGAAAGCAATCATCATCTAATAAAGATTATATGGTAAATTTTATGTAGAAAAATGTGCATAAAAGCTCAGGGTTATTATTAACACAATGACTGACAAGTGCTTCTTATCTTTTCTTCCCTCCTGGAACCACAGTCACGCTCTGTCATTGGGTAGAGGTGAAAACCAAATGGCTAGAACAAAGTGTCAGGGAAATATAAGTACTTTTGGCTACTTCTGTCATTCAAATAAACCCTGAATAATTACATGACCAAATGATTCTGTCGAATATCCACAAGAAAATATGGACCTTGCTTATATCTGGGAGGTGGTTGAGAGCATGCACAGCATCACATCAGAGTAACTCTGGGGCTTCCACATAATGGTTACAAGTTAGCAAGGATTCTTTCTGAGCTCAAGAAATCCTAGAAACGAATAAAAATCCTCTTGCTTTGAGGTAAAAAATACGTAACCATATTTCTTTTTTATAAGTATTTTGGTAATCAATTTTAAGAAAATCTAACTTGCAACAATAATTCATTTGTATTTCAGGAATATTGTACATAGTTGCAGTGATTCAGAGTGAATCTTTTGCTCTGCAAAAAAGATATTATGAGGCTTTGTTTTGCCTTAGAAATGTAAACATTGCAGAAATATGTTGACATGTTTAGCATTGTAATAATGTGTGTCCTAGTTTTGATTTGGAAAACTATTTGACCAATGAAAAAACTGGAAATTTGCATATAGAGCAACTATCTGAAAATTGCATTAATTTTGTTAAAGGAACAAAATAAGCCTCCTGTAGCTTTCATTGTTCTGAGCCTTGGAGTGTGGGGTTTTTTGTAATACTTAAGCAAATATTCATCTGCAAATAGGAATTTCATTTCACTGTTTTCCCACTAAGAAATGGAAATGAGTACGGGAGCTATGAGCTCCCCTAAAAGTTGGACAATTGTAATATATGGGTGAAAGAGTGCTGGATTTAGGCCAAATATCCATGAAATGTTGTATCCCTGTGGTTCCTAGAGAAGGTGTCGTGCTATCTTCTCTTTGCACCTTGTCTCAGTTCAGATGGTTAATTCTTTGTCGTCAAAGTGTTGCTTGTTCTTGTATCCCATCCCTCCTTCCAAACTCTCAGCTTAGCTGCAAGACTGGTTGGACAGAACTTTTTCAGTGGTTCTGGGCTGTGGTAGCTAATTTTCCAGCCATGGGGACAGGAAAGTGCCATTTCCTTTCTCGGCATGGGTTGAGTCTCCACGAGCTGTCAGCTAGGGCATGAACTCCTGACCTGAAGGGCTTGGAATTGACTTTTGGATTCACAGAAGCAGGAATTGCCATGAGAACCGGCCTTGTCTTTTCACCAGGGTGGTGTCTGTGGTCTGGTTACTGTTGTTGCTGATTACTGTGATTCTTTGAACTTGTGATTTTCTCAGAAAAAAGCACCATTGATCACATAACAAACCATCAAAGTTTTTTGTTTGTGAAGGTGAGGCATCGTGGCATGCATTTAACCCTGTGCATTAGAGGACACACATCATTCACCCTCATTAAGACTCTCCCAGCTTTTGCTAAGAGTTAATAAAAGCACCACAACTTGGTCCTTCTCCAGCTGCATGCTGACATTAAATGTTGCCAAGACAGGATCAAAGGTTAGATAGCATTTCTGCCTACTGTGATGTACTGATCTTGTTTTTATGTTAAAGTAATTAAAATTATGTCTGTGACAGTTTGTAAAGTCTCTCAGTTATAGAAATGAACTGCCTTTAGAGAAATGAACAGTTCTGTAAGAAAGAGATGCAGTGAAAAAGAACATGAGCCAGAAAGAAAATTATATTCATTTTCACAAATTGAATTATCTGAAATAACTGCTCAATTGTACACAGCCATTCTTCATTCCAAATGGCAGCAAAGGTACTGAGGTGAATTTACCTACTTGTGCTTTTTTGGGTGACTATTTGACATACTCATTAATAAAAGACATTCCACATGCTGGATTATGATATCTGACGGTGTCCAGAAACTCACCAGTGGAAGGGGAGGAGGGGCAGGTTAATTGCAGGAGTTGGAGGAACTGAAAAGCTGCACTGCTGGGACGGACAAGATGATTTAGCACATATTTTCTCAAATGGTTACCCAATAGCTTAACTATTTACCATTATCCTTCAAAATTAACATACAATTTTACAGTACTTTTAGAATATCCAAGTCATGCTTTCAGATATTTCTGTGCTCAAAAAATAAATTTAGATGGAAGCAAAAGCTCTGTTTATAATTGCAAATGCAAGTACCACCATGTTTGTTGGGTTATATGTCAGGTGACTGCTACAGTTATTCTCATGCAGTTACTGGACTTGTTCATCAAACCTAATAGAGAAATGTCTGTATTACCATATAGCAATGTGCTATATGTTCAGATTTCAAAATCAAAAAAATAGAAATAAAAAAATTCTACCATTTTTTCATGAGTTTGAATGCTTGACATACATATAGTATATTTCAATCTTGCATTCCATGATTATCAAAAATTTGTACTGTAATATTTTTTCAATCACAGTATGCTCCTCAGTATGAGACATGGAGCTCCTGGAGTGGGTCCAGCAGAGGGCTTTGAAGATGATTGCATTGGGTCTGGGTGAGCTGAAGTTCGTTTTCTCTTTGCAGCCCTCCCTGTGCTGAGCTTTGCATTGATAACTGGAAAGGTAAGTCACTACTTGTTAACCCGTTGATAACCCACCAGTGTTTTGGCTACTGCTGAGCAGTGCTGGCACAGCATCAGCACTCTTTCTCCAACTCTCCTTCCCCCCTGTCAAGGGGCTGGGGGTGGGCAAGATCCTGGGACGGGACACACCCAGGCCAGCTGACCAAAATTGTCCAAAGGGATATTCCATACCATATGACATCAGCTGGGATATGGAAGACAGGAAAGAAGGACAAAGGGGAAGCATTCATTATTCACAACATTTGCCTTCTGAAGAAACTGCTACATGTGCTGCTACTTGCTGCTTCCCGGAAAGTAGCCAGACATGACTTGTTTTCACATAAAACATGAAGTTTTACAGAAAGAGAGAATTTTGGCATTCTCTCTGCATACTAAAAATTTTATTAAAAAAACCCACAAAAAATCCACCTCCCCACACACATAGGAGGGGTAGAGTGAGTGCAAATGTTCTGATTAAGAAATAGGATCCATAGAAGAAGCCGATTAGCAGGTGCTCCTGGGTGCTACAAGAAGCTTCCTTTTCAATGTCTTTGTTCTTACTTGCTTACAAATAGCAAACTCACATAATCAAATGAAAGTACAAATGAGCAAACTAGAGGCAAAATTTATGCCTTCCTGATTGCTCTTCCTAAAATGTTCCTTATTCCAGAAGAAAAGTAAATCAGTATATTAAATACAGGTATAGGAAATAATAAATATCCACACATCCAGAAGAATTCATGAGCAGCAAAAATCATCTGCAAAAGGTGATAAAACTTTCAAATGTTCATGATTGTGAAAAATATTTGATATTTGAAAGCAATGAATATGATGACTGTAATGAAAGAATCTGATAATTCTTCTGACATAAAATCCTTAGTCAAGAAAGTTTTCCTTGTAATGAACATTTTGTTGCTCTTGTTTCGCTTTTCAGCTCTAAGATATTCTTAAAAACAGTGAATCTTACTATAACTACTGATCACACTTTCTCAGTTCATGATGGCTGTGCATTACCTTCTTATTGCAGTTAAAATATAATAATAGAAAAAAGGTAGATCATTGTTATTTTCAACATTACTTGCTACTTCCTGTTCCTGGGAGAATTCCTCCGTATTGCCTGTCCCATTCTATCATATATCTCAATTTCTTTTCTTACCTTGGGTGTCAAACTTTGTTTTCCTCAAGAAGCTTGTTTATCTTAATGGCTTCCCTGTTTATAGAAGAGTACAGCTAAGCCACAAAATGCAGCCTCTCCTGAAGAGCCAGTGGTTTACCAATTGAGCCAGGCTTTCAGGGTAGAGAGGGTACAACCTTCTGAAGCCAGAGAGTGTGCTGAGTGTGAGCCTGCATTGAAGTGCTGACAAGGCAGGGGAAACTCAGACCCAGAATAGTCACATCATAAGCATCTGGATTCAAAAGACATTCTGCCTGTGTATCATTTAAATGAAACCTCAATCTTTGGTCTCTACATAAATTGAATTATGTCTTGCAATTATGTCTTGGCAATTATATCTTGCAACAGGATAGACTGAATGGTGGAGAAAAAACAAAAAAAACCAACTTCATCATCTTCAGCCTATGTTCATTGCACATTGCCAGGAATGATCTGAACATGCCTTTCTGAAAACAAGACCTTCTGCCAGGAAACCTAGTGATGAGTTGATGTCCTTAGTACAAGCAATATTAGTATTAATTAATATGCAATGCAGTGTTAGGAAATCTGTTGCTTTAATAATAAGACTTTTCTTCTCTGCTGATCAGCATTCCACCAAGACCCACCAATTTCAATTTTGTGGTTTGAAAAGTTTTTTTTTTATTATCAGATGGCCACAACCATTGTGGATTCAAAGAAACTCTTTAATGTGTCTTTAATTCCTCTCTGTACTGTTGTTTTATTTTATTTTGAGCCTCTTTCCATTACTGTAAAACATCTCATTTAACAGACCAGCAATTGATGCTGCTGCACTGCAAGCTGTCCGTCAGGTGATTCTGCAGGCTGCATTGTGGTTCACCTTGGAGACCACAGATAAACAATGCTTCTGGAATCCAAACCAGTGGCACTGCTGCAGAGAAGGAATACAAATTTGATTATTTTCATTATACTCTTGTTTACAATATTATAATTGCCTGGACCCAATCAGGACAGACTAGATTTTTTTCCAATCAAATTTAGCTCATCCTTTCTTCTGTCTGTAGTTATTATTTGCATACAAGTGCCTCTCCATTTAGGATAAAAAAAAATTGACTAATGCATTCACTGGAATATACCCATCTAGTGAAGGGGAAAATTAAACCTATATATAAGCAGTTAGAAACAATTATTAATACAAAACAAAACAAATTTACTTTAGTACTTGCATTATGTTAGGAACAAGTGTATGGAAGAAAGAAGATTCTGCCAATGAGTAGCTTAATGGTACATGACATGAAGTTGAGGATTTTATGGAGCTATTCTCTATGTCCTATGAGTGATAGAGAATAAAATCAAGATGTCATAGGAAAGTCCAGGTTTTGATGGTCTTGCAGGGAAGAAATTTTTTATCTCCTTGCTTATAAGTATTAAAAAACTTAATCATTAAACAGAGAGGGAGTTCATGTTGTTTTAGTATAAAATGGACCCTATTAACTGTCACTAAATGGTTGAACATTGCTTGAATATTACTTGGCATTTCTAAAACTTTTCTGACAGGGAATTCATAGACAAACAAACAAGAGAAAAGACAGGAGAGGCACTTAATGTCAAAACAGCATTTTGTTTTTCAGAATTGCAGGCAATTCTAAAGCAAATGATCTCAGAAGTTCATAGATCAATATTTTAATAGATTAAACACAAACTGGAAAACAGAAAGATTAATCACTTAAATGCCTACCTACAAGAAGCATGAAAAAATATTATTAAGGAGGACATTAATCTGGCCAACATATTCGGAGGCTTTATGCTGTCAGTATTCAGAGTTTTCTAGAAAGTAAAACAAAGAAAAATAAATTTAAAAGACAAGTTCTATAAGCAAGAACTTTGCCCTCAGTTTCTGTTCAGATGAAAATAATTTTCACAGAACTAATAATAGGTAATAATTTAAGTGCAAATGATCAAGACTTGATTAAACTTATTAAAAAAAAATTACAAACAACAATATTCATGCTCAGGGTTTTAAAGGTCAAACTTCACAGAGCGGAAAGCAATATGCCGAATCATTTGGAAAAAGAATTCATACAGAAAAATGGGAAATACATTAGTTGTAGCTATTTTTTTGCATTTTCTACCAAGATAACTTCATATACCATTTGTGTGTGCTGACAAGCTACTCTACATTTGCTTTCATAAAACAAGGCACAATTTCATCATGTTGATATATCATTAGTAAACAAATCTGCACTAGGTTCAACATTTGATTATGGCAATTTTCTGTGCACATTGTGACTACTCAGATCTACAATTAGTTTCCAATAAATCTTTGCCTTTTGAAAGCATAATGTTTTCCTTTAATCCCTATTGAAGCAAATAAAAGTTTCAGTCATATGCTGAAAAAGTGTTTTCCTCCAGTATTTAACAATCAAATAATTTATTCTATCAACATTTTCTCCATAATCACTGTCTACTTTGATCAGTAGAAAAATGCTCCACATAATAGTAAGTGTATATTTAATTTTATCTCAAGAACTAATCATAATTGACTGGAAGGATTTATCCATCATTATTTTGCACAGTTTAAGAAGCACAACTCGATTAGTTTTTGCTTACTTATTGATAATTCAATACAATATCTTCTAAACTGTTATTTTAAGAGAAAAGGATATGTATACAATATGATATTTTGTCTTTAATCTCTTTTGAAGGCTGGTACTACTTTCACCTTCCTAAAGTCTTCATGTGAGTTTCAGATCTTCGTTGGTCATATCATAACATAATAAGCACCATGGATTGTTCTTTAGGCAGCAGCCTCACAAAAATATGAGTTAATACATGACTTAATTTGTACTACCAACTTCAATCTAGCTATTAAAATACCTAAGACAACATATAAATTTGAAAACTTGTAACATTATGATCTACTGAAGACCCTAAATTTATCCAAATCCATATCCTAATAAAGTATAAATATGTCATTGTCAAGCACTCCTAGATAAATCTCAAATGTGTTTCTCCCTGGAAGAACAGATTTGTTATCTAGTTTATTGTGAATTTTTAGGAGGAAACCTACAAGCTATGATGAGAGAGAGGTTGTAGAAGGGTGCTAAAGCAGTGGATTTTTAACTTCCTGGGAAAGTCTAATGGGACAATGGTCAAATCGTGTATATTCACATTTTTCAAGTTCTGGCAAATTTTCTCATGTTTTGAAATGAATTTCACAATTGTTTTGCTTCTTAGCAGTCTTTAACAGTTTTATTATGTTCTCTTGTTGGACTTCCAGTTTGGAAATTTTTGTCTATAGAGGGGGTATGTTTACTAGGCAACTTCTGCACAGCTGTGTATGAATTCCTTGGGGTAACACCAAAACACTGTTTCATAGATTATTCTCTGAAGCATGAAGGATATGTGGAGACAGTGGAAAAAAATGAAATAAATGAGAAGTAAATATTTCAAATACATAGCAGTGGATTTTGTCTACAACAGGTCAATATATATTTAAAGGACATAATTTTTGTCTGCTCTTCATGCCATCCCTTTTCTTAAATGGTGAGAGAGAAATTGCTAGAAAATCTCCAAGATCTTTATTACAGACATAAGAAAATAAAGAAAAGCACTTCCAAAACTGGTTTTTAAACATTTTTAACACCATATCAATGCTCACTGTGGATCATGCCCATTGATTTAAGTGAGAGTAAAATTTAGTTTTTTCCTTGAATATCTTATGAAGAAAATGGTAGAAACAGAGACCAAAGCCTTTTAAGCTGAAACTTCTGGCAGTTCCAAAGATAACATTTCTCACCAACTGTGTGAATGTTTGAAGACTAGTTAGAGGCAGATAAGAAACCTGAAAATTACCTAGCCCACTGTGTGTTTTCAAACAGACAAGACAGAATTTATAAGAAATATGTGCTAGCATATAATGGTTAACTCACATTTTTTTATATAGCTTGAATGTCAAGACTGCAAGCTGTTTGGCCTAACCTGTCAAAGCTTTATCAGAAAAAAATATATAAACAATATTTTTAAAGCATTCATTAAAACTAATAAATAACAAAAATATTTCTTTGAGATTTTTCATGGTGGGCAGTGCCACTGGCAAGATTTTCAAAACAGGAATCTAATGGGTACACATGGATAGTGCTGGAGAATCAAGTGGTCTCACAGATACAGGGCAGATTCCCCAAGAGGCAGGCTGGAGTTAAAACCTTGCTTGCAGAGAACAGGCCTGCTTTCAGTCACATTGCAGTTGAACTTAGATAAGGGAATAAAGAAGCTTACCCAGCTGGGTCTGAGTTATCGCTTCCATGCAAAGTCTTTTTCCACTTTCTCTGCAATGCTTGTCCTTACTTCTGTGTGCTTGCCCTTCTGATTTCAGTGGTCAAAGCTACTTGCTGCAATTGCCTGGAAAGCAATCAGCAATTGCTGAAATTGCCTTCTACATAAGTGGAAAAAATACTATAAACCTCAAGGACTTAAGAGGTTTGTTTTATTCCCCTGTACCACTGCCAGTGCCTGCAAGGAAGCAGTACTTGTTACCTCCAGGGAAAATCTACACTATGAAATGGAAAGGGGTACAGAGACACCTATCTAGCAGAGACCTTTGCTGGGGAAATATTGCATGGAGTCATGTTTGTGCATGGAGAAGTTGTGTAAGACATTACTACATCCAGGCTAAGTAATCATAACTGATGTGCACTCTTGTAGTTACTTTTATTATGCTCTTTGGGAAGGAGCCATGACACAGAGTAGAAAATTTACTTGCTGGTTTATTCCTCTGGAAATTATTCCCAAGAACTCCTTTGGGAGTAAAAAATTTGGAAGGGCTTCCTGACACCAAGGCTTCAAAAAACAGAGGTGGACAACGAGCTATGCCTTGAAGCATCAAGACCAGTGTTGATTACCCAAGTCCCTCTCGTCGTTTAAAGTGCTTGTCTCTTTGGGGAGTAACTGCTGAGAACTTCACCTGGTGCCTGATGGAGGAAGGCTGGCTCTTGCATTAGAAAAGAGACCACAATCTTAAAATTACGACTATTCAGCAAACCAAATCCTGGTTGGGGATTTTTGCTTTATACTAAGATTACAAGGTAGAAACTTAAAGTCTCCACCCAGATGAGTTGCCAGTGGGCTCCTTGGTTTGGGTTTGTGTTTTGCCTTTTATTATCTTCACAAAGGATATCTAGGCATTTCTTGGGGAGTAGTGTAGTGTTTTTAATTGTTCAGGTAGATGAAACCACTGTGTGCTGGGTTGGAGAAAGGTTTAATTCCAGGGTATCAGCTCTGCTGTGCCAATTGACCTCAGCATCAGAAGATGGTCACCACCTCATTTTACTTACTACCATGTACCCGTGTTGCATTTGTGCAACTGTTATAGTATCATCTATAGCTGAGTTAGGTTACTAGCATCTTTGGAATAAGAGAGTTCTGTAAATTATTTTGTTTTGTGGAAAAAAACTCTCCTATTTTACATCAGATAGATATTTCCAAGTGCTCACCAAATACCTTTCCAGATATATTCAGCCATCCTAATTTATTCAATAACACAGCAATTGAGTGTTTATTTTAAATCTTCCTCTCAAGCAAACCTTAAATACTGTGGTGTCAGACTTTAAACCAGTGGGTTTTTTATTGCTCATGTTTCCCAGTAAACTTTAATAAGGATAATATAGTATGCCTGGGTCCTGAAGAAGGAACTGGACAACTGTATTTGATTCTTGTTTTCTCCATCCTCTACCCCTGCAGAAAGCAGACTGACAGCAGATGTATACTTTACAGTACTGGGGAACTTGCAAGTTTCTTTCTGTAGAAGTTGCCAATTGCGACAAATTATTTTCAGTTTTATGAGCAGTGGCCGCTGGAGACTGAACTAAATTGGATTTGCACTCAAATCCCACAGCCCATGCCTTCTTAGGAGCAGCTGCTGCTTGGATGATGGTAGGATTTAAATATGTTTATTTATGATATGCTAGAAATCTACTTCTGTAAACAAAAGTAGTTTCAGTTGGAAGAGGAAAAACAGGATGCCAAGAAGAAAAGCTACAGGGACTGATGGTTGCTGCTGCAGTATCCATATTTTCTAAATAATTGTATTATTAATTTAACAGAGCTTCACAAAATTCTGACAGTATTGCAAGCTGATGTTCAGATTGTATGAATTGATTAAGCAGATGATCAATAGCAACCCATGTCTTTCCAACTAAAAATTCAAAGTAGGTATCCTGCAGAAAATTGAACACATAAGAGGCAGGAAAATAGTGCTGAAGCAAAAGTTTTTATCTCTTTTCACTCCTGTTTGGCCAAAATTCAGGGATTATTTCTGTTTGGATGAAAAGTTCCATCTCTCTTTGATGTGAATTTGTTGATTTGCAAAGAAAGGTCTTTGCCTGAATGCAGAGGATCTAATTTCTTTCAGCTCCAGGGATCTTTCAAGCACTCTTAGTTAAGACACATCTTCAGAAACTTTTGCTTTTAAACCTCAGAAATATTGGCAAATTTCTGTCGGATTGACTAAGCAAATCCTGACTTTGCAGAGGTATTGACTGAAACCATGTGGGGTGATTTTCAGCAGAGTAGTAAAAGGCATACTGTTGCTAAAAAATTCAGCCCTGAAACATGTCATGGTCCTTTTGCAGAGTCAGGGGTCAACAGAACTTCTGTAAGAAACGATAACAGCTTTTAACGTCTATTTTTTTTTCCTGGATGGGTTCCTAGCTGAAATATTCTGGAATTTCTCCATAAAACTGTGATCTCAGGCAAACATCTAGACTAAAAAATTTCTGCTCATTTAGTTTTGCAAGCTTAAAAATATTTATAAACAAGGTGTTACAGTGGAAGGTCCCTGACAACATTAGTAATGGGTGGTGTCAACCAATGCGCATAAGGGTCAATAATAATTCTATAACATATGCATACACAAATGAACCTCAGTGGCAGACTCCCAGATGGAATAATCACATGATTTGCAGGAATTCTTGATCAAGCCTAATCAGGAGTCTTGCTCTTTGAATAAGTCAAATTGAGAGCTTTCACCACTACATGCAATATTTGCTGGTGAAGGGTTTCTCTGCAGCTTGCTGTCTGCACTGTGCTTACAAGGCTCTCTAAATTACTCGTTCACTGTTCTTAAGAAGATGACAGTCTTCATATCCTGAAGGAGGAAGGTTTTTTTTGCTCATGTTACTGACCTTGGAGACATAAAAATATGCTAAGTAAAACTGGAAAATTACAGAGCCCTGTCCTTTTCAAGGTTCTTAGTTTGCTTTAGTAAATTTGTCTATGTAACTGGTTCTCAGAACCACATAATCACAGAATATGCTGAGTTGGAAGGGACCTACAAGGATTATCATGCTCTTAGCCCTTCACAGGACCATGCCCAAGATTCACACCATGTGCCCGAGAGCATTGTCCAAACGTTTCTTCAATTCTCTCAGCCTGGTGCTGTGAGCCCTTCCCTGGGAGAGCTGTTCCAGTGCCCAGCCACCCTCTGGGTGAAGAAACTTTTTCTAATATCCTACCTAAACCTTCACTGACACAACTTCAGGCCATTCCCTTGGGTGCTGTCACTGTCCCCACAGAGCAGAGATCAGTGCCTGCCCCTCCTCTTCCCCTCCTGAGGAAGTTGTACCTGCAGTGATGTCTCCCTTCAGTCTCCTTTTCCCCAGGATGAACATATTTCCAATTCTCTCACAGTTTTTTCTCCATTGACAGCCTGGCAATGAAATTGAACAAGTTCCACCTCGTGACCAAACCTCTATCTATCACAAACCTATTTATCACTTAATTTGAATCTAAACTTTGAGAGTTGTGACAAGGGATTGGGAATAATTTCACCTCTCATGTAACTTCTCTTGTCTGAAAGAAAGAGGTGAGATGAGAGGAGAAAAAAGAAGTCTTTTACATGGCTTCATCTAAATTGGTACTTGTCCTGTAGCTGTCTTGATCAAATTATCTTGGTACAGCACATGGAACTTGACTACTGGTCATTTTTTAGGCTCCTGTCTTAAAAGCTGTTCAGGAAGGTTGAATACATAAAAGTCTCTTCTAAATTTGCATGGGCATGTTAAAGGAAAATGGCCTGATGTAACCAAGATGAAGGCATTGCAATATATATTCATCAGAAAACAACAAATTTAGGAACAGTAACTTAGTGAAGTTCAGTTTAAACTCTATAATTTTCTTTGCTCAACATAAAAATTAAGCAGTCACCTCTTAACAACAAAATCCATTTCACAATATCAAAGTCTGATTTTGTAAGATATTGTTTCCTTTAAAACAGACCTGTAGAACCTAATGATTCTCTGCTGAGGGTGGTACCTGCAAGATACGTTACTCTGACATTCTCTTATCCCTAAAGAAGCTTTCCAACCTTATTCAGAAAAACCTTGTTTTTATATATATGTATACATATAAAATTTTTCCATTTTTACTGAAGACTCACTTATATGATGATCTCACAGAAAGTAAGTCATGGCAATTTTATGAAGCATTGTGTGCATACCTATGTTCTTGCACATTTTTTTCCTCATGTTTACGATTATACTATTTTCTTGTCAATTTTCCCCACCTATTTAATAAATTAGATTTCAGATATACTGGATTGGAGACTGAAGTTTGTAATTACTTGTTTGAGATCCTGAATATGTATCTAAAAATCTATCTATCTGTCTATCTGTCTATCTATCTATCAATCTGTCTATTTCTAAACAGAAACATAGCAAATGGTGATAAACCTAAACTAAGAAATGGAGACTAGGTTTCTTTTCAAGGCCTGCTAGTACAAGATGCTTGAGTTCAAATCCTGGAATTATCTCAGATTTACTGTGTGACCTTGGACAGGTCAACAGGGCCCTGAATTAACACAAAGGGCTGCAGACTTTCCTTTTGCCAGTAATGCCATCCTGAGCAGCAGTGGGATTACTCATACATGTGCTTAAGGGTTTTGCTGAACAATGCCCTTAATCTCTCTGTGCATTAATTCCTTGCCCACACCAGCATGTACAGATAACATTGCCTCTTCCCAGCCAGCCCCACCCTCTGACTTAGGTTTCCATATTTTTATGGCCTGGATTGGTTATGCAATGCCTTTTTGAGTATAACACTATAATCCAGCATGAACAACGGAACCTGGGATGGGGCACCTTGGATGTGTGGGCAGGCTGGGAATGAGGTGCTGGAAAGCAGTGCCACAGGAAGGGACCTGCTAGTCCTGGCCAGTGGAAAGTTGACCATGAGCCAGCAGTGCCCTGGAGCCAGGAGGGCCAACCCTGTCCTGGGGGCATCAGGCACAGCATCACAGCCGGGCAAGGGAGGGGATTGTCCTGCTCTGCCCTGAGCTGGGGCAGCCTCACCTCCAGTGCTGGGGACAGTTCTGGGCACCACAATGTGAGAAAGACATTAAACTATTAGAGAGTGTCCAAAGGAGGGCACAAAGATGGGGAAGGGCCTTGAGGGGAAGCCGTGTGAGGAGCAGCTGAGGGCACTTGGTCTGTTCAGCCTGGAGGAGACTGAGGGGAGAGCTCAGTGCAGGTACAACTTCCTCAGGAGGGGAAGAGGAGGGGCAGGCACTGATCTCTGCTCTGTGGGGACAGTGACAGCACCCAAGGGAATGGCCTGAGCTGTGTCAGGGGAGGTTTAGGCTGGATATTAGAAAAAGGTTCTTCACTCAGAGGGTGGCTGGGCACTGGAACAGCTCTCCAGGGAAGGATTCACGGCATCAAGCCTGAGAGAGTTCAAGAAGCATTTGGACAATGCTCACAGGCACATGGTGTGACTCTTGCAGATAGACTTGATTGTTGTGGGACCCTTCCAACTCTGCATATTCTGTGATTATGTGATTCTGTGAACTTTTCCCCTGCTTTTAAGCTTCACTATTGACTAGTAGGTTGGTGACAGCTTATTTGGAAGCATCAAGGGAACGGATGCTTATAAAAATGTGTAAAGTACAGCCACCAATAATTTTTTATGAAGCTTTTCTGTTGAAAATTTTAAATAGTTAAACCCATAGCCATTTCAGGGGAAGAGCTTGGTTTAGTATAATTGTTCAGAGACATTCTCTTACTTTTGTTTGCAAATTCTTGATGCCTTATTGTTTTGGTTATAAAAATAAACTTTTTTGAAATTATTTGATTTTAAAAATATATTCAAATTTAATCTATTTTATAAAAAACTGTAATCAAAGTAAACAGTAACAAAATAATTTGTCTAAAGCTCTGTTTCTCAGGTTTTGTTTGTTGGCATTTATGGAGATTAATTTTAGAAACTAATTTAGGATGCAGAGATTCTCCCAGAAATCATTTTAGTTTGAAACTTTTCCCAGTAACCTACCCAGGGATGCTAGGAAAACTAAGGTCTTCCAGTAGAACTTAACTAGGAACTAGTGGTGCACCTAAAAGTAAGAATTACAAGCATATTGTCTGTACTAACCTAGTCCTGGGTTAGCATCACTGTTAAAAAGGAAAAGTACTGCTAAGAAAAATGAGAAATTAAGCATTATGAGTCTCAAGAATTATATCTGAAAGAGTTACGAGTGAGAGAGAGCAGGAAAGAAACTAGAACTATCCTATGTTTCTTTGTGTGACCATGAGCCTTAGGTAGGCCTTCGTGTTTGAATTTCTAAAGGGTAAAGGATGAGGTGTATTTGGAGTTTGGCCCCTTAGGAAGGTATCCTTGAAAAAGTCACTAAACCAACATCAGAACAAGAATAAATTTTCTTGGTCAAAGCTTTTCCTTTGTTCACCATTACCTGAGTGTAATACATCTAAACCAGTTAAGAATCAAGTCATGTTTCAGATATTGTGCAGAACTTAACTGCAGGATTAAGTCCCCCATCATTAATTACATACTGAAAAGGGGTTAAATTGGATTGCTCACTTACTGGTTAAACAGCATGTGACTTAGCTTTTAGCTAATTTAACACAAAGCATGTTGTTTTTCTGTGGGTTTTTCTGCATTCATATAGTATTTCCTATGATATGTTGTACTTTCTAGATGCTCTTTTTGGACTTTGCTATAGTATGCATATACTTGAGCAATTTACTGGCAAAATCAGCTGCTGATTTAGTGGTGGGGAAAAACAGAGTGCTAACTGAGTTTTTGTTTCTGCTCATTGCCCTGGCTGAATTAGTCTGGTACTATGAAATATTACAGCCTCTGCTTTGCAGCTGCACTGCACATCTCCATTTTCCATTCAATGAGGGTTGCAAAGTTTAGCAGCCAAGTGAGCCTTGTACCACCCTATTTTAGGTACTCCAAGTAAGATAGTGAAGTAGTGCTTTAGTCTCACTGTCTTTCTGCTGGGGTGCTCAAGTAACAGAACTTCAGGTTTGTCACTAAAAATACTATATTTTAGACAAAGGTCTGATTCACAGTGTGCTGTCTCTCCTTCATCCTTGAACAGACCCAAACTAAAACAGAGTAAAAATTCTGTGCTCAAAGCATCTCAGTGCCTGAACCTAGGAACCTCCAAACCCACACATGAAGCTCTGCTACTTAAGCTAAGCAAGCAGCTATGCCAGATGGTAGCTGGAATAAATTGCTCTTCTGTGGAGTACTCAGAACACAGGAATGAGATGGAGGGTTAGAGCCTCCTATCTTACAAGCATATTACAATGACAGGAGACTAACATACACATTTTTGAAGGCCTCACTGGGTATACCTTTGCTGTTCTTCAATTGTGGGACCAAGAGAAATGTAGAAGTGTGTGCAGGCTCTTTACAAGGCTGCTGCATGCAGCCAACCACCTGCTGAGGCACATGACACCACTTGGGAGCCCAGGGCAGCCTCCAACCACAGCAGGGGCAGTGCTCCTGTTGTTGCCATAGGATGGCTGATCAGCCTGTTCTTGAGTGGCACCATGTGCAGATTAGAATATGTGATTTTCCTGCCCTCTCCCTGAAAAACCTTCATATATGGAAGCAGTTACACGAAACAAAGAAAGGCCCCATCAATACTTTCAATCCATGGAAGTGCATCTGCTGGGAGAAGGAAATAATGCTTCAAAGACATAAGACATTTGAGAAAATGATTCTTGATTTGTTTGGATCAATTTGGCCTTCAAGTGAAATTGCTCCTTATTCAACTGACAAGAAAACACTAAGGAGATTGCTGCAGAGTTTTTGTGCTCTTGGTGTCAGCTGACACTGTATGATTTTCAGAAACACTGCCAGCTGTTTTAATGGAACAAGTGAACAAGTGAACTGAAATGACATCACAATTACAAATAAATCTGAGCGAAAATAGTGCTATTCTTTGCTATCTTACAGGACTTTTATTTCTGGAGGAAGAGGTAGCTTTTCTCTGTGTGTTGAACAATGTATTCCTTGTATTGATTGATCAATTTGTACAGAATGCCATAGCCTTCTCAAGCTGATCTGGAGAGTGTTAGCTCTCCTAAATCTGAATCTAGAATGCTTTTTTTAAAAAATGCATTGAGATTTCTAAAACAGATTAGGTATAGCATGAATAATTAAAAGAATATGGCTTTATGCAAGACAGAGTCCATTAGGCATTTTTTATATGTTCTTGTGTCATCCAGAACGTCAGGACCCTATCCACTTTAGAAGCTCTTGCATTAATTGTCCTGATATTAGTAGAAAACAATGCTACAAAACAAAAACTAAGAGCTAAACCACTGTTTATTTTTCACGTTAATGTTTTGTTTTGTGTTGTTATTTTTTGTATAGATTAACTGCTTTCTGTGCTATGCTAAAGTACTACCAGATTTCTTACCTTACTATTCTCTAAAATGTGTTCCTGTTATCTCATAGATGCTGCAGGCTGTACATTGTATGCTGCCACATGTGCAGCACTGCATGTGGGACCATGTAGGTCAGTACTTGTCTGTACAGACACCACAGCAACCTGTGTGAATCTGCAAGGGTTTGTTCTGATGATCACAGTGTATTTCTCTGTGAATAAATTTAAGATGAAGGATTCTAACAGAGCTCACTGGCTGTACAACGATGAGCCAGTGAGTTTGGGGTAAGAAGTTTCTACTTAAATTTACATAGAGCAGGAGTGCTTTGAATCACAAAACTACGTCCTGAAATAATAAATATTCATAGGTGTTTAATGAAAGACAACGGAAATAGTGGTATACTGACTGTCTTAAAAGTAGATCCAACTATACAGTTTACCCAGGGTTCAGTTTTGGGGGCTGGGCTTGCTTAGCACAGGAGTTGGAATGGGTGACTTCCATCCATAGGTTTCTTCCAGCCTACAGATTCTATGACATAAATAACAGCAAGTTATATAGTTCAGTCACGAAACACTTACTAAAAACATGTTGCTTTTGCTGTAGTCATCTCTGCACTTCTGTGGGAGATAGGATTCTCTGGGTAACGGGAAGGCTGTTACTCTACAGCTGCAATGTGGGCTGCATTATTGTGCTGTCCTGCAAGCTGCCCCTGAAAAGTCACTTGGGCATCTCTGCATCGTGCTCCAGACATGCACAAGGAGCCATTGTGAGCCTGGCATTGCATTCAAGCAAATGCACCCCGCTGGAATCTGAAGTAATGTGGGTGTGTGGCACAGCTTAGCCACTGGGCTCTGCCCAGAATTCTCTTGGATGTACTTGGTGCTCTGGTTTCATGTCAGTGACAGCCTTGCAGAATGGAAACTGACTCTGCTGAGAGAGGCTTATGGCCTCCCTGCATACAATTTTCTCCAGCAGATCTGGGGACAGCATGAATACAAATGCCATTCTGTGCTGTGGTGCAGAGCCAGCATTGGTCTTCAAGGTTTATTGGCAGAGCAGGGTCCTGCTGTGGGCAAACATGGCAGTACTGCTCCTCAGATGTAGTTGGCAGTGGGAGAAAGGTAGCTGTGTTCAGCACCAAGCAGGAGAGCCAGGTTGTGATGTTTGTGGCATAAGGAGTCTGTGTTGCAGACAACCTGCCCATGATAAAAGCCTCAACTCTTCACTTAATGTTTGTGGCAAAAGGAACCCAGGCTCCCTGTTCATCCACTCTGCCCCTATGCTGGCTGACTTCCTGGCTCAGGTCTAGTTCCAGCTGACTTCAGGCAAACAGCTTGGGCATGGAGCATGCAGAAAGCCTGCATTGCATTAAGCAGTGGCCACTGCAAACGTCACAAACTGACTTGGAAAGGCAAAAATTTCCAAATATATGAATGAGTTGATGTAAGAGAGGTCGTACCTAGTGGATTAAAGTCTTAAATTAAAATTGGATGAGAATAAATCAGTTATACTTCTTAACAGAAAGAGTGATTGGGCATTGGTACGGGCTGCCCAGGGAGGTGGTGTGGTCACCATCCCTGGAGTGTTTAAGGAAGGACTGGATGTGTCAGTCAGTGCCATGGCCTGGTGTTGGGTCATAGATGAGACTTGATGATCTCAGAGGTCTTTTCCAACCTAGTTAATTCTGTGATTTTGTGTAATTGCAGTGAATACATTCCTAGTTAGAAAACGGGCTTTAGGTCTAAAATTTGTCCTGATCAACAGAAAAATTCTTTTAAGGATAATGTGATAGGTTGATGAAGACAGATAAACATGCAATTCCCATTTCAACTTCAAATGGAACTTGACATAAATCATAAATTGATCACCTCTCTCTAATTAAGTTGTTAATAGTTTCCAATCACTGGACTGAACAAAAGCTAAGGGTTTGAATAAATATGTCACATAATCACATAATTATATTAGCATATTTTCCATGAGAAGTAAATACAAGATTTAAAATATTTGATTTTTTTAAAAAATTGATACTTTAAACTATGCTTGGAGTCATTATAATTGCAACCAATATCCTCTAATTCCTTGCATACATGCATAGCAACAAGTTTTTAATTTGCAGCTTCTGTAGATCTTTCATGTTGCAAGAAAGGTAGAATTTTAAAACACATAAAAATTACTGTAAAAATCCCCAGAGCTCGTGGAAGAGCTCAGAAATGAAAAGGCAGTTACAGGCTCTAAAACTAACTTTGTGTTAGAAGATAATTTTTGTTTCAAAGTGCCAGCAGTCTTTTCAATTTGCATTTATTGGATTTCACTTCTGTTTGAATGCTTATGTCTGAGGAGCCTAACTAACAAATCTTGTTTGCTTTTAGTAATTTTATTGCCAGATTGCCAGATGTTCAAGAATCAAAATTAATGAATATGCTGAAATGTGTTACAATGATATTAATCCTGAATAATCTGAACCTGATTAAATATAGAAAAACTAATGATGTTATAAAACAAAATACCTTAAAAGCATTTCTATGGCAGTAGCAATTTGGAGGAACACTCCTTCTATGATGTAGGGAAAGTATAATAGCATAAAATTAGGATATTCATATTCAAATGTGAAACAACTAGTGAAAAACAAAATCTTAAATAATAATACAATGTTTATGAAAAGTACTCAGTAATTTTGATCTGGATCTTAATCCCTGGAGATGTTAACCTTCATTTTCCTCCTCAAAAGTCGATTGACATGTAAATAAAGAGTGCAATCTCTGTTGTATTGATTATTCTAACATTATTGTTTGGCATAATTCGGCTTTCTCTGTAGAGAAAACTGTGTAAGAACTCATGGGTCCTGTATTTACTGACTTTACACCAGGCTGATAAATGGAGTCAGAGTGACTCCACAAGGGGTTTTTCCAACTGTAAATATGTGCTGGGAGCTTATTTGCTCCTGTTTCTTAGTAGGCATGGTGAGGCAGACCTGACCCAAAGCTTCTGAGAACTGTGAGGAAACTTGAATTCTATCACCTCAAGGATGACAAAGATAATGCTTTTTTTCTCATCACAAATGGCAGCAAACCCAAATGTTATGTTGATGACACAGTTTAGGGAAGCTGGGAAAAGGCAATGGTGAAAGCAGAGCAGAGCCAGTACCTGGGTAATGAGGAAAAATCTTTCTCCAAGCATTCTGCTACCGGAGGCAGCCACCTACCCTGTGCATTTCTAGGGCAGGCCCTATCTGTATGACAGCTTTAAATGTTTATTGGGAGCAGATTCATTCCGACCTGTGCAATACAGATGTGTGCATTCGTTAAAAAAAAAAAAAAAAGAAAGTTGCAAGTAATTTGCTACATCTTTTCTTTACACTGTGTTCTGAAACAGGAAAAGAAAAATGCTGAGCAATTTCAAGAATTATATTTAAAGCTATCAGTCATACTAACTGCATTTTTCTAGTGTGAGTTCCTAGACATATATTTCTGTGAAATATAGTAACCAGAGCTGATCAGCATTCTCAGTAATATTTTTCCATAATTCCGCAGGAAAAAAAAATAAAGGAAGATTTTTATTTTCCTCTTGAATTGCTAATTTTTTCTGCCTTTAATTCCTAATTTTCCCTCCATTATTTCCTAGGTGATAAATATGTCAAAATATTTTAACGAAAGTAAGATGGGAATTGATGCCTAGAATTTAATTTTCTGTTTTTATCTTGGATGTGGGACAGTAACAAGCAAGGAAGGTGGCAGCAAAAATATTTAGCAATCTCTTTCTTCCCTTTGCCAAAGTATTGCTCTTTTCCTCTATTGATTTTCTCTCCCAGTCACTGCTGCTGACCTGATTTGCATGAAAATAACTTTCCTGTTTAAATAAATATACCCGAAATGGTCAATGCTAACAATGATAAAAGGAAGAAATATACTTTTTATTAGCAGTATTTGAGCCTTGGATGAAAAAGATGAAAGGTTTGTTTTTTCCCTTTGCTTAGGGCAGCAACAGATAAAGCATACAAATTCATTTGTAGGTGAAAATAACACTGAGAAGTCTTAGACATTGCACCTCTTCAGCTTCTCATTTCCCCAGACTTGGGAACCCTTGGGAGAGGGCAATACAGAATATGTCCTCTACTAATAAGACTCTTGAAAGTACATCACTCAGGAAAGAAATCTTTCAGGCATCCCCAAAAAAATTACTGAGCTTATAATTATTTTTCAAATCCATGTCTTGAGATATAAAAATAAAAGGGTCCTTAAATACTTATGTAAGACGTGTAGTTATTACCTTAAAAGTCTACAATATATACAAAAATAAATCATAAACGTTGGGATGAGCCTTAACTTTCTCCTAATTAAATTATGTATTTAATAGTAAAAGTTTTGAATTACATAATAGCCTTTTATATTTCCTTTTCTTTCTTTTTGTTTTCCCTTTTTGACAATTTAACTGCTTGTTTGTAACTTTCCTTCTCTGAGTAGTTCATCCCTTTTCCCATTGCTCTATCATGATTTCTGTTTTAGTGCATTCAGGAATGCTGTTATCCTAGAGGTGTTATCTGTTTTTGCAGAGTTGAATGTATTTTACCACTCCGCATAAAAAAAATACACTGTTTGGAAACTTGCAGCATTTTAGATCTTCACATTGTCTCATTTGTTTGAAGTTACATTTATTTGTTGGTATCAAGATAGTTAATTTCGAATTTTGTTGCCAATAAGCAAAATAACTAGTGTGGGGTAGGAGCAATGCAAGAATATTAGGCAAATAGTAGTGAAAATAAGTCTGAAATCTCATTAAAACTGGCTATGCATGTCTTGTTCTTTTCATGCACGGGCTATGGAGGTGGCAACTGTTGCACCTTCATTTTCATGCACATGTTTCTGCTCTTTTCACACCAAAATGTGTTTTGGAAACAGGGCTAAGAGGAAGGATAACTCTTTGATAATGCTGGACTAGTGGATAAAAAAATGAAAGAAATTGAACAACTTATAATGCAGGGTAAGGGATGGAATAATTTTCTAATTTTAAACTTGAAAGTCATCAGAGAGAGCCCAATACCAATAGAAAGCAGAATGAGGACTTCCATTCTGACAAATGCTTTTGAAATATAAAATTCTATACAAGCTTTCCAGGATGTTATTTTTACCGATAGTAAGATAACGCCAGCTGAAGGTATATTGGTACAAACCAGTTTAGTATTAGCTTTACTTGCAGCCATAGCAACATTTACAGTGCATGAGGCCCACTGAAAACCAAATAATCTAGAACAAAAGTGGTTTTGCAAAATACTGCAGTTTGTTGCAGACTAAGGGGTAGAGAGAGTGCATTACCTGTAAGTTCACCATTTTATCACAGAACTGCAGTTTGTGTTTGCAAACACTCAGAGTTCTGATGATTCCATATACTTTCTGAAATAGTTCATATACCTCTACATTGGTGAGAACAGATTACTAAATTGAATCCCTAACATAACAATGCAATTTAAAAAATAGAAACATGCAGTATTTATCAATAAAACTGTAATAAAATATGTTTGTTTTTTTCAAAAGAGGCCTTCAAATAACTCAGAATTAAACCATGAACTTTGAATTCAGTGATATAATGTACAGGTTTTAATGTATAATAGATATACGTGTAATAGATCAGTGTCAAAGGATATAATATATACGCTTTAATACCAGAAGGATTTATGAGATTGTGAGCAACATTAAAAATGAAGTACAATTAAATAGAATTTAAACTTTTTCTGTCTTGACATGATGACTTTAAAAAGAGAAAAGTCAGATATTCTGGTGCTGCTGCATAATGACCCTCAATTTAAAAATGTATGTACTATTTCTCATTTCACTGTCTCTAGATTTATTTTTTATCATTACCTCTAGTTATATTTTCTCTCTTGATTCTGTCTGCCTGAGCAGATGTAATTGCTCCCCTAAAACATTTGTATTGACTGAAACCACTTTATCATCTAATGAATCAACAAAGCACCAGCCCAAATGCTTAACATAAAGGGTCTTGAAATCAATGGGACTTTAATTAAATGAATGTTTAAAAGCTTCATTGATGGGCTTGAATTGTCACAACTCACATAGCTGATTGTTACCTGTCTGCACTGTTACCTGCTCATGTCACCAAAGGGATCAATTAAGTGTCACAAGTTTTTTTGTGTCACCCTTACAAAGCAAGAAAATTCTGTCTCTGTCACATTTTGGAACTTTTTTTAACTGAAAAAATTTACTACTAGATTTTTGTTGAGTTTGATTTTTAAAACTATGTGCAGTACTGTATTTGATCAACTGATCTCTCTCCTTCTTCAGATCAGATTCATAAAGGCGAAGCTGAGTGTTTTTTGAGCAATATTGTGAGAGAACACTTTCTGAGATCATGGTAACTTCCATTTTTGTTTTACTTCACGTGTCTTTTGTTCTATGGTATAACAGAAAATCCTACCAATATAGAGGGAACCCTAGTACTAAAAAGTTTTACTTTGAAATGGATTTTAGAGAGTGGAAAACTAATGTGAAAAGGATTGAGCATGATCAAGAAATGTGCGTGCCTAAAAATAGACATTCAGTGACATTTTAGAGGATGTAGGGTGTCTGAGAGACCTATATTAAACTGACAGATGCTATTAGCCCTACAGGGGATCCATGCCTTTCTTCGTAGTAGATGGCATCCACATTTTACCTCCTTCTGACATTGGATTGACTTGGCTAATATGCTTCCATATAAATCTTGTATCAATAATTATTTGTCCTTCAAAACACCAAGTTTCTTCTATGAAAATATTGACAGTAGGATGCCAGCCTTCATCTGAAATTCTCAAATTTGACACCTTTGCCACATTTGCTCATATATAAACTCAGTTATATAAAAGGTCCTTGTAGAGCCTTGATACTGTTCGTAAAATAACAATGGTCTTTAAAGCTTTATTGATGTATTAGAAAGATTAAAGCTGACACAAGAACCTGTTTAAACAAAATAAATAAATTCAGGAAACCCTTTTATAGCCTAAAAATTCTGTGACAGCTATTGCTATTCAATTAGTTGTTTTTACTTCAGCCAAATGTCATATTCAGATTGACCTTTAGCATCACTATTTGTTTAGATGTAGCAACTTCCAGTAGCTGTCCAGCCTTATGCTTACCCTTTTTCTCCCTCCTTGTATTCTAATCTCTAGAAAAATTATATTACACATTGTTGGCCTTTATTGTATCCTCCTACCATTTCATAAATTGTTTCATTACATCAGTACATGAGTCCAAGCATTGTGCCTGCTAATTATGAGATTATGAGCACCCTTCCCTCTTTTAACTTGGGGTAAATTCTGTGAGTAATGTGCAGTTGCAAATTTGTGTACTTTATGTCACATGCTTTTCATGCACTGCTTCTACTGGGTGTTTGTAAATAATTCTCTTTTAGACACCATATTTTGGTCTCCCTGAGTGCTTCCATTTGGTCTGAGTAATCAGTGTTTCAGAGCACAAAAATATCAGATGGAGAAAAGCCTGTTCTGATGTTTTTCAAGACTGCAGTTATTAACCATAAAATAAAGCTTCAACCAGGAAAAGTCACAATTTAATTATTATGATTACTGCAGATCAAAAGGAAAGGGAGACTCTTGTGTCTGTGTTTTCATGAAAAATGACAGATGCCATGGATATCTCATATTCATATTTCTTTGTCCTTTCTGCTCATTATCTGTCTATTAGGATATTCCAAGGAACTGCAGGAGGATCCCCTTAAGCCCCTGCTTGTGCCAGTTCAATGAATGGTTGGATGAATGGTTAATCGCTGAGGGAATGACTGCCTATAAAACAGTAATCATATAACTGGTGCTGATGCAAACTTCCAGTGCACAATCCACCATTATTTACAGATTAGCTCAATGAGACAGAGGGAATATGCATCTGCAAAACTATCCTTCACTAAAGGGGTGAGTGATCCAGTGAGAGAACATTGTGAATATTCATAATTTGGGCATGATGAACAGCACAGGAGCTGCCAAACCATTTCAAGAGCCCAGAGAGCTTTTAGAAAACAGTGAAGATTAGCTGCCCTCATCTCTATTGTTATGAGGTGACTAGCTGGAGACAAGAGGTTCTTTGTTCTCTTCACAGTCCCATGAAAACACTGTGTTCCAAGGAATCTGTTCCAAGAGAAGTTGAATTTTGTTTTTAACTTTCCGCTAGATACCATCAGGTGCATCTCTTATTTTAGGGTTTTTGTTTGTTTTTATAAATGTTGTGATCCACATGCTTTATTCAGGTTGTGCAGAAATCAATATTTCTGTTTAAAATTAGGAAGAATAATTTCCAAATGTGACCTGTGTAACTGATCCCATGTGGTCTCCTTAAGCCTGCATTCAGATGAAGCAAGATTTAGGGCTAGAAATTCACTGTTTCTGCATCATCTCATTGGTTGATCACCATCCAGAGAAGATACTGAGTCAAAACCAGGGGGTTTTGCAGATGAAAATGCATTTTTTGTCTATCTCAATAGTGACATGCAATAGTGGCATAATGCAACAGGAGCCATTGCAAACCTGGTACAGACTTGTTACAGTATATAGCTTATCTCCTTAAACGTTTACCTCTTAAATAGCACTTAAATGCACTGCCTAATTCTTAAACATTTGTGTTTGCAAGGTCAACATGCCCTGAGAACTCACTGGTCATCCCAAGCTCATAGAGCTGGACATAAATCAGCCTAAGCTGAGCACAGAAAGGCACACAGGAGAAAATAATACTGTTCTTTTTATGGCAATAGACAATTTTTCTGTTTTTTCTGACATTCTTGTCTTGTTACTATTACTTTGGTTATGACTAAGCTATGCTGATCTTTTTTATACAATATAGTTCTCTTAAACCTCTCTTGTGTTATGGGTATGGGCACACAGAAACAACAGACGATGAAATTTTCTTTTGAGGGTTCTGTGGGTTATAAACATTAGAGCTGCCACTGCTGCAAGCATAAGCTATGTTAACGCCAAATTAATTTTAGAATGGAGAATGTAATTATGTCAGGTAGGACAGGAGTAAGTAGAAGGAAAAAATAAAAATGTTGGAGAGAATTGAAAAAAGAGAAGATGGCAGAGAAGGTGAATAAAAGAGCAAAGGATGTAACACAGGGATTCACAGTGAATTCTCCCTCTCTCAAAGGGGAAAAAAACAGTAGCCAGCAGGTCTCATTGAAAGAGCTTTAAACTAGATTTTAAGAGAAAGGGGGAAAAATAATCAGACATAAGCCTAGGTGGCACACCAGTGTTTGAGGGACAGTGTTGGTGAGGCCCTTTGTTCCGCTGTCCCAGTGGAGAGAGGAAATGGAGGTGCATGCAGCAGCAAAGCTGCAAGGGTTATTTAAGGGTTAGAAGCCACAGGTACACCTGAGAATGGCCACATTAGGAATTATGTGGGCTTCTCCACCCAAAAAGGTGGTGGGATCAATCATCCACCTGAAGTGCATCTACACCAATGCATGCAGCATTGGCAACAGACAAGAGGAGTGGAAAGCCATGGAAAAGCAGGAAAACTGATATAGTTGTAATCATGGAAACATGGTGGGACGGCTCACAAAACAGGAGTGCTTCAATAGATGGCTATAAACCCTTCAGAAGGCACAGGTGAGGAATAAGATGTGGTGGGGTAGCCCTGTGTGCTAGGGAGTGTCTGCATTGCCTGGAGCTTAAAGGTGGTGAAGACAGAACTGAGTGTTTACAGGTAGGAATCAGGGGGAAGGGTAACAAGGCAGATATTCTGTAGGAGTCTGTTCTGACTTCTCAATTAGGATGAATATTTTATAAGCAGCCAAGACAAATCTCACAATCCCTATCCCTTGTTCTTATGGGGAACTTCAACTTACCAGATATCTGCTGGAAATACAAGACAGCAGAGAGGTTCCTGGAGAGTGTGAGAGATAACTTCCTGTTACAGCTGGAAAAGAAGTCAACTAGGCAAGGTACCTGGCTGGACCTGCTGCTTGTGAATAGAGAAGGACTGGTGGGTGCTGTGATGATTGAAGGCCTCTTAGTGGTCATGAAATGAGATTTTCCCATTCTCATATGGAGTGGGAATAGCAGAACAGACGTTGCCTTGGACTTCTAGAGGGCAGACTTTATTCTCTTTAGGAGTCTACTTGACAGAGTCTCATCATGACAGTGGCCATTTACAAAAAGCTTCAGAAGGAGGATTTAGAGAGCTGCAGGTCTGTTGGGCTGACCTGGATGCTGGGGAAGGTCATGGAGAGGATCATCTTGAATTCCATTACGTGGCACATGCAGGACAACCAAGGGATCAGACTCAGCCAGCATGGGTCTAGGAAAGGCAAGTCCTGCTTGACCAACCTGACTTCCTTCTATGACATGGTCAAATCTCCTGCTATGCTCAGTGCCTTTATTTTCAAAATTACAGAAAAATGAGCAGTGAGGATCTGTGGACAAGCCACACCAGTGCAATCCTAGACAGGTCACATCTACTTTTCATTTGAGCTTGGTGAAGGCAAAGCTTCTTCTAAAAGCTCTCCCTGACTTAATATGTAAGTCATTAAGCAATTGCTGGCATGATTTCCAAATGATTTTGGTCTGCCTTGCTTATTTAAAACACATTTTCCTCTTCTGAGCTATTCTGCATATTCACAGTAATGCTAATATTTCTGCACTTCTGAAGTCTCAGCTCAGTTTTATTTTCAGGCAGTTTGATTAGTCACTCCTTTCAAGCTACTAATCAGTTTTTGTTTTACATCTAGTTGCTTCAGAAATCATAGTTTTTTGCTATATTGAAAATTAATTTTTTCCTGGTCCCACTGCTGTACTGATTTCTGTTGTGAATCATCTTACTGGAGATAGAACTTGCCACCTTTCCTGTGATTGCAAAGTCGTACCTCTATTTGCCACTTTGTATGTGTGCCTGTAGCTTCATTTAATTTCAGCAGTGTTACACTTTGACTGGAGCAAGCTCAGGCTTCTCAGCTGTCCATGCTGCTCCCAGCTTGTCTGTGCTACTCGTGCTCTTGCCTTGCCAGGGCTTGGTACCCATGGCTTGTTCAGCTGCTGTGCTGAACTCACTGCCCCTTGATGCAAAGATGCAGGGGCAGCGAGGCCAGAAGCAGGAGGGCAGTTTTGAGGGAAACTTTCATTTTGTATAAGTCCATTCATCACAGAAAAGGGAGAAAAGCAGTTCCTAAGTACTCTCCTGGCACTTGCGAGTATCAGTGCTCATTTCAGGCCTGAAATGAATTGGCTGCTTTTCTGCAAAAGCCATGGCAGATGGATCATGTCTGTGGATGAGCCATACTTATTTACCATGGCATTTTTATGCCATGAGGTTCTGGCAAAAAGTCACTAGAAGCATCTTCCATGCTGGCAGCAGCTAGCTGTGGGCATAAAACTGTGAGATATAAAAGCCTGGCTGTGGTGCTCTGTAACAAAGGTTGTGCCATACTCAGTGTTTCTTTTCCCACGAGCACACTAGAGCATGATTCCCTGGAGCCTTTTCAAAAAAAGATAACTAGAAGATGTCTTTGTGTAGGGCAGAATCCCAAGGAATTCTGCTGGTGTGTTTAACAATTGAAGGGTAGATTTCTCATTCCTTTCCTTGGAAGGTGAGGTGTCAGAAGCTCCCCACTACACTTGCTCAATTGCCTAACCTAAGCATGCTCACCAGGACACCCAGGCTGTCTTTTCTCAGCAAAAATTCTGCCAGATCACATAAAACTCAGCAAGAAGTCCTCTATTGCTACACGGCTCAGCATTCTTAAAGTAGGATTTAGAGTTGATATTCTCCTGTAGTGCATGTTGAAGAAGAGACCAGACCAAGAAAGATGCCCTTTTTTTTTCCTACAGATCAGACAGGCAAAATATGCTTGGCAGCTGCAGATGAGTTGTTGTTAGAGACTGAAATAGCTCATGCCTCAAACATTGATGTAAAATCTTAAACTATTTAAAGAAGACTATCCCTTCCTAAAGGGTGCCTGACTGGAACTTTGGACTGAAAGTTGGACTACTGAGATTAGATGAATGGAAACCCATTCTTCAATCATCAGGCTGGGGGAAAGGAATGCATCTAAAGAGAACCAAACTCAGCAGCCATGCTGAGAGTCAGCTGTGGCTGAATTTGGGGTGGGGGAAATCAGAGCCTGCAGAAGCCAGGTTTGCACAGAAATGCCTCCTGAAATGAGGTGGGTGGAGGAGGTTTCAGGTGTAACCTCTGGTCAGAGGCAGTGATCACCCATCCTCCCTTACACAGACTGGCCCAGCTGTGGAACCCCCAACCTCAAGGCCACATCTGAGACATTCATATGAGAGGCAGCTGAGGGGGTGTCATAATCCATCAAAGACACCCTGAAGTGTTCCACAGAGACTTTGCATCACAAGATTGCAGGTAATGGAACAGATCCAGAGTCTGTTGCAAGAGACTGCACCCCCACCTCACCCCGGGGGCCATACTTGGACATTGTCACCTGGCCTGAGTGTATATTAACTCACAGGATTCTCTGCTTTCAGGAGACCTTCACCACCAGGAAGACCAGGTGGAGTGGATCATCAGGATGCTAGTGGGATCCATGGAGTAGTGATATTCTCTTTATTCTGTCTCTGTCACTCTCTGTCCCAATGCCTCTTTTCTATTTATCCCTTTCTCTCTTTTCCTCTCTCTCTCATATTTATGACCAAATAAAACCAACCATTGACATATGATCTCGTTTGCACCTTAATTCGGTTAGAGGCATTTCTAATAAGCCTTTAATAACCAAATCTTGACAGTTGCCTGCCTGGCAAATATAATTAATTCCTTCAGAAAATGTGTCTGACTCTGTGTACCAGTAAATTGAATGGGTACCTGAGTCAGGAATTCCCAGGCACTGGATGAGACTACACATGTTGCAACAGGGCTTAGACAGCCCCTTAGCATGATTTTGGGCTCACTACCTAAGGCCTCATCAAAAAATTTCTGACATAGCCTGGGAGTTATCACCAGTCAAGCAACATTTCTATTTGGTGCTTTGGATATTTTCACACTTTTGGAGAGTCAAACACTTAACTGTATAGATATGTGCCACTCTGGGCCACCATGTTTTACGTGCCTGACTGCTGCCTAACTTAGAAGAATGGTTTGAGTGAAACATCCAATTTACTAGCCGTAGCTTCTAGGTCCACACAGGGTTGTTTTGGGACAAACGTGAAGCCAAACAAATGAGAAATGGTCACACATTCTGAGGAACCTGTCATTTTGTGCCAGAGGCAATTCTGAACAAAAATCAAGAGGTGGACACTGTGAATCCACTAGCTTGGCAATAAATACATGACCTAGAATAATTATTGTGGTTCTTGTTATATGCGGATCTATCACTTCTTCGCTTCAAAATGATCTTTTCATGTGCCATTGTTTAAACTCCTGAGACACCTTGGCCTGAATATAACTGTTGAAACTCTTATACCTACAACAGTAACATGCAAATGCCCCAAAGGCCTTGGGTCACACCAGCTTTCTGAACGTCTCAGAATCCTAAATAAAATGTAGCAAGTTAACAATCAGCTCCCCTGAACTGTGTCCTTCACCCTCTCTAGTCATGTGTGAACCCCTAAGAAACTCGCTTGACAAATTCAGTCTTGGCAAAATTTTTGGGTTCCAGAATACAACTCAGCTTTTAAAATACAAGACAAAAAACTTTTTTCTTCTAAATGTGGATTCGCAAATAAGTGTTGCATATAATATTAATCTCTTGTTCCAGAAAGAATTAGAGTGCGTTGGTGCATTCGGCCTTTTATACTTCCCTTTGAATGGCTAAATATGCCACTTTAGCCTACACAACTCAGTAGGGATCTTGCTAGCTTCCAAAAAACTGGAAAACCAGGCTGCATGCTAATTTCCCTTGTGCAGATAAGAATGTACACCCTAATTTCGAATTTATATTTGTGAAAGAAGAAAGCTGTATTCAGCAATAGAGATGAGGGACATCAATGTGAAAATGAAGCCAGGTTTTAACAAGAGGAACTAGAGCTTTTGATAAACTGTATAATTAGAAGAAATTGTGAATCTCATTTTTAATATAAATGCCAAGGAGAACCCTTTTTCCTTTGGCATCAAACCTCCACCCTCAATCTACAAAAGCATATACTTACTTTGAAAGGATTGCCACAGATTATTATTTAGACTCTTAGGTTATGAACTGGGGACAACAAAACTCAGAGCAATGTCCCCAAGCATTGCATTAACCCATGAAAATTCCAGGTAACATACCATTATTTGGTAAATATATATTCTCACCACCACTGACTGGAAACCTGGGAAGTCAAGCAATTATCACTGTGTTGGCAGTTTGTGTTTAAAGTGTGTAATTATCTCTCCAACTCCCTACACAAATGTGTTTCACTGTATTTTAAAGGTGCTTAATGAACATTTACTGACGTAAATGAAATCCAACAACCATCAGAAAAATTCAGTATAATTGTTTCTGTTTCTATATTCATAGAACCATAGAATGGTTTGGGTTGGAAGGTTCCTTAAAGATGCTCTACTTCCAGCCCCCTGCCTCATCCCTAAGCTTTAATCTAAACCAAAAGAAAAATACTTCTAATCTTTTCTTATTAATTGTAAGTGCTCAGAACCTTTATGATATTTTCATGACATAAACACCAGACATATAGACATGGACTAATTATAAGTTGAGCCCTGAGAGTTCACATGTTATTGGTAGGTATTTTAGAAAGGTTTTTTTTGGTGAGACACAATGCACAAGCTTTCAGAAAATTTAAATAAATATAACTTGCTTTTTATGCTTAAAGAGACTAAGTAAACTTCAGGTTTTAAGTTGGAATGCTTTTGTCTTTTTTGGTATATACTGTTTATGGCAGGCCAGACAGACACAAAGCATGAATCACATAAGTAAGAAAATTACAATGCTGTAAGGTTACTATCATATTTTTATCAAGGATGCTGAAATGGGTTTGAACGAAGCAACAATTTTTCAATATTCATTCGAGAAATATTTCTAAATTTATTAGCTAACTTTCTAGCACATTCTTCATTGTCAGAGTCATCACATTATTACCAGATAAAATTGAATTTAGATTAATATCTAAACCCCTTTAGTCATTGTAATTCAACTAACTCAGCGGAAGTTGTTAAAATGTAACTTTCTTTCAATTTTCCCAAAATTATGAAATAGAATTTGAAAGCATGTTTTCTCATTTTTAACCAAGCTGAATATTCCCCTTGTGTATGGTACCAAAGAAGTTCCCAAGATTGCTTTTGAAGGAGGATATTATTTGAATAGAGAATAAATGAGACAAAATCCTCTGACTTTTGTCAAAATGTATAGGCTTTACCCCAGTTTAGAAAATAAGGGTCTCATTCTCAGGACACATGGAAAATGTGTTGTAACCTTATGCTCAACATGCTCAGCAGGATAGCAACTTGATTAGCAACACGCTTCAGGAGAAAGACTGAAGTTAAAAGTGTGATTGCCTATTATGTGTTGAAATGGTTACTGTGAGAGCTCAGAAATTATTTCTATTGAAGAATATATTTGAGTTTTGCTTATTCATGTTTAAAAGTAGATTTTTGAATGGATTGCAGCACTTCAAAAATATTCATTGCTCAAAAGGAATTCATTGCTCAAAAGTACTTATCAACTTATTAGGCATCTTCTTTTTTTTCCTCACTTGAAATCTGGCACTGTTTTGTTGCTGTTAAGTGTTCTTTGTGTTTTACAGCAAAGATGGAATTATTGTTTCATTTTTCATAACAGACTAGAATGTCTACCCCAAAACCAGCAAATTAAATATTATGATGTTGTTTTCTGAGAAGTAATCGTAATAGTAAAGTTCAGCTGCCTAAAAATTCATCAAAGAGTATAAAGATTATGAAAATAAAAATTAGAATTAATGTGATCACATTCTGCATTACCCAGCAGAGTGGCAGACCCTGCAGTGTTGACAATGAGATACAAATTTTAAAAAAGGCCTGTTTTCCTTCTGTTTTCTTCTCCCCTCAACCTAGTTCTATTGTAATTTTAATGCCATCTGATTTTTCTGATGCCACATAGCATTTGGGGAGCATCTGCATTTTGGCACAACACCATAAGGAGTAGGCTTGGTCCTATGCTACGTTTCAGTCAGCAACATTCTGAGTGAGTTTAGGGCTTCATGAAGTTACTCAGTCTTGTAACCTTTCCCATGTAGGCTGGTCTACACAATGTAGATTTTGCATTTGAAATGCTCAAGCCAGAAGGCTGCAAGAAACTTCTGTGCTAAAGCAGAGAACACCTGGCTTTTCTGAGCCTTACTTTTGAGATTTGGATGTCATTCTGCTTAAAAACTTGGGTGATGTTAACAATGCTTTCTTTTTGAAGCCAAATTCATGTTGCATGACTTGGGCAAAACACTAAATCGTGGAGGGAGACCGAGCTGAAGTTCTGTAAATATACCTTTGATTTTCATTGTAACCTAGAAGTCCAACCCTTTGCATTTCAAAAACGTGTTTTTAATCGATGTTCAGCAAATTGTACTATATACGAACATGAAGTAGCCAGCTATGGTAATTTTTTCTAAATTTGCTGAGTGACTCTTGGCCTTGTATTCCTAACCATGGGCATGTTTTCAGATGACTGAGTTTTGTAACTGCTGATAATCACATCGGTTTTGAATGCCTCCAGGTATATGCAGAAAATTGCAATGTTCTCCAAATCACTAAGTACTCCAAATCACTTAAATATACCTGGGTATTTTGACAACGCTAATGAATGGCTGGCAGGCAAATATAAAGCAGAAAGATTATGCCAGTGGAGAGTGAATAACATTTTAAAATAAGGCTGTACATATTTAAAAAGGAAAGGGTGATAAAATATTTAACTCGTTATATATGTAACATTACCAATTTTGTTACTTGAGAAAAAAAGAAATTAAAAATCCTTAGAATGTGGCTGTTTTACAAAATACAGTGGCCAATGGTAAATCGACGCAACTTATGCTCAAGAATATCTTAAATATGTCCTCTACTGTTTAGAAATAGCACTCTACAGTGATTTCTTCTAAATCAATCAAATTGCAGTCAATATAAACTTCACTACATCCATTTATCTCTACTCAAAATTTCAAACGATTATTAACTTGGCTTTTAGTTATATTCTTATAATGTAAGACTAATTGCAAAATATACCCTTAAACTTTGATATAAACAATTAACCAACTGTGATCTGTGTATACATAATTTGAATGTTTATACAAAAAAAAATACAGGATGGAAAAATTGTGGATGGGGCTTGTTACATTTTGAGTATATAATCCAGAACTAGAGCTCATTAGTGTATTTGCTCTGCTTATTTACATGCAAAAATACAAGTGGTGGCAAAAGCATTATGTAAATGAATTAAAAAAAAAACCCTGGCTGACCTATTGGAAATTTTAGATGTCAATATTTTGCAGTCTAGCAGCATTGCAAGAGAACAGTTCAGGACAGGCATATTTAAAAATCCCTGGAAGTGCAATCAGATTAGAAGAACTACTTGGATTGCCTTGTCTTGCACAGCTTTGTTTCACACACACACACACACACACACACGCAAAAAAAATAATAATTTCAACAGGTCATCCATTTTAAAAACATCTTTCATTTGAAAACATTTTCCTTCCCAATTTTCCTAATTTTTGGTCAGATATTAAAATAAAAAAATTACACCAAAGGAAAATTTCTGGGTCATTTCTGAGAAAATGGGAACTCCAAGCTGGAAATAATGGGTGAAAGTTCTCAATGGCATGAGCAGTTAATTGTGTTTTGTGCAGCAATGTGAAGCAGTTTAAGCCTCTGGAAAGCCCACTGGAGCTGCAATGATACAGTGGTGAATTTGCTGGGCAGTGAGAAAGTCATTCTGTGAGACAGTCAGTCCTATTGCATCCATTCACCATCAGAGGGAAGGAGTGCCATGTGTAATGGACACTGACTCATGGTGCATGGCAGAATTATACTTTGATAAGGTTTAATTTCATTTTTGCCATGGTGATTCGTTTCACTTCGTGAATGAAGTAGAACTGATAGAAGTTTCACAAACGCAGAGATCCTGCATGGAATGATTTTCCACTTTTCATCCTCATCATTTTCTCTCTGGAGCAATTTTCACTGTGCTACACTGAAAGAAGGAATCTGCAGTACCATTCTAGTTTGACTCTGTCCCTCCTTCTCTACTCTTTCCCACGCCTGAAAGCACCCATTGTTGGGGAGATACTGTGAGTTCACAGCCTCCCTGGAGGGGTTCCTATTCAAGACAAGCTGTGCAGGAGCCAGGAGAAAAATCAGCACTGGCTCTGCCGTTTCTAAGTCATCCTTTTTCCCCTTTGTTATATCTGTTCTTAATGGTACTACCATGTGCACGTCTGCTGAAATCCTAATCAAAACTTATTGTGCATGAAATTCACTTACAGAGTGTTAGGTGCCCAACTGGGTGTGCAACTAGATTCTTTGCCTGCACATCTCTGGAAAAAAGCCTGGGGTCTGAGGGAAATTTTGTTCAGTTTTCATGACTCCCATTAGAAAAAGGCCGTGTCTCTTACAGTGGTGGATGATAGAAAACGACCTTCCTTCAGCATCAATCCCTAACTTCCTTGTGCTTCAGTTCCTGCCCAGCTGCTGCAGCTGACATAGCCTAATAACTGCTGTGTGCCAGCCACAAGACTGTATTTAGGATTGGTTTCTAATAAGAACCAGAGTCATTACTCTCCCTTCCTGCTGTGTGGCACCTGCAAAACATGACCAAGAAAAAGGTGAAGCTGACTTTTCCCATTTTATTAGACAATGATCCACAGAGCTCCCTGAAGCATCATTTGCATGTTGAATCATCCAGACAAATCTTTCTCTTACATTTCAGCTGCTTGTCCATTGAGTTTGTTGTGTTCTGTAATTGCTAGTTACTGCAGTGCAGCAGGGTCAGGTTGTACTCTTGACACATAGAACTTCTAATCCCTTAGAGTGCCCTTTAAAACCAATGTAGCACTCAAGGGAAGTAGAGGTAGGCACTGGAGGTCCACATAATTGCCTCTAACCAGTGTGCTTAAAACTTCTCAAGCCTTATCTCAGGAAAAGGTATGAAAGTACTGACAACTCCATGTCTTCTTTTGTATTGGAAACTGCTTCTGAGTTTCTAGTGTGCTTTCCTTGAGATCTCCTGTGCACTACAGTCACAGGTGTTACATCCCTTTTCTGCAGCCTTTGAGGCTAGGAGCAATGCTCCAGTGAGCAGCACATGGAAATGATGGAGAAAAGAAATATATTTTTAATTTTGATACACTCTGCTTACAAACATGGCAGTAATTTGCAGAAATATCATAACCAAACGCATGTAAATTCTTCTCAGTTTCCCACAATTGTGAATGATGAGTCAGACCTAGTAGTGTCGTTGTCACTCCTCTGAGAAGGTCTTCAGGTTTCATAGGTTTTCTTTTGTCCCAAGGGTAATATTCTGCAGGCTGACAATGGTGGAAGGACCTGCCTTTCCACCTGTAAAGAGTGGCAGGAAGAGGTGCAGAGGGACATTCATTTAAAGGAGATGCTAGATGGTGGAACAAAGAGATAGCGAGTGTGATGCGTTTCATGACACTGTCCAGATCTGTTCAGAGGAAATGATTGAACACACAAGGAAGGTACTCTCTACCCTGAGAAGTGTTTAGGAGCAGCGTGTGCTGGAGAGATGCTCTCACAGCAAATCCAACTTGATCTCTCTAAAGCTTTCCTGGCAACAGGCACTTGCTCATCTGTGTCTGCCCGGGTCAGCCTTGGAACACACAGGCTGTGCTGCTGCTCTGCACAAATGTGGACAGAAACACAAACATTCAAGCAATAACATGGTGAAAATGCATATCCAACTCTGCAAAAATATTGCCCTGGGAAATTATTACTCTGCATTTCTCCAAGAAGGGACTTAGTCTCAATTAAAAAATGCCTGTTGCAGAAGAATTAGTCAAGTCGAATTATTTATAAAGACAGATGATAAATATGTGTGGAGGTTTGAACACATAAAAATCTATTGTAAGATATGTGTTTGACTGGCTTCTCTCCAACTAACACCACATTTCTAACATTCATATAAGATTATTGTCCTCTGTGTGACTTTCTCTCTCAATGACATTCCCTTTTCATAACTTTTGCTATCTAAAATTTAAGCACTCAGCTTAACTCATCAGTCTCCTAAGGTCCTTTTTAAATTTGTAAAGTTATCATCCTCTACAAATGCCTTAATCCCACCTATTTTACAGAAGGGTCTTGAATGATAAGGCTATAATGGATACCAGTTTTTGAGGTAATAAAACTGGAAGAGAATGCTATTTTAATTTTTCTCAGGTAAATCTATTCCTCTTATATTATTATGAGGGCTGTCTGTGATGTGTTGGGTTTTCTGCTTTGTGATTTAAACCCCTCTGGGGCAACTACTTTGTCTGCAAGCATGACATTTGGGGTGATAGTACTGGATAGCTGAGTAAAATAATGATCTTTTTCCAAAGGAAAGTGAACTTTCCCGGAAAAGGAAAGGTTTGTGCACATTACACTGCAGTTACTGTCTGTGCTTTCTTGGTTGATCTGACTTCACAGAATGGCAGAAGGAGAGTGTGGCTGAAGTAGGAAGGCACCTCTGGAGCTCATCCAGTCTGCCCACAAAGGGTTAAAAAAGGCAGATTATTTAGTCTCTTCTCCAGTGAAATTTTGAATATCTTCCGACTTTATAAAGGAAAGAAATACTAATACTTTTTTCAAGGCTACATACGCTACTGGAATGCCATCTGAGCTGACAGCCACCAAATTTCTTCCACTGACCCTTTCAAATGGTGAAATTATCAGTTTTCATCCATTCTACCTTTATGTTGGGTGGGACCTTCATTTAATACGGTATTCAGTGGCAGGAGCACACTTTAAATGTTGTTAATTAATATATCATGCACTGAACAGATCTTTGCCTATCGACTTCAGCTCCCTGCTGGGATGTGTTTTGATTTTGGAATTAATTTAGAGCTCATGTCATGAAAAATATTAGAGCATCCAAACCAAAACTAAATTTTATTTATCAGCATTTATGATAACTTTTCAAAGCAGTATGAAAAATTAAGAAATAGATTTTATTTTTCCATGCCCTAGGGAAAGTAATTATGTTAATTGCATATTGTGTATAACATCTGTTATACCTTGTGAAAGACTGATTTGTGTGTGTGCCCACATTCACACACAATGACATTTTATTTAATAATATCTACGCTATAAAACATAACTTGTACTAATTTGTTTTTTAAAATTATGTATTCAGCTTCAAAGTGAGGATACTATTAAAGTAAGGTTACTAATATTACAGCACTGTAATAAAACCCTAACAAATATAAATGTATATCTTCCTTATTCATAGAACCTAATTAGAAATCTCTTTATCAGTAGCAGGCCTAAGATGTCCCTGTAATCCATAAGGGTTACCGTTTGGAAATTCTCTTTTCTTTAAAGTAATTCAAGTGTACATTGGTTTTGTTTTGTTATGAAATATTGATAGATGTTTAAAGGACTTTGTCAACCTTGTCGAAATCAGGAATGTTTTCTTCTAGTCGAAGGCACATGGAAGTACCACATACTGCAGAGGACAAAGGAGTGGTATAGCTGGAGGGTTAGGCTTTTGAATCCAGCCCCAGAGCTGAAGAAACAATCGTATATTGGTTTTAGAGGGAAATTGCTTAGCATGTCTTCCTTCTGGAAGATCCTCTTTTAACAGTCCATCTAATTTGAATGTACTGACTCATAACATCACAAGCTACTTCAAACAATCCCTGTCAAGTTGTAAAACATTGCAGATATAACTAGATATGTGGAAGAAGCAGTACCCTCTCAGCATGACACCCAAAGCAGATTTGATCATTTACACTGGTGCTATTTAATGAGTAGTGTGATATGAATTGAGATGCAGTTGCCATTTCCACATTAGGATTACTATTTGTTCCTTTCAAAATCTCTTCATCGCCTCGAGGCTTGTCTTGGCAATCCATAGAAATACTTGTTTAGTTGATAAAGCTCTCTGTGCTGCGGAGGGAGATACACACAGTAAACAAAGCACCTTGTTTAATTTAGGCAGTAGGAGTAGGGTAAATTCACTTTAAGAGGTGATTTGCATCTTAAAGAAGAAGCCTCATAGTGCTTATCTAACTTTTAGATGTCAAAAGCGAGCTGATATGAATCATAATCTCTAAAATATGAAATAGATAAATAGATGGAATATTATGGTTCTTTCCTATTGATCATGATCACAGATTTTTTTCAATATAGAAAAGATGCAAAATTGTTTTCAAGCTTTGTCTTCCTGCAGACAGTATTCCATCACTTACATATAACAATTACAAATGAATTTAAACATGACACCTAAGGTTGCATTTCCTCCCAAAATTGCTGTGTGGAGGAACACTCATCTGTACGGGCATCACAGCACAGGACCAGCAAGGAGCTCATGAGACCCTTCTGCTCTGTGACAAGGGTGACTGGGTCTTGATCATTCCTGTCAAATGTTTGTTTAAGCAGTTCTCAAGAATCTCCAGTGCCAGAGCCTCAATAGCTTTTCCAGGCTGATTCCAGTACTATCTTAAGCTTAACACCAGAATTTTTTTACTAGTATTTAATATAATCCTTCATGCTAATTCAAATCAATTACTTCATCCACAATCCACCACTGGCAAGGCCAATTATTTTATTTCTCTTTTCAGCAGCCTTTCATGTATTTTAATAATGTTGCAGGGCTCTTTGGCATGCTTCAGTTTAAATGACCTTCCAAGTTTTTTTATACATCATAATTTCCTGACTTCTTCATTATTCTCCTAAGGATTCTGTTCAGCTGGTCCACAAAGTTCTTGAAGGACAATGCCTGAAACTAGAGAGAGATGAGTGCTTTCTAATGTTGATCAGAGAGGAGGGATTACTTTAAGAGTTTTGCACACTGTATATGTTTTATATATTTCACTACAATGTCAACTTTTCCCTATTCTTGTATATGAAAATGGAAAATTGAGAAGACAATGATGCTGATAAAGCTGAAACCATGGAAAAAGTGGCCTCATTTTTCTGAGACCCTTTATTTTTGTAGTATCAGGAGCTATGTAGCAGATAATTCATATATTAATAGACAGATCTATTAAAAAATGCAACCATAAAATTTCTGTTTCAGAAACAAGTTTAGACAGTTGATATCTGTCCTTTGGTTGTGATTAGTTGGAAATGGTACCAAACAGGTTTGGTTTCTTTTCCCCTGCATAGCAGGGAAGTCCTAAGCATTAGGAATTCAAGCATGCCCTTGCTGTTCTGCTTGGTGTCTTGAACTGCAACTTGGGCTCCCTTCCTGAATGGAAGTGCACTGCTGCCATGACTGCTGCTGGTGTTAGCTGCCACACAAGCTTGGCTTTAGTGGCTCAGTTATAATGTCAGTAAAAATGCTCAGAGTCGAAATGAGATGAAGCACTTATGAAATATCTAACTGGTTAATAAGTAATAAACATGAGCTCAACATGACCCAGCAATCTGCATTTGTAGTTTGGAAAGCCAGCTGTATCCTGGGCTGTATCCAAAGCAGTGTGGCCAGCTGGTTGAAGGAGGGAATCCTGTTCCTCTACTCCTCTTTAGTGAGATCCCACTGGCAATGCTGCTTCCAGTTCTGGGACCCCAATGTAAGGATAAGGGCTTGTTGAAGAAAGTCCAGAGGAGGACCATGAAGATGATCAGAGGGCTGGACTCTGAGCACTTCCCCATGAAGACAGGATGAGAAAGTTGGGGCTGTTCAGTCTAGAGAAGAAAACACTCCAGGTTTAGTGGCAGGTGTGCCAAGAGAGCTGAAGGTAGATGATGTTTAAGGTCCCTTCTGACCCAAACTATTCTATGATTCTATGATCAAGTCAGAAGATCTTCAATCTTTCTCTGTTCTGTAGACAGTATTTTTGACCTTTGATGGATAAAGGCAGAATCAGTTGCAGAGTCCACCATTCAGTTTCTACACAGATCAGTTCCATCCGTCCCCACAAATGCCCTGGAATCTGGAGCTGCTGGAGCTGCTGGAGCTGCTGGAGTTGTGGTTGCATGCACTCTATGGAGTTTGACTGTGGTGCTACTATGGCTGCTGCTTCTTTCTGGGCTCATGACAGTGGACATGATGGCATATTGTGTTCTCATTGATTAATGAAGCCTTCCAAGGCATGCAGCCTCTGTTGTGTGTGCTCCCCAACAGAAAACAAAATTGTCAAGTCCATATATGGAGTTTTTAAACCATTTTTTGAAGCATGGTTATGTGCTTTGGTAACTAAAACCCTTTCATTATAAATAAATAAATTTATTAATCCCAGCCCATTAATCTCTGCATATCCACAAGCCATTTAGTTGTCAGTGATTTGACAAAACTAAGGCCAAATCTCTATTTTAAATTGTGTGGGTACATACAGATTAATATATTATATCATGGTTTATATTTATAATTATAAATGGTGAGAATAATATTTAAATGTTTACAAAAGTCCATTTTGTGCAGGTAATGGACTATATCTTCAAAAACCTGTAGATAATATGGAACATTAAAACTGATAACTGCATAAGCCACAGAATAAAATAAATGGGTAAGTTTTGCCATTATTTGCCAAACTTGACATTTTTTGTGAGTTCTCTATATGGTGACTAACTTCTAAGGCAGAAACTACATTCTGCCCTTGAATATTATCTGATGGGTCTTCATGACCTATCACTGTAGATGTGGTTGTCAGGGCTCTTTTTTAAACTAATACTTTAGCCTAGATTAATTCTCTAACATTCAGCTTACCATATGAAGAGAATACCTGAAGTTGAAACTTAGTTATAGTCCGGAAAGTTACTGAGGTTATATTTAATTGAAATAAATTCATGTTGCAGTAATTATAATTTGATGCATCCTTTTCTCCTGAATTTATTTTCCTAAGCAAGAGGGGGACTTCTAAAACTAGATGTTATTTTCCTATTTAGATAAATTATTTAAAATTGCCTTGAATTTAATTTGTGTTTGGAGCTCAGTGCAACACATTCATGTTCTAAGGCAACTTTTGTAAAACTTTGCTCTGATGATGTACATTTAGCAGGGTTCCAGCTGGCAGCTGGACACTTTTGAACCCTCAGCAAGATTTAACCTCTGTGGAACCTCAGTGGTAAAATATTGGAGTGCAGCACATCCTTTTCCAACTCATTAACAGAGTTCAGAAGTTTTCAATAGAGAGCTCCTGTCAGCAAGAAAGTCTGACATTGCTGTAATGCTCATTTGCTGCAGGCTCTGTTGATGAAAAAATTATTTTTCTATGCATAAAAAAAGAAAATATAAGTAACCCATGAGGCAAGCATAGTCATTTAAGGCATACATCTTGCACTTAGTGTAGGGATTGGAACTCTGCTGTGCCAATGTGCTGTCTGCATTCCAGGGCTTTGGGGCTCTTTGTCTGGGCAATATATAATCTGTGTGTCCATGGCTGTACATGTGCAGTAGATTGAAGGAATAGTTCATCAGAGCTGCTGTTTCTGAACTTACAACTGATGAGAATAAGCATTTATTTTTAATAATTAATTTCTTTATCATACGTCATTGATATGGTAAATACTATTCCAATACTTTCTCTTCAATAGAAATATATGAGAGATCAAATTCAGGTCTTACTTTCAGAGATGCCGTTTTTGAACAAATCAAAAAAAGTCTTAAAATGCATGATACAAAAATGCTTTTGTTTTCTTGGGAAAAAAACAGGCAAAAATCCTAAAAACTACGACCAAGTTATGAACATCGAGTATAAAAAAATACAATCTAGCAAGGAAAGCAAAGCTTTCTACACCAATGAAAGGGAAAATACTTTCTCTAATATATACACAGGTTGAGAAACCAGTCAAATTGCTCTCCCACCACTTGATTCTCATTGTCAAGACCCTGGAGCAGTCAGTACTTAGTCTTAAGCAGCAACCTTAAGTCAGTGATCTCCTACAAGGTTTTTCAGGGTTTTTTAAGGTTTCAGGGCTGTGGTGCTAGAGGAGGAGATTGTGAGGTCATAGGGAAAGGCAGTCTAGAAGGAAGGCTGTGTGGTGGAACCCTGAAGCCTTGGAGTTTTGAACTTTCTGTGCTTTCTGGCGCTGACACTCAACAGAGCACTTCTTTTGACTTGAGGCTTTGGAGAAGGCTTCCAAATTTGGGTGATGGAGTTGGAGTTACATTTTGAATAGAAGTGTGTAATATCACATGGTGAAGGGTTTGGAATTTGGAATTTTTAGGATATACTAATAGGTATGGGACAAGATGTAGGTTCTTGGGAGTTGACTCTTCTTCCTTCTTGTTCTTTCTTCTTAGTTTTAGGTGTTGGAGTCAGTAAGGCAGAAGTTTCTCTAAATCCTTCAGAGAGAGATCAGAATGCAGGGATTGAATTAAAGCCATTGGATGGATTGAAGTATGTTAAGCCTCTCACACATAAAGCAGAGGTAAAGGTTTAGGTTGTAGCACGAGGGAGCAAGTAAGTAAGTAAATGGAGTAAGTTTTAAGTGCTTTTAGTGAGTAAAAGGTCTTAGATGCCTGAGAAGTAATACATGTTCTAGTGAAGGTTGAAAAACGTACTAGTGTTTCCTTAGAGGCTCCAAGAACCGAGCTTCAGACATAATAGAGTTAGAGTTAAGAATATTGCTTACATTTTTCAATTAGAACAAGATAGGCCATGAATGTAGTTTATATGTAGCCTGGCCTGCTGAGAAACTAGAATTGTAATAAGTTAAGAAGTAGTGGTCCGAGTTTGTGTCTTACCTAGCTGGAAAGTGTCTATAGAAGAACATGCATCAGGGAGACCTGGGGCTCTATGCCATTGCTTTATGCCATTGCTTTTGCCATTGCTTTTATGCCATTGCTTTTGCTTTGTTTTTGTATTTGAGACTGTTGTGCTTCCATAATGAATAACTTTATAGCAACTATTAACTTGCTTGGCTTTTTAAAGAAGAAAATAACCTAACAGTGTGGGTGCCCAAGAGGCACCCGGAGGTTTTTCGAAACCTCACATTAGGTAGTAATTTTTGGTTGGATAGAAAATCCCACAGTGTGGGTCACAGGTGTTTGATCATTGGGTCAAAAGTTTAAATAATATAGATGTTAGTTTTTAATTGGATAGTTTAGCCTTAAAAGACTTTGTAACAAGCAAGACACAGCTCCATTTTGTTACTTTTAGCTTGATAGCTAGAAGTGCTGTAGAACACCCTGTACTGTAGATAAGAATTAATAAACAACTGAGTCCGAACACGAAAGTCCATCTCTCATGCTTCAATCCTGACTCTGACTGAAGGCAGAGGAAAAAAGAAGATAACCACTAATGTGTGGTGCCACTAATAGCTGTGCTGTCCGAGTGCCTTTGAGTTTGTGCCCCTGAGGGCAGTGCAGACCTGGTGGTGTTGATGTTTTCTGCATTACTGACCTCATTTTCCTTCTCTCTGTGCTCAGGCTGGGACTGCAGTGTCCCTCTGCTGACACAGGGGGACTCCTTGCTTTCCAAATTTATGCACTGAGGCAAGGGGAAGAATGCAAAGATTCTTACCCTCAGGTCTTCTGCTGAAACCTGGCTGAATTCTATGAAATGTGACTTACTGTTCCAGCAGATAAATAGTATTTCAAGGAGTAATTTTTTTGGTAGTTTTGTGTTTGTTTGCTTTTTTTGGGGGGATGGGAGGGTGTGCTTGTTTTGCTTTTATAATTTCTAAGGGACCTTAAATTACTTTTCAGTCAGGATTATCAGAGACATTTAAAATTGTACTAGTTGCAACTTAAATGACATAATTGATGTTTCAGAATGTGAACATCTAAACTAATGCATTCTTGTCCAAGATATCCTTCTAATTTTGTCGCTTTTCTGAAGGAAGATACTGAACAGATCTCATTTCTTCTGTGAGCTGAAATGCTGGGTTTTTTTTCCTAAGTCTTCTTTTAGCTTTCAGGGATATGGTAGCTATAGCAAGTAATCTGCTCTTTTATCCTTCCATTGCCTCTGACTAACATATGTGTCCTGCAGTGTTGTCTTTGGTTTTGACCTCACACTTGCTGATGGCAGACAGAGTCAGCTTTTAACAGCAGTGCTGTATTAACATTTACCACAGATTAGCACAAACATAGATTATTAACAACCTTTCCACTTGATAGGCCTTTAAGTGAAATGGGACCTTTTTTTTGTACTGCCTCTACCACTCATTTCCTCAGAAATCTTAACATCCTGAGATAAAATTTAAGTATTTTTTCTTTTGAAATCTTGGACACTTGAGTTACAACATTGCAACCTGACCTCTTTTTCTCTTAGCTGCAATCAGAAAATTACTTACTGCTTTCTGCTGTAGGGCTGAACTTGGATATAAGGTGCAAAGCAGCATGTGTAGGTATAATTGCAAAATTGAAAATGTGATTGAGGAAAAGCTGGTTACACTGTGGTTGCATGCCCTCTAGCTGAGGAAATTGTCCTTTTCATCTCACGGTCACACAAGCCCCTTACTCTTGAGATTTAAATTTGCAAATTTCAGGGTGCCTTAACGACTGTGCTATCCTGTACTGTGCATGCACCACCTTCCACTGACTCTCTGCCGCTTTATGGAGGCTAAATATCTTCCAAGACAATTATAAAAAACCTAAGTGCAGCTTGATTAGAGTACATTCCTGAGAAAAGAGAGACCTTGATTCTTAATTCTGCTCTGAATGAAAACATGGGCTTGAGCCAAGATTTGTCACCTTCCAGGAAAGTGCTCGGGAAAGTGCTTTAATACTGAGTAATTTTCCTTCTCACTGGCTTAATGAATATTTAAATAGCCCATACAAGATGGAACAGAGTCAGTGGGAGAGACTGTGAACAAACCTCTCTAAAATATCTTACAATGTTGTAGCTAGGTCGTTGTTGAGGAGACGTGGCTTCAGATCCTGTCAGGAAAAAGAAAATGCATCTGCCTCCTATATTTTGAGTGAATATGTTTCTGTTTCCTTAGCTTGCTTTTTGTCTCCCTCCCTCCCTCCCTCCTTCTCCCGCCAGTGGCACCAAATGAAATGTTTGGGATACAGGAAAACAACTAACTTTGGATATTTTAAATATGAATTCTCGCACCACTGCTACAGAGGAGAAATTTTATCTTCATCCACATGAAGGACAAAAAGGAAGCAGAGGGATAGCTGATGTGATTTCCTAAAGAGTTATGTCAGTTTATTAGGCATTAGATTATATACAGAAAGGTGATTTTTTAACACTAGGACATGGCAGTTGAGCTCATTTTTCATAAAGGGTATGCAAAGATGAAGCAGATTGGGCTTTCTGGGCAGTTTAAGCTGACATAAGTCTGCATCGAGGCTGAACAATCTCATCCCCTCTAGCCTTGGCATGGTGTCTTCTGCTCTGACATTAGTCATCTCACAAATGTAGTTTGAATATGACTGACTCACTAGTCTGACAGAAAAGTAGGGGTTTTTTTCTTTTCTTCTTCCTTTTTTTTTTTTTCTTTTTTCTTTTCCTCTGTGCTACTTCCATGCTGGTTTACCAGTCTTGTCCACTCATTGGCTGTCTAATTCCTAGAGTCTTTTGGCAGATTTGCTGCCTTAGACTTGCTTCAGTCAGACACACAGCTAGAAGGTGAGGGATAAAAGAAAAAAGTAATTTTTAAAGAAATGAATGGTTGCAAAAAATGGACAGTTGATGCTGGTAGAACTGCATTATAAGGCAGAGACCTCCATATATCCATCTGTGAAAGCCTTTAAAAAAGGCAGTACATCCCCTTTTTTTGTGTTGTAACTATATGGCTTGCTGTATTTGCATAAACCTCAATTCAGATTAAAATTAGACATTATTACCCTTTCCTGGCTACAAGTCATGAATTTGTTTAACTGCAGTTTTTCTGCCCAGGTAAAATATATCCCTAGGATAAGATGACCAAAAGCAAGTTTGCCTTTCACATCCCTATTCACCATAGTGGAGTCATTCAGACTTTCTCTTCCTAACAGGTCGATCCTGAAGAGACATCTTGTAAAGGGTTAAACCTACTTTTTAACTTTTCATAATTAAAATGATTCACTACAATGCTTCTACTGGGATTCATAGCTTTTGCATCTGATGCTTCTTTGGGAAGATAAATGTAATGTTTCAGTGTCTCTGTTCACACAATTTTATAGCTTAATCAATGATGAACAGTGTGAGATGTACAATATTGCTATTTCTTCAATTATTCAATTATTATTTTTCACATGCATCTAGTACTTCTTGTACTCAAACTTTAACATCTATACCTAAACAGTAGCAACTGTTGCTATGGTATTGTTCTTGCTTATAAAAGGACATTGTCAACCATAAACTATATTTCTAACCTTCTCAGCTATTAAAGGAGTTAACACCTCCTCTTTCTGCTGCAATTGTATTATGTCTCATGATGAATATTGTTAATTTGATTTTCAGGGCTAGAATGGTTCCAGAACTGATGAATCTATTTGCATAAAAACTCAGTCTTGTGCCTGTCATGGATGGGCTGTGTTCATTATTAAAACAATGAGTTTTGGAGGAATCACTCAGTGTTAAAGAATCTCTTCCTATACTCTTTCTGCCATGCCTGCTTGTTATTTGTATTGTGATGGCAGGCACGGCAAGCGGGATTTTGGCTACACACTCAGGATGAGTCTGTCTGTAAAATAACGGGACTCACAACCAGATTTCTACCTCTGCTTATTATTAATTGCTTATTATTAATTCATTATTATTAAAATTTCCAATATTTGGACAATCATATTGGAGTCATTTTTTTTTTTGTTTAAAATATCAAGCTAACAAAATTATCTTTGAAACAGAATAAACATATTCCAAAATTGTTGATCTTAAGAAAAAAAAAATCCAAAAGTTTACTAGGCCTTCTTCTGTTATTGTTGAAGGCTTTATTTTGCAGAAAAAACTCAAAGGATAAGAATGAAATCTTTGACTTAGAATTTTTTTTTTTGTTTTCTTTATATGATGTGTCCTTTTTCAGTGAATTCAATAATAAAATAGATAATCATCTAAAACATCAAAATACCTCCATAGTTTTGGACTTCATACAGCAGACCATGAGGCATGGACAGAAATGGGAAAAACCTGAACAGAAGGAATTTAATAGTTACTAAAGCTTGGGGCCAGATTGAACTGTTAGGCATGTGAGCATAAATCTGGAGTTATGTTCTCAAGAGTAATCAGATTACTCCAGATTTATGCTTGGCTACCTGAGATCAGCATCTGGCCAAGGATTTTTTCTGTAAGTACACTGTTGTAATTAGTACTGTCAGTAAGAAATATCAAAAATGTCAGACTCTTCAGGTATTGATAAACACCTTGAACAACTTTTCATCAGGCATTCTGTATTTTGAATTAAAAGGCCGCATGGCAGATACAGTCTGCATTTAATTTCTCTCAAGCTGTATCATAAACACTGAAACAATAATTTGAAACAATGTCTAATGCTGAACTAGAACCTTTCACCCTCCTTTCCCCATCCAGATATTTTCTATTACCTTTACATGAACAGTGGAACTGCAATCGTACAGAGATTAATATACAGACAGAAGCACTTTTTCTATAGTTAACCATTATGTATGAATAGTATTTACTGGACTAGTCTAATAGTATGTCTGCAGAATCATGTCTGAAATGATTGCTTTAATTCATAAAAATGTCCTTAATACATAAAAATTAATTCTTTAAGCAATTTAAACCCAGCAATTTCCTAGTTGCATTTCCAGGTAAACTCCACATTTGCAGTTATTTTGCTCCCTTATAAAGAAAATCCCCACTGTTGGGTTTTCATACCACCTGACTCATACTTGGACAGAGTTTTTCTGTCCTCGAGCTGACAAATGTTTCCATGGTCTCTTTATTCTCTTTTATTTTAACATTAGAATTTGTGCTCAGTTTTAGGAATTAACCGAAGTCTTGCTGTGATTTTCTTCCTAATACGAACATTATGTTCCCTAAAATCTTAGCCCTGTCAAAGGCATTTCTTTCTTTAGGCTGGCCTTAATTTATTTTTTCATTATTGTAACTTGGTTTTCCTAATAGCTCACCTTTCTTGCAGCTTTTTCAGTCTAAATAGCAAACAATGACTCTGATCAGCCATGAAAATTTTGTTTATCTTTCTTAATGCACAAGCAGGGGAAAACACTTCCTCTCTTTCTGGATTACCTCCTCTAGGAACACAAATTTTTAAAAATACTTTTATTTTATGGGAAATATTCCCAAACTATAGAAATTTCCTTGGAAAACTGATGACTAATAACAAATTCAGGTAAAAATACTGGATTGCAAAATTTCTAGTACATGCTGTATGGTTTATGCATCTCTAAAAAAGGACAGTTCATGGTCCTTGAAAGTCTGCTTCAGGTGACTGATCATAAAGTGGATTTTTTAAAGGGAAATTACCAGCTTAGGAACCTTGGGAATCTTCTCAGGAAAAATTACCTTCTTGAGGACTGATGAAGAAATCGTGGGAGGATGCAGAAGGAAAAAGGCCTCACTTTATATATGTACCAGACTAAAATTTAAGTAAAGGCCAAAATGGCAATTGATGTCTGAAACAAAAGAGTAGGTAAAAAGGAAAGTTATTAAGAAAAGGTCCTGATGTTTGACTTTGGAAGGGGTCCTGGAGACAGCAGTGAGAGTATCTTCAGTGGAGCAGAAATCCTGGAAGCAAAGCTGGAAGGTAACCATGTGCAGAAGAGGAAGCTCGTGTGTTTGTCATAGGCAGTGCATCTCATGATTTTAGAGACTGGGTGGATATTTGAAATGGAATCGGTGTTTGAGAAAGAGTCAGAAATCAGTACAGAAACTGGGGAATTTTCCAAAACAGAAAAAGGAAATGTAAGAAAGTGAGAGACTGAGAATGATGATGAAGGGCAATATAAGGAAAGAAGTCAAACTGATGACTGGGGCAGAAGAGAGAGTTAAATATCTAGTACAGAGTTGAAAACTACTTATAACTGCAGAGACCTGCCAGGACATGACTGAAACATATGGTGTTCCCAACTAGTCAAGTCTGAGGAGCAGTTCCTCAGATTTGGCAGTTTACACTAAGAGGATCAGCTCTTAGGTTTATTGTTATCATCATGACAGAGAGATGCAGAGTTTCTTTTAAAGATACTATCACCGAGGAATTAATTAGCTTTGACAGAAGCCAGTTTGACAGTGGTACTCAAGTGAATATGATAGTCAAAAGGGAAACAATGACAACAGACAGCAAGATTATTCTTTTTGCAAAGCACTAGATAAACTTGTTCATTGGCTCATATGATGAATCAGGAAGTCTTCAAACTCTTGGATGTAAAAACTAAGCATATTATACCTCATTGCCATGCTATGCAAAACTTGAATTTTTTAGCAGTCTGTTCACAACAAGATGAATGAATGATTGGCAGAGAAACAAGGAACACAGAAAAATAATTCAGATAATTAAAGGATCAAAGCAATTTGGCTCTGGTGAGGCAAACAAATAATTTAAAATTTGAAGGGGAAAAGGAGGATAAGAAATAAGGACAAACCCAAACATTAACTTGGAGCTAAACTAGCAAAATATATTCTTTTTTTTCCTAGTTCTTTTCTCCAACTTGTAACTCGCTTGAGAGAGACATCAAAGTTTATTTAATTTTCTTTGTCTGAGACAAATCAAGGATATTATATAAGTAAAAGCCTTTTAATGTGGAGTTGTTTTATCTACAAATGATTGTTTTTATACACAATGACTGAAATAGAATGTGTATGCAGTGAACTTGAAAGTGCAATTGAAATTTCTTATATATGTAATAATTGCACATTAAAAAGTCTCAAGGAATCTCAAGAAAAATTAACAGTTGATCACAATGCAAATCAGATTCCCATCAAATTTAGTTTTTGGTAAGAGGATTGTAAATGACATTGCAGTTAAAAATCGATATGATTACCTTGATCTCTGTTTTCAGACAGCTTGGAATTCAACTCTGAGGAAGACATATATAGTAGAAATTCAAATATGAGCTGACATGAAGTACACTGTAGATGCATCTCCCTTTCAAAAACATTGTGTCTTGTACAATCCATGATTCCAAACTTCTCTCTTTGAAGAACTCAGGAGGATTTTGTCCTGCCATCCTTTAGTTCCATCTTAACTCCTGTCATGAGAAAATGACACTGTTGAGTCATTGATATTTCTTGTATTTCTGTTGAGAGAGCTGTTTTCCTATCATTACTTCCTTACACCATTAGTTTTTACCTTAGAAAAGTGCACCATTCTGTTTTCATTTCCGTGCTATCAAGAGATTTCTAGGCAAAACAAATACTTCCTAATTTTAAATTCTGTGCCTTGCAATGGAAATATTCTATTGACAGAATGTCTCAGCTGCAGTGTGTTGGGGAGGGCTGCACCCTTGACTTATGGGTCACTGTTGTCTTAGGGCCTAAGCCTTGAAAGAAACATCTTAATTTTGTTTTGTTTTGCACGAAAGATGAGCTGCCTCTGACAGCATCCCTGGGTCACCAGTTCAATCTCGGTGAGTCTGAGCTCACCATCAGGTGAGTTATGGCAACACAGAAAACGAGTGTCCCAGAAAAAGCCAGTAACAAGTATATAATAACCCGGGTAGCAGGCAGTGATATTCTGGGGAAAGACATTCAGAATAGACCAAAATGACTCCATAAAAAAGCTGAAGTCATCTTCTATACAGCATGATCAAAGCACTCTCAGCAGGTGGTGCTGGAGGGTGATTTGGTTCTCATGAGGATACTAGAGCAAACAATACATACAAAGAGATAGTAACATTGGTCTCAGCTGTAGATTTAACAGTGGTTATGAAACCTGGATTTCTTTCTGATAGGTATTTCTGTGCCCAGAAATGTTAGTCCTTCATGTATATTCTCACTTAGTCACTACTGCTAGAAAACTATCTTTTTTTTTTTTGTTTAGGAAAAAATAAAGCTCTTCTTAAAAGTGTGTTGACTTGCAGTCTGTGTTACAGGAGATTTTTGAAGGATTTCTTTATAACATAAAGCAGAACAATTTGAATGTGAATCTGATTTTTTCCAAATTTGGGAATATTTGTATCTCAGTTCTGCATAACTACTTCACGAAACACGGAATGACAGAAAGTTACTAAAATGAGACTTGTTTTCTTTCCTTAAGCTGTCACAGATCAAATTACAAGTTATGAGTGGGAAGGAGGGGAGAGGGAAAAGAAAAACAGAACTATGATATTAAACCTTTGAAGAAAGTGGAGTGTTTCTGACAGAGAAAGTGGAAGAAGTTTAGAGACAAGTTAATGAAAAAAAAAAAGATTATTGGGTGATAGTTTCTCTCTCAGTATGGGCTTCAGTTGATCAAAAAATGACTTGCAGATAGATGCTGTTAAGAAAATCAGTAATAGTGACCATAAAAAATTGATTTCTCAGATATAAAGAGTGGCTTTGGTCCAAAAATCAAATTGAATATTAAATTTATAGAAAGCAGTAATATAACAAGATAATTGCCAGTATGTTCAGATGAGATAAAAGATAACAGAAAATTATTCTGTTAGAAAATGACAATAATATATCGAAAACTACTTTTAAAAGTCACTATTTTTATTGTCTACAGGGAATAAAAGCATATTTTAAGAAAATTGTCAGATTTTCTGGCATAAGGATTTAATAATACCTGGATAACAAGGACCTTGCACAAAGATTTATTGAAATTCCTACTGCATAGATTTCTTTCAAGGTGACTTAAATTATCAGCATTTAGTGGTTTTATAATTTTTTTGTTTACAATACCTGTAAGCAGATACACATGAAACAACAGGAGCGCTTTGGGGCAGAACTCAGGATGAGATTGAGCCCAGACCTGGTGTAGGTGTGGTGAATGTCATGACTGCAGGAGGCTGAAGCCATGTGGCTGGGATGAACCATCTCCTGACATGGACCAACAGATCTGCAGAGAGTGGTGTTGCCCCATCTCACTGTAGACACAGGATTTGTCTCTTTTTCCTTTGCCTTTTAGCAGTTGCACCAGGAGGGTCCTGGGGCTACATCTGAGGACTGGAGAATAGGGTGGATAAAGGAGGGCCAAAAAATGCTCTATCACTGCTAGTCACTGTAAATCTGCCTCTGGCACCATAGCTGGGTGAGATTCAGGTACCTGACATTCAGCTTCTACATGGCTGCTCTATGTCTAGGTTCTTTTTTAATCAGTGAAGATCCAGCCAACTCTAGCAGAATATCTGCCCGGGTTTCTTTGGCTGCACTGAGGTTTCACTGCATGGACATCAGCCTGAACACAGGGTCTTCTGTTTTGGATGGTTTGTGTAATGCTCCTTCAATGTGTCGACTTGTTCAAGTGAGTTTAAAGCATGTAAGCAAGGGACACTTTATGCCATTAAACATAGTACAAGGTATTATGTTTAAAGACATAAATCAAATCTTTATTTGTTGAATGGGTGCAATAGATAGTCAGGACTAATGAGTTCCTAGTGTAGGCACTACTGTGCTTTTCATCTCCACTAAGCTGACACTGAGGTTTTGCCGATCAGAAATCATAAGTCAGGAAGGGAAGAGTGGGCCTCTGGTGTTCACTGAATGCTCTGACCCTTGCTGCTTCTGAGTTGTCATCTTCTGACTCTCAGGTGTTTTACTGAAGCCTCTATATGTTTCCTGATGAGAGATTTTCCTATGAGTTGTGGTCTGTACACATTCTCACAGTTCTTCCTTATAACTTGGCAATATCTTCAGAAGTATGAGCTGCTCTTATGCAGTGGGGCTCTGTCAAAACTAGACCTGAGGACCAGGTTGACAGACAGCTGAGGAGAAAGGATGAAGAAAACATCTAGGTGATCCAGGAGAAAAGGCAGGCAAACACTGATCCTGTGGGAATTACACACTGTAGTATAAGTTGAAAGCCAGACAGAACACTGGAATTGGTTTTAGGTGTCAGGCAACTGAATTAAGTCCTATACAAGGTCGATGTAAATGCCTAGTACACCTGAAGACACCTACATGTGGATGCTTAAATATAGAGATCTGAATCTTGACAAGAATCTGGCCCTAGATGCCTAGCTGAGAACAGCCACACAGATGCTCAATAGCATAAATTGGGTGAGATGAATTTAGGCTATGGAGACTAAGAGTAGGATTTTCTGTGAAGAGCCTATTGTCCAAAATCACTAGCTCAATCCAAAAGTACCACTTCTTGTCTGTCACATTTAGACACTGTTTTACTTTATGTATGTCAGACTGTCTATTTAATTTATTCTGGAGATGCTGGCTATTCATATATCAGACTGGCATTTCCACAGGATTTCTAGGATAATGGAGAGTCATTCTGATTTAGGCTGTGTAAGATGATTTGCCTTCTCTTTCTGACTCTAGCAGCTGCTGTCTTCCATAGCTCTGGCTTTGGGGGTTGTGACTAGTCAAACTATATTTTCTTCTTTATTTTGCAAAGATCTCTTCTTAGTATCAGACTATCTAGACTACCATTTATGATGCTTACAGCTGCCAGTAAAAATCCACACCCAGTAAAATTCTGGGTGAATTAGACGTAGACAAAGTATGTAGAAAGGACAAGTTAGATGTGTCAATTATGTTTTCATGTCAAATACAAAAAAGTGGGTTAGGGGCAGAAAACTAGAGGCATACTGTAGTTCCCTACAACTGTGAATAGAAGAATATTCACATCAGAATTAAGGCTCAATGCTTCTTTGCACTCAGCTGTGAGGAAACTGGTAACCAGTACATATTGGACTTGACTAATTTTAATTTAATTAATTGCATAAGGGATTATTTATTTAAAAAAATAATCATAAATTTAAGGGTAACTCTTTGTGTTTTCTGAGTTGACAACCTAAGGTGAGCCTTTTAATTGTTTTGTGTAGATTGCATGGATACTTAATAAAACACCCTGACATAGATACATTTCCTGCAACTGACTGGAAAACAGTAAGTACTGAAACAAAACAGCTTAAAATATGTAAAAAACAAGTTCAGAGCCCTGACATTAGTTCCGCTGACTGCTAAAAAGAAGAAAATTGAATTTTACACTGTCAGATAATGTACAATATAGAAAAAAATTATACTACTAACTAGCCTAGAGTATTTATAAATTGCTCAGGAAGTGATACAGGAACCAGCTGTCTGAAAAACTCTTGCTGGTTTTGTTCCTTTCCAGTCTTTACTTTCATATGTACAGGGAACAAGGGTGCAGGGGCTGTTTGTAAATTATGTTTTCATAGAATCAGGTATGCTCATGCTTATACTGAATCAAGAAGAGAGATGTGCCTGAAAGTCTAGAGTCCATGTGGGAGGTTCAGGACTTTGGTATAAGTCTGAGCAGGTGCTTCATTACTTTTCACTAGTGCTCTCTTGGTGGTGTCTGTGACTTGTTTTCCTTCTCCTCCCAGCAGCACTGTCTGTGTACTCAGGTTCCAGGGAATGGAGCCTCTCTTTCAAGGTATTTGTTTGTAAAATGTGCTTCCTCCCACCCATGTCATCCATGGCAGAACACTATTTACAGTATTTCATTCTCTCTTATTTGTCAGCCTAATTATATTAGAGAAGTAATGAACAATGAGCAGGGAAATAGGTTGTCACAACAAAGGAAATATTCGGGGGTTTTCTGTCTTTTTAATTTACAAGAAACAAAAAATCTTGATTGGAGGTACAGTGTGGTGTAGTATAATTTTAATAAAATACCTTTAGCTTGCTGGAGGGGAGGTTTCTTCTTTTTACCTTGTGTTGGCCCACCAGAAACACTGATATTTTAGAGGCATCTGAAAAGAAAGCATTACATTCCAGTGTGTGGCATTTTCTGGACGTATGCAAAGAAGATTTTAAAAGATGCAAACACAGAAGGTCAGAAAAAAGAGGCTGTGTCTTATCATGAAGGTGCACCAGAAGTTGGCTGTCCCTGACAACCTATGGAGAAAAATTCTTCTGTATGGCTGATGTGAAAACTTTACATCGCAGAATTTTTGGAAACAGAAAATTTGGAAAGATGATCACAGAGGTCAAAAGTGCAGCTTGACAGCTAAGTTGCAGACCTGCGACATTATTGTCCTCGGCTTGCCTCGCCTGAAGGTGGAGACCCACTGATATGAAAGAAAGGACATTGTCACCTTTTCCCCATTGCTAGAATAGACAGTTGTCTGATACAGGAGCCATGAAATATGAACCGGGCACCACTCTTAAAGAAATGAAAGCAATATGAAACTCTGTCGCAGATCTACATCCACAGCCTGTCCCATCTCCTCTTATCATCTCCTCTCAAATTGAGAGGATTGAGTCCTCTCAATCCCTGTGACATTATCCCAGAGGAAAGGCATCTGCAATCATGGAACTGATTTCTGGTGACTTACAATTCTTCTGAGTGTTATTTACAGAAGAAATTGTTTGACTTGTAACAGACACACAATTCTAGTTTGATCTTGAGGTACAAAATGTGAAAGGGAGGCTTTTAAACACTGGAGGAATGCTTTTAATTGAGAAAAACCCTTTGGTTTTTCTTTGTAAGAAGTTCTGTGGGTTGTGGCCATTTGTGATCAGGTCAAAGCAAATTATTTATTCTGTGGGAGAAAGAATAACATAAAAAGTATGTCATGGATGGATGTAACTTGTGATGAACTGACCATAACCTCCATTCCCCATTCCCTGCACTGCTGGGGACATTGAGGTAGACCTGCAAAGGAGGGAGGAGTAGGGGGAAAGTGTTTATAAGATTTATTTTGCTTCTTATTATCCTGCTCTGATTTTTGCTGCTAATAAATTCAATTAATATCATCAATTCCAGTCTGTTTTGCCCGAGGTGGTATTTGGTGAGTGATCTCTCCTGGTCCTTAGCTCATGAACCCTTTGTTATATTTTCTCTCCCATGTCCAGTTGTAGAGGGGAGTGACAGAGTGGCTTTGGTGGGTGCCTGGCATCCAGCCAGGGTCAAAACACCAAAACACCTGTTCATTCATGCAAGCTTTTGTTTTGCTTTTCATTTTTATAGCCTAGCCGTGGAGATTTGAAGGCTAAGTCTGCACAACCCAGATATAGTCCAAGGCTTTTTATTACATTATAGAGAAAGCCGAGGGACAGTTGTAATTCAGCTTTATTTTCCTCTGAGAGTAGAAGTAATGCAGTTACTGCTTTTTTGTTCTATGAAATTTATGAAAAAGTGAATCTGTTTTGTCTTTCTGAACTACCTACTTGTCCTGAAGGTAAGGACTGCAGACTTTTTCAAAGTCTATCTCCTTTAAGCATGCAAACCCCATGCAAGTGGTAAAAAAAAAAAAAAAATTACTTTTAAAGACTTTTTCACAATAGTAATCCTTTTGAGGAGTAATTTTGTTTATGTACCTTTTGAATTAAGACTTCCAGCTTTTCACCATAGCCAAAATAATGGGAAAGGTACTTAAAAAGTCTAATAAAAGTGAAAGCTGAATTTCTTTTAAAATTGCTTATTTAATCAGCTGAGTACAAAGCCAATAAATACAATGGAACTAAAACCAGAGAAGGTGACAGCACTTTGCTTTTGCCATAGTTTGATTTTCTTGATCAGTTCTTTTATAGCATCTTGTTTGCTGAGAAAGGTAAAAGCATGAAGAATTCACATTTATAATTTAGGTTTTGTTTAAAATGAACAAAAATTTGTTTCACTTTTTTCCTCATAAATCCAGCAGGAAATGGCAAACTAACAGTAGAGATTATTTATTTTCTAGATATACATGAGTCCTCTATGACAAATAACAAGGAGTTAGCCTTCAGATCCTCCGAAGCTGAAACTTTGGACTTTGTATGATTTTTGATGGAACAAAACCAAAAGTTTGCACCTTTAGAGAGAGAAAAGAAGCTATTAATAGTAGTAGAAAATGTATAGGAGTTCTAAGGTATCTGTTGGGTAAGAATGGATATAAATATTCATATGAAAATATAAAATAGATCAGAAAAAAATACTTTTATGTATTTTTTAAAAATAATTGTGTCTTACAGTGTAAATCATACATATGCACACATTTGCACATTTCTTAGAAATGACATGTGCTTAAGCACTGAAGTTAATTTATTTTCTGACTCATTTTGGTCAGCAGTTGATCTTGATCTGTCCTCTTAGCTGAAAGTTTAATTCTGTCAATATAACGCTTTTTGTAGTGGTTTTGGAACTCAAAACTACAATGCTGGCTTGCTCATAGACCTAGTTTTAGCTTCTGATTTTAGCTTCACCTCAGCTCCTCTCTGAGGGAGTGTTTTTTTGCCCAAAAATGCAGATGTGGGAATATGTCTGCTCTGGTGGCACTTCAGTGGAAACTGGATGGTTTCTAAGTAAACCTGATGATCACACAAGTGTCTTTTCTGCTGCTTTATCTCACCCCCAGGACAGCCCAGGAGACAGGGACTCTCAAGACTCAGCAATTTGCTATGGGTTACCCCTAGTACACGAAGTATGAAATGAAATTGCCCAGCTGGCCACCTCTACGTTTTGGCTTTTCTCCAGTAACAGGGGGAACTGAAATAGGAAGATTTGTACTAAAAGATGATTAAAAAAAAGATGAAAAATCCAGGCCACCCCAAGTCTTAGTAAAGGGGGAAGGGTAGAAATTGCATCAATGTTGTTGCACCTGTACAATAGTAAAAAGATTTAATCTTAATTTTGCATTATTTTAAACCTTGGAATAGTCTAGTAAATTTGTAGTGAATTTTTAGTCAGGGCAAGTTACATTTCGAGGTTGTTCTTTAACTTGCTAGGCTGGTGAAATTCACAAACTGAGTTCACAGAAGCATTGTATTTATTCTGCTATCAGTGATCTTTTTTCCAAGAAAACCAGTATGTGCCTTGAGACTGTGAATGGAAGTGATTGGGATTATGTATTTGTATCAGTGATCTGAAGGATGATATGAGGTGATAGCAGGGAAGAGAAGAAAGTGCAAGGACAAAAACCTCTACTTTAATTCAGCACAAGGTCCTCGATTTAGACGTTCTGTGGATGGATTTGTTCATTGTAACACACTTAGTAGATGACTGATACTAGAAGAACAGGGGTTTGTGTTGGCTATTTTTCTTTCTGCCAGTGGCCAGCACAGGCCCCTCAAATGCAGATTTATTGCCATTGCATGAAAACAACCTATCCAGGGTATGATTGCCTGTACACTTCCATTTCCAGCCTACCAGAAGAAAACTCTTGCAAGGGCTACGTGAGATACTGCCACATGCCTGATGCTGATATTACTCATATGACCTTCCAACACTTTTTTAGCCTTGCTAAAATGTGTGTTTTCAGTACTATCGACTGACAATGGATTTCACAGTGTGATTCTACATTGTATGGAAAATTTTTTTGGTATTTAATTTCTCTTTTCTATCCAACTTTTCATTTCTATGACTAACTCATATTCTTGCACTCCTTAACAAGGCAAATAGAATTTTCTGATATATATTCTCTGTAGAAATAATAGCTTTGCATATTTTATCATGTTCATTTCTATTCTCATTAGTGAAAAGACTTAAAATTTTCATTTAAATATTCAGTCATGTACTCTTTTTAGTTTGCATTGTGTGTTCACTTCTGCTCCATTAACCATGAGACTAAGTGATGGCAGTCCAACTGAGGGTGAAACATTGCCTGCTATTATTTTATTAGAACAATTTTGGAATTATTTTTTATCCCATTCTTCAGTAATCTTGTTAAATATTTCTTTTGCCTCCGATTACTGCTGTACACTGGGTGAAAGTCTTAATTAACTGGAGTGCAATGACATTCATGTCTACTTCCTGACCTGCAATCATTACTTTAAACCCTAAATGTGGTTAAAATACTTCATCGTTTCACCTCTAATGTTTGTTTTTACTGGTATGGATGTTAATTTGTCATTCATTATGATTCACTGCAGTTTTTCATGTCTTCTGAAGCTTTTTCATGTGGCTTTCTGATTCTAACACAACTATCTCATTACAAACTCAGCTGCCTTGGTATTCCCTCTTGCCACATTCTAAATCACTTGCATGTGTATTGAATATCAAACTTGGTACAGAAGGTAAAGATACATCACCACAAAGTTATAACGAAGGAGGAAATATAATGCTGTTGAATTCTCTGATTTAATTAGAAGTTCCTACCCTGTCATCAATTGATGATTTTTTTTTTTTTTTTTGGCTTTTCCTCAAGACTACTTGGCCTTTCTATTAGCATTTTGTGGATCACCTGTCAAGGTTTATCAGAACAAAAAAAAGTTTCAAGAACTTAGCGACAGTAAGGAGATGGAACACATTAATAATTTTGTCTTGGTTCTCCCTCTCCTGTAGTTAGTATAACCAGAGGAAAAGGAAAAGGGAAAGGAAAAGGAAAAGGAAAAGGAAAAGGAAAAGGAAAAGGAAAAGGAAAAGGAAAAGGAAAAGAAAAAGGAAGAGGAAAAGGAAAAAATGATTTTTAAAATTAAGAGCTGCATATATTAATAAAACATGACACAAGTCAGTAAGTACTATAAAAAAATGAGTTGTTTTGATGGGTTTGTAAATACACATTTAAAAATAAACATGTGTATTGACCTGGCATATCACGGCATATCTATATCTTACAAGCATGATTTTGAATCTGAAAATATGTCTATACTAGAAGTATCTTCATCAAATCCATGACTAAGAATTGCACCTGCATTTATACTACATAAGGAAGAAAGAAAATAGGTCAGTAAGATTTGTTTAGTCTGTTTTCAAATCGTTCTGTCACTCTTCTAAGGAATGATAGCTAACTTCTCATGCTTCTTTTTGAAATTGTAGATGAGATGCTGATACTAACGAAGTCAGCAAGAGTCAAGTTTGCGTCATTGTTTCACTCTCAGCTTAAAAACAGTAGTTTTTAATTTAAATAAATACTATATTATGAGTAAATTTGTCTTTTGTTATGAAGGAAAGAACATGAGTGTATAGACAAAGGGAGTATTGCTAACCCCTGAAGAAGAGGAAACAGTTAATAAAATTATACATTTTTGTGTACACGTATGTAGTTAGAAAGATCACCAGTATCTGAAATATAACCAACACAACGTACAGAGAAAGCTAAGAAGACATAAACAAAGACATTCAAGGTTCAAACCTTTCCAAAATATTTATTTTAGAGAAATCTCATTAGAAACTGCAGACTGAGTAAGATTGCGTGAACAGGAAAAGAGAGAACACACATTCCTTAGCAGCTCTACTTTTTTCCTGCCTAACAATTTCTATTGCCCAGAATCCTTAGAAATTCATAAGTAAATTGCTGCTTTTCTCCAGGGGGCTGATTGTAGTGTTAGTCTTACTTTAATTTGCTTTTTGTACCATATGACATAGAAATTTTTGAAGAGAATGAGAGGAAGTTAACAATCTCATATGCTGACATGAGTTTTCAGACTAATACTAAATAAATAATAAATAATAAATAAGAAATAAGAAATAATATATTTTCAATAATTTTAGAATATAAATTAGGTTTGATTAAATAGAGAATGAGAAGAAGAGGCAAAAGAGGTGGGTAAATAGTAGAAGAACAAAACTGTAAACTAAAATAGATGTGCAATGAATATACCTTGACACTGAGCAAGTGTAGAATTTTCTGCACTGATAAATATGATTTATCTGTGGCATGTTCTCGGCCTCTGTTACTTGTAAAAGGATCTAGGTGAATTGCCTAAAATGCTGCACTAGCATCACTATGTCTTTACAAGTTCCTAGTTATAAACATAGTGGGAATTTGATTTTTCTCCTTCACTCTTTATTTTGATTGAATTCACTTAGAAGTGAGTATACTGTCTGCTATTCTAGCTTTATCGATGAACACAGTTCCCAGGCTCCATCCTTATCCTGTGTGTATGTTTCCTATAATTAACAAGCTTAAGAAGAACTTTCTGATTAGTTCTCATAACTTTTTAAAATTAGTCTAATTGATCGTGCCTGCAAAGTCACTGCTTAAGTGCAACTGGGAAATGATTCAACTGAAGCCTTAAGATTGCTTTGTGATTGTTTTTTTTTAATACACACTCTGTTGTGTTGCAGATTTGATAATAACAGAATTTCAAATAAATCTGCTAAGCACTTTCCTGTTCCTGAGGCTTTTCTCTGCCTGCACTTCCTTCAGGCCATGTATTCTTTAAAACTAAAGGGTATTTGCTGTGAATTGTTCCCATGACTCACAAGCTGCCTAAAAATGCAGTAGCACTATAACGGGGGAGAAAAATTAAGAGAATCAATTGCACAGGATTGTATTGACCTAGGAAAATAGCAGTGTTAGTAGAAACCCCTTTGAATTCCCCATGAAAGTGCACATCACCCAAAGGCAGGAAACTTAGGATTTATGCGGTCCTACATATGGCAATCACACTAGCTCTTCAAGAGAAGAGTTTGCTGGTGATTAACTTGGAAAGGAAGCCTCTAAAAAAGAAGGCTACCTAAAGTAGACACTCAAGTAATGTCCTTGCCAGTCTCTCAAATACTCTGAGAATACTGGATCATAAAAGAAAAGACCTGGATCCTGTTACCAACTGGTTTGGTAACACCTTTCTAGGAGTGATGCAAAGATGGAGCAGACAAATGTAAAAGATTTGACTTTTGCTAAAAGGCAAAAATCTTGGGTGGTCATATTAATCATATTCTGCTATGATTGTAATGTGTGTTCCACTAGAGGGAGAGGGGACCTAGGCTTTAGTACTTCTGCAGCACAGCAGCAGGATTGTGGAAAGGCTCATAAGGGATGTACACTAAAGGGAAAGCCAGAGCAAGCTGCATATTTCCACCCCACCAGAGACCTCTATGTGAAGTGGTGAGTGGAGGAAATCAACAGCTAAGGGTGATGGAAGGAAAAAAACCCTAACAAATCTGAAAGTAAAATACATAATTTGACCTCACCTGATGACATTGATTCTGGAATGAAGAGCAGTCTAGGATATAGGTACCTTATAAGGCCAAAGCTGGATTCTATCTAGTTGAATTTTGCCAAAAGCAGAGTGCATTTCATTAAAGAAAGAGGACTGAGAGAAGCTAAGAGAGTTTTACCATTTAAAACTTTTAAGGGACAAAAGTGATATGGCCCAGAAAGAACAATATAATAAGTGATTTGAAACATAAAGCATGCTCAACTTCCTCTGCAGCAGCACAAGCTGTTACAGAAGAAAGGCAAGCCCATGTCTATTATGTTTATCCCCTTTCTTATTTTCTGTGACTGTCTTGCTTACAGATTTGAAGGGCTCACATCTTGTAATTTCTGAGATAAAAATGATTGTCTAATAAATGCGTAGACAAAGATGACATCATTTCATTAAGCATTGAATGGTTGGTTTTTGGGGCAGTGAGGACTTCTGATTGCATTCTGATGGTCTGTCACTTGATGTGCAGCAACAAAAGTAAAAAAAGGGTCACCTTTATTTAATATGGAAGAGTGGAGGGGAGGGTGATGACTGGATTTATGCTGGATGGATGACTTGTCAATGTCCCTTCAATGACACTAGGAGTTTTTCTCACCTTCTTAAACTTGACATATATTGTACTATTCAAGCAGTTTCATTTTCTGACTGTAGAAAAGAGGGGACTTTGCTCAGGCTTGGAACAATGACAAAGAAGTGAAGAATGAAGACAATCAGCACTAAAAACAATGGGTAGGAACCAAGTGCCATACTGTGGATGTTGTGAACATCAATTTCTAACCATGTTGATGTGGTGCCATTTGTCTAATGTCTGGACTAATTTTCTTAAGTATGCAATATATTGTGCCAGCATGAGCTGAAATCAATTCATGTTGATGGTTTTGCCCTTTTCTTACTACTATGAAGAAGTCCATTTCTGTCCAATATCAATGAAATTTGTGCTTTCTAAAGGTTTCTAAAGGGAAGCTACTACTTGAGTACAATGAAGTAAACGCAGTCAATATATTCTTGAGGGAAAGCTGACAGGCTCACTCTCCAGTTCTGATGAGATATCCATTTTCACTCACATCCACCTGATACCTCTTTTCTTTCTGTAAGCAACGCCTGTGGAGCCACACAAAAGATCCAGGCTAAAAACATGCCAGGACATATTGTTCAGTCATCATTTTGCAGCTCTTACATATAAGGTTTATGAGAATCTTGATCTCTGTTCAAAGTCATAATTGCTCAGCATGACTGCAGTTGATGCTGGCAAAGACTGTGGATGTTTTTCAGAACTGTATAAGGTCTTCTAACTAATATATGAGTTTTTCTTGTTGCTTCCCTTACAAGCTTGCATTCTTTTACAATTAAAATAAAACTGAATTTTATATTTGAAGATACATTAAAAAATAATGTTTAAAAACAAAACCTAAATGTCACATCTTTCAGGAGATAAGAGTCTTTAAATTAAAGAATTGTTGTTTCATTCAGGAAACTATTGGTGTGTGAAGCTGATACCCTAAACAATAGGTGCTGTACTGAGAAAAGAAACAGTCTGTTCTTTGCACAAAAGGGTCCAAGAACAGCCTAGGAAAAGAATGAGTAAAACTGCTACATGTCAGAATGCTTCTGTGCTTGCATATAGCCTGTCTTACCAAGCAGCAAAATTAATGCCTTAATAAAAAAGTGTTCTGGACAAGGCAGATCTTTATCTGACTACTTGAGTGGGCTTCCTACTCTGCCCAGTGGACAATTCAGGGTCAAGGTGCTTGTCATACACAACACAAAATATTCACATGAATTCGAAGTTATGGGACTATCATAGTACATAACTTTTTTTTCTCTTTCTAGAGGTCTGACACAAAAAACCACTGAAATGCCACTAGCATCCAAAGAAACAATGTCTTAGTAACATACTGACTAAAAGAGGATTGAGTTTGTGTTTGTGGGAGGGAATTCAGTTAAATCAATACTCAATTAAAGCAAAAGAATAGTTGAAACATCTGAAATTAAATACATTTGAAATATGTAAAATTTCCTACATCTTTATGACAGGTGATATCTATTCAAGTTAGTTACAGTATTTTTTTCTGTGAGAGACAATGGCATCTCCAGCACTCTCTGGAAACATGTTCTACCATTACTCAGTATCTGTGAAATATAAGACACAAGCACTAGTGATTTTCATAAATTTTCCCCCAATATCTGATTTTTATTGCTATTTACCAAAGACTGTTTTCCCCGACAGATCTAATACTTGCAGTGTCACATTCAAAAGCAGTGTATTGCTGTGGTGATTCTTGTGTAAATAATTTGTTAGTGAATGTTCTCTTCAGATCAATGTAGGACAGAGGTCCAAGTCTATCCTTCTGGTGAGCTTCATTCCTTTTCACCTAAGAGCAAACACATAAACTCCAGGAAACATGTCTTTTCCTACTTAGAAGGAGAATGATCTAGTGAAAATAACCTGAATGACGTGTGACTTGAAGAGTGTTGATACAGTCTCTTACCTTTTTATTTGAAAACAACTCAACAAATAAACACCTGAAATAGTTTTACTCAGAAAGAGCACTCTTGAATCCTAGGAAATCTACAATCTTGAATCCCATGATTCAGCTCATAAGTGTATTCAGAATTGGAATCTGGCATTGTATCTGTCCTCATGTTGGGAAACGGTTGTGCAGGCATGCTTGGGTGTGAATATTCCTAATTGCTAGTGTTTCAGCCTCTTTTAAAGAGCAATCTTGTAGACAGATTCCACTGAATTTGTGTACTCTTTGTTGTGGTTTCAAGGATCCATCAATCAAATTTTTTCAGAAGTACTGACTCATTCTTATTCCAACCACTTGTCTCTCATCTAACAGTGAGTGAGGTAGACATCACCAGGGAATTTTGATTTCATCTGATGTTTAAAGAGTTGCTGGAAATAATAAAATGAATGATAGTCTGATTAAAATGAGTCCTGGTCAAATATGACATTTTTATTGCCTATTAAGTTTGACATTCTTGTTAGCTCTATTCATGCTTAGTATATAACCAAATAAAATCATTATCATGCATCAGTATAAAAAGATAGTATCAGAGGAGGATTACAATGCAAAAAAAGAACATAAAAAGTGGAAATCAAGGATAGAAAACTAAAGGAGTATCTAAAGGCATTGCTCAAACATTATGGGACAAAGGAGAAAGGCCAAAGCGCATTTGGAGGAGGTTGTTTCTCATGTCTTCTGCTTGTTTACCTGTTATTAAAATTCTGTCTTCCCCATGCACTTTTTCCAAACTCCTTTTAAAAGCTGTTTTCTAGGCAAAGAAAATGCTGTAGGTCTAATATCTTGGTAGTTCAGTGATAAATTTCATAAAAATTTTCATATGCAGAAAAAATTTCTCTCAACTTCATAAAGAAAGGTATTCAGAAATTTTTCTGTATTGGAAATGACAACAGCTAAACCAGGTCTTATTGAATAGAGCTTGGTGCTTGGTATTTGTCAAAGATTCATTTTGCTACAGATTTTATCAAAAGTTTTCCTTAACATACCAATGCAAATATTAGGAATATGCTGATGACTGATAATGACACAAACTTTTACCACTGTTTATATAGTGAGGAACTGAATCATCATAGCTATAATATTTGGAGGAATGGAAGAAAAAATAGTTGTATGGTTATGGCTAATACATGTTTCTTTAAAATTAGAAGACCTCATCTGTTTGAACTGATGAAAAATCCAGTAATCTTACTTGTTTCAGGATGAATTTGGGTGACTAAGAGGACAAAAGAAAAACCAAAGAGATCTTAAGACAATTATTTTCTGGAAAATAATAGCGTCAGTTTACTCACTCTTGTGAGATCTCATGCAGAATGTTATAAACAAGTCAAACTCTCAACAAAGAAAATGGTTACTAAGATAGCAAGGAAAAAAGACCCTGTCAGGCAGGAGGAGATTAAAAGAGTTTATCATGTTTCACTTTAGATAAGTTGTCCAAAAGTGAATATGATTGCTCTTTGAAAATACAGTGTAGCATAAACACCAAGAAAATATCAGAATTATTTAAACTGAATGGCAATGCTACCAGGAAAACACCAGATATAAACTATTCACAATTTTAGACTAAAATGCAGGTAAATATTTCAAATCGTTCTATTATTTAAATAATATATTTTATATCTATATATATAATTTCCATTTTAATATATTTATATCTTATACAGATGATTTTTATATACATGACCTATATATTATTATACAATATGTACTGTGTATATGATGTGTGCTATAATAACAAATGAAAATATCTACCATATATACACATACATATATCTTTAATGTTCTAGTTATTGTAATTTAAGCACACAGTAGAATCTTGTAGCTTTAATACATGAACTTGCCTAATGGTATTGCAATAAGAAAATGTCAGAAATGTTTAATTAAAAAAAAATTACATTGTTGAAATATTTTATTTGAATACTTGGCACATGCTCATTTTGTATATAAGTTTTATTGTGTTATTACATGAATCAAAGAAAAAGAAAGGCACTATTATCAAAAATCTGCATATGAAGAGTGGTCCTCAGCCTCTTGAAGTTTCAATTATACATGGAAATTGTTTGCAATGGAACATAATTTAATTTGGCCCCAAAATGTCCAGGGACCATTTCATCAATGTGAAAGGTGGAAAGGATCACCCTGTGGGCCAAGGACTCTGTCTCTGTGGGTAAAGTATTGGTACAGCCAGAGTTTTATGGTGCTGTTTAAATTGATTCAGGCCTTTCATGCCCCTCATAAGTTATCAAGTGGTGGTTGATTTAAGTGATTTTTATGTTCCTGATTGTACTGCAGCTAAATCTAAACTATCTCCTTAAGAAGTCTTTAAGAACGCTTACCTTAGTCCTAATGCAGCCTCTAGGCTCCTTCTCAGCTAAGACCATTCTATTTTACATTAATGACTGTAAATTTTTAATATAACTGGTTCACAGAAGCCTCCCATATTCAGTTGTTAATTGTTACACCATGTTTACTGGAGTAATTGATTGGAAAATATGACTTCATGACTGCTGCTGACTTATTGTCTCCTGCAATGCTGCAGTGCTTAAATCTGGAGCAAGTATAGTGGATGACTTTGTCTTCTGATTTGGATAGTGATATATTTTCTTAGGTTGAATTTAACCCTCAAAAATACCAAAAATATAATTAAGCAGATGCACTTATTTCACTTGGTCTTTCCTACACCAATAATACTGAAGAAAACAATGCTTACAGTATATACACTGAACAAAATTGTACCTCTACTAACAGGACACAGCATGCAGTTATGTAAATTAACCTAGTGGTAAATACTGTAAAGTGACACCATCCATGTGACTCCTCTCTCCATCTGTGTCAGAAATTCCCTATAGGGTTGAACTTGAATTACACTCCTGTCACGGAATTCTTTTTGCATACAACTAAATCTTTTCCCTTTGACCCTCTACCATTCATTTACATATGGATTACTTCCCCTTCCCCCCCACAGGTAGATAATCCTGACCATCTGCTTCCATCACTATGACTGAGATCTCTTCTTTGGCGGAATAAGCTCTAACAAGGGATTGTTAATAGCCTTAGTTTCTGAGCAGCTAACTGACAGCAACATTTTTTTACTCCTAGAAGTTATTACTGTAATTACATGTTTGTACTCATATTCTGCTCATATTCTCATATGCCAGGAAGAAGGGTGCTCTAAAGGCAAAACACAAAGAGACTTCATAAAAGTTTCATTATAAACACTGGTGTCCTGTGTAGCTACTGAGACTCTGAACTGTGCTGACTGTGCTTCTGCCAAGGTGTAGCTGCATGTAGAGAGGTGTGGGGCAGTATCACTGCAGCACTTCCAGGACTACAACTTCACTGCAGTGAAGAACTTTTCTTCCTTGATCTTCTTACTTCAAGATAGGGGATACACTGTCATACCTGTCACAGCTTACCCTGGGGATGCAAAGAGGAAAAGAAGTGGATTTAATCCTAACTCAGAACTTGCACCCCTGGTGCTTACATTTTAATTGTAAAGTTTCTCATGTACTTAGAGCTTCTATATGATGATAAGTGTCTGTCTTTCCTGGGCTCAGCATTTTCACAAACAGCACTTCCACTTCCAGTCACTCCCTTACTCTGTCCCTCATAATAATTTAAGGAATTAGTCCCAGAGTATCTGGAAATCTTGCAATAGGTTTTCAAACAGTAGGGGGAGTAGAGATAAGCTTGACCTTTGCTTATCAAATACCAACTACTTACATTTATTGGAAGAGTGAAGTTCCTTCTTCAGCTTGGGAGGGTGGTACAAGATCATCTTCTTGGGGGAGGTCTACTGGTTGAGTCAGTTAAGAATGACCACAAAGGCTTCCAGCTCCTCCTGTCTGTAGCCCACATGTGCATTGGTGTAAATGCTCTGCAGATGCACTATGGATGCCAACATCTTTTTGGGGGAAGAAGCCCTAAATCCTAATTTCTACATGACAATTCTCAGCCTCTTTCATGATTTCTAACACACCAATAACCCTTGGGTCTTTATTGCCACAGGGATCTTCATCCCCTTACACCACTGAGATGGCAGACCAAATGGCCTTGCTGTCATGCCATAGCTCACACCTAGTGAGCCTGAATTAATCCCTTTCCCCCTTAAAATCTAGTTTAAAATTATTTCAATTAATCCTGCTGACTCCTGTGCAAAGATCCTCTCCCCCTCTTTGAGGAAGGTGAGCCCTGCCTGCTGCCAGCAGCCCTGTTGTCCTGTAAAACAGGACATCAGCCCATGATCAAAACCCACAAAACTCTACCAGGCTCAGCCAGGTATTGATCTGTTGGCTCTTCCTGTTTCTTCCTGGTCATTCCTTATAACTGGAAGGACAGAGGAGAACACTATTTCTGCTCCTGACCCCTTAAATGTTTGTCTCAAGCCACTGAAGTATCTTGTGATTGCTCTCAGACTTCTTGTTTCATCACCTCCTACCTGACCAACCCAACAGGGAACAGTCATGTGTGGGCTGTGCCAGGGCAGGAGGGGTTCCCATCATGTCTTTAACCTGGACTCCAGGGAGGTACCAGACTTCCCTAGGAGATGGGTCCAGTCTGCATGTGGGGTCCTCTGCCCCCTCAGAAAGGAGTGTCCTATGGCAATGTCCCATCTTTTTTTCTTTATGGAAACAGTTTTGACACAGGTCTTAACCCCAGTGACACCTCCATATCAGACAAATCATTGTCCTTGTCATTGTTCAGCTCTGTGTGCAGAGCCTCAGACCAATAATGCAAGGACAGTTCTGAAGAATGATAGATAAAAACAATATAAATACAGCAAAAACATAGAAAATTTGACTTGAATGAATATATATAGGTAATATCCAATAAATATTAAAATGGGAGTGAAAACATTATCTTGAATGTTTTTATGATGACATATAAATCTCATATTGTAATCCAATGGCTTCTACTGCTTGCATAATTTGAGTTGTTTTTCTTTTCCTAATTCTTAAGTTAATTAAACATCAATATAATTTTATTTTCTTTGATATTTTATAGCGTTCAAATAAAAAGTAGGAAAAGTTCTCAACCCAGATAATGATTTTGGTATTGATGCAAGGTATTTTCTGAAGCTTCTGAGGCAGATGACTACAATTCAATATCTCTTTAATCATTATTCTACAGCAATAGAACAGTAATTATTATTTCGATACAATCAGATTTATGTAATCCTCTTTGATATTCTGGGTGTCACTGAGATTTTATCTTTCGAGATAAACCATCTTGAATTACTAACATTTTTTAATAAATTATCTCCTATGATTGAATTATACTTTTATTATAAAATGATAATATAAATGAGACAAGAATACACATCAAAATGCTTTGAAAACCTCTTCTCTATAATTTTTATTTATTGAAAGAAATGGTAATGTTTACCTCATGAAATCTCCAATTCCTGAGTATTTATAGCAACCTTCACCATCTAAAAATCACATGCTGGATAGGCATCCATTAATAATGCAATAATAAAAATATCAATGCAAATCAAATTCAGAAAATAAAATAGCAGATGGTGAACTATTTCTTTGCTTGGCAGAATGTCATTCCGAAGTTGCAGGATGTCTGCATGTCTGTAATCAATATATTTAACTGTGTTTGCAGTCCTTTTGATACTGTAAATATAGTTGCCTATTTTTAGCAAATAACAGACACATGAGTTACCAATGCGTGATTGTATTGGCTTACTTATATATGATGTATATATGAATATTCAGAAGATTAAAAATAATTTTTCTTAAGAGTTACTGATGTGGCATGAGCAGCATTTGTTGGAGGTATTACATACATCATTGTGAACTGACTCAGAATATATCTAGAACTGTCAACCTCCCACTTTTAGGTAATTCACCAATGAAATAACAAAAAACTTACTTACATTCTTTCTCCCTCTTTCCAACCCTGTAAACCCTTGTTGTGCTTCAATTCAGTAATATATATAAAATATACTAGCCACACTTCAAGGCTAAGCAGGTATTCAGAATATTGCCTGTAATGGGGATGTGCAATACCTTCTTTAAACCAAATTACTGCAGATTATCACAATCATCATGTCTAGAAAGCTATTGTCAGAAATGGAATCAAAATTAGTAGCTTTAATTTAGGGTGCAGAGGCTTTCTTTGCTTCTAAGTGTTTTAAGTATCGGTATGGTCATTTTTATGGATGATAAATGTACCACTGATAATGGATCTATACAAGGTATGTCACTTCACCTACATTCACAGATACCCTTGGATAATCTCACAGAGCATTTTTGCTATGAGGTATTTTCATGTCTTTAAAAGAGAGGTACTTTTACAGCAAGCTGTTCTTTCATGTGTCAGCATTATTAATGGGCTCTGGTTGCAAAAAAAAAAAAAAATTAAAAATTTGGGTTTTTATCATATCTCTTGCTGGTTATTAAGAATCTGACCCTATCTGCAGAGGGTCCAGGTGACAAGTGACTAGGTAACTGAAGACTCCAGATGGTAAAAAGGCTACACTGATTACTAGAAATTTTGTTTAACTGAAAACTATGATAGTTGCTTGAAATTCTGTGTGGCAATAAAGTACCTTAACTGCTAGAAATCACAGATAACAATAAACTACGCTGGTAACTAAAGCTTTTAGGTAACAAGAAAGCTCTAATTTTAACTACAGCCCTGTAAACATTCCTCATTCTGCCAAAGGAACCCCTAAAAGAACCTGCCCAGCAGTGTTGGGTGACAGTGCTCCCAGGCTAGAGGAAGAACCACTGCTGGTATGCATTTCCATTGATTTATGCCAATAGTTATTGCTAAGTTTTTCCTTCACCAACAATGCCCAAATCTTCAGCTGCTGCTATGCATCAGTGAGCTTTCAGATTCCATTGAAAAATCTCTCCTGCAGCTACTTTACTGCACATTCTTTTTTCCTTCCCAAGAGTTAATTGGTTTGTTTTGAATGTAAATATGCACCCAAGTGACAGGAATAATTTGGTTCCCAGCATGCCCTGCTCTCAGTCCTGTCTCCTTTGGTACATGGGAATTGTCACAAAGGATGAAGGTAAAGCTAAACATCAGCTGCATCTGAAAGAAGAAACTTTTCAGTAGGTGTTGAATTTTACATATTTCAAGAGAATTAGCTGGAAATTTCAATGTGAAGATTCATACACTCTACAAAACCTCTTGTATAACTACCAAAACTCTAGATATTGTTATCAAATCTTTTTTAGGATTTGATCTCATTAAGATTTTGACCTCAAATTTGTTGGTAATGAATTCCATGGGTTAACATTGCATTACAGGACATTTTCAGTGTTTTTTGTTTTCCATCACATGTTTTGTATTGCTTTGTGTTACCATGTGCAGAGATTTATCCTATTCCTCACATATTTCCTCTCTTAACTTCTTTCCAGTTCAGCTTTATTCCTATTCAGTCTTTCATGCCCACATATGAGGTAGGTTGTAAACCGTATGGTCTGGCACAGTGAATTTTATGACATGGATCGAGACTTTTTTCTCAGGTTATAATTACTACATCAAAGCCAATGTCAGTGCTGCATAAAACATATTCCCTTTTGTTCCAGAAAAAAAAAAAATCAAGCATATATATTTTTAAATGAACTGATTTGTTTTGAGCTTGAATAGAAGAGGTCCTGGTCTCTCTGGAGAAGAGGCAGACACACTGTCCTATGTTGTGTCTAACCTAATTTAGCCTCCAACTTCATCTTGCACACTAGCCTTACTCTTATCCAAAGGAAGATGGGGATTTGGAATAGTAGTGATTGCTGTAATCAGACGGGAGAGTTTTAGAACCATTTAGGTTGGAAGGGACCTCCAGAGGTCTTCTGATCCAACATCCTGCCCAAAGCAGGTTTAGGTGGAGCAGGTGGTCAAGACTGTCCAGTTAAGCTCTGAGCACCTCTCCAGCCTTTCAGAACAGTCTGCATCAGAATCTGACACCCTCTTACAGTGATAGTCTTTGCCCTCCACATTGCACTGAAATTTCCCATGTTTCTACTTGTGAATGCTGCCTCTTGTACTGTCACTATGCACCTCTGAGAATAGACTGGCTCTGGCTGCCCTGCACTGTTCCTTTAGGTTCTTGCAGAGAGCAGCAAGATCTTTCTGAGTTTTCCCTTCTTCCAGCTGAAGAAACCCAGCTGTCTCAGTCTCTCCTCCTCTGTCCTGTGCTCTGCACCCTGTGCTCAAAGTGCATTTCCATCGGTCTGTGGTGTCATTCTTCCCTGTACTGGGGAGCCCAGATCTGGACCAAGCACTCTCAGTGCCTCACTGGAGCAGAATGCAGGGAAGAATCACCTCTCAGCCTGCTGGATGTGCTCTTCCTCAAACACTCTGGAGGCCATTGGTTTTTGCTGCAAAGTTGTACTGCTGGCTTGTGCTGAGATTGTCCAAGGCACATTCAGAGCCTTTTTCTGCCTTACTACCCTTTAGTCAGGCCCACAAACTGTACTCATGCATGGAGCTATGACATCTCTGGTTCAGGACTTCGTATTCATCTTTCTTAAGGTTCATGAAGTTCCCTTCAGCCCACAGCCCATTAAGTCCATCCTGAACAGCAGCCCAGGCTTTCAGTTTACCGACAACTCCACCAAATGTAGCTTTGACAGCAAACCTGCTGCAAGCTATGTTAATTACAGTTTTGTTAAGAGGGAGGAGGTAAGGATAGACATAGGCTCAGACTTAGGCCAAACTCACAGTGTTGGCATAATCATTTCTAAATGTATATTTTCAAGCTATTGTGGAAAATTTCCTCAACTCTCATCAGCATCATTTTCTTGCTCAGTCAATTGAAGAGTAAAGTTTTCTTTCCTGCTGACAAATTAATCTCCGCCAGTATTTTCTGTTCTGCTTGGCATTCACAGTTTCCTAAATTGAAATTATCTTTTTCTAATTTTTACACCGACCTTCTAACTAATCTTGCTGTTTCTTCTTTATTGTAATTGTCTTTTCAGCCACCTTTTATACAACAAGGGTTGCTATGAAAAAATAGAAGGGATGTGAGCAGTACTTGAAATTTAAAAATGAACATAAATCCCCAAAACATTTTGGGTGTCCCCTAAGAACAGGTAGCTCAACTAATATATGTATGATAAAAATTAATTTTGAAAACTCAGGCCATTGAGAAATCTGGTGGGTATATTGATTTGTGTCATAGTACGTCAGGCAACTAATTTTATCCAGCCTAGAGATCCAGTAATTTTTTCTTGTCTCTTCTGAGCCCTCAGAATGCAGGTGTCAGGCATTAAAATCTCATTTGGGTTTTAATGCTGTTATAGGCTTCCTTTTAAATTGCTTATGAAGGGTACTCATTGCAATTGAATCATTAAAGTGGACTTTTTATTAACAGTTGTGTCAGGTCACTGGTTTTGCATCAGAAGCTCTTCTCCTGCAACGTCAATGCTACATCTTTCATAACGATAAAGTTTTCAGAACAGGGTCAGATTTTGTATCCAGGATGAAGGCTAAGACCATGCAGAGTCGGATGACAACTTCCTGATTTTCTTCATTGTACTACCAAAAACCTCCAGCAATCTTTATGCATTCAGAATTTTCAAAGTATTTCTATATATCTACACTGTGCAGTTCAGATGAAAAAGAAGGAAAAAGAAAAAAAGCTTTATTAATACTTTATTATCTAGCCTCAGTGGAAAATTGATGCAAAACCCTCTGATTCCTAGGAGTACAGATACTGTATGTCAGAAGAACACAAAACCCCCACACCCTCTTTAACCTCTGCAGCAAGAGCTCTTCTCTGAGCCTGGTAAGCCAAAAAGATCATATGTCTTATGAGAGAAATTCAATAAAGCAGTCAACAACACCTTTGTTCATATAATCCCCAAATGCTTCTAGATGGATAATCTGTCATTATTCCCTGCTGCTGCTGGTAGAGAATTCCTTGTTGTAGTAGCCTATGATGGCATTCATCTCACCCACTACCTAGACACGTTCATCTGAGGTTGTTGCTATCAGATCTGTTTATAGTCAGGAGAAAGAAATGTGCTTTAAACCCCATTTCATCTGCTGTATTTTGGGTGAGATATAATCAATCATTTTTTGGAAGAATTTATCTGTAAAGGAAGCATCATCCTACTAGTACAGGTCTAGATAAAATAGGTATTGCAACAGATGTGTCCCATCTTTAATTGCTATTCTGCAATGCATAATTAGTTTTGCATATGTGTAGAACACTATGTAGTCCTTCATGGAGTGGATTTTAGCTATGAAAACCTCAGCTTCATGCCATTTCATCTGCCTCTATATGTGATAACTTTATATACATTCAAGTGTGAAACGTCTTATATGGCTGGTACCTGAAAATTTCCTTCATTGCAATAATAAGGTGCATAGATACAAACTACTCAGGACATGTCATTATGTAAAATTTATGAGATGAGTAATTGACACTCAGTTGAAAACTTCTCAGTCATCAAATTTCTCATTGTAGGGAAAGTCTTTTGCTTTGTCTTTCAGCTTCATTTTTTTTTTAATAGAGCTCTTAGAGTTTCCCAAATCTTAAGATGTCATGAGTGGCAGCACCTCAAAAGTTAAGCTGTGTCTCTTTTGCCATTAATTGTTTTTTTTTGAGACTTTGCAGAAAAGTATTGCCACAGATCTAAGAGCCCTGTTGCAAGAAGGAAAATTTTCAGGCACAGACCACAGAGGAATTTTACGTCTGGTTGAAATTCTAAACAAATATAAGCAGCATTACTGTGGTGGCTGTCTACTCAAACTGGTGAAAACATATGCTGTAGGAGGTGTGTGCACCTTATTTTAAAGATCCTCAGAAGAGAAGGTCTTTTGTTTTTTTATTAACATAAGAGATCTTAGTGAACAATCAAACTATTGATTTCTTGCTAGGATATTTGCAAGGTGACCTCTACTGTAGACCACTGAATCAGTGAACATGGTTTCAGTTCAATGGGTACAATATATTTCTGTGTTCTCAAGCTCTTCAACAATTTTTTTCTTTACAAAACAATGGGGGTTTGGGGATTTCGCACTTCAATTTCTCCCTGGTTTTACAGTTTTCTGCTGGAAAAAAAAAATCCACATAACTGTGGTAATTCAGAAAAGGCATCACTTTTGATTAAATAGTATTAGGTATTCATTGCCTACTTGAAAGTCCCTTTTATTTACTACCCATTAATATTAACATATGTTGCACATGTTGGGCTCTGAACCTTTTGAAGTTTTTTGTCTCTGGTTCTGTTACTGAAGGAGAAAGTGATTTAGAACAGTTTGTGCTTGGGAGACTAGAAGTGAAAGAAGTCAGATGCTAACGAGTCTTCCTTTCCAGACTGTGAGGCTATCTGGGAAGCAGCCCAAGCCAACTGGAGAGTGGCAGCACAGCAGAGGTGGAGTGCAAGGATCCATGGGCCAGAGAACTAAAGCTGCCCTATGCATCCTGCCTTTTACACAGGTTAAAGACCTTGCTTCTGTTACTCAGCTTGCATGTAACTGTTCTGGAAGGAAAACAAAAGCAAAATGTTTACACTGTCATTAGCAGCTTTATACAAATCTGCCTCTGTGAATTGAAGTGAGGTCCTGTCACCATGAGTTGAGGCAGTAAACAATGGACCAAAGCAGGCAGCCAGGGTTTACAGAGCCCAACAGCTCCGTTTGGGCACTTCCAGAAGAGCCTCCTCCTGAACCCAACTAGTTACACGTATGCTTACCTTTCAGTATTCAAAAGCTTTTTCTGGAATATATGACTGGAAATCAAGTCAAATAAGGCACTAAAAGAGTTCAGAGTGCAAACAGACTCCAGAAATGGCACTGAGGATGGGATTCACACCATATCTTAGGTGCAGTCACTTCATGTTTGCAATGCAGCCAACAATGCAGTCTGAGAGGTGCACCCCCAGGTGCTGACATAGATCTTTGTTGGACCCTCCTGTATTTTCCATTGCAGTGGTTTTTATTCTTTTAGTATAAAGAAGGACCAGAGTGACTGGTTTTCTAGTTGAAGTTTGTTGGGATGAATCTTGGCCCAAATAATTTATTTGGCTTACTATATAAATGTATGCTTTATGTTTCAATGAATTTTGAGCTCTCGAAGGAATTTTTATTGATAATATGAAGTGTAGTGTAATGAATGGAACATAATCTTGAAGAATTGCTTAGAATATGGCCATTTGTTTTCTGATAACAGCCTGTGGGCCTTGCTGATGACTGCAGGATCTCCTTACTGCTGTTCATGGGGAAAATGCTGGCAGACAAGACTGCTCATGCCAGTAAGACAGACAGCCGTAATTTTAAAAAGTCTTTAGAAACATCTGACATATATGCATGCGTATATATCTGTAAGTCTATAAATAATCATGACACCAGTAGTATTTTCACATTCATTCCTTAAGGATTGTAGCTGCTGACTGCTGATGCAGAATTCTTGTTTCTATTCCGTATAAAATTAATTAGTGTTTTTATATATCTGTTCTATCTTCTCAGGGTAATTATAATATCCTATTGCTGCATGTATACTTTGCACCACATGCTTCAATTGGAGACATGGAAAAAACAGTATGGATAAATACAAAGAGAATTGTTTCTTTGGCATGTATTTCCAAATGGATAAAAGCAGAGTTTTTGACATAGTATCCCCTGTAGCACTATACATTTTTGTTTTACTTCAGTTTTTCTGGAGTCCTGTCTAATTTAATTATTGTGTTCTGGAAGCTACATAACTCTTCTGGCATGAATAACAGTGGCATGAGGTTTCCACAGCTGTCTCACAATGTCAGACTAAATCATTCTATACAAATCATTATACCACTTTTGTACTGTTCTTCACCTGCATCAACTTCTCTGTTAATCTTTGTACCCTTTTTTGTTCTGGCACCATCTTTACATATTGTTCTTTCTCTCTTAAAATGCTTGTCTGAAATCAGATGCAACTCTTCACAACTATAACTGATGGGCATGTTGAAATACTTGGAGTCACATGCATCTTATAGCTGTCTTTGTTTGTTGCTTCCTTGACCCTGCTGTCCTTTGGAGAGGGGCATTCAGCTCATTGCTGCTGAGCTGAAGGTGAATGTTCTTTATGGTATATTTCATGTTGAAAAGAGAACCTAAAACACATTTCCAAACCTCATAATATCAAATAACCCCAAAACAAAACAAAAAACCAACCCAAAACAAACCCCATCCAACATCATTTAGAGTTGATGAAAGTATTTTATTTTGACAAAAATGCTCTGAGTTTTGATAATTTTAAATGTTATGCTACAGTATTCCATACAAAATAAAGCAATTTTTAAAAATCACTTTATAAGAAAATGTCAAAATATTTTGACAATGTCTGAACATTTTCCCCTCTCTTCTCCACAATAAAATTGCAACAGAATCTACAAGATTTCCTTATTTGATGCAATTATATTTCTCGGTGAAAAAATATTCCAGCTAAACTTATTTCCAGCTGACTTTTGCCCAAACTGAAAACTGTGAAAATCCAAGCTCTATCAGTAAAAACCATGAAAAATTAATTTATTATATAACTTGCAAATAAGCAAGAGGAGCTGCCAAAAAGATCTGAAATAATTTCATACTCAAGATCTGTGTCAGAAGTCCAGGAAGAAAAAGTTTCCTTGCTACCTAGGCAGAAACCCAACCTGAAACTATCACAGAAGACATCTCTTCACAGGCATATTAAACACTTTGGAGAGCATTTGGAGTCAATGTACTTCATTATGTGTTATCACTGGACATATTGAAGCAAGGATTGCCACAGTGCACATCTTAGGACACTTGAAACTTTATACTAGAGTTCTTTATTCTATATTTACAGTCTTGTCCCAGATGCTGTGGAAATTGCATGAGAATTTTTGGTTTTTTTTGCCCTGCAGTTCATGGTTTCTGGTTGGCAGGGAGTGAATTGGCACAACAGCAGCCAATGGACTCAGATATCAAAGAAGAAGAAGTGCAATGGATTTCTGGCAGACTGCATGGCAGCTGTCCTAGCATGTGGCATCTGTACTGCTCCATGATGCTTTCAGTTCCAGGTTTACGATGTCACATAGCTGTGCTGGAGAACAGAGGCAGAGACTGTGCAGAGCTGGAGATCAGGGAGCCACAAATGAGGCCAGATTTCATTGCAAAGATGTTTCAGTACAAAGGAAGTGTACAAAGACATGGAGGTCTTCTGGGAGTGCAGCCACAGCTGTTTTGCCTGTTTCTACATCCAAGTGCATGAAATCGCAAGCTTAAATCCATCCCTGTTGAGTCAGGCAAGGAAGATTGACGGGAACAATGCAGCAGTCACCAAAGGGAGGTTTGCAACCACTATTTCTTCAGTGTTGTGCCATGGATATTTGTCACACCAATATTGCCTTTAGTGAAATTTCACTTTCTCCTTGCAATCATTTGAAATGGTCACATAGTTGTTAATTTATTCACATCTTGTGGGAGTTCTTAACCTCCCGTAAGGTGAGGTGTTATCATAGAGCACCAGACCTAGAAAATCATACTTAAGTGTGGTCTTCTCATTTCCAGGAAAGGGTCTAACTTCCTTTGGGATTCTTTACATTGGTTGAGGGCTAGGAGTGGCCTAGGTCTTTGTGCCTTTCCTCGTGAGGCTGAACTTTCAGCTTGTCTGTGATGGGTGGTACTTGCTGCCTAAATAACTGTATTCACATGTTTCTCACTTTGATGTATTAGAAAGAAAAAAATGGAAAAATAATTAATCTTTTATACAAAGCTGTATTTTTCAGGTGTTCTCCCCTGAAGGACTTTTGGGAGCTAGAGTGTTTCATGCAGCCTGGAGCACTTGGTGCTCCGTGCAAACCCAAACCAGCTTGTTGTTTGCTGCTAGTCTGTCCTTGTTTTCAACAGAGTGAGATCCAAATGGCCACCCAACAAACATCTTCTTTAGTGCATGCTGAGCACTTTTCAGGCCCATTAACTGCACTGAGTAGCAATCTATTCAGACTAATAGGTGCTTAGACAGCTAGTGCATATATAGCAAACTAATTTCAGATGCCTTCATTTCAAACTGGATCTCACTCAGAGTTTTTCAGTAGCACATCTTCGCATCTTTCAGCTTCCTGCTTTGCCCTGCTAATGCTCTGGTTCTTCATGTTTGTTGGAGCAGAGTAGTCATTACAAGATTAATGACCTATGGTCCAAACAGGTACAAAATGATTACAGCTCTTGACACTTTTTGGTTTTGATCTGTTAATAACCACTATGAGCTTTGGTGCTGTTATAAACATCCTTATCTTATATAACAACAACAACAGAAAAGGTTTCTGCACTAGCAGACAGATGATAGTGATCAGATGGGCAGAATAGCAGCTGATATTTACCAAAATGGAATTTTTCTCCATATGCTTTATATTTGTGTAATAATTCTATATCTCCTTGTGTTTGGAAGGAGATAATGGATAGAACCAAAAGGCCAATAACTTTTACATGAATTTGGATGAATTTGAGTCAAGCAAAAGGAGAGATGAAGACTGAGTGAAACCATCTGTCAATTTCTCCATTAAACTAATGGGTGTGAAATATTTATCTGTGTTTACATATGCACCTTAGGTTTTCAAGTATTAGGTTTGAAAAAAGGATAATGGACAGAAGTTGGTAACTTGAGGGACCCTTCCCTGGCAGCAATTAGCATCACACCAAATGGTCTCATCTCTTAAAACAGATTTATGAATAATTTAAGGTGTTTCATACTGACAGCACTTCAGAAACCAAGGAAATGAATATGCACTCACGAAGTGTTCAGTTAAGGCCCAACTCATTCTAGTAACCCAAGGAGTTTATTATATTAAGAGTTTCCTACATTAAGAGTTTCCTTTACTTTTCTAGAGTAAAATTACGTGATATAAGAATACAGTGACACAGAAAAAAATCTCTAAGTGACAAAGTAATATGTCCTTAATATTTGAAGTACACAGCAATTTTTATGTGAAAGAATCCCATGGAAAGAATTGCAGGATAAACTTGACTGACCTGAGATTATTAAAGTCACAGGTAATTCAAAGATAAAGATATTTATGGAGATATTTTATATACAATCTTGTGTTTAATTTATTAGATCAGCTATAAGTTGAAGAATTCACAGAGACACGGAATGGATGAGGGAGAAAAATATCTCTGAAGATTATCTAGTTCAGTTATGTTCTTCAAAGCATAATGAACTAGTGCAGGTAATGCAAGACCATGTTCAGCTGAAGTTTGAATATCTTCATGGAGGCTCCACAGCCTCTCCAAGCAATGTGTTCCAGGTGTTTGACGACATACATTGTAAAAAAAACCAAAACAAAACCAATCAGACAAAAACACACAATTTATTTTTTTCTTATGTTTAAATAGTATTTTCTTCTTCCTGTAAGTATTGTCCCTTGCCCCTGCCTCTGCGAAGTACCTGGCTCAATCTTCTTTACTATTTCCTATCAGGAATTTATATTTGTTGATAAGATTCTCCCGAGCCTTTTCCTGTCCAGGCTAAACAGTCCCAGCCCTCTCAGCCTCTCCTCATGTGTGAGATGTTCTTGTACCTGAATCATCCCCATGACCTCTGATGGACTCAGTGAGGTATGCCCATGTCTCTCTTGCACTGGAGAGCTCAGAATGGGATCCAGAACTCCAGATGTGCTTCATCAGTGACAAACAGAGGGTGGGAATCACCTCCTTGACAATGTTTTTCATCATGCAGTCCAGAATGCTCTAAGTCCTTCTATGATAAAAATGCATCTTGTTGGCTCATGGTCAACTTCTTGTCTACCAGGACTCTTGGGATATTTTCTGTCAATCTGCTTTCCATACAGTTGGCTCCAGCATATATGCTGCCTGAGTTTCTTACTCCCTGGATGCAGGATTTTGCACTTCACTTAACAAATTACATCAACAAGAGATCAACAATGAAGTCCCTGTCAATTAATTTCTCCAGGCCGTGTGGTCCCTCTGAATGGCAGCACAACCCTTTGATATATCAGCTACTTCTTATTTTTCTATCATGCTTGTGAAGGGTGGGCTCATTCTCATTATCCAGGTCATTCATTAAGCTGTTGAACAGTATTGGCTCCAGTATTGACCCTTCACCACTAGTGACTGGCTTTTGGATGAACTTTGTGCTGCTGACCACAGCTTTTTAATAAAAGCTACATTTCAGACAATTTTCAGTCTGTCCTACTGTCCATGTGCCTAGTCTGTATTTCATAATTTTGTCAATGTGGATGTTATGGGGACAATGACAGAAGTTACCCTAAAATCAGGGTAAAGAGCACCTATTTATTGCTCTTATCTCCTCTATTGAACTCATCATGTCATTGTACAATAATATAATTTTGTTCATATGTAATTTCCCCTCCATAAATCCATGCTGAATATTCTAAATTACTTTCTTGCCTTAAAAATATTTGGAAATATTTTCAGGATTATTTGCTTTGCCACCTTTCCAGTGATTTAGGTGAGATTTACTACCCTCTAGTTCCCTGGATTCTCCTTCCTACCCTTCTTGAAAGTTGGAGTGATCGTTTTCTTCCAGTCCTGAGGAATTTCTCCAAATTACTATTATCTCTTGAAGACAATTGAGAGTGGCATTGTTTCCTCAGGCAGCTTCCTCAGCATTTCCAGGTCTTCTCATCAGGTCACATCGACTGGTGTGCAGTTTATTGAAATGTTCACTTACCTGATCCTCCTCCACCTTACTTGTTGCAAACTTTACTGCTGTTCTCAAGGACCTGGGTTCCCTGAAGGCTGGTATGGCAGTCTGTAACTGGGGCATGGAAGCCATTGAGTACCTCAGTGTCCAACTCCTCTTCAGCATCAGTCCACATTTCCCCTAGTTTTCCTTTTGCTGTTAATGTGGAATTTACTGTTAAATGCAGAAGCCCATCTCTCCAGATTTTGGTCTAGGTGGACTTTGGCTTTCCTACTTACACGTGCAGAGAATGTGTCTGTATTCCTCCAGAGTCATCTCTCCCCTCTTCCACCTCTATTGTCAGGAGCTCCTCATTCATACCTGCAGGCTTCCTGCTACCTTTGATTGATTTCCTGTTCATCAGGATGTGCCACTCTTCAATTTGAAGAAGGTGATCCTTAAAAATCCTTCCTCAACTTCTCTTGTCTCTGGGATCATAATCCATGGGATTCTTCCAAGTATGTCCCTGAACATATGCCATACATATGAGATATGAGTCTAAGTCAGTCACAGAATGCCTTGCACAGTATTCAGAAAGTAGCAGACCACATAGGATTCCTTTAAAAACTAGTAACTTGAAAAGGAAGTTGTTGCAAATACTCAAATACTCAAGAGACAGTGTGATATTTAAAATTATCAGAAGAATCTTGATATTCTCTTAAAAAAATATGTTTTCTGATAAATATTTATACTGTAAATACATAATCTCAAAGGAGCCAGTTCCATGCCTTAAGTATCCTAAAATTGTGCAGCTTAGCATGTCACTTTAATGTAAATTTTATTAAAGTCATCAGTGTGAAAGCTACAGACTAAATTTCCTATAAATTATCCCACAGATACTTTAAGAGATTGCAGGGAGAAAAAATGAATCTAATTATAGTGGAGATGTTAAAATGATGCACGCAAACTAAGAAAGGCACTGAAAATGCAACAAAGTTCCATGGGCTTAGAACCAGTTCCAAATAGAAAAATCTCAGCATGGTTGGAGTCCTTGGCTTGGAAGAGAATGAATAAAGATATTACAGCAGACCATAAAATTGTAAAACATATGGAGGTACTGCATCTGGAATGCTGATTCTGTTTATTGCCATCCAAAAATTAGGGAGTACCCGCTGAGACTGTTCATGTAAAGGATGCAGTTTGCAAGCAATGCATTGTGAAACTAATTGCTAATGTTTTGGGCCACTGGACATGAGGGACCTTAAAAGTAAAAGTGAAAAAGAATAGTCCTGTTGATTACTCTCCAGACATACTGGTTTGCCTCAGGGAGGCCATGGACTTCCTCATACAAGGGAAAAGACTATTTAAATTTCTCCCAGTTCTTACACCCTTCCTACAAACTTCTGCTCTTGGCCATAATCATGAGACTGGGCACTTCTGGCCTTTCTTTGGTCCACCATTACACATCTTAGCTTCCTACAGCTTTTACCCAGAGACATGTACTTCAAGTTCAGTCTAAGTTGGTAACTGCTGTTTAGGTTGTGTGACAGCAACATTTCACATTATATTATATTAAGTCTCTCTGGGACAGAGTTCACTTTCCCCACAGCAATTCTCTTAGTGCTGTTCTTTGTATTTGCAGCTAAAAAGGATAACACACCAGTGTTTTGGCCACTGCTAAGCAGTGCTAGCAGAGCACCAACCTCCCCCACAAAGGCCAGGGGCCTGGGAGTGGGCTAGAGGTTTAGAAGGACACAGGACAGAAGACCTAAACTGTGTAAAGCCACATCCCATAGCATGCACAATCTTGTCTTGAGCAATCAAAGCTAAAAGAAAGGAGAAGGGGGACATTTATAATTAAAATTCATTATTCAGATATTTCTCTTCCAAAGCAACTGCTATGCATACTTCTGAGGAAGCGATTGGACATCATCTGCTAGTGGGAAATAGAGAGTAATGTTTTTTTTGGTTTTTTTTGGCTATGCTTCCATGTGCCTTAGCTTTTCTTCATTAAACTATCTTTAATGTGAACCACAAGTTTTTAGTCTTATTTTTTTCCCCCTAAACTGCTGAGGCAGGGAAGTAAGAGAGCAGCTTGGTAGGAGCCTGTCTGGCAGCCAAGGTCAACATAGGATCTCAAGAGTGGGGGTCTAGAGAAATTCAAGATAAGGATAGTAATTGCAAGATAAACATGTTTATCCTGTTGTCATGGACTTGACATTGCCAGACTGCAGAATAATTGTGGGGAATTTTGGTTGTAATTGTGATGGGGGGATGAGTGGTCTAGGTATGTACAGGAGAACAGATTCTTAAATAAATATAAGGCTAGCTTTTGACTTGATACAACAGGTGGCAGGTCTACTGACCAAAAGAAACCCTGATCCAAGGAAGCGATGCCCCTTTAGACTTGTCTTTGGTCAAGTTATTAGAGAAAATTAATTTTATAGGAAAAGAAAATGAGTTAAATCTAATTTGCTTCAGCCTAAGTAAAATGCTTGATTCAATTGGTGTAAGAAAAATTATCAGGTTTTCTTAAGAAAAAGGAGCTGGAGGTTAGCAGAATAATTGAAGACTCAGGTTTTCACACAGAATATCAGATGAGCCCATACTAGTTACTGATTTCACAAACTCTAAAAAGTGTTGTCACTTCGAAAGAGAGCTGGGTTGGCATTCAGGAGGAAATGGGTGACCCTGAAGAGTAAGGAAATTGAAGCAGTAAAGCACTCAGTAGTGCGAACCAGGATTTTTTGTACGAAACCTAAATCCCTAAAGATGAAACTTGATTCATTTAGGGACTTATTTATTTGGTATGTTATCTACAATAACTTACAATAAGTCTGAGGCCTGCTCTGGTGCTCCTGAACAGCACCTTTCCCTTTTTATAGGCTTGGTTTAACCAGCACAGTCCCAAGCAAGGGTATGTAAAGCTTCTATTAGTGCTGGAGAGGTCATGATGTGTTTTAGAGAGGGTGTCACTTCCATGGGTCCCTGTGAAAGCTCTGTGAGTTTACACTTAAGGTAGCAGCCACAGAATAGGTAATGCCAACCAGTCTTGGCTGAGTAAAGGTCCAATATTTAGCCTAGGCTAAAAATTTAGGTTTTGGACAATTTGGTATTGTGTGTTTATTGACAGTCCATGGGGAAATGAGATGGACAGAGATGGTTTGCTGTTAACACCTCCACTGGTCTGCTCTCATACATGATGTCTGCCAGCACATGGCTGCTGCACAGGGAGCACCCTAAGCATGCAGAGGTCAGGGGCTTTTGTAGCTTTCCAGATTTTGGCTTTGGTAATGCATCACTTGACTTGAAAACACATTTCTGGGCAATAAGCATTTGCAGATTTATGTCCATCTGACATCCTTGTCTCAACATAGCCAGCGCTGCTTGCAGTCTCAGCACTGCAATTCCTAACTTCATTTTTGTATTTTAAATTGAGCTTCTATGGGCCAAGTCAGACACCATGTGTCTCTGTGTCCTGACATACCTCTGTTGCTGTATATCATGCAGAGCTACCTCTTCTCTCAGTTCTATCCCTTCAAATATCTGGGTTCATAAGGTATAAAGACATTTTTTTGCTTTAAACTTTGTTCTTTAGATCAAGTATCAATCAATTTCATGGCCATACTATAGAGGACTGTAAGATTCTTTTAATGTTCAGCTCTCAGACCAAAGAGGAAATTTCGGTTTTTTTTTCCTGTAAAGCAGGACAGTCTTTACATAAGATAGTGGAAGAAAACTCTTGTCCAGGCATAACCTAATTTCCTTTCTCCTTGAGAAATATTTGGGCATGAACAGAAAATTGTCATTTGTTTCTATTTTGCTATCCATTTTTTTAATGTTGAATCTGCTTGAGATTACAAACTTCAAATGAAAACACTACTGAATTAGTGCGCTCTTCCTATTTTTTTCTACAACTAATTTCTTACACGGCATACCAAAGGTGAGCATTTTGGCTGGGCTAAACAATTATGCAAAGATGGTAAATATATTTATACATACCCCTGGTTACTTTCCTGTGAAATTTTAAAGCCCTAAAAACTTCATTTGCTTGTTTTGAGCCCTCAAGCGGAAGATCCCTCCTGCTCCCACTCCTTGTGCTGCATGGCTTCCCTGTGCTCACTTGGGCTGCCTGCACATGAAAACCCGAGGCAGTGCACAACTTTTGGGTTCTCTCCCAGAACATCACTCTGTCCATTGCACACTATTTTCCTCTTCACATATAAGATCTGTTCATTCAGCTTCTTCCACTGCCTTCCTCCTGAATGTGGGGAGGACTCATTCCTGCTCCTTTTATAACCAGAAGAGGATTTATTGCTTTGCATGCATTGTTTGATAGAAATTATTTGTTTTATTCCACTGCAAGAGTCATTCAAGAACAGGGACAAAATATGATCTTCATCTTTAGTCAGGCAGAACTCAAAATCACAGCAGTAGATTTCTTATTATCTGTTTCAGAAAACAAGGGCAGAGGAGAAGCATCAGGACTGAATTATGGATCATGTTTGCAAGACTGAAATGGTATTCCCAAGAGTAAGGTACTGTGGGTTAGCAGTTTTGATGATGCTGCAGTCACACCTTCTCAATTTATACTGGAGTTTCTGATCTTAATGCTCTTCTTAGATGTATTTCACCATTCAGCAGAGTGACCAGTTCCTAGGGATGATGGAACATATCAGAGTAAGAGAAAGAGATGAGAGCTCTGTCTTTTAACACAACAGCACCCAGTGCACTAAGTCTAAGGTACACTGTTAACTCACCTTTATTTTAAGCTCTTTTTGTAATTTAATTCTGTGGAAAGAGACACCAGGGTCTGTGATGATATCCAAATTTCCAAGGACAAGCTGGATTCAACAAATTTGTATGGTTTCAAACAAGGAAACCTTTTGCCCCTCCTCTCCTCATCCTGGGACTCAGAGGCTGCAGCTAAATAAAAAGACCTGAAGGATTAGAGGGCCACACAGCTATGGAAATGGAAGGATCTCTCTGCCCTGCTTCAAACTGATTTAGTTAATAAATTTTGAAACTTAATCAGAGCAGGATTTCCGAAACTGATTCACTGCACAGGGCCAAACACAGACCCTCTTCTCCTATTTGTTTCTTTAAATGCAATATTATTAGTGAGAAAATATTTATTTTATTGTTTTATCTCTGTGTCTCTTCATATGCTTCTCTTTGTCTTGATGCAGCATCTTTGGCTCCCACTTGCCTATTATGCTGATAAAAATGTCACACTGACCTTCAGAAGTGTACCTGCTGCCTGGAGACTCTGTCTTAAGAGCAGTTCTGATGCCACGGCACAGTTTGGCTTGTTTATTAAGCCCTTAACTCACAGAACCTGATGCTGTGTCAGATAATCTGCAGCTAATTGAAAACACCACTTGACAAGGAGAACAGAAGGAAACTTGCAGTTCTTACTGATGTCTGCTGGATGTTTTATATCTTCACATGACTTTACAGGGCAGTTAGCAGGATAGTTTCTGCTGTGTATACCATTAAAGAAAATATATCCTTTTCTTGATTTGCTTTTTTAAAAATTTGAATGTTTCCCTACCTCCATTTCTTCCTGGAGTGTCAAAAAGACCTAGACTTTTTTGATTCTTTATAGCCTGAACTAAAATTACAAAGATCCAATTGATTAGGCATACTGTGGTGTTTTGCATTGAAGCACTGTTCACAAGGAGAGAGTTTAGGAGCTCCAGAAATAGCAATTAATGCTTTAGGTTCACTTGATAAAAGCTCCCTTAATTCATAGATAATTGCTCTGCAGAGAACTGGAGGGAGAATTTCTCCTTCTGTGGGAATGAATGAAAAATAAAATTTCATATAAGTTGAGGTTTTTGCTTGTTTAGGTTGTTTTTTTTTTTTTTAATTTTCCGGGCTAGGGGATATTTGTTTATTTGGTTTTATTAATCATTGAAAAAAGCAAGCATAGCTCTGGCTGTCGTTTTATTATTGCATTTTCAGGTTGATGGGCACTGTGTACCTGTCTATCCTATCCTTCCAACCCTTGAAAAGTAGGAAACTGGATTTAAAATAGGCTAGCAGTGGCCTACCTAATTTTCAGTTTTCAGATCTTCAAATAGCTTTCTTCATGTATGCAGGCTCTAGGATGGACAGTCCCATAGGTGACCACCAGAGTCAAGACCAGTACACAGCTTCTTTCTGTTGTATGTATTGAAGGAGTTGCTATAGATTAACCTCTGCAATGGGTTTCATATAGCAAGTTCAGAATGTTACCTAAAAGTATGAATGCTCTTAAATCAAACTTTCCTGAACTCATGTCTTCTGAATCATGAAATGATGTGAAAATTACAGAAGAGAAGGACAGGTAATAAAACAATTTCTCCCTCAAAATCCAGGTCAAGGCTTTAAGTCAATTTGGTATTCACCATCCTATTTTTCTAACAACATTCACAAAAATGGAGAAGGAGAATGGAGAGGAGTGATTAAATAGCACATCTGGCCCCGAAATATTATTTCTTAATGTTATAACTTGAAAGGGGACTACTACAAATAGCAATTGTGGTATAGTTACTGTGCAATAAATTCTACTCTTGTGTCAGCACCCGCTGAGCAAGGAAGAGAGGAGGAGACTGAATGAGCCTTCATCTCATTCATACAGCTTGATTATACATGAGATTTAAATCCAGCTCTCATTCCACTTTATATTTTCATCTCCATTCAGTTTCCAGTGGAGTGTTCCTGTGTTCTTGAGAAAAAAGGAGGATGTGATTAGGTAAGAGAGTAAAGCATGCATTCAATTACAGAAAGCATTATCATCTCTTCCCTAAACTGATTAGTTATTGTTCCCTTAAGTAGCACTAACTATGCTCATGTGCTCTGCAATCCAAGCCATAAGGCACAGGCACTGGCCAAATGCCAGTGCAGCACCCACTGACACCATTCATAGAAGACAGAGCCTGAAAAAGTTCCAGTGGAGATCCTCTGAGGAGCCTGAAACTTTGGTCCACCTTTTTCAGGAATCTTCTTTCTGAGGAGGTTTCTTAGTGGCCCTTGTCCCTGCCAGGTCATGCTCATTCAACAGTCAGTGCTATGTAGGAAATGCTATCTAGTGTCCTGATTAATTCGTTTTAGCAGCCTGATTTTAAAGAGTAGAGGAGTGCAAGCACAGCTGTGATTAGTTTTATCTTGATCTGATTTTACAGAAGTTTCTGTATGCTCAATTATTTTTTTTCTGGAGAGGTTGCTTTTGCCATAGCAGACACATTTGGAATTTTGATTCAACACTTCTGTACAGGAATGTTTCATATTTTACATGTGTTACTGTGGTAGTCATCCTTAGTAACACAAAATTGAGAGGATGAGGATAAAAAGAGCAAAGAATAATGTCTAGGGATAACCTTCTCCTGTGCGTCAGTTTGGAGAAAGAGCCTTTAAACAAAAGCAGTCAGCTCCACAGGAAACCTCTTCCCTGACAAGAAAAAGCAGTGATCTGCAGCTTTTGGGCTTCTCAATCAGTTGCCTTTTGAGAGCCTTACTGGGCTAAAAGGGGGAAATGTAAAGCAGCTGCAACTGGGGCAGAGTGTCTGTCTGGGGCACCAGACTGCAGGAGCTATGGGCTGGCTGCAGTCACCCACCCAAGGTTTCCCTCTCTCCTCAGGGAGCCACCAGGAGCCTTTTCTCTTCCCAGGGAGACCTGAGAGCAGCACTGGCCACGGCAGGGACAGACATTTACTCCCTTTAGAGTGTCACTACTTATTTTGTGCTCAGCAGGTAAGGAAGGATCTATGAACAGAGAGAAGGGATTCTTCTAGTGTGTTCTGGTATATAAAATTTTTTAAAAGGAAAAAAGAAGACATAAAAGATATTAATTTCTTCCTCCGTCTGCTATTGTGTTCCTATCTGTTTATATAATTAAATCACTGGAGTGTATCCAGTCTTGCATTCTTCTAACATATCTGATGCAAACTGGAGGATGCCTAATATTAATTATTAGTATTATTCATTAATTATTATTAAGAATTTATTATTAGTATTATTAGCTAGTAACTGGCTAAAAAAATGGTGACATTTGGTAGAAATTATTTAAAATACTCAAAAATACAACGCAATCACATGTGGTTATTTTGCTGTATAAATGTTTGCAGAGCTCAAAAGTTTCTTTATGTGTAATTTGGAAGCATGAAATTGCCTGACAAACTAATATATACCCAGAGGTTATTTTACTGTGCAGCAAGTCCTACAGAAAGTTAATAATAACAAGATAGATAATGTTTTGAAATTTTGGTCCAGGGCCTTTAAAAGTGAATGCGTAGCAAACACCAACAGTTTCTACTTTCACAAACTTCAAATATTGTTTGCATTATTTGCATAACAATGAGGCTCATGTATGCATATTCCAGTATGGCCATCTCTAAAAATCATCTTAAACAATAAGATCAGTTAGATAATACAGTCATCAAATCAGTTTATGGTCTAGAAAATATCCTGTGAATATATCAACAAGATATGGAGAAAGTTCATAAAAATCCAGCCTTTACTTGTCCTAATTTAGTCAGTATTTATTTAGTAAGGTAATATCACCATGAGCAAAATTAAGAAAAATGAGGGTTACATAGACAAGACAATCTGGTTATTTATGTGAGACAGAAGCATGTCGTGAGAGTTCTCTTCTGAAATGAGCTGACAATGAACACTAATATGTCACAACATACCACAGATTGATTTCAGTTCAGTCAGCCTCAGATATAATGATTAGTACAGGTGATATTTAACTCTGCAATTTGCATACTCTGGATTAATGCTCGACCTGGGTGGTTTCCATAAGTAAGACATTCATCTCTCTCCTACATTCCTTCATCTGCAGATATTCAGGCATAACTTAGTTCCCAGTGAGCAATAGTCACTACCATCATGAGCAATAGGAAATGAAAAGTTAAATCCAAAAGCAAAGAATCATCACTAGGTTTATGAATTTAGCATTCAGATCAAGGAACTTATACAAGTCTGAACTGAAAACACTGTAATTATTTATATCTCCATGGGAAACTTATTGCTTTCATAAAACATCTAAATATATTGACAGCCAGTAAATATTCATCATTTGAAAACTACTATCCAGCTTCAAGTTTTTCAGTAATTAATTTAGTTCTGACAGGGTGAGCAATGTTCTTGAGTTTCTTTAAGACTTAAAAAAGGTCAGATTTTATCCTCATATTTTTCTTGTAAAAGAACTGTGGAAATATATATTCAAAGAGAACCAAACAGATTTTCAGGCAGCATCAGGAAATGTAATGATGGCATACCAGACACATATTTGATTGAAAAATATGTTTTTCAAGCTTTTTACTCACTGGTTGCAGTGGTAGGTGTTAACTGCTAAACATAAAAAATCTAACAGATTCTTGAACTTTGGAGATCTCAGCCTGAAGATATTTAGTATTTTAAATAGTTGTCTTAATATATTTCTTGAGGTTTGGAGAAGCTAAGGATTTTCTGGTAACATATGGAGTTCTGTGGTTTTGGGATGCAGGCATATTTTGTAGTTATGATCAGCGATTAGGGTCTATAATGTCTATCATCCTAGAAATTTCATCTTTATTTCAAAGATGCATGTATTTATATACCAGGAAAATTATGGGTCCAGATATATGGCTACCGATATTCTAAAATCCTAAAGCCCTTTCTGTGCTGTTATGTGCTGTTATCTTTTAGATAGAATGTCTTGTTGATACTAAACACTATGATTTTAATATTACCTCCAAAAATGCAGTAGTACCATATTTTCAGGGGCATCGTACATTTCAGAAATGTATCCTTCAAATATCATCATTTCTTTCTACAACATCCTGCTCTGGTGCAGGGAATTTCACGAGGAAAAGAAAACAGCAAAATGCTGATCTTTTGCTTTCAGCTAACCTTGGATCACAGTATCTATTTTAGGGATTTCAGTCTACACCCAAATTCTAAAAGGAGTCAAAGGAAACATCTCTTGTGGCTTTGACTGTTATGGGAGCAGTGTTTAAGGTTACTTTCTATATGTCTGTGGAAGAAGTCTTGATGAAGATCTGACATAACAATATTGTGTTTATCTGACAGACCATGGACCATACTTGCTTAGTGCCACCCCTGCCAGAACAGCTCCTTGAATCTCCTGAATGTTTTTACTTTAGAGAGACTGTGATCAAGATACACAATATGACACATGGCTCTTCTCACTGCCACTTTGCAGCATGTAACTTCATGCTTCAGTCTTCTCACTCATTGTGAAAATTCAGTGTGTGCCAGCAAAGCAACAGGGAAAAAAACAGGAGCTTGCTCCCTGTACAGTACTATGAATGAGAAAAGCAGCACTGAAATATTCCTGTATATAAACTCCTTGGTAGCAGAGACTCTTTCACATTTCTTTGTGTCCACTCTAAGGAAGTCCTTCTTACATAGAGACAGTCAATTTAAAAGAAAAAACTGTCCATTGCCTGAAATACAATTTTCCTTGTGAAGGATTACTTGTATTTTTTTCAAATCCGTAGCTTCTAACCATAGTTACAGGGAAAGAAAATTAATTTTAAAAGGTACAACTTTTTAATTTGATGTAGGTGTTGCAGTAACTGTCCTTTTGCAAAACCAAAAATGTTTACATTTGTATTTCCACTTTCAAGATGTTGTTTCCCTTTCTCTGAAGGAATAGAGCCCACTCCTCATAGCAGTTGCTGTTTCAGGACCTCTGATGATTACATGAAGATATACTGTTTAAATTTGTACTCCGTGTGAACAGACTGCAAAAGCCAGTACCAAATAGATATGGATTTAAGTGAGATGTTTGGGAGACTTTATTCTGTTCACTAATGTAGCATGGGGTACTCAGCCTCAGTCTGGGAAATAACTTGCTATTGTCACAACGTTTGCAGCTGGAATAGAGTTGACTCCAATTGTAAGAAACAAAATTGAGTTTGGAATATACTTAGAGATATGGCTTATTCTGTCAAAAATGATTACACACTGAGAAGGTGCTGGCAATAGTCTTCCTTCCTTCCTTCCTTCCTTCCTTCCTTCCTTCCTTCCTTCCTTCCTTCCTTCCTTCCTTCCTTCCTTCCTTCCTTCCTTCCTTCCTTCCTTCCTTCCTTCCTTCCTTCCTTCCTTCCTTCCTTCCTTCCTTCCTTCCTTCCTTCCTTCCTTCCTTCCTTCCTTCCTTCCTTCCTTCCTTCCTTCCTTCCTTCCTTCCTTCCTTCCTTCCTTCCTTCCTTCCTTCCTTCCTTCCTTCCTTCCTTCCTTCCTTCCTTCCTTCCTTCCTTCCTTCCTTCCTTCCTTCCTTCCTTCCTTCCTTCCTTCCTTCCTTCCTTCCTTCCTTCCTTCCTTCCTTCCTTCCTTCCTTCCTCTCTGTGATAAGAGAATCTTAGCAGTTTTCCTAACTAGCCTTTTCTTCCCAAAATATCTTCTGCTGTAAGGAAGATTCTCCAACCCATAGATTTATTATGCTTAGGAAAAGCAGAACGCTTAGGAAAATTTGAGAGCTATTTATTTATTTGCTTACTTATTTATTTTTGGTGCTCACATAATTACACCTGCCATGATTAATTTTAATATGATGAATTGCAAAGATAAAAGTGTAGCATACTTCGTACCCATTCATTTCACTTGCAAATGCAGCATAGATCTTCCTTGTTGCCAGTGGTGCAATTTCACCAATAGAACAGCTTTTAGAGAATGCTGAAATCAGTCATCTGAAACCTATAGAAATGTGACTGGTATGAACCCTGCAGGGTTTTTTTCCTTGTTTAAGTTTTATCTGAAACCAGAGCCTCAACTAGGACAGATGGTTTCTTTGCCCTAGCATGCCCATGGTTCAATTCTCATCAATAAGACCATGAGATAAAAAAAGGTCTGATATCCTATTTATTTAATGAATATCTGTGCACATCATACTCTTCTGTAGAACACTGTCTTGGTTGCATCTCAGTGGGTTGTGTGCTGTTCTTCCAGTGACTCACGCACTTTTGTTCAAAAACAACCCAAATGAAACCAACATAATAATTTCAGCACCTCAATTAAAAAAGGTTTCCTGGAATTGAACTTCTCCAAAATAACTTGGAGATCAGTTCCCTAACTTATCTTCACTGAAAATCACTCAGGAGAGAACTGGATGTATATCTCTGAAACAACAGAAGGCAGAGACATTTTCTGTGATATCATCACTGCATGTGACATCAATGCTTTCTCTTCTGAAAGGCTGTGATATCTATAGCTCATAATTTCATATAAACTCTGAGAAAATATTTCTTTTATGAGTGTAAGTAGATAACAAAGCCATTTCTTTGGTGCTATAGATGGAGCAGATCAATAGTTTATACGAAAAATACGTGCAAGCAGTTAAAGAATGCTTCCTTCTTCTTTACTCTGTCATTTGTTAGATGTGCTCTGTGTGGAAGGTTGGTGGTGAAGGCAGACAAGATCAGTAGATTTTGAAAACATTTGGTTATTCCTTCATGTTTGTTTTCAGGTATTCTCAGGTCGAATATGGTAAAACCTTAATTGTAAAGAAAAACATAATCATACCAGAAATGTGGTTTTAAAGTTGTTTATAAAAATCAACGTACATAAAAATTTAATTTCTTGCTAATGTATTTTTATGCATTATATAAATTAAGCAAATAAACACAAGAATGTTACCAGTTTTGAATAAAAGCTATTAAATATTACAATAGCATAAACTTGTGTGCATTCCCCTAGACCTGTAAGTTACAGCATGCTCTCAATCTCTGAGAATGACTTGTTCTGTTTTCTTAGTTTTGAGCAGAAGTGGAAAGCTGGTACAAACCCTAAAATCATAATTATCTGTTTTCTCTGAAATCCAGACTAAAACAAAGGCTTGATGTATACTTAGCTAAGAAGCTTCCACCTGAATAAGACCTAACAACTTGCAAGGAATCCAAGAAAACAGCAATGTTTGGCAATAACTTGAGAAACATTTTTCTCCAAAGACTTTCCTTAGCTCAGCAATATCTCAAAGCTAAAAAGAAGCCTGGTGACTTCCATTCCTTATTTTGAGAGCAATTTCTGACATCTGCCTTGTTATCTAAATTTTTAACTAGTTCTACAATTATATCCATGCTTTCAGTCTTAAATATGAGATTTAATGTACTGGCATAACTCGGTTTGGTGGCTCTTGCTGAAACAAGATCTGTTTAGTATAGCAGCTCTGTGGAATACACAATAAAACCTCTGTAACTCACAGAGTTGAAAGAGATAATTTCTTCAGCCTGTGAATTTTGAATCTTTAACCAGCTCTTGCCTTCATTATAGCTAGTAGAACTACCTGAATAGTGAAAGGAAGCATAAATAATGAGCCACAAATGACAGCAGCAGTGCAGTTCTTCACCATGGGACATGCAGCACAGAGCATTAAGTCAGGATCTCTGCTTTTGACATACAACCAGTAGCCCTAACTCTAACCTTAATTATAGCCCAGGGTTCCATCTCCTCAGAAAATATGTACATAAGGTATGGGACTTAAGAAATACCTTACCTCTTCCTATTCTCAGGCCCATTATCATTCAGCAAAGAGTGTATTTTATATTTTATATTACTTAGTCCTAAATCTTAGCGTAATTAAATACAGTGGAACTACCCCAGCAATGAAAAATTCATCTCATACTGCCTAGAGTTGACACAAACTTCTGCCTAACTCTAAAGACCTACAACTTTCTCTCTCTGGATGAGCAAATCCTGACACCATTCCTAACTTTAACCTTTCTGTACTAGCCATCTTTCTGAAACAGTGAATACTGAAGGTGGCACCTGTCTTCTTGCCATCAGTCAGAGCCATTCAGCACACAGCAAAAAAAGGAACTTTTCAGGTTTTAGATGTAAAAATCCAAGCCCTAACTATTACTTTCAAATTCATTCTATCCCAGGGATCTGTTGTGAGTAGTAAACCCACTGAAATACTGCTCATCAGAGGCATCTACTTTCATTTGAACTCTGAAATGCCATTCAGCCAAAACCTTAAATTGTTAGATCCCAAATGCTAACACTAGCTATTCAGCTTGTGTAGAGGAATCCCTTCTTCTAGAAAAGTGGATATGAAGTAATGTATGAAAGGGCTTTTGTATTTCTCAAAAACTCTTAAAGTCATTCAAAACACAAAGAAAAAAACCTATCATTACTCTTTAGACTCCTGTGGTCTAACTCTAACCTTTTTCTCTAGCAAAGAAACCTAACCAGATGGTGAAAAGGAGATAATTTATTGGCTATGACCAGCTCTAACTTTGTCCTCAGTGGTGGAGACTGTGCAACATCCAGTCTTATGAGGAATTCTCTCTCCAGAGACCAAAATCCTGTCTGTCATCTTCACTTTCATTCCAGTTTGCCGAGCCATCTGAATAATAAAAGAAAGCATAAAGATTTACCACAACTTTTTGCCAATATATGACCATTGCAATTTCAGTCTATGTGGGCTCCAGAGCAGAAAAATTACTTTTTCAGGCTTTAGATTCCCCAACTCTTAAAATTCAAGAGCAGGAAGAGCTAGGCTGATTTTATTTTCTTTTGTTGGGGGCAGGTATATCACACATACTAATTGAAGATCTTCTAGGTTTCCCTTTTATCTCAGGACATACTGACTCTGTAAAGTTATTTTTTAAGTGTTTTAAAGCCACCCATAATTTACAGGTGCATACTGGGTGATGGTGCCTACCCACTGGACATTACATGCGTGCTGTAACCACCTAGTATAAAGAGCCAAAATATGGGGTTTGTACAAGTCCTTTGGCAAAAATCTTGATGAAAGAGGCCACTGTTGTTCTGGCATCTGCCATTGTAAAGGCTTTCTTGCAGTGATGACTTACAGGAGATAAGATTGCTTAGATGCTATATTGATCTGGTGTTCAGTAATAGCTAAATTCATTACTTCCCAAGATCTTAATTCTTTATCCCAATGTCTCTGATCACTCCTCTTACAATCTGTGTGAGAGAGCATGGAAAAGACAGATTGAAAATCTGAATGTTAATGAGGAAGTTAGCGCAGAGGTAGTAAAAAGGACTTCTAAAATACAGCCCAGCAGTCACCAGGAAGCAATTTTACTTCTAATATATATTTTGTCTTCCACATAGTACTGTTGAGGATAAATTGATTGATGTTTAAAGTGCTTTTCATTTCTTTGATGTAAGTTGCTATGGAAACAGAAAGCATACTTATTAGATATTTGCAGTCACTTTTTGTTAAATCTAACTCTTCTAGGTTCTCTTTTACTCAGTCTTGCTGCACTTATCAGCATCTGCTGTCATTAGCAGACCCACAACAGAAGATCTCCTATGCTGCTCTGTGTACTCACTTTCCATTCTGTATATTTTAGCTGGATTTCTTAGCAGTAGAGCTATAAAACTCAGCCACTTTCAGCACTGGAGAAACCTCTGCCAGTCATGTGAAGTATTTTCATGATAATGCATTAAGCAGTTCAAAGGTTGAAAAGACACTCTGTTGTTATTTTAAATATTTATAATATCTATTGCAGCATGGAAATGTAATTAAACTATTAGCCTTTTGTAAAAACTGCCACTGGATGTGCCTGTCAAGGCATTTGGGGCATGGCAGCCACGTGCATACAAATATACACATTATATGTTTTTAGCCCTTCAGGACTTTGCTGCTGCTTCTGCTTCAGGACTGTCCTTCCCTTTGCAGAACTGTGACAGCTGTAATTGATAGAAGAGAGGAAGGAATCAGTTTTTTTTTCTGTTTGATTTTACTTACATTTTGGTACTCTCCTTGTTACAACTCTAGTTACAAGTTTTGAAGTTTTTACTGATTCTCTTCTGTATTTGAGAGAACAAAACATGATTTAATCATAAAAAAGGTGAAAGGGCTTACTTATGTTGGGCTTTTTTATAGCATTTGTGTGTCTTCAAGGGAGAAATTTTTCCATGATTCCATCAAGAAAAGCAAAAAAGGAGGATTAAAAGAAAATCTAGCTTTTTAATAGGGTCTAACTTACCCTCTGTGGCACAAATATTTTCTCAGCGTACCTATGCACACGCATGGACAACAGACCTCCAGTAGTACATGAAAAAAGAGTGAAACTTCACTGGGAAAACACTTGTCCAAAAAAAAAAAAGGGGGGGAGGGGTGATGGCTTAACCTTGTTAGTAAAAGGGTCAGGTACAGCTGATTGGCATTCAGAGCTTTCTGGGGGGGTGTGGATGGTTCTGGAGCAAAGACAAGTAGGAGGTTCCTTTTCCCAGGCAGGGAACATTTCTTCTTTGCAGTCATCCTCAGCTCTTGGTTGCTTTCCTTTCATGCGAGTCCTTATGAAAATATTAGAGGATAAGTGAAGGTTGTGTTTTTGTGTCTCTTCCTAAATCTATCCTCTAATGAGTCAAGAGCCCCCTTCACTTTCTTGCCCATCTGTTAAAATCTTACAGTACAGTAAGAATATACAACTTATGTAGTAAGAATATAACTTATATAGGAAATACAAGTGTTTTACTATCTCTGTTGCTGAGACTGTCAGTTTCTTAGCAGTAAAAGAAGAAAGAAATAAACCCATTCACAATGAGGGGAGATGTAATAAAAAGTGACCTTCATCTAGATCTCATTTTTTTTAAAGCTTCAAGAGAAAAATAAAAATCTTGCAGCTGGGTTGTCACAAACACTCTGTAGAACTGCTGAAAGAAATTTGCTTTAAGGGTGTATTTCTACTTCCATGTTCCTATGTGCTTTTATGTTTTAAAAGGTGTTTTTCTCTCTTATGGATTTACATGGAGATTGCTAGAGCTGGACTTCAGTTCTCCATCCAGACAGACACACACACACACACACACACACACACAATCAGGCTGCCTAATTTCAAAACTATTTTCATTAAATTGTGAAATATGCAAGTGCATTGTGTATCCTGCAGGACTGATTGTAAACTGTAGCTAAGGGTCTCAGAGCACTTCAGGTGAAAGACGAAAGACTGCAGAGGAGAAGAGCTGTGGAAAGGTTGCACCAAGTTGACTCATTGCTTGATTTGCTATGTGCTGAGCAGCTATGAGATAATTCTTCTCTACGTCTCAAAGGTCTCCCTTTTGTTCTTTACAATGGGTGAAAGAATAAAGGGGCTGAAGAAGTTATACTCAGTACTTGGCAATATCACTAATTCAGTCTGCATCTCAGTTCCTTCAGCTCCTTTTATCCTATTTTTTTGGTTGACTGGGTGGGTGGAGAGATTGTTCCTCCTTCAACCCTTTTTACACACCTTATATCTCCTTTTTGTAACACCTCCAGTAAAAAAAAGAGCAATGGCTCTGATTCTATTCTCTCATAATCATTGCTTGGGCCCCATCAATATCCTTGAAATGGAAATGCACCACTCTTTCTTACTGCACCTTCCGCCCTAACAAAAATTTGGAGATGGAGACTTGCACTGTCCCATCCTTTGTGTGGGGGCAGGAGTTCCCTTGTAGCCTTGCTAACAGTTGATGTGTGCCTTGCTGCTGCTCTGGTTATTTCTGGTTTATTACTAGTAGGTGTTTAAGGAATAAAGGCCTACAGCTGGAGTGCTGCATAGAGTGAAGACATCTTGAGTTGTTCTTTGCTTGCTTTGAGAGAAGAGACATTTCACACATTCCATAGTCATGGCATATATGAGACTTATGTAGGGACAATTTAAAACAGAATAATTTCTAAATTTGAGTGATTTTACCGTAGTTGGTTTTAAGGAATATAAGAAACAGTAAATTTGTAAATTTTTGGTTTGTTGGTAAAAAAAGTAAAAGAAAAATCTCATTTTCTCTGACATCATCAAGAAAACAAACTAATCTTCACAGCAAGTTCTGTTAATAGGGAGGCAAGATAGGTTAAGAAGAAATAACAAATCTACTGTGCTGAAAAGTCCTTTTCAGTACCAAAGGATTATTAAAAGTCACCCAGATTTATTTCACCAGTCTCATTTCAGCATCAGAATATGCTGACAAAACTTTGCATTGGCAGTTTTTTCAGATATAGCTAATTCATAAAAGATGATGGGAAGATGTATGACATTTATATGCTGAGGGTCAGTACATCACAGTATTGTGCTACTGATTTTCAGTGTCACTTGAGTTTCTCCATCATTTTGCTATACGTCCTTTTAAGTTTTGAGCTCTAGAGGCAAATACTTCAAGCAAATGGTCATAATTTCTTCTGTGAAGTTGGTGAAGTCTAACAAACAACTTGCTTGAGGGCATATCCTCTACCAATAAAATACGTGAGCTAGCAATATAAAAAGTGAATGTATAGGGAACACCCTAAAAGCTGACATTAAAAATGTAAGCGTGAGTATTTTTTATTCTTTTCGTGAGGCATGATAGTAAGTTTTTAAACTAAAATAAGGTCTTTCAGGTGCAATAAAGAAATGTGAAGAGTCTAATGTCAATAGAGGAGATATTGGAGTAAAGAGCTAGATGAAGCTCTGCTGCCAACAATTGCTACATAGGTGTGTGCTTTTTTTTTGCCTCTAGTCCCTTCCCAGAAACAATGGGAAAGGTCTTTAGTGACTATCATCAAGCAGATCAATTAGTAATTTATGTAACTGGACTATAGCAAGGAGTTAACACTGACGAAGTTGAAAACCAATACCTGAGTAACTGACAAAATATTTTAAACTAGAAAACTCCTTGGTTGATGGAACATATTAAACAAACAAATCCACACTACAATGTGCTGTAGTTGTATTTAAGTTCAGAGGGGGATACTTAAGCCAGGAATTTCTCTTTGTTAGCTAGCAATAGATGCTACTTGTCAAAGTTCAACAGAGTAATGAGTCCTTTCCCATAGCAGAAGCATTTCCCTCAAAACAGGTATTGGTTTTTGCTACACCTCATAGATTATATGCTATCAAGTGAATGAGTATATTGTTATGTTATTGTTATGTTTGGTTCTGTTTTTGTTGATACAGATGGTACTTCGGGCCATGACATCAATAAAGGATTCCAGCAGCTGGGATTACTGGGCAAGTTCAGGATTGCTGTCGACATTTGAGCTGAGATAGTAAACAAGTGAAAGCCTCCAGGTGTCGCTTTGGCAAAAAGGACTGTGGATGTGCTACACCTATCTATTATTTGTGGAGGTAAGTACATCCATAAACAATGATAGAAGGAGTTGAGGGCTAGTCTCAGTAATTCAGAATTATCTCTGTGCAAATGTAGGTTTTTTTCTACATGTGCCAATGAAGATCTCATCCTAAAATGAAGACTTCTTGGAATCCATTTAAACATCTGCATTGATTCAGAAAAATACTGTTTTCACTTCCATCTTCCTCAGTAGTTGTTTCTTCATGGTGTCTGCAGACAAACACAGAGGTATTTTATCTTCCAAGTAGCATGTGCAGGAATTGGAGACCTATAAAATCATGGTCCTTCCATCTCTGCTTTGGTAAGAAATATCTTTGTGCCACCCCTAACTGAAGGCTGTGTTTATCAAGTTTACAAAAGCTGTAGATCAGACAAATGACTAACACAGACAGTTCTTAAATCTAACATACATTTCCTCAAAGTTTGTCCCTTTCTCTAAGGGGAAGATGTAACAAAGCTTGCCCCAGGCATGCACTTTGATGCACCCAGCTAGTCTTAAATGTAATCAAGAAACTACTGTGACTAAATAATTGTGAGTAAGTTGAGATCTACCTATTTCTGAATTATTACTAAAAATCTGACAGGGACAGAGCAAATAATTTTCCAGCTACCTTCTTCAATATTATTCACTGGGTGAAATCTCATTCTTAGCACTTGTCCAAGGCAGGTGCACTGGGCACCACACCAAATGACCCTGCATTCAAGCATGGTGTACTCTTCCAAGGACACATGTCACATTGTCATATTGTCATATTCAGAGATTCTGAATCTCTGCATCTCATGAAGTATTTTCTTTTGTTTTTCTAAAACTTTTCCTCCAAAACATCACCTGTAAGATATATTGCTGTGTTTTCATAGTATATCTCCTCTTTCTGTTCTGTGCTTTACCCAAGTCTTAGATAAATCTTTTGTAATTTCACAGAGAAAAATAAATAACTGAAAAACTTCTTCTCATTATATCACAGCAAATTCAGGTTTTACTTGGATGAAAAACATGTTTTCCAACTGCACTATTGTATTCTTCATTTTTTCTTTGAAGGTACCTAATGTGGTTGGAAAAAACAGTGCCCAATCTATCAGTGTGGTGGTACAGGCTAGACAAATAAATGTAGCTCTTTTCGAACATATTATATTGAGTATCACTTGCTTTGCTTCTACAAAAGTAAGAAAAAGTGCACGGTTTTTTCTTTCTTCTCTTTTTTTCCCCCTTTAATTTGCTTAATGTGTTTGGAGAGAATTAAAAATAGTTCTTTGTGAAGGGAACTCAGTGTAACAATGTAAGTCCTGATCTTTGCAAAGAGCTCTGATGAGACTGTGTACTTACCAGCCAGTAACAGACTACTAATAGTCTTAGACTCTGAGCTATTCTTAGTTATTGAAGAACAATATCTATAATCAAAGAAAACAAATCTATTTTAAGTGATTCCTAACAAGATGTTGTGGCAAACATAAATGTTCAGAGGTGTATTTTATGACTTCTGACTGAAATGTAGGTATTTGAAGACAAGTATTTAACTGTTGCTATAAATATACAGTTTATGCACATTCACTTGTGAAAAGCAAGAAATCCTCCCTGCCACTGACCAGTGAGGATGGTCCAACCTGTGAGAGTCAAGTGGAACACAAATGTACTGTTGAATGTCCTTCAACATGTAGCACCATTAAAACAGGATTAAAATATGGCAGTTTTATTAAGCAGCATTAAACCACTGTGCAATATGTGGGTTATACTCTGCCACACCAGCACATTACTGTAGCAGATGCCCCTGGCTTTAAACATCTCAGACACTATTCTGTGCTGACAGGTCCTTAAACTGCCTCAATCAAGTTGCATTTAATTTCTTGCTCTAGATTTAGTAGACAATGCTAAAGTGTCCTTGGAGGAGAAACTAATCAGGTAAAAAACTTATTACAGTTTATGTGAGAGCTTTGATTTATTCACTTTGCCAAAATCACACTTTCTTCAGTTGTTGTTAATAAAACAAAAGGAAAAACTGAAAAAAAATAACAATTCACGTACCTGTCATTCTGCATCCCCACATGCATTATCCTGTAGTTCATTTTCCTGTTACTCTTTGCCTTCAGAAGCACACAGTAAAATACAGCTTGTTCTTCATTTTTCCTCCAGATGAGGTAGAACAAATTAAAAAATGAACAAAGAAGTATTGCAGATTTGACAGCTGCTACTGCCTTTTATTAGTTAATTTTTGTGTATTTATTAACACCTGCCTGTTTCAGAGACCAAATGTAATTTTACTTTGAGAATTTCAGTGCTGTCTTCTCTAATCTCTGATCATTTTCATTCTCATGGCCTTTAAAAATTAGCTAGCTTTATCTATGGATTCTGGGTGTATTTTACATTAAAAAATATTATACCACACCCTCCATTATTTAATTATTCATAAACTGACATGGGTACACATATGTGATTAGAAATTTTGATTGAAACCAAGGATTAGCAAAGGGAAATATGTTCTGGACAACAATAATGACTCATAAGTCTTGAAGATTGTCTAAAGATGTTTCTTATTGCAAATTAGTTAGCAATATTTTGCAGACTAAAACTGAAAAGTACTTGGAGAAGAAGAACAAAAACCCCATATTCCATTGAGCTTTTGACAACATGTAGAGATTCACCTAGTAGAAAGATCTTTTATGGCATTACAAAAAAATTCTAGTTTCCAATTATTCTAAATTTTATTGATTTCCAACATTTCAAATTTTTTCAGCTTTATTTTAATTGAAATAAAATAATTGTGAACACAATGATTCCAGAAGATTTTTTTTCTTCTTTTAGACTATTAGGGATTTCAGAAGTGGGTATCATTTTTCTCTTTTGACATGTTCTACAATATCAAAACATAAGAAATAATGAGACAGATGGAAAATAGAGGTGTCCCCATCATGCTTTCAAATATATATTCACACAGCACTGTTATGACAGAGCCATTTCATTTACCCCTGATCTCAGTTTCAACAGTTAATATTTGGGAGTACTTAAAAATAAAGACAATGACATCTAAATGTGCAATAATCTATCCTGTACTGGCCGTGCATACAGGTCTGTTGGTTCTGTTTGAGTTAGCATAAAATTTCTGTGTTTATTCCTAGATTTTGAAAGTTTAGGTCCCATATCTTTCAGATGAAAAGTGTTTCAAGAGATGAAGAAGATCCTTAAAACAAAATCTCCAGTCTAATTTTCCTTATGCAGAACAGAAGAATGAGTGAAGCAGATCTTTTGTTGAGAAAAGATGATTTGTAAATAAGTTCTGTTGATGTCAGAACCCAAAAATTCCATTAGGCACTTTTAGAATCCCTCTTGCTGCAGGAATTCAAGACCAGGTAGGTAGAAGAGCTGTGAAGATGTGGACTGAGGTTGGTCTGGATGACTTCTGGAGATGCTTTCCAGCCCTGTAACTCTGCAACCCTACTGCCCCAGGAATTTGCCAGCAGCCCACTAATGCACAGCCAAGTCCTGACTGCTCAGCTCTGTGGTGCACATCCAGCAGCCCATGGGCTCTCAAACACCAAAATCCTTTGTCACAGCTACTGTCACAACTGTGTCTGTCCCACAAAATAACCAGTGGGAAGAGAAAACCCATTTCAAACGGTGACTATTTCAGTGACAAAAGTAGCAGCACAGAATTCGGAAGGCATGGTGGTAACTGATGGATAGAGGCAGCTGCTGGAAGCAGCCCACTAAAGTTAGTATAAAGGCAAAAAATTGTGTTGCCAGGAGTTAGAGCATGATTTGATTAGATGTGTTTTTCCAATAATTACACGTTGTCTGTATGCACCTCTATGGATCACAAGGGCTGTTGGCCAAGCTGCCTGTGGCTTGTTTTTTCTGTTGTTTACTAAACTTAAATTAGTCTCCTGGCATACTAGACTTGAAATCCAGATTTCTTCTTTATATCCCTCCCAGTTAAGTTAGGATTAGTATGATGACTGTGAGTATAAATTAAGAAGAAAAATAAAAAAGGATATTCCTGGAATGTATAGCCATTTCTCTCAATGTACTTTAATTAAGTAATCATTGGAATAAAGTGCTACCATAAATTATCAGAAATTCAGATACCTAGAATCTAGGCTGTTTCTTTTTTTTCTTTTTATTTTTGGTGGGTTTTTTGTTTGATTTTCTGTTTGTTTACTTGTTTTGTTGGTTTTTGGGGTTTTTTTGGGTGGAAAGAGATTATCAGGTTTCTTCCACATTGTCCCAGGAAAGGAGTTTTTCCCCCTGTTATGCATTGCTCCTTTCCCATTAGGTTTGGCTACATAAAAGATATCCCCATGCACATAAGCATTAGCTTTGGTTCTTTACAGGAAAATGCCTAGAAGCATACAGTTAGGGATTTGTTTATTAACTCATATTTAAAGAAGAGAAAAAAAAATCAATTAATTTATTTTTAAGTAAAGCCAAATTAAACATTTGAAAAGGGAGGCAGATTTTAATGCAAGTCTGTTCTTGCAGCAGTGAATTATCTTTGTTCCCTACCTTGGGTTGACCAATTCCAGACAAATGTTTCAGGTATGATAAAAGCTTCATAAAGGTGAGAAATGAAGGGTCTCCACATTCTGGATTACAGCAATATTGACCGTGTCACAAACATCTGATACTCCTTTTTTTCCAAGCATAGGAGAGCAGCAATCATGCTTGCTTTACCTGATGGAAATCTTGGCTGACACATTGCAGGAGCAAGTCCCAGTACTTTGGACAGGGACTAGTTAAAAAGAAGAAAATTAGTCATTCCTTTTGCACAGAAATGATTAATTCCACTGTACCAGTCCTTGAGTCCACTCTCAAGCCCTTTCAAATAGCTCCTGTGTCCCATGCCACCTAGCTAAGTAGGGAAAAAAACAACATTTAATTAAAACCAGTATTAAGAGCAAGAAATGAGACTGCTGTTGTAAATGTTTCCCTAGGGCTCTGTAGTAAGTGTTTGTGTGAAGAGTAGAAATTAAGCTAATAATAATAAAACTTAGCCTTTGCCTCTCTCTAAAGTGCTGATAAGTCTGAGAAATCTTCACGCTGCTGCTGTGAGTTACAGAAGCAATAGACAGCACAGTGTTGAGAAAGGATTAGTTTTCTCTCCATGCTGACAAAACACATGTGAGGAGTGCATCTGCACCTCCAGCCCCGGTGTTGCTTTTGCTTCTAGTGTGCTGGAAAAAAAGACTGCTGAGAAGAGAACTTGCAAGGAATTATTTCTTCTGCTTTTCATGGCAGCATTCAGTGCTAAAAGGACAAATATGCTTAACTGATATGTAAGTTCAAAAGCAGTACTCATAAATTCAGAAACCCCCTGCGAACAATGCCTTTTAATTTTTTATATATCACTAGGAATATTTACATGAAAAGACTAAAATATTTCTGCTTCTTAAGCATTTATCTAATCCTGCTGTGTTGTCCTCATCTGTTACAGTTTTCAGATGTTCATTTCAGAGCAATGTTTCTCTTTTTCTTTTTGGAGAAAGGCAGTGTCAGGACTGAAGTGAGAAAAGCAGGAACTTTGTACTTCAGGCTGTGTGAGGAGGTTTGAGTGTTGCAGAATGAGTAGAAACATCTAGTATTCGTTTTAATGAGTTTATTCTGTTTATTCTGGAAGAACTGTATGAGCACAGCACAGCTTTGGTGGTTAGCAGCACATCTTCACAGCTAATGGTGTTGGACATCAGCCTTTCCAGAAGGTCTCTGCTTTTCTTGCCAAATTAAAAAAGTCTGCATGATGCCAACTGGTACAGGACATCAACATTGTCACTTTTTAAAGAAGGGGAGCACCCCTGTCACTGGAGTTTGGTGTCTGCTATGCAGGACATAAAGATAAAGTAGAATCCACTTATGTGAGTGTTTTTCGTTCTTTCAACTCATTAAATTCATGTCTTTGGTTTTGTTTCTGGAGTCATGCTAAATGCAGACACTCAAGGATGACTTCAGCAGAAGACAGGCTTTTGGTTGGATAACTTGTAGATTTATGACTAATGCTTTTGGGAGATAACCAGGTCTGCCCTTCATGTGTAGTCCAGAGTTTAACTGATGACTAGATTTAACTTGAGAAGAAATATTATCTTGATAAGATTAACACAGATGTTTTTAAGGGAGGATGTTTGTTTTGTTGCAGTTTTCTACAGTAGAACAGAGTACAAGCCTATCTGAAAATGATTTCTGATGAATTCCCAGTATTGCATGCCCAAAAAAGGTGCTGATGATTCTCTACTATCACACTGTCCTCATGGCTGCTGCTATTGTGCTTTACTATTGCTTTATATTTGCTCTAAGCTGTTCTGAGACACAGCATGGATGTTTGCTGAGTGTTTTGGAGCTACCTACACCTTTTGTTCCCACTTTTCTGTGAACTACAACTCCATACTTAAAACCACATGCAACAAACATAAAACTTGGACACCTTGAAGTTGTTTGTATTACATTTCTGTCTTCCAAACCTCCAAGTAGATTTAAATATGCAAGTGTTTTAATTCTGAACCTTTCTGTTACTTACATTTTGTTTCCACTTTCTTCAGACTTCTTTTCATATATGATTATTGTGTCTCCCAGTGTGGTGTCTGTGGCGTTAGTAAGAACATAAAAACTATAGGGAAAAGGATTTCAATGTGTGGGATGAAAGTTATAGCACAAAATGCTTTTAGTAAACATGCCAGTTTTGGCATTTTATTGTAGTTCATGGGGATTGTCCACACACTGCAGTGAGCAAGTCTTTTTTCTCCCTTTGTCTTGATTTTCCTAACTTGTGTTAGGAAAGTGTGTAGAGCATGATAATAATTCATTGGTGTAAAAAAGAGGTTTCTATCTCATACTTCAAGAAATATTCTGCTGAACTTAAGCTGATGTTGTATCTGCAACCCCTCTGTGTATATGGACTGGCTTTAAACAAACTATGACTGGTACTGAGGATGACACACTTGTGACATCCTGGATGCAGACATCTAAATATAGAGATGGGCTCAGAGACAACATTATGTCTGGGAGAAAAAGTGAAATTAATATATGGACACCTCACATTTTCACATTGGATGACTGCCCTGTAAAATTGGCTCTGAATACAAGTTTAGATGGATTTCAGATTGCACTGAACTACACAGCTGTTCTGTTATGGACAAAAGAGCAAATCAGTTTAAGGCTATTCAAGTCTAGAGAAGTGATATATGTACCTTCTGTGTTGTATTGTGGGTATTATGACTGTTGGCTACTGGTGTGTTTTTGCTTTTTAGAAAATGTGTGCCCCCAGAGGGAAAATAAACAGTACAAAGCCTGAAGATCAGCAAATCAAGGTTGGATGGACAGCGTTAAGGGAATGACCATAAAGATATAGGTTTGTTGGAACAAGAAGATGACTTTTCAGGCAAGAAACTTCATCAGATTTTGAAGTCTGTGACTTAGAAACAACTCCTGAGAGATTTCCCAGTGGTAAAATTATATAGAAGACCAGGTAGGACTTAATTTTAATTCTTTTTTTAAATCATTAGAATTAAAATCATTAGATTCCTCTAGTGTTTTGATTTGAAGTGTCAAGGCATATAGACAGTGATTCAAATATAACTACGAATAAATTTCCTTCAGAAGTTTGGCATACAGAAATGAGTCAAATGGCAAGATACTTTTTATAACTAACTGACTGTAAAGCTGTGTGTGGATTTTAACCAGAAATGCAGAGGTCAAAGATTCTGTATCTCATTCTGTTCTGCCCACATAGTTACACACCTTGTAGTTTTTCCTATTTAATACTTGATTTGACCTCTTGTACCAGAACTGATGGTGGCTGGGCTTTTTCCTCTTCAGTATTTAATCAAAAATTTCAGAAATGAATGAAGACTTCTAAACCTGTAGTAGCTGCTTGTGCAGCACCAGAGCATGGAACATGGAGGCAATATTTTCTTTTGACTTACTATGAAATGGAGGATGTGAAAACAGCATGCAGTGTGATGATGAGGGACATACCTCCATCGCTGGAGGGTACCCAGTGATAGGAAAGACCCAGCTTGGTGTGCTCCTTAAGCAAATAACCTGTGCTGTGTGGGATGGGGTGTAGCAGCCTGGTTGGCATGTCACACTGCAGCAGCTGGTCTGCTCCCACTTGTGCTGGCACTAATCTCGTGCTGCTGCACTGAACTCTGGAAGCACACAGAGCATCGAGTTTCATCTCAAATTGCCTGATGTCTCTTCCTCAGAAAAACATTTCAAGTGTCTTATTATGTCTCAATATGATTATTTTAAGTGGGTTTATGTGGTGATTTTCCCACAGAACTGCTGTGGTGCCAAAAGTGGTAGTGTTAAGGGCTCCATTTACAACAGAAATCCTAGAATTGTACATAGGTGGGATCTTTAGACAGATGCCCTGGTTCCAGCCAGGGTTAATTTTTGCAGTAGCCAGGAGGGGGCATGGCCAGGTCATGGTTATTCTATACTACCTCACATGATTGCTGGGGGCGGGGGAAAGAGACTTTTCCAGGGAGAAGGTGTTCAGTCAGTGGAGGGAGCCATCCAGTACCGTCTCTTATAATCTGGTGTTTTTCTGCATGAATCGTTTCTTTTCTTATACTCTCTGTCATTAGTATTGTTGCCATTTAGGATTTGTTTTCTTATCTCGTTGTTTCCAGCAAACTGTTCTATCTCAACCCATGTTCTTTGCCTTTTACCTTCCAACTGGAGGGGTGGGGGGGAGCAGCATGTGGTTTTAGTGGGAGTACTGATTTGAGGAATACCATTCCTAAACCCTGACAGCATAATAGGATTATATGCTACTCTTCAATATTACACAAAGCTACATGACGTCTAGCTGTGTCCCTTGCATGCAACAAACTTGCAGGTCTACTTTTGAGTTTCTTCCGTAAACCTCTTTGTGGTGTCTACAGCATGATCATTTGAAAACAGCTGGTGGCATCCATCCACTCAGGGAATCTGTTGTTACATATGGTGGATTTGTGGATAGGAAGTTTCTGAAGATGTGTTGAAGACACAGGGGTGAGATTTCCCTGTGGCAATTCCCAACCCTACCATCATTCCTCCAGTCACTCTTGCACGACCACTCATTTCTTGGTTCAGCACAACTTTCCCCACACAAACAATAGACTCTATCAAAACTTTCAACCCACTCTTTTAATGAACATGCACTAATTACTGTTAAACCTGCAAATGTGGTTGGTGCCATCAGAAGATCTACAATATTAATTTTGAGCACAAAAATAATTTCTCCATTGACAGTCATACTTTCTTTTGGCTATGGTAAAACATTTAATGTAGCACATGTTACCTCTTCGGGGCTTTTGGGAGCCATGCCCCATTTTTGGCAGGTGTAATACTCTCTCCTGATATCACTATCTCTCCTAGTGTCACTCTGTCACTATCTGAGTGTGGCATAGATTACAGGCAACAGTGGCTAGCAGGGCTTTGCACTGAGAAAAGCAATATAAAAGTGGAGTTGAGAGGGAAGTGAGAATGTCTTTACTCCTGGGGAGATGGCAGCCATGTTATGACAGATTTGTATTTACCTCTTCATCAGTGAATGATGCATGAAAATCTATGGCTTTCCTCACTTTCTCCATCCACTACTGCCTTTCTGTGAAAATACCAAACATTTTCTATTTCCATTTAAAGTTTTATCAAATAAAAAAGAAAATGAAGAGAATTTGCAAATGGGAACTGGGGAACTACAAGAATTCCCTCAAATTCTGGATATTTGTGCCCTTATTTCAGTAACAATGCAAGCTTTCTGAAATAATGGATAAGAAAGGGTGCTGCATGGGGTATGTCTCCCAGAGCAGCTGGGAAGCTGGGGCTGAGGGTGGGAGCAGGGCAGAGGAGATAATGAAGACAACCCAGACCCCACACATGAGAAATCCTCATGGATAGCCCCTCCTGAAATGCTGAAATGCACTGATTTGGTCTTTTTTTCTTTTTTCTTTTTTTTTTCTTTTTTTTTTCCTTTTTATTTCCCCAGGGCAATCTTTCTTTCCCTGTAAGAACTGGGAGCTTCTCCTGTGGCCACAGCATTTTCCCATGACTGTCCCATAGGGACAGTCTCTGATTAGCTCCAGTGCCATGCATGGATGGGAAAATGCATGTAACAGGCTTCTGAAGGAGTGTTGCTTTTTCGTTTTGCTTCAGCAAACTGGGGATGATTTCCTAAAGGCATAGAATTAAATATATGAGTCTTCTGTAAGTTAAAAAGAAGAAGGAAAAAAAAAGAGATTGCTAATGAATTAATTTCAAACTATTTTTTTTTTTTATTTAAAAAAGAATGGTTTGCAAAAACCTTTTTGTACCCTACTCCTTTTATGAAATCAGGACTATTCTGCTTTGGGGAGGGGAGGCGAGGGGAGGGGAGAGGAAGAGAGGACAATTGATGAAAACTCCAGCAGTTTAACTTCAGTTTTCTATGGGATATCCTAAATATCAAGCACTCCAGTAATATAACCCATTGGTCCTTTTCCTATCCTCAGTGAACCAGCACTGTGTTTCCTTGATTTGTTGGCAAGCTTTTATGCAATTGATCCTTTTGTAAAAGAAAAATAATATTAATATTTCCTTTACCATGATATCCACATAGCACCTTATTGAATTTTTGTCTCTTTGGTTTTCATAAGCCTATCTTATGAAACAATTCCTTTTTCCTGTTAGTTAGAAAAGGAGTGCTTGCAAAGATTTGGGACAAAAAAAAAAAATCTGTGAAAATAGCTGCTAGCTATTTTCCAACCTAGCTTTTAAGAACTATTATTTTTCTCCACCCTGTTTTTCCCTTGAAATGAAAGTGATAATCATCTGTATAGGAGGGACAGGGAAGGAAAAGTGTGGGAAGAACAAATATGTGTAAATGAGATTTAAAGCAGAAGACAGATGCCCTTTTATGCCAATGGATTTACTATAAAAATAGATCCCAGAAGTAATGGAAACACTCGACTAACATATCTTAACTGATAGTCTGAAGAAAAAGAAATCACAATAGCTAAGATACGAAACAATTTACTGAGATTTGCATAAAGTTAAATATTATAAAAAGGAATTCATAGTGGTAACAGTACAATTAAAATAAGACCAAAAAAAGAGAAAAGGTTTTCCTTAAAAAAAACTGAAAAATTATTCTGTTTAATGTTTTTTAAACACATAGGTTTTCTTTTTCCTATTTCATGTAACAGAAAGAAAGAACTTTTTCCCATAAGAATATTCATGTCAATACTGTCTACCATCTATTTCAATATTTAGTATGGGAATTATCTGATATATATATATCCCTATTTATGTGGAATATAAGTGGTCCTACAGTGCTGTTATGTCTACTGCTCTCAAATGCTTATTCAAGAAGTGCTGTCTTGCAGCAGAGATGATAGCATATGTCTTCCACGTTGACTTCTGTGATGCAGGGTTCTATAATAGGAATGTGATGACACATATTTTGCTATCAGAAACGGAAGTGAAACCTTTTCTCCCTTCAGAGGTTCTGTATAGTTATTTTTAAAAATCTGTGGAATTTAGGTGATTGGTGTTTTGCTCCAAGATGCTAAATAAGGAACAGGAAAAGAGGATTACTATTTCTAGGTAATCAGTGTGAAAAAATGTGTTAATTTATAACTACAGTGTAACACATCAGCACTCGAAATGCTTGCTCAGGTGGTACTGCTGCCATTTTTCCTATATCTTTATATATTATATATATTATTATAGACATTTATAAGATAGAATAGTAGCATAACAAAATATAACTGAAATTTATTTACACTGGTCAGTCGATGCATTTAAACTTGAGATATGAGGTAGCAGACAACTGTAGCTAGTTGCCTGGAGTGGATTTTTGTACTAAAGCTGCAAGACAACAGGAGAGTAAAAGACCAAATTTGTTTTCGTTTTACAAGCAAGTCAGAGTAATTTTTGTTTTATTGAGTACAGTTGAGGGAAAAATTCCTTATAATGAAATATTCACTTCAGACTGTTTCTGTTCAATCATATACTGATTGCTTAAGCAAAATTATAACTTCTTCAGCAGAAAAATGGAAGCTGTTTTGTGAAATGAAATATTTTTTATATGCATTGACTTGGGATAACTTCAATTATTTCATGTTTCAGCAGATGAGTCCTTCATCTTCAAGAAACATTGAACCACTCATTACTACTCTTGGTTCTGTATAACCAACTGCAGGCATAGTCAATTTTCAGTGGAAAGAAAAAAAAAGATGGGCATTTTCAAAACCCAGTATTTTTTTTAGAGAGAGTTGTGGTTCCTGAGTCATTTAAACGCTCCTGAAAGTCTTTACCTGCTCAGAAATTATTTTTACTCTCAACTATAACTTTTCCCTGTATAAATGAGAGCTATTGGCCCTATAAAGACCCCTCTGCAGAGACAAAAATAAGGGCCTTGAAGCAGCACTGAGGGAAGGAGAATAGCCTCTGAAAAAGAACAAAAATGCTCAAGATTAGAACATGGTTTAAGACTTGGAAGTGCTGGATTAACAGTTGGACTTGGTGATCTTAGAGGCCTTTTCCAACATAAGTGATTCTATGACAGTGAGACCCTTGACTGATAATGCGACTTTTGCTGGTATTTGGTTCAATCTAGAGCTTCATTATTGCTATTTGGATCATGCTTTTATTGTGAAGGAACAACAATGAATTCCTAGAAGTCGCTGGCAGTGAGCTAAAAAGTAACAGACAATTTACAGGGAACTTTGTCATAAAAGGTGCCATGGAGCTTGAGCATATCAAGTTTCTTTTCTGCCTCCTCTACTCAAAATTACCCAGTTATTGTTAGTTCCTTTTCTTCCTCACTGAGGGAAAGCTATTCTAGTTTTACTCCTGCTGGCTGCAAACAAGAACTCAGTTTTGCTTCTTCCAAAACAGTCCTTTCCTATTGCTCTGCTAGTTTAACAAGGACTCACTTTGTTCCTATGAAAATGACTCTATCAGAAATTTGCTCACACCAGTTCTCTACGATCTTTGGAAATTATTCTTAGCTATTTTATTTAAAAATTAAGCCAATCAATGTAGAACTTTGTAGCTCAGATGAGCTGGTCCACAGATTTCTTGAATGAATAAACAAATGCTGAAAATACAATTTAAATTATTTTATAATTCTTTTTAAAGAAAGTAATATTCATTTTATATCTAGACCAAAGACTTTGACAAAACTAAAAAATAGATAATTCACTGCTTAAGTCAAAGGAAGGCTTTTAAACTGAAACCATAAATAATGATTGAGTCACACATGCAACAAGTAATAGAGATATTTTCAATGTGGAAGTGTGATCAAGTCAAACAGAGTTTAAAATAAATGCTGCTCCAGTACAGCAAGGAGAACAGAACAAGTGAGCATTGCAGTTCTTTTTGCTTGCACTCTCTGTGCATGGAGCCTTTTTTTTCCACTAGAATATCCTTGGGAAATCTAACTATCATCACAAAGTGTTCTTATAAATATACATGGAATGTGGCTGCTAGGGACCTCATCTTAAGAAGAGATTATGGTATGGTTTTTTTTTCACCATTTTTTCTTTCAGTGTAATGGAACTTATACAGGGGTACATTATCTCACGCAGATTGGTTAGCATACATCCTCTACTTTTTTTTTTCCTTCTCTGTTGAGCACACAATTGATATCCTAGGGAAAATCACTCCTCGAGAACCACCTTAAGGTCACTGATTATGTCTGGAGGAGTGATAGAATGTGATTGACCAGGGTGATCAATCTTAAAGTGTGTGTTGGGGAAATGTCTCTATGTATTTGGATAAAATTCAGACCATCCTGAACTCCAAGTCAAAATTCCTGCAGGGTGTAGTGGAGACAGTTTTGAAGTACCCAATAACAAAGATTAAACTGCACTGAATATTCATTCATGTATAAGAACACTAGACACAAAAATAACATAGACAGGAGAAGAACCAAAACAGATTAGTAAGGTTGATGTCCTGAAAAAGTACAGCTACCAATGAGCTGTTCAGGAGTTGGTGCCTTGCCATATCTCCAGAATCAACAAATCACTGACATTTTAGCAAGGAGTGCAGTTTTTTCCCATCTTGTGGTTGCTCCATATGGAAAAGTGTTGTGGCTACGCTGCATACAGCTCTGTACAGCTGTATACAGCTGTATATTGGTTTAAAAGGTGGGTGTAGAAGATTTAAAACCCTTTCTGATTTAAGGAACATGAACTCAGCTTGTTTCTATATGATTCTTCCCTCTCATGCTGGTTTTAGATTTTGAGAAGCTCAGGGGATTTCTCCATACACTCACCCAGTGCTGGAAGGAAGTGTTCAGTATTGGCCAGGGTTGTAATGACTGCTCAGGAAACTCAGATTTGTTAGCACAAATATGTTTAGCTGTCAGACTGTGTACTTGGTAATCTCTATTCAGTGGCCACAGTTCTTCCAAAAGACAGCATGTGTCTGTCACTGCTCAGGGTCCATCTGTGCAGTGCCCTCGGGTGAATTGAGGCTGCATAGCAGAGGTGTCTGGGTTCTTCCTTGCCTCACTGGATAAGGAAGCCGAGTGTTATGCAGAGAATATGGGTGATGACAGAGTAAAAACTTAGAGGTTAAAGAAAATTAATGTAAGCTTGGGAAATTGCCCTCTGTCCCTGACTCTGCCACAAAGTTAGTGTATGAGAAAGGGCAAATTACTTAAGCAGAAATCTTCAGAACTGGACATTGAAAGTGCATTATCAAGGGATCCAACTCTTGATACCTGAAGCTTCTTTTAAATAATTGCTGAGCAATCACAGCTGCAGACAGAGTTGCTCGGAGATGTGCTTTGAATATATAAATTATTATGAAGATTTTTTTCTGCATCTTAAAGACATAGAAGTATTTCTAACCTACTTCTGCAAAGCTAATAGCGACTAGAATCTCATTGCTTGTTCACTAGCTGTAAAAATGAGAAAAAAAAAAGTTTAATCCTGAACCATCTCCTTTTTGCATCAAAATACTTGCCCACAGGAAGATAGGTGATACTGTATTCAGTTTCAATAGAAGACCTGACAGATCTAATGACTAATGCTGATTAAAGAGTTAAAAAGATTGGATAAGGATAGTCAGGAACTTTTAGAAATCATTTTTCAAGAAAGTGTCAAAAAAAGTTTGCTAAAGCAGTCACATAATTTACATTTCTCAGCTTTTGAATAATTTGGTTCAGACACATCCTACATTCTTTTCATTTTTTTAATCTTCTGGGTAAGATACTAGCTGGAGTAGAAAAGATTTGGCTTCTGTCTAGAAACTTTGTCTTAATAATGACTTAAATTGCAAAGGCTACAAAACATGTTTTACTTTGGTTCATGGAATCAGTGCATGAGGGTGGTGGGAAGTGACCTCTGGACATGGTCTGGTCCAACTGCCTTGCCCAAAACACAGCCAACACAGACTGCATAGAGCCAGCAGGGTATCTCCACGTATGGAGGCTCAACAGCCTCTTTGTACACCGTGTTCCAGGGTTTGTCTGTACTCATGGCAAAGCATGGTTTTTACTCTGTTTGACTGTAGCTTCCAGTAATTCAGTTTGTGCTCATGGTCTTTGTATTTTTGTGAGGCAGTGCTGGGAATGGTACAACACTAACCATCCTCACCCATGTTCTGCATTGGCAGGGTAGGAAGGCAGACAGCAGTGAGGAGAGAAGACAAAACTTGGATGGACTTTCCCATAAATTGCTGTGCAGATCTCATCCATCAATGCAGCACCAACAGGGGTTCCAGCCATCTGAATGTATATAAAACATTACTATGCAATATCTACCCTTCTTTCTTTATTCAGTCTAAGCTATTTTATGAAGCCATTTGTGGTTAGGTCTTCGTTACTGAGATCCAGAAAGAGCCCTGTGCCCTCCCCTCCCACCACCCCTGCCCTATTTCCCCCTCACTCCCCAGGCTCCCAGCGGGCTCATCAGCCCTCCCAATATCCATTAATTCCCACTTCTCTCTCACATAAAGGATGCTTGCCATCCTACCGAACTAATAGCAGAATAAAGTCATATTAACCTGGTAAGGGACATGCCATCAGCATGCTTGTCAAAGGGCTAGGGTTTTATGCTAAACTGTGCTTTAAAACATGTTTTCTATTAGGATAATTTACTTCTCAGTAGCAGGTCCAGTTAATGATTTGTTCTTGCAAGACATGAAAAAGGCTTTTGAAATGCAGCTAAGAAAGCTCTTGACTGAGCTTTCCCCAGCCTCAATGCCAACTGTCAGATTTGGATGCAATTAATCAAGTGAAAAGGCAAGGCATAGAAATTCTTGAGGCCAATTGCAACTTCATCATTACAGCACTATACAGCATGCCTATGTGGGAAAAGCATATTGTTACAGAAGTATATGGCATTTACAGTACTGAAAGTAGCTAAGAGCTCTGACATGTATTGGAAGAGATCTTCCACTTCATTATCCTCCAGAAATTTTCACCTGAGCTAATTTACTCAGACAAACTGAAAGTAAGAAAATTTTTTTTTATATTATAATTCCCAATTTTTTTTTCTATCTCTCTCAGCAGAATAATAAGAAGCTTGAAATTAATCTGGCAGCTTTTCTTTTCCAGGTCTCTGACATCTAATGAAGGAAGTGGGAGCTGTTTTGAGCAATACAGGTGATCACTTGCACAACTCAAAATGCAAACGATATTTTGATATTTTAGTGAGTGCCCATGGTAGTGTTTGATTTTACAGAAAAAATCCATTGCTAAATTTGTCTTGGGTTTATCTGTCCAACCTGGTAAAAAAACCCCAATCATCCCCAGTGAATTAGAAACAAAAATAAAGGACCACATTAGAAGACATTTTCTGTCAGAATAAAATTCCACTCATATTCAGATGACCTGCTGATGGGTCCAACATTAGAGCAGTCAGATTTTATCTTCTACTTACAACCTTTGTAGAAGCACCAGCAAAACTTGTGGCAAAATTTAGATAAAGCAGAAAACCTGACATAGGGTCATAGGAAAAATATGATGAAGAGACTTCAAAAAAACTGCAGTTCAACCTCCCACTCCAAGAGTAGAAGGTTTGAGATCAGAAGTTTCTCAGTGCTTTATCTAGTCAGCCCTTGAAAACTGCCTAGGATGGAAACTACACAAACTTTCTGAGTGATATTTTCAGTACCAAATCAAACAGGTGGAAAATAAAATGTGTTTCTGAAAGGAAAATAAGGAAATACCATATGGCTGACTTTGTTTTATTATCAGACCAGGTTGCTATAACTGCCTACTGTGCCTTTTAGAAATAAGTGTGTATACTGAGATTATTAGAGTTGTCAGGCATTCCAGATAAGATCAACATAAATATTTACCCAGATATCATACTTATAAGAAACTCCCCTTTCTCTTGAAGACTTATAAAAGGCTAAAACTCCTACAGCCATGCATGTGGAATTGCCATCCTATTAGCAGAATGGAGAATCTCCACAGTTGTCTGCCCCTCAGGGTGCCCAGGAAAGGCAGCCCTCCAAAGTCCCTGAAGGGACTTTATCTGGAAAAGATGATCTAAGCAAGACACAGATCACAGTAGTGAAGCCCAGAGCAGGAAGTACAGCAGTCTTTCAAACATTTCATTATTAGAGGTAAATTGTTCATCATTCACTGCAGGTAAAATTGTTACCAATGGAAGAATTCAAACCCTTACTTTTCATGGTTCAGCCCTGATTTGAAATTAGATCCATGTAATCTAGGTCCAAGCCTCTATTAATTTTGGTGTCCTGGCCCCATTTCATGGAGAGAAATACAGCATCTGAAGGGCAGGAGGTAAAGTTAACGAGAAGTGACATGATCCTGTCACATATGACACTCCTGGAAAAGAACTGAGTGTAATGCCTATCACTGCCTCCAATACTGCTTTAAGTAGGGCTTTTGGCAGTGATCAACCACCCTCATAGAAAAAAAGAGATGTTCAGGCAGAACCTCCTGTGTCGCAGTTTGTTCCCATTGCCTCTGTTTCTGTCACTGGGAATCACTAGGAGTCTTCCTCTGTCTTCTGTACACCCTCCCTTCTGATATTCATGTACATTGATAAAACTCCCCCAAGCCTACTCTTCTCCACGTTGAACAGCCACAAGTCTCTGGACCCTCTCCTGGACTCTGCAGTCTCTCTGGATCTCTTCTGTACTGGGGTGCCAAGAACTGGTCACACACTCCACATGTGTCTCACCACTGCTGAAAAGAAGGCAAAGATAAACCCCCTTGACCCACTGGTAACTCCTAATGTGGCCTAAAGAAATGATTCAGGTTCTTCAGATGACAATCCTTGCTGTCACATTTTAAAAATTTAGGTGAATTTTCATGAGAAGGTTAAGATCATAACCATGGAAGCAGACGTTTCTAGTGTTTTTTATTACTGGATAAGTTACCTAGATTATCTGTAGAGAAGAATTTGCAGGGAAAACACAAATTCTATAACAATCTGCCCTGTGTAGGATTTGCTTTATTGCAGTTTGATTCAAAGAGTACATTTCAGAACAACTGGCTTGTTGTTGGTTGAATACTTTTAATATATCTCTTCAAGTGCAAATGAAATCTGAGAAAGATTAGTGTGACTAATGTTCCTTGAATTACTTCAGAGACAGATGTTTTAGATCCCAATTCTGCAAATGTTTTTCCTTAAGTATAACTTCACACTTCTGAGGACTGATCATTTTAGTGATTATTCTGTACCAAAGCTTTCAGCTGGGGATAACCTGACCTATGATAAAGCAGTCTCTGATCTTTCTTTTCTTTCTTTCAGTGCCTCCATTTTAAGAGTGTAAATAGCAATAGAATTCAGTGCTGCCTGTTCTATTCTATTGTTACTGCAGTTGCCTTTCTTTTTTTTTTTTTTTTTTTTTTTTTTTTTAGAAGAGCTGTAATAATGAATTCTAAACTAATTTTCTTTATCTATGCAATGGTTCTAAACCTTTGCTCTTTCAGGCTTCAGTAACTTTGAATCTTAAACCCTCCATGAAATAGCCAATTTGAAAAATGGAGAAGAGTAAAAAGGTGTCAGCCATGGGATGAGTGAACCTCCTTGCTCCTTGATTTTCCTTGAATTTGGATCTATATCAGATTTGTACGAGTTGTGAAACTAAATGGTAGTTCGACATTTTTATTCAGGTTGTTGGTGTTAATTAAGTTGTCTCAGAGATTTGGGACACTGATTTGAGAGGACATAGTTTGACTAGGACACCATGAGAGATGATAATATAATATTTTACCCTAAACCCCCTCAATGTTACATTGTGTTTTGGTCAGGGCCCTGATGCTGAAGCATGACTGGAAAATGGTATTTTGCTGCATATGAAAATTTGCAACATGGTTCATTTAAAGAAATTTTTTTTGAAGAAATGTTACTTAGGCTTACAGAGTACTCCGTTTCCTTTTCCTTAACAAAATGACACTTCTCAAAAGCAATTTCTCTATGAAATTGTATTTTTAAAACAGATGTGGGCCATATTTCTGTGTGTAGAATTTGCAACCCAGTTCAAGCAAAGCAAACTTGCTCAGCTTCCTCTTGGTGCTCCTTCAGTACAGACTTGCAGGCTTTCCTTTGAGTCCTCCTAGCACTGATTGCCAAACTACTGTCAGTTTAAGAACGTGCAGAGATTTATATGCTAGTTCTGAGGCCCCCTGGGATTCTGCTAATTGTACTCATTCCTTGCCTACACAATAGAATGCATTTATAATCATTGTAACCCGTGAAAACACTAATTTATTAGTGCTGAACATGAATTGTTTCACACTAAGATAAAGTAACTAAAGCTGAAGTCAGGGAGAGGCTTTATTCTAAAGGCCCAATGAGCTGAGACCCCCTGGATATATTTATGAATTCCAGACACCTCAAATTACCTTTAAATGCTGTAGATTCTCACATAATTTTTTCAGAAACTCATACCACTTCTGTGGAACTCCACTGATTTAATTTTCACTCTATCACATAGGGGTTTTTACTGAAAAAAAAAGGACTATGATTTTTTGCAATTCATTTATCTATGGGAATTTTCAATGAGTTTGAATATATGCATTATAAAAACTATTTTCAAACTTGAGTCTGACTGAGCTGATCAAATAATTGTTAGTTGAAAACAAGTAGCTGTTTTCTTGGTATGCAAACACTAAACACATAATTTTCCCCCACACGGGGGTGAATGACAGGATGTATAAAAATGTTCTGTTCTATTTCTACAGATAATTTTGTTTTCCAAACCAAGCTGGAACAATATCTCCCCTTCCCTTCTGACTTTCCTGTGTTAAGAAACAAAAGGCACAGAAGCTCAGCTTGTAGCAGCTCTTTAGCCCACATCAGCAATTAGTACAGGCAAGATGCAGTACTTTGTTCAGCAACTCCTTTGTGCACATTGTGACACAGAACTTCCTTCATTTTATAGCCGGGTTGCAATTTACAGAGTTCACAATCCTGATGCCAAAGTAAAGTATGGGAGTACTTGCATCCATCCATCATCAGTTAGTTGACATTTTAGTTACTGCAGTTTGCAAATGACCTTTGGGGTGGTAGAAATGTCTGTGCAGTCACCACTAAGCTGTCAGCTCTGCTGCAGCCCAAAAATTCCACTGCCTTAAAATTTATCCCAACAGACATTACCACTTCCAGGAAATGAATTAATTGGAATTTGTATTAATCTTTCCCCCTCCACACCCCCCATTTCCTTGTAGCTTCCTGTTGAAAGTAGAAGGTGGGTGGAATTTTTAAGGAGATAAGTTTTACCATAGCACTGAATTTCAGTTTAAAAAAGAGGTTTAACAGTTTGAGTCATTCACAATATACTTCCACAATCTAACCATTCCAGGTGCTTCTCAGAAAGCAGATGAAAAATTTTAAGAATCTAGTCTTTTGTGAGCAAGTTCTCTAGAACAGGTCTTGTGCTTTGCTTTAAAAACAAGTTTTTTGTGTTATGGGGAAAAAAAAAGTCCCTGAATCACCAGTCCCACAAGACGACCTTTGCATAGGAAGTGTACAGAAAAGCTTCACACATAATGTGATGATAAGGGAAATAATGGAATCTGCCCACCAAGACAAAGCACCTACTGAGCAGTGAGTATCTTCCTTCATTGCTTTTTTCCTTTTCCTCTTGTTTTTATAGTTTCATGGTAAAAAAGCCATCCCTTTGGTGGAATTTCATTAACAGACTAGAGAAACCGAGCTCCTGTCTCAGGCCAGTTTCATTAAATGTCAGTAAGGGTGGTATGTTTTATTTTCCTCTTGACAGAGGGTGGTGGGAAACATGCATGCACAGGATACAGGAAGGGCAGCTCCAAGTCAAACTTTGCCAATGATAAGGTTAAGAGGCTTATTGCCATAGTAGTCCACCAGCTAGGGGCTCTCCTTGAGTTGTGAGTTATTCTAATGATTTTTTATTTCTACAGTGACCTGGCTGCACTTAACAGCCACTGATTTTCACAACCATCTGCCTTGAGTTTGCCATCTTAATTCTTTATTTATGTCTTTTTCTTAATTCACGGTGACCAGAAGGTTTTTTTTTTCAATTTCATTAACAAGAATAGAAAAAAGTTGTGTTGGATTCAAGTTAATTTATCAGTCCTACTCACACTCTTCACATTTCTTTTTTTTTTTTTTTTTCCCGCTGAACTTAAAAATTTCCTTATTTATATAGTTTTAGTTTAACCCATCTAGGAGGTGGGGTTTAGGGGTTTATGACATTTTCAGCATGCCTATTAGTGTTTCTTTGAGAAAATATTTAGGAACACTGTACAAACGAAGAGTTGAGAGTTTCAGAAGTTTTTGAAGCATTGTTAATTTGATACATCTTCTGTTTATTTTCACTCTTATTGAGCAAATTGATACTTTGTCTTAATATGTGATTTTTGCAATTGTTTTTCTTATGTCTGTATCTAAATTAGAAGTTTGGATCTTATTCTGCATTTAATCAGTTATCAATTAATTGTTACACTTACAGGCAAATTAGGGAACTAAAATATCTGTAGTGAGAAAAATTATGCTGTAGTATGATTATTAAATTATGCATTTTTAAATTTAAAATTAAAATACTTACGACCATTTTAATGTGGGTTGTTCCCTTAACTACTTTTTGAAACAAACCTGTGTCAAACTGGCTTTCAAAGAACAAAAGTTTCTTTCTCATGACATCATGGAAAAAAGAAACAAAGAAAAATTATTCAACATAATCTTTCACTGGCATAATTTATTGCTTTTTGGTTTAAGTTTGTTGTTTATTTGTTGTGTTTTGATTTGGTTTGTTGTGGCTTGGTTTGGTTGAATTGGTATTTTTCAATCTACATTGTACCTTGACATGGAAAAGAATAAAAGAAAAAGAGTGTATAAGAATAATGTTACTGTTCATACGTTCCTTTAAAAAATATAATTACTTTCTGTCTCTTCTTCTCTCTTTCTGTCATGCTATGGAAGTTAAATTTTGTCTATGTCTCATGCCCAAACCTAACTGTAACCCTGTAGGAGTGTGGGGGAGAGAGGCAAGATACAAGAGTGCATATCCTGGAGCAGTGAGGAGGAAGGAAATCTAGGAAATAGTTCAACCTGTCCCAAGCTGATGTCTCTATTCTGACGTGTGGATGCCTTCTCTGAGTGCCTGCCTTTCAGCACTTTCTGTACCTGAGCCATCTAGACACTTCTGACAGTCTGTTTGAACGTTCTTCACCCCTGTGCCTTCCAGCAGAGAGGGGTAAGATGAAAGGCAGAGAGATTGGGCCTTTCACTATTGTGCTTTCAGATATTTCTTTTCTGTTGTGATGATTCAGGAGTGTCAGTTTTGTGCCTGGCAATGGGAGCAGAACTGCACATCACTACCTACATTCCCTTTTGTGTGTCTTTGCTGGCTTCCCACCCTTCTGTGCTGCAGTCTCTGCACAGCCACACTGCTGGTGTTAATCCCCAGCTTTGGTACCCTGAGCATCTCATGGCTGAGGGACATGAGCAAACAAGCACATGGCAGAACAGACAGTCTGTCCTGTCCTGAGAGTCTCAGTGACTTTGGGAGTACCAGAGTAATCCCTTTGGATAGCTGACATGAAGGTAAATAGGAAAATAAAATATCTTTAGAATTGGAATTTTTGCTTGAGCTGTTCCTTAAACTGTTCATAAAATTTACAGAAATGTAAATTCTTGATTAGGTTGATTTTGGTTTTGGTCTTCATGTGTAAGTGTGGTGGCATACAACTCGATATGATAGGCAATCTCATCTAGCTGTCTAGAAATTGGCTAAATTGACCACTGACATTTTTAATTGCCTGGAAGCATCCATAATTATTTCTTCATTAGCTGAAGAGAAATGCCAAAATCACTCCAGGGAAAGAATCTCAATTTGGCCAAGGAACTCGAAAGCTAATGTTCCACAATATTTTGGTCTTCTGTAATTTTGATGTAGACAGAATGTTCTCCACTGAAAATGCTGATGCCCTATAATTTTGAAATTCCAGAATATTTTTTAAACAAAATCAAATGTTGAGAGCTGTAATTATTCCATGGCAAAAGCATATCACAGTAAATTCAGTGTTAAGTATATCTTTATGAACAACATTTTAGAAATGGAAAAGAATGTTTTTTTATTCAAAAATTAATGGATAGAAATGGGTAGAGATGCAAAAATAAGCTTTCTTGAATTGATGTGCTTACAAATTTACAGACCTGCAGTAGGTCAGTCACGCTGGGATCTCCTTTTATGTATACTTAATTCAATGTATACTAACTAATGTATGTAATAACTGTAATAGTACTTAAAATGGTTCAAATTTTACATGACTACCAATGTCAAAACCTTGTGGCAACAGAAGTCTGATTTTTTCCATTCATAGCATTCAAATATTTTAACTTGCTCAGCAAGGTCAAGTTTTAATGTGCAGTGGACATCCATGAAGCCCTGGAGACCTGTAGACCTTGAGATTGTGACCTGTTTGTAAAACCTTTCCAAGGTTTTAAGTAGTTATTTATAAGAGCACTTATTGCATTTTCATCATCTGAAAACATTTAAGCATGTGATATCACAAATACCTTTTTCTGGGAAGAAATATTGACAAGCAATTGTCTGCAAAAGCTTGCATTTAAATGGCTTCTAGATTTTTCAGAGCAAATCGGCCAAATAAATTGTTTCAAGATGGAAGATTGTAGCAATAACACCAGTTGTGCTTGATATAGTTTTATTTTGTTTAGTTAAGATATGCAAGCCAAGTAGCCTGATGACAAAATCTTAGGTTTGCACTTATTTCACTTTAAGTTTTCAGCCTTGATAATGCCATGTGGTGCTGTATTTGAACATTGCAAATGGCTTTAGTAGTTTTACAAGGTCAGAGTAAGCTAGTTAGGTCCATGGTCATATTTGTAATCACGTTATTGTATCTCAGATGATACAAGGCACAGGTGGAAAAAAGGGTCAAATAATCTAATACACTATTACAACTCTTGAAAATGTCCTCTCTAAACCATTAAATTCTAGGTCCTTTATTATGTGTTCATTTTGTGAATATTCTTTGTAATATGATGTATTAAAACAACTTTCAGAATTCTCTCTTTGTTGTGAATAGTGATGAAAATTATCTGAATTTAGATTGAACAGTGGTGTGTTTAACTTATAATCTCATATCTGTGTAAATGGATTTTGTCACAGTTTCTAGTTGTCACTTGCATATATAGTGGCGAGTCAATGCTGCAGCAGGGTGGCTTTGTCCTTGAATCATAGGCAAAGGAAATAATATTATAGGTACATAGTGAGATCTGAAATCTACATTTCTGCTGAACTGTATGGCTCACTTATTTGAATACAACTTAAAGTATTTAATCTATGGCTCAGGAAAGTCCAGATTTCTTACAGCAGTCTCCACTGTGTTTAAAGCATGTCCTTTTTATTTTATAAATATGAAAGAATAAGTAAAAAAAATAAGCTTCAGAAGGAACGTGTATTACTGAAGCTGTTTATGTGTCTTTCTGTGGCTGCCCACACAAATATTGGAAGTTGTTCATCAACACTTTACCACCTGTATTCATTTTCTGCTCCAGCAGTGACTAATCAATTGCAATTTGACTTGAATATGTCACATTGTTCGTGGATGTTTTCTCTTTATGCTGTTCAGTGTTTGGTATACATCTTTCACGTTCATACCTACTTATTTTCTTTGGCTGAAAAATTCTAAGCTGCTGTTTTGCAGAATATTTAGGTTATTAATGTAATAAAAATCAATGTAAGACCATACATGAGGCCAGGTGAAATTTAAATAAAACTTATTTCTCTCATTCATATTCATTGTCTGACAGGTTTTACTCCCTCTTTCACACCGTGTTCTTAGGCACCATGATGCATGTATGTGTATAAATACCTGATGCAGGGAGTAAAGAAGACAAAGCCAAACTCTTTCTAGTGGTATCCAGTGATTGAACCAGAGGAAACATGCACAGTCTGAATTAAAAGAAATTCCATTTAGACATAGGAAGAAGCTTTTTTCTTTCTTCTACTGTGAGGGTGACTAGGCACACTGGTACTAGTTGCCCAGAGACACAGTGAAGTCTTCAGCCTTGAAGATGGTTAGGAAAGCTAAAGCCCTGATAGAATTAAATCAGGCCAGGGACATGAAGGGCAGCAAGAAAAGCTTCTATAGGTGCAGTGGTGATAAAAGGAAAACTAGAGAAAATATAGGAGCTCTCCAGAAGGAAATGTGAGACCTGGCTGCCCGGGATACGTAGGAGACTGAGATACTCAATGTCTTTATACCTGGGTCTTCATCAACAAGTCCTCCAGTCACACTGTCACAGAAGGCAGAGACAGGGACTAGGAGGATGAACAGTCCAAGTTTCACCTGAGCTTTAACAAAAATTATTTGTATTCCTTTGATGTCAGTTGCTGGTTTCTGCACGCTCATTCTGTTGAGATCCCTAAACAATTTGCAATTATAGACATAAAATATGGGGTTTAGACCAAGTTAAATATTCACTCTGAAGTATTTATTTAGAACTTAGAGGAAGTTTGGCAAATGGACTAAGAGGTACTTCCAAGTGCCTATATAAAGTGATGGAATATAAAGTCTAAGTAGTAATTGTTTGCTTTGATTTTATATCATTGTAAAATTGAACCCTAATCTTAAAAAACTTTTAATACTCATTAATGGAAAATTTGCTATCTGCTTCCTCACTACTTTACAGATTTTCTATCAGGATTTTTCAGAAGTACACCAGCAAAAATATTGACCATGTTATGACTGTCATTGGAAAGATGTTGACTGAAAAATATCAGAGAAGTTTATGTTGCCCTTCTGCTATAGGGTAGCTGTTGTATCATGTAAGCCCATATAATCTGTGGTAGATACAATTCCCCGGGAGAAAGACTTTATATGTCCCTGGAATGCTGTTTTACCATTCTGAAACAAGGCAGGTGTTATATATGTGGGTCTTCTTTGGGAGACGCCTGTGCTCTTTTCCCAAAATATTAGTCCTTCAGTACAGTGAGAGAGGAAGGATCCTCTAAAAAAGTAATATATGGCTCCAATGTTGGAGAAGGAGAATGAAAATATTGTATTTAAAAATGGCTGATGAATTTGTAATTTGTGAGAATTTAGTTCTGAAGTATTTTAAAAAGGCATAGCTTAATTTTTTATAAGATGTATGCAACTTCTAAAAGAGAAGCATTCAAGTCATCAGAGCATGTGGCATACTATATCTACACCTGCTGAGGTCACCAGCAGGGGTGAATGTTTCTTCATCCTCTTCAGAGACTTCTCCCACTTGAATTAGCAAAATGTCTGATGGAATGTGACAAACTGTTATCACTGGACCTGTGCTCAAGGAGGGCAGGGTGCTGTGTCCCCGCATGGCAAAGCTGCTGTGCTGTGCTTCTGACAGCAGAGAACTGGTGAACACAGAAACTTCTATATTGGATCTATGTTTGATCACTATTTCCTCCAAGGCTCACATGTTGGGTCTTTTCCCTTTTCCCCAGACTGTCTTCTGTTATTGCAGCTTCTCATCCCTTCTCATCTTTTTGTTAAGCTGTTTGTGTTCTTATGTCTCCTGGCTTCCAGTTCTAGTTTTGGTCTCGCAGGCATTTAGAGATTTCCACTCTCATCTGTTTTATTCTTGTGTTGTAGATTCTTGCCTTGTTCCTGACTACTGTTGCACTCATTCTTACCAAGAGGTCTTGCTCTCTCTCCCTCCTTTCTTCAGCTCAGCTTCCCCTACATCCTCCCTACATTCAGTGCAAATGCTGTTTTGTTTTTGATTCCACCATCATCCTCATTTTCAGTCTTTCTCCTTCTTCCTAAGCTTTCTGGGAAAGCTTCCTTTGTCCTTTCAATTTTTCTCTTCTTCTGCATTGCCACTTATGTGGCATCATACTAAAACCTGTGTAAGAAACGGTGTGCTATAGGCTGAGGCTACACTGGGGATATAAGGAAATAAGTGACTTCTGTTTCAAATTTCATGTCCCTCAAATTCTGTTCCAGCAAAACCTACAGCAGCCCACAGCAATCCAGGGCTGCAGTGGCAGAGAAGGTCCTGGGGAGCTTGAGTTTGCAGAGTGACAAATCTGTGCAGAGCCTTCGCTGACAGCTGGCACTTACAAGGAGCAAAAGGGAGATGTGAAATGAATCTGCAATTTGGACAGTCTACTGGAGCTTTTTAAAGAAATGATCTTAAACTACCTACAAATGGCAGGTGAAATTTTGCCTCAGTAAAGTTCGGATAAGTTGGCTGAAAATGAGGCATTGGAAATAGGGGTCAAAATGAATACTAATGCTATAAATTCCAGCTACATAGTCAGGAGAAGTAGAGTATTAAGCACTGACATAGTTCTGAAAGACATAAGGCTCTGATTTAAGGGCTTGTAAGAACAGAAGGATGTATAATCAGAAGGAGAATATGAGTAAGAATTGAGAAATGTTAAGTAACTGCAATTCTTAGTAAAATAAGTTTATGAAAGAAGTACTGGAACAATTATATACTGGAATCTGATTTTAAAAAGAAAAAAAATTACTCCTAATTAGTAGAACTATGCATATAAAAATTCTATTTTATTCAGTCTTTGTGAATGGATGTGTGATCATACCATATATATTTGGGTAACCATCTCTAAATTATTCAAAGGACAGGAGAGGGGAGTTAAAAAAAATAAAGAGAAAACAGGCAATATGAAGACATGTAAATAAGGTTTTAGGAACATGACTGAAAATGGAAGGAGAAAAGAAAATTGGTTGTTGTAATGGGAACATTTTCCTCTTAAACTTGTTATCACAACTTGCCATGGGTGAATATTAGGGGGAGAGGATTTTTATAATACATAGTGTTCCCATTCTATTGAAAAAAAAAAAACCAAACACTTAAAAAACCCTAGAATTTCCTCAAAGGGAAAACATTAAATAATAAAGTTCAATCATTTCCTGATCTTGTACTGATGTTCAAGGCTAGATGCATTAAGCATTCTTCTCTTTTCATATATTCATACATATGTCCCCAAAGACAATTTCAAGTTACACAGTGAGTTAATGATGAGGCTTCTTATGGGAAGACCTTCTTTTAAATTTGTTTTATTTTGCAGTCATTGGGGTCACCCTGTGTCTCTCATCTTTGCAAGCAGCTCTCATTCATGTCATAGGCAGTTTAACGAGCTTAAGCTCCAATAACATCTTCTGGTCCCAAATGCCTCCTGACAGAGCACAGTGTACACAAAGCTACCAAGCTCTACTGCATATGAAATCAGCAACAAACATCACAGTAGAGAACTCTATAGAAAGAGATAATAATTGCAGATGTACAGTAACAGTGGAAACCTGTTGACGGAATTGGGCACGTGGACTCATGCAGTTCCATCTCCTTAATGGTCTGCTCGTGTTTTAGACAGTCCTACTTTTCTCAGAGCAAAGAAATGAAAATATATCTGCATCAATAGATATAAATAAATTTGGGGCTTCTAAAGTGTCTTCTTGCACGTTTCGTTGCAGGTAGGGTACATAACCTATCAGGTTTGTTGAGTATTTTTGACATATGTTGTTACCTTCACTACAAAGTAGACAAAAAAGGAGAAAGTATTCTTTTGTTTAACTCCTTTCCTGTGCACTTTGCAGGATCAAGAAAACTGTTAACTTTAATGGGAGTCTTTAGTATGCAAGTGTTATTAGTTTGAAAGCAGGGTGAAGGGTATTACAGATTTTTCTGAATATTAGTCAGAGATGGATGGGATGATCCTACAGAGCAGATTGGCTGTCCATTTATTTTCTCAGGCTCTGGGATAAGGACATTCTTCAAGGCTTTGTGAGATTTCTGATATTTGTGAGATGTGTTTGGCATCTATGCATCCAAAAAAATTTACATTAAAAAGTATGTTTCACTGCTGCTAAGGGAGCATAAAACAGTGCTGTGTCATTTCTTCTGACATTCTTTTTCACATCCTGTGGGAGGGTCTGTCCTGGCCCTCTGCTATAGGGTCACTTTCTGCTGCAAAAGTAGCCTGGAGAACACAGGCAACTAAGCCAGTCTTTGGGGACAAGACACCATAAAAGATCAGATCAGCTGGAATGGGGGATTGAAGGTTCATGAGAGATGTTAGAGGGCTCACTCGTACTTAAAATCATTGCCAAACTTCACCTCACTGCCAAAATTGTGCTGACATTTTTGAGCCCTTTACTGTTGCACAGATCTCCTTATCCCTCTAAAACAAATAGACAAGCAAATCCAAACCTCACTAATACTTCTTGGCCTCCTGCAGTCCTTCTTTCCACTAGTAGTTAGCCTATGAGATTAACTCTGCTTTAAAAATGAATCAAGTTTGTATAGTGCATGATGGTCTGGTTTAGTCCTTTTCAAAAGCAAAGCAAATTCAAACAGAGCCAAGAGCAAAAAGTCGGTTCTTTCACAGCTGGCCACTAACTGTGAGTTAGTTTTATATTTCTGTGTGCTCAGCATGAAATATCCAGGAACAGATCTGTGGAAGCCTTGAGCACGCAGCTGCGGCTGAAATCACTTGAAGTTGTGCTTTGAACATCCAAGGTCCTGTGAAATGCTAAGTGTTCAGGAGGATGATGGCTTAATGCTGTTAAATTAAGTGCCCCACATTAGTGAATGCTTTTGACAGTTTTGGCTTTAACTTATTTGGGCCTTAGTTCCCAGGGGGTAAAGTGAAGATAAGACCAGGTAATTGGGAATGCTGTCAAACTCAAATAATTAAGACCTGTAAAGCACGGGATTTGTGATGGAGAAGACAAAACAAAACCCATGCTGAGAGCAATGATTTAGTGTTCAAACACTAACTGGTCTTTCTTTCAGAAGGGTAAACTATTATTTCTCCATTCAAAACCAATCCTTCTTTTTGTGATGTGAAAGATGTTTTCTTGCCTGAGCTCCAGGACGTCTATTTAAACCTTCTTTACTGAATCCTGCTTAGACCAGACACTTGATATAATTGGTTCAAGTTTGGCAAATATTAAATGGAATGGGAACCATTATTTCATAGGTAAATGCCATAGGATGCCATCTGTAGCTGCCAGAAATGTTTTGGACTAGATTGTTTTTAAGGTGATTTCCAGCCCAAGACATCCTGTGAAATGTTGTTATTTTGCCTTACATACACGTGTGTTAATGCCATTATCGAAGATTACAAATCCTGTGTGCTTGTGAGTTTATAACTGCACCACTCCTAATCCCTCTTTACAGTTAGGCTGGGATCTTAGCAGAGGTGGGATCTGAACACTCACAAATGTTTAAATGCAGGTGAAAATTGCTGTGGAGAAGCAAGCAGTTTGAATCCAGACTCTTGCCAATCTGCTCATCTGTCTCCACTGACCTTGTGCTGGGGCAAGTTCCAGGTTATGTGCAGTACATGGTCTCAACAGATGGAGACTTTAACTCCTCATTCTCTAATTAATATAAAATATTTACTTGTTATGGTCTACCAACACCCCTACGTCCAATATGAGTGTTTTCATACTCACACAAGAAACAGCTTTCAGTCATTGGATTGCAATCAGTATATTGTCAGTGACTCTGGAATTTACACTCTTCTAATTTTCAGACTCACTTAATTGTCCACTTTATTTCTCAGAAGGCTGCCATTTGATAAGCACTGTAAGATATATAAGCTTTACCTGACAGTCCAGAGATATAAAATGATAGGATCTTCACTGCTGTGTTTTATTTCTGGAAGAGAAGTTAAAGTTCTTGTCATGAATTACAGTTGCCAGACCTACATACAGTAGGGACTGCTAAAACTTTATGGCCTTGAAATTGTCACTCAGCAGTTTTGCTAATGTTAACAGCTATTCACAACCAGATAATAAAATACAATATGCTCAGAAAAACTATGAAATTTTGGGCAAATCTTGGCACCTGATCTGAGAACTTTTTATATTTAATACGTTGCTTGCTGTCAGTGGTTCACAGAAGCTTGCAGAACTAATTCTGCTATCGAGAAATTATTCCTGTCAACATAAAATTCTTTTTAAATCCATTGATAGTGACAAAGAGGAGAACATGTATATAAGCAATAATATATAATGTAATGTAATGTAATGTAATGTAATGTCATGTCATAACATAACATAACATAACATAACATAACATAACATAACATAACATAACATAACATAACATAATTAATACACGGTTGCTAGCTGGAGTGGGGAAGGATGAACATTGCTGATCTTTAGTACTTTCAAATTGTAAATGCATCTAGAGTTGAGTAACAGGATAGTCAATTCTTGAGTCATACTAATTATCCATACCTTTCACGTACAGCAGCAGATAGTGTATTCTGCTTCTTTATCAAAGAAATAAGAAAAAAACCTCCTCATGCAAATATGATTCCAAGTATTGAACAAATTGTCTAATTACTTTGTAAAGAGATATGTGATCAACTACCTGTTTAAAAAAAAATGTGCTGGATAAATTGCACAAATTATTTTGAAAAGTGCACAACTAAGTTACATGAAAATCTGTAACAGGTTTGAGGCTGATAACAGGCTGTCCCTGATTAGCATTTAAGCTTTTTTGTGAGGCAAATAAGAGTACCTTATAAAAGAATACATTCCCCATGCAGTATTCTCTGATTTCATCCATTGTTCCAGGTGACTTAGATTGTAAACAGGATTTTAAATAAAGGAAGGGAACTATGACCATAGCTTAAAATCTTTTTTCTTACAACCAACTCCATTATAGCTTAATGCACTGCTGCTTTGCAAAGAAACCTTCTGAATTAATTTATAAAGTCTTGGGGCAGCTGTGCTGTACTGCTTTAAAAACAACTTTGAAGGAACAGTGTGGCTCCACTGTGGCCAGGAGTGAAGTGCTACTGGAAAATCATGTTGTAGTCCAATGGAAATTACTAGGTTTCCCACACCTAACCTTCCTGACCCAGGAAAATGAGTACTTCAAATAGTCCAGCTGAATGGAAAACTCAAGTAATGCTGTCCTTCTAGCTTGGAATTAACCTCTCATGGGCAACATTGTCACCAGACCTAAGACAGATCTGGAAGGAGAATAATCACACTGATTGAGCATTGAGTTAAAGCTAAATGAGTTCAAGTCAATATGCCTTGCTCAACTGGACTCACTTGGCTTAGACAGCTACATACAGCTTGTATCAACTTATTGGAAGTTGATGGTGTTTTCAGAATTGTTTCTCCATTTTTTTTGAGAATAAAACAATATAGTTTGCATCTTGGGCAATCTTAAAGATTATTTTCCAGTGCTTCTATTATAGAAATATTTAGCATGTTCTTGTAGTGATCAAAGTTGACAGACTGTTGGAGCCTGACCTCCTTTTTAGAGCACTCTCATCACTGTGAGATTCAGGAAACCTGTACTGCCCACATAGACTGTAAACAAAGTGTGATTAACTGAGCATGGGGATTTTATCCGTGGCTTGTGCTATATCTACTATAAGCCCACAATCTTATACTCTTGGAGAGTGTAGTGGGACATGTGTAATATGTTTCTCTGAAATGGCTTACTCTCAGCTTCTGAGGGATGCTTCCCTTTACATTCCCAACTTACTTTAATTTCAAAGGCAGTTAGTCTCTGGTGACCACAGACTAGGTATGAGTTGTAGACCATGCATGAAAGTGCTTCAATTGATCTCTGCTGTTGTGTTAAAGCCTGCAGAGAGCAATTTTCTGAGACAGCTAATCTCACAAGATTTTCTGAAGGAGAACCAACCTATTTCAAACTTCATTTATAAGCAGATCAAAGTTCTGCTCAGTCAAAACACAGTGGCACATGACAAAAGTCACCTCATCAAGTGCACCACTGAATAGTTGCTGTGGCTTCTGGGATGTGTTAGAGTGTCAAGTAACATCTGTTCAAATAATCTCAACTACAGATCTTAAAAGCATAGGGAGCTACCAAATTTTAAAAACCTTTGGCTAGCTACCCAGAGATGTGAAAAGCCTGGTGAGTGGTGGTTATGGCCTCAAAGAAGAAAAGAATCTACAAAACCAAATGCATGTTATTTATAATCAATGCTGAAAGAAGTGCACAGATCCTCAGAAGGGTTCTCTGTCCTGATGGAGATGGAGGAAACTACAAACAGATGCAATGTAATTCTGTGCCCTATTCTGAAGCTAAATACAACACACAGATGTTGTTGGTTTTCATTCATGAATGGGTAAAAACATTTCTCACTCTAGAAACTCACACTTTACTGCAATTAGCCTGAAGGTATCTTTATTTTATTAGGGACATATGCAACTTAATAATACTAAAAAAATAAAAAAGAAAAAAGGCTTTTATTCCTTATCATCTCCACTCATCCTGTACTATGCACTCCAGACAAAAAGCAACCAAAGAAACCACAACAAACCACACAAAAGATTATGTGGTTATATTTTATGGATTCTTCTTCCTTCCCTCCTTCCTTCCCTCCTTCCCTTGAAACAACAAAAAACTTCAAAGAATGAAGCAAAGACATTAGGATGAAATGTAATATAATTAATCAAAATCTTACAAAGAAGGAACCACTGCTTTATAGCACAAGTTTTTTATTAATTGAAAATAAGAAAGAAGCAGCACTGTTCATACTCATCAGAGGACGATGACAACCCACTGATATAATGCGGGCATGGAAAACTCAGGGATCAAGATATGCAAACGGATAAAATGTGTTATATAGCTGAAGGTGAATACTTTCTGAAGTTGTATATTACTCAAAATCAGAGTTCAGTCAGTTCTTGTAGGTATCAAAAAAGGTGGGTTAATCTTCTTTGTTTGCTTTCTATCACAGCAGCATGTAGGACTTGTTTTCCAAAGCCTGTGCAGTTTTGCCATATCATATTTAAGGAAGATAATTCAGATTAAGGCAGATTCAAGAAGAGCTTTAAAATGGAAACTACCACTGAACATCCTACTTCAAAAATACAATGTAGTAAATGCTTGCTTCCAAGGAGTCAAGTCACTCTGGCTTACTAAATTAGAACACATCAGATGAGTTATAGGGTGGATTAAGCCAATGTATCTTCAGAAAAGCTGAATGCTCAGCATGGCAAAACAAAGTTTTTCTTGAGTCTCATAATGAAAATGAGTCTGGGGTGGATGAATTCTGATTTTAGTTTCCATTTTGTAATGAAAATTTATCAAGATTTTAGCTGAAATGGCAGTTTTTTGTGTTGTTAGGAGTGGGTTCTTAAGATTCATTTAGCCAAATTTAATAATGAAAGAACATTTGAAAGTGAAAACAAAAAAACACCTTATTGCTTCAGGATTTAAATTTTATATATTTATACATAATTTAAAATATTATGTGTATATTTAAAATTATATATGCATATACAGTTATATATTTTTAATATATCTAATTTCAATCTTAAAGCAGTATGTATTTCACATATAATGCATATGATATATAAATTCTGACTTCTTCGTGATTTTTCATATTTTTTCACCTGAAACCAGGACACTACTTTTTGGGAACTTTTGAGGAATATCTCTTTTTATATGCAATGACAGTTGATATTGATATTTTATATGATGTTGTATGAGTATTAAGCAGCTGATTAGTGGAAGTTTGTATTTTTTGTAAAACTCAGTTATAAGAGTCACTGTCTTAGAACAGCTCAAGGAATACCAACTAATTCTGTGAATGAAAAACCCTGATGCAGCAGGAATATGGGATGAAACAACATTGTCTGTATTATAAATTGTATTAAATCAACTACAACCTCTTCTGAAGAACTCGTGGTTTCCAACACCACTTGTGGGGCTTTGATTAAAACAAATACTTCATTCCTTTTTTCACATTTAAAGAGTCCTGTGTGGGTATGGGAAAAAAATACTGGTTGGACACAATCCGGATTCTAAAAACCACAAGATCTGATACTCATCATGCTTCTTTCAAGGTAATTGTATCTCAATCACAATAATCAAGACTAAAGTCCCTGGTTTTATCCAAGACTGAAATTTATAGGTTTTTTTTTAGTACCCACACCAACCATGATGTGGTCAGTATTTTAAGAAGAAGCAGTATCAGAGTAAACAGCTAACATGTCTCCCCCTGTTAAAATCTGTATGACAGAGTAAAAAATGCTTTCTTTTCAGTATAAGAATTGTCAATGCTGATGGACTCAACATTTGCTCAGATCTGAGTCAATATTTAAGTTCTTAAATAAATGGGCCTATTGATCTTCAGAACTGCCAAAAGTGAACCTGATGCAGATTTCTGTTGAGAGCCACAAGAAACCTGGATAGTTGATGCTAAAAACTGAGTTGTGAGAACAGTGGCTGGTGCTTTTACAAATGCGAGGTCGATCCAAAATCAGTTTTATTTACATGAACATGCTTCAGAACTTCAGAACTTTCTGAGCCTTGATAAATAGGGATGTATCATGCAGATGCAACGTTGAGAGCAAATGGGTAGGATTAATGCTAGTTTTATCTCAGTTGTGCTCTGCAGCCACTCTCTGCCTATCTTGCTGTCCTAGTTCACCAGCTGCAGAAGTGTCAGTAGTGTATTCTTTACTGAGTTTTGGCTTCCTCCCTTGCTCCAGTTTTGTTTATTTATATTTTCAGATGAGTCTCCTACTTGCACACCACCTATCACAGTTATACTTATGGTTAATGGGTGTCTCATACTTTTTGTCCAACTGTTGGAGAATGGAGAGGATCTGAGTGATCTAGTAGGGAAGGAAAGGTGGGAGGGGGACACAGTGGCATGGGACAGCACTGGTTGCAAGGGCAAGCATCTAGGAGCAGTGCAGGCAGTTTCCTTCTAAAGACCTATGTGATCACCATGAACACGTTAATGTTTCCTTTGCAGTAATTCCACTTTTTAGCACAGTGTCTTCAGATTCAAAGACAAGACCTTGTGAATAAACCCCATAGCAAACTTCCTTTGACAATCTACTAAACTTGCAATATTTTCTTTTTTGAGTATATATGTTTGCTCATGTGTATGTTTTCAGAGCTTGCAGCCTCTGGAAATTACCACGGTATAAATGCAATTAGGCATCACAGTACTGTAGCTGTAAACCAGAGACTTGCTGATATAATTTTTTCATTACACTTTTTGAAATTAACTTTGATTCATTTTTATCACACTGAAAGGGCAGTGGTAGAGAAAATACCTGTGTCCCTTGGCTTTCTCAGGAATTAGTATGGCATCCCACACTCAGCACCTCTGGAGAAGCTTTGTATTAAGTGCTTGACTTGAATATCATGCAGCACAACGCTGTGGGTACTGTTAGGAAGACAAAGACTGTGCCGTGGCATTGTACCTTCTCAGAAAATGCCAGCAGTGTGGGCTAGCATAATAAATGCCCCGGAATTATAACAATCTGAAGTAGTCCATTGCTGAGAAAGGTGAGTAAGGTTAACTCACATCTATAAAAAATTTGGCTTGTCTTGTGGACAAGTCTCACTGTGATTAACCTATTTCAAAGAGCAGGGAACAAAACTGGAGTCTGCTTGGGGTTTTGGTTTGTTTGTTTGTTTGTTTGTTTGTTTCTAATTTTTTTTGTTTTGTTTTCTTATCAATGATTTTAAATTCCAGCTACTAACCTTTAGAGATGAAAAGCACCTTGTAACAGTTACAGATGAAAAGCCAGGACATTTTTTAGGTATTGCAGGTCAGGTTGATAACCTTAAACACTTCAGAAAGGAGCATTGTGAGATAATCTTTCTGCTGGCATATGTAAAGGGGCATTTTCTGATACAGGGAGAGCTGCTCCCTGCAGATCTGATCCTTTCATTCCAGCTGCAAAAATGCAGCATCCTGCTTCCCCGGGGCACAGTCAACTCTGCTAGTGATGGATGAGAAAGAAGGTGCCCCTATGGGTAGTTTACAGTGTAGTAATCTGCTGCAGTGTCCATTATGACAGATGTCTCAGAGAACAGTGCTAATTTTATCCTGGGGAAGGTAAGAGAAAAGAAAACTTGGGTGTGACCTGCACCTTCCGTTGCAGTTCTAATTAGTCACTACTCTATGCCCAAAGTACAAGGGACTTCATAGTCTCTCTACATAGCACTGTGTGGAGCAGGTAGGATTGTTTGTAGGATATTGTATTTGGCACACAACAGGGGTGCAAAACAAAACTAATAGACAACCTGAGGATAGGCACAGGTATAAAGCTCAATGTAATTCATTGTGTTTATTTGGGGGGTTATGAAATGTGCTATGGCTGCATATAGCACTCTGCATACTCTGCTGAGGGTAAGCAGGTCATCTGTTGCTCTGAAGGGAAATTTTTGTCTCTTCAAACTCCTATCCTTTTACTGTTCAGGCATTTCCTGAACATTGTTTGTGTTGCATGTTTCCTTTATTGTCCCCACTTTTCACATTCCTCTGGGGCACATTGTATGTGGAACTAGTTATGACTGCTGTAATCTCTAAAGTCTTTGAGTTTTGCAACAGACTCTGGTATCATTAAAGACATCCTTTCACTGGCCTCCTGCCATGCTTTTCAAGGAAGCACAAAGGTGAGAAAGGTTAGTACTTCAGTACAGATAATAGCTAAATGTGTCTGAAAGGAATGGAAGGTTTTGTGCCTCTGCACAATGGTTATGTCTTTTCTGCGATAGAGTGGCAGTGCTCTTGCATTCTGATATCCCAGGAGCCTGCAGCAGGCAAGCTTCTCTATTTTATTTATAAACCCTTTTTGAATCCAAGATAGCTGAAATCACAGGATTTGCTTCCTGGAGTTCAAATGATTTCCAGTTGCTGCACAATCATATTTCTCAGCATCCTCATTTGTTTGCTGCTTTATCCTTACAGGACAATCTAGACTTTTGTCTGTTTTAAGAATATTAGTCTTGACACTACCTAACTTCATTTAGGGGTTATAATTATGATGATTCCTCCAGTTAAATCAGCCGAAAACCTCAGACCTTGCCAGAATACATATGACCAAACCATCTTTTTGTAATGTGCATTTCCTGATGTATCCTTGGATTCCTTGAGTCAGGATAATTAGTGCTTTTCATCAACTGAATCTCCAGTCTGTTTTGTGGTTCAGGAAAAGGACTAAAAATATTCTTTTTGTTTTAATGTTTACAGAACTGTTATTTGACTCTGTTTCTATTTGGCTGCATTTTACTATCACATTTGTGACACACAGCTATGCCTTTTATAAAGCTTTGAGTATAGGAACAGTATTGAAGTGTTCATTAAAATGTTTGTTTCTAGGGACACATGCTGCCAACACTTCTCAACTACGAATCCCTGCATTTCTGTTTTCCTTGGCAAGTCCCATCCTTCTCTCTTAAATTAAGAATACATCATGTCTCAAAATGAGGCCAAAGGACACTAAAAAATATTAGTGAACAGTTCTTGCCCTTTCTTTTTAGCTGATGGAAACATCTCTGACATCCACAAACACAAAACCTTGACTTTTTATTGCCTTCAGCTACCATCCTTTAACTTAGTACTTTTCCCTACTGAACTTTTTTCCACTAGGAGAAAACCATGTCAAGGTATGAATTTTGGATTAATAAAAGACTTCAATTAAGCTTACCTCCATTGAGAGCTAAATCCTCTACACCAAAGATAGAAAGGTCAGGTCTTTGTGTAGCATGAGTGAAACTGCATCCCCTACCTACATAATATTTCAGGAGTTAATACTTTTGTGAAATTTCATGCTCCCTGTAGGTCTTCTCAGCTTACAGTGGACAGTTGACCCATGTGAAGACTAATTCATATCCCCTTGCCAGATTGTCTTTGGCAAAGGACTAAAAATTAGCTAAAAATAGTCAAGGCCTGCAGGGATCCTAACCTGGACGGGTAATTGTGTCTATGTTTTCCTCTTGAAGAGATCACACTGAACTAGAAAACTCGAAAGCTTGGAATCTCAGCTAGATTTTAAGTGACTATGAACAATGAAGAGATAATGAAACCAGTACTCAGGGCAATGACTAAAGCAAAGAGTTTGTACATCAGTTAATTGTCAGACAGCTTCTTCCTCTTTGGGGTTGATCTTAAAGGACTTCACACATGAAGTGAATTCTGCAAAGCTGTCTGTGCATCCTACAGACAAGTATTTTCACTCTTTCTGGAAAGACTGGCCCTAGGTTTCCTCATTGCCAACAGTCTCTGTCTCTGCGTTTGTGTGGCACCTCTTTTTTTTCTCCCTGTCTCTGTCCCTGGGAACCTGCTTGCTTTTGGCATGCTCAGTAGTTTCCATGATAGACAAACTCTTGCACTCAGTTCAGGGGGATCAGCTTGAGTCAAAAAAGCTGCCAGGACAAGGCTTCCTCCCTGCTAAGCTGCACCACGAAGAAAACATAGTACAGGACATAGCAAGTGATGAAACAATTAACCAAACACCATGCACTATGAACCCTGGACCCAATCTGGAAGATTTGCATAGGTTAAAAAAAAAAATCAGCTTTACAGGTTGCATTAGATGGCAGGATGAGACTTACCTTCTTTTAAAGTAGTATCTGTCTGGAAAAATGAAACAAACATCTTTACCTGCACTGAAGGTTTTTGCAGAGGACAAACCCCTTCAAGCAGTAAAATAATATGCAATTTTCCTCTGTGTTATTAAAGTAACTTAAAAGCACAACAGTGATAAAATGTATTATCTACTTGTTGCTTATTAGACAGACAATTTGCTTTTGGAGAGATAAAACGTGCATTCTGTTTAAGGGTGTTTCAAGGCTGCAGTCCTCAGTCTGTCTGTGTCATGCTGCAGTGCTCCCAGACTAACCAGGTCCTGGCAAAAAAAAAAAAAATCAAATATCTATCTATCTATCTATCTATCTATCTATCTATCTATCTATCTATCTATCCCATACTGGTCACCCATTCACAGTACTTGGCAACTAACAAGATTACTGATGTTTGTTATAAAATCTTAAATGACACCATCCAGCATAAAACAGGTTTCTGTTCTCAAGGAAAAATGCAGGGTAGATTGTGTAATGCTGTTTTTCTCTCTCTTCTCCAATGTTTGTTATTGATTTCAATTTGAAAAGAAGCTGTGAATATTTTGAAAATAGTAAATCCTCGTCAAAATTACTATTGACAAAAGGCTTCAGAAAGTGAACAGCCACAATTCAGAAGGTACAGACTACATGGTGTCAAAGGTTTAGAGCAAACTAGATAATGATTTTTTCCAGACCATTGAAGACTTTTTTCCTTTCTTTTTGCTAAGTAATAGCTCATTAGAGATGCACTAAAGCACTGAAGCATCACGCAACTAATCATACTGACTGACAAGGCAAAGTATATGCTTGACAACTACCATTCAGTAAATACAATTTAAAGTTAAATTATATGCTTTGAAAAACAGCATTTCCTTCAGGACTTTTTAATCCATTAAACCTTCTGTCACAAAATATCACTGATGCCAAGAATTTACTAAGGCATGAAAAATGAGGAAGCATTTATATGGATGAAGAGAACATCCATGCTCACATTAGACGGGACAAAGATTATTATCATTTTTTTATTAGGAATGTGATATTTAATCATCTTGTTAAATCGGTAAGGATGGATCAGGACTGTGAACTCTTGTTCAGAGAATAAACCAGTCATGAATTTTATGTAGTAGAGGAAAACAGAAACCCCAGCTGTTCTGCAGCTGTTTACTTTCTTGTGACTTCCTGTCAAGCATGTAGCATTCACCCGGTTTAAGGGAAAGGTGATGCATTACTTGCAAACCATTTCAGTAAGCATAAAGTCATAAGTATTGCACCTTGACTTTCATCCCTCTCTTGACAGGTTCTATTATTAAGATTTGTAATTTTCTTTTCCTCTTCTGTTCCTGTCCTCCAATTTTCCTTCATTAATTTCTCTTAGTGATATCTGTGAAGTTATTTTGAAATATGTTCAGGTTTTTCCTGCCTGTATTATGTGGAATTGTTGCTCCTTGTATTCTTTGTTTTATCATTTGCTCAAATATTGTGGGTTTTTTCTAATTCTAGGCCTACCTGCTCTTATTGCATATTTTTTCAAAATGTCTAAAATCTTTTACTGATTTCATATTTTATGATCTTAGACTAGCTCTCTTTTTTCTCAGAAAACTCATGGTTTTGGGGTTTTTTTTTTGTCACTGCTTTCAGCAAAGATTTGATTCAAACACTGCTTTTGAAAGGCTTTAGCAGAGGAGAAATGAAACTGAACATCCTTAATTTTTCCTAAGTCTAATGATATATCATCTTCTTTCCTCATTGTTATTCTCATGTGGCATCCTTGCGTTGACAGTGGTAATAGCACTTGTTAGTACACAATGTTCCTGTAAGCTTATTATGGTTAATAAGCTACAGTTCTATGGTTAACATATTGAGTGTCTGTATAGCTCCTGTGGGTTATTTGAGATTTTTCCTTCATGCACACAAAGAATTGAGGATGCCTGTCTGTTTTCCTGGCAGAGAAATTTTCTTCTTCTGTTACCTTTCTCAGAATTTGTACAAAATTGTAATTTGAGGGATGAATTTTGTCTACTGTACTTGCTCTTGGAAACTGCAGTAATGCCAGGTGCCCCAAAGGTGCCCCAAAACAGGAATACTGGGATTTGATGTAAAAAATAGAAAAGAATTCCACCTGACTCAAGTATCTTGTATTAGCTTTTCAATTTGTCTTTCCAGGGTCTGTCATTTCACCTTGATTTCATTAGAAGACTGAAGAGGAACGAAAACTTGAGATACAAGTAATTGCTGAATCACAGGAATGTTGTAGGTGGCCAAAATACGACCATTTAGTATTATACAAATTTTTGATGATGCAGTCACTAATGGCTATTTAAAAGTGTTTGTGTGAATCAGGACACACTTTTGTGTGTTTCTCTTCAGGAAATCCTTGTGCTGCTGTAAGTCTTTACCATGAGGAGTATGGCTCTTTAGTTCTGTCTGCTTCATTTCTATCTCAGCAACTACTCACTCTCAACAGCAGGAGTCCATGTATGAGTCTTTGGAGTAACAGTTTTTAGAACATATTTGGAAGCTTTTGTGCTGATCTTCTTTCAGGCCTTTTTCCTTAATCAGTGCTTGTCCTCCCTTCCTAGTTATTATTTTTCTGAATTTAGACAAAATAACTCTTTTGAGTGTGGGATAAGAACCACTCAAAGATATGTGTTTTTTACTGAACAGAAATTTTGGGGTTTTTGTCAGCAATCAAGTGACCATGAATTAGAAAACCCCAGTGCTTAGGTGGGAGGGTATCATCTGCATTTGCCTTCATTAAAGAATATTCAGATGCTTTTGTATATCTAAAGATATATGTTGCTTCAGGCTGCCCAGACAGCTTCTGAATCTGCTAGGGAAAATATACTGTCTAGCAAAAATGGCTGTATTTCCTTTTGCAAAAACTTTTCTCTGTCCATTCTTAAGCCAGTGTAAATTTCTACTAACCATCTTCTAGTTTTAGACTATTTTGACATATGTGGAATTACATAATTTCATTGTTACCACACATCAAGTAATCAGAGAGTGTTCTCAGAAGGCTAAAGAGTTGCAGTTTTAGAAAAATTATACATGACTATTGTAAAAGTAGCCCTTATATTGTTCACAGGCTAATCGTTAAAATACTAAAATAAGTGATACTGATACATAAGAGGCTGGGAATCACAAAGGGTGAGACAGGTGACCCATAAACATATTGAGAATATGATCTTTAAGGGCAGAATGCAGACACTCAATTATATTCAGTAGTTACAGAACAAAAGATCACCTTCTAAACTTGGAGACCAAATGAAAAAAAAAATGAGTGTATTCTGGAAAAAAATATCAATTTTTAAAATAATGCAACGAAGTTGGCAGAGAGGTTTTATCAACTAAACTGAATGTTGCATGATTGAGAGATAACACAATATAGAATGTTTGTGGCAAACAGTTTAAAACAATGGTTTTGCCAACCAACTCTATCCATTTATCTATTCAACATGAAGAATTGAACCAGTAATTTTTGTGATTCACAATGCACTTATAGACCCATGTTTGAAGCAGGATGTAATTATTTAATTATTTTTATTTTATGAGAAGAATAGTTGAGCAACTGAAGTGATCCTCTGAAGAAATAGCAACTATATCTGTTAGAAGCCCCCCTGAAACTTATGTTTCTTTTTGAAGATTGCTACCCAAAAAATCCTGATCATGCACTGGCATCAAAGGTGGTTCGACTTCAAATTAGGTACTGAAATTGAGGTTTTTACTTCTGGTTGGATTAAACCATTATCATCTTGGTTTATAGCAAGACATTTGTCCTAATTGTACATCTTAAGAAAATTCCCATAACTGAAGAGAGCTGGACTGTGAAAGGGCATTGGACTAGGTGACCATCAAAGCTTCTTTCTGATCCAAGCTATTCTAGGATTCTGATATCCCGATCTCAGTGAGCAGTTACTGACACAAGGGGAGCCCACTGCAAAGACTGCATGCTCCACAAAGTTATGGCACAATGGATTTTTCTTGCCCAGTGTGATTCCAGCTTTATGTGGTGCCCTCAAATAAAGCATTCTACCAAACATGGTGTGTGGATTTAGTGTTGATCCTTGGGCTGTGTTGTGCTGTGTGTCATGGGAGTATCAGATTAGGAGGAAAAGATATAGTCTGATTTTAACAACATCTCCAATGCTTTGTTAAAATGCAGATCAAAGGGAGCCTGAAATGAATGAGCAGAAAGTCATTAGTGATTTTTATGGAGCTGTGTCAAGTTACAATTGTACTATGAGTGAATGAAAAGTATCTGCCTGGGGTTGTGGACAGAGAGCGAATTAGCACATGGAGCAGTGTTTTTCTTTATAACATTGGATGATTTTCATAGTGCTCAAGAGGATGAACATGAAAAAAGAGCAGTCTCTCCACTATGTTGTATCTTTTTGGCATTCAGCAAACTGGACAATATCTATTTAAGACAGATTAAGGAGAAATGATTGGAAATTTTGGCTCCCTCAATTTCCATGCACAAAGATCTGCTGAGGTCAGGATATGCACTGGAGAAGACCCAGCCAAAAATATGCTTGCAGTATCTCATACAGTAAATATCTTAATGCAAGTTAGTCTTGCTGCTGCAGAACATGGGGTATTTAAAAAATTTACTTGAGTTTACACTTATGTTTTGCATTAGGGTAAGAAGTGCTGTCTTTCTCTTAATCAGTCAAACTGGTGGAGCATGTCCTAGGCAGAGGCTGATTTTTAAAAGGTGACTACCAGTTAGTCTTGCAGTTCATTTGACAGTGTGGTCCATTGCAGGCAGATTTCTGTCTCTGCAGTACTAAATATTATCTTCCAAAAGAAAGACATTTACATGTAGCTCATGTCTTTATTTCTTTGGTTTCATGCTTCTCTAGACTAATTTGATTAATTTCTGCAGTGTGTCAGGTTAAATTCACTGACAGGAATAATCTGAAAATTTTCAGTGTGGTCTTCATCTCCATGCTCTCACAGAAGATTACAATTTTCTTCTGAAAATCTTGGCCCTGTACCATCTGAAACACCCTCCTCCCACTTTAGCCACAGTTTTAGTAAGATTTGATAGATTTTACTGATGACAAAAAGATGCCAGTGGCTAGTTCCAATAATAAAAGGAAGCTTCTATGAGTGTCTCTAAGTGAACTTCTAGTCAAGGTTACATTTAATGCAAGGTCATCATTGCTTATGGGTTTTTACTGAGGACTGAAAGGAAGAAAAATCATTGTTTTGATGATGACCTGAAGAATCAGGGAGCAGTCTCAAGTGATCTGTGACAGCAGAACGATGAAATACTTAGAAGAAAGTCAATGTCAGTGCTGAACTTGGAACCAGAAAGGTAACACTTGAAGTTGAAATCTTGTATAGGAAAAAGACAAAACTAAACTCTTTTAAAGCTATCAGGACTGAGCCCTAACAAGAGTTTCCATCATGTTTTGTTAACATTTGTGGGTAAGCACAGAAGACAACATATGTTGTGGGGATTTTTAATCCAGCTTTATGAATTTTGGCTTTATTTTTGCAGATGTGAAAAATAATAATAGTAAAAAAAAAAATAGGGCCCATTATCCTTTGTAAATAAGAATGTACAAAAGATCCACTTTAGGGTAACTGAAAGGTTCCTGCTGCTCAGTTTGTATGTATGTGTGTCTTTCTGTGTGTGCATGTGTTTCTCTTGGAAAATTATGAGAAAATATTAATGTAATCTAGAGTGCAATTTCTCAGTTTAAACATAAGGTAAAAAATTTATTACATCCTTTTTATATATATGTTTATGGGATGAAAAGGTAAGAGATGAAAAACAGAGTAGGAAAAAATATCCTCCATTACTAGAAAGTACAATTTTACATTTTGGTTTTAATTCATATACCATCTCTCACTTCTGTAGCAATGGTTGTTCTTACTGCATTTTAATCTGCAAATGCTTTCACTGATGGCCTAAAAACCATTAGGAATTTAAAGTGTAAGATATGTTGTGTGTAAGCACAGGGATCACAAAATCAAAACCTGTGAAGAAAACAGGCACGGCTGGCGTGTTCAGACAGAGCCTTGTTCTGATGGCTCGTGAATCTGTGCACTGATGTGGGGTGGTTTCTGTTGAGAATTCAGTTCTGTGGGAATGCATCAAAACAATTCTTGCTGCTATTGAGGAGAAATGATGATGTTTCAGAATTAGACTTAACAGGACTGATTTTAAATTTGGCTCTGACAATAGACAGGATATATAACTTTGTATCAGCACAATGTCAAAGTTTCAAGGCAGCGAGCTGGTGAATTCACATGTTTGAGCACTTCTGATCAATTTCTTGAGACTGTTATAGATGGAGTAGCTAAATGGGCAGGTTTGGGACCTTCCTCATAGTCCTTGGTATTCTTTATTTACTCTCAAGAAATAAAGCTGATTTTTCATCCTCGAATATAACTGGAGAGATGGAGCTGCCCATGTAGGAAGGTCAGTGGCAGAAGGGGAACTGTGACATATTGTACCACTGCCCCAGGGAATCCAAGGAAGAAAAGCAGTTTAAAAAGCCACTCAGCACCTTGGTGTCAAAAGACCTTTTGATTAGTAGGAAAATCTGCCCTCTCCTGTAAAAAGTTTTTGAACATAAATTAGTTGAAAGTTAGAGATAAATTAAGAAAATATAACGAACAATTGTTAAATGTCTTATGAGTATTATTTTGATTAATTTTGGTTGAATAAATATTGGTTAGACACTTAATAATTGCATTGGATGCAATTGTGTAATTTGTATAAACATGTTAAACTGAAAAAATCATTACCCTTGTCTCATGCAAGTATCAATTGCTATAGTCCTTACCTCTGTCTTCTTTAATTTCGTATTGGAAAATATGTGAAAAATATTATCAAGATTTTATTTAGAACTAACTTTACTTTTATTCTGTAGTAGGGCACATTTTCTTAATCATACTAAACATTTTCTGATTTTCCCTAGAGTAATCTCTAACTGTCAATCCACCTTTTCTTTCTCAATCAGGACATGGTAATGTTTATTGCTACACCTGTAACCTTTCTTATCAATTACTTTCCAATGCTTGCCTAAATTAATATTATGTATATAAAACTGAATATTCAGCAAAAAAAGTAATTATGAAAATGAGATATTAATTGCAATTTAAGCAGTCCATTCATCACAGCTTTTGTTGTGAATAACTTCTCATATACACGATACTTAATTTCAGTGTTTTGAAGAAAATTTTACTAATTTCATAGCTGCCCACAATGAAAAGGAAATAATCTTACAGAAATAATCTTACAGCAATAGCTTTTAAACAAAGTATTTTTATTAACCTATTTATTTTCCTTTCTCATTCCTTTTTAGCACTGCTTGAATTCTGCATAAAACTTGTTTCAGTCAGTGCAAGCCACTCTTCTCTTTACTGTTCAACGACCAAGCTGAAGCATCCTCTATTCCCTCAACTCTGCCTGTTTTCAAATTCCAGCTTTTTATGTCAGCTTTACTTCATCAGCTCATCCATTTGAAGGCCAACAGAGATCACTAGATCACTTAGACTGAGCTAAATATAACCCCAGCAATTGTACCAGCAGAACAATTTCACCTAGTTAAGCTCTGTAGTAAGCCAGATAACTTATAATGGGCTCAAGCTTGTCCCAGAACATCTGTCAGTCTTGATCTGAGGATTTCAACAACTGGGTAAATATCATCATTTTACTTGATGGCTCTGATAGTTAATCACCACTGCAATTAAAACATTGCCTCATTATAAGTTTGAATATATCTAGCTGCAAGTTCCAGCCACTGATTCTTGTTATGCTTTTCTCCACTAGATGAAATAGCCCATTAGTGTTCAACATTTCTGTCTGTTTTGCATAAAGTGTGCAGTTTTAGGTCAGTCAGTGCCAGAATAATACAGTAAGACTCAAAAGATGTCACATTTGAGAACAGTTAGACACTGATGTTTGGATGCTCTTTTACTATCTAAGTTCTGCAAAATCTACTCACAAAAGAAAACTTGGCTGTACTATTTGGCATCTAGTTAGAAAAACCATCGCTGAGAACATAATTATATATTTTTTTAACCTTGCTTTCTAAGGAAAATGGGCTTTGTAAATCATACTATATCTGTTCCTTTATCTTCTCCCCTCATTTCCCAGAGCACCTGGGAGCTGACTGAATAATTCCAGCTATATGTGATGGTTCAGTAGAGATCACAAAGCTTTTGTTCTCCTTTAGTTTCTTGTAGAAGGCAGAGGGAGGAGAGAGATTTCTGTTCAGCTTGCTGCTGTCCCCCCTCTCTTCACCCACAGAGGAATGGCTGCTGCAGGCAATCAGCCCATCAGGATCTGAGTGGCTCCGTTTTAGATGTGGCCAGGAGCAGGATGCCCTCACCACCCAGGAGCTGTGGGAGCAGTTCAAATGATGATGAGGAGAAAGGGTGGTTAGGGCATGGTGGGAGGAAATACTGCAGGAGACAGCAATCTCAAGAGTAAATGCTGGAATTCCTGAACTGGAGAAGCTTGGAAGGGATCATAGAGGGTCATAGGAGGTTTCCTGGAGGAACCTATTTTTCTTTAGTTTCTGACTCAGATTGTCGCAACAAAATATATCTGTAAAAAGTTAGTGTGCTAGCTCTGAATGTGTCAGCAAACCCCACAATATATTTGTCATGATCACAGCAATGTGTCTTTTAGTTATATTTTGCAGCTTCTTCTTCTAAAAGGAGTTTCAGGTTATTTATATGTGTAGCTTATAGCCATAAGATAAATTTTTGATGTCCACTTGGTATTCAGCATGGTTGGAATGCATTTTTTAAAACTATTTTCAAAGCTTTAATTCTGGTTCTGTAGCAGAAAAAATATAATTTGCCTTGTGCTGTCATCTTCAGAAACTATTTTTTAGGCCTACAATATAACTTTGTAAATCAAAAAATCAGTTTTCTTGCTCTCTTATTTTTTATCTTTTCTTTTCAATATCTTTTCTGTCAGGCTTATTTCACAGGTTTCCTTCACAACAAAAACATGTGAAAGGAAAATAACCTTTCAGGGCTGATTAATAAAGATGATAACTTGGTGGATGAAAATATGTTTAAAATAATTAACTGTGCCATTTACTGGTTGGAATTGTCACAGCTTCTTATTACGAGTTTTCAGTAAAGGGTTAGCCCAAAACTTTTGTTAGGGTATAAATAGGTGACTCCTGAGTTCTTGACAGAAACTTATAACGACCTAATTTTACTTCCAATTCAAAGCAGTTTTCTTTACAAAGCCTTCTCTACTGCATACATCTCATACTGAAAAAATGGCTGAAAATTTAAACCTTAAAAAAAGTTTCTTTACTGGAGGACTCACTTTCTGTGGGAAGAGCATACTTCACAGTATCATCTGCTATGTGTATAAGAGAAAGCTAAATAAGTATGGGAACTGAGACCTGGACTCCTGGCAGAATTGCTGCATTGACTTCAAGAGCAAATCTCGTACTTCAGAGTAGTATTCTTGGGGATTCTGAAAAGAGATCATTCCTCAAGTAAGATTTGGGCTTTCTCTTTCTTTTTCATTCTTTAGGACTCTCATCATTCATGTCACATATTCTTCATTCTGATCCCTCAGAAAAACAGTGAACATTTAAAAACTGTTTTTCAAAAGACTATGAAATAAATTTGAAAGGAAAATTCAGATTTGAGCATCTACTGTTAAAAATAATACATTTCTCAATTGCCAAAACCTGTAGACCATTCCTAAAAATTTTAAGGAAACTTGAATAGGAAAAGCAACCCTCTAGCCTTAATATTGTGCATATCCTTTCTCAAATATATTTGAGACCTCAGAACACTAAGATGTACAGAAGGTCAGGTGAGAAGCATTGTAAACTGGCTTCTATTCCCCTTAATCAGCAATAACTTCAACACCAGCTGCATCAAACTCTGGCTATTACAGACCAATCAAAATATTTTTTTAAGTAATCAATAGAAACATTTCTCTTAACTTAATTAGTGCTTGGTTTAGTCCCTAATTCAAGTACCTCCTAATTACACTTTCATTGCCACAGCTAACATGAAATAATGTGTCCCACGTTAATCCTCCTTACCCAGCTTTCCCAGCCCTTGCAATGAAGAACTAATGGGCTAAACTTCAGTATTGCATTTCTGAAGCAGTCTCTTTCCAACCTGAGAACAACCCAACAATTACACAGTTGTAAATAATACTAAAATTGTCCCTTTACTTTTGCAAACCACTCTGTCATCTTTTTGTGGTGTGTTTAGCTTAGTCAGTACCTGGATTCCAAAAGCACCTAATTCAAGCTTCTTGGATCATTAAAATTTGCATTAAGCTTCTTTGCATCAGTTGCCTCTGATTGCAGCCAAAGGAGTACAGAGGGATAATGGAGCATGGCAGAGCCAGACTACATGATGGCTGATCAAGAAGCTTAGTTTAAAAAGGACATAAAACCTCCAATAAAACAAAGAGGAATTAAAATTTGACAGTGGATGAAGTAATACCATTAAGAAGAAAATGAAAGATCAATGAGGAAGATAGTGCTAATATTGATAGCAGCAAAAACTATGCTGCAATCCAATTAGTGCCTAATGAAATATGGGACAGAGTGGTCAGTTAAACACACCAGTATATAAAGTATTTATAAAGCAATTGCAAGACTATAGGCAACCAAATGGAAGAATTAATAGGAGGTGTGGACAAGGTGAAATTCAATACAGGATGGGCTTACAGAAACAGGCTTGGAAAGCAATGACTGAAATAGAACTATGAATTGTATGATGGTCATGAAGAATGAAATGGTGGGCTGCCTATCCTCTTCCATTATCTTTAATTGGCAGTAAAGAACTGGAAGCATTTCCACAGTTAAAACAGAGCCCCCCTAAAAAGGCATAGCTGGGGAAGAATAAAGACTTCTCTTGCAGTAGTGAATGATTGGATCCTGCTGTTGAATGCCACCATCAAACCTGGCTAATTTTTCTGCAGAGATGAATGCTGTTAGAAACACCTTATGAGAAACATTAGCTTCCAAAACACTTATTAGGCAATACATATTATCCATAATATTAAGATCTAACACTTCTGGTTCTAAGAAGATTTTTCTCTTTTTCATTAATGAGGTCAATAGATGACCCTATCTTGGGCCCACTTTAGTTAACTGATTCACCTACAATCTAACTATAAGCAAAAAGATCTGGATCAACATTCTGCAAGTTGATTGTTCAATTTTGGTGCAAATATAAACATGAGGACTGGTTCTGTCCAGATTTAAATTTCCAGAGGGAAGTTTAAAAAAAAAAGCATGAAAGGACTCAGTATTTGAGTGCACAAGAGGTCCAAGGTTTCCCAAAGTCAAGGGCATTTATACTACTAAGCAACTTTATCTCAGTCAAAGGAAGAGTTTTCAGGGGACAGATCCAGAGGAATAAGGGGGATATTAAAAATAATTGGAGCATATTTTGAGACTATTACAGAAGACTGCCAAGTTGTCAGTGAACATAAAGATAAGATGAAATCACTAGAACATGATTCAGAGAAAGGGAGGAAGGGCAGACGAAGGGAAGGAGAGAAGGGAGGATACAGTCTGTAATGAGAAAACATGGATAAGTTTGTTGGAGAAGAGTCAATATGGCTCCTACATAGAAGAAATCTGACAGAAATCATGACAGAAATCTGTCAGTTTGAATTAATCACGGGCAATGTGATCAAGTAGAATCTGGGTGACATCTGTCTGTTCTCTGAGTAGTAGCTTGAAAAGATTCTCAAAGAAACTTCAGTGCTACTGGGATTATAGAAATGATAACTACATAGATAAATAGCCCATTAAAAATTAAGAACTGGAATTGGTGGTCATCTTTCTCAGTGCAGCAAAATGTACAGAGGCACAAAGTTATCTGGGGTATGAAAAATGACAATCTATTGCAGAGTCACAGAAGGGTATTTTGATACTGTCTGACTGAAATAAAATGACAGGGGAATTCAGCACAGATATATTCAAGCTATAGAGAGAAGGAAATCATGCCTTTTGCCTGTTCTGTCTGTCACCATTCCAGAAAGAGATCATAGAATTACAAAGACATTCCTGTTAAAGATTCTACAGAATCAGCCAAATCCAGCAGATGTGCAGGTCTGGCCAGCAGCAAATTATTGCACATATAACTGATCCTGCGACTTACAGTCTTCCCTTTCCTCATCTTTGGTCCTTTCTATAAATATTTTATGCCAATATATTACACAGTCCCACTAACCCTTTCTGGAAACTCATCAGAAACTTCACACAAGTATTCCCTAACTCTCATGTTTCCATTCCTTTTCAGTTATGCTGCTCAGGGCAATTTTTAAGGCTGTGCCCAAGCGGTTCCCTTGATGACCATCAAACAGTCCCCATGATCACCTCTTCCTATTGCAATGTGTAAGGGAAAGTATCATTATATTCTTGCACTTGTCATATACTTTTTCCTCTATATCCCGTGGCAATTATTTTAGGAGGCATGACATTGGGATAGAATGACATTTTCTTGAGCCTATTATACCTAATTTATGTAATTCTGTGGAAAATGAAGATTCATTTGGCTAAACTAGCAGTGAAAAATACCTCTTGTTAGTAACTTCCAAAAGAATTTATGCATAAAGTTAGCCTCTTACACAAAATGCCAGTTACACAAAATCAATGTGTAACTGGCATAGATCTTGTCCAGAGTGGTTAGAATACTTTCATATTCAAGACCACTGCAATTTTGGGTGTGGAATACTTTATTTGTCAGTCACCAAGAATATATACATTACTGGGGCCTAGAGAAGGCAGAAAAAAATTAAATATTTTTGTTTTCTAAATCCAAAATCACAGAATCATATAAGAATTTAGATTGGAATGAACCTTTAAAGGGCATCAAGTCCAATCCCCCTGCAGTGAATAATAGTCAATTCAACTATAAACGTGTGCAAAGACCAAAGAAGAAGGTTTCATGCTGAATTTCCTTATTAAGTAACCAAGAAATCCTAAATTAATCCCTCTTGTGAATCCCTTTTACTCTGTATACAAATATGCTGCTTTTGACACACTGTCAAGTGTATCCTTGAACACTATAAACATACTGACTTCCTTCATAGAATTGACTATAGAATTTGGCAATTTTGCTTGGTTTTTGGGCTTTTCCTGATGTTTGATTAGAATGTAAAAGAGTTGTCAACCCAGTGGAAAAAAATTATTATTCTAAGTACGGCACTTTTAACATGCTGAATTTTAAATTTCATTTGAAGCCTATAACTTACTGCTAAAATGTCTTTGAAAAACTTCAGTAACATTTAATAATCTGTCATTTTAAGGGAAATTCTTTCAGCAGTCCAGGTCTGAACTGGATTTTCTTTAATTTAGTTGTTCCCTAAAAATTCAGTAAAAATAAGCTCATTAATATTAGCTGTGAATGTTGACTTTTGATTTAGAAAGCAAAGATTAATAGTAGTATTTAATGAAGGGTGCCCTTTTGTGACAATACAAAGTATCTCTTGTATGTAAACTCTTAACTATAGTACTGAATTATTTGCTGACTACCCCTTATTAAAATCAAGTTTTGGGCATCTGTCACTGAAATGGAACAATATCACCCAAATGTTGATGTTGCCCCAAAAGCCAGATCTTTCTCATAAATCAGCAATAGATTGGACCTCCTTCTGAAATGTTTTCCTGTCAGGACTGGTCAATATGAACAAAACAGAGTCAACAATAACATGATCAGTTCAACAATGGGTTGAAAGCAGCAAAAGCTGATTGCATTCCATAAGAAACTGGTAATTATAAAGCTGACAGAAAAAAAGCAATAAGAGGAGCTCAAAAGGATCTCACATCGAGATTTTCTATTGTACTACAAGGGGTTTACAGTAATTTGCAGATGTCATTTTTCATCACAAAACATTTCATGCTTAGAGGCTATTGAGCCCTTTTATTTTACTGATATTGTGTTTAAAAGAATGCATCTCAGAATCAAAGTGGGATTGCAGCAATAAATGTAGATTTGTAGGAAGATAACTACGAATATATTCATGTCTACTTTAGTCTCTGCTGCTCCCTGAGATCCTTTTTTGCTTTCAATCAAAGATGTTTCTTTTGTGATACTTGTGCTAAATCAACACAGAGCTTGTACACTGTGCACACTGCACAGACCCACGTCTGTGTCCACAGGTGTTCACTGTCTGTAGGTTACAGAGAAAAACTGTATCTATAATTTCGCGTCTCAAACTTGCAGAAAAACATATATAAAAGAGACTAAGGTATAAAATAAATATTAAAGAGAGTGTTCCTCTCTGGTGGCTGGAGAACAAACTTTCTGGACATCTAATTGAGGGTCTAGCTGGAGTTTGTTTAAAGTGAGGTAATACCCTAAAATGTCACACCTTACATAACCATAGGTGCATAACATATTTGAGGATCAGTCATCTTCTAATTGTAACGTTAAACCACTTGAAAGTCATCTGTAGACCAATGAAATAAACTTTATTCCTAAAAGAAGAATATATATGTGACTATTCCCAACATATGTTACTAAATATTGTACCAGACACAATAAGGGAATGCCTCTTGCTCTTTTATTCACAGATTTTTTTTCTTGCAGGAAGAAAGCTAGTAAAATCACAGCAAAACCTATAATTTTCAGGCAAAAGTTGGTGTTTGTATTCATGTATCTTCAAATCTCAGTGTGATAAGAACATCTCTGCAGAAACCTTTACATCTTTGTGTTGAAGGCAGCTGGGGACATTCCAGACACTCTGAGACTTGAGACTTGCATTAGTGAGAGCAGGCTCCTTTTTGAATGCTAACAGGTTTTTCATGGTAACTGTCTATGCAATTTATTTAAGATGTTTCACTGGGAGGAGAGACCACTGCCCATTTTCTCCACTGGTTCTGTAGGTCTTTTACTTGATCTGGGATTGTAATTCTAAAAAACTACATAAACTTTATGAGGTAAAGCAAATTAATACTATGTTTCATTATTTTTAAATTAAAATTTAATTGATACGAAAGCAAGAACATTGTTAAATGATGGATAGAGCTTGGAAGAAAAAGCAACCCAAAATTACCACCAGACTGATAATTAAAATGGCTACTGATAAGGAGGTTTATCATTATTTTGAGAGGTTTTAGTGGATGTCATGAAAATTATCATGGAGCTGTGTCATACTGACAAATGTGAGACTTTGACCTCCACAGAATCTGAGCTTGTGTTTTATTTCACAGCAGTTCATTCTCTTCTCCCACTGTTCCATTTATATTTCTCAACCCCTTGCTGTGATACCTTTTTCACCTTGAATAAAATACAGGGGTTTTCTGCCTGCATTCAGAATACTCCTTTGCATAACAAACCTGCATGCAGCCCTTCTTGTTCCTTTGCATTACAGTAATAGCTTTTTCTCCTTGTTTTAGCTTATGCCTTCGTCTTTTGATCTTATGTTTAGGATAGAGTTCATTATTAACAATCCCAGGCCAAGAGCCTTTAATAGACTTTTGAAGTTTCTTCAAAATGTTCACAGAAGTTTAACTCATATTCTTGTGTTGTCATTTTGGTTTAATTATATTCTGGGGAGAGAGGAGGAGAGGTTGATGCCTATTATGTACTTGTGATTATTTCTTATTGAAAAGAAAACAAAAAATTCTCGTCAGGAGGGATTACTAAGAATAATTATAATAATGATTGTTAATTTAATAATAAATATCTTTTGTAGTTATGCCATTTTTTAATGTCCTGATGTAAAAGCTTGACATTGCTACACTTTCAGTTCAACATCTTGTTTATTTTGACGTTAATAAAATCCTAATTTTTAGACAAATATCATTAAATATTTTCCTCAAATCTGACTCATATACATCAATTGCCTCTCATTAAAACTGCTACTAAGTAATCCACACCTTAAGAATAAAACAGGTTTATTCCTTTTGACACCACTCATATGAAAGACCTTTTGAGGCTAACAGAATCTCACCTATGTTTTCCTGTTCATTTCTGATTAGCAAGGCCTATAAAAATCATGCACAACATGGGTGTGGAAACACAAATGTTTAATCCAGCAATGACTATGTATTCTCTACAAAATCGTCTTTCTCTTCTATGAAACACAAAGGACTGAAGAAAACAAATTATTAGGGCTAGTTCATGATAATCACCTTATGCAGCATTTCTCACTGGAGTTCCTTAGGAAATCACTAATTAAAATCAATGGGGCTTTTGAAGGTGTAAGAAATTAGTCAGGAGGAGCAAGGACTTTGCAGGTTACACTTTAGCTTCTCTGAAATGATACTGTTTCCTGGTGGCACATCTGAATAATTTCCTTTTAGAAAGGTTTCCTTTTTCCAAAAATGTGAAGTCTATCTGTTTTTCTTGTGATGTCACAGTTATTACCCTTCCAATTCCTGTTGATCTTGTTGATTAAATACATACCTGTTGTTCTTAATGGTGGGAGATTTTTTTGCTTTACAAGACAGATTTGGTTTTCAGAAGCTCCCACTTTGACTCTCTAACTACTTGCAAATCAGCTTTTATTCTGATTTTCATATTCCTCGGAATTTTCATGCTCTTATTTAATTTCTTTCTGCCTCTGTCTTTTGCATTAAATTTTGGTATCAAGACAATATCTATGTTCAGTGACCATTAGTATAGTAGCCCTTGAATCTATTCCTGTTTACTGATGAAGACTAATATTGATAAAGAAATTGCTTCATGAAGCACTTGAGCTGAACTTTTTCACCTTGCGTAGGAGTTAGTAATGTTATTTATGCAAAATACTGACCTATTTAATTCTGTTTTGCCTTGTCAGTAACTGCTGCAGCTGTTGTTAGCCTGCCTTCAGAGGCCTTTCTCTGTTCAAATTGGGGTTTAGTTCTTCCACTACACACATGGCTTTTATGTGATTAATTTGCAAAAGAACAGGTTTGGTTGCACATCTTGAGTACTGCAAAGAGTATGAAACACGAATATTATTGACACAGAAGTCAGGAAATTGAGGAATTTTGGAAGCTGAGATCTGAGTCCTTATTCGTCTCATGCAGGAATTGCAGGCTCAGGAGGGGAAGAGGAATTCTTGTTCAGGGAAGAGTCTCAATTTCTCTGGAGAAAAGACTGAGAGGACATCTATAAACACAACTGAACGACTTAAGCAGTAATTCCTCAGCCATGAAAAATCATGTGGGTGATAAAGCTATAATCTTGCAAAAGGAGGGAAGCACAGCTTGTGAAAAGAGTATGTGGATCCCTGAGGCATTGTGTTTTCTCCTGGAGATGCGTGTCCTGTGTCCTGAGAGACATATGTCCTCTGTCCTAGAGAATAGTGTCCAAGAGCCATCATTTCACTGGAGCTACGATGATGAATAGGTACATGATGAAAGAGATGATTTGATAGTGCCTTGTTAGCATGCTAATTTGGTCATAAATCATCTGCCAGGTTTTGTACAGCTGTCATAGATGGCAAAAAATGTCTCTAGTTTTGGTATCTTGATACCAAAAATGCTGTGCTAGCTGCAGGCTTCTCATGGCTTTCTTAATCACCTGGAAAAGGCATTATGAACAGTTTAACTGTGGGGTTTTTTATAAATATCATAGTCATAGAATCACAGAATGAATTTGGATTTGAGGAGACTTCAAACGTCATCTTCTTCCAGCCCCCCTCCCATGGGCAGGGAAAATTTCCAGTAGGTATCATTAAAAAATTAGTTCCATCCCTCTATTCAAGAGAACTATAAAAATTAACAGACTCTTTCATAAGAAGAAAGAGCATCCTTCTGGCCAGGAAGAAACTGTTTTTCAGGCAGCTCAAAGTGTTTGGCATTCCATGCACTACAGTACCTCAGAAGCATAGGCAATCTCATGACTAAAGATAATGCTTGATCGAAGATGTCTACTTTATGGACATTTTAATGTATATTTATGACAGTAATTTCTATATTTGTTCCATTTTTTTCCTGTCCTTTCTAGCTAATTCTTTTTCTAAACTATCTTTTTAACTAGTGCATGTTCTAATTCAAATTCTCTAAAGAAAATCTTTATTCAGATGTTGTTCAGACACCAGAGCTTATCTGCCTCTGCCTTTGGACTGTGATCTGTCAGCACCAGCACACACTAGAATTGCACCTGATTATTGGAGAACACTTGGTTTTATTGTGATAATGCTCGTCTAATTGCCCTTATCAGGACATGGCATAGAGAATTCCCACTCCACTTGTAACCTGAAGATCTTATTATCCTCTCTCCAGTCAAATGTAATTTTGTTTTCACTGCCTTTCTCAGGTCACATAAATGAGAAAGAAAGTTCCCCTTTTCATTATATTTGATGTTTTGCCCTCTGTTTGTTGAGGCAGACCATATGTTAAAAAAAAATTAAACTATCATTAGGCTTGTGGGGAAGCTGCTGAAGAGGATAAAGGCTCCTTTTCACCTTCCTATACTTGAAGGAGATTTGTAGGAGAGATAGGGATTGACTTCTTACCAGAGCAGTGATAGGACAAGGGGTAATCTTTTTAAACTAAAGGGTGGTAGATTAGGTATAAGAAAATTTTTTTGTTATCAGGGTGGTGAAACGTTGGAACATGTTGTCCAGAGAACGAATAGATGCCTGTGTTGGTTCTGGCTGGATTACATTAATTTTCTTCAGAGTGGCTAAAATGGGGCTGTGTTTTGTACTTTTGCTGAACACAAAGTTCATAATATATGGGGTTTTTTTTAATTGCTGAGCAGGGCTTGCATGGAGCCAAGGCCTTCTCTGCTTTCATGCAGCTGCACTGGAAAGGAAATTGGGGGTGCTTGGGAGACTGGGAAGAGACACAACCAGGACAGGTGAACCAAACTGGCCAAAGGGATATTCCAGAACCTTGTGACATCACACTCAGTGCATGAAGTGGGGGAAGGAGGAAAGGGGGGCATTTGTACTGATGGCATTTTTCTTCCAATAACCATCTCAGGTGGTGGGGCTCTGCTCTCCTGGAGATGGCTGAACACTGGCCTGCCCATGAGGACCACTGAATTAACTCCTTGTTTTGCTTTCCTTTGTAGCTTTTGCTTTCCCTATTAAAATGTCTTTATCTCAGCCCATGAGTTTTCTCTTTTTTACCCTTCCAACTCTCCCTGATTGTGTGGTGGGGGAGTGAACAAGAGACTGCTGGCCACAGCAATGTCCCATCCCTGGGAACATTCAGAGTCAGACTGGGTGGTGCTCTGAGCAACTTGATTTAGCAGAAGATGTCCCTGCTCATTGCAGGGGGCTTGGTTTAGACCCCTGAAGGTCTCTTTCAGCACTAACCATTCTGTGATCCTATTACTTCTTTTCTTTAACCCTTGTGGAGGGTGGCATGTCTGACTCCCTGCCTTACTACCTGGAGCCCCAGCTGCTGCAGGTAGCATTGATTCTTCATGAACAGCACTTTAACCTTTTAGGTCAGTGCTGGCAACATATTCCAGCTTGAAGGAGGGAGTGCATGGGTAAGCCCTTTGAAACAGAAAGCAAGCTGAAGCTTAACTTTGTGTAAGCATTAAATATCTCTTGATAGAATTTATAGCAGTGTTGCCAAAAAGAAAGATTGCTTTCCAGCAATTTCGAAAGGACTGAGGACACTGAGGAAGGGTTACATTCAGAAAAAAAGTCCCTTGTTTAATTTTCAGCTGTTACAAACTTCAGCTTACTTAATATATTTGAAGCAACTTTAATTTTTGTTTTTCTACAGAACAAAACAGAACATGGGATTAATATGGAGCAAATTAATATGCATCTTTTACTGTTTTGCGTTAGTTGTGGAGGAAAGAAAATATTCTTTTGCCTCTTGAGAAGTCAGTTCTATCCTATTGTATCCAACTTGCTCTTATGTGAGGTTGAAATTGGATTCAACAGTAGCAACTGAAAACTATTACATGAATTTGGAAAGAGTCTTGCAATCTTACTTTGAAACTTTTAAATACCAACAATGTAGGATTCATCAAAAGCTGACAATCAAAATTCTTTTTGCTTCATGTAGCCTATGTTGCACCTCTAACATTTTTAAAGATAAAAGATAAAAATATGAATGAACTTGAAAATATTTGAAAAATAATGTGACATCAGCTTTCTAAATGTCAGCAGAGAGAAGAGAGTGAATTTTTTTTCTACTTCTTTGGAAAATTTGGTGGAGAGAATCAAAGAGATTAAAGAATTAAGGAATGAGTGATTAAGGAGTGCTGACCCATTGTTCTGTGTACTGAACACTTCAGAGGCACAGGGTGTGGTATCACAATCCAGAAAGAGGAATGGAACTTCTATGATTTTGCAGTAAACAGAAATTGTAAAAATGTACAGCAGAGGTGGAATATGTCTTCAATCCAGGGAGATAATTTATGCAGAATTTCGTAATGCACATTTTAAAAACTTCTGTATGGAAATCTCAGTCCCAAAAGTAAACATCATCTAATATATCAGCTCAAATAGCTTTGTGGATTTTTGTCTTTTATGAAGACTATTAGGGGAAAGATCTGCACCTCAGAGGCAAGTGTATGTGTTACTGGAAAAATTTCATGCAAGAGGGTGAGACCATTTCAACACATCAAAAAAAGATTACTGTTTTCAGATCTCTTTTTATAATTTTTTACCTAGTCAAGCCACCACAGGTAATATATCCACCTGCTCTTTTCCAGCCCTTTCTTTCCAAGACATCCATTACTCACTGACATACAGGACAAGGACTTCTTCCAAAAGGGTTTCACAGACCATATCTTCCCCTTCAAAGCCAGCATCCCCATTGCAGTTCCTGCATTTCCATCCCCAAACGCTTTCTTCTTTGTATTTTTCATGACCACCTTTCCTTCCCCACCATTGATGCTCCCTCCTCTCTGCTAGGGCAGTGTTCACACCTGGGAGCTGGTTCATGAGTATTTTTCTTTCTCTGGTGAGGACTGTCTGTGTGGTTCAGAGCTGTTTTTATGCACCAAGGCATCCAGACCTGTAGTCAGCTGTGGTCGTTGGGGCCTCGGACTGTGCTGCTTTGTGCTTAGGAGACATGGAGCTTATGCTGACCTAGAAGAGTTGCAGGTCTGCTCCAGGTAAGCTGGCAACTGTACTCTGTCATTCTGCTTTAGAGGGCTGGCTGTGATCTAAGAGACAGAGAAAGGATGGGAAATTATTGCCATCCTTCTTTTTTTTTTTTTATTAATGCCCAGCAACACCTTCCTAAATCAATACTTTTCTAGTGATTTAAGCCTGTAAAGTGTGTGGCTATTGAAAGTTATGGAAGAACAGAGCAATATCATCAAATTTAGCATTTGGCTTCATAGACTCACATAGAGACAGACTTGTATTTAAAAGGTATTTTTCTGAAAACATTGTTTTTTGTATAAATGAACTATTAAATCACTTGAAAAGTTAATCAGTCTATCCTAGCCAGTTATTTATTTTGCAGGGTGATGGCAGAGAATTAATTAGAACCATATATGCCACTGTAAATGTCATTGATGCTGCTCTTGCTGCAATGTTTGTTTCTATCTGCTACTGGGCCTATAGAAATCCTAGTTTAAAAGAATGCTGATAAAATTATTTGGAATTAATTATTTCAAATGAAATAGAATTGAAAATCTTGGGAGGGATGTAACATTATGTACAACAGCATCAAACTTTTCTATAGAGGGTGTTTTTCAAAGTTATATTTATTATTCAGAAAAATCAAAGACATAAGACAGGATCAAAGTAGTTGTACTTCAGAATGACACAGAAGGAGGGCAGTGGGAAGAGAATCAAATATTCTGACCTACTTCAAGGCCCCTGGGCTCACTTAATATTTTGGTTGAGCGCATTAACAAAACAATATCACATTTCTAAAACCCAACATATTTTGGGGTAACTTATATCAATATTCATACTTGTTGAGACTCTGATTTTCTGAAGCTATGTATATATGCAGGGCTGTTATAGTCACAGAAACACAGGATAATTTAGGATGTCAGGAGGTCATCTCTCCAGCCTCCTCTCAAAGCAGAGCTTTGTTGTTTTTTCTGAGGTTGCTTTTTCATTCAATTTCAATAAGGGAGGATCTTAAAGACAAAAAACAAAATTCTGGCCCAATAGTGCTGAAATTGTATCTATATTAATTTATGTCTGTTGTGAATATGCATGTGGATATGAGATGGTCATGGAAGTATTTTCTTTTGCACTCATGTCTTTATTGCAAGCAGTATTGCTGATTAATTAATTACTGTCAGTGTCAGCCAATATTCAGGAGCCAGTATATAAATCCATACTTACACTGTGATGTCTTGAAAATAATACTGGCTTGCCATTTGCTGACTGTGGACAGTTATAGTTATAGTTGTATTATCTGCAAGCATACTGTTATTTTTGGTATCTCACACAAAATAAAAAATGAATTAGTATTGTTCTTCAGAAAACAAGGGAAAAAAGACTATGTAAATTACACTAAAATGTGCAGAACTAAGAGAACTTTTCTGTAAGTTTGAACTTCCCTAGGCTTACAGCAAGGATACAATTTCATAGTTGTTTTAAAGAGCTATGATGAAAAGATGAAAACCTTCCTTTTCAAAATTTTCCTGTATGATGCAAATACAAGTCATGCATTATTGTGCTTGGGCCCTGTTGATCCTACAGAAATTAGTTTTTCTTTTCAGTCTTGGCTACAACTTTTCTGATAGGTGACCAGGAAAAAAAAAAAAGGATGAAATTGTTTAATGGGAGAAGAGGACAAAAAAAATATTACAATAGGTGCATTTGATAAGATCTTGTTTTCTCTGTGCTAATACACATATAATTCCCTTTCCCAGCTTTTCCAACTATAGCTATCAATAATCTCTTTATCCGACCATAATACTTTTCCTTGCATTGATCCCATTGTTTTGTTGCTGACTGCAGGATTCCTAAATTCTGGTGAAAGCCTTTTTGATAACTTGACTTTTTCACTCTAGTCTCAAATCCCTTGTCTTATGGTGGTTTTTTGTTTGTTTGTTTGTTTGGTTTTTTGTTTGTTTGTTTGTTTTGTTTTGTTTTTGTGGATGGAAAACTTCCTTTTATGCAAGGTGCTGGCCTGGCTGAGCCATCTGCTCTTCTGTTTCCCTGAAAAACTAGGCATAAAAAGGAGCAGGTAAGGGGCTTAATCTTTACTTTGGTCGTTCCACTTCTTTTCACAAAGTGCAAGTTCTTTAGCAAGAGATTTGGGTCTATAACTTGTCATATTTTAAGACCCATTCAAATTTTAATAAAATAAATAGAGTATATACTTGTAATAGGATTTAAATGGGCAAAAGTTACTTCAATATTCTTTGATTTTAAATCTGGTTTTGTGGTAAACCATTTCCTTCTCACTATGGAATATGGAAGTCCTGACAATTCCATTCAGCTATTATGGAAGCAGGAGATTTTGTCTGGGGTATTTTGTTTGGTTAGTTGGGTTTTGGTTTTGATTTTTGTTGGTTTGGTTTGGTTTGGTTTGGTTTGGTTTGGCTTGGCTTGGCTTTTTAATGGGGAAAATTCAACCTCTTGTCATCAAGTCAAGCATTTTGTACTTTGACTTGTGCCAGCAAGAAATATCTATTTTTATAAATAATTTTATTTTGTTAATTAAAAAACCAACTTTTTCACTTTTAGTCATGTCATTGAATGTTGCAAGGGATAACCATGAAGTTTGAGCTATGTCCTGTTTTCTTTTTTAAGGAAAAGGACAAGGTATTAAGGTCCCAAATTGAGAAGACAAGGTAATAAGAAAATTGTCTGATATAAATATTCCTAGAATCGGAGTTGCTTCTTGTTTAACCAGCTGGCCATGTTTAATGAAATTTCCAGGGAGTTGTCCCTGCAATATATTCTTGACTCTATTTCTTTGATCAGTCCCTTACCAAAAAAAGCATACCACTATGACATTCAACACTGCAATAAAACCCCCTAAACTGGGACATGAACTAATTAAGTCTATTTTCACCTGTTGAAACTGCTGCTTTTTCTTTTATTGGCAATCTTCCAAGCTCAATAATGATTAGTGAATTAGTGTGTAGCAAACATTTGTGATAGACAAACTTTCTTTGGCTGTTTCCAAATCTAAAATGAATGCAATCACCAAGAGGCTTGCAACTCCCTAATTAGTTTCTCCAGAATGGCTAATTTGATTTCTGCATCCACAGGCTTGACTGTCAGATATGAAATAGTCAAAGTCACTGAATCCTTGAGCAGATGACCATCCAAGTCTCACCCCACTGCTTGAACTGCCACCATTCTATTTCCATGTCATCAGTGCAGTGCAATGGTTGCACTGTTGCTGCTGTTATCAGCATTTTGGCTCTTGTTGTGCCTTGTACTTCACAGCTGCAGGGATTGAGAGAACTGAAAAGCATCAGGAACTTCCTCTCAGTGCTCTTTTCATGCCCCCTTTCCATTTCTTATATTTTTAAAACTTCCTAAAAATGTCACATAGCTCTCAGTATGCTCCTGCTCCAGGTCAGGAGGTTCTTGAATCCTTCACTCCCTTTTCTGTTTTAGCTATCTCAAATGATCCTTCCATAGCTAGCATTTTTCTGTCCTTCCCCTTAACTCCTCCCTCCCTGTATGTACCACTTCAAAAAACTATCTCTGGAGAATCTGCAGGCATCACCAGTCCTCCTTCTGTCCACTTGACATTAATAACATAGAAAAGTCGAAATTTTAAAGGAGGGTTGGAACTGTTTTTTTCAACAGTGTTTATGCAGTCTGTCTCCCAGTTCCCCTTTTCTATTTGCCTGATGTATAAACATTGCCTCTAATTTGAAATTTATCAGCTGGAATGTTGGGACAGACCAATAATACTGTTTGGTTTCAGTTTCTTGACCAAGTGAATAATGTCTTTTCTTCTGATGCTGTGGAGTGAAACATAAAACCAGACTTGATGGGCAAGCCACTTTATTTCGAAAGGAAGTCTGGGCAGAGAAATTACAGCAATGAATTATTTGTCATTCAGGTTTTAGGCAGATGCCAAAAAAATAATTCGGGTGCTACAGGCTTTTTACTCCATTTTGTACCACTAAGAGTGAGATCTTGCATCTCTGACTTGTTCAGAAGACTTATGAGCAGCTGTGATACTTTTGCCAAAACTCGTATTTATTTAAGAGGAGCAAAAGCTAACATTTTTCTCCTAAAAAATTTTTCTATCATTTTGTTTCTACATCTCTCCTTATGTGAAATTAAAGGCAAAATGTTTTATTGGTGCGTAGGAGTTATACATTTGATGTACTTCCATATTGTGTGTTATGCATTTCTGTATGACATATAAGAAAATGCAATGCAATCTAAAAGTCAAAAATATTCTATTAAGCCTTGAGGCACGTGTGAGGGACATTAAATGACCCTGGTGTACATAAGCACTGCATTTCTGGCCAGGTGACAATGAAAACACCATGTATTTTATACAGTGACTCGAGATCTACATAAGTATTTTTTGATGTGTCTCTACGTTTTTTTGTAGTCATGTAAGGAATTTTTATGTAATGTAAGGAGCACTGATAGAACTCATTGTCAAGTACCCTCTTTTTTTTTTCTACTCTTCTTGACTTTTTTGTTGTCATTATTAAGGATTTTAATTCCATAAAAGGGAAAAATGCATCTACCAGGAATGTCAATAATATGTTTTGGGTCAAGGACATTTTATTCAGTACGACAATACCATGATGTTCACTATTTATTCCTCACCATATAATTTTAAAAAGGGAAGTCATGAGTATTTTTCTATTAGATTCTTTTTATTTATCATCTAGCACACTTTTCAAGCTTCGAAAAGCTTATTTTTTATTAAATAAAAGCAGAGGTTCTTAAAGAATCATGTGACTTCAAAGGAAGGACTTAATCTAAAATATTTACTTTTTTCAAGGCTCACTGTAAACATACAAGAGGCAGAAATATTTATTTTCCCAGTAAAAGACTTTCTGCTATGGAAAAGGACAAATAGTTGACCAAAATTAAAATATATTCGTTTACATTCAGATTATTGAATCAACAGATAATCACAGTAGCTTTAAGGAGAACAGTGATATAAGAGTAGCTATGATTTGGTACCTTAATGAGGTTTTGTTATCTTCAAAACTACTCCTATAATATCTTTTAATGCCGTTATATCTCATGATATCATGATAATAGAATCATAGAATCATAGAATGGTTTGGGTTGAAAGGGGACCTTAAATCCCTGAGCCATGGGCAGAGACCTTCTGCTAGACAAGGTTGCTCAGAGCTCCATCCAATCTAGCCTAAAACATTTCGAGGGATGGAGCACACACAGCTTCTCTGGGCAACCTCTTCCAGTGCCTCACCACCCTCGCAGTGAATAATTTTTTCCCAATATCTAATCTAAACCCACTGTCTCTCAATTTGAGCCCATTCCCCTTTATCCTGTCACTACATGTTCTTGTAAATAGTCTTGGCCCCTCTTTCCTGTAAGTTGCCTCCAGGCACTGATATCTTTGCTAGGGAAATACCTAAGAGGTGCCATTATCAGTTTGTTTGTATGACTGTACAAAGACATCAAGGCACTTGCTGAGGCCTCTGACAGAATTCAGTGGACATCCTGATGGAATACAGGAGAACTTGACAGAAAAATGTATTTACTGAATGAAGCAGAAGTCTAATTTAGTCCAGTACCCAGGGATGGCCTTTTGATTTCTAGCAGTTTGAAGCCCAAGCAGCTGCTGAACTTCATACATCATGTGGCATTCTTATCTTTAAGGCATTTTTTCTTCCATGAATGTTTCAAAGGTTTTTCCGAACCCACATTAACTAGCAGCATCTCCTGCACACATAACTGTGCACTATCAGTAAGAACTTGCCAAGCAGTAACCATATTTCATGCATTTCATTTCTGGTTGTGAAGATGACTAGATAACAAATTGTTCCTTATTCCCTGCATCTGTGTCACTCATAACTGTTTTATTCTCCTTAATTTGCTCTTTTTCCACGCCAAAGAGTCATTGTTGAGTATTACACTGTTTGTCTCTATATATCCCTACTGCCCTTCCTGGTTTAATTTACAATTTTACTATACACATTCTGAGATGCACAGACCAGCAATACATAGAGTATTCAAGATGTTGTGGGCCTTACACAGCCTTAAGATAGTTTTTTACTCTTTTCTTCCCAGCTTCCACATCTTGTTTGCACTGCTTAGTCCTGACCAGCACTGAATTGGCATTTTCATTAAAATACTTCATCCACAAGAGTCCATTCTTGAGCTGCACCAGTTAGTGCAGAACCTGTCTTTAATCTGCAAAATTAAGATTGTTCCTTCACTATGCACATTATTTATCTATGCAGATTACAATACTAGTAGAGAAATAGAGTTTAGTTTCACTTCCCAGCTTCTTTTTATTAAAGGATATATCGATCTTTTTTTCTCATTTATCCTGGTGTATTCTTCTATTTTCTCCTCAACAAGGGGCTCTTTAGGGGGGAAAAGACAGTGCCATGTGAAACCTTGCAGGTGACAGGTAGGGTGGCATTGTCTCCAGCTGCAGTATTACCTATTGCAGAACGACCAAAATCTTACAGGCAGGTCTAATACATGCACACCACAACACAATGAACTCCAGCAACCTACCAAATGTGAGAGGTGTGAAAAAATCGATGTCATTTCCATCCATCAGAATTAACTCTTACAAGGATCTCATAAAGCATGCAAAACAGGGAATTACCCTTTTATTATGAAACAATCGCTTCTCTTGCTGATCCTCAAGGGAGAGATAGCAAGCACCTCCAGAAAGACAGGCATTAGAAAGCTTCAACTGTAAGAGATACTAAAAATCCTAGACTGGAGAGGAATATTAGTCTTAAAGCACATTGTAATCTTCCTCCCTGCTCTTGACAGCCCTTCCATTTACCACTGGTGATAAATACCCTGTCTCACTCTCTTATCTATAGGAGATAATCTCTTTCTCACCTTTTCCTGCCATTGTTCTCTGCTGGTCCTACTCCCTGCATAATACAGCTACCTTTTCCCTTTGGCGGCTGATCTAACATTGTCTAATTAAATTCAAAGCAGTTTTTCTCAGCTTATAAGTGACTTTGAAATTTTTGGTTCCAGGGCCTTTGAAACCCAAAGTTTGTCTATTATTTTCTAAATTGACCAGTAAGTTCAGACCTTTTCCCATGGACACCTACCACCCTACAGTTTTGAAGGCAATCTGTTAATTAGCCTCCTTCCGAATGGGTGATTGCTTCAGAAGGCACTAACCTTCGAGTGCCCCATCTTGAGGCTCCTGTTAATATTCAAAGTAAGGAGCACTGATTGCTAAAAAACCCACAAAGGTCATTAAGCAAATCAGTTACTGGTACTAACTAATTGCACTGCATAGTTTCAAGGGTACATGTGGGTGTGGGTGTGTGTCCATGTCCGCTTCTTCCTCATATATTTTAATAAGAAGTAATTTTAAAAGAAACATCCAAACATTCTGTTATTTTTTTGGGTGTCTTAAGATAACATAGTAATTATTCTGCTTTCTGAAGGATTCATCTTAGCTATGGCTGAGTTTTACTTGCCTAAAGGGGCATTTATTTCTGTATGAAGGGGATCCTGGCTGCATGGATACTCCCTGCAGACTGTGTGACAAAGGTTCCTTTTTTCCAGGGACAAGTATTTCTTTTCCTTCTTTTGCTTGATATTTTTTGCATCTTAATGAAACACAGTGTTCAAAACAAACTAATCTTATTTCCAGCACACCTCTCCCTGCTACTAATACTATAGATTAATTTTAGCATACACTATTAGAAGATATGCTCAGAGAACTTGTGTTCCTTAGGATCAGCGCCAGAAGGCAGGAAATGGGCCTCTGAGACATGTTTAACTTCACAGAATTTTCAGTTTTACCAGCTTTGACGGCCTTTTGTTTACATAATTTCACAAAGAAGAAATCCAGCTCAGAGTGACATTTTCTGGCTGGGAATATAGAAATGTTTCCTGTGTAGACTGACATTTTGAAAGCCAAGGAATGGCTCATAAGTATCAGAAGAAATAAGACACTATAGCAAGCTCAAGTAGGAACTCTCCCATGCAGTCTGGTAATAAATTTAATTTTTATCCCACACATCAAACTTCAGGCCATTGTTAGTGCTCAATCTATAACAAAGATAGTTTTCTCTTCCCTTTTCACTCTTTAGATTGGCAGTGCAAAACAAAACCAAGCAATGCCAAGAGCATAGGAGAAAGGACAGAAAATTGCACAATTGAAAAAGTGCTCAGATTGTAGCAAGAACACTGAGGTGATAAAAAACATGGAAAGTAAAACCTAAAGTTTGAGAGGTTTTGTTATAAGTTATCTGGTATTTCTAATAGATTCTGAAAAATTACTATAAAAAAATTAGAAAATGAAGCTCCTCAACATACCCTTTTAGAGAATTTTTTATGCTAAGATAAAGTAAATCCCTATGAAGGAAATAGAGAAATTAGGTCTGAATTAAAGTGCAGATTCAGAGTGGAAGAGATTGTCTGAAAAGAACAGGCAGACTTTTAGGCAGAAACTGGAAATCAACTGAACAGTAGACATAGCCTCCTGTCAAGTAAGAAGATAGTGAGTAATCATGTCCTTTGAAATATCAGAGAAAGAATGGATATTGTAAAAGGTTTGCTCAGTTATGTGGAAGAAACAGAGGAGCAGAGATTTGGCAATATGCTGGAAGAAACAGCTTCTTTTTTTTTTTTTTTTTTTTGCTATTTGAGATATTTGAAAACTTTGGAAATGTCACAAGTGAGCAGGGGATGGCAAATCAGGCCATGTTAGCACTTCAGAGCTAAACTGTGCTAACTTAAAATTCATTAACAGTCTACTTTCCCCAAAAATAAATTTCTCAACTTTTAGCAATCATTATCATTAGTTATTCACAGCACTTGGTCCTCAATAGTCATATCCAAAATTAGCCGTGAGTTGACAGCAGCAAGGGCTTATGCCTTACAGTTAGCCTTGATGACTCACTTAGTGCTCCTAGCTGGTCCTTGGTGGTCTGAGTTGGTGAAACATATCACTGTGGCAGATGTCTCCAAGTGCTTTACTGAACCACACATATGCTGTCACAGGTTTTTTTTCTCTGCAGGCAAACAAACGTTTGGCTTAGCAGTGCAAAATAGCTAACTTGTTGCTAGTTACTCACTGCTGGAAAGAAGCATTGGTTATTAGAGGAAGACAAAAACTCCTTAATCTTGTTAGAGGGAGTGTTTAAGAGAGTAAACAGTAAGGAAAGAGTTGCTCCTTGAGATACTACAGACTAGATTTCAACTGAGATTTGGTGAATGAGAAGATGATCTAAATGTCACTAGATTGCCTGGCACAAATACTGTAGGTACACACGTAAAAGAAGGTACATCCAGAATGTGCCACAGAGAAATCACTGATATCCTTTCTGTCAGGCCAGTAACCTGAAAGTCTCAGGACAACTTTCACTGTTTTGCCAAGGGATAAAGAGAACAGATGCCAGGGTCAGTTGTTCTGTCAGGGAAAAGAATAAATGAAGCATGATATAGGTTTTTTATTTTCAAAGGTTCACTCTTCTGGTGATAAAGTTAAATGCTTCAGTGACTTTAACTTAGAAGATATAAATTATGCATGTATTGATTGTAAAGTAGCTGATATAAGCAGGTTTTAGACATTTGATTTGACTGACTGACGTCAAGGTATATCTGAAAATGTGCTTGCTGCAAATGCATGTAATTTCTTTTTATCCTCCTTCCTGGAAGCTATTACAGTTATTGGAGCCCCTCATCTGACATTAGCTTTAACTTCTAGTGTTCCAAAAACATATTTTTTTTCTCGAACACATGGATTTGCAGAGCAAAGGAATATTTGTAATTCTTTTAGTTTATTTGCTTATTTGAACTGCTTTTTTCTCTTTTCTATATGTTCAAATATTAGTGCATTAAAATAAGCTCATTTGTGCTTCTGTGACATCTAGAAATACCTAGTGGGAAGGTTTCAAGACCTTGCTCATGCTGAATAGTGCTAAAATACAATAACTCTAGTTCAAAACTATCAACTAGTGAAAAGGTATTTTGGCAACTCACAGAAGCACCGAACTTCATTATTTGTTTTGGACATTAATAAATTTGGGGCTTTTTGAGAGGGATTAAGCTGATGTGATTGTAGGATTTATCTTGTGAAATTGTTCCTTGTCTTGTTCTTTTGAAGTTTTTTGATTTTTCATTTCCCTAGGTGCCTGTTATCATATATAACATGAGAAATAGAGAGACATTCCTCATTAAAAGCTCTTTTGCAAATTGAGGAACCCTAATCCTTTCTCCAGACATTCCTGGTAAGCCTTTCTACTCATTCCTCCAGTTCCACTATATGCCCTTGTTTTGTTCAGTCATAATGTTTTTGTGAGGTGTCTGCACCAAAGAGATCTACTGAGAAAGAGTGAATCTTTCTACTTCATTCTCCATTCCTTGTCTAATAATTCCTACTTTTGTTTTTACAGTTTTGATCATCATTTAGCTCACATTTTCAGTTAACCATCTACAAAGACTCCTAGATCTTCCTCCAAAGTGGTAACATTTAATTTGCAACCAATTATTATGCATATTTATTTAGGGATTTTTTTCACTTCATTTTTCATCTTTTGCATTTTCAACACTGAATGAATCTGTCATTTTATTGCCAGTCAGACAGATTTATAAGATCACCAAGCACATCTTATAGACAGTTCAAATTTTTATTATCCTAAATTATTGTCTTTTATCAGAAAACTTTCTCATGACCTTATTTCATTCTCTGTCTTCATAGTTTTCAAGGATATCTTTAAAAATGTAGGCTGCAGAGTGAATCTCTTGGACATCCTCTTGGTAGCTTCCCACAAAGATGACAATTTGCAATAAATATATGTGTAGCCTTTATAATCTGTGTTCCTACCAGTGAAAAAAGCTTTGAGAGACAATTCCTTCCTTATGCCCAGGTACCTTCTTAAAGAGAATCTGGGGAAGAACCTTCTTGAAAATAGAAATTGTATGCAGTTGTATACTCCCTGAAGTAAACTTTTTCATGCATTTATGGACTTTACCAGATTTGTGTACCTGAATCCCTGCTCCAAACATTTTGTTGTATCCTTTTAAGGGCTAAGATAATTACCCATGTGTACACATTCAAATATTTTTTACTTATCCTGTTCTTTTAAACCTCAAGCTCAAAATATCCTGTCAGTCACAGGACACCTCCAAAAGTTCATTTTAAAGTCTGATGGTATGTTTGCCACCTTCCATCCTTTGGCACAGGTTGCATATCACAGTTAGCATTTCAGCAATGTAACACTTCAATAGCTTCAGAATAGTCTTATCTAAGCATTTTTCTTCCCCAACTTTTCTTCTCATACTTCGGCTGGAGTCTACTTCTCATGCCCAAAAATTAAGACCTCTGACATTTCTAGGAAAAAATAATGATACATTTATTTTGGTTTTCAATGGTTCCTTCCTTCCTTCCTTCCTTCCTTCCTTCCTTCCTTCCTTCCTTCCTTCCTTCCTTCCTTCCTTCCTTCCTTCCTTCCTTCCTTCCTTCCTTCCTTCCTTCCTTCCTTCCTTCCTTCCTTCCTTCCTTCCTTCCTTCCTTCCTTCCTTCCTTCCTTCCTTCCTTCCTTCCTTCCTTCCTTCCTTCCTTCCTTCCTTCCTTCCTTCCTTCCTTCCTTCCTTCCTTCCTTCCTTCCTTCCTTCCTTCTCTAACTCATAGTTCTTTAGTAATTTTATTTGTTTGTTTTTTTGTTTGTTTGTTTTTTAGCAACAAGTATAAAATCGCAACACAGTTATTTCACATTCAGCTTCACAAAACTGATGTTCCTTTGTGTTTCTTGCTCTGATGCCTAGGGGAGCTGGAACAGAGGCTACACACAGAGTTAAGGGGAATAAAATGGGTATTTATTGAGAGGCCTACAAACACCCTGGCAGTATCAGTGCCACAGTCGTGGCCCCTGCCTGGGTGGCTCCAAGATGAAAGCAAAGGAGGAGTTGGTCACGAGTTCTCACATCTTTATTGAGGTGAAAAGAAATGCTTTCCATCTATTTAAATATAAAGCAAAAGTATGTCAAAATGTTTCAGTGACTCCAAAACCCCACTCCCAATTAATGTGTTTGTCAGTCATTGAACTATTTAAGGCTGTCTAAATTGTTAAAACCAAAAGGATATGGGAAATGGAACTCTTTCAAATCCTCTGTGTTTTCAGATTTAGAGACCTTGTGTCAAATTATATTTTCTCTTCAAACAGTAGTCCTTGGTGGCATGAGCTGTTCTGTTTTTGTGGTGTTCAGATGAGAGGCAATGTCCATGTGACACCACTTACAAATGCAAACCATGTATTTCAAGTCCACATGGCATTTCCAGAACTTAGGAACATAGTGTCTCAATATTCATTTTTCTTCTCAGACCAACAACATCAGAGAAAAATTTGAATTCTCCCCTAAGGACATGTGTGACTTTTCTTTCAGTAGAAAAGAAAGACTTAGAAACAAATCTGAAGCAAGCCATTGCTTATTTTTTTGTCTGCTTTTCATCAAGATCAGATTCTGAGTGATTATAAAGCTCTCAGCACACATTTGACTTGAAATCCACTCTGGTAAAGAGAATTTAGTGATTTTTTAAAATTGTCTTCGTGGTGTATTTTTGTTTCAACTACTGCATTTTCTCCTCCTAATCTTGTATAACCAAACCTCCTCCAAAGTCACGCATTCATTGCTTGAGTCCTGTAAACCAGTAATTTTGTACTTTGTGTTGATATGTTTAAAAGTAATGGTGGTGTTTAATACTTGATTCATAGGGCTTGATTAGTATTTCCCAACTTATATCAAACCTCCTTTGTCTATTTTATACTCAGAATTGACTACGTTACTGACTCAAGCCTTACCTGTAGGCGTTAGCTATTCCAGTGGAAACATTGTACTCTCAGAAAGGCCCATTAAAATGAGCATTGTGTAAAATGCTCCAGGTGGCAGCAAACTGGCAAAAGAAAGGATGGCAAGTATATCAAGAAGGCAAAAAAGTGAAATTTTATGAAATCAGTTGATAAGAGGTCTGGATTACTTTTCTAAAATATTTTTCTAATATTGTAACTCTAATTATAAATTTCCTGTTCACAATGTAAATGGAAAATAATATTACACCTTGACAAATTCTCTGTACTGTCTTTTTTGATTTAAAATTTGAGGGGATGGGGGGCAGGAGGGTGTTACTTGTGGTATTTTTCACTAATTATAGCTACTTTTAATTTTTTTGTCAAAAATAATTTTCAGTCTCAGATTGAAAGACATGAGGTTTTCAAATCGAGGTACTGTGTGTAGATGTTTCTGAGCCACTCAAATTCTCTTCTTTCTGTGAACTTGCCTGGACTAGTGAGGTGCAATCAATAACAGGTAATGGCATAGCCACTATGAGAGACCAGTCTAAGGGATGCAGAAACGATGAGTTCTTTGAACTTTAAGCAATGCAGCAGGAAATAATGACATAATCTAATTTTAAGGTACCTTGAAATAAATTATTTTGTTTGCCCAACAGAAATATTTAGACATGTTGAAGCATCCTTGGAGTTATATGCTTTGATGGATGTATTTGGTTATGTCCAGATGTTTTACCCTTGCAAGTGTTTCAATGAGAAATTAAAAATGCTGTGGGACGCTTTTTGGAATTACCTTTGATGGTTCTTTTGCTCTACACCTTTGATCACTTGACACAAAAGTTAACAAAATGCCTTATAGAGAGGCAATAAACTTGCAGGAAGAAGTAAGAACGGAATATAAGTACAGATCTGCTATTTTTTAATTTATAGCCTTTGCATGGATTATTTATTTATGATCAGCTGAATATCAGCATAACTCGTACATACTCCAGCGAACTGAGGGGATGCAGAACACTGTAAGCAAATCCCAGGCAGAAGATAGCTGCTCTTCAGAGGTTCCCAGATGGTGTGGGAGGGGATTGGATGAAGCTGAATTCCCCAAGAGCTAATACCACCAGACCATGAAAGCTCATCATTTCTCACAAGGGTACATCCCATCCCAGGCCTCATGGTGCTTGTGAGAGGCACAGGAGGATCTCTTGAACTATTACTCTTCAGGTACTACTGTCTTTGGCAAGGTGAATAATAGGAATTTTATTATTCAATTTACATATGAAGTCACACTTTGACAGAGATTTGCGTGAGGAGTGCCAATCCTGTTCTGGGAAGGGCAGGAACTTTATCTGCTTGTTGTGGGAGTTGGTTTTAGACAATCTCTGTTGGCTGAAAGGTGCTGCAAATTACTATGTCGTTCTCTTCTCACTGACTTCTGACAGTTTTTTTAATCATGATAGTCATTATTTCGTCACCACATCTTGCTCCCATTTCTTTTCTCTAAAAACAAAAACAAAAACTAAAAACAAAAAAACCAACCAAAAGACAGAAAAAACCCAACCACTTCCCCAAAACAAAACAAAAACTGCAACCAAATGAAACACTTGCATTCCTTTATGCTAAAATACTGAACCTCTGAACAAGACAGTAAATGTGTTAAGTCCTTATGTCCCTTTCCTATAAACTGACTGTTCCCTATTTCTGATTATTTTTACATTAATAGAAACCTATTGCTACATTTTAATTTCTGTAATGATAACAAGACTGAATGTGCTTTAACTTCAGAGTTAGATGAGAGTGTTTTCCAAAAACCTTGTACTGGACATAGTAGAGATATATATATATATGTATAGAATACAATGAGCAATCTGCTGTGTTATCATGTTTAAGTGTCTCTATTAGTTTATGACATTTATTGTAGTAAATGTATTATTACCTCATTCCAAAAACGCTTCTACATATTATATATATTTGAAATAATTTGAGTTCTTCATTTTGGAGAGGTGCCTGGCCAGTGTCAGGGGAATATATTGTCCATTTTATAGCTGGGGAAGGTGAGGAATGCTGGTGCCAACTCCAGTTGCAGAGCTGAAAGTAGAGAGGACTGGGAGTATACAAAGAGGAAATGGAGTGCTCTGCATATCAGAAATGAAAGCGAGGCAAAAATCGGTTTGGACCCAGAAAATTTCTTTTTTTATTAAATGGATATGAAGGTCCTAAAGCCTTTTTTTCATATTTGTTTGTGAATATAGAAAAGCGATAAGGTGTCACCCTTTGAAAGTTCTTGTTTTAAAAAGAGACTTGCAAGATTTGGTTGTTACAGCAGGTATTTGAAGATTTATACATTCACTGTGATCTTAATAGTGTCATAAATATAGAAGTAATAAAATATGCAAATAAATTACTTTAAAACCAATTGAAGAGCGTATCCCCCATTTAAAAAGGGTTTATGACCCATTTCAACTGTGAGTATGCAAATTAAATGGCTTGGGTTATGAAAAGATATATGTGATTCCTTCTTGCTTTCTGCAAGCTGACATCTTTAACATCTCTTGGCCAATGTAATTTTTCAGGCTAATATTAAGAGGGTGAAAGGCATGGCAAACTGACAGCAAGCTTTTGTTTTGTTAGTGTTCATTTTTTTTGTAAGCAATGCTAATATTCCTGCTTGACTTCCATTTAAAACCAGGATTTTTCTGTAACAGATTTAGTGTGACAGTTGAGGAAGGAGCCTAGCAGAAATGATAAATGCAAACTGGGCTCAATTTAAAATGACAGACAACAGTGTAAGCGCTTCCCACAGTGCACGTGGATCATAAATCTTTAGTTGCAAAAAAAACCTTGCCCAGCTTACATATTCTCTTGTGAGAAGAGAGGACCTGAGAAGTAATACTATAGACTATAGTTCAGAACAGCTTCTTCTAAGAGCAGAAGTGTGTCATAGGAAAGGTCCCTTTGGGGAATTTACAGTTGGGATGGTGTCCATTCTAAAGTAAGGCAGGTCGCCAACATTCAAGCCAGAAGAGCTATACTGTGCCACCATGATTCAGTCCTGAATTTAATATTTGTCTTGGTTCTTTTTTCTGGTCTCTCTCTTTTATAATAAAAAACAATGAATCCTTGGAAATCAATCAACACATGCTAAACTAATTATCAAGAAAACAGCCTGCAAATTTAGCCAGTCCTCTTCATGAAGGAGCTGAACTGGGAATCTTTAGCAACAGATTCCTGAAAACTCTGCACTTTCTTCATGTACTCTGTTCAAGCTTTTTGTGCAAGCTTTGCAGGCTGGGAACAATATGTATAAAAATAATTTCCTATCTTGCTTTTGGATTCTCGATAGTACACCCAACCTCTGCACACAACTTGTTGTCTCAGCCCTCCCTATCACATGCAATTCCTCTGCACCTCTGACTAACTCAGCTTTTCCTGCTGGCAGGGTTGGCTGAAAAGACCCATACACCTACTCTCACACTCCCATCCATACTTAGGCCTGGCAAGAAATGTGAAGTTCTCCAAGAACCATAAGGAGATGTTGAAACTTGCTTGAGAATGAGATTGTTGCCTTATGGCTTCAGTCAGAACATTTTTTGAGGGGGTGTGTATTGCAAAGGAGGGGTGTGAGCAGTGTCAAAGCTAGACATAGAAATAAAATGGGAAGTAAAAGTCATGCAATACTAATCAGTAATCCATTCAGCTTCATGAAACATCAAGAAGCTAAGTCGAGCATGTTGCCTGAGGGAGCCAGAAGGGGATAGTTAATAAAGCACTTCCCAGAGCTGCAAGGGTCTGTGTCTGATTCAGATTGTGAAGCTACAGATTCCTTCTTTAAAATACTTCCTGTTTGTTTTGCTCAATGGTTCTGACAGTCCCAAAGGCCTCTTAAAACTAAAGAACTGGAAGAGAAACTAATTGCTTACTGAACAGATGCTGTTCATGCTGGGTTGTGAGTTAGATCCCAGCAAATAAAACACCATTCTTCCTGGCATACTCAGGCCCCTGCTCAGTGTGGACAAGAGCAGCAGCACACAGAGGTGATGAGTGCCAGCTGTAATTGTGTTTTGCATAAAGCAAATCTTGTATCTGGAGCATACAAACCCTTCCAGTGCAAAATGTATGTTCCTGCAAAGCAGAAAGAAATACACGTATTTAAATGGAGAGGAAGAAAAAGTGTGAAGAGAAAATTTAGATTTATTTCACTTACAGTACAGCAGAACTCCACTGTCACTGTGTAGAGTTCTGTGAGCTTGTATGGAGCATCTTAGTCAACTTCTTTTAGCAGAAAAGGCCTATGAAGGACTCTAATCTCCTCTCTATATATCTTAATTTCTTTAAATCATGTAATGGCGTTGTGCTTGAAAAAAAGATGTGTGCAGCTTATTCCTGAGTTATCAATAGTACTAATCTTTTTAACAGATGGGAAGTTTTAGCAAGTCCTGAAATAATTACAGGATAAAACCTTCACAATTCTGTATGTGTTTGATTAATTATACAGCTCTGACTAAAATAAAAAACCAAACCAAAATAAAACAAGAAAATTGCTTCTTTCATTACGTGTTTCAATCACAAAGAGAATACATTTGCTGAAATTTCAAATCCTAAAACCTGAATTTTTGGTGTCTAGGGGAAAACATAATTGTTTTACTACTTAAATATTTACACAGATGTTTTTCTCCTGTTCCTAAATAAAGGTACACCATGATGTTCACAGCATATCTAAAAATCTGTAAATATATAGCTTTGGCTATTTAAGTTTAGATGCACGTTTCAGAACATTAGTGATATTGTGTAGCAATATCCTTGTGATCGAGGATTAGGATATTTATGTTCTCACCTTCAATCTCCTACTTCATACTTTGGGGTTGCAACGAATGCAAACTGCCTCCCTTGTGGATAAGAGAAGTTAATCCCTAGTACTTCTGGCTATTCATATATATGATAGATACTTTCTAAAACTGCTATTAAAAATACCTATGCAAGGCTCCAGGTGATGAAGGCATCACACGTGCAGAGTTCTCCCAGTCAGTAAATATTATATCTTCACAGTGACTCAGCTCCCTAAGACACACTACCCAGTAAAGCTCGTCAAGCTAAGTTGAATTTGGAGCCAAAATGTCACACTGGAATTTAGGCCACACTTCCACTGATTTCAAGAGGAAATTTGGTTACTGGAACTTGATACCTAAAACTTGCCTTTGCTTTTGTCCTTACTAATAATGGTAGCACAATTTTGTAATGTTTAATTGCAGATATAAATAAGATCAATTAGCTCTCTGGCTGCGTGACTGTGCCACTCGATCAGGATAATGATTCCCTACTACTATTGCTGTCTATAATTAATAATATAATATAATAATATAATATAATATAATATAATATAATGTAATATAATATAATATAATATAATATAATATAATATAATATAATATAATATAATATAATATAATATAATATAATATAATATAATTAATAATGTGATTTCTTGACCACAAAACAATATACTTCTAAGAATTGCCTTCAGTGACTATTCTGAATTACATGCATGGTACCTTTTATCACTATTTTTTTCTCTCCAAATCTTCTATTTACCTTTCATGAGTATCAGGAGAATCAGTGAGTTAATTTTTTTCTCTTTCTCAAATGGTGTTTAACACAGAAAGAATACAAAATTGAATTTTGAGACTATTTTAAAACACTCACCTATTCTCTTTTCCTTTTTTATTTCTTTTGTACCTCTGCAGATATGTTCAGTCTATGTTCTATGTTTTCAGTGGGGGGTTTTTTTGGTGATTTTTTTTTTTTTTAATATAGTTTCCGGGGCAAAAAGAACAGATATTGAATTCCTGTACTAAGCTATTAGCTTTCAAGATAAATTAAGTGTTGAATTACAGTAATATGAGAAGAGCAGAATAATTAAATGAGGAGAATACGTTAATACTTCTATGTTTCTCCTCCATGCAGAACAATTATATGTCCTAAATCACAGGGGACCACGGACACACTATTAAAGGAATAGTTCTTCTCCATTTGCTTCATTATCTATTTGCAGCTATAATAATTTGTACAGGGTACATAGAGGTCTTTATTACACCTACAGGTGATTACAGATTTTCATCCCAGGCCATTTGAATTGTAGCACTAGTAATGCAAGAAACTTTCTGTTGCTTGATGAATATCTGTACTCTTGAGAGACACAATAAAATTTCTGCTTTTGATTCTGCCTTTTGACATCTCATCTCAATCTCATCTCAATGACATCAAGGTTAAAGCATGTGGATATTACTACTTTAGTATGCACGTTTTCTACATTGAATAATCTAAGAGAAAGCAAACGTTTGGTAAACGTTCAAGAACAATCTGAAATATTTCTTATATAAAAAATTAACAAAGAGAATGCAGAAATATGTGATGGCTTGTAACAGTAACCCCACTGCACAGCCTCAGAGGTCCTAAAGGGTTTTTCACGTGTAAAAGTAATGACAAATGGAGCCTCTTCCTTAGGTCTGTCCTTAAATGACACTTAAAGGACTGAGCTGGAGAACATGGTTGTACTGCTCCCCATCTGTAGTAAGAGGAGAGTTACACTTCCTCTGCCATGCTGATTTATAAGTGGGGCCCCCAAAGCAGCCTGGGTAGAAGATGCTGTTGCCACACTATTTTAACAGCTACAGAGTTTTAAAGAAATTGTCTTAATTTTAATGTTGTCTGCCAGCAAAGGAGTTGAGCCTTACTGACCTAATACTTCCTAAATAAGGCCATTTCCAATATCAGTGAGGTGAGGAAAGCAGTTTCTGATAGGAAAGATCTCATGGATTCCTGAGACTCAGCTAGCTTCATTTTCTAAATTAAACCATAACCAGTCTCAAACTGAGTAGGTCAATGTGTTAATATCCTTCCAGAGAACGTGAGTGTTGTCACACATAAAAGTACATTCAGGATTCAATGGTACCTTGTTAAGATGAGAGCTAAGTTGCTGCAATCAATTAGTGTGAGTGGTCTTCAACTGATTCACTAATGACTAAACTATGGTAGCACATGCCCAGCTGTAGGAAGTCCCATTTTCACCTAGGGCTAGGGCGTGTTAAGTGAACACAATCATGGACTCAGCCAGTGGACAAAAATAATTCAAAAATGTTGCCACTGCAACTCAGAAATGTTTAATTCTGTTTTTAACTAATCCTTGATCTCTCTTCACCAAAACATTATTCAGATTGATTCTTTCAGCTCGCCTCCAGCTCTAGTTTCTTAATAGCTTTCAGCAGAAGAGGAAAAAAAATGTGACGAGAAGAAATATTTTCTCAGTGGAAGCACATGAAGTAAGAAAGACATCAATCATTACCCCTTTCTCTTCTTTACCTGGGAGTTATTTCTTCACTTGTACATACTTAGAGAGTTGAATGTTGCTGCAGGCAATGTGCTATGTGAGCCCTGATTGTGATGCTCCTCCCATTGACTGTACAGCAACAAACCAAAAGAAAGTCCTTCATCTTGTTCTTTGCTACTCTCATGCTATGGCACATTGTCACCCCTTTGCAAACCATGAAAGAGATCATGGAAGGAGAACAAGGCAGAGTCTTGAAAGAATCTCTTCCTGCTTTCTTGTGTTCAAAGGACACACATTTTTTCTTCGAAATAAAGAAATATAACTGCAGCTCTCTCTAATGCCTCCCTCAGGAGGGGAAGAAGTAGGAACTAAAGCTTTAGATATTATTTTGATTGCAGTTTAAAACAGCTTCAGTGTAATTGGTTCAAACTATCACTGCAAGAAAACACACACATTAGTCAAATAACATTCTAAACCTGAATATGCCTAAACTACTTAAACTTACACATGTGTGCTATTGCCAGGACCCTGCAGCTTATGCTGATGAGACATTTCTGGGGTCAGGAGCAATAGGAGCCAAGGCCCCACAATGTATAAAATAAGTCCTTAGGGAGTGCTGGTGATAAGTAGTGCTGCCACCAAGGGCATGGTGTGGCAGCTTGGGCAGCAGTTCACTTGGAAGAGTGTGCAGGAAGGATGCTGAGAGAGCAATGGCATCCACCCCACAGAAAGCCATGGCCTCTCTGAGCTCTGCATGCTCCCTGAATGACACAGCTGCCCGGGACAGCCCCAGGGCCAGCTTGCTGACACTCAGGTGCCAGCTGCAGGGCATGCTTAAGGGATCAGGAGAACAAGCAATGCTCTCCTCTATCCTTCCTGTTGCAGGGAACGATGAGAGAAGAAATAGGAAGAGACAGCAAATCAATACCCGACTTTCAGCCTGGTGTCACTGGCAGAATTTAGGGAGGTTTCTTTGACTGTGGGTCAGTTTACAGGCCACCAGCACTGCTGAATCAGATGGGGTACACCTGTCTTAAAGGTGATCTAAAGCTGCAGTGCAGTGCATGAGGCCCCATGTGCTCCAGTCTCATTTCACAATGCTAAGGTGTGTAGAGCAGGAGCCATCTATTCCTTTGGACTCTGAGGTGCTACAGTGCAAGGTTAACAGGTGGACTGTGGCAAGTGTATTTCTTTCTTGCCTATAAAATATTCCATACTGATAAACCTTGAAGTCATCAGATAATGGAACCGGGAAAAAGATATATCTCCTCATAATCCTGCCCTCTTTCCAGGATGTCCTGATGTAGCTATAGGATGTTGCGTATTTGGGATCAAAATTTTGTAGCATAAGAAAAATAGCTCTCCAAATACTCTTTGGGTAGATGGAGGTGGAGAAGAAGGGGCATTGATCAGCTCACTGTCATTGTATCAAGCTTTTTTGAGATGTTAAAACACTGCATCTGAAATGAAGAGCCTATGGAGACTATTCCTAACAAACCATAAATTTAAAGATTGCCTTTATTGTGTCTTCAGTCTTTAAAGTGTGAATGGATATAGTGTTTTTCAGATTATTTTAAGGTGTGCTGGTCTAATATGTATGATAAATACTTAAACATATGCTTAAACAGTAGTTGGAGAGATTATTTTTGTCCCATGTTTAATCCCTTATGTTTCTGTCACAGCCATTGATGTGATTTGGTTCACTATGCTTGTAGCCAGAACTAGTTTAGTTTAGTGAATTATGGATATATTCAGTTTAGTGAATTACGAATATATACAGTTATGGCAAGATAGGATTTCCCTGATCTATATTATCCTGTTTGTCCACTGAGTGTACATTCCTGCTGCCACAAGACAGAGCTGCAATATGAAAAAGGCACCCTCTGTAAATATCCACCTCATATTTATGGTTTTGGGTTTTGGCGTTCTCCAGCTAGGATGTTGTGAAATACTTGGCATACTATACCATTTTTATTTCCTATAAAATATGGAAGGGATTTTACTGGGAAAGTGAGCTGACCCCAGTGCAGTAAATTTGATTGCACAACTGCTAATATATTCTCTATTACTTCAGTCTTGGGTGTATACTGAGCAGAAGCTTTTAAAAACATTGACTATGCAGAATACATGATACATTTTTGGTGTGTATGACTGGGAAGAGCATATGGCCTACAAGCTAATTTCCTTAGATCAACTCAGAAGTGACAGGCAATTGCACTAAAGTACTGCCTTCTTCCTGCTGATTAACAGGAGTTCTTGTCTGGTATCTGGTGCCATATATTCTTTGTGTATCTTTATATTCATATTTTACCCACTATATCCTATAAATCCCAAACCAGTATGTCCCTCAAAATAAGTTTTTTCCAAACTCACCTCAAGTTTCCTACTACCCCTTCTCCAAGGGTCAGCTGATGGCCTCTGTATGATATCTGCCAAGAATGTGACAACAACGAAGCCTGCAGTCAATCTTTAGGATTCTTGGGCTTAAGGTTCCCCACAGAAAACTGGGTGACTCTCAGTAGTGAAGGAGCCTTTTCCAGTCTCAAGCAATGAGTTAAACAAATGGCTTTAAATTAGCACAGCTTTGGCAGAGTTGTAGAAGAGAGTAACGCATCCTTCTGTGGAGCTGTCAGAGAGCAGAGCATCCACATCCCAGGCCAGTTCGGTGGCAGGAACAGGATGGTCCTGTGCTGTGTCTGGCTACCAAAAAGAGTTCACTACTGTCTCTGAAAGACTGTGCTTATAAAGCAGTGCCAGAGGTGGCCTTCAATGAAGTGACACAAACTGACTGCATCCACACTCCACTGCAGTGGTTCTGAGTCTCCTCACTGCCTCTGTATGATGCTCCTCTGGCACTATGATCCTATGATACAATGCTTGTTGTCTGTGTATATATTTTAGTTTGGTTTTTTTTTCAATTCAGAGTCTCTGAAATAATGCTGAAGTGACGTCCAGCCTGTCAGACTGGTTTATGGTGATTGTTTTCACAGCATGAAACTGGAGCACTGTGGAGGGATGCAAATCTGTCTTGTCTACACTGCATTTCCAATGGTCTGTGGCACTCACTTAAACTGGATCCAGGGATTGCTTCACTGTGCTAGTTTTAGTCTAAGCAATTCCTCTGAGTGACACTCAACACTAAGGCAAGAGTGTGCACTCAGTCAAGCAGTAGGGATGAATAAAGATACTTCTCCCACACTCTATTTTATTTACCTGTATAGTCAGAGGAGTCCAGCTGCTGAGTTGTTGCCCACTTAACATACTCTGCTTCCAGATCTACACAAACCCACCTTAGGGTCACTAATATCAATTTTTTTCTACAGGGATCACACCAGGATTCCTGTGCTCAGTTGCTAATGGCTGTGGTGCACAGGTCCTGCTGACATTGTATACTCTTTGTTTGCCACTGGCTTGCTGACAGTCTACAGCTGCTTTAGGTGGTTCTTAATTTTTATTCCAGTGTGATGATAACAAGAAGTCCACACAAACTGCACTTCACAGAAGTAAGATATATTTGGCATCATTTCCTTCTTCTCAAATAGCCTGTTTCTCCAGAGTGGGGTCATTCCTAGAGAGGCAGATTCAAACATTTGCTTAATGCATAAAGTTGCCCTTACTGTTTGTTTCAGTTCAGTTTTATTTCTATCTTTAAACAGAGTTTTCTATAATAATGCACCGAATGCTGCAAAACCTATATAGCCATGAGAGTACCCTTAGCTTGGGTCAACTCCTGTGCTCTCCAGCACATATTTTAAGAGTTTTACTCACCTTCATTCTATCTTCTTATAAGGAGTTTCCTCTTTCTGCCCTTCTTCCTTGTCTGCATGCTTTCAATTTTGTATGCCATACCAACCATTATTTTAAAAGCGCACACCTCACATTTCCTATGAACACAAATTTCCTCTGATATTAACATATTTTTGAACAAGGCATCAATTCATCTGAAGACTTTATGAATTCTTGTTGCCTTTTCAAATTAAATGAAAATATTTGCAACATTTTATGATAAGGAGACATGGCACATTCCTGTTTCATCATGATTCAAATATTTGTTGTATTGTGATTAGGCCTCTTGGCTCCATGAGGTTTGTTGGGTACTCTATACAAGTTCTGCTGACAAGTTTTCTTGTACAGCATCTGACTTCTGTGGGAGTTCTTGTGAAATTTGCATTTCTCAAACAGAAAAATTTCATTATCTTCAACCTTAGTAAGCCTGCCTAAATTAGCATGGCACCCAAAAAACTAAGCTTGCCAGCTTCTGCTTTCACATTTCTGTTTTCCAATAGCTACGGAGATTTTTGTCCCTGGCTTTCAAATTTTTAAGAAGTTGGGAACAAAAGAGAGAAAACAGAGGGAATTCCCCTCTGAGTACATGTAATTTTCCATATAATAGCAGAGGCTTGACATTTTTCATAATCGCTGTACCTTGCACAGATATTAAAACTTTGAATGGCCCCATGCAGTGCAAAAAATTATACCCCAGTCTTGCTCCTATGTTCCAAATTTCAGTTAAAACCTTTTATATGGAGCCCATGCAACCCTATCATCAAAGCTGAAAAGGCAAACCCTTGATCACATATTATTTAAAAGAATATTAGAATTTAATTTTCATTAATTCAGAACTCCTTTGTAAATTACTGGTTTAGGGTAAAAAACAGATTTTCCATTAAATCCGGATTTGTGCAAAATCAAGATAAAAAATAACGTGATAATACTTTAGAATTTCACATAATTTAGGAATATTTTAGCAGCATCTCTATTGAACAGTCATCCTCTATTATTCTGTATTTCAGGCTCAGGGAGCCCTTCTATTCATGTGTTGACTACTAAAAGTATTCTTTATTGTGAATTTTTCATGTTGTAGGTATTATATCTTTGCTATGGTCTTGCTAGCTACTGCAGGATCTTTTGGTGGGAATTTTGGTGTTAGTGGTGAGGAGATCATTCATTTTTCCAGATGAGCTTCTAAAAGAAGTCTATTGTTGTAAGAAGTTGTATTACAATTGATAGATGTCATAATTAGGCAAATGGATGGAGAAATTAATTAGTTGTCATCTTCTTAAAGAATAAGAACATTACTAAAATATGCACATTTAAAAGGATGAAGGCAGCCTTCTAAGAGTTTTACTTTCACTAAACAAGAGATTCGAGTAAATAAATTAGTTTTCACTCTTCGTGGGCATATTTCTTCTCATCATTTTCATAGTAAAGGCAACATGAAGTCAGCAAAGAGACACCTGAGAATTGGTAAAGCGAAGAAAATGCTTTTCAGGGATTTTTGAGTCAGACTTTATTAGGTAAATTATAATTAGACTTGTGTGAGTGCTTGAAGCATGCCTGTTTGGTCCCATGCCTTTTCCCTGCCCTGTATGAAAGATGATCCCTGTCTGTGCCAGCACCCCTGGAGCAACAGTGGGAAAAAGATCAGGGCCATCAATTCTGCTTGCTCTAACAGAGGAAGGGTGGGCTACAACTCTCTCTTATGTAAGACCAGCTGTGGGATTCAGACTGTCAGACAGTCTTGTCATCCAAAATATGTCGAAGCTGCCACATTCACATCAGCGTTCCCAGTGAGTCAGAGCTTATCTGACATCCCCCACTGACGGTCAGAGTCTGAGTTATGGCAGAATGTGTGTTAAAGTCACCATAAAATCCCTTGCAAGTCTTTCACCAGCCATAGTGCCACAGCTGACAGAACAAGCTTTGAATAAGGATTTTTATTTTCAAACTCATATTAATGCCCATGAAACAAGGTCAACAGAAATCACTGCATTTCTAGAAAGAGCACTGCTCATTACCACTAATCACAAAAATGAATCATCTGCAAGCTGCCTGCACTTACAACTGTCTTGCTTAGTTTATTGGATGGCACAGTGCCTGCTCATGTGTTGTTTAGACGTAGTATAGGGAATAGGTGTCAGAAAAAATGATTTTACCAGGATAATTTAAATAGAACAACAACTGTTATCTTGTTAGCAATAATTTCCCTTTTGGTGGCAGAACAAAAAAGCATTACTCTCCCATGAAGCTTTCCAGCCTGCTGGCACCTGCTCCCTGCTGCAGCATCAGGAAGTTTAGTCAGTCAGGCTCCTGGACTGCTGTCTCTGAGATGGGGCCCATTCTTGCCAGGGATACCAGAACATCAAGAACGTGTTTTCATCTTACTCAAATTGCAATTCTTGCTTTGATATCAAAGACTAAGAAAATACAGAAAGGAAATATTTCTTAGCTAGCAGTTTGGGGTTTTCTCATCTTCTGTCTCTTGCTGGAACTAATTCTCCCCAAAGTACTTCATCTTTTCACCTGGATAAAATGTTCTGAACTTTTTTGCATTAAAGTTTTTGGATCTTCTGTAAGACCCATCTAGAAGGGGATTTCTAAAGAAGCCTAAGCATAACCATTGCTTCTGGGTTTAAGCACTCTGAATCAATTATTAGGGATACACTGATTGTCTCCTTGCAAAGGGGTCAAATAATTGCAGGAATTTGAGTTTAATCAGCTCTTTCTGTCTGTTTTCTTTTTTTTTCTCTATTCAAATAAATCAGAACTGTAAACATCAAAAAAACCCAAAACAATTCTTGCTCAGCTTCTCATCATAGTGTAACACAGTCCAAACCACTTCTCAGCTCCCACTCAAAATTCAGAAAACAGAGCATCTCACTCAGAGCACCTGCCATCTTGCAGAATAGTGCCATATGTGATTATCTACAAGATTTATGTAGAGATGTAACACCAAACTTAAGACACAGAGGAATGTTTCCTCTTACTGGGGGCTCTGGTTAGACACTGCATAAAAATGGTGTGGGTACCTCCATGACCCCTTTTTTGTCTTGCATCTTATTTTAATTATTGAGAAAGCATAAGTAAGATCTGTCAGAAAAAGTAAGACTGCAGTAAGGTTAAAAATACTTCAGCAGGGATTTGAATTATTGCAGTGTGCTACCACTGCTTTGTTTTTGCCTTCATAATCCAATCATATATCTTGATAATGTCATTTAGTCATTTTAAGCATGTTCTGATTTCAAAACCAAAATGTGGATTTTTATTTTCTGTATCTCAGAAAATATGTTTAAAATATTATTGCAAATTAGTTTCCATTTCAGTTAGCAAATTTTTCTGTAAAGTACTCAGGCATCCAAGTTTGTGATCAAAGCCCATCTAATCGAGTTTTGTAAATTTTTAAAGAAGATCCAGAGAGAGGGCAGTATGTGTTTGTTTCATAAACTGCAGGAGCAAATGTTCTAAACTATATGTATTTAAAGAACTGACTGAAATACAGGCAAATTCATGACATTTTCCTATGAATCATTTAATTTGTTGTCGTTATGTTGGAGAAAAAAAATGCCTACTAGATTTTTTTTAACAGTAGCTGCCACCAAAACTGACTTCTAAGGAGAATTCATTAAAGTTTTTCCTCACATTTATTCTAGAGAAAGTTAAGAAAATAATGATGCTATACTTAGTGGGGATAATAAGAATGAATAGTACTATTCATAATAATCTTTATATCTATCATACATTAGCATATGAACAATAGACATCTAAAATTTTCAGCTACTTTCTTTATTCTCTCTCTCTCCTCTTTGTGTATGGGACATGCCATTGTTTTGAGTTTTTACATCTCAGTTGACTATGATGGCTAGCTAAATACTAGTATAACTAATCTGAAAAATTTTAGAGTTCTGAAAGTCAGATGTACCATCCAACTGATCAACTGGAAATTCTTTGGAGTGAGGTTGTATAACAACCACAGAAGACTTATTAATTAAAATAATTTAAAAATAGAATATAGGTGCAGCTTTTGCTGTAGTCCCAAAGCTGCAGTAATTTATCAACTGGAAGAAGTGTTAACAGGGACCTGAGTTGATTGATTGAAATGAACAAGACTTCATATGCATCTTGAAATTTTAGCATAATTCTCTAGTGCTATTCATCTTGGTGACAGAGAAGAACTTTCCTGATGTTCAACCGCTAATAAATACTATTTAATCCATCTAAATTTATTGCTGGTAGGATATTCTGTTTCTAAATTTAAAGAGCTTAAGCAGATGTCCCAAGCACGAAGGAAGACCTGCTCAAATATTCTCAAATGAGAAATCCCAAATGTACAGATACACAGATTGCACAGCTCAGGGAGAGAAAAATAGTACAAATGAGTCTTTGAAAGAATGGAAAAATAACGTGACTCCTGACCTGCAAACAGAACAATGTTTTTGATTTTGATGACAATTTTAACGATATTTGTGTTAACATTACTTTACTCTGCTTGAGACTTGTCCAGGCTCGACTCCCATAAGCATACAAGAGCACAGGGCTTGTAAGAGAAAGAGAATTAGCAAAATGGAAATCTGTAAACTACATCAGTGCCAATTTGAACTGGTAGGTGGCAACATGAATCCAGTCTTGCGTATTACAGAGGAGGTGAGAAAGGCAGCACAGTTTCTTTAATCTCACGCTTTCTCTTCCTGCTCGTAGGAAGATCCCAAGTGGTTTTCTCACAAAAAGACATCAAACTCTTCCCAACTGGTTTCTATTTTTTTTTTTGTAGGGAATGAAGCAAGTGGGAGGAAAGGATACAGCATTGTTCTGCATGGACTGAAATTTTTTCAGAAAAACTGTTTAACCTCATAAAACATAGCATCTTTGAGTCTAAAACATTTTGTGGAAATATACCTAGTCTAGAGCCAGAGGTCCCCCAGGATCCACAGGAAGGAAATAAATTTCCAGAGGAGGTGAATTATCATCCCAAGAGATAAGGAGCAAGTTCCAATGGGAAATTTATATGCTGCAATGCTCAGTGCCACAGTTGTTGGTGGCCTGGAGCCAGTCCTGGGTGTAGAATGGCTTCAGGGGTGGCATTTGCACCCCTGGCTCAGGTACATATACTTTCCTTGTACTGAATGTAGTGAACACAGGGAGCTGGGGATGCTGAGGAGGTGGCAGTAAGCCACTAAAGTTCCTGGGAAGGCATGTTTCTGAAGGCATGCAATTCTTTAGGACACAGGTGAAGTTTCCCACATATTTTTCCACTTTTTTTTTTATTAGCCAATTTCACCTCCACAAGGATACAAGAAGAGTAGACTTCCTGAGTTAGACTTTATGTAAAATGAAACACTTTTGAACAGATGGTCTTCAGCAATAAAAAACTACTATGTCTTGCATAGTCTCTAGGTGGCCAAGAGGTACCCACCTATCCACTCTTATCACTCACCTTCCTCAACTGGAGAAGGAAGAAGTTATTATGAGAGTATCATTGCCTGAGCCATCTAAATCAAATACAAACTGCCATGCCAAAACTAAACGAAGAAAGCGAGGGGCAGGTTAAAAAAAAAAAGAAGGAACAAAATGAAACACACAAACAAAAACCTAAACAAATTACAAAAGCAAAGAAAAAAAGACTACAAACAATGTGTCAAAGCTGGGGAGGGCCACAACTATTCATTTGACCATTTGCTCTGACTGCTGAAAGGCTGAGGGCCTGGAAAGGATGAATAGCTGAAGATCTGCCTTCCAACAATAAATTTTCTTGTGTTTCTTCAATCCTCTCCACCAGTTTGCTGTATTCCACTCTGCTGGCGTGGCTGAGCAATGGAAAGGAGGTGGTGAGTCATCAGTGACATGCATAGAAAGTGTGCAGTGAGGAGTGGCTGTGCCATGGAGTAAATGCACTCCTCTGTGCTGCCCACACACCAGTGCCCAGCTGCCCAGAGCACCCCAGCTCACCTCCCCAGCTCTGCTTTAATGCCTCAGACAGCTCAGACAATCACCTGTCTGTCGTGGTGGTTTGGAGTTAGGTGTGGCTGAGGGCACAGTCATGGGGACCAGGTTGGTTGGACATACAGAACTGCCTGGCCAAGCAGACACATCCATTGACAACATCTGTCTGAAAATGAACAAGCCAGGTTTGGGTGGAGCTTTGAGCAACCTCGTCTAGAGGAAGATGTCCCCACCCATGACAGGGGTCTGAAGAAAGTTTATCTTTAAGATCACACAAACCAACCCAAACCACTCTTTGATTCTATGCCCTACAAGCCCTTCTCACTCTGAAAGTGTCTGTATCAATCAGATCCTGAGCTCTGAGGCAAGGTGGGGAATGAATGTGTATTAGGAATTTATTTTCACTTCTGTCAGCAGCTTCTACATCAGCAGTTTGGCATTAGAAATCAAGGTTTAATTGGTGAATAACCTGCCAATCACATTTTAGAAATGCACAGGAGGTACTTTTAAATTTTTGCATTCTTGAAACATTTGTGATCTTTTTCACGTATCTTTTAGCCTATCTCTCTCTTATTACTTGAATAAAAGAAGTGGGAGGATGAAAAAGAGAACAGCAAGGGCTTGAGAATCTTGTTATAAAGATACAGAACATCATCTGTAGGTGGTGATATAAAAAATTACAAGAAATGTTCCTCTCTGTTACTGTATATAGATATGCCTGGTCAAAGTCTGCCACTACAAACTCCGGGATATAACCACGTTGCTGAACGTCATTATCCTGCTTTCTCCAGCAGCTTCATTACTAAGTCTGACGTTAAATTCCTTAAGTTTTTCTGAGTGTTTTTGGCTGTCTCAAGAATTAATTTATCAGTCACTGGCTTTTGCAATCACATGCTCGTTCCAGCTAAAATTGCACTAGAAAGTTGTTGCCTGAGTTACTTTATATGTACTTCAACTCCTCTCCCTTCAAGTCAGTTGGATGCCAGTCTGAATTGTGATCTGGTGTTTGCTTTAAATGCAGCCACCTGGATGGTTTTGGTCTTATTCTTCACCCTGGCTTTACAGAGCACTGCCAAATTTTTCATCCTGTTTCTCATTTTGGGGAATTTTTGTCTTATCGCATTCCTGGATTCCAACATTGTCCTGCCTTTTTTTTTTTTTTTTTTTTAATTTTTTGCCTCACCACTTTGGTGACATTCTGTTTCCAGAAATAAATTAGTAAGAACTCAACCCTTCAAACAGCCTTTCATCAGGTAAGTATCTTAAAAAGTTTACTAAAACATGCTTCCAGTGCTGAAATATTCATCTATCAGTTCATATAAAAGAAGGCTTTTTCTGCCATTTTAGGATTATCCAAGAGAAAATAGGGCTGTCTAGAAAGACATTTTTGCAATGAGGTATTGATTTTGAGGAAGTTTTTGCAATAGAAATGTTTATGAAATCCAAGGCAGTCTGGTCACTTCTGATGGAAGATTGGAATAGAGATCTGAAATGAAAACCTGGTATTGATCTGAAAAAGATGTCTTCAGTAGGGTGCCATTTTTGAAACCAAAAAGATAGTGTATTGTTCCAATGCAAAACACAAGCCCATTTCCAAATCTTAAGAGCTCATAAAATTGCCAGACTGTTAGTTGCTAATGAGTTACATGTCAAGAGGGACTTGTGGTTATGAAGATTGGATGGTTTTTTTCTCATTTTTTTCCTAACAGAATGTTCTCTCTGAAGAGGGGAATCCCTGAATGGCAGGAAGCAGTGGTGTCATCTCTGTCACAGTGTTTACAGCAAATGGCTGATGCATCGTCCTTGTTCTCAAGACAATGGCACTTTGAAGGCAGTGGAAGATTACTCCATCTACTAAAAGCATCCTGAAGTTCAAGGCTGGCTACAAGCCTGGGCAAACCACACTGCTCCCCAGAAAAAACAGGCTGTTGGGGCATCAGCACAGCACAGGCACTGCTTCCAACTTCTCCCATTTCTGACCCCTGGGAAGCCAGGCTGGCTGCTGCCACTGCCCCTGCCAGTGCAAGGTGTGTGCAAAATAGGCTATCCTTGGAGGCACAGGAGGTGTGGACACAGGGTGGGAGCACACTATTTCAACAGCACCAGCAATTGCTGTGTCTGCATCCCTGCAAGTGTCTGGAAAGAACAGAACAAGCAAGCAGGATTTCTCAGGCTCTCACATTCTCTCTGGTTCCCCCAGCTTTTCCTGTCAGGAGCAGGAGCATCATGGCTTTGTTTTAGGTCAATGAAATTCAAGTTTCTGTGCTTTCCTAAGAAGCCATTTCCTGAGCCCCCGGCTCTGATAAAGACCTAACATCATCATTAGGGACAAAAATAGAGTGGTGGGCTGACCCCAGCTAGCAGCTAAGCCTGCAACCAGTTTCTGTTCATGCCCTCACGGCAGAAAGGGGGAGAGAATCACAAGGTACAAGTGTGGAAAACTCATAGTTTGAGATAAAAATTTTGATAAGTGAAGAAAAATAACAAAAACAAAATCAAGTGATGCAAAGGCAATCTCTCACCAGCAGACTGGTGCCCAGCCAGTCTCAGAGCAAGGGCTACTTCCCTGGGCTGTAATCCTTATGACAATGCTACAGCAGATGGAACATCTCTTTGGTCAGTTCAGGCCATTTGTCCTGCCTGAATCTTCTCCCAAATACTTGTGCATCATCAGCCTACAACAGCTAAACCACCAATGTGCTATCAACGCTGCCCTGGCTACAAATCTTGAAACACCTCACCCCATGGGCTGCTTACCCCAAGGTATTTCCTTCCCAGCACTCTTAGGAGCAGCACTGGGGATTTTCAGGGAGATATTTATCAAGGCTAGTAAGTAGGAAATAAAAAGGTAGTTTAGGGTAAAAGCTTAAAATGGGGTTAAAATCAAGTTGAAATATTATATGGTTTAGATTCCTGTTTCAATGTGGTTTTTATTGCATATAGCAATAGTGAGTCCCTTCTATGGTTCAGGATATCATAAAACATTTTTGCAAATCTTTTTCCTTTTTAAAGTTAGAATGAACTGAAATATACTTTTGGTAGCAGTTGGGAATTGGACTAGCAAGGACCAAAATTTGTGAGCTGAATTTTGTGTTCAAAATATTCATGTTTCTGGGTTTGCAAATATTTATTTTGTTTCCTTTACTGATATGGCAGATATTTTTTCCTATTTCTTCTATGAAAATATTCTCACTAATGAAGATCCATTTGCTTTTATTTTGCATCCAGTTCTCTTCAGTTTTTCTTTATATATTTTTGATCAATATCATTAAACATTTGGAAAATTTTCTTTTTTCTCACTCCTGAGATTTTTTGATGTGTATTTTTCTTGGGGTTTACATCTATCTCCAAAACACTGGAAAATGTACTGTGGACATACACCATAGTAAATGAATGAATAAACTCTTTGCAGCAGGCACTTAACATCACAACAACCCACACTCTTGAAAAATTCTCCAATAGCATCACTGACGTCATTAATTATTATTTCCTTTTCCTAGTAAATGTTTAAGAACGGTGCTGAAAAAAGAATTCTGACTTTTCTTGCATAAAGGAAAGGGTTTAAAAATTCCTAAGCCCCCAAGAGAAATTAGCCTCTGAATTTGAAGCCTATGTAGGTGACATTACTCTCAAAGTAAGGTTTTTGTTCTTTAAAATGTGTTTTAACAAGAGCTCTCTTTGGGGACCGTTTTAAGGCAATGAAACCAAGTAAAGCCTTGACAGCAGGCTCACTAAGTATGGATGGGCATATCCCAGGGACGAAGGCAATTCCTTCTGTTTAGTCTATCTTTTGAAGCTCTCTCTTCTTCTAATCTTCTGGCAATACTCTAGCTGTCGCCTTTGAGTAAATCTTGCAAAGATTTTTCCCCATAGTAGAAATAAAACCTCGTGTTCCTTTAGGAGTGGAGAAATGTATGCAGGTAGGTAGCCAGGCAATCTCTCTGGCTGTGCTGTGCCGTGCCATAATTGAGGGATGCTGCATGCTCAGCAACTGTCAGTGCAGCTTCTCCTAGGAGCTTTAAATTGCTCTCTTGAAATCCAGTTGCAGGGGCTCGTTGTCTTCTGTTTGAGTATGCAAGCTGAAACAAGGCACATAGCAGAAGGCAGAGCTAAGCTCAGTCACTCTTAGCTGCAAATCCTAACAGTTATGTAGGGTAGATTTAGTTAAACAGAAATGCCACTTAAGAGAATTTGTAAAAATTGTACCCATTTAAAAATTTGGATCCTTCCAAATACTTAAATGTACCATAAAACTTTGCCTGATTAACCCTCTGCTTTATCCTAGTTCTGGAACCTTATCCCATGTAATTTCATGTCTTACCAGGGCATCGCTTTGTAGAAATCCCTTGGGAAAAATCGAGCTTCTTATAAGGTCTGTTAGAGTCCTTGGAATTTTTTTTCCTATGTTTCTAAGGACTTCAGTAGAAAAGGTATTTTGCCTCTCTTCTTATATGTAACACATAGTTATTCTGAGGATGATTAATCTACTTTGCTGATGAAGTTTCAACTGTCTTACTTTGATAAGCATTAATAACATATGTTTGTGTTGTTACTAGATATCTAAGAAACTTTTTATTATTTGTCATACAGTACAATCAAGCTGCTTTTAGTCATCATGAACAACTGACTTAGCTGTGGAAAAAACTGTGCTTCTAAAATTGTGATGGTATGTCATCAACATGGAAACATGAGGACATTGTACTGAGACATAATGTTTTTCATGCTTTAAAGCAAAAGCCAAGATTCTGCCTATAGCATCTACATTATGGAACAAAGCATGTTTATTTATTAAATAAATTCTTGCTGTTTAAAGTACCTCTTCAGAATGGCTGTTATGGAAAATGCACTAGAAGAGGAAAATGAAAAAAGGAATCACATTTCTTGTAACAGCACTGGGAGAAGGAATGTAAAAGTAAAAGGTGGCAGTTTCATTTTGTATGACATGCCTGAGAACAGGAATAAATCTGTGGACCCTCTCCTGTTTCTGGGAGTCACTGGTGGCATACACAGCTATGAGACCTAAAAGAGGGCCTCCTCTTTATATTTGATGTAAAGGGCTTCAAAATTGCTAGATTCTTGATAAGTGCTGTTTCTAATATGAAAGCACAGAGTTAATTATAATTGCAATTCTAGTGCTGGTGGATTTGCTAAATTGGCTTAAAAAAACCCAAACAAAACACAACCATTGACTACTTTTTTATTTTCTGACAATGAGCTGTATAAGTGAAATACTAGTCCTGATTATTATCTTTATCATATAATAAATTATTAACAATTAGCTGGGGGTGTTTTATTGTGTTTTTTTATTTTTTTGCCCCCCCAGTAAGTGCTTTCCAGAACATTCCTAACTAGGGAAGATGAGAATTTAAAATGTCTCTGTAAACAAAAATGTTTCAATATGCTCCCTACTACAGATTTATTTTCTTTTTGTTTTTATTCCAATAGTTGTTTGACCACTCTGTTCTTGCAGAGAACAGAGTGTTATTCAGTTATGTTATTCAGTTACCAGTGACACCTGCAACATCAGTGAAATAGGGTAAACAAAAAACCCCAGTCCTGTTTCTACAAAGAAAAAATTTCATCTACAGACCATCAGATCTCTGAAGACTGTATAAATATATATAAGCTACTCTGGAGTGGTGCTTTTGCATGTACAATACAATTACCACACCAGCTTGTCACATCTCATTTACTATTACTACGATTCAATATTTAAACTGTGCCAGTCTTAGTCTGCAGAGGCATTCTGTTAACAAAGGGCAGAACAATACGGCAAAAAAATTTAAAACAAATAAGGGAAAAATAATGAGTTGTCTTATAAATGCAGATGACACCTAGCAAATGGAAGTCTGGAACAATATTAATTTTGTTAGGAATTAAACCAATATTCCATGTCTAATCCATGTTTTAAACATGGATTTTGCTTCAATTATTCTATTTGCCCGAATCATTTGGTATATCTTGAGAGAAATTTGCTGTACAAATGAATGCTTTATCATATTCTTTTGCATAGACCTGTAGGACTTAATATATCTCTTTTAAAATGTCCCTTGCTGTGTCTTCTTTCATAGGTCTCTGCTCAGGTTGGCCAGTTTATGTGGCTGATGTCAGTACTTATGTGCTGTAATCATGGCTGTGTCCCCACTGCTTCTGCAAAGCAGACTTGGGTTTGGGACGACCCCAGGCTTTTAGGCATATCTAGCCAGCAGCTTTATCAGCCTCCAGTCTGCAGGAACACGGGTGTTACTGATGTTCCTTTTAAAAATCAAAATCTTCTATAGTTTGTTCAAGTTAGCATCCGAGCTTCATGTGGGTTTTCCTTTAATTTTATAATTAATATATGGACAAGCACTTGCATATTTCAAGCAACATTGTACTAGGCTGACTTTTTTGTCCTTAACAGCTAGTTTTATTTCCCTATATATTCTTCTCCAAATGTTCATATTATAAAAATGAAAATTACAACCCACTGACTACAGCTTCACCATCAGCCGCTCAGTGTTAGATCCTGACTTACTGAAGGCTCTCAAAATGACTTTTTTGAAACTTCTGAAATGTAGCAAAGCTCTAGGGGTTCGCAAAAAATCATCAGATCTGAACAAGTGGTAATAGTTTTAAACAGAAATAGAGTAAGTTTAGATTAGATATTAGGAAGAAATTCCTTACTGTGCGGGTGATAGGCACTGGAGCAGGTTGCCCAGAGAAGCTGTGGACACCCCATTCCTGGAAGTGTTCAAGACCAGGTTGGATGGGGTTTTGAGCAACCTGGTCTAGTGGAAGGGTGCCCCTGGCAATGGCAGGGAGACTGGAACAAGGTGATCCTCATGGTCCCTTCCAACATAAACCATTTTATAATTCTATGATTTATGTTTTATAAAAGATTTGGAGAAAAATAAAGAGAAAAGTTGCTGTTCAATGTGTAGAAAATTCAATGTTGGGTGGGTGGGTGGTTTTTTTTGGGTTTTTTTTGGGTTTTTTTGTTATGGAATAGAATAATATTTTTCAAGATCTCCATTTTTACCTGGAGAATTATGTAAGCTTAACATCTATTAGAAATAGAAAAATGTGATTTCTCTTAAAATACACCAAGATCCTTTCCATGTGGTTCACAGTTTTCTAATTATTATCATTCATACTATTAATGGAATAAAGATGCAATTCATGGAGTAATATTTTTGGAAATATTATTCACAGAATAGGAACAACTGGTGTGCAATTGTTTTTGCTCATTCAAGGAAAAGTGCCTTTCTGATTAGATCCCAAACTATGTCACATATTTGCATAATGGTGCATTACATGGCCACATTAGAGACTTGCTGAAAATAACCAGAAGGCAGTGTCTTACTTGCTCTAACATTTGGTTCATTAGCAGGCTTATCATTTTAAGGCTAAGCTAGAGAGATACATGCAAATATTTGCTATTCTTAATTCACTTGCCAAACTATCCTTTTCCCATCTTGTTTAAAATCTGGCAAAGTTGTGCAGGAAAAAAACTAGGGGACTTTCTTGACAGCAAGCTGATCATGAGTCAGCAAAGTGTCCTTGCAGCAAAAGCCAGGATCACCGTGGGCTGCATGAGGAGGGAAGCATTGCCATCAGGTGGAGGGAGGTGATCTCTCCTCTCTACTGGGCTCCCCAGTAAGAGAGAGACATGGACATACTGGAGCAAGTCAGCAAAAGGCTGATAAAATCACGAAGAGTTTGGAGCAGGAGAAGGCTGGGAACCACTGGAACTGTTAAACACCTATGGCACCGTGATAAGTTAAGATAGAATTGATTTGTTTGGGCACAATACTGGGACATGCCCTCACACTGATGCTTTTTTCTACACCTCTCCTGTCCTTTTTTTTTCATCCTTCTGATATTTCCACAAATAAGATCATATTCACTGAAGCTACAGAGACTAATTGAGTGTGGAGAAAAGTATTTTGACAGAGATGCTCCATGTCCTTCCTTGACTATTGAATCTAAAGAACAGATGATCTCTGATTCATTTCTCTGGGATTAGAAGCTGCCTTCTTCCACCAAGAAAAAGCTTTTTTCACAAAGAATATAATATACATTGTGTCTCTACCCTCTTAAATTTCCTGATATTCTTCCTAGATTTCAGAAAATCATTTATATACTATACCAAGTATAACTCTTTTTGACTTCTGTTTAACATCATCAGTGTTGGTCCTGATGCAAAATTACATGGGCTAGATGTGTCACATTTTTCTCTGGACTTCTTCTTGGGCCCTTCCAGAACTACAATGTATAATATGACTTTCTGACTTGGGAAGGGAGCTATTTTATTTTATTTTATTTTATTTTATTTTATTTTATTTTATTTTATTTTATTTTATTTTATTTTATTTTATTTTATTTTATTTTATTTTATTTTATTTTATTTATTTTTAGTATTTCTAGTTGGCTTGGAGCAAAACTCCACTAATGCAGGAAAACAAGCCTTCTGGGAATCAGTAATTTGAAGTCCAGGTTCGCTCCCCAGTCTTGCTTTTATTGTCAGCATAGATGTTATCTCAAATAATGAGTATCAGGAAAGAGATTTTTTTTAAAGCAGGTCTTTCAATGTTCTTCTACATTAAAAGGGACTACAGACTTTTCCCACTGCATCTTAAAGGCACTGCAGCTTTGGGAATGACTTGTAACTCTTGCGAGCTTCAGATTAATTTTGTATTCAAGCTGTAAACTGAAACAGTCTCAGGTTGGTTTTTAGCTGCACTCCAGTGGTGCAGGTGGAACATGGATGTTGACTGCTGTTTGCAATTAAAAATGTTTTTTCATCATTTATCAATATATGTTTCATAATGGAGTCTACATAAGAATGAAGAGATATAATTTATGGTAAATTAATCATGTCTGAATAAAAGTTTCAATGTCAAAAAAAGTAAAACAGATCTAAGTTCAAAATTAGTGACTTGAGCTATGTGTAATTTAAAGGATACTGACAGTACTTATTCCAGCTGAATTTGATTTTCCTCTAAAATTGCTCCACTGAGTTTATAGATTGACTTTCTACCAAAACCTGAAACCGTGTCCACACATCTTACTTTATAGATTTTCCTTTCAAATTGTTGTTTCTGGGCAGATTTAGTTGTTGAGTGTCTGATGGACAGGTTTTGCTTCTGGTGTTTTTGGGGTTTTTAAAGTAATTTTTATTTCCTTTGCAACATTTTGAACGTGAGACATACCTTGATTAAAAAAAACGAAGAAATTAGATATTAGACAAGACTGATTTAAATAAAAAGGGAAGGAAAAATAAGCACTTAGCTAGTACACCTAACTAAACTAGGTGTACTGGATAAGTACTAGATAACTAGGTGCTTTATCATGTTGATTAGTAGTTTCAGAATTCAGATGAAATAAATTAAGAAATCTCATAGTTTATATTTACAATGACAGCTTTATTTTGAAATATAAAGGACTAAATTTGCAAATGCCTTAGTCATGCCTTCAAAATAAGTATATCACTTGTTTAGTATTTTGATTTGACCACACGCTTATATTTTGATATTCCTAGCTTGAAACTCTGCTGTTGGAACAGTAGTTCAGTCTGTGCCTTCCTACCAATAAATTGATCCTTGTACTGGACATTATGTAGTTATAACTGTGATCACCTCATTACTCTGTGTTAGTAGTAGCTTCTTTTCTTGCAAAGAGACATACTTTCTCCCTCTGTAGTTTCAGTAAGGCTGGAGTGGAAAGCTCAGACTGTGGAGTCTCAGCATGGCTGTCCAAATACTGGACTTGAAGATGTTTCTCTTCTGCTTAGAGCTCTGTCAAGCAGTCAAAACATCTACAGCAAAATCACATCCCAGACTTACGTTGTTGCATAAAGGGGTTGAGTTCAGATAAGAGTAAGGGAATAACAGACAAGAAAAAGTGATAAGAATTCTACAGGCTTTAATTTCCTTTCAACTTTTTTTTTGTGTCCAAACTGTTGCTAAATTTAAAATTCATTAAAATCCAACCTAGAGCAAGGGACTCATAAGTCTGCCTACATTGTATTGCTTGAGTCTTCAAAAACTGATCTGGAACAAACACTCTAATAAAGAAGCATAATTTATATTGTCAGGAGAAGAATCAAGAATATGTGTAATGAAGACAGGTCCAACCCTTGTGCAGCTCTTGTGGAAAAAAAGGATACCAAAGTTCTAGTCATTCTAGAATTCTTTCAAAATATTCAAAAGGATGTTTACTTTAGAAAGAGATAGGGGGGAAACCAGGGAGACATTTCAAACTGTTGGTTACTGCACTCCCCCAGAGACTGTCTCTGTGACTGTGTTTAAGTTGCTGGGTTATAGCCAGACTGGCAGAAAATGCCTACCTTGTCAAAGTCCTGACTGTCTGGCTCTTCAAGATCTATGCAGCTTTAGTTGCCAGTGTTTAGGAAAGGTGAATTCAAACCAAGATAGGTATAGAGGCAGGCTATTGTGATACTTCTGTAAATAGGGAGTCTAAAAAAATTAGTAGAAGAGCTTGAATTATTCAACCAAAGAAAAGAAGAGCTGAACAGATATGCTTATCATCTGTCAACATACTGAGGAGGACAGATAAACACCAGGGAAAGAAAAGAGCTACCTAAGGACAGTTTTGGCACTAGTACATATATATGTTTTAATGAGCCATGAATAGATTTAAGTGGGAAGTTCAACTGACATTCCTAATTAACAGAGTATAGTAATACAAAAAAAACCCTTTCACTTTGAGAAGCTGGGAAAAAAATAGAGCATTTTAGAGTGGAGTTTGATCAGTTTATGAAAGGGATTATGCAATGTAGTTGCCTGCAAATCTGTCTTTAGGCATTGGCAACAGTAGGCAGTTACTTAGCTTATCAGATTTATTTACAGCGGTTAGGGAGAACAAAATTTTGCTTCAGACCTAAGCCCTTAATGCATACTGTCTTGGCTTTTGGCTTTTTATACCCTTAAATACTACAAGCTTCCTGACAAGCAGAGGCAACAAGCTAGTGCCTTAAATACCTATCAATGGTTTTGTTCTCAGAGGTGTCTGAGGCCTCCAGGGTGGGCCAGTACCATATCACAGCATCTCCAGCATAGAGCCCAGGCTTCTCTTCCCTCACTGCCATGATTTCAGCACACAACTCAAAAATGTGTGCTCAGTCTTGCTGCTGCAGACCTCAGAGGAGTCTGTTGAGATCAATGGCTACTTAAGTCTGCTCAAAAGGAGCTGTGTGCATGCATGCATGCATCTCTCCTTCAGCCTCCTTCTGTGTTGTCTCTGTGCTGATGAGTGACAGCTCTTCACTTCTCCAGCAGAACAGGATAATCAGCCTGAGTGACACAATCATGGCATCCGGAGAGGGCCAACTTGAGCTGTAGCTGGCAGTATGCACACCCACAAGTGACAGTCTCATTGTGAAACTAGATCATATTAATTCGGCAAAATAGATTGCTGTCAAAGATTGAAGATATTCCGGTCCCCATTCCAGATCATGTCTATTTCCCATGACTTCAACTCAGTCTCATGCTAGCTAGCAACTCAGGCATCGTCTCAAGGAGTGTGCCACCATCACATCTTGATTGCATAAGATGTTCCTCCAGCTATTGATTTCCAAATAGTTTGGAAAATTAATTCCCTGTGAATTTCTCTTCTCCTATAGAATGAATTTAAACCTATTTTGTGTTATTTTGGGTTTTAGGCAAATTCCCTAACAATACTGAAGTATTCCAATATGAAGGGCCTTGAGGGGAAGCCGTGTGAGGAGCAGCTGAGGGCACTTGGTCTGTTCAGCCTGGAGGAGACTGAGGGGAGAGCTCAGTGCAGGTACAACTTCCTCAGGAGGGGAAGAGGAGGGGCAGGCACTGATCTCTGCTCTGTGGGGACAGTGACAGCACCCAAGGGAATGGCCTGAGCTGTGTCAGGGAGGGTTTAGGTTGGACATTAGAAAAAGTTTCTTTACCCACAGGGTGGCTGGGCACTGGAACAGGCTCCCCAGGGAAGTGACCACAGCACCAGCCTGACAAAGCTCAAGAAGTGTTTGCACAGTGCCCTCATGCACATGGTGTGACTCCTGGGGATGGGTCCTGTACAGGGCCAGGAAATGGACTCCAATGATCTGTGTGGTCCTGTCCAACTCAGAATATTGTCCTGTCCAATATTCTGTGATTCTGTAATATGGCAATATTTGAAATGTGAGTAGAATAGTAAAGAGTATAGTAGTAACAGAATAAAGAGTAGTTAAGAGTGCTTCTTTTGGTAGAAAAACTTGCTCCTTGGTCATTAGCTCTTGGTCACATGCTGTCAGTTTATACTGGCCTGCCTGTTGGGCAGCTGCACAGTGAGTCAAGCTGGGGTCTGAGCAAGGCTAGAAAGAACATGGGAAAATATGAATGCAATTGCTCTTTCACTATGTGACTGCACAAAACTGGTGTAGGAACAAGTGAAGGAAGGAATAATAGCTGCTTAAACAAGAAAGAATTAGTTGTTAAGCTCAGCTTGAGGTGTAACTGAACCGTTCAGTATGAAAATTATTTGGGGGCTGAGAGAGAAGTAGAACAGTTGACAGTCTGCAGAAAAATCCTTATTTATGGGGAAAAGGATGTGATAGAGGTTAGTTAAGTTGGCAGCAAATGAAGCAAAAGGGTGCTGTAAAGGGTGAGTAAAGAAAATGCTAAAGAAAGATTAAATTATTGCCAGAAAATAGGATACATCAGGATACACAATATTTATGACAGAGGTAAATTATTAGCCATCTAGAAAATAGAATGAAAAAGTAGCAACTGAAAGATGCCTTGAGGATTCCAGATACAGCTACTGTGAGTAGGAATCGGGTAGTACCTCATGTATGGATAATTGGCCTCAATGCATTTCACAGAGAAGTACATTTACTGTTAATCATATAAAAAATGTCTCTGGCATTCAATTTTATCTATTTCTTCATCTGCCTGAGAATTATTTACAAAGTACAGGCTGGTATTTCATGCAGAAACTGAAGATGACAGGAATTTTCAGTACTAGGCTTCGCAAAAGCAAGATACAACATTTCTTTAAAATACTTATTCATGGAGCCAGGGAACAGTTATCAGATTCACTGTCCCTTAAAAATAACAATTCTGTGAATATGACTTAAAATCATCTTTTATAAAACAGTCACTTCTTTTGGGTAAACAGTTCTGTGAGACTAACTGCATGTAATTCACCCGTAGATACATAATTATAACTATACATCCCACGGTGACTTCATGTGTGGTAAATGTCATGCAGGAAATGAACAAAGAAACAGAATTATATTAAAAATGAAGTGTAACTACAGTGTCTTAAAATCGCTTTCTCAAATCATGACGCTCTGGTCTGTACATTACAGGAGTTTGACAGTCCAGGTTATAACTTGGAAAATTATTTCTATGCCTCTGTTTTATGTAAATTACATCCTCTCCTGGGCTCAGTAGTTTTGGCACATTTTATAACCCTGAGTAGGTTGGAGTTTCTTGGTTTTGCCTGCTTAAACTAAGGCTGGAGGTTTTTATGAGTACTCCAGTGGTACATTAGGCTTTTTTTTCCTGCTTGTTTTAAAACGACTTTTCATAACAAAGAGAGTAGTGCAATAGGTCTCTTGTAACTGTAAGAGCTCCTCAGGACTAGAATATCTTATCAAATAGTTACTGAAAATCTGGTACATTCTCAAGAGCAAAGAAGCAGCATGAACCAGCACCCTATCTGAGCACCTAGTTGTTTAAGAGGTATTAACCAGTAGGTGCACTGGCTTTGAACTGTGGAGAATGCTTTAAATATATACATCTTAAGGTAATCAACACTTCAGACAGGAAACACGTTAAGCTAGGTAGCTAGGTGCTAGAGAGTAGTCCATTTAGAAATAGTGTTAGGCTTGTGGAGTTACATTTTTGGAAGTGATTTGTAGCCTAGGGATAATAGGGAAAGCCTAAGAAAACACAAGTTAGAAGTTAAAATGAAGGACTTAATGCTTTTAAAGTGTTAAGTTATTAATTTGCAAGCCCTTCTTAACCAATCTTCCCAGAGAGAAGCTGTTTTAGAGCTGTACTGCAGCAGACCTTGCAGAGCTAAGAAGTCTTAATAAAGATGTAATAGAGTGAGGGATGTGCTGTACCAAGAATGGAACAGTTTACCTACCCTTCCACTAAATCTGATAGGGATGAACTTTGACAGCTTTGTAGAGTGTAAGAACTACCTGAAAATGTGGCAACATCTCCAGCAGTAAATAAAGCAGACCAAGGGCTGGTCTCTGTCTGGGAGCCACCTGGCACAGCATATCCACAGGAGTGAGTTCTCTTACATCCCTAAACAAGGAGGCAATATCCATATCACCTTCAGGATGTGCTCATCTGCTCTCTGGAAACCTAAGATACCACACAGGAGAAATGCCACCTGGCCTAGGGCAAAGCCATAGAGCATGATAGCAAATTAATGGTGGGAACAACAGTATGACAGCACACTGACAGATCCCCTGGCCCTGATGGCTTGTCAGTACAGACTTAACCAAAGACTACAGTGGAGCAGATGCCTAGAAACTGTAGAATTACAGACAGCAAGAGGGCATCTGAGGAAGTAGATATATTTAGGTTTAGGTTGGATAACCTAAAGCTGAGCTTCATAGGGTTAGGTATAGGTTTAAGATTTGGAAAAAAAGCAGGGTTCAAATTTTAGATGGTGTTCACGAAACCTTAGAAAAGTAAGTAAGCTCCAAGTGTCCAAGGACATATGTTCCTTTTTAATGGGAAAGATTGATTTTGTGAAGTGTTAATGACATTTAAAGTGAGAGATGACTGCTGTATTTTCTTTCTTGGCTCCTACTGTATATCTGCTGAGATATATGGTATATAATTGTCAAATACCTTCTAAAAGCAAGGTGATAAACAAATATATGTGAATCACCAACCCACAAGCAATCTATCAAGAGGATAGTGATGTACTGGATCATTTTTCAAATCCTACTGTATTTTACAGGCATCAAATAATCATGACAGCTTAAGGGTAAAAAAAGTTTGTCCAAACCTGTGGCCAATTTCAAATGTGTCTTTTCCCTCCAAGGTTGTCTTTTCAATTTTCATTTTACATCCTTATTTATAATATCACTGTGTATTAATGTAAATTATTATATAGTCTGTGGAAAGACATATCTATAAATGGACTCTTGAAATTTATTCTCAAAAAAAAAAATTATGTAGTTTAGTGGAAGTGAGTTAGAGGTTATTGTTTGCTCATATGATGTTCCTAAAGAATTTGATTGGACTTTGGAATAGATTATGAATATTCTGCATGAAATACTTAAGAACAAATCTAAGAAATGTTAAACAACTTATTTTGACAGTAGCCAACATTAGTTTGTGTTTACAGTTCCACAGTCATACTGAACTGCATTACAAAGTTGTTACCAGGACAGGGTTCAAAGGCAGATATTTTGGGAAAGGCAAAAGCACTCTGTGGTCACAGAATAAGAAATTAATCTCTAGTCCTTTTATTTAAAAAAAAAAAATTAAAAAGAGAGCTCAGAACACATAAAGATTTTGTGTTTACCTACAATTTTAAAATGTTTAAAACTTTGCTGGTCAAAATTAAATCTGAAAGTGGCATGAATTTCTGTAACAGACCAAATGTTGAACTTGGCATGATGCTGAAGTGGGTGCTTGTGCGTTATGCCAGAAGGAAATCCAGACTGCTGTGTTTGGCTACCCAAACAAAAGTTGTGTCTGAAAGATGGTCATTCAGACTTCTTTGCACTGCCCTAGAGATAAATTCTATTGCTTTCACTGAATTACTGCCTTATAAGAAAAGTTCAGGTGTCTTCTAGTGCTGAATACCTAATATACATCTACTAAAAATCATGATCATCAATGAATTTCATATGGCTTCCAAAACAAGAGCCTGTTCTGTTATCTGGATCAATTCAAAATGTGATTGATGGGTAGAAATAAATATCTCAGCATATTCACCTCCTCATGAGCATGAGCTATGAGTTGTTTATCGAATAAGCTTCTTTGTGTTGCTGCACTTCAGCTATTGAGGAGGACAACACTACTCAAATTGGCACAGCATCTGTTGGGTTGTGCAAAACCCTACATACTTTTATTTTTGTCATAGAGCTGCCAGAAAAAAAAGTCGATTTTATTTGCATATAAAAACCTGACAAGTGTGGTTTCAGGAAGTGGTCATGTTTTTAGTGTTGATTTATATCCTTCTGCCTGTTTGAACTGTGTGAGTGTGAACAGGTTACTGAAGACATCTAAATTAAAAAATACTAATCATATATCTATATCTATATCTATATCTATATCTATATCTATATCTATATCTATATCTACTATATCTATATCTATATCTATATATAATCTATCTATATCTATATCTATATCTATATCCATATCTAATCTATATCTATATTATATATATATATACACATCATAAAAAACATAAAGGCTGTGGTCAGTTCTTCTAGGATAAAACACTATGTTCTGTTTTGCCTCAGAGGGAAGCTGGCATATTTTTAGTACCTTTTCTACAGAACCTTCCAGCAACACTGCATTCAGAGTCATCCAAAGAGTGAGAGTGAGGCTACGTCTGCAAGCAGAGGGAAAATTCCTGGCAGATATTTTAGCAGCTCATACCTGTTTGGTATGTTTGGTATGCTTGGCCTGCTCACCAGCTGTCCTGCACACGTAACAGAGTGCAAGGCAGGTGGTGCATTTTAACTTATAAATTGGTCTGAGCAGCTACAGCACATTCTGAAATTTGACTTCATCACAAACCTTTTATAACTAACAAGCGATTCAAATGTCTTGGGTGTGGAAAGAACCAGTTTATTTCTAGACTATTTAATTTCTGCTTACTTTTAATATAATTGGTAATATCCAGTGAATGAGATTGTTTTAGCAATATTTTATTTCAAATTTATCTCTAAAATAAATAATTCAATTCAGTATGCTAGGTTTGGGTTGTTTCCAATAGACAGTTTGGAAAGATACAGTAAAATTTGTAAGTAGCAGCTTCCAGCTATGAAAAATTACTGATTTATAAAATGCTATCTTTACATTTTGCCAGGTATAAGTATTGAATTGTTATCAGCATTACAGAATTACAGATTTTTAAAAATATATTATTTTAAGATCAATGCTATCAAAGAATGCAGAACACTTATTTGTTTTCCAAAGCACTAAAGAATTTGAAAAAATGTCACTGGAAGGCAGAATGCAAGTTTTGCTTCATACACATCTTTATTTCCTCATGAATAAAAGTAATTCTCAAATTTACTTATAAGAGAAAGTTACTAGTAACAGTTTCTCATGTACATTATTTAAAATAGTGTTATTCCTAACATGTAAGCAAGCTCATTATTTGGAAACATATATAGCATGCATTTCTTTTGGTACCAGGACTGGTGGCATTCCAGTATTCCAGAATGGAAGGTGATTCCTTTCTCAGCATAGACTGAGTTTTACAGATGGTTTCTTCTCCAAAAACATGTTGAAGGGACATGAAGTCCCTCAGTCACCCTGAGTCACTTGTTTGTCAGGCTAGTAATCTCCCTTTCCCTCAGTGCTAAGGATCATCATGTGACACAGGAATGCTCCAAGTGTTAATCTGCAAGTCTGATTCGCTCAGTCTATATTTGACTTCAGTCTTGGTATGGTTTTACCATGTTGAATCTCCTCATTCTCTTGATGTCACAGGAATGGCTCCCAAATTACACCAGATTATGCCAGTAAATTAAAAAAAAAGTTCAGTCAGCCTGTTCTCACAGTGAACATGTTGTGAACCCAGGATTAATCCAGTATAACCCTCTTTTTGTTTACAGGAACTGCCTGGTTATTACTGTGTCTTTTTCATACATGTATATGTGTGAGACATGTAACAGTCAGTGCTGCAGTTCATTTTTCTATCAATTTCTTAATCCTGCTTCTTTTCCATTATTATTCCTATAACACTTGCAAACTGCTAACCTGTAAATATTGTTGTCATCTCTTTAATCTTTCTTGTACAATAGAAATACTTCTTGAATCATTGAGATTTGTCTGATGTTCTAGGATTCATTATAAATCAACATCAGAGGTCTTTTCATATTACTATCCAACACTTTCAGGGATTCGGGGCTAGTTCTTTAATGTTGATCTTCAGAAGACGTTTCTCTTTGTTCTTGACATAAAATATTCTATCATTCTCAGTTGGAGAAGAATTTAGTACAGGGGTTTGGGTCACCACTAAAGGTCTTAACAGGCATCAAAAGTAGGCATAAGGATTGAATCTGTCTGTGAAGCTGATTGTAGCAGGTTCTGCTTCGGATGCAGCAGATTGGCTTCCACCAACCTCTGGGACTGAATGGGTGGCGACTGTCCAGGAGCCTGAGTGGTGCTTTCTTCTGCAAGTGCTCAATACAAGAGAGTGCCACCCGACATTCTTCCTCTTCTGCGTGTCTCTTAGAGCCAGATGTCTGCTGTTCTCTAGGAGTCTCAGTCTATTTTCTATAGTAAGGTTCATTTTTCTGTCCCTGGAACATCTGAACAGCAGTTGCATGGAGAAAAAGCAAGAGGAAGTATCAGTATAAACACATTTCAAAGTTATGACTTAATAGACCTAATAAAGACCTGATGAGATGATTCATCTAGCAGGAACATTAATATAAACAGTGGAATTTGTTCGGGGCATGTAGACAGAGAGAAGGACGTAGGAGTTACCTTATATGTTAATGTATATGCAGGCATCTCTTGCTCTGAGGTTAATAATAAAGAGGCTCAAAAGCTGTCTCTTAATTTCTGCGTACAATTTAAAGGACAAAAAGTGTTCTTTCCTGATGGTAGCCAATAGTCAGACAGCTATCAAGGAAATCACATGATGAGCCATTTGTAAGCAGAATTATCCAAGCTCCAGCACTCAGCATACTTTGATTTCAAAAATCTGCACACTGGGGAAGGAATACAGCTGCCCTCAGGCAGTTGGCTAATTTTTGAAAAGTTTTAGTGGAAATTTTCTATGTAGAATTTGGAAAATGCAAAGAGAGATGACATTTTCCAAATAAGATCCTCCTAATTTGGTGGAACCTAAAGGAAAAAGTAACAGTTAAAAGCAACTCGGCAGTTCTTGAGCAACGATGAAGCAGCAGAATTCATAACAGGAAGAGATGCAATGTGCTTCAGCAGAGCAGATTATAGGAATTCAGAGAACTAGCAAGTGAGATCCTGTGGGAGACAATTCTGAGAGAGTTAAGTGCAGTAGGCAGATCTCTAAAGGAACTATGTTAAATGCAAGTTTATGCAAAACTATGCAAAAGAAAACTATGCAAAATTGCAAGTTATGACAGTGCGGAGGAAGGGAAGGAGCTGTAGATCACTCATCAAGGAAAAGAATTTAAAGAAAGATGAATGGATGAACATGTGAGACCAAAGAGAGAAAATTAAAAGCAAAGAGTGAAACCATGTGGTCCATAGGTGATGCAGGCTTCTCAGCATGCTGGTGCACCAACAGGCAGAGGAAGCTAAAGAAAGTCTTAGCCCACTTCTCTGCAGAGTGAAGGACGTTTGCAAACAATGCCTGGAAAGCTGATAGATTCAGCTCCTTCTTTTTTTCACTCAAAAGGTCAGTTGTAAACAGATGGTATAATGACAAAAAGGGCAAGAACTAAAAAGGGGAAAGCAAACACTTGAAGTTATGCAAGCAAATGAGCTATTTTGTCATCAGCTAGTGCAAAATGTTACTCTGAAAATGCAGAAGAGAGAAGGTACCTATCTTTAAAAAGAGATAGAAGAGTGAGGTTAAAATTGTAACACATGGAATTAATTTAAATTCCTGTAGAAATAGCAGAAAAAATATACTGGTTATGAACATTTAGAAAATAGTATATAAAGAGAAAGGACTGGTCAATAAAATCCACGTCACACCAAAAATAAACTTAATCTGTCATAGGATAGTGCTTCACGTGGCTTCATAAAAACATTGGATATCACATCTTGATTTTAGTGAGTCTCTGGACACTGTCTCCTAGAACACTCTTGTAAGTGAGCTGAGAACATATGGTCTGGATGAAAAGGCTGCAAAGGAAAGAAATCAAACTACAGCAATATATTGAGTGGGTTTTTTCAGGAATAATCTGTGCTTGCGCCAGAATTAGTTGATATTTTCTTCAATGACTTGGCTGATGGAAAAGTGTGGGTGCCTTTATATTTGCAAATGATATCTAGTTAAGAGGAAATGCAGGTAGCAGATTAAAACTCAAAACACTAATGACAATTTAGAGAAGAGATGTGAGGCAGATCAGGAGGTAATTCAATAGGAAAAAAATCTGTGGTCTGTACTGGCACAACAATAGCTATCTATCCAACACTGGACAAGAGTCCTCATGTGGCTGTGTGGGGTTTTTTTCAGAAAAGGAATGAGGAACTTATAGAAAATAAATGAGATGAACATGAATTGGTAAAACATGCATCTCCAAAAAACCACTTGTCATCTGCGTTGTGGTGGTAATCTTGGAAGACAAGAAATCAGTTTTCCTGTGCTCCGTGACTGCCCTGGTTTGACCCATCCTCCTTTGCAGTTTGGTGCTGGGCATTGGTGAGATCCTGTGATGCCTCAGACTGCAGATATCCTCATGAGCAACCTGTGCACTATCTCTTTTTGTTTCTGATCAAATAAGTCCTGAACTTTTTAAATTTAGAACTGTCAGTTCTTTGGAAAACATGGTATTCCAATGGTATTCCCTGTATGCCGTATCTTGGTCCTGCCTAGGAGTGGTAGCATCCTGTAATTGTCCTACTGAGCAGCAATGTCATTAGTGTGTATTACAAAGAGGGCCTTAGAACTGGATTCAGATTTGCTGAAAAGCAAATAGCCTTTTTAAAAAAGTGTATAATTTCACTATTAAAACTACGAACTACTTAAAATTTTTCTTAAGGAGTTAACTTTTTTTTCTGTTTAGGGTTAGTCCTTGAGTAGTTGCTTACCATCACATTCCAATAGTTATATTCATTATACACACCGCCCATTAAGTAGTTTCTGGAAGCAGATTTTGGTTCAAAGTCCATTTCCAGACATTCCAATCCCCAAAATGCCTCCATGGCTGAATGTTATTTTCAGGGGAGGGTGAGACAATTAAAAATAGTGTCATGGTGCAATTCAGTAACAGATAGCTGAGTGTCACTGGGGCAGACTGCTCCAAACTCCAGCAAAGCCTTTTGCTCTGAAAATATGAGAAATTTTGAACTATGCTGCCACTGCCATTCCCCATCTATATCATAGTAACAGAAATGAAATCAGCTTTCAGAGTATTGCTGATATCTGGAGTGTTACTGTTCCACACCAGGTTGGAGCATGTTCTGTTTGTGAAAACTATAATGTGCAATAAATGTTTTCAGGAAAGTTTTGAAAGTATTTCTGACTTATATCAGAATAATTTTGGATTTCCTTTCTTTCCCTCAAAAAGATGGTCGAGTTGCAGCACAGCTAAACAAGTTCATCTCTAAAGGGGAAATATGAAAGTGCTATAATGGGAGACAGCACTTCTGCTTATGACCAAGTCACTGTATAATGCATTACCTTATCCACCCCCAAACTTAAAAGTCAGAAATGGATTTAGCTTCTAAGTTCTAACAAAATAGGGTCTTAAAAATGGATTTAACATTAATAAATCATATTAAATCCTCCATTTCAAGTCCTCAAGACAATGTGATGTCTTTAGGAAAAAACATATACTTGAGAAGAAAATGGAGAAATATATTTTCTAGCAGACTACTCCTCTAAATTTGTCTGATTATTATCATTTTAAATCTGGAAGCATTTGGAAGTTGCTTAAGAGGTTGGGATGTTAAATTAATCAGAGATGACAGATTGGTGGGCAGATGAGAACAAGCGCTATCATGAATTGGTGTCATGTGACCCTGAAATTTAAGGTACTGTCAAATTGTGCTGTTAGTATATCTAAAATGCATTTATAAATCAGAATCTCCAAAGGAAGCAGATGTTTTAATACCATTTTCTTCCTGATGTTTTTCTTTTCGAAGAAAATGTTCAGTAACTTTATTAAAGACTTTGAGGAAATCTATGCATTTTTCACAACTGTGAAAATCTATTTATTGCTTCAGCAGGTGTTCAAAAGTAGCACATCCACCAAAACCTTCATGACCTCCAGAAGTCTGCAACCTGCCAGGCTGGTCCTCTGAGATGAAGTCCACAAAATGAACCTGCCACCAAGGGCCAGCATAGCCATTTGTGCAATGGGCTTGAATCTTCCACTTTTATTTTTTTTCCCTGCTGTGTTTCTGCACATTTTTCAAACTAGAAGAATAGTTAATAAATGGATGTGGTGTATGGGACTGAACTAACTTGCTGAAGAAAAAAAGCTACGTTGAGATATTTTTAAATTTTGAAACAGCTTGCAAATAGCCAAACCCAATAAGAAGTAATATGTTAGATAAAGATTAATACGAACTTGAGTTGCACATTTTATTAAATAGGCAAAAATAATTGTTTTGTTCTCTGTTTTAGGAGGACAGATGGAATGTAAAACAGATCAGGTGAAGAAGGCTCAAACACAAATCTGTAACAATACCTTAAAAGTCAGATTCTAACCTGTAAGTATGATAGCTGTGTGGCACATTTGAGCTAGATATTGGATATAAAATAGCAATCAAATGTCTGGAGAGCAGCTGCTTGCCTATCTATAAGACATCTGGCTCTTTTCCTCAATTCAGGAAGAACTTGCTGCTACAGCCAACTGTTGTGTTTCAGAGACCTGTTTTATTTTCCAGCATAAAACGTAAGTGCAATGTGACACAAAGCAATTTTCCCTTTTAAATTGCTTTAAATGTTTAGGTTCTTTCTGCGTGGATTTATACTGCATAAACCTCTGCTTCTTTTGCCACCCTTTCCTGCTGCCCTTCCTATATACCCCAATCTACTAGTCAGGCATGATCATTACAATTGGCATAAGTTCCCTGTCTTTAAAAGGCCTGCTACTTTGTCTTAATGATGTTTTTATTATTTAACACAGGGAAAGATCAGGTTAAATGTTCCTTTATGAGAAAAATGCAGTTTCCTGAATGCTGTGGAGTCAGGAGGCTGCAGCTATTCTTGCGTGCACTTCACTGTCTGTCAGTGCTGTCTCCTGGTGCCCCTTACAGCCTCCAGCTATAGGGCAGTTTCCTTTATGTCTTTGCTGATTTCTCTCCCTCCACAGGAATGCTGAATTTTCTAGAAAGACAATACAGAGGTATTCTTTCTATGAGAGACACATGATACAACAAAGCTATAGTTTAATGGACGAAATCTTTATTTTTCAAGGAATATAGAAAATTTGATTTACTTTTTAATGTGAGGTAAATGGAATTAATTTCTGTCTGTGAAAACCACTGAGCTAGATGGAAAGTCAAAAAGCCTTCCACTTCTATCTTCTACTTTCCTTTTCTTGTTTTCAAATGTTTCCCGAAGCACCCACTGACAGAAAATGAAGCTGAACCTGAAGATCACTCTGTGCATCTTGCTCGTTCCAGGGTGGCTGGTGAATATATAGGTAAACTTTTCTTGTGAATTTTGAGGAGCTATCTGAAGTCTAATCTGGCATTCTATTTATCCATGTAGAAATCAAAACAGGTTTTTTTATTTGTTGGGGTTAATCTTTTCCCTTGCTTCCTTCCTTCCTTCATCCATTGATGATTTTTTTAATCTAAAGGCACGATCCTTAATATGGCCTTTTGCACTTCCTGTCAACTTCTGGTTTATAACATATGATTTAACTACAACACTGATAAAAACTGCATTCTTACAAAGCAGAGCCTTGAGGGCAATCCATAGAACATGAACCAAATTCACTTTTAGCATTGCTAAAATGAAGACCTTAGAAAATTCACTCTTAAATTATCGCCTTAAATTTCCCATTAAGTTATAATAGCAAATGAATTCAGAGAATAACAGATTATATAAGGAGTTACTCAACTATGTTATGTTAGCCTGTAAGCATTCCTTTAGAGTGAGAGAGAAGCTGTAGCTATAGCAGAAAAAGTTTCTCCTTTCAAAGCATTTGGTCTGAAGCCTGTTTATTTTGGAAACTTTCTCCTTGGTTGTGGTGCAGTGGGAGGAGTTTTCACAGTGGGCAATTAATTTTAATCAAAACCATCATCCATTTTAGCTTAAAAAAATGTGTGTTCAAGTAGCCTTGAAGGAAGAGTGTTTGTCCTTTAAAAATACATAATCTGATTTGGCAGGGCACATTTATGGTGTCTCTGTGGTAGATTTTCTATTAAATTTATTTAAATACTCACACTCCCATCCCTGAGAAAATAAGCTACATGAGCTGGTTTGAGACCTTCATTAGAGGCTACTCCAAAGCATATTTTATATGAAAAATGGCTTTAGTACTGAGAATGATTGGTATGTCAAGAATTTCATTTCAGCCAACATTTTTGTTATTAGAAGAAGCTCCTGTTGTCTACAGAGGGGTTTTGTTCAGAAAGATATAATGCAAGATATGAAAAAAGCATCCTTCCAGTGTTCTTATCTACTATGCAATACTTCTATTGTAAGCATAGATAATAACAATTCTAATATTTTTTTCATTTCCTTGGGTGCTGCTTCTTACTCACATCTTATAATGGTACTCCTGATTTTACTGCTGCTTCTCTGGGAGCTAGAAAAATAATCAAAGAGCTTGTTTTTCAGTGTGTTTATTGAAACCTTAGAACTGCCTTAAAGGTGATCTTTTAAATCCCTTTTACCTTTTTGTGTTTCCCGTGTAAAATACAATGACTATCACATTAGAACATGTTTTCCTTATTGTTTTCTTCGTCATTAAATCTTGACAGGCTCATATCTCTTCCATTTCCTTTTGAAAGAGCACCAGTTTCTGAAGACTGGAAGGAGGGAGGATTCAAGTAGGTCACAAGATTTGGTGACATAACTATTCAGTCCTTTCAAACAATCCCAACAGCCAGATCATCCATAGATTGGAAGGAAAATGAGAATTAATTAAAGCCAAAATAAGCAGACTTATACTTTGTTCAGTAAGTTTCTGTTGTGTTTTGTTCTTGTTTATATCCTGTCCCACCCTTGCCCTTCTGGAAACTTTATTATCTTTTTTGTACACTGATAAGCAAGTTTTAAAATTCTCTCAAATCAGTACAACTCTGGTGATCAACTCTATAGGGCTATATATATAGGTTTCTCTGGATAGCAGAAGCAAATTTCTCTGCACCTTTGAAGACATCTACCATATTTTATTACTACTGTGACTATTTTTACAAAACCCTTGCTTCCTGAGCAGCAACCACATTCCCAGGACTGTTGGCATATGCCAGCAACAGATAAAGTTAACACAACTGAAAGAACTAAGGAATGAAAGTAATGCACTGGATGGTGTTTGCTCTCTCAGTTCTATTTTTGGTTGGTTAAGTGTCCTGCCCCATCCTGACAAAAACAAACAAACAAAACCTGACTAAAACAGAAAATGAAAGTGTGTGATGCTTGCTGGGAGACAAAACACCTGATCATTTTATGTTGCTGCTGACAATGGGCTGACAAGGTAGTGGTCATCACAAATTCATCACAGCCATTGGAAGGGAAGCATCACACTTCCTCACTTGATCTCATGAGCTCTCAAGATCTACTGTGAAACCATTGCATGGTAGCCAACAGCAAAAACTGATTTTCTTAATGCGTTTTTTGTCCTTGTCTAGTGTAGAATGTACAAAGTACGGTCCAGTCAGTAGCAGCCAAAATACCTGGAGCATCTTGAAACCCAGCAATATTTTGGGCATGGTTAGACAAGATATCCTAGAAGCAAAGGATACAAAACAATGATGAAAGGAGAAGCTGGGATAACAGTGTCTGCTCCAGGGTCAATGTTAAACACAGCAGGGAAGGGCACAGAGACCAACTAGAAATATTCTACACTCCAGCTGAGTGAGCTGGATACTGTCTCCTTAAGGGTGTCTGGAAGTATGTTTTGAATATTCCTCTACCCTATCTCTAACCAACAGGATCCTGTAATTTCCAACCACTTCCCTGCTTGCCTGTTGCTGAGTGTCAACAGTAGGTACAATTGGCAAACACAGAAGTTGAAGCATTTAAAGGATGTGTCATATTTTTTTGGAAGTTATTAAAATTTGCAGTTGAACTTGATTACTTAAAGGTCATCTCACTTCTGTGCATAATCAATTTTCTTTGCTCCCAGTTTTACTTAAACAATTGCCAAACTAAAATAATTAAGGAGGAATTATATATGGGGAAAGAAATTGTTTCATGTACCAAAGACTACAGAATTATTAAACAATTGAGGTTGGAAGGGACCTCTGGAGTTCATCAGGTCCAACCCCCTCTCAAGCAGGTTCATGTAGAGCAGGTTGCCCAGTACCATGACCAGATGGCTTTTGAATATCTCCAAGGATGGAGACTCTAAAATCTCTCTGGGCAACTTGTGCCACTGATCAGTCACTCTCACAGTGCAAAAAGGTTTCCTTTTTTTAGATGAAACCTCCTATCGCAGTTTGCACCCATTGCCTCTTGTCCTGTCAATTAAAGATAATGTAATGCTCTGCAGTGAATCAAGTAGATGGAAGCTAATTCATATATTTCATTGTAGTGTCCAGCTGAAGTATGTAGTGATGCCTAAAGATGAGTCTCTGTCAAAATCATTAGCTCATTTCTGAGAAAGAAATGAAACTGCATGATGAAACCTTCTCAGCAGTGTCATCCTTGTGGGGGTGTATGCTGGGCTTTGCACCACTTATTAGTAGTTTGTCCTCAGTCTCGTCTGTTGTCCCTCTGAGCCAGGATTATTAGAAAGGTGATTGAGACGGTTTCTCGTGTTCAGACTTGGATGTTTATTATATCTTATCAAAGAATTACAGAAAGTACAGCAGCACCTCTAGCTTCCTGCTAGAAGTGGGAAAAATGGCTCCAGCTGAGCCTGCTTCGAGGCCTTTTAAAGCTAAACAAAGCAATAGAAGTTTAACATCTATATTATTTATCCTTTTGACCCAATAATAGATTCCTGTAACAGATTCCCATGACCCTTAGAGTGACAACTGACTGACCAACAAAAGGTTACTACCTAAGTTCTGTGAAGAAGGAGGAAGAAGAAGAAGATGAACAAAGAGAAAGACACCACCCAAAATTCTCCATCTTGTCCCATAACTACCACTATACTATAAAACCCTAAAATTTAAAACCCATCACCGAGTGAAAATACACACATCTAACCCACTATATATTTGTGATTTCTAACTCATTATTTATATTTACAAGCCTTCTCCAAGGTATCAGGTCCATAGCAGTGTTTTCCAGGGGGCCTGTGCCTGGAAGCACAGAAAGCTCAAAAACTCCAGATTCCTGAGATGCAACAATCCTCTCACAGATGCAGGTTTGGTGTTGGGACACATCTTTAATGTGAAAACTGTAAACTATTACCTTCAGTCAACTTGACAAGCATCGTTCTTCCAACATTTAGTCTTCAAACCTATAAATCTCAGCAGCAAGTGCCCCATAAATCTTCAAAAGTGAGCAGTAGGTAGGACCTGCTTCTTTTAATTCTCTTTCTACCTTTGCTGAGCTGCTGTCCTTTACTTTCCTGCTACAGCTACTTAATCTTCCTCCATAGCATTAATAGTTGCCCAGATTTAACTACAATGATTATTCATCAATTTTTTTTCTCTCTTACACAGAGAAAAATAATAGCCATGTCACAGTGATGCAGCACTAACTCCAGGCACCAACCCTTTTGATGCTGTGGCTGAGTGACTGCAGGTGGAGTGCAGGTGGTGGCATGGGTGACATGGGAAGCCCAGGAGGGCTGCCTGGGCTGGCAGGGGCTGATGCCCACGGCAATGGGGAGTGGCTGCTTCTCCTTTGTTGCTTCTCCTGTCTAATACATCTGGGTGCCTGGACAGGGGTGAAACCAGACCATGTCACTCTCCTATCCTCCACCTCCTCTGACTCTCCGTTGGAGGATGTTGCAAGTTTCTTAAAGGATGTTGACCTAAGGATAAGAAAACACACACAGTCCCAGTCTGTACACTATCAGGGACCTGAAAAATTTTGCAATCCTGGATTAAGGGAGGTCCATCCTATTCTCCCTCTCTATACTCATCCTTGTCTTACAAGGAGCTGGAAGCTCCCCGGAGCATGGATAAATGAAGCTTCTCATCACCCACCTTCTCTGAGTGAAACTTGCCATAAAGTTTCTGATTCATGAACCCATTGGCTGCTTTTGATTTGTGATGTCTTTTTATTAGAAAACTTTAGAGCCTTTCCCTTTTGCATAGCAATTGCATAAGCCTAAATTTTTAAAGAAAAAATTACCCCTGCCAGGCTTTTCCATAGAGACCAGGTCCTCAGGGGTAAGGACTCACCTTGCAATATCTTTCACCCCAATTTCTATTTTCCTTTTTAGTCATGTTTTTCCAGTTGGATAGAGCAACTTGCTACCTGACAGCAAAATTGCTTTTTGCTCTCACCCATAAGGTGAGAGTCTCTTGCCATTCCCTTTTGTTTCATGCTCTTTATTTAGTGACAAAGGGTAGGTTAGGGACTCTGACCTGAGTAATTCAAAGCTATTTTTGGAAAATCTGCTGAAGATAAAAAATAGGCAGGCTATTTTGTTCTTCTTTTATTAATCCAGACCAGAAATTACTTTCTTATATGAGAAAGCACTGTTGTGGAACTGAAGTCACTTAGTATACAGTCATACCATGTGGAATTTTCCTCCCCTTTGTTAAAGAAGGGTATTCAATAAATAGCACAAGATAGGTAAAATAACCAAAAACAATGCTGTAATAGAGGCAGGGCTATAACACTTTCTTGGAGATCTAAGGTATGACACAGTGATTTGCCCTAATTGCTGTTGCACTTTTATCATTCTTATTCATTTTTATGCTATTCCAATTTTATCTGGGGGTTCCAACCAAAGTTAGGGTTTCAAAACCTTTTATATACAAAACATATAAAATAAGATTGTCCCTTCTCACTCATTGCAAGTTCACTTGGGAGTTAAACACAGCACTGACATTAATGATAATATTGCAGACAGATGTTCACAGTGGTCCTTATAACCAACCCCTATCATAGCACTCAGCAGTCTTCAATTTAATGGAAGGAGTTGGCTCCAAAGAATAAACAGTCTTTATCCAAGTCTATCACTGCACTAAATTAACCAAGACTCCTGCCCTTAAATACAGAGGTCTTGGCCTGCTTTCTTTGACAAGATACTGACACGAGTAATATGGAGTTAAAAATATAGAATTCAAAGAAATACGTCAACAAAATTAATTGAAATATAAGAGTTTCATTTCACCAAAACTGATAAACCTTTCTATCTTTATGCTTTTATGTAAAGAGGAGTTTCTCAAGATAAGTTATTTGATGTTATTGAGATGGCGTTAGGAAGATAATAATTGCCTTTTTAGGGAAGAAAAGGAATAAAGTTAATTTAGGTAGACTAAATTTTCTCTCATCTTTTGCCCTTGCAGTCCTGCATCTTTGAAGCCAAAGCAGTAAAAATCTATGTGCAAAAAAGAAAGGAAAAATTCCTGCAAAACAAGAAAATGTAGCCCTACTTTTCTACTTATCTAATGTCTCAGAGAGAATAACTGAATTGAAAAAATTCTCAGGCTACCTCTAAGCAGCCAGCACAGATGTTAGAGGTGCTTTAATTGTGTTAGCATAGTACTCCCCCAGGTCTGTTCTCCTGTCTGAGCAATACCATAAGCCCAGGGAAAGCACCTTATTAACACAACTGCACTTCTCAGGCTGAGCCAGCCTGTTCACATTTAGCTGATATTTTACAAAATCCAGGCTTAGACTGACTTTGACTTGCTGTTGGAGAAGAAGAGCAGAGAAGCACAGACGCTGGTGGATTTTGGCATAGGGTGGGAAAAACAAATTTCATAAACAAGCAGGCTGTTTGCAGTCTGGGTGCTAATGGGAGTCTGTTGCAAGGGTCCTTCCAGCAGCACCTTCAAGTGGATCAAGAAACACTCCCCAAAGTGCTCATCTCTTACAGTCAGCTGAACCATGGTCCAGCATGACTGCTCCAGCCTGGGCAGGATCTATCACTGAGTACCTTAAACTAAATAAGAAACATATCCTAGATATTCTATCTACACAATCATTTCAAAGCTGAAGGAACACTTTCTACTGACTATTTTCAAGTATCTTATATTGTATAGTTTGATCACTTCTGCAGCAAGAACCACCCAGAGAGTCTTTGGGATGGCCACATGCTTCACACAAGATATTAATCTGCTCACTGAAGATGTCTGCAGATTAAGAAAAGGATTAATACAAATAGCTGCTACCATCTCAGTATTTTAGCTTTCAGTTTGCCTCTTGATGCTCTCATACTACTCTTAGTTTCATCATGTCTTACCCAAAATACATCTTGGACCTACAGGCACTGCCAGAAGTCAGTGGGTTTTTTCATATGGCTTTAGAAAAACAATTTTTCTTTAAAATATGTTTTTCAATCCCAAATTTGGATAGTACTGCATACAGTCTTTAACTTCTCTTGAGCATGACAATTTTATGTAGGAAACTGTGCTATGATCTGCCTATGACAATAAAACCCAGGCCTCTGCTTAACAGAATTTACCTGTTCCTTATTCTGACTTCTGTGTGATAGAAGAGATCTATCCGCTTGAACATGAACATTTGGTTTAGAAAGTATTTTAGTTTTAGTAGCATTTAGAAGTCAAACCAGAAAGTTGGAAAGTGGATCTGAACATTTCCTTTCCTTTAACAACAAGGTTATCTTGTACAAAAATTGGTTGCCTGTCCCCTTGCACTGTTTCTCTTGTGCTTGAGTCAGAAGGAATCTGGTCAGTTGCTAAATTTTCATTTCCTGTTACTTCTGGCATCTCAAAACTATTTAAATTCAGTTATTTACTTCTTTGCTTTGATATGGATTTATGATGTCTTCATTGTGTCAAAATTTGGAGGAGAATTTTTTTCTTACCAATTTGGTTGATACATATTTTATGCAAGAATTTTGACTATCCACAGTGAAGCACCTGCATTAGAATAAAATGGCTTTTGTAATGCTGAAGTTCTTCAAGGTATGCAAATATATTGCTTTTTCCCATATCCCTCTACCTAGGACATACTCAGCATGTCATTTCAAAGACAGCACATTAGCATAATTAACTGTGTAGTCTGAATGCCAAATGTAAATCACACACTGAATCACAGGATGGATGAGGCTGGAAAGACCCCTAGAGGTCACCTGGTCCAACATCCCTGCTCAAGCAGGATCTCCCAGGGCATCTTACTCAGAATTGTGTCCAGATGGTTTTTGAAGTCCCCAGAGAAGGAGATCTCACAATTTCTCTGAGCAACCTGTCCCAGTGCTCAGTCACCTACCCAGCAAAGTTCTTCCTCATATTTGGGTGGAACTGCCTGTGTTCCAGTTTCTGCCCATACATGGTCTCTCACTCTTATTGCTGGAACCACTGAGAAGAACCTGGCTACATCCTCTTGGCACCCTCCCTTCAAATACTTGCATACATTGATAAGATCCCCTCTCAGTCTTCTCCTCTTCAGGATAAAAATATATGGAGTGTTTAATGAACTTGCATATCATATTATGAATGTTACTTTTCTTCTTCTCCTGATATATTGTGGCCTTGTCCTGGAAACATAAGATGGTTGCAGTCTCCACATAACCGGCATTTTGGTTTAGAAGTCCCAGCTGGATCCTCCCTAGCTTTTTCATGTTTTCTGTCACATTATAGTAGATGTGGTTGGTAACGAGCTGATTAAAATTACCTTTACTTATGTAATGAACCAATCAGTACCTCTATTTCAGGTAGAGGACTGTCATTAAAGAATATTAACTATATAATACACCTATGCAGAATTCCAGAAGATAATGTACCTCCTGCCAGTTCGGAAAATGAAAAGAAAATACAATACTTCTGTTTCCACTGTTTTACTAACCATTATCAGTAAAGCTACTCAGTAGTTTTGTATGGTAGAAGTAAGACAAGAACAGATGCACACAAGAGCTTTATCTGTAGCTGCCTTTCAAATGTAATCCTAAACGAAAGGGGTGAAATTTACTAGTCAAAATTATATTTAGCATCATTTTAAGACATGCTTCCTACTTCCTTGTTCCAGAAAGTCAGAAGACTCACATAGGTCCTATATTATCTGGTAAATTATGTGCAGATGTCTCAGATACTCCAGGATGTCTAAAAGACCATTAAAGGCTTATGAATTCAACTCCAAGTGCTCCTTGTACTATTGGTATTACACGAGAACATAATTAAATTTTAGCTGAAAGTTAAGTTAAAATAACATCATTGATTGTATTTTCATTTTTGTCTCAATTTTCACATATTTTGTTATTTTTAACTTCTTGAGATACAATAATTAGGGAAGAAATTAATGTGTGTACTGCTGAGGCAGAAGGGGCTGCTGTATAAAGCCCACAAAGCCAGAGTAGAATAGTGGCAGCACTTTGAGCAGACCATGCTTGCCTAGCTTTCTGCAGTAGTCATTCTTGAACTTTATTTTGTTCAACAAACTTCAAACACCAGGATATGTTTGAAAAACCTATTCCAAAGTCTTTCAGAAAGCCTTAAACATTTTTAATCAAACCCTTTTGGATTTCCTTCCTTGAGATCCTTGTCTTTTTTCCCAGGCAGGTAAATGAGGGCATAAGACCTTACTTGTTCACGGTGTACCCAGTCTACTGACTTGGACTCACTTTCTTTACAAAATGACATTGATACCAAGCAGTGAAGTTTTAACAATAACCTCCAAGACTTCTGTCCACACATCCAAATAAGCAAGCAGTTACCTTTCTTGGCTTGCCCAGAGTGTATCAGTGTTTGGAGGAAGAGGTTATCACCAGCTGCTCAGAATTTCTTTAACTCACTATCACTGCTGAGCAGCTTCCTGTGGTTCTTGAGGAAGAATGAAATGAGGCATCTAATTGCATTATCAACGCTTTCTTCAGAGCACCACAAATTAGCCAGGAAAGGCCAATGTCAAATCATCTGGGGAACTTAGCAGAACACCAAGAGCAAAAACAATTATCTGACCCAAAGTAATGATTAAGAAGTTTGCTGAATGAAGAATGTGTTACCTTAAATAAATTTCAACACTCTTTTCTGTAGATGCAATTTTGGGTGGTAGTACTGAGTTCATCTAGTCCCAAAATAATGATTTTCAAATTAATTTCAGTTATTTGTTTTTGAGGTTTTGCACAAACTGCCAAGAAAAGAGCACTTTCCTGCAGGATTTTTTAGTTGCATTTGAAGCGTGGATAAGCTCTGCTATGTGCAAGTCCTGCATATAAATTAATAATCACATTTAACAGCAGTGGAGTGAGAGAGGACCTTTTAAAAAGGTATATTTATTTTATCAGCAAAATATTATCTCAATTGTCAATAGGTTCACAATTTTTACTATAAAATTTATCTATGATCTATTTTTCTCACACTTTTTGTGGCAGCAAGTTGAAATAACATTTTTTCTATACAGCCAAGATGAATGCATTTTGAAAAGAAAGAAGGCTAAAAGCACTAATCTTTCACCAAAAGCTTGTTTCTGTTTTATTGACTTTTTTCCCCTCCCAGGTAATCAAATACAAAAGAAGAGTGCTGGAACTCACAAACAAAAATGCATTTGGGCTTGTCCAGGAGAATAAACTCACAGCTGTGGCTTTGTGGTCGGATCATTTGGCACATGCTGTTGATATGGTCAAAGAATGTGGAGCAATCCTGAACTTGGTGTTGGCTTGTTCAGAGCAGCCTTACCCAAAGCCTGCACATCTGCAGTTACCATTGTGTCTTCTGGCAGCACCTCACTCATCTGTGTGCCACACGGACAAGATGTGACAGCTCAGCTATCAGAGTGATGGGGAAGTGCAAAGGTGTGGCTGGAACACAGGCTTGACACGCTGGAGAGAAGGATTGTCCATGGTTCTTGTCTTCTTCATGAGGCTCGGGAGAAAAAAACACGCAGAGAGTGCAGGCAGACTGAGTTAGCACAGACCAAGGAACAAATGACAAGACATGAATTTGCCTGTCAGCACATGCATGGTTTGGGCAGGCAATTCAGCCTTCCTGAACATCACTCTGCTAAGCACATAGCAAATCAAAAATATGCCCCAGGATGTGGCATGCAGTAATTGCAAAAGAGTGAATAAAAGGGCTACATTTATATTTCTTCTATGTTGTACAATTTCTTCTCTTCTGTGTTGCACAGTTCTGTACATTACAAGCCATCCCTTTCTACGGGAATCTTATTTTCAGTTCATATAAGCACTACATGAGCAAGCAGTAGGCACAGTAAAACATGTAAATCTATTTAAATTTGAATAACATTGTAGAACATCAAAGGAAATATTTCATGAGTAAAGTTTGTCATGGTTTAAAATAGGAAAAGCACTCTACATTAAGATTTCCAGTTTGATTGTTTTTCTTTCAGTCATTAGAATACATATGAGTTTTTCAACTTGTAGAGCAGTCTTAAAATTAATGTGTTATGAAAGTAAAATTATTTTGCTGCACTTTGCATCCTTTTCTTCTTATCCAAGAGCCTTCTGACAGCCACCTTATACTAGCTAGATTTTCAAGTGTCCCTTCTCCTTATTGCAGATAATTGGAAGCATCTGCTCCATTGTTAAAATGTGCACTCCTGTGCTTACAGCTGAAAACTGTGATCTCAGCATATCCAAACATCTCTTCATCTTCCCAGCTTCAATATAATTTTCTGGTTCTGATCATGTCCTGGAGTAAGGAGTTGGTTATTCTAAGTAGTTATTCCTTGATTTATGTCAATTTGAAGAAATTGCAGAACGGCTGTAATTTTCAAGTCAATTGTTCCTCCTCACACCACCTGTGAACTAAAAAGGATGTGCTTTCTAAAAGATATTCAGTGCCTGATGCTCAGTTGTTGGTTTCTTGGCCATTCCTGAAATTTTTAAAGTTCTGCATCTTGTCTGATACACCATCAGCAGTTCTGTGGTACAGAAGCAGCTGAGTATTGGAAACTATCAGTGTGGGCATGCTGTTCCCTTCAGTTTGTGAAGATCCTCTCAGGCTGACTGCCCTACATACAATCCAAGAAAAAGAGATTCTTGCACACTGAAAGGACCCAGCAGGTTTATCTCTGGTACTTCTTTTTCCAGCTCTTGCTGGTTGCAAGGGCCAAGACCCCGACTACAGGGACTGTGTCAATGAGTGTGTTCAGCTTGTGACAGGTTTACTAAGAGTGGTAAAGAGTGGAATAAGGCCTGCAAATCTTCAGCAGAGGTTGGTATTCCTGTCTCTGGAGGAGACTTCTTGTGCCTCTATACAGTAGTTCCTGTTCAGAAAAGTTGAGATACAGAACATATGAGTTGCTGGTGCAGGACAGCACTGTGGAAAGCACTGTTAAAAGAACTTGGACACTAGTGTAGCTCTTGCTTTCCTACATTTGATAAGTATTATAGACATTCTAACAGATTTCAACATCCCCCAAGAAATACATATCTGAAGTCTAACTTGCTAATGCTTTTTTTTTTTTTACATTGAGAACCATTAAGATTCTTAATTTGTGTCTACAAGCAAATTAGGCGTCCAGTGTCCCATACAAAACCAGTCTCCTAGAAAACCAACTGGTCTAGTAAGTGACTCCACTCAGGCTGAGGTAGATTCTCACTCCCTGGGCTCTCCCCGCTGACTGAAAAGAGCTCAGACATCTGTATCTGAAATAGTAACACCCATAAGTAGATGGATGGGATGGGTTGTCTTCCATTTCCAAACTGAAGGATTCCCTGAATCTCCCATTGTCATTGCACTAAAAGAGATATGCTTTTTTAGGAGTTAATGGTGTTGCATATGAGTGCATGGGGTACTCTTGTCAAAAGGAGGGGACACTGTGGGATCTCTTAATCCTTTTTCCCACCACTGGTCACTCACTTATGAAGCAAAGATTAAAATGCCTTTCCCTTTCTCTTTCCCATTATCCTGTTACAGAACATAACCCTTTCGACCATCCTCTCTTTCTCTTTAAATCACCATCATTTTGAAGCTGCCAGCACATAGGGAGTTGTTTTCCCTAGTCTGCTTAATGACTTCTGTGTTTCAAATAGCAGTTTAAAGGGTGACTGTAATGGGTTATATGGTAGCCTGAACCCCAACCAGACCCTTTTTGGCAAGTATCCAAGCTTGGCTTCCCATCCCTCTGCAATCTTGGAAGTCTCCACTACTTCCCCCACAGATTTTGTGCTATCTATCTCTCTTTAACTTTCAGCTTAAACAGTTCCACCATTACCTTCATAAGTACCACAACACTTTGAATCCAATACCCCTTAGAGCCCTTCCCCTGTAGCCAGCATTTGCTGACACAATTTTTCTTTTTCTTGAAAATAATGTGATCTCTTTTGTGAACTTCTTCCTGCAAAGAACATTTCTGCAAAATAAGATTTGTTAGAAGCTTCAGCCTGCTGACAGATTTTATCAAGTAGCTTTCTTTCTTGGATACTTTTGCAAACAGTCATGCTGGGCAAGGCTGGCTCATTGAATGCTATACATAACCAAAACCTGCACAATTAATGTAAATCAGGCAAGACAAAATGCTTTCTGGTGAGAAAGGGTATGCCTACAAGGAGATGGCTGCAGGTGCAGTACATGTCCAGTCTGAAAGCTTTGTCTGATACATTCTGCTTCTTAAAAAGGCCTGACATCATATGAACTTGGCTGTCTGATGTCCACTAAAACAAGGAGTCTCTGTCAAAAGAAACTACATCAGTCTATACAATGAAAAGAAAACTACATTCATCTATCAGTTTTATTTCATTTTCCTTTTGTATTACCTAGCTGTGCTGCTGTCCATCTCCAGCTCTTCCTTTTCTTTTGGACATGAAATAAATTCTTCTATTCTGAATTTTCTCTGCTATTTGATGCTTTTTTTTTTGACAAAAAGCCTAGGGAGGTTTAGCAGGCACTTTTCTGAAAAGTAGACTACTACTTTTTTAAGGTACTTTAAAGTTCAGTGCACCAGACTTTCTAATAGCCTCTGCAATTTAAATGCACAAGTGGATAAGATGTGGTTAAGCCACCAGGCTGATGGAGACCTAGTATCAAATCAGGTTCAAAAGTGATTAAAAAATCAAATTGAAGACTTAGAAGCCCCAGAATTGCAGTCCTTACCTATCCCCAAGCCTACTAATCACTCCCAATTTCTTTTTTCACAGCTTGTCTTCACTAATGGTTGGCAGTACCAGACCACTGGTTCTTAGTTTGAAGAAAACGTCAGCTTAACCCAAGCAGAGTGTTTAATAGCTAAGTAGCTTTTCTTGAGTAACAACCCACACTTGTAAATTAATCATTCTGCAACAGTCTCACTCTAGGCTAACTCCAAGCACCAATTTAACTCATTTTCCATGTTCTGAATGTGGAAACATTAAATCTAGGTCAATATTTTCAGTAAATTCAATAAATTATTCACTGAGTCAATTATTTTCTCGAGATATTTTGTACCACAAATTTTCTACCTGATGCCACGGAACCATTTTAGCATTCAAGGAAAGAAACCATTCTTATCTGCAAAGGAACTGTGCAGTCATGCATCTTAATTCAGGATTTAACATCACTAGGTATAGCATAGCAGGAGGGAAGCAAATTTCACCCCACCACACACTTGATTATCTTCAGACTGAGATGCACTTGTGTCTATATCTGCTTATTCATGAAGTCAAGAAGGTGAAAATCCTCAATTAATGCAATAAAAATTGTATATTCCAAGAAGCAAGTCATTAAACAATTTGTCTGACATTGGCTGGAAAGTGTAATGTAGCTTCAGATCACTTGCCTGACCCTGTAAACCAAAATGTACTCATGATTTAACAAATCCTGGGTTTTTTGCTTATTTCCACTTTGAATTTTACAGTTTACATGTCGTATTAGTAAAATCACACCAAAGCAAAATTTGGAAGCAAAAAGAAGTAAAAAAGGGATAATAATCTCCTGTATTCTTGACAGAGGCTTCTGACAGAAGTGAATTGTAAGAAAAAGTTGAATGAAAGATATGTACATTCACACGCAAAAGTTCTGAAAATAAGGGCTGGGCAGATGAAGGAAGGACAAAAATGCAGGCAAGACACAAAGAGATGGTTTGCAGGGAGCACTGGCAATCCCGCCAGCATGGAGAAAGGTGGATTTAGACACACTGTCATAAAAATTCACGGAGCTCAACCACAGTCAATCCAAAGTTAAAAGGAAATCTTCCAGTGAAATCCTATCAAAACTGACATGCTCAACATTCTAGTCCTTACAAAGCCAACCCCCGCAGCTGTACTGGTAATGAATGGCTGGAAGTGAGATTCTGCCGTGGAAGTTTCTGTTGTGCCGGCCAAATGATGCTCATCGGCTGTGGCAGGTGGTGAGGAAACTGGCAAAGGCATCCCAGTGTGTCTGTCAAACTCACCTTCCCTTCTCCCTTAAGGGCTCCTTTTGCTTTTCATCACTGTCACAGCCATGCTCCAAAACAGGTCCTCTTCCTCAGCTGCACTCTCAGAGAAAGCTCAAGAGTGCCACGCATTGCAGGACCACACAGTCACAACCTTCGCTCCCACCCACTTCCAAAAATTAAACCTTTCTCCCTCTCTGCAGCCTTGACCTGATAATTGTGCTGGTGGGAGGAATAAACTGTTAGTGCTGCTCCACTGAATTTGGATTTTAAATGTTCAGCATGCCATTCATTAAAACTGTAATTATTAATGGGTAGTTTTTTTAAAGGCATTGGTGTCACACTTTTTGGGTTTTTTTCCCCACAGCTTTAATCTCATGACTAAGGAACTGCCAGAAAGAAGAGAGACTCTTTTCACAGTGGAAAGTATTTGGATGTGTTTAAGTGGAATTTTTTATCTTCAAGATGAACAAACAATTCCAAAGAGCCTTGCTTTTAAGGGGTTTTCCAGTTATATTGACTAATGTGCAGAGGAGAAAGGTCAAGTAACAACTATTTCCAAATAAAATTAGATTGTCCTGAAATCAGAATCTATGACTTTCTTAGCCCTGAGCCTTTTTCCCCAAACCATTCACTATCAGAGGTTATCTAATTATATAATATTTTACATAATAAATGCAAGCATTGTGCTTTTTTGGCATATTTTATATCTCTATTAGAAGAAGCTAATTAGACCGTATTTTTCATGTGCAGGATGAATATGCACCTATATATGTACCCAGACACTTGGTGTCGAATGTTAGGGTGATTAACAGTGGTACAATTAGATATTTTGGATTTGAATGTCATTGGTAACAACACTAATAGTGTACAAGATTTTCCATTAACCCACTGAGATTTTAGGACAGTGAACCATTAATTTAAAGGTATTTCCCTTCTGAGGACCTAAGACCATACACAGATCCTAGTGTGGCCTCATTCTTGACTGTCACCCAAGTGCTTTTCTGATGCAGATATTCATCTCTGAAAGAAGTCAGCAGATGCATCATGTACCAATTCTTCCTGAAGCATGGACATATCATGAGCCACATGGCAAATACTTAATAGGATTTCAAGTACATTTGCAAAGCAGTCTGTTAAAAGCAGTTTGTTGCATTTAAATGGCATAAAAGGTTGAGTTTATTCTAAGCTCTATATGACATTTGAAATTTAACACAAAAGAAGAGGAACAAACTAGAAGATAGTTCTGGTACCTATTTTTAGCTGGAAGAAGCCCTTAACACATTTAAGCTTACATGACAAGGCCATTTCCTGTTGCAGGACACTCCCATCAATAATGAGAGAGAGACTGGGAAAGCCAAAGATGAGAAATTAAATCCCTGAAACACCTCTTTTGGAGAGCAGGACAGGAAGTGGTGAGAACAGACATTTATTTTTATACTGACTGTCTCGGTTCTAGGGAAATGAGAAAACGCAGTGCGAGTTGTATTGGCAAGCAGTGAGTCATTGATTCACTTTGTTGATAAAAGTATGGAAAAAGTATCCCTCAAGAAGGAAATAAACTGTTGAATCTGGAGCTTTACTGGCAGCAGGGGCAAAATTCTTTTTCTGCAGCTCTATTGTTGCACCTGTCCACGTGAAACACTGTAAAAATTATGAATTTAAATACATAATGGAAAAAACATAATCAAGGAATGACAGCTAATCCACTTTATTTCCCCTATAGCCCTTTATATGTTATCTTTGTGATGCCTGATTTACTGTTTTTACTAATGGCAGTACACAATATCCCAGTTTCATAGTCATTCTACTGAGTGCTGAAAATATTTGCTGAATAAGTTATCTTTTAGAAAAACATATAAAGCTATAGGCACAGTTCCCCAATGGCATAAATTGCATGTAAAGATGCCTCTTATGTGTTTTTTCTTGCCATTACTTGAATCCCCTACAGCTCCTTACAACCCTAATGTAGTGCTTCCTATCCAAGAAGCTCAGCTGCAGACCTGCTGATTAACAATTTTATGGGCAAAAGAAGAAACATCAGGATGCAGCCTTCTGCCTGTAATCTGCCATGAATTTGCACCAAGGAGCCCTGGTAAGGGAGAGGCACTGCTGCAGCTGGTGTTTGCCAGAGAACCAAAGAAAGGAGAGTGTCAAACTGCACCGATGACCTCTTGGAACCTGGCTCTATCCTTCCTCCTATGGGACTGAAATGTGGCTCTGTCACCACAGCCTGGGGTCCCACTAATGTTTCATCAACCTCATTTGCAGCCTTGAAATTCAGAACATGCCGTTAGATTATCCATTTTGAACCTTCTCAGGGGTTTGAACCAAGAGACAAAAAAAAAAAAAAATGGCTTCTGCCCCACCTCAGGCTAACGGGTGATATTTTTCTACATCATTTCAGAGCTGTCTAAGCAATTCAGGACTCAGAGTTTGACATGGGGGTTATTTCTTCCTCAAAAAATGTTTACTATTGCTGCTGAAGCCTTCCCTTACCACACAACAATAGTGAAAAAGTAGCTAGAAATAAAGAGAAAAAGACATCCCAGAGACACAGAGAGAGAGAGAGAGGAGCAGAGAAGGGAAGGGAATTCTCAATATAATCAGCGCTGCAGAGATGGAGCTGTTCCAAGCCTATATCAGGGCAATTGGTCATTCAGCTTGAATTTGGATTTGTCAGGAGCACAGAGCCTAACCCATCATTCACTGAGAATACATTGTTCCTCCTCCATTGACTTCATTTTTAGTAAAGTCAGCATTTTCCATAAGAAAACTTTTACAAATGCTCTAGGGTATTGAAGAATACCAGCCTTGCCAAAAGAGAAGCCTTAGGTTTCTTGTTATTCCCAGGCTCTGACTCCTCAGAGTACCATCTTTCATCTTTCAAATAATTTTCTTGTCAGAATGTGACTTTTTGAGTAGGGTTTTTTCCCCTTCTGTCCAGTTGCTTTTACATTTTTATCCTTCATATTGAAGGAAAAAGTTTTATCTTGGATCAGCACAGGTCCCTTTATGTTTTGCTTTCTATTTCAGCAGCATGTTGTATTTAATAGGAGACATTTCCAAAAAGGCTGAGGGTCAGACTTTCAAGTTTTCACTTAAGGGCTGCATGTGTCTGAACTGAACATCCACTCAGACAGCCATAAAGGTTCCTTTCAGCAGACTGAGCATGGCCAGGCAACACAATGCTGCCTTGCAAATCCCCAAAGAAAATCCTAGTGAGTGGAGCAGCCATTTGAGACTCAAATTCAGGATTTCTGTGCCAGAGTCTGGACAATATGATCATGCCCCTGCCACAGCAATTCAGATCAGCATTGCACTGACACCATGGCATTGTCCCTTGCAGGTGGGGAGCTTATGTCCTGGCTTAAGGCTGGCATGGAAGGGGAACTTTTCCTTTGAGCTTCCTGCATGTTTTGAAAGAATGTGACTTTGGTAACAAAGCTCACATTCTAATCTCTCATTCTGGTCTTGAAGGTTGCATGGCAGCTGTGGTCTTTAAACACATCTGATCAGTATTTTAGGCACAATCTTTCTTAGACATGACTGGAGTATCTGTTAAGGGCAGCGTGCTTCACCAGCAGCCTAACTCAAAATTCCCAGTTCATACTTGTTGGATACTTTTATTATTATTTTGATTAAGACTGAAATTGAAAATTTCTATTGGCATGCCAGAATCAAACTCATCACTTGTAAAGTAAACAGAGATTTTGAGTCCCAAACTATCGAATTAAGTTCTCCTCTGGAAAGTTTTCTTTGCCATTTCCTGAAAAATATGCCATGTATCTTGTATGTTTTGCAGTGGATCCCTGTCCACGACAGATTTGTTATCGCATGTTCTCAATTTTTCTGCATTTCTGCTGCTAATCATGTAAAATAATCAACTTTGCACAATGTATCCACAAATAAAAGCAAAACCTATGCATTTTATAAATCATCTGACATTCCAACAGCGTGCTGTTTTCTGACTTCAGATGACTCATTGTCATATTCATTTGTTAGCTTGTTCATCTATTAAATGTAACGTGCTCTATGGCAAGTGACCCATTTAATTTTCAATTCCAATTATGCCTTTTTGGACCCTCCTAGTTCAATTTTCCTAGTCTTAGTGCCAAAGGTTAATGTCTTAAAATTAGATACCTAAACAGAAGTGGGACATAGGCACTGCTAAATGAGTAAAGCAATTATAATTTTGCAGCTTTAAGCATTTCTTCTACTAACTTTCTATAAATAAAACTTTCCTCAAAGGTTTCAGCACAGATCAATTCTGAGCTAATACTAACTATAAAAGTTATTGTCAAATTCAACTAATTCTGGAGTTATGAGTAACAAGACAATTACCAAGGAATTCTATAGAAATGCAAATTTTTAGATATTTTGTTCAAGTTAGAATACCTGACTGAGGTATTCTACACATACAGACACAGAATATACGCACAAAGAACATATTTATATCATATATTCTTGCTGATTAGTACATCTTGAATAGCACATATTGATGAAATGTGATCATTTATGCTACTACAAAGCACTTTAATAGCGTTCAAGACTGTTGATGTTTGGCAAACTCTATAATTACTTTTATGTTTTATAGTAATAGTATTACATTGATTTCTTTTTGGTGTTTCTCTCTTCATTATCAGTCTTGTAGATTTACTACAGCTTCTTTACTACTCACGTCCAACAGATTTCAAGATCTGTATGCCCTTCCTCTCATTCTACACTTTTGGCTTTCAGCTCTTCCACGTCTCTCCCAAGGCCAGTGTAAACAAACGATTTCAGAGGCCATGGAGGCTGTGTAAAATGTCTGAATGACAAAGTAATGAAAACTCTTTGTGACTGGAGTCAGCACAAGTGTTTATTGCTAAGCAACAAAGACTGATGTCAATGAGTTTTGCCAAATGCAGATGGTGAGTAGGTTTGTTGAAAAAATGAAATCACTCTAACATAACTCTTTACAGCAGATACTAATATAATAGAAATAAAATGCACTCAACTGGTCAGAGTGAAGCGCTCCACAGAGAGGAATGAGGTTAATTTAATAATACCTTCTGATGGCTCAGACTGTATATTATGGACCTGCTCATATGTGAAAAAATTCCTAACCTATCTCGGCAAGATTAAGGAAGGCAAAACATCTGCAAAGCTTTCCTAAAGTGCCTGCCATCTCCAAAGTTGTGGTTCAGAATGCTGTTGTAAACAAAGGAAGGACACAATGCACTGTGCCTGGCTGCTGGAGAGGTGGTGTTTGGAATATGCAAATACAGCATTACTGGACACTTTAGACTCTCACAGGGTAAACAACTTTTAGTCCTGTTCAGCAAATACCTTTGTCTTGTCTCTCTGAACAACTCGCCAGGTGTGACTGGTGGGCTGAGATTGATGATTATGTCACTGTAAAGTTGAATCTCTTCCCTGAGGGGAATGTCCATCAAATCCCTTTTATCCTTCTTTGAGACCAGATCTTTTACAGTGGAGAACACACTCATTTATCTGCTTTGAGCACCTTCATGAAAACAGTAATCTTTATGTACATCCTTTAGACAGAGCTCAACGTCAAAATCACGTGCAATTTTCCTTCTTCCCATAGACAGTGAACAAAAGCAGAACGTGAAACTGAATAGGTGTTAGCACTTAAAGAATATGCAGGGCATTCTGTGCTGGTTCAGCCAAACTGCTAAAATAATTTACTATAACTCACCCCTGGTGCAAACTGCACCAGAAAGCAGCTACTCCCTTCCCTGGAAATCCACGTACCTTGCTCAGCCTCCCAGAACCTGCTTGAACTCAGCTTGGAAGATCAGTTCTGCTGCCAGATGCCAGTCATGCTCTGCATAAAGAGACCCAACGTTCAGCCTAGAGTTTCTGCTAATTCCCTAAGCTGGATGGTACAGAAAGACAGGCACATTCCCATGTTCTCAGCCTCCACAGCAAGTGAGTCACCCTTGCTGGCCTGCACCAATCCTTACGTTGGTGCAGAGCCTGGAATAGTAGCCTGTAGTAGGAAAAGTACACACAGCAGTGTGGTGATGGCAATAAAGTAAACACACACAAAACCAGCCCTACTTCCAGTTGAAGAAAGTGGCTTAATTTGCTTCGAAGTAAAGATGCTGAACCTCAGGCAACTCATTAAACAAGTCTCTTGTGTGTGAATGAAAAATGTAACGTGCATGAAATTACTATCTTAACTTGAGTGAAAGAAAGATCAGCCAGAGCTCATGTGGGACTCAGTTGGGAAAAATTATTTTACCTGAAGCTATTTTTATTTCTTTTAGCTGTGTTAGACAACAAGTTGAATTGTACTGTACAGTTCCAACAGAAATACATGAGTGGCTGATTAGAACTAGGTAAATTCACCTAAAAAAGACATTAATGCATTTTGAACAGTGATTGCGTTTGGAAAAGATTTTTGGAAATTCTGTAATTTTTGTCACTTGCTTTACTGGTTTTATGTATTTAAGTGTTTTGGGCTTTTTCAGGGATTTGGTATTCAAGGTCAGTTGCTCTGCTTGCAAATGTTCATAAGCTGGAGAGAATAAGTGATATTTCAGGACTTGAGTTATTAAAAAATGGTTCACTTTTGCAGACTACTGAACATTTGACCACATGGTAGGCTTCGGTGTCTCATCAGGCAAGCAAAAATGGTGAAGTGGTGAAAGTGGCAGTGACAAATGCATACCAACTCAAACAATCTCTGAATTGATTTCTTGGTTTTCAGAGGCTGTAAAGATATGTTCGGGAATACTGAGTCATTCAAATATTCAGGATATTGTGACATATATCAGTTGAGCAATGGAAATTTAATTTAATTTCATCCCTTTAATCAAAAATTTCTTTATGAATTTGTTTGGACTGGGGGGGAAACCCTTATTTTTTTCAAACAGTCCTAGCCACTGTGCTTTTTCTCTTGATCACCAGGCATAAAAGCCACAAAATTCTGTTTTCTCCTTCTCTAATGCACTGCTGAAATATCTAGCACTCATGTCATTTAGCCTTAAAAGCTATTAATGCACTTGGTAAAGATGAAAAGTGAAATATGAAATCTTGTCAAGCCTACTGGAAGCTGTAGTTAGTCTTTTTTAATAAATGTTTTTCAGAAACTCAGTTTTGTCTACGATAAATGCACTTTTTCAAGTGCAGCACCATAGATTTAGTATTGAAAAAAAATCTGTTTACAGCTGCTAAATTCTTAACTTTTTATTTAACTGCAGAACATCCAGAGTACAAAGACAGCACAAACTTTTCAAGCCCATCAAAGTTGTTTGCCCTTGAACTGACCAGACCACCTGTAGATGTGAGAAGACACTGCCTTTTCCATGTCCATCCTGCTGAGCCTGGCAACAAGGGCTTGAATCAGTGCCAAAATATGACAGTGGGTATTAAACATTTAGCATTGTGGGCTTGGATGTTGAGTTCCCACATGCCACCCCAGTCTCTAGACTGTAGAGTGTCCTTTGACCCCACAAAGAGGTGCTGGCTGCTCATCAGTGAAGGAGTGGAGACATCCAGGACCCAGCCACCACCAACCCTGGGTGCCTGCATTTGGCAGGGGTGGGGGTATGTGCTCACCCTGAAACAGGCATCACCCTCAACTTCCCAACCCCCAGACAGTTTCTGCTGCCATGGGGCTCCTTGAAATGGTTTCTCACCCAGCATGCCCAAAGCAGTCTCTGGTTTCATCTCCCTGTCACTGTGAGAGGGCTGCAAGCCAAAGGGAGGCTCAATATGGGACAAGCCCCTTAAAGCTAAGGTCTGAGGAAGTCTTTTGTCACACAGGGTGCCCCATAATGTCCCACTGACTATAGTCCTTTTCTAAAACAGGTTTACTGAAGTAAGTGCAGAGTATTTTAGGCTACCTTTTTTCCCCAGGCACATTCTCCTACAAATTGAAGCCTGTATCTCATGCATATTCGTTGTAAGAGTGTTATCAAAGGACCTTAACAGCTTTATGGAATATAGAAATTTGCTGTCATTGTGCTCTGAATTCTGAAAAAAATGGACCTCACATCAGCTTTTTAAAAGGCAAACCCTGCAGTCCTTGGGAATAACTTGAAATTTAAATTACTATGACATTATTATTATTGTTACTATTATTATTATTACTACTACTACTATATTAAATAGACTTCAGAAATCAAGATGTAAGTCTAGATGAATAACTAGCCTCAATTTACTAACTTTCCAAACTTAACACACACAAAACAACACAAGGTCTTTTTAATTGCAACTACCCATAGGATTAGTTGCAGTTTGAAATACACTACAGATCAGGCTACTCTTGTCTAATCGGGTCCCTTTGTATTTGTGTGGTAATATTGCCCCACAGCTAATGATGTCTCAGCAGACACTACAGCTCTCTTTCAACCAAAAGCAAACATTGCAAAGGCCATTTGAAAATCAAATCTTCCCCTCAGTGCAAGTGAGAGTCTGAAAAATACCACTAAGTACCAAAAGAGTAAATGCAAGGAAAGAGTTTTGCAAGGAATATATTTCTTAAGTCTTAATTGAGAACAATGTTGGTATATTATAGTACCCTTAAAATAATCTAATATATTAAAAGACATTTAAATGTTATGAGCTATTAAAGCCCTGACAGTGATTTGGTGTAAGTATCTTTTGGCTGCCGGCCAGTATTGTTGAAAAGCTGCAAAATTATCCTGTTCTGGTGGGAAGATGGAAAAGTTTGAAAGCTTTATTTTATTGTCTTTTTTTTTTATGTGTCTTACCCCCATAACATTAATTAAGGGCTGCTATACAAACGGTAAGGTTGCAAAACATGAATACATCTTCCTTGGAGAAAACAAAGAAGATAATTTGAGAATAAAGCTGTTAGCTGCTCCTGACTGTGGCCCCAGAAGCCTTCTGGTGAATCTGACTTTAAAATTCAAATATTTCGGCTATGTCAGGATGTATCAAATGAAGTGCATTTATTTGGCTCCTTGGATGTGCTGTATATTGAAATGTCTGGTAACTCACTAACAAATTCATATCTTGTCTTTTTAGAGAGATGCAGGAAAATAACGGGCCTCAAAGGAACTACCTTTCAGAACAAACATGTTCTCTTGTTGTTTACTTAGAGAAGGAAACAAGGAAAATTAAGTAAAAGCAGATGGCATTTTATGTCAGAAAACCATCTCACAGAATCATGTCATCTAAAAACTCAATAACTCAGTTACGTGTCTGCTACAGAATTTATGTTTGCTTTTAGGCCCATGAGATCCTGTACCTATTGCTGTGAAAGGTTTGAGGGAAATGAAGTCAGGATGTCACACAAAAATGGGAGATATTTAATAATCTGTCACAACAAATATTTCCCACCATTTCTTATTGAAATCTTGCTTGGCAGAGATCTAAAGATCCTCTTTGACACTCAAGTCAACTTCTGAAGGAAATAAAATACCATAAACAGAGAAGGATGGCAGTATTGATCTTTATGGTGATGAAAATTAGGATGCCGAAATGCCAGATATACTCAAATGCCAAAATTTTGATTGACTTTAAAAAAAACTTATTCTGGGGCTTAAAAACTTTTTAATTCAATCATAAAAAAAGGTCAACAGAATTTAGCTGCTCTTTAAAAAAAAAAGGACAAAAAATGTCAATGGGTCTTTTATATCTCCCCAAGATTCAGCCTTTTAAAATACGCATTTTGTTTAATAATTAGACAGCTATATCGTATTTTTATATGTTGTTTGTATGCTGACAGGCACAGTTGGGTCTAAAGTTAATCTCTGTGTGTGTGCACAATTTTTCTGTGTGTCTTCTCTACTTTTTCAGCACGCAGAACTTGGTCCCTCTGAGGGTGGGACACAGGTCTACCCTTGATGCAAGAAGAGAGGGAGGAGGCAGATTTCCCACTGCTGCAGGAAGGAGGTCCCATGAAATCGCCACCAGCAGTTCCCTGGTCCAGCAACCAGCTGGATTTGCAAAGTTTCAGGACAGAGGAAAGGGGCAGATGGGCTGTGGCTGTTTAACTAATCTGGCACTGCCTGCTTTGCCCATAGTTAGAGTGGTCCTGGCTAGCAAATGGGGCTCCGGGTACCTTGCTACATGGTTCTGCTAGTTCTTGCAGAAATTGCATCAGTACTTCGTGAAGAACAAAGACAAATAATCTATTGTTGTACTACTTACATTGCAGTAGTTGGGAAGACCATAAAGAAACAATCTCAGAAGCTTCAGCTCAGGAAAGATCCAGAGAAAACTGAGGTGATGGTAAGTTTCTTCCAAAAGCAGCATATGTGAAGAGTGATGTACTTGGGTGCAGTTTGTTCAGAAAAGATCTATTTTTTCCATTGACATTAGAAAAAAAAAATCTGGAGGAAAAAACCTTAATATTCCTTTAATAATCTGAACTTTGGTATGACAATAGAACAGCACATAGATGATGGTACAAATCTCTTAACAATGTCACAAAACTACCAGCACAAAAACCCCCAAGCAACTCTATTAACAATAAGCAGTACTCATTGCAATAGTTCCAGTAACACATTTACCGAATTGCATGCCAGCTAACTTTGAAAAACATCTCCATATGAGATGAGAATAAGACATGGCATACAGTACACAGTTGATACCAAAAAAGAGAGGACTAGCTGCTTCTATGCTTGCCTGGAACTGTCTCAGCTAACAAAATGCAGTAATGTTGGTTGCTGAGACTGGTTATGGCTTACAAAATGAAATAAAGTTATTTCTGAATTTCCCACTCTGTTTGTAATGTCACAACAGCTAGTTATCTGCCTTCACAGAGTCACTGGAATATCAAAACCTCTAAAGCCCATCATCACTCTCTATCCTTCTTGGAAGTAGCTGCAGTGGGAGATTGCCACACATGGTTAGTAAGAACCTTGTTGGGATCACAGCACCCCAAAGTGATTAATCACCATTGTGTCTACTTTCAGTCAAGACCCATTTATTATGCTTAGATATTTGCATTGGACATTTTGGACATACACCTAATATTAGAGAATATAAAGTAAGTTTACAATAATTTCACCATATAAGAGTCAAAAAGGGAGGAGGAATAGAGAGAGCTTTCCCAGCTCATAGAAGTTATTAATTAGCTAGTCAAGGACTTTGTTCTAGCAAGAGACATTTGCATCTCCAAGGAGCTGAAGAAAAAATATTTTAATTGAGAAGAATGATCAGATGGTTTCTTCGATAATGAAGCAAAAGAATAAGTTTCAGGAAGATTAGATTTATCTGGGCTCCCTAGAAAGTTTCAAAGGAGAAATTTCTTATAAGAGAAAAAACTTTGTCCAAAGGGAGTGAAAACATAAGTATACACCACAGGACTAGCTCAGTCCTCAGGGTATGCTGAAGGCCTGCTCTGCTGGATATGCCCTGACCATGTTCCAGCTCTGTTTTGGGACACCTAAGCACCACTCTGGTCCCCCGGGAGTTGTGGGGATGTCCCCTTAGGCTCAGAGAGATTAGGTTGCTTCAGAGGGCAGTAGAGAAAAGGTCACAAAAAAGACAATAGCATCACAGCTATTTGAGCATTTGCATGTTTAGGACCATGTAAAACCACCAGATTTATGCCTCTCCTGAGAAAAGATAGTTTGTGGCATAGAAAATACTGTTGGTGTGAGAAAAAGCCTACTTCCTGAGCAGCAGTCACCAGCCCCATTCTTCCTATCTCCCAGGAGCAGGAGCAGCAGCATGCCCAAACCCCAGAGCTGTCTTGCTACCACTGCTCAGGTTCCATCTGACTTCCACAGTGGAAGAAACCAGGCTCCACTCACTCAGCCTTAGGATGTCAAAATTAACATCTGCCTACTCCACTAATGAGCCTTGAGCTGGTGATTGAAAATGCATTGGCATCCCTAGTTTCTCATTAAAAAGGCTGCTTCTGCAGACATTAAACCCTTTATGCAGCTCTTGTCTGAATTTCCTTCGGTTCTGCATCATGCTTTTGATCTGCAGCCAGTCTTCCAGTAGCAGCATCACTAATTATGCAGACAGGGTCCTTACTGCCCCTCTGCCCATATAAGCAAGGAGACTTTGCCTTCATCTTAAAAGAGTATTAATCCCTTTTTGTTTGGATTCAGGCAGGGCAATCATGCTTATTTTGATCATTTATTGATATATCAGTTTCTTAAGTGTCACTTCAGTGTGTGTATGGATGTGTCCTATTTAAAATGTCTTTTGTATTTGTTTTGTTCTGGTGAGGCTAATGCTGACAATCCCTTCTACCAGAAAGACGAAGCAGCTTGCAATGGGAAGACCAAAGCAGTGCAAAGGCTTGGCAGCTTCAAAGTGGGGCTGGCTGGCTCTACAACATTTATACCTGCCACAGAGATTGTTGCAGAGTCCATGAGTATAACATCTCAGCCACTGCAGTGCTGCTTGCTAACTACAGTGTGGTCCAGAACTGCATCCCATCTAAGTAAAAATGCAACCATTTATAGTGGGGGCAAGAATACAAACTGTGTCAGGAATCCTCTTTATTTGTAGTTGTAACCAATAGTTAAGAGATAACATACCAGGAGGCAGAGCTTGAGAATATGGTTCTTAGGGTTAAGATCAATAAAGCATTACATGGCAAATAGTGCTGTCTATGGAGATCTTTGAATCAGCTTCAATCCTTCCTCTGAGAGCTGAGAGGCGCTCCAGAATATCTCAGGAGTCAAAAGCAGAGAAAGGTAACAAAGCAGGTGGGAGGACAGAGATGCTTAAAAGCAATTAGGAACCTCCCTGCTATTCAGGAACTTGACAAAACTTTCTTGGAGCACAGCAAAACTCCCGGTAGGAACTGCTCTTTTCTAGCTGGGAATGGATTTCTGAAAAGTTGAATAGCTCTGTAAAGCTGGCTGCACAAGGTCAGAGGAATAAGAGATATCTCTAAGGAGGCCTCTGATGTTCTGTCTTATCTTTACTTACTGTACTTTGTGCTCAGGCAGCGTCTTCCCAAAACACCACATGACAACCCCAGAAAAGCAGGTCTGAAGACTATAGGAAGGATGTGCTGTTGGAGTTCTACTGACACATGCTGAATTCAGTATCTGCAGATAGCTTTTTTTTATCCCCTCCAGCTAATTATCCATGAATTCTAAATTTAATCACCATCAGATATTTTCATATTTTGATTAGCTCTCTTTCAAAATAATTTAAATTAAAAGTGAACCTAAAAATGTACCCTTGGGACCTGAGCAGGTGTCCTCCTACAGAAATGGTTTAAGAATAGCCTACCTTGGTGATTTAAGTTGACCCAGATGACTTTCTGCTGAAATAGGCACTTGCATTGTCTGTTCTGGCATCTTGACTTTAGGGAAATCAACTTTTCCTGAGGGCAGTACTTCCTACAGTGCTTCAAAAAGATCCCCAGGACAGATGCTTCACTGAGTGCTCTGACACAAGGCATAGCCTTTTCACAATCAGCCACTGCTTAAGTGAAAGTCAGTTAGAAAAAAAATCAAGTAAATAAAAAACTCTGAAAGGTCTTGTGTCTAGATCCTGAAACACAGGACCTGACGACCAGAGGCCAATACATAGGATTGGACAACCCAGTAATTCAAATCTGTACTTGTAAAATATTTGGACTGAAAGGCAGGTTCCTCAAAATCAGTATTTGAATCCCTTGAAATATGGTTTATAACTGTACTGTCTTTGTTAGGGGTGCTTTAAATATTATCAATTTATGCTATAAACTTGGTTTGTTACAGTGAAAGCAGACATGCTCTTGTTCCTTTAAATCAGAAACAGGATTTGGCCATTTATATTTCTACAGACATGATTTTATGCAGGAAATTGGTTATCAAATGGGTAACATTGATTTAGGATGCCAGTTGTTTTTTGTGGTTGGGTCATGTATCATATGGAGTTGATGCTGAGTTTCCAATTCACTTGACTGCTCTTCCTTATGCACTTGCAGCACATTTGGAAGTCAGACAGGGCCAGACTGTGTTTAGAAATAGTGGTGAAGAAACTGTCTGAGGAACCCTGCTCTCACCCCACTAACAATCAAACAAAGCAGCAGTCCAGGTTGCAGTCCTCCACAGGGACAGGACAAGAATAGGCACCATGTGATGCCCTTTTCATCTTTCTTGAGTCCCCAGATGCTGTGGCTCAGATGATCATGCTGCAGATCCGTGTTGCCCACCCCAGCAGGTGCAGCTGGCAGGCAATGCAAGTCATCCCCAAAGAGAAAGCACAACATATGTTCATCTCCTTGGTAGGCAGAGGCTGCAGGAGGAACACTACCTTTATGCACAGGCTAGTGCTGATGAGCCACAAAGCTGTAGGTCTCCATAGCTGTGGTGATAATTTCTAAGGGTTTCACAAAACAATATTTAAGAAAGGCAGACTTGTAAACTCAGTAAACACAAACCAGAGAAATGGTAGCATCTCCACTCAAAAAACCCCCAAACAAAACCCAACAAAAAAACCATCACTGAAGATCACTGAGCTAGGACTCCTCTCAGAGCAGAAAAGCATTTCGTTCCTTCATGACTTCAATTCAAAAAGAAGAAAAGGTATTGCGACATTCCTGACACTATTGAACTTTCTGAACAAGCGATCAATATGATTTCAGACAGCTTCCCTGCCAATATGATGCCCCTGGGGAAGGAGGAAGAACTGCTGTTCCCACAGGCCTTTGACCCTACACTGAAGTTCAGGAGCACAAGGGCTGAGTCTGCTTTTCCCATTCCCAGGCTGTGCCCCAGCACAAGATGTGCACTGCTCCTCTGTAATCCCTCTGGCTCTCTGCAGGGGAGAGGTGAGCGTGCTCTCAGGGAGCAAAGGGAAGCACGGCCAGTTTGCAGCCTTTGCTGGCAGCCTCGTGGATCAGAGAGGCCCTGCAGATACTGCTGACCCATCTCTGTCAGTGGAGGAGAGTGGCAGGGATTGCAAAAGGTTCTGTCCATGCAGAACAGGGCTGTCATTGCAGATACCCAAACCACAGCAGTATTGAGGCACAGCTCTGCTGCTGCATGAGGTTCCATGCCTTTGGCACTATGGTAATCATCACCTATCATTGAGGCCACATCTAGAAGATGTCACTGATGAAATGATATGATAGAACGCGAGAGATTAAACATTTATTTTAAAAATGTTTCATTTTGAAGCCACTCTGTGCAGATGACAGCACATATTTTCTTGAGGTATGAAGCAGACTTTTGGTAGCCTCACTATCAGGTACATTAGAGCAGTATCTAAGATCTCCATTTAAGAAACATACATGCAACATTGCGAAACAAGCATATGTGCAACAGAGATAGGACAGATTAAAATACGTGTTGCCTCTAATGCTTTTACCTCTTTCATTTTAGGGAAACTCACTCTTTACTCCAACATTTTCATCACTACTGCACCATTATTTTTCAGTGCTGTCTACAATATCTAGATGAGATTCCTCTTCCATACAAATTAATTTGTGCCTTTTGTATTCCTTTCAAAATCCTTTCGAGACAACCTCTAATCATTTTCTTGATCAAATAGAAAACCTCGTGTTTAACCCACCCTATTACTGCCTTCTTAGCAGCAGCAGAATATTCTCACTTGATGTCTGTAACTTAATCTTCACACAGTTAACCTTCTCTCTCTGCAATTGCTCCTGTAGCAGAGCTCTGAAGGTTCTTATTCATCTTCTCCATGACCTGCACTCAGCAGAAACTTTGCAGCCTTTCTCCCTCTATGCTTTTTGCCCATAAATAAGCCATACTGGTAAATAAAAAATCATCTATCATTTTTAGGTCAGTGACCAACAGATTTATTACCCATCCATAGATGTCTCTCACTTAACTTAAGCTAAACTAATAGTCTGCTGCACTGACATTTCCTCTTAGTGCTCTGACTTAAGACTTTAAGATTTAGTGCGAAATGTTCAAAGCCAAATCCTGTCTTTCTTCCCATTACCTTTAGCCTTACTACTGGAAAATACCACAAAGACTTATGATTGTGAATAGTCTTAGATGTGACCTCCTTATCCATGTCTACCTTTCAATTCTCACAGCATAACACTTCTTCACAGCAGAAACTTACAACCACATCACTCACTCTCTCATTACTTGCTTCCCACAATATTCGTTTCTCTGGCTTTGACAAATAACATCTTGCCTTGCTTCTAGCCTGTCAGCAGCAAAGTTAGTTTTCTTAGCTCATTGTTTTGACTGTACCATTCTTCTCCTTGTATTCTGTAACAACAAACATAAGCTGCTCAGAGTGCTTTGAAGGCTTTGTAACTGATCTATCCTCTCCCATTTACTGTATTACCACATTTAAAGGCCACATGCATGTAATCAACCATCCTACAGATTCTCGCCCCTCCCCTACATCTAAATAAATCAATTTAAATTACCCATTGGTAACTGCAGCCAGATTGCTGGCAGCCAAACTTCAAGGCCCAGCTTGCTTCCTTGGTCTTTTTGGCAGGCGGAAGTGTGGAACCACCTTTTCCACCTGAACTACAAGCCACTTGATATGAGACTGCCAAAGATTTGATATCATCAAGCCAAAGGATGATTAATGATAAGGATGATTAATGGATGATAGAAATGCCTCAGTAGATCAGTCATAGTATAATTTGCTGACCTCAGAAAACCCCAACAAAACAACCCCAACCTCAAACCACACATATTCTTACAATTTCCAGCTATGTTCATTAGAACAAATTCACTTCAGTCATTAGAATTCCACTCCTCTCCACTAGCTATCAGTTTTCAATATTTCCCATGGTTTAAGCACACAGTATCTTTCCACTGATATAAATCAAGCCTCCCATTGACTCAGCAGGAACAGCAGTTTCTCTAGGTGGCAATCCTAAAACCAAATGGTGAATGCAAACATGAGACAAAAAGCTAAAATAATCTTATTATTAGGTGGAAAAAATATAAGAAAAGCAAGAGTTCAGCTGAAACAGAGTTATTTATTAAAAGGTATGGTTTGGAACAAATTTGAAGGAAAAATGTTAATTTAAGGGTTGTATAAAGATAGAAAGAAAGGACTGGCTAGGGCTAAATGCAATTAAAGAGAGATCAGAAAAAAAGTAAACTGTAGGTACTGATACAAAAAAACCCAAAAAACAAACAACAAAATTGTGTAAGCCACCTGCTGTTTGCACCTACTCAGGGTTTGACTGATGGGCAGAGGTACATTTGGGCAAATGTTAGTCTTTCCTCTCTGTATCACACTCTTCTAAAACATGAATTCTTCACTACAGGTTTTTTTCTTTCATAGATATTCTGTAGTTTTTGAGGGAAGTGTAGTTGCTAGAAAAAGCAGTGCCTTCAGTTGGTAGCACCAAAATAAGATGCTTTATTCACTAACAAATATTCCCTTTTTGGTTTATGTGTGTGTCTGCAGTCTGACTGCAATATGTTGTTGTCCAAGTAATTATTTTCAGATGACATCCTGAATGATTTTTAAACTGTCATTTATTCTTTCCTCTTTACCAAAAGATAGAATATATCTTCTTTTTTATTTCTTTTAACCCTCATAATCTGCACAAATTGTAACTAGCAGCGCTCTTCTATCAATGAAAAGGCGAGGTCGTCTTTACTTCCTTCTGTGGCTCCAGGTTTAGGAATTCTGCTCTTTCCAGGAATGCACAGTGTGCACCCAGCTGAAAGCAGACGTGGCCATGCAAGTTGTGCAGTCGGGGGGATCTAAGTATGATTCTGGCTCAACACTGTGACATCCCTGCTCACTGGAAAACTGGCACACCAGATCAACATCTCAGCCAATCGCCCTTTGACCTTATAATGTTTTGGCCCTTAAAATCTCCACTTGAAATTACCTCAGCTGAGGTAATCTCTGTGATAATGTACAGAAGAGGACTAGATATGTCAAAAGATTTTGAAGTCATAATAAATAAAATGTAGAAGATAAAGAAGACATACAGAGACCAACATGATAATTTAGAGTATTCTCAGAGGTAAGAGAGAGAGATTTGGTGTACAGTTAACCCCAAATGCCCCAAAGTTACAGGTTACTGTCAAGTCTGGTCTCAGTTAAAAGCCATTAAGGAGCCTACCAGTCATACTTCCAGCTTTTTACTGCTGGTCAGAGAATTTCACTAGACATCACTGGCCCCAAGAAAAATTTTTTCCTCTCCTAAATCTTGTGACAAATTGCCAAAGAATCTCTAGAGGGATTTATCCTACTGCTCTTTAGATAAGAGAAACATAATGCACTGTGTAACTCAGCATTTTTTAAAGGTGCCCAATGCCACAGTTTTCAGATTTGTAACCAGCCAGAGTAAGGAATCCTTTGCTATATGTCAGAGAACTAGCCAGGTTTATTTATTGACATGATTACTGATTAAAACATAATTAGGAAACATAGGATTTCAGTCATGAAATAAAGTCACAAAGGATAAAATTACAGTGGCATCATTAAAATTACATTTAACAAGATGTTGTCCCTAACTGAATTCAACAGCAGCTATGTTGTGCCCCATTTTCTCTTAGGTTTCATTGAAAACTTACCCACTGCTATCGAGTTAAGATGGGATGATTTAGTAATGATGGCTCTTGCACATGCCACAAACCTTCTTTCCATACTCACATCCATTTACTTGCACATGAAGAGCACAGGACAAAGGCAGAGAACCCCTTTCCTACTCATCTCAAAGCAGAATCTGTCATCTCTGGAAGAAGGTTTTCCTTCTCTTTGCTTGTGAGTGATGCCACACAACACTGAGGAACAAGGAATTACTTTACTCTTTCCTCACTACTTCTCCCAATGTTTCCATGAAGATTTTCACTGCATGTCTCAATTAGCACATTCAGCATGTGTGTTCAACAACCATTTAAAAACACATATGTAAGCCAATGCAGGGAGGAAGTATTTATAGATACTACTCATTTTAGATGTATTAGTCTTATTCTAAATGAATAAAAGTAGATAATTTGAGTAACACAGATCCAGCTTCATGCTATAAGTTGCATGGATTTTCTTCTACCATATCAATTGTATTTGTATTGCTGGGTACAGTATGATGGTTAATATACACATATATAAGAAAAGCAAGGATTGATGGATGATAAGGCTTCCTTCTTTAGATGAGTCTGTTCAATAGGAGTACTCCCAGCAGATTCGTGATTTACTAGTGGTTTAGTCAAGCAGAGAAGTCCCAGTGAACTTTCTTTACTTACTGTATAGACCAAGCAAAGAACTGCAGCAGCTCAACACCCAAAGGAGAGAAGCATTTCCAAAGCTAGAGGGAACAGATAAGAGCTTTGTCAGGAAGAACAAGGGAGTCAGGACTCTTTCCTGGCTGAGTTGAGAATTAACCAACTGCTGGAAATGACGAGCATTTGCCTAGGTCAGAGTTAGACCTCAATGCAGAGTCCAGGTCTGTGTCCAGAATACAAAAAAAAAGTGGGATCTGACACTTTTGGAGTTTGCCAAAAGGCAAGTGGATACCAGCCCACAGCAGGGATAGTAATGAGTCTCCTGTCTGAAACATGCAGGGTAAAAAAGAGTGTTAAAACTAATCCAAGGGACTGGTAAGTGTGGAGTTATTTACTGGTGCACTGCACACATGCACTTATTTCATTCTGTTGCCTAACGTTGAAACATATATATGAAAATATTTCTGTTAAAATTAATTTGACCTTTACAGTTTAAAATGTACGTCTTTAATGGCAACACATTTTATCCCTCGGTCTTTGACATTCCTCAAAATCAGGCTCCTGGGATACTTTAGGGATGATTTTTGAGCTTGTAACCAAGTTTTGTAGCATCCATCAAGGTAAAGGAGAGCATGCACAAACCCTGGGAGTTCTGAGGAGCACTCACACCTGAGATCAGGGATATTGGTATGGAGTTGCAAGCTGGGGGACTAGTGGACTGCTCTGCCTGGTATTGAAGTCAGGCTGAACTTTCCATCACTTTCTGCATTAAAGATGGATATTTCTGCTCAGGTTTGGGTTCTGATATCTCCTGTATTTTGCTGTTTCCCAGTCAGATTGTAGGCAAATCACCAGCTACTCTGAGCATCATTTTGTACTGTATCCTGAAACATGGAAAAAGGTAGCTCACAGAAGTGAAACTTGCTTTGAGGTACTGAGAAAAGGGGTGTGAGTTCTGAACCTTTAGATCTGGCCTACAACAGGCCAGAAAACAACATCATCTGATTGAAAATCTCTGCTGTCATCTTAAATCACATTTTCTGGAACTGTGGGTGGGGTGGGAGGCTGCAACTCATCATTTTTTGTTTCTGAAACACTAAGGGCCAAATCATGTGAGTACTCTGATGAATTCACGCTCCTTTGGAAAACAGCTCTCCTAGAACTAACACAAACATGCTCTTTAAAGTAGAGGATGATAATGCTTATTTTACCAAAAGAAGATTGATATCATTGGCTTCCTTAACAGAGGAGATGTAAGGCACAGAGTTACTCAGGGGCACTTAGCAGGTCAAAACCCACCCAGTGCTTCTTGTTTCCATGTCTAGTTGACAGTCCTTCTTGGGCAGCAAACTGCTACAGGGCCTCCACAGTGTGGGGCAGTGCCCAGGAGATGGGTGCTGTGGTGGCTAATATGGCCATGGTGCAAGGGAAGAACACTGCAAAATACAGCTTGGGCAACCACTGGGGCTAGCTAAGACTTAGGTCCCCTTGGGAAGGTGGAGAGTAGCAACATACAGGGCACAGAACAAAAATTATTTTCCTGGGGTAGAAGGTCTCAGCAGTATGAGGAGAGGTTGCCTCACATTGAATTTGAGCATTTCAAGGAAAAATGAAATTCATTTAACATCTTCTTACATGCAGTGAGGATGGAAAAATGAGCCGTTAGGTTGCACATCGAGGTCAAGAAACATAAAAGTACTTATCTATCTATTGTTTCTTTTGATCATAACATTCTGAAGTGTCCAGACACTCAAACATAAGGCTTGTTTGTACTAAACATCAGCTGTCCTTCAGACAAGCCCCGCACCCTGCCTCTGCCAGATGCTGACTAAATGAAGGAAAAAGCATTTTTCTCTACCTTCCTTATTCCCGGGCTGCTTGCCAAGTCCTGTTCCAAATCCTCGTGACTCTCTCTCGAGAAATGGGAGCTGGTTGTGCCTCTTGCCCAAAAGCAGCAGGAGCCATCTCGGGCAAGAGGCACAAGATGCGGCTGTGGCAGTGCCCTCAGCCCCAGCCCTGCCCCTGCCAGCATCTCACAGGCCATTCCCAGCCTGCTGTGGGGCTCTGTGGACCAGCTCCTGAACTCCACTAGTCCCAGAGAATGTTGCCAGCCCTCCATGGTGTGTACTGTGCAGCCCAAGAGCAGCTGACTGCAGGCTGTGGCTGCTTTCACCCTGCACGCCCAGAGCTTCCTGGACAGAGGGCTGACTGATTTACAGATGTAATATCACTGACTACTGGCAGCCAGGGGTCTAAAATCCATCCCAAATAGTGATGCTTGGTCACTAATGGATCCCTCAGTCAAACGGAGTGGTATATCCTCCACTGCCTCCAGCAGCCTTTTATACAGTACATGAAAGTAAAATTGCAGTAATTTCAGATATTAAAGGAAATAAATACACGCCAACATGAACTCTGCAGCAGTGCTGAACAACTGTACTTTTTTACTAATACAGTGGGTCTGAAAATAGGAAGTTTTGAGCTAAATGAGACTTTTAGCCCTGTAAGCTTTCCTTGGGACTCAGGAAGCATTCATGTTGATACATGCAGGTCCCTCAAATAAAGAACTACTGCCACATTCAGGGAATCTTTTAGAGAAGATATAATTTTCTTTGCCAGTATCAATACTCCTTCGCGTTTCCTTTCTCATAACTTTCAGTTTCATAAGTCATTTTTCAGGAATATATAAGATATTTGGAAACACAAGGACACAAATCTTGGATTTAAAAGCATTAAAAGCATTAAAAAAATGCATTAAAGCATAAAAAATCTCCACTTTTTTTTTTTTTTCCTCCACAGAACTATCTGCAGCCATATAAACCCCAGTGCTGCTCCTCTGCATCATTCTTTCTACTGTCTTTTTAGTATCAGGTCTGAATTCTTATAAGCAGGAATATTGTCTCCAGCCAGTTGAAGGATTTAACCCACATATATTACTCAGACAAAAAATCACATATGTAGAGGAAGTTGAAAGAACGTGAAGAACCTCTTTCTATTAAAAGAACTAGTAACTGTGCAGCTTGGAAAAAGGCTGGAGGAATCCCTTTAGGATGTTACCCTAAGCCTGATTAAAGGAACTCAATTATATCTGCTGACAAACCACTCAGAATATTTTGTGAACTGTAACTGAAGTGTGACTGAAACTTGTCATTCAGGCAGAAATCAATTCACTGTTCCTACAGCAAAATGTAAAATTCGCAGTATTGTAACTTTTATTTAATTGAAATAAATAACTTCAATTTTAAAGACCAGCTGGGCAAGGGTGTTGACATCCAACTTCTTTTTGTGGAATTTGAGTTACAGTAATGCCAATTTATGAACTAGTGAGAAGGTCTGTGATTTAATTAAAAACAGAAGAGATAAAATCCTTCCTTCATAAATGAAAGCTAATGCCCTCTAATTGTGTATAGCTGAGTTAAGAATACAGAGCAGCATGTGTGAGCCTTCTTTCCTTACAATACCCTGGAGTCTCCAGTTCTGGGAAATTGCACAATGACTACTTTTTTTTTAATATTTCATTCTTGTGTATGTGTAGAGATCCACTTAATAATCCAGAGTATCAGGAACTGGGCCCCGGATTTTCAAAGCACTCTTCCCAGCTCCAGAAACCTCATTGCTGGATGCCCACCCTGCAAAACCTAAGGTGATGCCTCCTTTGAATGCAATCGTTATTGTACCATCCAGCATCTATTTTTTGGCTGCAACTTTACATCTATTAGAGCAGTAATGGCTGGGAAATTGTCAGAATAGTCAAGTGTCTTCATTCCTCTCCACCTAATGCAGAAGCAGGGCAGGATGGGCTGGGGAATCAGAACTCGTCAGTACAACTCCAGAGAAGAAAAGCATCAGAAATGCTTCCTTCCTTGGGATTTTCAGACCCAGTATAATCAGACCAAGCAGAAGTGCATTTAGAGATGTGTTGTTTCCTATAATAAGGGTTGTACTCTGGATGTGCTTTCCCTTGCCATGCTGTTGAGTCGTCCTTGCATGGTACAAAGAGAAGCCTCAAGTACCATCTCAGCTATCTTAGCAGCTGGAATATGAGACTCCTTGTGTTCAAATGAGGCTTCAGACACACCCTGAAGACACTCTGTTTTCTTGAAAATTTTCTATTCAGGCAGGTTTGACTTTCTTGCAGCATGCAGGATACAGGACACACAATTTACAAGTTGAACCAATGTTGTCTTCTACCTTGTTTTCTGTATGTAATCTTTTGTTTGCTCTTTTGACTGCAGTTGTTTTCACAGAGAAGTGTTCCTACCATGTCTAAAAAAAAAGTCTTTGTGATTTCATTGTGCATTCGTAAGTGGATTTTTTTTCCCCATATAACATTATTTTGCCCTTCTCAGCATCACTTGCCTTTGTTCACTGATTTTCCAAGCCTCTCTAGTGAAAATGTTGAATATTCTATATGTCATATACATCTGTGGGAATTGGCTGTTGTCCAAGAGGAGGACAGTGCTTCTCCTGAAGGTTCCTGTGAGGCTCCAGACCACACACTTGAGATCATCTCTTGCTCTTTTTTGAAAGCAATGAAGTTATTAGTTTCTTGTTTTAGCTGCATGTAAATATACTGCTCAGAAATCTATTTAAGTGAGTATTAAGAGGAATAATAATGTATAAGAAGTATATTAATGTGAGTACATTACCCAGGCATAAGTACTGGCCAGTGCCTTTCTGGGAATCTCATAAGAAACTAATGGTGACTCCTAAAATTTTAGGCAAAGCACAAATATATATATATATATATGAAAAATACTGATCAACTTCTCATGATGACTCCTTCAATCGTCTTCTCCATTAGTGTGGATCAAAGTACAGAACCTTGTAAAGAGACACTACAGATCTGTCTATTTGATATAAAGGATCTAAATAAACTTGGGAGATGAAAAATCTGGTTCTTACCTGACACAAAAAGATCATTATTCTTCAAGGTCCCAAAACAGAGAATCGCTCTGAAATACTCATTTGTGAGCTGCTGAAGATTGCTTAGTGGCCATCTAAATAATCACACTTTGCCTATGGCGTCTATACATTAGTTCAACATTAAGACTTCACAAGAGATTTTTTTTTATGCTCTTGCTACATTTTGGTACGTAGTTTCTGACACCATAATTAGTTCAAATTAAATGAGATATTTAATCTTCTGACATCTGGAACAGTGGCTGCCAGCTATTTTCCTTCTATTTTTTTCCTGAAAGAAAGAAAATGTCAGGTTGCACAGTAAAAAGCTTATCTGCAAGCTCACAAAGGAGTGTAGGGACAATGACAGATGAGGCAAGCCAAATAATATCCTCCCTCAGCTCCTCCCAGAACCATCATGGAGGGCCAAAGGGCCACCAAAGACCCATCTCCACAAGCCCAGAAGAGCACAGAGGCACAGTGGCAGGTCGTTCTAGGGGACACAAGCTCCTGTGTCCTGGCATAAAACCCATAACAAGGAGTCAACAGAGGCACTTTTAGGACTGGAGGACATTATTCCCTATGGATATGGGATGCATTAGGAGAGAAAAGGGAAGAGCATTTGGGGATGAGATTTAGAATTCAATGTTTGGTGGAGAAACCAAAGCTGAGGAATGGAAGTGCTCAAGATCATTTGCAGAAGAACAAGGTTAGGAACAAATGACATGATGAGTGATAAAAGGGGGTGGCCCTGTGTAAAGGAGGGCTGTTTGGTATCAATTGTCTGGACATACCCTGTGTCTCTATCTTGTGTGCATACGTGTGGTTGCAGGTCTGAAAGCAGTCACTGCAGTGGGCTCGTGGCTGGGAGGTGCTGGGTGCCTGCAGTGCAAAAACTGGCGAGGGCAACATGAGTGTGATCACTTGCAAAGATTAAGTCAGAGTAGCCAGAGAGTGGGTGAGATGCCCTGGGAGCTGGGTGCATGCATGTGTGTGTGTGGTACTGTGACATCCCTACTGGGTGTGTGTGCAACAGCCTGTACCAGCAGCTGCACTGGGGCTACAGCACTGGGAACTCATGTCCAGGAGAAAAAAACTGGACACTAGGATTAGGTATTTGAGTCCAGCTGCTAGAGGGATCTACCCTATACATACATGTGTATATATATATAAAAATAATTATTACTGGACCTCCAACCTGATTAGCCAGAGAGGTGAGGACCATGAAGCCATTGGGGCTGTTTGTGTTGGTGTGAGCACTGACTGCCTGTGGCTGATATGTGTGGCTGGCAATGAGTGTATGTTTGTGTGTGTGTTTAGCACATATATCCATGTCTGCATGTGGCTCTGGAAACATGCTCAGCCTCTCTACTGATTGGACCTGAGGCATGGAGCTGTGCAGCCTCACTTCTACGAGGCTGCTGGATTTGGCTCCCCTAACACTGTTTTCCCAGTAGCCAGATCCATGGCCATGCAGCTCCTGTGTCAGAGCTGCCCTGAGCCAGGGCCATACAGACCCAGGGGAGAGAGAGCCCGTGGACATCCAGGGAATGCATGTTCCCTCACCATCTCTCACCTATACATCACTCTTTTGAACCTTTCTGGACCCAATTAAATGCAGAATTTTGGCATGATCCTTGTGAACCAGTGAGACCCATCCCAATACGAACTTAGCACTGCCCAAACACCTGGCTGTTCTCTACATCTGCACTGGTTTATGGTCCAGCTGCCATCACATCTGCATCTTCCAAATCCACCTTAGATTCTTCCAGGAACTGAGTTCAGGGAAAAACAGCCTCTCCCTATGGAGTGGGATAAGGAACCTTGCTTGCTTGCTTTTGCACTAATTCTCTTAAATGTACTTATCCCAATATTCCTTTTGAAAATACTATTTCTCATCTTTTCAGAGGCTGGATATTAGAAGGCTGAGTCCAAATGAGACGTATGTTCCAACCACAACATATAGGTAGGAAAGGGCATGAATTGAAATTTTAAATCTACAGGGAAAAGAGTGGATGAGCTTGGGAAGTGTATGCCTTAATATAAAAGCGCACATTAATATATTAAAAAAATGTTAATTTGAACATATTTGGGAATATAAAGATTTTTAGAAATGGTGTTATACAAGTAATATCATTAAAGTGGGACCCCTGAGGTATCTGAGTGAAAGGAAAATTCTAATTTAATTTTCACCTTTCTGAATTCTGGAAATATATTTATTATTCTTGCCCCATTCAGCCCTAAACATGTTCCTGAAATCTCACGTAGCTCCATTAATGCTTAAAATTTCCAGATTGTGTTTTTTCCTGTTGTTCGTATTTTTGCCTTGGTTCTGCATAAGGAAAGAACTACCAAAAAGGAGTTGTTTTACATAATTATCCCCTACTCATCTTCACTATTTTTCTACGACCATTAAGCCTAAAAGATAGAACATATGATCACTCAGAGAAAGCCCTGAAGCCATGAACTCCATCTGTTTGTAGCCTTCAAAATATTATTTGTATAAACACGATAAAAAAATCTTGTTCCTTTATAAGCATGACTGCAAGTAGTTTGATCTCTGAAAAATACAACAAATATTTTCTTTCTCCAGCTCTTGAAAATGACTCAGTACAAGATTTTGATCTCTATATTGTAAATTTGATATCCTGTGGATGTCCTCCTCATCTCATCTATTGAACTGCTTGTTGTATTACAACTTTCAAGCTTAACACGTGATTGATTAAAAAGCCTCATTTTCTGCTTGCTTTTCTATATGATTATTCTGTGCTTAAATGTTTCAAGCTCATTATCAGCCAGACACACCATTATAACAAAGTTAAACTACTTCTGTGTTTTAGGTAGGAACGGCTAGAATGTAAAAAACTTAATATGAACCACTAATCATTGTGTACTGACACAGAAGGGTGTTTAAGGATATACCACAAATATGTTTGCTTCCTCTTATGACAAAAATATAACCAACACATAAAATGGAGTTAGCATATATTTCACTCCATAAATGCACACCTGTAATTTTCTTACATGTCTCTGGGCATGATTCTTCTTTCTGAAACTGCCTGCTCACCTGTCCGCTGGGATCATGAGATGTTGAAGTAGTAACCTTGGTTTTTCTCCTTACACCCTAGTCAAGGCTTGGAGATTTTGGATGACTTCCTCAAAGTCTTTCTTTGCTCCATCCTCTTTTTGGTGGAGAAACCTGTTCTTCAATCTCTGCTACTTTTCAATTTGAATGGAATTTTACTATTTGCCTGCAGAATTTGTCTCAGCCACATTGCTCAACCTGATTTGCTGCTACAAACCACAAATGTTTGTTCTCCAATCTTACTACTACTTGTCATTTTCACTTTGCTTCCAGGAAGAATAGCTTTAGACTGATCTGGATTTTCATGTAAAAGTGCTTACTTCTGACAATATCCAGTCCTTTCAGACCAAGAGAACACAGCATTTTAAAGTCAGAAAGCATTGGAGTGCTCTCCTGATGGAATGCAGAATGGCTTTTTGCAGGCAGGGGCAATGGAGGGTGGAAATCAGCTGCACCAAATGGAGTTGTACTCTACATGGCCCTGATGGAGGCTGAAGGCTAGGCCATCTTCCTCAAATGCTTTGGCAGGCAATATGGTGTAAACATCCAGACATTTAGTTGAGATCCCTTTTACCACATGGAGACTTGGCACATTAGTCAAGGCATTTTCTTCTTCCTATTCATGCAGAAAAGGCAGAACTTTGTTGGCTGCTGCATGGCTACATGAAGATTAATTGCAAGGGATTTCCCCTCTTGATTTCTATATTCGGCATCTGTGTTTCATTAATTGGAAATGTGAGAAATGCATCTTGAATAAAAGTGTGGAATACTAAGAAAAGAGTGCAGCTATGGGGCTGCAAACAGCTGCTCTCACAATTGCAACTACTGTTGAACTGTCACGTGTCTGACAGCACTTGGAGTCAGCAACACTGTCACACACACATCCATTACCATGAAATGTAGGGAACACAAGGTCTGCAAGTGTGTGTTCAACTTCAAACCTCAGTGCCCAGTAGAGATTTATATCAAAAGCATCATTTGTGTCTGAACCCAAGGCAAGAAATAGATAAAAGAAAGACATGCTGCCTCCGTAATGAAAGACTGGAACAGCATGGGCTTAGGCACCTTTGGAGTTTACCTGCAGAGTCATGAAGAGGCTCCCGTGAGAAAATACCCAGAGGCAGGATTCACGGAGCCATTTCCACAGGAATACAGACATAGGATGGACAGAAAGGACAGCCTCTCCTACTAAAACTTTCAGATGCTCCATCCTCCCAGAGGCAAGAGTGCAGTGACCAGGCACAGCAAGGGAGCCGAAGAAGCAGGACAGCAGTATTCTCAGACCTCTTCAGAGTCAAAACTTGACCACCACATCCCTGAGCATCTTTTAAAATCTAGATTCAACTAGGACACACTCTGCTAAGCTCACACAGGACACTCTTCCCACCCTAAAACACTCCATGTGAATCTTGGAACACACTTTACATATTTTTCCTTTCCGGCACTGAGCAGTGTTTGCCCTACATTTCTTCTCTTTCACTGCGAACAGACGCATGTCCTCACTCTACCCATCCCCGTGTGAATGTTTTTCCGAAGCAGATGCTGCTGCTCCAGTAGCACAAGGCCTTTAACTACCAGGTACCTCAGCAGGGCTCAAGCCAGCCTCCTCTCCTCTGTCTCCAAGGCAATCAGGGCAGCTTCCACACTGGCTGTCTTCCCAAGAGCGAGCATGGCTACCTAACTGTTCGCTTGTGCAGAGAGTTCAGCATAAACTTAAAAGGATATTTTCTTGATGAATTAGCTCCTCGGCAAAATCTTCACATCACAAGAGGGAGCTGGGAGCATTTGCTGCCTGTTGTTGAAGATGAAGGTATACTCCAACATTGTGAGGAACTCAAAGTCCAACTCCTGAACATCCCTGTTCTCCAAGCCCCCTAACGTCATAAAACTGACAGAAAACTCAACTCTCTGAAAATGCTGAGAATACTCACTTTAAACCTCATTTTTCACACATGTAAGAAGCCTAGTGAGAAAGAATTTGGGGTAAACAAAACTCATTCTACAAGATCAAAAAATGACAAATGAAAATTGGTTAAGCATTTTTTTATGGTATCTTCCTTGCTTTTTTCACACCATATATGCAAAAACTCCCATAAATTTAACATTATTATAGGCATTTCAAACAAATAAAATAACATTTTAGAAAACTCCTCTTAACCTCATTTGTCTTCAATAATTTAAGAGGGTACTTTCTAGAACCATAGTATAGTAGCTCTCTATTTTAGAGGTATGCAATTTCAAGGCAATTTTTTTGATTTCTTCAAATTACTGAAAATGCTTATTTTCCACTGCTTCAATTTGTATCTTACAGACTTCCTCCTGCCTATGACCAGTAGAAGCACAAAGGGTCATGCACTTTCTTTACTATCCAGTTAAGTAAGTTATTGTTATTATTACCTGAATAACTCTCTGAGGAATAGCAGGCAGATAAATCATGTAAGATTTTTCCAGTCTTTTAACAGCCCCCATTTAGAATACATACACACAGCTTTAAATGAACATTGATTACAGTATCCACCAGATGCTAAAGTAAGTTTTGTTTGCTTTTAAAGGAGTACGAAAAATATTTGTGATAAAAACCTAAACATTTTTTCTGACATTACATGAAAATAGTAAGAATCATACCTAACAGAACTGCTACAATGAAAGTAAAGCTGCCTATTAAAAAACTGACAGCCAATTGAAGCTTGTAATTTCAACCTTCATCAATTGCTTTCTTGAGTGACTCATCAAATCAGTGTTACCTAAAAAGTCAATACTGAGAAAGAGGGTAAACCAATAAATACTCCTTTCAGTCACACAATTGCTACCACTCTTGAGAACACAGTCAAGCGTTTTATTGTTTATACTCATTTTTACACATAAGAGGAACAATCAATGCAGTTCTACCACAGCAGGTGGACCATATCCTGAAACTGCTGAATATGCATAGACCTGTCTTAAGGTCCAATCAGGAGAAAAAAAAAATTTAAAAAACCAACAAAACAAAGGAAGAAAAAACTAAAAAACATAGGGGGGGAAGTAGGAAGGCAAGAAATTTCACTAACATCAGTTAATTCATGATTCATGGGTATTTATTTTGCAGGTGAAATAGCTCTTCTGAAAGAGCAAACTGCTTCACTTCTTTACAAAATACACTAAATAATGTTAAGTACTTAGAGAATTCTAAATTTCGCAGTGGTTCATGCGGTAAGGGTGTGCAACCGACACAAAATGGAAAACATGGTTACAGCATCAAACTGCTACTTCTATTCCCAGCTGGTTTATGGAAAAGGTCATTTGACTTCTTGATTTCTGCTCTTATGGAGTAAAACCAAGAAGTATTTCCTTTCTAAAGGCAACTATGAGGACAGACTACAGATATGCAGTGCAGTTGAACAGGTCTACAACTCTTGTTTCTAGAGCATTTGCATTTACTATTGTTTTGAAATACAAATATAAAACTTTTGCACACTGTTACTTCTCACACATGTTCAGCTGAAGGAGTCATCTACAGAATTTACTGACATGCTCCTATTTTAAACGTGAGTTTTTCTCCTCTTGGCCTCATGGGTGAAGGGAGCAACTCTTTCCACTGAAAGAAAGAAATTACAGGTGTGCAGAAGTACAACTATGCTACCAACACAGACAGAGACAACTGTGCTCTTGTGCACACCCTTACAACCGGCCAGAGAACAAATTAAGAAGTTAAGCCTGCAAAATAAATGGAGTTTACTCTCAAACTTTTTTTCTTCATTCCAGATGAATTATAGACCTTGATTCGAGGCTGCCCTCTTTTTTTTTTTTTTTTTTTTTTTGCAACTGATCTGCGTGCCTATTGGAACAGCATCTCTGCCAGAGTCATTACACTGAAACGCAGAGCTGAGCAGTTTGGTGGCAGAATGTATTGACGTTTTTGCAGCATCATGAGTCTGGCAACTGGGCTTGGGGAAGTTTCAAGCAGTGGGTCTTTACAATAGCAACTTGATTCTGCAGACAAAAAGCAAAAGATTGGCAGAATTATTAAAGTATCACAATAAAGGCATGTATGCATTCTGCAGAACGTGGCGCTGAGTTTAGTGATGAGCTGGTAGCCACCGGTGTCAAGAGGCGCGGAAAGGCAAAGCCCTTCGGTGTGTGAAGAGACACACCGAGGTGTCGAGTCTCCCACAGTGGCTAAGGAGCAGCTTTCCTCTCGGGACGCCGGCTCGCAGCCGGCTCCGCTCCCGCAGGAGCAGCCGGAGCAGAGGAGGGCAGAAAGAAGTAAGGCTGGACTTTGTCAGCAGCCTTCACCTGGGGTCTGAACTACCTCCCTTCCTCGACAAAAAAAAAACAAAAAAAAAAAAGAAAAAAAAAACCAAAAAAAAACCCAACAAACACCCCAACAAAAACATCATGCCGCTGATTCCGGGGCTGTATCGAGTGCCTCCCCAGGGGGCTGCACGCCCAGCGGTGCCCGCAGCTGCCGGCGGGGCCGGAAGGCGGCACCGGGGACGCCGCCGCGGGCGGGGACCGGCCCGGCCCGGCGCTCTCCGGGGAGCTCGGTGGCGGGCTCGGAAAGCGAGTGCCGTTTAGCACTAATTGGCCGGAACACGGGCATTAGCATACGAAATGGTGGGAGATTGGTTTAATAGGTGGAATAAAAAGCAGATTGCCGTAAGTCACTCCCTGCGAGCTGGAGGGGGGGCTGAGGAGAGGGGGGCACACTCGACGCGCGCACACACAGATTGTGAAATGCCAGGAGCGCGCAGCATCCCCAGCGCTCGCAGCCACTCGGGAAGGGTCTGAACACCGGCTCTTTATGGGGCCGCACCCCCCCGCCCCATTGCCAGCCCCCCACCTCCCCCCGAGCACCGCGGCTCTCCGGGCAGGGCGGGGTACGCGGACCTACCTGTGGCGCCGGGCGCGGGCGTGCATGGGGGCTGCCGCGGGGAACACATCGCATTCAACATTTCAGCCTGTGCATCGGAAACGTATGAGTTTGTGGAAAGCTTGTTTGAAGTCTTCGTTAGACATAGTATAGATGACGGGGTTGATGAGGGAGTTGAGATATCCAAGCCACGTGAAAAAGTCAAAGATGGCCATGTGGAACCAGCAAGCGTCCTTGCAAATAGGCATCACCAAGCTGATGATGAAAAAGGGCAGCCAACACACGATGAAGGCTCCTAAAATAATCCCTAAAGTCTTTGTAGCTTTCCGCTCTCTAGCGGCCGTCAGCTTCTTTTTCTCCAGCAGGGCGTCCGAGACCTTCACCTTCACCTGGTTCATGTACACGGGGGAGCCCGTTTCGCTGGATCCCTCGGGAGCCTTGGAGTTTATGGACGTGACGGAGGAGGTCGACCCCGGGGAGTCTGTAATTAACTGTGCCCGCGTTAGTCTTTTACCTGCTTTCTTTGGCGTCTGCTTCAAAATCCGCGACCTGGCTTCCACGTAGATCCTCCCGTAGAGGGCTATCAGCAGCAGAGTGGGGAAGTAGAATGCTCCTACTGTGGAGTACACGGTGTACAGGACGTGGTCCGTGTTCACCACACAGTTAGATACTTCCTCGGCCTTCGCCTGCCGCCAAAACAAAGGGGGCATGGAGATGCAGATGGAGAAGATCCATACCAGTGCGATCATGCCCGCTGCCCGCTTGGGAGTCCGTTTCGTGGAGTACTCGACGGCGTCGGTGATCGCCCAGTAGCGGTCCAGGGCGATGACACAGAGGTGCAGGATGGACGCCGTGCAACAGGTGATGTCCGAGGACAGCCAGATATCGCAGACGATCTGACCCAGCGTCCACTTGCCGGTCACAGTGTACATGGTGCTGATGGGCATGACAAGGATGGAGACGAGGAGGTCGGTGACGGCCAACGAGGCGATCAGATAGTTGGCCGGCGTGTGGAGTTTCCTCGTCTGGTAGACCGTGGCGATGACAAAGGCGTTGGAAAGCACCGTGGCCAGGGTGACCAGCGCCAGGACGACGGCGAGCACGATCTTCCCGGAGAGGGGGGTGGCATCTTGGTAAATCACTTCCTCGGCGCTACAGTTTCGGTAAGAGTCGTTGGCGGAGCCCAACTGCGCCCGGCAGGGGCCGGCCGGCTCCATCCCTCCGCGGCCGCCGCCCCCGCAGACGGCGGGGCTCGGCGCGGCACGGCGGGGCCGCTACCCCGGCAGGACCCCGTCGGCGCCGGGGGAGGGCTGCAGCATCGCCGCGCCGGCACCACCTCCCGCCCGCCTGCCCGCCCTTCCGGGCGCTCCGAGCGGGCTCCGCGGAGCCTCACTCCCCACGGGAGAGGGAGCAGGGCAAACCGGGGACCGGGTGCGCCCGCTCGCCCCGGCAGCTCATCGCCCCGCCGCCTGCCCGCGGAGCGCGGCGAGCCCCGGACATGGGGCTCCGGCCCCGGCCGCCCCTAAGCGCAGCCCCGCCGCCCGCGGCTCCACACCGTGTCTCGACGGGCGCGGTGGCAGCGCCGCATGCCCGCGGGCGGCGGCCTCGCCCCCCGGGCTGCGGGCGCGACGGCGGGGGCTGCGGGGGCAGCGGAGCCGCCCCGCCGGGCCGTGCCTTCACACGCAGCCCGCCGCAGCAAGTTTGCAGCCGCCGCCGCGGGTGGAGCAGGAGGAGGAAGAGGAGGGTCCGCGGGAGGCAGGGGGGGAGACCACCTCCCATTGCGCCCCGCCGCGGGCCATGCTGTCGAGGCCCGGCCTCCGCCCAGCGCCGGCAGCCGCGGGCAGGGGCCGGTGCGAGTGAGCGCCGAGCAGCCGCCGCCCCTTATATAGAGGGCGGCGCGGCGCGGCTCCGCCGGCACCGAGCAACCGGTGCCGCTCTCGGGCGGGCTGCCCGCCCGCCTGCCCGCGGAGGAGGAGCCGCCGACCGCCTCCCTTGGCCCTCCCTCCCGCACCCACCAGCCGCCCGACGGGGAGGGGGGTTCGGCCGCTCCGGCCCCGCGCACCGCCCCACCGCCGGCCCCCCGCCCCTGCCCCTGCAGGCGTCGGGAGGAGCCCGAACTCGTCTCCCTCCCAGGCGGGGAGCAGCCCCTCCCCTTCCAGCCCGACGAAGATGCCACGGCACGGGCGGATGCAGGTGTTCGTTAGTCGTGCTGTTGTTGTCATCCTATCCTGCACCGTGCCCGCTACGCCGTGAGGCTGGGCGATGCCGGGCTCCCCAGGGAGCCCGGCGGGGCCGGGGAGTATTGCCCGCCGCCACGTCCCTCGCGGCGTTACAAGTGCCGCTCGGTGCCGGAGCTGGGCGTGCGGGAAGGGCCGAGGCGACCGAGACGGTGCGGGACAGGGGCGCAGCCGGAGCGGGCCGGCACCGCCCGGCACCGCCCGGCACCGCCCGCCTCGACCGCCGGGCGAGGGGCTGCGCAGCGCGGCCAGCCCCGCTGCAGTCGAGGTGTGCGCCCCCCCGGATCTCATCGCCTGCTTTACACTTGTAGTAATCCCGTGTCTTCCGGGCTCAGGCTTTCCTACTATTTTTTTTCCCCTTCCTTTTATATTTTTCCCTTTATTTTTCTGGTGTGCTTGGAGGGGCACGGCCGCTGTCGAGCAGCCTTGATGTGCCCCACAGGCTCCTCCAGCGCTCGGCAGGCGGGGACGCGGGACAGCGGGAGCACGCGTTTGTCCAGGTCCCGCAGCTCCTGCCAGCTTTTGTTCTCAGCAGCCGCAGGAAAGTTTTGCACACAAAGGGAGTGCGAGCTTGCTTTTTTGCTGGATCAGGATAATACCAAGATCGGTGAAATGTCTATGCTCCAACCCGATTAAATCTCCCGAAGATACCACGACAAATTCAGTTAAGAAGAGACAAGCATTTTCAGTCTGCAGGCATGTTTGTGCACATCTCCACGTGCTGCTACGTGCCCAAGTTCCCTGTAAACTCTCAGCACTTCCCTCTTGGACATCTCCTCCTGGCTGTTTTCCTCTGTCATGGAAAAGCAGTTTCCCTGCGGCCCTGTCCTTTTTGGGCTATGCTCAGCACCACACAGAGCCAGGCACTGCAGTGTTCTGCCTGGGACATCGAGCTCCTGGACAGGGTGAGAAAGCACTGCATCCTTGAGCAGGAGGGACTGGCTCACCTGAGAGGACGCAGCTCAAGAAAGTACCACAAGAGGAGGCTGGAGAGGATCCATCATCACCCAGAGGGGCTAGGAAACTCTAGGAAGAGAAGCACTGAACTGAAGAAGAGTCAGGACTGCACAGCCGTGTGGTAAAGTCCTGCAGGGACAGCCCCTTCGTCCTTGCTTCGGCACAGGGCAACATGCCCTGATCTTGAGATGTGCTAAGACCCACAAGTCTCCTGAGATCAGAAAAACAGTGGTGGTGCTTGAGATTTTGTAAGATCTGTCCCAGATCTTTAGTTAAGCTCTCAAGAAACGAGGTGGGGGAAGATTGCCTTGAATTAAAGAAAGTGTGGCAGTCAAAGTTTGCCAAAATTCACTGAACAGACAAGGAAGATGAAACGTCAATGAGCCTTTCTGTTTTCCTAAAAGGTTATGGGGATAGGGTTTGGTCAGTTTCCATGTTTTTATTTTGTGGTGCCTCCTTGTGTTCAAGCAGGAACCACCTCCTTTTGGTGCCTGATAATTGGTTGGAGCCTCTAGACTTTACTGCATTAAAAAGAATAATACAGAGCTGTCTGCATTCTTCTGATCTCTTTCATAGGCAGAGATTTTATAATCCTGCCTTCTAATACAGTGTGATATTGCTTTCACTTCTGCTCAGCATTTCTGGCTTAATTTAGTTGTGCTTAAGTTGGCAACTGCCCTCAAGCCTCTGTAGCTCCACATCCTTCCCAAATAGGGTTACATATCTGAGAGGAATTTAAATTCAAAACACCAATAATAACAAGAGGAAAACCTAGCCCTTCATTCAATTTTGGAACAGCTTGCCTCTTGTGCAAAGGTTCTTCTGATAAAATTATAGAGCTTCCAAGGGCAATGTTCTAGCCCTAGCCCCTGTCATCAGCCATGGTGTGTAGTGTAGACAAGTATTATGTGAATGGATAATGAGTTTTGGCCACCCTACTAATGTCACTGTTTACTCTCATTCTAAAATATTTGTGTTCTGTGCACAGATTTTGCTGTTGCCCTTCTCCATTAATTCTGGGTCATTATTCATCAGTAATCATTGTTCATTGCTTCCCTCTTTGTCTTGCCAAGAAGATGATTTTTTTTTCTCCCTCATTTGTTTACTTCCATTGTGCTTGCTGGTTTCTCACTCATTTCTGTAGCACTGCTGCAAGTGGTCAGCAAAATGTTCACCCAGCATGTGACAGGTCTAGCTGTAGTGACCTCAGCTCACCTGAATTCCTATAGGGACCACCTGGTCTTCCTGGGTGGGGTCAGTAAGTATTCCCCACGCTTCTCTCTGAGGCTTCAGACTTGGGTTATGAACAGCTGCAGGAAGAAAGTGAAGCCAGCTTCCTAACAGTGGTCCCTGTCATGGTGCTGCATGTCACTGCTGGAGGAGCATGCAGAAAACATGTCCCCACCCAGGCACTGGAACTGCTGCTTTCTTCAGGCTGTGCATGCTGGCTCCAAAGGATTTGTGTCACAACAAGGGGTTTTAAAAGACTGGTCTTCATCTCTGCTCTGCCAGGCTGCACATAGCCCTCTGTCACAACTGGACTCCCAAGAGCCAAGGCTTGATGAAAGCACCAGATTCTACCTAGATCATCAATAAGCACTGGAGTCTTGGAGTGCCAGTCAGACACATATTGTGAATCATATGTATTATCACATGAACGATCGTATCTCACTGCTGTGCTGTTGTCCGGAAGCTTGCATTTCATTGTTTATTTTCTCCTCTCCTAACTGGATCTGAAAAGATGCTTATGAGAAGAGATCTTATTTCCTGAAGCTTTTGGCTTCTGTGCAGAGGCAGGCATAAAATTAATTTCTTTCTGCTGGCATAAGACTGTTAATACTTCTTATATCCAGATTTTGATGTACTAAAATACCCAAATATAGAAACTGCAATGAAAACTGAGCCTATTATTGGTTTATTGCTTCACAGACTGCCCATGTATGGCGTAAATATCTTATAAATAAATTAAAGAGATAAGAAAGGCACGTAGAAACAAACCTAAGTACAGAAAGGAAAAGTCCTCATGGTACAGTCAGATCTGTCCTAGCTACAGATAATGTTGTGTGGGTTTTAGATTTTGCATCTTTTAGGTATATTTGAACACAGGTCTTCGTGCATGATGCAAACTTCACCTCTGCTCTTGACTCAGCTGGTAAGTTGTGTGTAATGGCATCTGTAGCCTCCTGCACTGTGATGAGATTCAGACTCATATTTTAAATAATGAAATTCTGAGTCCTTCTGTTAGCAAAGATAACCTCCGCTATCAACACAGTGGTATTTTGTTGAGTTTGCCAACAGGCAAATAACACTAATGTCTGTGTGAAGTTTCTCAATGTTAACTTTGAAATACAGCTAAGGCCATATAAATGCCATCACTTTTAAGTCACTAGTCAAAATAAAATCACCCAGCTTGAGTTACTGAAATTTAATTATAAGGAACAGCTGGGCCTAGTTTTGATTTTTACTCTGAGGACCCAGGCAAAGAAACAAGCACGTGGGCTCAGAAGACACAAATACACACTGAGTTTCACAACCCATGCTGGTCAGGCACACTTGCTGAAAAATGCGCTGATGCCCTCCAAAGATCATTCAATTACCCTGAGTGGGCAACTGAGGTCAAGCAAAAAGAGCCCCTCCAGTCCTCCCTTATCCTCCCTTACAGTGGCTCTAGCAGCTAATCTCCATTCATTGCACTGATCCTCACACATTTCAGTTCGTGGAGGTAGAAGTTGAGGCTGGTGTCTGTTCCTCATTCATCTACAAGGAATTTGATTTTTAACGATGTTCCTGGAGATACTCCACAGGCAACCACTTCAGTCCTGCCCCATCTCCTCTCCTTGAACACTGGCCATAATTTTCCTGCTTTAATACAAATCAGAAGAATTGACTGCTTGTGTGGAAAGGGCTGTGGTTTCTGTCTGAGGCTGCTGGAGCCTCAAATTCACACTAAAATCAGTGCAAATGCCTGTTTTGGTGCCAGAGGATCTGGCTCAATGATCATCACTCCAGTTCAAACTGTCTCCAGTTATATATCTGAAGGGATTTTAACCTACCTGCTATAATATGGGTGGATTATAACCTGCTATAAAATGCATGCATATCCATTGGGGAATGATCTGTGGAAAATAGCTATGACAGTATGACATAAAGGTACAGCTGTCTAGGAATAAAAGTCAATGGCATAACCTTTAGCACCTATTCAGCATTAAGGGAAAGTACAATGCATTTAGACTTTGTAGGGATTCAGATGAAAAAAGGTCTTAGTTTCTCATCTGCCCAGGTCTGCCAGAAGATAAATTCTCCACTTTTAGATATGAACCTATATCAGTTTTAAAGCATTGTCCCACTTCAATATGTTCCAGTCTTTCTGTCTGATTTAGAAAATGGAATCTCTAAAGGTCTTTCAGGATCCAGAGTTGATTTCAAAGGGGTTCCAAATATCAAGTTTTCAGAAATACTGAACACTTTTTGTTTAAAAAAAATAGTCTGCACACATTTGAAAGCAACAAGCTATTAAAGAATGAAGCTTGATGGAAACTTGTGGAATGCAGTGAATCACTGCAAAGAAGTAAAACTGCAGAAAATTAAGAATCAAATATTTTCCTTGTGAAATTATTATGTCAGCATTGATTTAAGGGGAGCTACAAAGATTCCTTCCTATTAGAGATCTGCTTCTTCTGCAGGGCTAATTAATATTTATCTAGGAAAGAAGGTAACATATGCTAAGCCCACTGCCACTATTTATAAGCCTGCTCCAGTCTTTGTTCCCGGAGGTAATCAGAAGCTAGGAGCTTTTGCTGGCATGCAGATTTGCGCTGCTAATTTAATAAAATGCATCATCCATTAATTTGAGTCCTTTTAGGATGTTTACTAGTTGACAGTTTCTTTTGCAGTATGAGACTTAATTGCAAAATTTAGTTGTCTGTTCTGCTTAGCAAGAGGCTTAGAGAGAGATGCTTCTTAGAACCTGCTGAAATTCAGGAACAGAAGCAGTTTTGAAGGCCACAAAGGTCTTGTAGGCCTACTTTCATCAGCAGATTAGTGTAGCAAGACTAAAGCAGTAGTGAATGATCATAGCATCATTCAAGTATCAGAGCTTTGCAAGGTCAAGAGGCCCTTTGAGAGATTCAGGGTACGTACAGTTATTCTCAGCAGCACTTTGCAAGGTAGAGCACAGCAGAAGATCTCATTCTGGTCACAAGGGACAGTTTCTGTAAACCAATTAAATCCAATATAATCTGATCTTGGAGAGAGGCTGTTAAGAAATTGATGGTCTGCATGTTGCAAAGTGTGAAATTCATGAGTGAATCTACTAAAAAAATAATTGAGTCAGCAAAGTCCATCAGCATCCAGCAGTGCTCTATGGATAGGTCTTTAGGGAAGAAAACAAAGGCCCAGAAGAGGTAGGTAAATAAAATGGTGTCACTTGAGGCTGCTTCCAAACACAAGGTATACATGCATCCCACTGCTTGGAAGCAGAATGTGTCTCATTTGGCTTTTCTCAAAGTAACCAAGTAGAACTACAGAGCCAGATCAGAACATTGTCCCAATTGTAATTATTTTCATATTTCTTTTCTTATTTCCCAATCTTTTCATTACCCAAAGAATGTTTAACTAACCACCCTAACAGAAGCTGTGAAAGTGCATGTCTTTATGTCTTGTGTTTAAGGTTATTTATTGGGGAAGGGAATACTTTACTGTAAAAGATAGATGGGATCTTTATCATATTTAGAAAGATGTGTCTTAACTCTCTTTACAGGAAGAAATCAGTCTTAAAGGATTCAGATCTCAGGTAGAACATGCCCATAAAGAGGTTTTGAGGCGATCTGAAAAATACCTTGGCTTCTAGATGTAGCCTTTAAAATGTTAGTGGATTTTTAAAAAGTTGAGATGTGGACTTATTTGCCAGATGGTCATGTCTGTGTTTGTGGAAGCAGAGTCAGATAATTTTATTTTGTAGCTTTTAAACTAGTTGTGAATTTCCTGGGTTTCTCTTTCTTTCCTTAGGCAAATCCTGCTATGTCCCTTCCCCAATTCTTACTCTCCATAGTTCCATCTATGCGCTCCAGGAGCTCTGCAAAGGTACACGCTGGGTGCACAGTATACCTCTTAGAGAGCAAACCAAGGCTTCCAAACATAAGCAATCTGCTTCTTACCAACTACTATAAAATATGCGTCTATAATTAAAACAAAATAAAAAACCCAAACAAATAACAACAACAAAAAAAAGCAATCTGAAGCTCACTCTTGGTTTTCTTATTACTCTCAAGCATTTCTGGACTTGGCCCAGATCTGTCCCCACATCCCCATTAAAGTTCATGACTTTTCATCCTAGCGATGAACTTTCTCCCCCTCATTTCAAAACTGCTTTAGTTCCTTCTCCATATCTTGCTCCTGCAGCTTGGCACACATCTGCATGAGAGCCTGACCTTCTGTGCCCTCACTCTGCTCCCACTACTGTCTTTGGGAAGGAGGAGGGAGAATATCCTTGCATGTCCCCTCAAGACCTACAGACTCTGTCATGTTTAAAGCAGAGCCCTAAATCTTGGGGGACTGCTATACTCCAAAACCATAAACTCCCATCTATAAGTCTAGAAAATACTCGGGTGAAGTTCTCTCATTGCTCAAGTTGCCCCTGCTTAAGAGCAGCTCGAAGCTAGAGAGGTTTAATTGCTAAAACTGCCATCCTGGTTTCTATAATGTTTCAGCTATGTTTTTCTGATCTTGGAAGTTGCATTGTACCTATCTAAATGCTACCACACAATTTCATAGCCTGCTGTTGTGGCCATGACCCTCTTCTCTCTTTATCCCTTCTTCATGCATCCTTTTGCTTATCTCATTCCTCCATTATTACCTCACTAACAAGCAAATTTTCTTTACATGACTTTCAAAGCCTTTGGTAGTTAATCTATTTCTCATCACATATTCAGGTTAATTACTGCCTCCCACTAGCCTCTGATGCTGGCCCCTCCCAGAGTATATTCAATTTCAGTCAGACATCTTCATGCCCTCCCAGACTTGAGACAAGTTTCCTGTAGCAGGAACAGATATCCTCATTATAAAGGATAAAAATCCTCCCTTGCTGTGATGCCAACAAAACACACTTTACAAGAGCTGTTGATTAAACTATGACTGCTACCTATTATTCTTCCTGGTAGTATTTTGTTTGCTGATGTTTTCCCACCTGTGTGCCTCTGCTAGTGCTAATCTTAGACTGTAATTCTTTTGAGCAGAGACATTGTATTTGCTACTATGAAAATAGCTTTGAGGGTCCTGATTCTACACTTTGAGTGGCATGGAATAAACTCTTTGTCAATAGTAGCTATTAATATCTTCTCTTGTGTTGTTTTTAATCTGTACAGTTCAGAAATCACTGTCAAGATCTAAGCTGGGCAGGGGAGAGAAAATATAATGAAAGCCTCGTGGGTTGAGATAAGGGCAGGGAGAGATCACTCAAGCAGTTACTGTCATGGGCAAAACAGACTCAACTTGAGAAAATTAGTTTAATTTATTACTAATCAAATCAGAGTGGGGTAATGAGAAAAGAAACCCAAATTTAAAAAACCTCCCCACCACCTCTTGCTTCTTCCTGGGCTCGACTTCACTTTTGATTTCTCTACCTTCTCCCCCCAGGCATCTCGGGGGGATGGGGAATGAGGTTGGCGGTCTGTTCATCACACATTGCCTCTGCTGCTGCTTCCTCCTCAGGGGAGAACTCACACTCTTCCCCCGCTCAGCGTGGCGTCCCTCCCGTGGGAGACAGTCCTCTGTGAACTTCTCCAGCGTGAGTCCTTCCTATGGGATGCAATTTGTAACAAACTCTTCCAGCATGGATCCCTTCTGCAGGATGCAGTCCTTCCTTCGGGCACACCCTGCTCCAGCATGGGTCCCTCACAAGGTCACGAGTCCTGCCAGCAATCCTGCCCCAGTGTGGGCTTCTCTCCGTGGGTCCATGGGCTCATCCAGGAGCTGGCTCCAGCACAGGCTTCCCATGCAGTCCCAGCCTCCTTCAGCTGCACCCACCTGCTCCAGCGTGGGGTGCTCCAGGGGCTGCAGGTGGATATTTGCTCCAGTGTGGACTTTCATGGGTTGCAATCTCTAGTCTGGCATCTGGAGCACCTTCAGCCCCTCCACCTTCACCTTCACTGATGTTGCTTAATGTAGAGCTGCTTCACGTATTCTCTCACTCTGCCCTTCTGCTACAGTTGCAGATACACAGGGTTTTTTCTCCCTTCTTGAGTACATTATCCCATTGGCACTCCCACCATCCCTGATGGGCTCAGCCTTGGCCAACAGAGGATCTGTTTTGGATCTGGCTGGCACTGGCTCTGCTGGACACAGGATGAGCTTTAACAGCTTCTCACAGAAGCCCACTGCTACCAAAGCCTTGCCATGCAAACCAAACACAGCAACAAATGGCTGATCCACGTAAACTGACATGATCAGCACAGAGGACAGTTCAAAATAAGATCAACCAGAACCTACAAAATAGAAAGGTTCCTCACTATCTGTTTGAGAAAACCAGTTTTGCTATATGTTTTCTTATATTTTAAAGATAAGAACTGTCCCTTGTTTACCTTATGCAAGTAGTGAGAAATAAACAAAAGAACAGACTATTAAAATGTAATGTGCACCTGGTTGTTTGCTTCTATTGCAGCTCTGAATTCTGAGCTATAGAGATAAAAGGGGAAAAACACCCACCCTACTAGAAATTATGTTCTTCAAGACTGGGGTTTTGAGAAGTAGAGAACATAATTACCCTTTCCTTTCTGCATCTGCTTCTTACCTGCCCTAAAACATTAAGTTCTCCAAAGTCTCCCCAAAGGATAATATTTTACTTAAACTTGATTATAAGAATTGGGGGTTTAATCTTAAGTGAATCTGCCTAACTTCTTCCTAACATGCATACACTTAATTTAAAACTTTAAGCACTTGGACATGGCAGACAGGACTTCTATTATCAGTGACTTCCCAGGTCTCTTCCTCTCTCCTTTCACTGTAGTGCAAATATTGGCATTTATTGTTGGAAATGGTTTTTATTAGGGTACATTTCTTGCCTCAGCAGACTTTCTTACTGGTTTATGTAACATTAGGAATTAATTTACTCCTGTCTTCTGCTGTGCTGCCCTATCAATGACCTTTGGACCAGTGGTGACAAACCCAGTAATGTAGATTGCTCTTTTACATGATTCTGAATATAAATCTGATAAAACCTCAGCAGTGCTCCCACTTCCTACATCTCACATTTACATTTACACTTTGTAAATTCCTGAGAAAAAGAATTTTTAGTTCCATGTTCTGAGAGAGACCTGCAAGAGTTCAGTAGTTCCCTTTTCAAAAAAAAAAAAGCATTTTGGTAGCATTGTTCAGTCTTTGACATTTTGACTGCCAGTAAGTACACAAAGTCCTTTGAGACATCATCCTCTGGGGAGCCATGAAACATGGGTCAGCCAGTTGTTGACAGCTAATATTATTTGGCTGAAACAGTATGAGGAAAGCTATTCCTGGAAGCTGATCATTGTGTGCACTCCTTTTCTTGGATTCCTTTCATGAAAATCATTAGAGCGAGTTTAGATGTCCTCCTTTCCTTAATGAAGGGAGTGCGTTAAATTTGTTTTGGAGATCTTTAGCATAAAGTCATCTGCTGTCTTCCCACTCCCTTTTCTGTACTCAATTCTCCTTTCATTTAAAAGGGTTAGACTGCTGCTTATCGAGGACCATTTGGGCTGAAAAAGATCGAGTCTACCTGTTAACTGTTTTCAACCCCTCTGACATTCCCTCATGTATCAGCAGTTTCCAGTTGATTGCCAGTCAGATTTCCCAAATGCCACAGAAATGAAGAAACAAGTTACTTGGATGTCTAATCATAAGCATGTTTAATATGACCCTGAGACAGGAGGACTTGATGAAATGGTTCTAATGCTCTTTTGTCAAAGAGTATATATTTGGATATATTTGAAGCTAAAGGGCACGATTTTACTTTTTGTAATTTTAAGAACACGTGGTGAGCACAGCCAGATAAAAAAAGCAACAGAGAAATTTGAGGATATTTATCAAACAGTTTTAGATAATTTCAGTTTTTGCATTTTGATAATAGTAGCTTATGCAAGCAGTACCTTTACTAAATTATACAATATTCAGATGGAGGTGATTTGCAAATAGATGTGTCTCTGTAGGAAAAGTTTTGTGTGGGTTACTCCAAAAGCCAGAAATGTGAAAATATAGAAAGCTAACAGCAAATGATCTCAGGGATCAAAACCAAATTTTGACGAAATAAGGACTAAACCCCGCTGTCATTTAAGCAATGTAACTATGTACATTTACAATTAAATTCCACCCACACTACTTACATACTGGGTAGCATTTTTTGAATATTTGTAACTTGCTAAAGAATTTGAGCATCCACCTATTGCAGGAAGAAAAAAGTAACAGATTTTTAAAGACTCAAGAAGTTTCAGAGATCTCTACCCATAACTACAGGCCACACAGTTTTACCAGCTAGTACTCTGACTCAAGAATTTGTGATTGGAGCAAGAATCATAGAGGAGGAGGTCATAGAGGAGGAAGGGAAGTAATATATTTTATCAGCCCAGCTGCTATAGCTGGACAAAAAGCAGTTCTGACCCATCCCAATTCATTCATCCAGATCTCTTTTTAGTCTATTCCACTAGTGAAATGCTGGTAAAAATCTGGTTAAAACTTCCATCTTCTTTTTAGCATCAACTTGTATGCCTTAGGTGTCCAACAGTTGGTCCTTCCATGCTTCTGTCTGTTAAATTAAAGAGTACTTGGTATCAAATTACTTCTGCCAGTATAGTTCTTTACAGCCTTTAACCAGCCTGCAATGAAAGTTCATTTTTAACCTATTTCTACTGGTTAAACAGACTTGCTGTCTATAAGTCATTGTGATCTCATGCCTCTATTTTCTGATATTTGACTTCTCAGTCTCATTAGTTCCTCCTACACTATTATCCTAAGCTGTTTCTCTGATGTTACTTGAAGTTAGTGTAAGAAGACTGACAGATAGGGATGGATATCAGATATATGGTATGCACATATATCCTTATATATATTGATAGATAATAAAATTATATATCTGATAAAATATGTAAACATATATGTGTGATATATATGAATATATGTGAAAGGCAGTCACAAAAAGAAGGGAAAAACCTATTGTTCATTATTATGATGATTAGTATAAGAACTCATATAAAATCAGAGCTGCACCTTTTAAAATAAAATAAAATAAACGTATATAGCCTAGCTGCTCACTAGTAAATTGCAGATGTATTCTATCATTATATAAACTAATCCATGGAAGCAAGGTAGGGGACAATTTCAAAGGGAAACTGCATCTATCTTTGGTGCATTGGCAAGGCAAATCCACAGGCTGACCTGACCCAGCGCTGGCACCGCTGTGCTCCCCAGAGGATGTCAGGCTGGATGACTTCCAGAGGATCCTACTCCTGCCAGCATTTCTATGCTTCTTTGCACTAACGCAGAAGGATTTCTGGACACAGCCACGAGGGATTAATAAATAGTGATGACTGAATTTGGAAAGATAGCTTTAGTTATCAAGGCAGTGAAGACATAGACCTGCCCTTTTAAGTATTGCATATAAACGGGAGCAGGGAGAATCACCATATGTATTAAAATCCCATCAGAATCTGGATCCTGCTTTGTCATGCCACTGGCCACCACGTGTTAACAAAATAAGGGTGACCTGATTTTGGAAGTGTGCTGTTTGGCTTTCAGCATGAATTGCTGTAAAAACATAGGAATTAGAGAAAATAGGGATTGGACTAATGAAGTAAGAAATACGAGGGATTGCCAGGAATGTGGAAGAGCCCAGCAGAAACATTAACAGACAGCATGAATGGAAACAGCAAGCTTTTCACCTGTTCAAGTGCAGTTACAGGAGGGTACAATGTGCTGGAAAGCGAAATTGATGGAATAAAATAAATCTGATTAGGTTACTGATCAAGGCAAAGTTTTGGCTTAGCATGTATGAAAGCAAAATGTTACAATTCTGCTACTATTATTGTTGTTCTATTAATTATGCAATACAATTTGATAAAGATTCCTATGTTCTAGGCAAGCCCCATGGATCCTGTGATCTTCATAAGAATTTTCATCTAGCAGGAATATTCTGTGCCTTTAATTCTAACTATTTTTTTTTTCATGCTAGTAGAGTATTCATATGACAGTACAGCTCTTACATATCAAAGAATTCAATAAAAGGTTTAATTGCAAAGGCATTTTCCTGAAAAGCAGAAGGGTATTTATTTGCTCTTCAAATAGCCATGAGGAAAGTTAAATTAAGAGGTTTATAGTATAAGATTTATATGGGGTTTAAAGGATACCTGTCCACTTCAGCAGAAGTGGGTTTGGAATAAGCAAAATGATGAAGTAAAGAATTGCTTCATTTGTTGCCGACAAGTCAGAAATTCAAGGCTTTGGGAAGCTTGGAAATTAGCTTGAAGTAACGTTTGGGTTCAGCTTCTGCCTGATAACCACCTCTCTGATGGGTGATGTGACTGTATGGTGCAAAATGCATTTTTGTGATGTGGGAGTCTCAGCGAAGTCCCAAACCTGTTCACCCTGTCTGGCTCCTCATTAGTGAGAATGAAAGACTCACAATGTCTCTGATAAGAGGGATATGGGGGTCAACATCCAGGCAGCAATGTGTGCAGAGAGCCTGGTCTGTGCTGGATAGGGCAAAGCACTTGGTGCTGCACATGGCGGAGTCTCTGCTGCAGCAGCAAAAACCAGGGAGGCTGCCTTAGTCTGGTTGCCTCTGCAACTAAATATTTGTGGCAGACATTAGATTTTCCCTATAAAAATGTCTCTCTTGTCGGAATGATGTAAAGACTCCTAATGTAAATGAGACTCAACCCACATTGCACACTACACTAATGCTGACTTGTTCCAAAAGGAAGCACTGCTGTTCAACACTGTGTTAATGAATGGTGAGATGTATTCATTTTGAAGTGGGGAAAGGATGCCAAAGCAATCGATTAGGAAACAAGGAAAATTAAAAAGACATATTTCTTACAAAGCAACGTTAAATAGGGGCAGTAGGCTTTGGCTGCAGCTCTACAAAATTCAGATTTACTCCTCATTAAGGAAAAAAATATAGACTTTATTTGTTGACACCTAAGTTGGTACCAGAAGTGTCATTTAATGAATCATAATTAAGTTTTCTTAGATGTAAACTAGAAAGGAAAACAAAACTGCTGAACCTCAATAGTGTGGGCTGTGGAAACCTGATATTTTACCCTGCAAATTCTCAAGATTTTGTTCTGTTTGGCAATTGTCATTCTGTCATTCTGTTCTCAATTGCTTTTGCAATGCAAGTTGCAAATTCCAGCTTTATTTTTATTTAATGTAATACTTTCATATGGCAATGGCAATCAGAGTCAGAACTATGTCTGTATGACCAGCCAAAAGTAGGAAGTCATACTGTACCACACTTGAGATTTATTGTAGCTGATAATAACAGTTACTTGTAAAACAGTGAATGGAAATAAAGGCATTTCTTACTGTGGTGACAAGGTGATAAGGCAGTGATGTCTTTGAGAACCTGGATATTTCTAAGGATTTGAAACAGTCAGAAAGTATTTAAAACCTTTGAAATAATCTAAAAAACCTGAATTTCTCATGTAAGGAAAATTGTAGATATCATAAATCATTGCTTTTCTTAATCAAACAATTAATTTGTTTCTTTTGAATCTTTTATTAAGGAAAAGGAACTGACATGATTCAGATGTCTACTGTTTTGTCAATATGGGCTACTTTGGGATCCTTCTCTCTCAGAACAGCAAATTGAGCAGATTTCTTTCTATGTGGTTAGGAACTTCTACAATTCTGCACTCTCCTTCATTTCCTCTATTTAAGCATGTACTGTTCTGCTGAAAACTCCTCCTTCCTCTAGCCATCTCACCAACAGTTTCCTCCAGGCTACAATTTCCTTGTTTCCCCTTTCAGCTATGGCTTTGATTTTTTTCTTCCTCATTGGCTTTTTTGCAGTCACATTATTGCTTTCAGGAGAAGTCTCCTTGGCACATGCCTAGGGTGTTCTTGAACTTTGCATCCTCTCGTGTCATTGCGTCATTCCTCTCCCTGTTCTTCCATCTGCACATTCAGAAATCAATCAGCACCAATTACCCACTAGATCTACAGGGGTTCAGAGCTGCAGTTTGGAAAGAAAAAATGTGGAGGAGTTCAGACTTCAAAGGGGGTCTCATTCTCTTGGATCAATTTGGACTGAGAACATTGGAGTAACTTACCATTCACTGAAATGAATGCTTCCACCAGTCAATAGCTGAATAACTCAAACCTTGCACGACACATTCAATTTCCAACCAGTAAAATGCCTACTTTGACCTCTCTGGAAAAAGCTAAATGGTATCAGCAAAAGCAAGGGAAGGCTGTTAATTTTATTATCATCATTGCTGGCAAATAAAGCACTGGAGAAATATAAAGGTTTGTGTTCACAATCTGGCATATTCAAATAATGCAGATGCTATCACAGAAAATTATTTAAATGTCTAATCAGCCTATAGACCCCAAATAATAAGATATTAATCCAAGAAAACTTTGAGGTCACATTGATTTGTTTAATAGTTGATGCATTTCATATAATCACAGCAAGAAAACAGAATTGATTTAAAGCTGCTATTTATGGAGATCAGCTCACTGGGAGCTGTAACCATTCAGTCTCCTGGAGGACTGTCTCACTACGAACTTCTGTGATTACTTACCCTGTTTGTGGAACCAAGAGATTCGTACCATTCTGCTCTTCTGGTCAACTTTATGATCCTGCTTCTTTGCTTACTGCCAGCAGTTCATAAAAGAGTTTCTTATTGTGGGAAGTCCAGCTTAAATAAGGAGAAATCAAAATTCAAGAGGTGAGGGAACTTAGGAAAGCACATTTTGACAAGAGTGGATGTTTGAGGAGATGAAAGCAGACTACTAGAGCATGTTGGCCTTAGCACACACCTAGTGCTTAGGAATTCACACATCACTAATAACAGACGTATTTAAAAAGCGATACAAACTTCTAAGTGCTTGGTTCTCTTGGATAATTTTGGAGGTTTCTTGAAAGTTTTGAAAATGGACTTGTCATTAAAACAAATATGAAATACAGAATTTTATAAACAAAAGAAAAGATGTGTCTGGTATACTGCATTGTGTTGCCTTTGAAACCCAGCCATAGGGGAAATATTGTAATGGGACCTACTGCTTGTCTAGCTTGGGAAAAGGATAATGTGCACTTGTTCATTTAAGTGGTATGCTACACTAGAAATGCTAAAACATCCAGTAGAAGCATTTAAAAAATACATTCTTTGAACTGCAGTTTGCAAAAACAACAGTTGGTGGCACTTTGAAACAATTTTTATTCCTAAATGCATTTGCTTATTTTAGGTGTGTACAAGACTACATTAAAATATTAAATCACCAGTCTACAGTGATTCAGATTACAATAATGACACAGAACCTATCAGCTGTCTCTGCACAGAGCACAGACAGCTTGCTTAAACTGAATCTGAAGATCTGCATTTGTAAAAACAAAGGAAGGTGTTCAGGGAGATTAATTCTTTTTAAGAAGAGTCATACAGAAATTACCAGAAGACAAAGAATGGCAAATGGAAATCAGGAAGTCACTGCAAACAGCATGGCTTGCCCTGGTCTGCAGAGGCACCGTGGTCTGAAGCAGTATCACATGTTTCTGTGGGCAGATTACTCTCGCTGAGTTTACATTTTTTGCCATGGCATTGATGTGCATGGTATGTTATGTGTATAGATTTCTGTTTTAACCAGCACCCACTAGGTAAATAGACATTTCCCAGGGTTTTAATCCCCAGGCAATGTGAGGATGAAGAGCAGAGAAAGACTGCCATGGCCATTCCAGAAGAATCAAGCATTTATCTATGGTGATGCTATCAACCAAACAAAATCACACCACCTGCACAGGAACTGCAACACATTTGATATCACAGAGGAAACCTGAGCATTACTGGAGAAAACTGATGGTTTGAAAGATATTCTCTTTCTGTTATCGCACACATTGTCTGAATAAGTGATATTTATAGTAGTTGACAAGCAAAACATGTTTCCTTGGAGATTATATACAAGCCTTTTTTTTCACAGGCCAGTTTCTTTTGAGCCATTTCAATTCCAGAAGGGACCCATCACCAGTTGGTCACAAAAAAAAAAGCCCCAGCTACAAGGATGACTTACTGCATTAGCTGTGGCCATTTGTTTAAAGGACAGAAAGACCAGGCTACAGCTGGTACTTGGCAAACTTTATAGCTTGGCCAAAGGCATTTCAGTGCCTTCTGTTTTTTTCTCTAATTCTTGCATATTGAAAATGAGAAGTCTCTGTCAACAGAGGGTAAGAAATCTGGAACCACTGCTGTTGCAAAAGATTCTTGCTTGCCATCTTGGCCCTGAGTATGTTGGTCTTGACAGCATAATCCATAAGTGATTCTTACTTAGTTTACTAAATGACATGTTTTCCAGTTATTAGTAGTCCTTTATATTGGCCAGTTTGGGTTCTGTGGCAAAATGTTTTGCTCAGCTTCTGACACGTTGTTTGATGCATTTACAAATATGGTCTTTCCTGGGAATGTTTTGCTTCTTTCTCATTTGATTACATGGGGCTGTTTGTGCTGAGGGGAGAGCTTGCAATATCCAGTATGCTAAGGCAAACCTCCTTGTTGTGAACAGTAACATTGCCTGGCATTCTAAATTTTCTGTAACGTTCTGCTAGATTGGGTGTGTGAGCTAAATGCTGATTTGAGGTGTTTGCTTTCATATACTTCCATGTTCCTCAGCTTTTGCAATGTTCTTGCTTCAGCTGTATTCACGTGGTGCTTAGGCAGCCCAGCAATGCCTACAGGTTTTGTGCCTTAGTAACTTTCTGAATCCTTGATACCCCCACACTCCCCTACCTGCAGCAGTATATTTCTTTCAGTCTGAGAACATACCTCTGCTTCAGTTTGAGATAATGTTTTGAGGCTTTTCAAAACAGTTCTCTCCAGTGCCTAATTCAGGAGTCTGAGCCAAAAAAGGATTCTTTGCTGATGCTAATGTGCTGATGCTGTTCTCTTATATGCCTGATCTTGTGCTTGCAGAGGGCTCAGAAATCTTTGTTTAGGTATTCTGTACACCTGCATGCATAGCTGCTCAATTTTCACACAGTGCTGCTTTCAGTTCAGGTGTGGATGCAGAAATACCTATTTCCTGATTTCTACCTTCAGATAACTTATGACCCACTCTTTATCTTGGCTGCTAACCAAGGTAGTAATTTTGGGCTCAGCAGTAACTATCCTTCCATTACATTTCTGACCTGCAGGCTTAATTGTTTTTATTATGCAAGATATAATTCTTTTGGTCACATTCTCTCTTTGAGCAGCTGTATCAGTTGTACAACTGTGTATCTGTTATTAATATTGGCTCTGAAGTGCCTGTAGATGCAAATCAGTGTCCCTTCCAGGGACTTCTGTCATTATATTAAATGAACTGGATCACGTTCCTCCTCCTTTATCCCTTCTTTCTTGTTCCTTCCTCCCTAGGCCAGGTGCCAAAAATGCTGGAGAGGCAGTATCTCAGCTATCAGCTTAAATTGTCAAACTGGCATCCACCTCTTACATTTCAGGGAGCACTGTAATTGAAATTCCTTTTATTTTAGGCAGTGGTAGTATTTTAAACTCACAACTATCTAAAGAATTGGCGATAGCGCTGAACTGCTTTGCTGTGAAGGGGTGGTTACAGACCAAGTGAGGAAATGTTTGCATAAATACTATGTAGGCAGATTCCCACCTAGAAAAAGCCGCTGTTTCTGCCAAAATATTCAGAATCTCTCTGGCATCCACCACAAGACAATTGTCAGACTTTATTGGTCTAATCAGGAAAGGCTTTTGCTTTCGTTTGGCGCGAGCATATTTTGCTGACAGTGATGTGAGAGGTGACCAGATGTGTTTGTTGACCGTGGAAATGCCTACGCAGGGAATCTCTTTCCTTCTTCAGCAGAGGTGAGTAGAAGTCTGCAGTTGCTCCCAAGGAGGATGGGTTGACAGCATGCTCAGTTTTTATGACCTCTCCAGGCTGCATAGGCTGGCATTAATGCTTAAGCACTGCAGGTGACAGAATGCACGAGTCTGGGCTTTACTCTGAAGCAGAGCTCTGGAATGAAAACCTTGTCTCCTGGCTGGGGAGGCTCAGCTTGAGCTTTTCTTTGTGCCACATTTCGCTCTTTTTATCACCAAAGCTAAAAATCAGGGATTTCAGGGACATAGCAGTCCCAAATTCCTGTTTAACATTTTGTTAACTAGGTAACAAGTAAACTCCAACTCTTCATTTACTAAACCAGAGAAACTTTATTAACTTGCGGCACACTTCTGTTTTGTCAGGCATTAGGAGGGACTAGCAGGGGAGAGGAGAGAATATAAATTCCAGCATTTCTATTGGACCTGGCTGTGCCTGTTCATGGCTAACTTCCAGACGTGAATGTTCAACTGTGGGTCTGCAGTGCGGGATGTGCTTGGTTTTGTTCTAAAGGTGGCACATTATAAAGAAAGTAGGACTCCAGTGGCACATGCTTCAGTCCGTAGAATGTCTTCCTTTTTCAATTGTTATCAACTAACCAAGAATTTGCAGAAATCTAGGGATGAGACTAAAAGGTGAATGCTGACTGGACACAAAGATGGGACTGGTTTGCCTCAGATAACCTAAGTGCTGATTTGCAGCCGGAGTTATTGGCAAGGAGAGCGACAAGACACAGTGTTATCTGCTCAAGCTAAAGGGAGTGTTCTCTGAAGGCTGGCTGTGGTGCTGCTGACCTTAACAAAGAAAATTTTCCTATACCATACTAAATGTGTAAATTGAAGCTTATCGGACAACAAAAAGTGAAATGTGATCTCTTTTGATTTGTTAATGGGGAATTGCTGCACAGCATGTCTCATAAGCAGTGTAACAAGTGTCACAAAGCACTCTGTATGAGAGGGAAAGAATTATCCTTTGGCAGATGGAGCTATTGGGCAACTGAGCATTTCTCATGTAGGAAAACCCTTTGTACAGAGCCAGCATTGATTGGCTTGTTTGGTTTCAGTGTGACAAGATTTTCTCAACATTCACATTTTTTGCAGAACTGATACTTACTTTCTCAGCCAGCTCATTAACTGCTGTGTTCTCTGTCTGAAAATATCTATTTAAACTCTTCGTTGCACCCTCCCAGCAACCTATTCTGATACATAACTCCCTGCCCAGGTGATACCAGAGATGTTTAACTTTTGCAGATCCTAGAATGAAACACAGTTCTTTTTCCATTTCATCAAGAATTCAGCTGCCAAGGCCAGCATCTTTATCACTCCACTTTAGCATGCATGAATGTTAAATCCATTATTTATAGGCAAATTTCTGACAATGACTATTTGTATGTCTTTGGTGGAAATTCGCCTATGTGCTCCCTCAGAAACAGACTGGCATTATATAACTTCACCTAACCAGCTATAATACCATCACACATGTATGCAGTGCAGCTCAAAAAGAAATGAAACTATTTTTATGGAACATTTCTTTTCAGGTACCAGCACATGTTACAGTTGTGAGTCTGAAAGTATTAACAGCTGGCTTATGAGGTGATATGTTTTTCTCTCTTACTGCTTGGGATCCAGTCTTAATTGTCTGTTAATGTCAAGAAGACAAGCCACTAATGATGTGCCTGTAAAACAACACAAAGAAATAATAGCTAATTCCTTTAGGTGGTCGTACATTAAAAAAACTGGAGCAGCTTCTTCCAAAAGAGAAAACTCTATGGAGTGTGTAGAGCTAGCCTTAGAAAACATGCTCACAGGTCCTGTTGTCTCATCTGCAAAGGATTTTGTACCAGGGGAAGCATGGCCCTGTCACTGAGGGCTGCTCACAAGTAAAGGGCTGAGTGATATCAGTTGTCTCTTGTCTATCTAAAATCCAAACAAGCAAACAAACAAATTATTTGCATAGAAGAAGGCTCTTAAAAACCCAACGAAATAAATAAAAGACCCACATACATATGAACAACATTATGAATTCTTTTAACCCTGTTGAGCCCAAAAGGTCAACAAAAATAAAACTGAAACAGATTCTGATGGCTTTGAAAAAGCACAGGCTTTTGCAGCCACTGACAGATTTTTCATTTCACTTGTCTCACCTGGGTGAGACAGTCACTCAAAAATGGGATCAATGACTTTCATCAATACCTTGCCCAATATTGTGAGAGGTCATCTATCATAGTCTCCCAGCACTAGGGCAATCTGCAAATAGACATTCCTTCTGTTGGAGTCATGCCCAGAGGGTTTTAGCAGGAAGGGAAAACCTCTCTGTTGGTCAAGCACAAAATAAAAAAGTCCACACTTACTGCTGGAACAGTAACAAGCTATGACAGGAGTAAAACACAAGCACCAAAGGCTTGAGAGGAAGGGATGAGGGAACATAAAGGCAGAGAAATGGCAGAGTAAGGCAGAGCCTTTGAGCTGCTGTTCCCTGGGGCTGAGAAATGGCTGCAAGGGGAGCAGCTCATGAGAAGTCCAAAGCTGTTTCCAGCACCTAAAGCAATTAGTAGATTTTTTTCAGAGGAGCTGGTGTCTGAATATTTTTGAAAACCTCCTCATAACATGACTGTGGGACAAGCTCCCGACTGCTACTGAAACATGGCTTTTGCTTAGCTGTTGACATGGAAGATAAAGCCACCCAAAAGACTCTGGTTTGGTCTGGCTGTTTGCAGTGAGTCAGTGCATGTTCCTCCTCTGTATCCAATACCAGACCCTGTTGTGTCCTAAATGTGGGAATTACTGATGTCATCAAAGGTTAATAGCTAAAGAAATAGTTTCATTTGTAAGTAGCCCTAGCTGAAAAGCTGTTAGTCATATCCCAGGAGAGCTTGCCAGCTTGCATTTTAGAGGACGCAAGGAAATGTTATTGCCTAGTATTTGTTTTATATTACTGTGTAATGAGAATGGGTGTCTTACTATTTTATATAGTGCTCAGATATGAAATACAGCTGTGCCTCTCTTGAACTGTTACTCTGGTTTGACACAAATTTCAGGAAAAGGCATAAATTTATTATAGTCCATATATACAGGAAATTCTGATCTTTGATGAAGTTATTGAATTGACTTGTATGCCAAGGGAAAGCAAAATGTTTGCAAATTAAGATAAAAAATTAAATTAAATTGAGATTCACACTGGGATGGATTTCAGGGCTGGGAAATCATAACTTAAAATTAAACATTACATTCTGAATATTATATTAATAATCATAATTGCTTTAACTGTAGCATATCTGGCATAGTGGTAGTGTTGTTTTGCTTTAGGAGCACATTTAATTTCTTAATTGTCTCCTGACCAATGTTTTCAGTGAAGTCAATATGAGAACATCATCAGAAAGGAATCTAAAATAGTATAATCCCTTTCATGAAATGCCATGAAATGTTTATTATCTATACTTTGTGCAAGTATATTTATCTGTCACCAGGATGCAGATGCACCACAAGATAGATAATGAAATTGACTGAGTTGCATTGTCTCCAAATTCGTCTTTAAACATTTCTTCTTCTATGGAGAAATCTTCTGTGATGGTACCATGATCAAAGTTCAGAATATATGGCAATGAATTATTGACCCTTCTTGATTATCCTGAATATTGAAATATAGCTCATAGGGTATACAAATGCTCAAATTTCTTCAACTAGCATGAGATACTGCCAAAGCAACACCAACTCCTTTGCACAGATTGCAAGAACTTTCTCTTTCTTTACATTCATTGAGGGTAAATAAAGCTGTGATATTACAAATAAGGAATTGTGGCAAGTCCATCAGCTGAATCCTTGGCTCACAGGCATAACTATATTCTAACAATTATATAAGCTGAGCTGGACTTATTTCTGCTGAAAAGTTACAAATGAAAAATAGATGCAGAAGAAAGCAGATAATGGAAATACACTTTATACATACTCTTTTAGGTCAGTGTAAATGTGAATGTGGATATGTGAATATGTGATAGCAAATGGACTATGAATGTTTATCTCTTAGATTCTTAAATATGTTATATTCATAAGTATGTTATGCCTATAAGTGAATTATTGTTGTGCTAGTAAATTCTGTAAGAATGTTTTGTTAAATCGTTTAAATTAGTCTATCAGTTAAGTGCTATTAAGTTTAAGTGCTGTTAAAACATCTAAGCCTGAACTGTTGGTTAAGTTGGGCAAGAGGGTCCACTCTGAACCTTATTATTCAACAGGAGAGTCTCCCTTATTCCTTTTCATCCTTGCCCTTTTTCTATACCCAGCCTCCACACAAATCATTTTAGGTTGATTTTATGTTTAAATTGATTGATTTTAGTCTGATTTTTCTCTATGTGCTTTAACCATGTATAAGTAACAGAGTGAACTTTGCCATATTTTCCCTTTCATATTAAACCTGCTCTTGCTGATACCTTTGCTGGGGATTCTTTGAGCAACTTAAAACACTCATTCACAACAATCCTGAAACACCACGTGTTTTTTCAAAATAGGAGCTCTTTACAATACAACTAGTAAAGTCCTTTCTAGGTAAATGAATGAAAGACTGAATCTACATCGCAGTCCAAATCCAAGATGCCAACTCAAGTTAACATTGTTAATCGCTTGTCAGTGTGCGTCTACTAAAACATGAGGGTCAATTGTAAAAGTAAAAATCTAAAAAGTAGGAAAAGTTGTCTCCAAAACTGAGTAAATAATCCCAAATTGATGTTTGAATAATTCAGCAACTTTAAAAAGAAATTTATTAAATACTTCCAAATATAGAAAATCCTTAGTTACCATAAATTTAAATTGCTTAAGAAAATCTGCAACAAATGTAATACTCTTAAGAGAATCTTTCACCATTGCACCAACATGTTGTCCAAGAGGATTTTGTTTGAGGAAGTTAGAGGTAAGAACTTTTTATTTAATCATGAAAAATTCATTGCAATGTTAACTACAAAGAGCCCACTCCCACTCCATAACCATTAAAATGCAGGAAGTCACCTATTCAATAATGCAGAATTGTTGTGTATTAAAAATTTAAATCTATAAATATTAATAGAACACAGGTCAGTCTCTTAACGAACAGAGGTAGTTGTACACACAGCTATTGTTGTAAGCCTTAAGGGGTGTACATTAGTTATGACATAGAGAAAAACAGACATGTTAAAAAGCAGTTGTCCAAAAAAAGGAAATTTTGTTCCCTTTTTCAGATGAAAGACAAGGACAATAAATCCTATACTAATCCTAGTGCCTGTGCTTGTCCTTTGGGAAGGCAAAGATCCTATTTCAATCTAACAAGTTGGAGTCAGATTTACAAAGGCATGGCATAAAGGTGTTTATAAGTAACAGCAACCAAAGTCACCTTCTGCAGCCTTGCTCCTTTACAGCGCTTGGGCTGTATCAAGAGGTCAGAAACATGGTATTGCTTTTCAAGGGACTGAAAAGACCTGGACAGAGTGTGCCAAATGTATCCAACACCAACAGTGAACTAATTGCCATGAAGAAAACCCCCAGGTTATCATAGTCTGGACATTTATAACCCCCAGGAATGGGTAAGCTGAGTGGGTTGTGAGAGAGCTTTCTGTATTGCCTATCAGCATAAAGCAAACTTGAAGTATTGGAAAGGTGCACCTAGCTTATAGCAGTGAATCCTGTTAGATGTAGCCAGCTCTTGTAGCAGATATCTGTGGCCCTTCCCAGCCTAAACCAAACTGACATCCCTCAAGCACTGCCCAGCTCAGCCAGGGTAGCTAGTTATCAACACACACTGAGTGCTTGTAGTAATTATATGAAGATGGACACGACTGGCATCATCACCAGTCCTTTATTAAAAACTTTTAATGCCTTCTCTCAGGCACCTCCACACAGCTCTGACTCCTCTCCGCAAGTTTCCTTCTACATGACTGGCTAACCCAAGCTGTCCCATACCCAGATGCCTAACCCTGTCTGTCCCTCACACAACATCTTACCTTGTCTGTCCCTTGCACAACCACATATCCCTTACCTCCTCACAGCACAGCCAGCAGACTCCATCCCAAACTGCAGCAGACTCTGGGTCTCAAGCTGCAACTCCAATTGCAATTTACTCTAGACTAGCTAATCCACTCTTTTATAAATACCCATCCTCACTGGGCAGGCAAGGCTGCCTCCACTTCTTGGCAACGAGTACAGCTGTAATTCATTAAGGAAAATTGCCTTCTGCACTATCCTTATAAACTATCTTCCCATATCTTCCCACAAGTGCTGACCTGCATGAAAGGCATAGACACGCCCTGAGAGCAGAGCGGAGCTTGGATAGCATGCACAGCACAGGTCTGTCCAGGCTGTGTCTGCAGAAACCTATTTCCTTCTTTACTTGCAGCCTCAGCCACTCTAGGAACTCTGGAACAAGGCCATGTTCTTACACAGCCTTATCTGTGTTTGCCATGCTGGTGACATTGTGTAATGCTGCAAATGCAGGAAGACACAGATGTCTGCTGCCTGCAGCTGGAGGGTGAGGTGGGGGTGGCTGAGTGTCCTCTGCAGCTCCTGGGGACAGGTGTGCTCTTTGAGGTCAGAGGTGCTGGGAATCCTACCAAGATGCTGTGCCCATGGCTGTGCATGGTGTTTTGCTCTCAATCTTGACTCTCCCCTGAGGTAACAGTGACCTTGAGCCTGCTTGCAGCTGGGATTAGGAGCATGTGAAGGTGTCCTGCAGTGTACACTGGAATGGGCTGCTGAAGGGGGTTAGCATCCCACACTCTTCTTTGACAACCTTTCCAATTGATCCTGTCAGAAAGAGAAACAGGAATAGATAGTGTTGCTGTTATAACACAGAGAGAGAATGAGAGAGACTTACACTCCTGACTCCGATGATTCAAGCAGGACAAGAACCACTTTATTTACATTACATGTTTATTTATAGAATTCCAACAATGACCATAGATTGGACAGTGAGGGTAAGACCTCCTGACTTCATAGGTCCCATCACAGTCTATCAATCCTCTCTTCCTCCAAAGAGGAACGCAAAACATTCATTGTTTAGAAGAAAGAGTGTGAGAAAATGTAAAAAGAATCTATCAACAATCAGAAGGCTGAAACAGAAGGCAAAAAGACCAAAAGACCACTGGTCTGTCCAAGGAGGGCATCTTTCATGTTCCTATTTCCATCTCTTGCCTGATCCAAGATATCTGTCCCCAGCTTTCTAAGAATTCAGATGCAAAAATGGAAGCTTTTTTTTTTTTTTTTTTAACAGGCTGTCAGTTCTTCCTTCTGTCCCCCTCAGGTAGAGCAGTAAGAAACTGCAGGCTAGAGCGTAGGAATAATTCTCCAACACACTACAGGGAAAGCTGATCTTCTCACATGCTTTGTCCTTTGGCACCACATCAGGAAAGCACATCTGTTTTCACCATTTCTCACAATGACAGTGTTGAACACTTCACACTGCTCTCTCTGCAGGGTGTTCCTTCAGCCCTGCTCTGAGAGAGCACCTGAGGCCAGAGGACCCATGCCATGGCTTCTCTGCTTCAAAACATGATTTAATATTAGGTTTAATTCTGTTTTAGACTAATGACAGTCATAAATAGTATCACAAGACCAGTGAAATGAGGAAAATACAAATTTGGTGGCAACAACACTTCAGTTAATGAAATGCTTTGAATGAGAAATGGTGTCTTGAAATAGAATGTTTGTTAGGCAATCTGGATCTGTTTATAAATACTGTATTTAGTTGACTCTGAATGTGAAAAGCAATTTCCTAACTGTGTGTTTGTCCTAAACTTCTTCATCTGCATTTCTAAGGGCTCTTGCTATGCTTTGTTGAATGCTCCCTGCTTTTAACGATGTGACAGCTCTGCAAAAGATTGATGGCTGCTATTAATATATAGGAGAACATACCGGTCCCATCTCTATATCTGAATAGAAATGGAATAGATTTGGCCACATAGAAATAGAATAGATCTGCTGCAGTTACTGCCGGATCTCCATTCTCCTGAAATTTTGTCCCTCTTAGGATGACTATTTCTATCCCACTGTGACATCACATTTCTGATTCCAGATTTTTGAACTCTGTAACACCAAAGCCAAATATGGCACATGAGTTGTTCTAACTTAGACATCTGCAGGAGAAAGAATTCGGGATGTAGCTGTAGTTAATAATTTTGAAGTACAAGGTTAAGTAGTGTGAGGTTATAGAGGAAGAGATCAGCAAAGCACTTCTTATTGATTTGGTACAGACAAGCCAACTGTATTCATTTGTAACCAGCATCTGTGCAATAAAAGATATAAAAGCAGCATAAAAACCTGTTCTTTTGTATGTTTTACCCTGGATTGCTCGCAGGACATCTCAGTTTGTTCCACTTCACTATTCTTTTTCATACACTCAGGTTCATACAATCTCATGTAACTGTGCTTGATTAACACTACTGTCATTCTTTATTTCATCATCTCTTTAATTTACTAGCTTTTCTGTTCTTTCAGCAAGTAATCGGATCCTGTCTTTTTTTTGCCAATTTACAGTATTATCTTTCAGACACACTGAACCTGGTTGTTCCTTATGCCTAGTTTCTTGACCTCATTTTCTTTATTTTTTTCCTTCCTTCTTCTCTTCATGACACATTGTGGTTTTTAGATATTAATAGACATATTTGTCATATGTCTATTGTTGGACAATTATCATTAATAAATCCAGCTTTATCATTCTGTGTGCACTCACACAAAGAGTGTGGGCATGGAAGCAGGGAGGATGTGGCTTTTCATTTATGGGTGCTACTTTATGGATAGAAATTTCCCTATCTCTGGAAAGCAGACAGATATGTTTAGGGTTGGCTCCCTAGAGAGACTGAGAGTATTATCTGGGGAACCAAATTCCCTACTAGCAAAACCAGTGGGATTGCTCCAGGAAAAAATGCAACTTAGTGTCTGTGTGGTATTTCAAAAGTTCACATTTTTGCATTCTCAGCATTAGTCCTTTCAGAAGAATACAGGGCATCTAACAATTACCAATCTATCAGTCTGTTGGGGCTTGTTGATGGCTTCAGTGATGAAAGTACAAAACTTGTGATGCATCTGAGGAGTTTTATTATTTTGTCTCTTATAGGAGTTTTTGATTAATTGAACTACACTGTCCTTTAGCTAAAGGCAGCTTTCTGAGTGTATGTCCACACCAAAACACCACCTGACACAAAGGAGAACATTGAGTAGAGAGATAGGCTCAGTCTCCAAATCTATGTGGAGCTGTTAGTGATGGCCACTCATTGTATTGACAATTTTGTGTGGCTTTTGTTTCTGAGCCAGCATGGCATCTCCTCAGTATCTGTCCTGTCTTTGCAGGGCAATAGGGCATGGCTAAACTGTGCTTGGGTTTAACAAGCTCCAAGTTGTGTATTTCACTAGAAATCTTCATTTAAAAAAATCTGGACTTACAGTGACAAAAGGAAGCAAAACCAGCAAATTATTATATACGGTTATAAATACCATGACATTTTATTTGGAAGACAAGAGAAGACATGCTTACCTATGTGTCCTAGATACAGAGGCATAAATGCTGAAATTTTTGCATTTGAGCACTTATCACAGCAACAAAGTGGAAATTCTGTGTGAGGAATATCAGTAGGTTTACTGTATAATAGATTTTATTTAAAATATATCTGCAGTCCTCCATAGCATTCACAGTGATTTACAGGATTCCATTTATATGCTTTTTACAATTTACACTATTTGTTGTAAGCATGGAAAGTTGACTGGAAACTATTAACACCTATTTATCAGAGTATTTTGTGCAGAAGTCAGATGGTAGCTAATGCTAATGCTTTTGGAAGAGATTTGTATCTATATACATAGCCATTCCTCAAGCAATATTCAGAGTTGATTCAAAAAACAAGAGAGAGAAGTGATTTCTTCTCTTTGTCATTTACCATGAACAGAAAAGTCGATTGCATAATATGCAGTTACCAAGGCATATTTGACCATCACTGGTGATAATAAACGAGAAGGGGAACAAAAAATCCAGGTTGCCATCCATCTGCAAAGGCATTTTCTAAATTGCTAAATATAAAGCCATTTAAGCAATTTTGGCATTATGTAAAAGTCCCAGGGAGGAAAAAAAAAAAAGTAATATAAAGCATGATAAAACAAGATTGTTCCTTCCCTTCAATATCTCAAAGTAACATTCCAGCCATAGATACATGCTGTCAGACAGAGGTAAAACTTTAAAAAATACCTCATGCAGATTCTCAAGTACATTTATTTCTTAATGCTTTGGACAGAGACAAAGTGGTATTAGATTTCAGTAAGTCAAACATTACAGTTTTGTCATGTCATACATACAATATGGTATTTGAGTTTTTCAAAATTATATTATCAATTTACAATTAGAGAAACTTTTACAAGTAGATTGTGGATTGACTTAGCCTATGAACGTACACTCTTGCAACAATGCTGATCTTCAACTCAGTAATTGGCTAGATATTAGATCAGCAAATAGGGATCCACATCCATGGAACATGTTTTGTGTATGTGTGTGTGTGTGTGTGTGCCACGCATGCACATCTTATATAACTTAGTTTCTTCAAACTGTAAATTAGTTGCTGTTCTCAGAGGCACTATATCAGACTGCCTGATTAAGGATCCAAGAGGCTTTCCATTACAGAAATGATTACTCTTGCTTTCTCAGGGGGAAATCCAAACTGTGATACACAATGGTACAAGCAACTATATTTTGTGCTGGCTTCTAGACCAGGCTGGGTCATACCTTTACTAAGCAGGCACTGCTTGTTCTACAGTATAGCTGGAATATAATTTGGTATTTAGCTATGTGGGACTAACACCAAATTGTGCTTCCTGGGCTTACTGAAAAACATACATGTAAGAAAGTTTAGTTCAACCTGATGTGATACTGTCCTCATTGCCCAGCTCTTCTCTCAGCTGTACTGCTCATATCACAGTATGACAACTGTTAGCATGGTCTGACAGAATCTGTGCCACTGCTGTGAATGCTTTGTTTTTCTGTGTATTCCAAAACTGTGTACTGAGAAATTTAATGGATAAGTGCATATTAGATTTTATGTCTGCCGATCATATAATTTTGTATCTCCAGCTCAGCTATAAATACACTTTAAATTTTCTGTATTTTACTGTAGATAAAAGTGTCATTGGGAATAATTCTACCATTGTCTCAATTAGCTGAATGTATTCCTGTTAGTCAGTTAAATAACTCTCTTATTGTGTAAATAAAAATTGGCATACATTAATTCAAATTTTTTAATTTGAGGAGGTATTACCATGAATAAAACCCCTCAGGAACATATCTCCCTGCTGTTGTGTTCATGAGTCTTTAATTTCAATGACTTCTTATCTCCAAATTCAGGACAAAAGGGCTTGACTGAAGACATTTTAAGCTGCTAAAAAGTCTAACCAATATCAAAATGCTTACAAGTGGCCTTGCTAGTCACCTCTAATATTGTCACAGATTCATAGAAGATCAGAGCAGGAAAGTCCTTCATGGGGTCATTTAGTCATTTAAAGAGAATCAGGAGCTGTCACTGAGCTCAGTGACAGCAAATCACATCTTAGGAAATATAGTTCCTGGTGCTGAAAAATTACTCATTATAAATAAATTTTTAGAGGGGTTGCGTTTTTTGTTCTACAGAAAGAGATATTTCTCATTTTTCATTTTTTACATTTCCTGTACTACACAGTGGATGCAATGTTTTTCCAGATGCCAGGTTCTTCCAGTCAAAACTACTTTTCCCTTCTAGCCAGCTATAATCTTTCATGCTACCCCAGGGTCACAGCAAAGCTCTGCTTCTCAGAGCATTCTGTTAACTCCCCCAAGCATAGTCCAGTCTGTAAACATTCAATTTTGCTCACGTTTATGCCTGAGTGAGGAGCCCATCCACTTAACAGATGTGCTAATGAGGGGAAAAAAATGAAACTATATTGACCAGTTGTCGTGGTTTGCACTGGCTAAATACCAGGCACCCACAAAAGCCATTCATTCACCCTCCCCTGTTACAGCTGGGCAGAGGAGAGAAAATTTCATGAAGGGTTCATGAATTATGACAAGGACTTGGAGAAAACACTCCAAGGGGAAAACAGGCTCAACTTAGAGGTAGAAAGTGAGTTTATTATTAACAGAGTCAGAAGAGGATAATGAGAATTAAAATAAGCCCTTAAAAATACCTTTTTTCCCTCAACCCCTCCCTCCTTCCTGCCAATAGCACAGGGAGAGTGGGGATGTGAGTTCTGGCCAAGATTTTCTTCCACTGCTCTGGGAGAGGAGTCCTTCCCCTGTGAGCCATGGGGTCCCTCCCACAGGAGACAGCTCTCCATGACCTTCTCCAGCATGGGTCCAATCTCACCAGCAGCAGTCCTCCAAAAAGGGGCTGTGGGTGGATCTCTGCATCCCCCATGGATCCCCATGGGCTGTGGGTGGATCTCTGCATCCACCATGGATTCCCATGGACTGCAGGGGCACAGCTGCCTCACAGCTGCACCACAGGCTGGAGAGGAATTTCAGCTCTGGTGCCTGGAGCACCTCTTCCCCCCCTTCTGCACTGACCTTGGTGTCTCCACGTTGTTTCCCTCACATGCTCTCATTTCCTCCTCTTCTTTGACTGAAATTAAAACTTTGCCACTACTTTTGTTTTGATTTCCTTCTTAAATATGTTATCACAGAGGCATTACCTACCTCTCTCATTGTTCAGCAGCATGTCCATCCTCAGAGCCAACAGGGATTGGCTCTGCTGGATTCTCTGGTGGAATCTTCTAGCAGCTTCTCACAGAGGCCACCTCTGTGGCCCTCTCTGTGCCAAAAACCAGGCCGTGCAAAATCAACACACCAGTGAAATAAAATAAAAATGGCAGCTTTGAGTGCTTAGTGAATCCTCTTGAGCTGTTTTCTGTGTAATTTCTTCAGAGAACAAAAATTTTTTCTGTGCTGAACAATCTATCTTGGAGTTTAAACTTACCATAAAGCAGATTTGCTTTCAAGTGTATTCTGTCACTCATTTAGGTCCCTCTTGCCATTCCACTGACATGTTTAACTGTCTCTAAAGTATCCTTGCAAACTCTTTTGAAGATTAGAAGATTTTTGTAGCCTATACTCTGCTTATTGCACTGTTATTTCTTGCTCTGGGATGCAATTGGTGCTTGTTGCTTTGAACTTCTTTGGCTTTGTAAAATTCTACCTTATCCTTTCAGGCTGGGAGAGAATCAAGCATTGAGACCATTCTATAGTGTGCTAGGACACTTTGTTCAGGCTTGCAGAAGTCTGTGAAAATCTATATTAATGCACCATTTAGAAACTTCTGGTTGCTAATCCTAACTCAAGGTGGTAAACAGTTCCTTAATGGAACAGAAACCAGAAACTCTTCCATGGAAAAAGAATACAAGACATTATGTATGGCACTGCTGCTCTGATCTTATGAATTTTTTTTGCCCAGCATTGGTGTCAGTTCCTCTGCTTGTTCTGGATTTATTGCTAGCTGTGACTCGATCAGAATAGCTGTGCTAGTAGCTGCTCATTGTACACTGGCCTCATGTCATTGGGGTTTGATGGACACTGTACACCAAAGCCTCTCACACCTCATTTTCCAATCTGACTGAAGTCTCACAGCCAAGACCAGATGGAATAGATTTTGTGTCCTCCGCATTAAATTTTAGAGTTTATCTGTAGAAACTCTGGATGATGTGTAATTAGCTGCAGCACTCTCCTTTTGCTGCAAAGTTCACCTTGTGTGTAAGACTCCCTGCATTGTCATGAGGGATGTTGATTACCATTTAGTTACTATTTCTTCTAGCATCATTCATTACACTTTCAGCTTAATCTTGTACGTGATCCACAATTCAGGAGTTTATCAGTACATGATATCTGCCTTAAAGAAAAATATAGATTTCTAAAAATTATTATTATTATTATTATTATTATTATTATTATTATTATTATTATTATTATCTAAATACTAAATATGCATTGTTTGGTGATACATCAGAAAAGCCATATACAAATTTCAGCCACAGTAATGGACAGAGGGCTGGAGCACAGCTCCTATGCCTGCTGTAGGGACACCTTACTGCAGCCCTCCAGTACCTCAAGGGGAACTACAAAAAAGCTGGAAAGGGACTTTTCACGAGGGCATGGAGTGATAGAACAAGGAGGAATGTCTTTAAACTGAAAGAGGGCAAATTTAGATTAGCTATTAGAAAAAAATTTTGCTTTGAAGGTGGAGAGGCACTGGTACAAGTTGCCCAGAGAAATTGTGGGTGCCCCCTCCCTGGATCTGTTCAAGGCAAGGTGGGATGGGGCTTTGAGCAACATGGTCTAGTGGAAGGCATCCCCTGCACATGGCAGGGAGTTTGGAAACTACATGATTTTTAAGGTTTCTTCCAACCTAAACCATTTTATGATTCTATGATTTTAATTTACTGTTTCAGGGTTGTATAGCACTGAGGATAAAAAGTATATTTGGCTTGTGATAAATCTCTTGGCATAGTCATCTAGAGCTCATAGATTTTTGACTTATGCTACATTTGCTGACATTGTTCCTGGCTTCTAAATAATTTACTTTAGTTCCCAAATACAGCCTCATTTGAAGTACACAGTTGAATGAAAATATAACTATGTGCAGTTAGAGCCTGTTAACTGATCACATTCCTTCAGGGAAGGATAACTAGCATTTTATCACTGAAATTTTTAAGGAAATACCTGAGTAAGCATTTAGCAGTAGAAAAATGCCACTTTCATTAGTGCATGGAGTGAAAGGATTTGGGAGGTTTGGGTTATTTTTAGAGAGGGGCAAGCCAGGTGCTGCTGCATATAATGGTTGCCTGGTAACACATCTAGGATTACAAGATAGCAGGGTCATTGATGTAGGCTTATTTCATCAGTAAAAGAGAAAAGAAAGGAAAAAACCCCAAACCCACACCAGCAAACTGTTCCTTGGCAAGTAGTATTTTTCAGTGCTTTGTGAGCAATTCAGTAATACCAAGCTTTCAGAAATATATACTCTAGAAATGAAAGATCAGAATAGAGGCTTGTTAGTCGTTGCTTTTGTTGTATCAATAAGAAACCCAGTTTTGCCTTTGGGCTTGGATTAGGTTTATTTTCATTTGCCTTGCATGCCAGTTTACAAATACTCAAGAAGCTTTACATGATTCTCTGTATGCTGTTCTACTTTAATAAATATTTGTTGATATTTTGATTGTAATATCTTTGGAGCTGATCCTAAGAGGATAACTGGTACTGAAAGCAAAAATCATTTAATAAGATTACTCATGTATTCAGCTATTACCTCTCATCATTAAGAGTGGCAGATTAGGTTCTACATAGCTGTAGACGGGTGAGCTTTTGTACAGATGTATATTTAAAGCTATATTTAGGTATTCAGTTGCCGAAAAAATACCCTAGTTTGCACAGTCATTGAGAACTTACAATGAACATCGCTTGTCATGGGCATTTTTGATACTCATAATGCCTTGATTTGGGCAGCATTCAACAATTTTAGCCTCAAAATATGCTTTAAATTGTTGGTTAGTAAATATAGTTTTCACTGTCATATTTCTTTTTCCACTTTTTTTTTTCTCTGAATATGTCCTATCTTTCTGCCAAAAACACTTCTCCAGCCAAACTGGGGACAGCTACACAAGTTTTTTCAAGTGGCTTTTCAGAGGCACAAACTCTCCCTTTGAAGTCTTTCAGCTTTCCCAAAATCTTTTATTCCAGTCAGGGCTGGGAACTCATCCTACATCATAACTTATTTGTTGCTGTTTCTTTAAAGCTCTGGTGTAAACAGAAATCAATAATGACTGATGATGAAACACACTGGCTCTTGAGTTTCTTGTGCAGTAATATTAATATTCCTGGGGTTTGCATATATGGACTCAGCCTGTGACCTCGCAGCTGTGACCTGTGCTGAAGCACAGCACAATCAATCATAAAGGACCTTGTCACAGATTTGGCAGAGGGAGGGAGGGATTCTCTTTTGCTGTCTTCTGGACTCTTTTCATAAGGAACCGAGGGACAGTCAGACTGGGGAGTATTATCCTCTAGAGCAACATACTCAAATAGCCAGAAAGCTCAGCCTGCAAAAGAAGGGTATTTTGTCCCAGGCACAGACCCTATAATTCTTCTCATTTCAGGAGGGTGTAGGAGTGTGTGTGAAGAGTCATATTTTTGTTTCCTGATCTATTCTCTTATTCAATAAATACTTGTGTATTCATAGAATCATTTAGGTTGGTAAAGACCTCCAAGATCATCAAACACCATCATGTGAACTAAACTAATAGCCCCAAGTGATACCTTTAAGTTTCAGTTTTCTGTTCTGTTCTGCTTGGATGTGCTTTTCCATTGTGCTTGGTTGATGAAGACAAAACAGTCTGATTCCAGCTAGGGACTCAAGGACAGCATCTTTAAACTTCAAGCCCTAAGCATAAACAACATGAAAAGAGGAGGGCAGACATGCAAGCAAGCAAGGAGGATGAAGCGTCCCTATTCGAGACCATTAATTGGATAGTTGACTCCTGCATGCAAATGGACTGAAACCTATAAAGGTGTGAGAAATCGTGACCAACCCCTCCTTTGCTTCCATCTTGGAGCCAGCCAGGCAGGGGCCATGACTGTGGCACTTGTATTGCTGGGGTGTGGCTTTTGTAGGCCTTTTGTAGGCCTCACAATAAATATCCATTGTATTCTCCTCAGCACTGTGTGTAGCCTCTGTTCCAGCTCCTCAAGGCATCAGTGAAGGCATCTGGAAAACCCCCTGGACTGAAGTTCTGCCAGCAGCCCCGGCAAGGCCCAGCAGAGGTGCAGAGGTCAGGAGGCCAAGAACTGGGGACAGAGGCACGTGAGTGACCGAGATGCCTTGAGGAGCTGGAACAGAGGCTGCACACAGAGTTAAGGAAAATAAAATGGGTATTTATTGTGAGGGCTACAAAAGCCACACCCTAGCAATACAAGTGCATACAAGTGCCACAGTCGTGGCCCCTGCCTGGCTGGCTCCAAGATGGAAGGAAAGGAAGGGGTTGGTCACAAAATCTCACTTTTATAGGTTCTGGTTAATTTGCATGAACCCACCCTCCACCTTTCCACGTAGTTTATGCTTAGGGCCTGAAGTTTGGACAAACTGTCCTTGAGTTCTTAACTAGAATAGGACTGATTTGTCTTCATCACCCTAGCACATCAGAAAAGCACATCCAAGGAGAATAGGAAAACTTAAAACTAAAGGCATCAACCGAATAAAAGGGTATTCTGTTTAGCATCTGGGTTAGGTGCTAGGAGGGTTTGTGGATTATAATTTTGTAAATTGTAAATTTGTTTTGGGGAACCTTAGAGTTCCAAGTCGAATTGTTTTGCTCTTTATCTGTCTTCTTAAAGAGCAGGTTTAAATTGCAGCACCTCTCATCTAAAGCCAGAAGGTGGCGCAGTTTTTGCGCTGTGACTCTGGGGGTTGTGAGTTCTACCCCGAGTCTCTGTTCGTGTCTCTTACTCTTTATTTTTGGGCATCAGAATGGGTTGTGCATTTTCTGGTGAACATGATAATGGTATTATTCCAAGGGATAGCCCTTTGGGGGTAATATTGAAAAATTGGGCGAATCTAATCAGGGAAGAATCTATATTTTCAAAACCTAAACTTCTCAGACTCTTGGAGAAGATTTGGCCAACATACGAACTAGATAATGGAGAAACTGCTAGAGGTTGCCTGGAAAGTGTTTCGAGATAGAGGTTCAACTGAAAGAGTTAAATCCCGACCTAGTAAGAAGGCAACTCAGGGAAAGTCACCCAAAAAAACTTCCCCTACGGAGAAGGACCAATGTGCATACTGTAGAAAGTGGGGACATTGGAAAAGGATTGTCCAGTGTTAAAAGAAAAGTCCTCAGTTCCCCAGCTTCCAATAGTACAAACCTCAAGGGGCTCAGGCTCTGAGTGATGGAGATCGAGGGCTATTCCCCCAGCAAAGCCCTTGGTTATAACTAAGCTGGGGAAAGATGACATCGAGTTTTTGGTAGATACAGGAGCAGCATATTCTGTATTAAATACCTTAGAAGGGGAACTGAGTCACAACACTGTACATGTTGTTGGGGTGACTGGGGTAAGTGAAACACGGCCTTTCTTCCAACCTTTAAAATTCAAATTAGGGAAGCATTGGGTAACTCATGAATTTCTTTATATGCCTAACTCCCCAAAACCATTGCTGGGGAGGGATCTACTAGAAAAAGAAACAGAGATCAAATTCAAAAAGGGAAAGAATGTACAGGTTGTGATTCCTGAATCTAAATTTGTCCAAGTTGCTGCACTTTTTATATAGGAAAAATGCAGTGAAATTCCTGCTAAGGTGAAAAATGTGGTAGATCCAGTGTGGGCCAGTGATATCCCAGGAAGATCCAAACAGGCAAAACCAGTGAGTATTGCACTCAAACCAGGAGCTACACCGGTAAGGCAAAAACAATACCCTTTAAAATTAGAGAATCCTAAGGGATTAGTACCTAAAATTGAAAAATTTCTACAACATGGTTTGTCAGTACAATGTGAGTCTAAATTCAATAGCCCCATTTTAACTGCCAAAAAAGCAGACAGTAAGAGTTATGGATTAGTACAAGATTTAAGAGCAATCAACAAAATTACAGAGGATATACACCCAGTAGTAGCCAATCCCTACACTCTCTTTACCACACTGACAGATGAGTTAGGGTGGTTTACTGTTATAGATCTGAAGGATGCCTTTTTCTGCATTCCTGTGCATAAAAACAGTCAAGATCCTTTTTGCTTTTGAGTGAGGAAATTCTGGGACAAGGAGGAAATGTCAACTTACCTGGAGAGTTTTACCCCAAGGTTTCAAGAACAGCCCTACCATATTTGGAAACCAACTAGCAAAGGAATTGGAAAATTGGAAAAGACAAGAGCCAGAGAGAGTTATTCTTCAATATGTGGATAATATCTTGATTGCAGCCAGAACCAGAGTGCCATGTCCAGGCACTTGTTGAACACCTTCAGGAATGGCGATGCCACTTCTTCCCTGGGCAGTCCATTCCAATGCTTGGCCACTGTTTCAGGAATAAATTCTTCCTTATGTTCAACCTGAACCTCCCCTGGCACAGCTTTAGGCCATTTCCTCTTGTCCTGTCCCTGGCTGCCTAGAGAAGAGACCAACCCTCACCTGGCTACAGCGTCCTCTCAGGTAGCTGGAGAGAGTGATAAGGTCTCTCCTGAGCCTCCTTTCTTCCAGGCTAAACAACCCCAGCTCCCTCAGTAGATCCTCAAAGGATTTGTGTTCCAGACCTTTTACCAGCTCCATTGCCCTTCTCTGGACATGCTCTGGAGTGTCAATGTCTTTCTTGAAGTGAGACACCCAAGTACAATCACTGTCCTGGTTCTGCTGGCCACCATATTTTTTTATACAATCCAGGATACCATTGGCCTTCTTGGCCACCTGGAAATGCACTGGCTCATGTTAAGCCACTGTCTATCAGCATCCCAAGGTCCTTTTCCACCAGGTAGCTTTCCAGACACTCTGTCCCCAGCCTGTAGTGCTGCAGGAGATTGTTGTGACCCAAGTACAGGAACCTGAAGGACTTGAATCTCATACTGTTGGCTCCACCCCACGGATCCAGACTGTCTACATCCCTCTGCAGAGGCTTCCTGCCCTCCAGCAGATCAACACTCCCACTCAACTTGGTGTCATCTGCAAACTCACTGCAGGTGTGCTCAATCCTGTCATCCAGATCATTAATTGTCCTGGGGTACAATGCAAAAATGTGTATTCTATCACCATCTGTTAAAATGTGGGAGGGGTGGTGATCCTTATCTCTGTGGGAGATATCCTCTGCTGATGTGCCATCTGATAAGATGGGGGGATGATCATCGTTATCTATTCACAACCCATCCCTCCTCCAGAAGATATATTCTGTTAATGGGCCATTAAGTCCTATTGTGTGACTGATAAGATTACATCACCCCATTGGGAGATGCCCCAACCAGGGGCAGGAGCCAAGCCTTTCCTACCTAGATAAAAAACTGGGGTTTGGGACCCGAGGGCAGACCTTTCTACTGGATCCCAGAGGAAAGTCGGACCTTTTTCCACATCATCGCTGGATCTTCGGAGGAAAACTGCACCTTCTACAGGAGCACTGCTTCAACAGAACCACATCTGTCATCCAGGAGGACTGCAGCCACCATTTATACGGACTGCTACCAACACCCTGACTGACAGGGTGTCAGGTTGTATTTCTGACTGTGTTGGTGGTTGTTTCTTTTATATTATTGCATGTATTTTATTTTTTTTTCTCTTTTCTCCTATTAAATTGTATTACTGACTTGGAGTCTCGCACTGGTTTTACTTTCAAACCAACACATTAATTGGCGCCCAACGTGGGGCACGAAGGGTACTGAGGAAAGTCAGTATTACAATTTTGTTTTCACCATGATTCTCAACATGCTTACATAGGTTTTATATCTTGCTCTCTATATTTTTCCACACATGGGGAACTATCTGCCAGCTGTAATGCTCCTGTGTAGACCAGGATATGGTATAAAAATTGCTTTACTGGCCTATTATGTCTACTGCATGATAACCTCTGAGGCAATGAACATAATCCGGAATATATACTCGACTTTGTTTGCTTGTCCTAGTCTAGGTTGCTACATCCGGGGTTTTAACAATCACACCCAGCCCTTGGGGGGAGGGGTAAAGGATGATTTTTTCCAATCTTTCCGGCCTGATACAGTAGTTTTTGGAAATGTTGAGTTCCCGCTGGATGCTAAGGACAGCATAATATTGTTGTTAGTTCTGCTTTGTCTCCTCTGCACAGCCTTTACAGCCTACAACATGCTTAGAAACAAAACACTACATGGCGTATTGATGCGTATTCTTGAGGAAGAGGAAAAAAGAAACAAATCAACTTTGTCCACGACTGCACAGAATGTCACAAAGAGGAGAAGAACCAAACAAAAAGCAACAGTGCCCGTGTCTATGCAGACTGCCACAAAAGAAGAAAAAGCCAAAAGCAAAGCAACAGTGTCCGTGTCTACGCAGACTGCCACAGAGGAGGAAAAAGCCAAAAGCAAAGCAACAGTGTCCGTGTCTATGCAGTCTGCCACAGAGGAGAAAAAAGACAGTAGCACCATCAGCATCTCCACACAAACCATCACTGAGCCAGAACAGCCTAGACCAGTAGCAGTTGCGCCCGTTCAGAAGAAAAAATCAAAGAGCAAATCAGTTCGCATAGTGACTGACGAGGACGTGGCAGGACCTTCGCACCCAGCAGAAGTAACAGAGCCAAAAATCATCACTCGCTCTCTGTCCCTGGGTGAGCTGCGTGACCTGCGGAGGGAATTCACCCGCCAGACAAATGAGTCCATCTTGACCTGGCTGCTCCGCATCTGGGACGCTGCCGCCAATGACACCATTCTGGATAGATGTGAGGCCAGGCAACTGGGATCTCTGTCCCGGGATGTGGTCATTGACCAGGGGATTGGGAGAACCCAAGAAACTCTCAGCCTCTGGCGGCGACTGCTGACAAGTGTGAAGGACAGATACCTTTGTAAAGAAGATCTTCAGGTGCACCAAGGAAAATGGAGCACAATAGAACAAGGTATCCGATGCCTGAGGGAATTGGCCGTTCTGAAGATCATTTTCTCAGAAGATGAAAGATTTCCTAAGAACCCAGACTGTGTCCGGTGCACGTCACAGATGTGGTTGAGATTTGCACGACTTGGACCAGAGATGTATTCCCGTTACCTGGCAACGCTGCAGTGGAGGGAAGGTGAGGACATGGTAGGCGTCTTGGCCAATAAACTAAGAATTTATGAGGACACTGTCACAGCCCCATTTCGTACCCATGTCTCATCCGTGGAAACAAGGCTGGTGGAGCAAGTCCGAAGCCTGATTGAAGAGGGCCATCAGAAACTAAAAAAAGAACTTAAGGAAAACAACTACCAGATCTCTCCTAAACCAACAAGAGTTTCTGCCATTAGGAGCCGGCGTTCCTCAGGCAGGGAGAGAGGACACACTCCACGAGGTAACCTCTGGTTTTTCCTTCAGGAGCATGGAGAAGACATGAGGAAGTGGGATGGAAAACCCACCTCCTCCTTAGCAGCCCGGGTACGTGAGCTGAAAAGAGGGACACCTACCCCAAGAAGTTCATCTAGAGTCAATGCTGCTCCAGTCTCTCGTGTACAGAACTCCAGACAGTATCAGAATGATGATATGACTGATCCTCTTGAAGGAACCTCAAAAACCTATTTACAGGGAGAGAGCAACGTGTACCAGGATCAGGAATAGAGGAGCCCTGCCTCTAGCCAGGTAGAGGAGAGGGATAATCGGATCTATTAGACTGTGTGGATCCGATGGCCTGGCACATCCGACCCACAAAAACATAAGGCTTTGGTTGACACCGGCGCCCAGTGTACTCTGATGCCATCAAAGTATGTAAGAGAAGAATCCATCTCTATTTCTGGGGTAACAGGAGGATCCCAGCAGCTGACTGTAGTGAAAGCCGAAGTGAGTTTAACTGGGAACAGGTGGCAGAAACACCCCATCGTGACTGGCCCAGAGGCCCCATGCATCCTTGGCATAGACTATCTTAGAAATGGATACTTCAAAAACCCAAAAGGATATCGCTGGGCTTTCGGGATAGCTGCTGTAAAGACAAACGGCATTAGAAAACTGAGCACCTTGCCTGGTCTTGCAGATGACCCCTCTGCTGTGGGACTACTGAGAGTTAAAGGGCAACAGGTACCAATCGCCAGAACAACAGTACACCGCCGGCAATACCGTACTGACAGAGACTCAGTGATTCCCATCCATGAAATGATCCGTAAACTGGAGAGCCAAGGGGTGGTCAGCAAAACCCACTCACCCTTCAACAGCCCCATCTGGCCTGTGCGTAAATCGGAAGGAGAATGGAGACTGACCGTAGACTATCGTGCATTAAATGAGGTGACTCCACCGCTGAGCGCTGCTGTGCCAAACATGCTGGAACTGCAGTACGAGCTGGAGTCCAAGGCAGCAAAGTAGTATGCCACTATCGATATCGCCAATGCATTTTTCTCCATTCCTCTGGCAGCAGAATGCAGGCCTCAGTTTGCTTTCACCTAGAGGGGCGTGCAGTACACCTGGAATCGTCTACCCCAGGGGTGGAAGCACAGTCCCACCATCTGTCATGGACTGATCCAGGCTGCACTGGAGAAGGGTGAAGCCCCCGAACATCTACAGTATATCAATGACATCATTGTATGGGGCAGCACAGCAGGGGAAGTCTTCGAGAAAGGAGAGAAGATTATCCAGATTCTGCTGAAAGCTGGTTTTGCCATTAAACGAAGTAAAGTTAAGGGACCAGCTCAAGAAATTCAGTTTCTAGGAGTCAAGTGGCAAGATGGACGTCGTCAGATCCCAACAGAGGTAATTAATAAGATCACTGCTATGTCTCCACCTACCAACAAGAAAGAAACACAAGCCTTCCTAGGTGCCATAGGCTTTTGGAGGATGCACATTCCTGAGTACAGTCAGATCGTGAGCCCTCTTTACCTGGTTACCCGCAAGAAGAACGATTTCCACTGGGGCCCTGAGCAGCAGCAAGCCTTCGCCCAAATCAAGCAGGAGATTGCTCATGCAGTAGCCCTTGGCCCAGTCAGGACGAGACCAGATGTGAAAAACGTGCTCTACTCTGCAGCCGGGAACCATGGTTTGTCTTGGAGCCTGTGGCAGAAGGTGCCTGGTAAGACTCAGGGTCGACCACTAGGATTCTGGAGCAGAAGCTACAAAGGATCTGAAGCCAACTACACTCCCACAAAGAAGGAGATCTTGGCCGCCTATGAAGGAGTTCAAGCTGCCTCAGAGGTGATTGGCACAGAAACACAACTCCTCCTGGCACCCCGACTACCAGTGCTGGGCTGGATGTTCAAGGGAAAGGTGCCTTCCACACATCACGCCACTGACACCACATGGAGCAAGTGGATTGCCCTCATCACTCAGCGCGCCCGTATTGGGAATCCAAATCGCCCTGGGATTCTGGAAATAATTACAAACTGGCCTGAAGGTGAGACTTTTGGATTGTCTTCTAAAGAAGAAGAGGAGCAAGTGGCACGTGCTGAGGAAGCCCCACCATATAATGAGCTACCAGAGACTGAAAGACGATATGCCCTCTTCACTGATGGTTCCTGCTGAATTGTAGGCACTAACCGGAAATGGAAAGCTGCAGTATGGAGCCCCACACGACAAGTTGCACAAGCTACCGAGGGACAAAGTGGATCGAGTCAGGTCGCAGAGCTAAAAGCCATCCAGTTGGCTTTGAATATTGCTGAACGAGAGAAGTGGCCAAAGCTCTATCTCTACACTGACTCATGGATGGTAGCTAATGCTCTGTGGGGTTGGCTGGATCGCTGGAAAAAGGCCAACTGGCAACGCAGAGGGAAACCCATATGGGCAGCTGAGATTTGGCAGGACATTGCTGCCCAAATAGAGAAACTGACCATAAAGGTTCGACACGTGAATGCACATGTACCCAAAAGCCGGGCTAATGAAGAACAACGAGCAGGTGGACCGAGCTGCCAAAGTAAAAGTATCACAGGTAGATCTAGACTGGCAGCACAAGGGAGAATCATTCCTAGCTCGTTGGGCCCATGATGCCTCTGGTCATCAGGGGAGAGATGCGACGTACCGATGGGCCCGTGACCGAGGGGTGGACCTTACCATGGACAGTATCTCACAAGTCATCCACGACTACGAAACCTGTGCCACAATCAAACAGGCCAAGCGGGTAAAGCCTCTGTGGTATGGTAGACGATGGTCAAAGTACAGGTATGGGGAAGCCTAGCAAATTGACTACATCACCCTTCCCCAAACCCGCCAGAGCAAACGCTACGTACTGACCATAGTAGAAGCAACCACAGGATGGTTAGAGACCTACCCTGTGCCTCATGCCACTGCCCGGAACACCATCTTGGGCCTAGAAAAACAAGTCCTTTGGAGGCATGGTACCCCTAAGAGAATTGAATCAGACAACGAAACCCATTTCAAGAATGGCCTTATCAACACGTGGGCCAGAGAACATGGCATTGAATGGATATATCATATTCCTTACCATGCGCCAGCTGCCGGGAAAGTTGAACGGTGTAATGGACTCCTTAAGACTACTTTGAAAGCACTTGGTGGTGGAACCTTCAGAAATTGGGAAATGAACTTGGCCAAAGCCACCTGGATGGTTAACACCCGAGGGTCCATCAATCGAGCCGGTCCTGCCCACTCTGAACCCCTACACACAGTGGATGGGGACAAGGTCCCAGTGGTACACATGAAAGGTATTTTAGGAAAGACTGTTTGGATTAATCCCACCACAGGCAAAAGCAAACCAATCCGTGGGATTGTTTTTGCTCAAGGACCTGGTTGCACTTGGTGGGTAATGCAGAAAGATGGGGAAACCCGTTGTGTACCGCAAAGAGACCTAATTTTTAGTGAGAACTGTATGTAAGGTTTCATTTTGTATTATATATCTGTAAGAGGGTATTGGTTTGGGTGTGATGTAGATGGTAATAGAATAAGGGGTGGATTATGTCCTGGGGTACAATGCAAAAATGTGTATTCTATCACCATCTGTTAAAATGTGGGAGGGGTGGTGATCCTTATCTCTGTGGGAGATATCCTCTGCTGATGTGCCATCTGATAAGATGGGGGGATGATCATCGTTATCTATTCACAACCCATCCCTCCTCCAAAAGATATATTCTGTTAATGGGCCATTAAGTCCTATTGTGTGACTGATAAGATTACATCACCCCATTGGGAGATGCCCCAACCAGGGGCAGGAGCCAAGCCTTTCCTACCTAAATAAAAAAAACTGGGGTTTGGGACCCGAGGGCAGACCTTTCTACTGGATCCCAGAGGAAAGTCGGACCTTTTTCCACATCATCGCTGGATCTTCGGAGGAAAACTGCACCTTCTACAGGAGCACTGCTTCAACAAAACCACATCTGTCATCCAGGAGGACTGCAGCCACCATTTATACGGACTGCTACCAACACCCTGACTGACAGGGTGTCAGGTTGTATTTCTGACTGTGTTGGTGGTTGTTTCTTTTATATTATTGCATGTATTTTATTTTTTTTCTCTTTTCTCCTATTAAATTGTATTACTGACTTGGAGTCTCGCACTGGTTTTACTTTCAAACCAACACATTAATAAAGACATTAAACAGGAGTGGCCCTAATACTGAGCCTTTGTGAACCCCAATAGTCACCAACCACCGACTGGATGTAGCTCCTTTCACCACCACTCTCTGGGCCCAGCCATCCAGGTAGTTTTTAACCCATCAAAGAGTTCACCTGTCCAAGCCATGGGCTGCCAGCTGCTCTGTGACAATGCTGTGGGACCCAGTACCAAAGGCTTTACTGAAGCTCAGGTAGACAACATCCACAGTCTTTCCTTCATCCACTAGGCAGGTCACCAGATGATAAAAGGAGATCAGGTTGGTCAAACAACACCTTCCTTTCTGGGGTTCATTGAGTCTACTGGAAGATTTTTATATCAGTACTTTGCCATGTCTGCTAGGAACAATTTCAATATCATATATGGAATGTAAATACATTCTTGTGAAAAGGAAAAGAATAAACTAGGAGAATCACTGATTTATTTCCTAACATCCTCTCTTTCTTCTCTTTAAGTGGTGACCTGCATTCTCCCTGAGAAGCAGAACTGACTCCTGCTCACCCTTTCTTCACAAGACAAATCTTCATCCCTTCACACCACTCATGTTCGTACCACGTTTTGATCAATATGAAATTGCAGGTTTTGATTGACAATATTTTCTCAGTATGAATAGGCAAATGAAAGTTCTACCTTCGTTACAAAAATGGAGCAATAAAACCATTGCTTCATCCAGGTATTGTCATTCCATCAGTCCAGGTTTTCTCTGTTAGAAGCTTTATAGTTTGTAGTTTTGACTTCTGCTAACAAAAGTCTTTACTTTTAAAATTTACTTTGTTGCTTTTTTTCTAATCAACATTCTTTAAGGTCTTGTTCCAAATACTATTTCATAATTAAAATAAATTGGAGAATCTCTTCCCTGATTTCCATCTCCACAGAAAATAAAAAGAAAGTTTTTCTCTTGAGTATTCAAGTTCTTTTAATTACTGTCTCATATTTGATTTAGGGTTTTTTTTTGTTGTTGTTGTCTTTGCTCAAAGTAATTTTGCTTGCCGGCAGTTAGAGAGAGGTGTTGTGCAATAAACACTGGAGAAACCTCAGCAAAATTGTTTCCATGGTGTTTAGTCAGATCTGCATAACTGTTGCTTAGTGAGGAAAATAAGACAAAAAGCAGAAAAACAGGGGTCACTTGAAGTTCTGGGTTTCAAAATGGCCACACCTTCCATCCAGCCTGCTGAGGTGGTATGCCACAGCATGGATGGGGTATTTTACCAAAGTGAATTTGTTCAAAATTCTCAGTCTGAATGACAGATTATTATATTATTCTGTTTCCTTTTTACTTTGATACTTATGAAGAATAAAATATGCTGAAAGCATGATTTATGAAGAAGTAGATCTAAAGAACTCCCTCCTTCAAAGCACACCTTTCTTCTCTCAGCTCACTGTGGCATGCAGCAGGATTTCATGCCTGAAAAAGCATCCCTGAGCCTCTTTGGTGCTGCTCCAAAGCTGCAGAGTCACACAGAAGATGGAGGCTGGGTACTGCTTGTCCTGGAGCTGCAGCTCAGGGAGTCACAGTTGAAACTCGTGAAATGTGCTGCAATTCCTTAAAGCTAGAAATACTATTTCTTGCTTCTCCTCCTCAAGGGAAAAACGTAAGAGGGAAGTCTCTCTGCAGAGTAATCTGTATGTGAGGCAGGTTCACTATATGAGAACAAAAATTTGGGGTTTTTTGGATGAACTTGCAACCTGGATATCAGGCTGTACTTATATAGAGTAACCTTGTATGTAGGAGTTCCCACAAAACAAACTGGAACTTCCCTCAGAAATTAAGACAGAACTTTCCCTCTCAAAAACAAACAAAAATAAACAAACAAACAAAAAAGCCACAAACAACATAAAACCTCACAAGGAGAAGAGGAAGGTGAAGATGACAGATCAGAGGCTTTCCCCATGTTTATGTGGGGCCATGCAATCACTGATTCCACCTGGGAGCTTTCGAAGTCTGTGGCTCACCCTTGTCCACACGTCCCTTGCAGCTCTTGCTCGCAGAGCCAAATGCCTGCACCATGTCTATGGGGCAGTTGGGTCACAGGACAGGGGATGGACAGCTCAATTCTGTTCTGTCCCATGCTCCAGTGGGAATAAAAGAGTATGTTTTGGTGACTTGCAGCAAGGGGCTGCTTGTGGGCACACTTGTTTCTGCCTGTTTATCCACCATTACAAAGCAGAGCACCTCCAGCAACAGTGCCCAAAGTTTTACACAGTCCTGGATCTCCCCAGGCTCTTCCTCACGTAGCTGTGGTTTTATCTATTGCATTACACTTTGCATTATCAGTCCCTGTTAACTCCATCTTCTGTATATACAGTCTTTCATTTCACTGTCAAGCTAGTTAAAAAAAATATTTTATGTGTTAAGCCAACTTTTGTCCACAAGCACTCCATTAAATCCATCAAATCTATTTTGGTCTTATTTCTGCCATCAGTTCTGCCACATTTTGTGCCAGCTCAGACCAGTAACTAAATTATTAAAGCTTGGAGCCCAACTCAGATAATATGGGCACTTTCTGAGCAGCATAGGACAAAGGTTAACAGCAGAATGAGCAGTGGAAAATGAAGCACAGAAGGGATGTAGCATAAAGATGTTTTGTAGCCAGTCCTAGCATTAATGTACTTACTATATTTTCCATGTCATTTATACTACCTTCCTCCCAGTTAATTTTGTAATCTAAATCTGAGGATTCAGGCTGGGAGGAGAACTCCTCTTCTGGAAAAGGGGAGACTATTTTAAATATTTGAGAACTGAAGTAGAAATAGAGAACATGCAGAGAGGGAAGGCTTGAAAATTTGTTCTGGGGAAAGGAATGTGTTTCATTTTACTTTTCTTGCACTATAAAATGAGTGCAAAATGAACAAGATTAAGCGATATTAGTTTAGAATTATCCCAAAGTTCTATCCAAATACAGCTGGGTTTGTTTTCAGAAGAAGCTTCATTTTCCATTGAAGAATTATATGATGCCAGAAAATAGGAACTAAAGCCTGGATTTCCTCCTCCTAAATTACGGTGTTAAGTGTCAAGATACCATACTAGAGCAAGAAAACAACTTTCCGCCACTGGTGTGCCTTTCCAGCTCATGGCATCCAGAGTAGGGATCCTAACCCCCGATGCCTTCTCCCAAACCTCTTGTATTTGATTTATTCCCCCTGATGTGAGGAATATGAACATCTGTACAAAAAGAACTCACCTCATCCTGACCTTTGTAAACAATAACGAGTCGAGTGAAAGAAACATTGAGGGTTTTTATTTTAATGGGCAAGCATGAGGGTAAACTAAACTGAAGTGTCTTGGAAGACATATGTAGGTTTTAGGGAGAGATGTTAAAAAGGAAATCAGGCCTGTGAGTTTCTTGGAGAGTTTGTCAGCTAGTCACTCTGTATGGAACGCTAGCAGAGACACAACCCAGGGGCAGGAAAGTGTGTATGCCAGTATTGGAAAGCTCATGGGGGATCTAGCTCAAATATACAAGATCAGCTCTGTATAAAAAAGTGGCAGAGTGCTACCTTTCATGATTATCTCTCAGTTCCCTGCCATCATTGATCTGCATGGTCCATATTTGGTTTCTTCACCCTCTTCATCTTCACGGAATCTCCCAAATCGGCAGCTATTTCATAAGGAAATCCTAATGGGGACTTGTATTTCATACTTAATGCTGCTCTGCATGGTGCCTACTACTTTAGGGACAATGACTAAGAAGATAAAATGCACTTTCTTCATCAAAAAATTCTCGTTTCCTTACAAGACTGTATTTAATATTTATAGATCTTCACATTGTTCTATTTGTTTACAAAACATATTTCTCCTCCACGATATGTGTCAGAAGCATGAAAAGGAGAAGCACACTTATTTGTGAGATTAAATTCCTTTTATCTTCCTCACCACCAGTCTTCACTTGGATAAGACAATGTAGGTTAGGAAGTCTCTGTAAAGAATAGAGTTCCAGTTCTCAACTTTCTTAGTGCAGAATTCTGAGTCTCTTCCTAATCTTTCTTATTATTCCCATCTGTACCCTTAGAATAACTATATTTTGAGATAGCTAACCTAGGGACAGTATTCCTACCACAGCAGACATAGCTCTGTTTATAATCTTTTTTATCTTCATACCAGCCTTTTGTAGCCGAATATTTACTTTCTGATTCTCATCTCTGTTATGCAGTGGTCCTTAGAGAGCTGTGATTAGTAATTTACGACTGCATCCAGAGTTATTGTTGCATTTAATTTCTTATGAGTTCATTGAATTTCTAGTGAGTTACCTCACTACACTGCCAATCTCCCCCTATTGGTCCTAGTTTGGACTGGGTTTTTTGACCTACATAGTTTTGCTATCTTGCTGTTTATCACCCTCCCCAGAACTGCTATACATAGGCAACCATACAAACCTTATGAATATTTTTGTTGCACCTCAGCAGTCACCTTTTTAAAACAGTTTTCAGTCCATATCAACAAATTTCCTCTCACCTTGATCCTTCTGAATTTTTTTTATCAATGTGAGGAGTAACATGAAAGGCAGTTTGAAAATCTAAATAAATAACATCAACTATTTTTCCTTCTCTTATATTTTCCTGGCCTTTTGAAAGACTGTTAAATAGGTAAGAGGATATGATCTCCCTTCTAGTGTATCTGCCCTTACTGAGTCATGTGGTCATGAAGCTTCAAAGAACATATATTGGTTATCTCCATACCCAATTCACAAAGTACAAATTCATATAATCATAGAAAGACTTCATCTGGAAGGGACCTTAAAGATCATGTAGTTCCAACTCCCCACCGTGGATGGAGATCCACTAGATCAAGTGGGATTATTCTAGTAGAAATATATATTTATGAGACACTAACATTGTATTTGAGTAAGAATAAATTCTTTTGAAAACTTAATGCTTTTGATTTATTTCTCATTAGAAAGCAGCATAAAATATAGGCATTGTGGAAACTTACTGCATTCAGAGGATAAGTTTCCCCTCTGTGAGTCATTTGTGCAGTCATTAAAAGGGATGCCACATGGTGTTGTGTTGATCTTTTAGAACAAGATAGCCATAAGGGAGAACTCAGTACTACTAATTCTTTCAGTTACAGCAACCTTGTAAGAAAAATACTCTTAACATTTAGCAAAGATTTTCTTTGGGACTCCTCAGTTGTTACATAGGCCTCTTATTTTTCTTCACTTATTGAAGAACATGTTCAAGCATGCTGGCATGTATAAAGTGCTTGACTCTCTGCTTTAGTGGTGATTTAGAAAAAATGTCATTAATGACTAAAAACCATCAGTTTGAACAGTCTTAAAGACTGGCAGAATGGATTGTCAGACTAAACAAAAATCAAATTGCCAAGTAGGAAATTAAAACATTAGATCACACTTTGCCTACAGTTAACCTCTATAATACTAGGTCATTTTTATAAGGGGAGACAAATGCCCATATTCTTTGTTTAACTGGTCAAAATGTGTCACTCCAGTATACTGAGGCAAAATTTTCCACATTTTGAATTGCCAGAACGTCTTATTTCAAAGAGCCCTCCCCCATCTCATTCTAAGCAATAATTTTTCTGTGCATCGCTTCCTCTTCTTTCAAATGAGACAAGCTTTCCTAAGATTTGGAAAAGTCCTGGAGGACCCAGAGTGAAGAATGTGAGAGGGTGATTCAACCCATCTTGAGATAAGCATGAGGACAGATAATGTGCATTGTCTTTGGGAAGCACCTTTCTCCTCACTGACTGTGGAAAATAAGCAAAACATCTACATTGTGCAGTGCTGCACAGATATCCGAGCTTGGCCTTAAAACCAGAAGCATGATGGCCATTGCACCCTCATGGGATAGTCATTCTGAAAAAGCACCACCGTGTCTGACCACAGGATCTCAGTGTGCACCTCTGCTTGGCATTCAGAACAGCCTGGAGAGTTTTCTGTGGCAATACACTGCAAAGGCTCAGGCGGATGTCAGATGCAGATGGCAGATCCAGGCTCAGAAGTAGCCAGGAATGTGACTGTATTTTGTCTTTGACCCTACCCACAGAAACACGAGGGTGTCACATAAAGGCTGAGATGATAAGGTTATGCCAGAAAGCCTAAAGAAAACCTTCTGACTTCAGAATTATTAAAATGGAATCAAAAAAATAATAAAATATCTTTAGCAATTTAAGAATTTTGAGGTTTTAACTGATTATAAAGACATTTTAAAGACATGTGGTTTCATTTCCCTCTTTTATTATTGCAATCCTTTCCATTTCAATGTGTAGATTTTCTTCGTGTATATAGAAAGACAATTTAAATGAACTTTGATTTTTCATTCTAACAGAGAAAACCAGATTTGCATGGTGGAACAACACTAGAAGAAAAATCTAGTAAAGCATATGACTTTTACTAAGCTAAGACTGCTACTTATTTATCAATTCTATTGTCATAATGGATTTCTTGATAGAATTAGGTGAAACAAAAGTAGAAGCTTCTCTAATCTATCCCCATGTGCCATTTTACTCAATTACAACATGTTTGCCTGGAGCACAGGTTAGTTATTTGCTCAAGCTGATCATAGATACTGGATTTATTCTAAACATGACTAATGCTTTTAACCAGATGGCTGTATAGATAGCTCTTTTTCAATTTTTTTTCAGTATTTGTTTCCTCGGTCTCTTGTTTATATTTATGATGAAATTTTATCACCATATGTCCATTTTTTATACCTTTAATTACTTGGACTTGGTACACAACATTTTCTTTTTGAATGACTCCACAAAACAGTGAAATAACCAAATTCTTACAATTCATGCTAATTTTCATACTCTAATGTCTTCTTCCATAATTAATTTAAAAGTAATTCTGGTACCTTATTCAACTGCATCAATGCTGCATCCTCTGAGAAATTCCAGAGATATTCTCAGAAAAAACAAAAGGTTTGTCCATTCATTGAGCAAAATATTATGAGACTGAGTTCTCCATCTATCACATTCCAAATTTTAGATATGCAAATCTCATCATCAGATGGCAAAAGTAAGTGATCTTGTTCCTACATAATTTTCCTCTATAATGGAAATCTGTGTGAATGAACACTGGATTTTGCAAATAATTTTGGTGACTGCACAAATATGTTCCCAGTTTGGGAGTCTATTTTCAACTCAGATATTTAAATTTACTTATATGAATAATGTCATGGAAACTTTATTTTTTTTAATTTAAACGTACTGCCTGTAGAATGTCCCACTAAGGATGTCTATACACAATAATATTGGCTCTAGTCTGTGCTCTGAACAAGAGTTACAGATAATTGCTGAGGTAATCTACAATAGAAAGAAAACATTTTTCACATACGTAACCAATTTCTTCAGAAAAAACCTCATCTTTTATTGTAATAAAGTAGCCTGAACTGAACCTAGATATTACTGATCCAGGATACCTTCCTGGATGTTCCATGTGGCGAGTCTTTACTGCAGGGAGACCTCTCTGTCTCGGGGTCTTTAGTTCAGTGCCTCCTTCCATGAACAGAATATTGGCACTCCTCAATGCTCCCATCACCTCCAAGCTGCCAGTATGAACATCAGATACAGCTACATTATTCTTCTTGTTCAGGCAGTTTTCTTTGTGCTGTTTGAATAGAATTGAAACTTGCTTCCCCTTTGGAGTGGAAAGCTCTTAAGCCTTTCCCTTAATTTGCTGCTATAAAAGTAGTACCCACCAAAAAGTCAAAATGTATTATGTGCATGTAAAAGCTTAAATAAAGTCTTCAGATTTCTAAAATACTTTATCTGAAGAGTTTCTTAGAGGAAAAACCACTCGTACACATTAAAAACTAATTAATACTGGCAATGGAGTCACAAAGAGGAAACAAAATTTCTCTCCTATAGTAAAAAAAAATGATAGTTTTGTACTCATTAAATCAGAAAGCTATCATCTTGCCAAGCAGTATAGTTCTGTGGTACAAATACCAGATTCTAAAACCATATATAAACAGATTGTGGGATATGTTCTGGACAGCTTGTTCTCAGATAGCCTGTGATGTGATGTGCCTTTCAACTGAGTGATGGGCTCAGGTTGTGTCTCCAGAGGCTTGGGAGATGGTCACTGGCTCAAGGGCAAGAAAAAAATGTGTCTCTGGGTGGCAGAGACATGGCAAAAAGGGAGGAGCTGTGGCCCACAGAGATAGTACTGGAATGAATAGGGAGTAGAGAAGCCCAACCCTTGCTGTGGCAGAAAGAAACTTCTCAGAGAATGCGTTGGCTGTAAATCAAACCCTACTGGGATCACAGCAGCCAAGCAGAGGAGCAAGAATTTGCCTGTGAGTATATGATAGATGGAACAGATTTGCTTATACACAATTTTATTTCTGTTCTGTTTTATTTAGTTATTCTTAGTATTCTCTCTTTAAAAGGCTACTAATTTTAGTTTATATTTCAATAAAATCTGCTTTGAGTTGAAAGAGTCTGGTCTTCACCATAAGGCAAGACTCTCAGAGACATGCATCTCAGAGATTCACCTGTCTCTCCTCTCACTCCATTGCACACACATCCTTTGCTTAACAGTGTGCAGCATTTGAATTTATCAAAATTGACAGCAAATTATTACTTACATCCTCTGAAAATGCCAGGGTTTCAAAATTTGTGCTGTGTTAGGCGGAAGAAACATTGACACTTGTTTTACACAGCTTCCCATTCTTTTGTTTTGTCATTCTAAGCTAAACACTTCTGGACATTTTCATGTACTGGGTTCACTGTGAGTTTAAGTGAAGCCTTTAGTTTCATCTTCCTCTAATTTACTCTGGATTTTGAGCTGCTGCACTGACCCCTGAAGAGCTGTGCCTCCACTCTACTTTAACTCAATTGTAAGTTTTTGAAGTGAAACTTAACCATCTCGGTTTCATGTAATGCAGGTCCCATAGTAATTATTTAATCACCCAGTGGCAAGCTGAAATATTTCAACATCTGCTTTTAGGTTTGAGTTTGTCATTTCATTGGGTTTTAGTTTTGAAAAAGTCCCAATAAAGTCTATATGTAATTTATAAAAATGTTTAGCTTAATTTAAGAAGTTCCAAAGGAAGAAACTCCTCAAGTTATGTAATAGTTACTATATATTTTTTGATCCTGACATTATGGGGCACTATTGTTGGGATTAATTTTTTTTTCTCTCAAAAAGTTGCTTTCCTAGTTTGGATTTAGTCCCCTCCCCCAGTCCCCCTGGATAATTATAATATTATTGACTTTTTAAAGTATTAAGCTAGGAACATGGGAATGTTATTAGGTAACTTATGAAGTCCATGCCTTTCAAAATCTACAGTATTCTTTTCAGTAGCCTTCTAAACCAGAGATCTACTTCCATTTCTGGAAAAACTGTGCTGATTTTGGACTCTGACTTCCTGCTTCTCTGTTGGACTTCTCCCACCTTATCTCCTCCTTCACAGCATTTCCTTTCTTCCCCACTAGGTTTGTGTGGCTGTTTCCACTCTACCCTACAAGTACCACAAATATGAGTTCTTGAGAACTGGACAGGGTCATCCACAAAGGCTCCTTGGAACTGTGGGAAAGGCACAGATAATTGTGGGTCATCACATTTTGTTTCTTGTTTATTTATTTGTAGGTTAAGATCCTGATTATGCAGTCTGAATTGATTCAAGGTGAGCTAATGGTCAAACTCATTTCGGCCAGGCAGTTGACATGATTTGTAATTCATGTTTCTTCAATTTTAGCCAGAGTCAAACACTTGAGAGAGCTATGGTTGGGATGTTAACAGGCTCCTAACCTAAAGTACATGGGAATATTTTTACTATCCATTCTTTTCTCTTTTCTTTTCTTTTCTTTTCTTTTCTTTTCTTTTCTTTTCTTTTCTTTTCTTTTCTTTTCTTTTCTTTTCTTTTCTTTTCTTTTCTTTTCTTTTCTTTTCTTTTCTTTTCTTTTCTTTTCTTTTCTTTTCTTTTCTTTTCTTTTCTTTTCTTTTCTTTTCTTTTCTTTTCTTTTCTTTTCTTTTCTTTTCTTTTCTTTTCTTTCTCTTTTCCTTTCCTTTCCTTTCCTTTCCTTTCCTTTCCTTTCCTTTCCTTTCCTTTCCTTTCCTTTCCTTTCCTTTCCTTTCCTTTCCTTTCCTTTCCTTTCCTTTCCTTTCCTTTCCTTTCCTTTCCTTTCCTTTCCTTTCCTTTCCTTTCCTTTCCTTTCCTTTCCTTTCCTTTCCTTTCCTTTCCTTTCCTTTCCTTTCCTTTCCTTTCCTTTCCTTTCCTTTCCTTTCCTTTCCTTTCCCTTTCCTTTCCTTTCCTTTCCTTTCCTTTCCTTTCCTTTCCTTTCCTTTCCTTTCCTTTCCTTTCCTTTCCTTTCCTTTCCTTTCCTTTCCTTTCCTTTCCTTTCCTTTCCTTTCCTTTCCTTTCCTTTCCTTTCCTTTCCTTTCCTTTCCTTTCCTTTCCTTTCCTTTCCTTTCCTTTCCTTTCCTTTCCTTTCCTTTCCTTTCCTTTCCTTTCCTTCTTTTCTTTTCTTTTTTCTATTATGAAGAGCATATAGGAAAGGTAAATGAAAAAATCCCATTTCCTAATGGCCACACAGAGAATCATAACTATGTACGTACATAGATAGACATATGTATATATATCCATCCTAAGCTTATTATTAATTATTAGCAGGTTTTATAGCAGTTCCATGGATACCATTCTGAATATTCTGAAGCTATTAAATAATGCATTTTTACCCTGATATAATGTCAAGTAGTTATAGTATTTGCAGCATTTTTAAAGTGTATATAATTCTATAATCACTATATAATTAACTAATTATTTGTGCATAATATTTTGTGCATACTATGTTTCCTACTTAAATAATAACTCTGCTTAAATCTGAGGAAAGGCAAACAAGTAATTTAAAGATATTTGTCTATAACTCTTTGTTTCAATGCATTTACAATTTGACTTCAGATTTTTTTATGTTATCTTTTGCTTTCACAATACCACATCATGATAGACTCCAATTTATTGAACATAAAACTATTTTCTTGGAACCTCTGTTACAAGGTCCAGGACTGAAAAAAATTCAATATTTATATGGAGAAGAAATTATATTTTTCAGAATATGCCAGTCTGGAAACTATACTAATGCATAAAGTGCCTTTAAGTGGACAGGTTCTTCAGTCAAAATAATATCTATCTGCAATGTGACAGGCTTGAAATAACTGGATTACTTGTCTAGTAGTCTAATTTGAAACCCCAGAGGTAGCCACTGAAGTCCATAGGAATTAAAGCTTAATTTGACTATGTGACCTTCTGTGTTGATCTAGATTAGTTGTCTGATGGTTTCTAAAACCCTAATCAGTTTAACAGCCACTCTGTAATAAGCTCCCAGTAAACTATTCTTCTTCCTCCATCTACCTATTTTTATTTTGAAGAAGACAAAACTGGGGAGATACAGAATGAAAACTAAAAAACAGTGAAGTAAATACACTGCTTATACAACCAGATAGAAAATCACAAACTGTCACACTATCCAGACCTTTCTTCTGTTTTGATTGCAACCCCTAACTGCTGCATACATCTAATTTAAATGCAGGAAACACTGCAGAGATATACTATGTATTGCTAGCTTAGAACTGTTTTCACAGTTTTACATTAAGATTTCTTCATATTTCTTATTCCAAAGAAATAGATCTGTTCTCTTGCAAATGTTTGGTTTTGTTGTTTTTATGTTCTTTGCCTGATCTAATGCTAAGAGTTTTAATGTACTTAATCGTCACTTGATTTATCCATCTGTTTGATTGGTTAAACAGTGATCACACATGCAGACCTTCCTAGGATGTGTTTCTATTCCTTTTTTTATGAACTTGAAGACCTGTATACTGAATACTTATCAGTAGTCATCTTGGTTAGGTCAGTATTCAATTACAAGACTTTGTGTTTCACTTCCCTATTTGAATTAGGTGATTCCATCCAGAAGATTAATTGACTTGTCCATTATCATGCAAAACAGTATTTCCAAATAACTTTCTTAATTTCTTATCTATAATTTGCTTTCTCATGGTCCTTTCTGACTGCTTCAAAATTTCTTTATTTGAATTCCCATGTTTGACTCTTCCTTCAGCATAAAAACAGGACAACCTGGACAATATAACTAAGTATTTTGAAGTTCCTGAAATTGTAGATCCTGATTTTCTTTCCCCCAGGCTTGACTTTCCTATACCCCCCACTGTGTCATTATTTCAGCAAACTTATCTTTGGATATTTTTCAGATCCAGCATCCTGTGAGTAATATGGGGGTTTGTGGTTCTTTAATGCCATTTCTCTTATCCTGTTTCTTATCCTATTTCTCCACCCTGGAAGACTTCCAGTACAGCTCTGCCTCTAGCAATGAAGTTGTCAAAATGTTTAAAGGGTAGAGAAGTTCCTTTTTAGCTCTTTACACTTTTAAATGAGGCTATCTTTCTTGTACTTTTTTTGTAGAATTTTTGAAATACAAGGAGACTTTTCCAGCATCTGGAAATCATCACACAAAGAGGTAAATGCTACAGCTTCTGCACCATGAGTAGGTTGTCTGTATGCCAGTGAAAGGTCTGGGGACACAAAAATGCTAAATGCTAGATATAAATCTCTGTGCTTCAGGAGCTATAATATTAGAAGTTCTTGAACTCCCAGACCTTCTGACAGCAGCAAATTAAGATTTTGGCACTACTTCTAATATCCAACCATGAGAAGGGTAATTCTCAGGAGCAAAAAGGAAAATATATGCATGGGGTGAGATTGTTACGTTTAGTGGTGTAGAGCCATCTTGTCCACTGAGCACCTGGGTATGCCTTACAAAATTGCAGATGGACAAAATCCCCAGGGAGAGACAGAGCAGTGGGGTCTGACCATCTCATCTGACAACCTCAGCAACTGAAACTTAACCCTTTCGTGGCAGAAGTCATCCTGAAATGGGCATGAGAGGGGAGAGCCTGAAATCCAGGCTTTTTGCAATGTTACAGTCCATATGCAAGTAGCAACTAGGATTTGCATGAAAGGGCAAGGAGGGGACTTTACAGAGAGACTTTTTATTCGGGAAGTGAGCATTAGGAGGAACCTCTGGCACAAACCACCACAGACAGTCCTGAGAACATCTGCTGTTCTACCCAGAGAGGGAGCTCTTGGGGTTACTGCTGGCTGGTAATAGGCCTAGCACTGTACATTTTCTTGCTCCATAAGATTTTTGCATTCTTTCAAAGGAAATAATATATCTTTATAGACCACTATAAATATACATCTGATTCGACCAGATTTACCCATGAACAGAGAAAAGGAGACAGCAAAGATAGCTAATAAGATGTGTCATATTGACTAACTATACAAACCAAAAGGGAAAGCACTATCTTTAAGATGTTAGACCGTCTACATAGTTATTTCACATCTGCAACACTTGGGACCTGTGCAGAACCTCATGGCCATGATCACCCATTGTCTTTAATTTCTTGTATCTTCCTGCATTCTTGGAAAATGTGTAAAATACTGCCGGTCAGTCTGGATCTTTCTTAATCAACTGATTCTTTCCTGTACAACAACCCGAAACAGAATGAAAATACAGTCATTAATGGGTAATAGGTTTGTACTGTCCAGGAAAGACAAGATTAAAGTGTGAGACTGAGAATCATTGTGGTAATAACCAACAGTGAAATAAAGATTACATGGATGAAAACAGAAAGGATTTTGGTCAGTTGTATTGTGGAAGGATTGCAAAAGAGATTTCACTGAGGCAATCTGAAATACTGCACAGGCAGGTAAATAGACATCTCTATATTTCCAGTAATTTCTCATCACTGTGATTACAATTTTCCAGGTATATGCTGGATGCCATGTATAAATAACAATGATAAAGCTCCATTATTACAACATAGCCACATGTACAGGAAAGAAGACAATGAATGATTTGATGATTGAGTTAATAGAAATGGACAAATTCAGTGGCACAAAACACAAGGCCAAGAATTAAGTAGTATCTAGAGTTTCTGCATCAAATCGAGTCACCTGTTGGAGCAATACAAAAAAAAGATATCTAGTACAGATACTGTGATAGCCTGATGTGATGCAGCCATTTGGAAACATCTTCTTGTGAATAGAAATGTACTAAACAGTATTATAGCATGAGTTTACCTGGAGCACAGTGTACACTATCACACAAGGGAATTAAGCATGCTGAAAAGCAGAGAAAGGCATCTAAGATGCTTAGAGGGAAGAAATTTTTCACTTGATCAGAGGCTCGGAGTACCTCTCCTATGAAGACAGGCTGAGAGAGCTGGGGTTGTTCAGCCTGGGAAAAAAAAAAAAGCTCTAGGAAAACCTTATTCCAGCCTTTCAATACATAGAGGGGTGGGTTATAAGAAAGAAGAGACTTTTTACCAGAGTCAGTAGCAATGGGACAAGGGGGAATGGGTTTAAACTAGAAGAGGAGAGATTTAGGTTAGATGTTGGTGAAGATGTTCTTTACTGTGAGGCACTGGCACAGGTTGCCCAGAGAAGGTGTAGATGCCCCAAGGGTGGAAGTGTTCAAGGCCGAGTTGGATGGGGCTTACAGTTACCTGATGTGAAAGACATCCCTGCCCATGGCAGGGGGATTGGAGTAGATGACCTTTAAAGCTCCTTTCCAACCCAAACCTTTCTGTGGTTCTGTCTTCCAAGAGGAACTTGGCTTTCACAGCCTAACAAAATGCTGCATGACCACAATATTGCATGTTAATACACCAGAGAAAAGCCATTTGAACTAATAGCCACTGCTGGCACAAGAACAAATTGGTATAAATTGGCTATTTATAAATTTATCCTGAAAAGGTTTCTAAGCATCAGAGCAACAACATTTTGGAACAGCTTTTCTGGTTGCAGCACAAAATTTCATGTGGTTAAACAGCACAATCACAACCTGGATTAAATCATATGATTAACCAACTAAGCAGAACTCCTATGCTTTCCTATGGCCTTTATTACTTTATACAAGGGTTTGGGCAATAGAGGTATAGATCCTATATCTGTAAATAAGGTTCTGAGTTCAGTACACACTGGAAAATGCATTTACTGCTGCTGATTTTTCATGCTTCACTTAATGCTTAGTTTCTGTGTCTGTTGTTCATTAACAATGCTTGTGAATTTGATTATACTTTGGTTTTACTACTGTTTAGGTACTTAATTACATTCCCATCATTAAATATGCACTAATTATTTTAATATAATTTTTTAAAAATATTTTTTCAGTAGATTATATCTTTCCAATATATTGTGAATCTTGTTATAGTATTACATTTCAGCTTGGCATGCTGATATGTAATGTCCATACCCCTCTCCTGTTAGGGTTTTATTGGTTGCTATAGTTACCAAACATTGCTCCATTCATGTCATTTATGTAAGCTAAATTCTTAGTGACCCTAAATCTGTTATCATACACACCTTGTTTCTATATTGTGAGATGTCAAGGCATCCAACATGTCATGAGGAAGACTTCCAAAGAAATTAGTACAGCTTGTCTGCATGACAGTCTGGATTCACAGGGCTGAATCCCTCCATGCATTGGCATGTTTTTACATCCACCTTAAGAGTACATCAGGCAGATCTCTTGTACATGCTGTAACATAGTCTATCTTGATATTTATTATTTAATCTATTAAAGCATTTGGCTGTCTCCACACACAGTTGGGGGACCAATTAAAAGTCCAGAGAAACTATACAAAGTTTCTCATGTAATTAGATGTTTCAGGGCATGCTATTAAGGGCCATCTGTTCTCCTGGATGACTGAGTATGACTGAGAAATGAGATGTTTCCTTCTGTACTTGAGGTTCCGTCTGTCTTGATTCTATATTTGATTAACTCTGTATGGGGGTGGGGACTGAATTTATTTATAAGGGTCTTAATATGTATAGCAGGTTAAGTATGATTAGTTTTGCATTTGAGAAACCCTTCATTGTTTCAGTGCACATAACTCTCTTGAACATTTTTCTAGAAGAATCTCCACTGCTTTTCTGTTGTTTACATTTCCCCACTGCCTGTTTTTTTCCTTTGTTATCAATGATCCAATTTTGCCATAGAATGAATGGTTACAACGAGAGAAAAATCACTGCAATTTTATGCATTTTGAATTTGGCTAGTAAAGCCAAGCAGATCTGAGCTGTGCAGTAAAACATATGCTGTAAACTTATGAGAACTGGCTTACTTTCCCCTCAGTAACATCTGTGCAGCCTCACCAAAGGTAACGTAGGATGTGCCAGACTGCCACAAAACATGGAGATACCCAAATTAACTTTTAATTTAGGTATTTCGGCTGTTCTGCCAGCTGTGATGTGCCAATACCCTTAAGAGCAGATTTCAGTCGCTTTTTATCAGCGCAGCTGGCTGCCTACACTTTTCCCTCTAAGTGCCTCTAAATCCTAACAGAGCAATGACACGCAGCAATACTTTTGTTTAACATTTCTAACAACAACTGATGGCTTTAGATAGAGTTTTGCATTAGCACACACACATTTAAAACTTAAATCTGGCTCTAAATAATACTTCTGCTTCTTTGTATAAATTTATGCAAATTAGATCAAAGGTCTCTTACGCTCTGCTTATAGCAAAGTATTTAAAAATCTGCACCAAGCCAAGACATCTGATCATTGTATTTTGGTTATAGCAATGTGGGTTTTTATATCTACTGTGTTTTCTTTGATATTTCATCCACTTTATGTACAGCAACAAGTAGAGTTATATCAATATTCAGACAACATGTTCATTTATTCATTCAAATGTAATATTGTTTGAAAAATTATACAAGAAATAAGAGTTTATGACACCCTTAGCACTGCTACTGTCACAGCCCTAGCATCACCCTTAGGCATGTAAATCCTGGCACTTTCCCAGGCTTCCAGCTGATTTTAGGAATGGGTATCAGAAACAGTTTAAAACTAGTATTTGACAATAATTGTAGGCCCTTAAAATCGAAAAGTCACCAAAATTTAGATACAGTTAGCAATCAAGGAGTGCATTAGTTATCTTTCACTCCCTTTAGTGTCAGCAAATAATACCAAGGAATTTCCAACTTGAAGTAGTATTTCCTGACTTAGAGAAAGTGTGTAATTAGGTACCTCATTTGGATTGAGATGTATCACCTAGGAGCCCACATTCCTCTTCACTATGAAGAGCTCAACCTTAACTCTTTTAACTCCTTGAAGCTAACTTCACTGCTCCCATATGTTTCCTTGGCCTGCAATGTGATGAACTCAGTATTTTTCAGCAATTAGTATCTGACTCAAGAGACTGCTTCTTTTTCTCTCTTGAGGAGAAAGTGCACAGATCTTTCTAAAAAGAAAATACAAGTGCAGCTACCATGACCATGCAGCTACAGCTGTTAATGATGCACACCATAGTGAATGTGATTCATACAGTCATCTGGAATTTATTACCTACTGTGAAGGAGATGTGGACTTTTTTGTGTAATCAGAAAGAGAATATAAATTCCTTTTAAAAGAATTTTTCCTGAAATGAAAAACCTAATTTCTCTTCCTATTATTATTCAAAGTGAGTAAAGTTTTTTAAAGAACACCACAAAAGCTATTAAAACTTTGACAGATGTTCTGGTGAAATGTGAAACTGGTTTTTTTACCTCCAGGAATAACATTATTTCATAATTGTGATAATGCTATGATCAGAAAACTGGAAAAATTAACTTTGATGGATTTTTTTCCCTAGAATGTTTCTTTCATAAGAGAACAGCTCAAGAGATATGGAAACATCAAGATTTGGCAAGAAATTAAATCATTCAGAAAGTGGAATTTTAATCCTTTAGGAGCTCTACTTAAAGTGTCATCTCATAAATGTGTTTTCATCTTGGGAATGGTCATGTTGGCTGTCTGCTCCCATGACAATAAAAATGTACATCTGTTCTCACAGTTTTCATAAAGTGGAGGATAGTATAAATCACTGCAGATTATATAATTACTATGTAGTAAAAATACTAGGTTTATAGATGTTTTTACAGCATTTTCTATGTGTTTTAATATGTGTATTGTTCATGTGCTACAATAGTGGCTTTGCTTTCTCAAAATTTAATAAAAATCAGAAATCGTTAACATGTTCCTTATAATTTTTCTCCATTTTCATCATAAGAATGCACATTCTATTACAGAGAACTAAAAAAAAAGATATGCACATTAAAGTCAAGGTTTGAAAAGTATATATATATGTAATTTTCCTGCTACACTATGAGCAGGATGGAGAAAGATGAGTTTCCTGGCCCTCTTTGCTTTTCTGGGCCCAAATAAAAGAATCTAGGTTTTTCAGGCTCCTTCCCTGTCTCAGCAAACTTCTTTAGAAACATGGGACATATTTTCTTATAATTGAGACAGTAAAGTCTCTGCTATTCAGTGGTGAGTGTCATTTTCTATTACAATACTTCACCTATAGACACAGCAGGTCCTTTTTCTCTCAGGGTCTAAATTACAAAGTTTTATCCTATGTAAAAATTCCTTTGTGATAATCTGTTGTTTTGCATGCCAGGGAGGAGGTTACAGGAGATCACTACAGCCTGATCTGGCTGCAACAACCTGTGCAAAGTTCAGAGCTGTTAGTGACAATCCTGTTCATGGGGGAATTTTAGCTGAAGTCATTTGTCCCCCAATGACCCTTGAAGCTTGTGTCCCATCTGCCTCAGCCTATGGAGCCCTGAAGAGCCTGGGTGACTTGTGCCAGACTTGTGCCTGGTGCATTTCTCCAGGAGCATGAAGCCCCAGTGGAACAAAAGGGCTGCTACTGCTTTAAGGAGCAGTTGTCCAAAAGATACTTGGGGAGCTTCTGCATTAGTGAGGTTAGTAGATTTTTGGGGCGTTAAAGCTTGTTTTTGTAGAGGAACAAATGAGTATGGATATATGAAAGCTCTCCTGTTAGGCAGAATATTATAGACTCTGTGTTCAAGCTGTATTTTAATTAAGGATATAAAAAATAGAGTGTTATACAGACTGAACGCTAGGAATGATTTAACAGACAGAAACAAGTGAGAGCTTAGCTAACTAATATAGGCTTGGAATACAAGATTTGATGACCTTTTAATCACTGACTTTCTCAGTATGTAGAGGAAGAACATTTATTTTCCCAATGCTTCAGTTTTTTTTCTGTACGGTGAGGGTAATAAAACTGCTTGAAATAAGCCTTTTAGGGAGAAATGTTAAATATTGGCAATTGCTTATAGCTCTGATCAAAGAATCACACTGGCTATTTACTTTGGGCAAGTAAATGCTATGTGTAGATACAGAATTTCAAAGTATAATAGGTCATGAAATCGTGATATGGTAAGGCATTCCTCTCAGACTTGTGAACTAAAAAAGCCAACTGGACATGAAAGAACCTTTGACAATCTTCAGAGGAAAGAACAAGTTAGCACCTTTAAATCTGAAATTACAGATAAATACATTTTCCTTCCTTAAACCGCCTGCAGTTCCAATTAGGGATTCTACTTCTCACTTCCCTCCCAAAGCGTGGCACAATGCTGCTATGCATTATTGAACATGCTGCTGACTTGACCCCAGAGGTGACTGCTTCTTGGCGCTGGATGAAACGAGTCACACAGATTCCTTGAGAACTTCACTCAGAGATTGTGACTAGCTTAATTAGAGGATGCTCAAGAAATGTTCTGAGATACTTGGATTACATGAATTATGTAAGGCCAAATTAATTATGAGCATTAATACAAATTGATCTAAAGAGTAATTTAAATAATAATAAGATCCGTTTTGAGTCCCATACAGCATGCTTTGCTTTTCCATATAAAATATTTCCCATATCATTTAAAACATTTTTTGTGGAGCAGAGCAGGGCAGTGCCACTCAGAAGCGCCAGGAAAAGGAACTGCCAGATGTGAGTCATTGCTGAACTCCAGCACTCATTTCTTTGTTCACCTTTCAAGCACAAAACAACCAGTTCCCCTGGGCAGAGTTGCCTGCAGGTGCCTTGATGGAACATGCAATGGGGAGCCTGCCAGACAAGGGGGGGTTGTTTGATTTTTTTCTGAGGTTTGAGGAATCATCTTCATTTCCTGTGAACGCCTGGGGTGACATAGGACAACCATCCTTATCCTTGGGTGAGATCCTGGCATTTCTGAAGTCAAAGAAATCAAAGATGTCTCCCTTTTCTCTTTCAGTGGAACCAGGATTTCCACCACATACATGTTTCAATGCCATGTTCTTTCAGGTAAGGAAGCATTGAAGTGCTGGAAATTAAATTAATTGAATTAGCCATGTAGTCAATTTCCCTACAAAAACAGAAGAATCAGACTGAATGTAACTGACTGATCACCAAATCTGTTTTACAAGTTGGATTGCCAGCATGATTTTCCACAGCAGCTTTTTGCATGGTAAGCTTTATATATTTTGTGGCTACCTACAAAGTTTGGTAGCAGGTTTACTTTAATGAAATCTGAACACAAGGAGATCAGATTTCTAAGTCTAAACTTTGCATATTTCTAGGCTATATTGTTTTAATTAAATACACATATCCACAGTATATTTAAGACATCTATTCTAGGATGAACTGAGTTACTCCCTAGATCTGCATTGACTCTTAAGGGTAACTGACTCCAGTTAGTCACATGAATTTCATACTTTTTTACTTATTCTTTATAAGTACTCTAGGATTTTAATGAAATGGGGCTGGAATACTAAATTATTTAGAGTTACTGAATTAGTTACCACAGAAACGTGAGCAGAGAATTGTATTTTAACTTTAGAAGCAGTGTATCTCTGCAAAATTTTCACTTTGATTACTACTAAATGAATATTTCACTTGAATAACCATTTTCTTTTCAGGTATTGGACAAATATCTCTAACAACTACTCTTCACACAAGCTCTACTTACAAAGCCAGAATTCCACATGCAGATTTCCTTTGAATGTAAAACTTGGGGGCACTGTCTAAAGCCAAGCATATAAATGGCATTCTGAACATTTAGTTCTAGTCCATTTATTTTTGTTTACTTCTGTGCTTCATTATAATGAGATACACGTTTTTGTGCATCGAGGGCTATAATTACTCGTGTCCACAGAGCAGCTCACCAGAGAGTATAATTATTGCTCACATGTCGGCTCAAGGCAAGAATTAGACTCAAAAGTCTGACACGGTCATTACTCCTACATTTTAATTTGTTCACCTCCTGGTAGCACCTAACAGATCACCTATGCCTGTCCTAATTTTTCAACACAAAGAGACTAGATTCCTGCCTCTGTATCCTTTTTTGTGAGGGAGAGAGTCATACCTGAGAATGAAGCTGGCCATACTCACAAGGACACGGAGCTGGTTCAGGGACAGGACCACAGGGCAGCACAGGGCAGCACACAGGGCAGCCTGCCACATGTGCAGCACCACACATCACAGACATGTCTGAGGCTGCAGAGACGTGACAGATGGTCCTGGGTGCACAGGAATGGAGGGTGTTCTCTTTTCTTTGGAAAAATCAAGCAAGGTCTTGGGGCAAGCTATGCATCTGCCACAGCTGGAGAGATTTATTCAGGCTGGAAGTGACATAGCCATTGCTCATGAGCTAAGTGTATAAAAAACTGGTTTGATGTGGCTGCCAAAGACCCCTTCAAGCAGGGGCTACAGCAAGGATGACAAGACATCTTTCATCTACCTCCAAGTGCAACTTGCTTCAGAATGCAAACGCACTTTTAGCACAGGAAGACACTGGACTGTCCTTTACTCACCTGAAGAACTGGACTGGTGCCCAGCACAGGTACCCATCCACTGCTGTTACACTGGCCTGTGCACTGCTGACACTTCTGGTTTCTTCTGTTTTCTGTCTGGGGTCCCATTAAATTTCCTGACAGTTCAGTACAATAAGTCTTCAGGCTTGAACATAGTGTATTGGGTTTGTAGTTTGTGCTATTATGTTGGGCAAAACCAAATAAGTTATGCCCAATAAAGCAACAAAAAACTTCAAACATCCCTCCTTTCCCTATTACCAGTTAATCTGGGGTCTCTAAATAATTTAAAAATATCAGGCTTTTTTGGCTGGCTTTCTCTGAGTTTGTGTGAAGACGTTCCTCCACAGCAGGGAGCCCTAACCATCTCAGTTCTACATTGCAGGGCATGTATGCATACATTCCATTATTTTGGGAATTACAGACAGAGCTACAATGCTACAATTGGCCATGATTCCTCCATAAGGCCTTGGTAAGGTACATGAGCCTACATAAAGATGACTACCCTGCTTTCCACCCTATGACTGAGTGAATAAAGGAACCAATTTTTCCTCTATATTCACTCAATCAATTACAAAACAATAATATTTTTTCAGAAAATTGTCTCCATTACAGAAATGTTGGAAGTGGTAGGGTGAGAGTGAGTCAGTTGTGAACATTAAAAATTCTGGTTTAATATCTTTTAGTAATAAATGTTCACAAAAAAGCACAAATTAAGTTTGTTCTCTATATTTTAAATTCATTTTTCCTCTTCAGTTTATAAGAGTCATGTCTCACTATATGATTTTAAGTGGTTTCACAAAATTGCTTCAAAAGAAATGATTCTGTAGAGCCGGCATATACTTGATATATATCTTTGAAATTATTTGTTCTTGTGCATGTTTTTAGGTACAGCATAAAGACTGCTTAAACTTTTATTGAGACAATTCAAGTAATTTCCGTATAACTAAATGAAAAGCACATCATTAAAAGAAGATTTAATGGCGAGAAAAAAGCCTTTTATGAGAGCACAACTTGCATAATTACTTCAGCTCTGGCAGTGAATTCTTCATTATTTAATGAAATCTTAGTATGCAGTACTTTATCCCAAATGTGTCACGAGTTTTCAGTGAGAGAAAATGAACTTTGGTCCTAATGTGTACTCTGGGAGTGAGAGGCACATGGCAAATATTATAGCAGGTCATTTTAAATGTTATTTGCTCAGGTATCTCGGAGGTATCTTGGGTGCCAATAACAGCAATTTCGGGTTCTCTGTCAGGAAAAAATGTGTCATTATCCTTTCCTCCCTCACCCACCGGTTATGAGTTTCTCATGCTGATACACAATCGGTGTCCCCAGCATCCCTCAGAACTGTCACACCGCTGGCCACACCTGCAGCCCAGAGCAGCAAGGTGAGGCTGCCATCCCTTCACCCAGCCTCAGCTTTCCGAAGGTTAGAAATATAGATACTACTCTATTCCCTTTCCAGCTAATGGAAGGAGACAGGAACAGCTGGCCAAGATTTCTGTGGGTGGACCTCACCTCTCTCCAAAGGTGTCTGTCCTGCACCTACAGGGACATCAGCTGGCTAACGCTAACTGCATGTGGCATTGCCAGGTCTCCAGAGTTTGCAGAGACAGAGCTCGACCTTAATGTGCACCAAAATGATTTTAGCATTAACAGAACCTTTTTTGGCAAGCACGTTGCTCTACATAAGGAAAGATCTGCACATGGTCCAGATCTCCCAATACTTGAGCCTAATATTTCAAATGCTGCAGATTATAAGATGCAAGAGCAATACAAACCAAAAAGTTTTCCCAGTGATGAAGAAACATCATTAGAAGCTATTGAAATACATTTCTAAACCGTTCAAAACCATTTTGCCAATGTCAAGTGCAAGCTAAGTTAACTGAAAAGGAAAACAAATATTGATTTTTGAAAATTAATAGAATAACAAAACAATACTAATGTGGACCCACACATTTAGAGAGCTAGGAAATCGCAGCTTGGCAATTCCTTTCAGGCCTGGATTTCTCCTATCTCTCAGGTCCATTCCCAGGCTGACAAGCTGACTACAGCTTCAGTTGAGGGAGGCAGTCTCCCAGAGTGATAACTTGGTGAAAAACAGAAGGGAATTCATAATAAAGATTAACACCTGGTGTCTTTCCCATGCTGTCCCAGGGGATGTTTGTCCCAATCGTCCAATGAACTACTGTCCTGTCCTAGCTGCACATAGCACACTTTAAATATGGGCTGTCAGTACAATAAAGTTGGCCTTTTTTCCCCAAAAGAGGTCCGTGTGTGTTGCTGTCCTTGCTCTCTCTTTGCAGCACAGTAACCACATACTAATATTACGTAAGAAAAATTAAAGGTGGAACCAAGAAAAATATAAGAAAATTATGTGTATTTCTCAAAGTATATTTATGTCTCTAAGTACAAAAGGGAAATTGAAAATCATATTATTTACATCTCAGCACATTTAAAGTAATATTACATAAGTAATTCCAATTACTTAAGTCCAATTAAAAACTATATAGCATAGAAGAACTGTGTGAAGTGCTTCCTAATAAATAAGCGAACCACTGAACAAATCCTTCTCATTCATAACCTGCAGAAGAGGACAAGGATAATCAGTGGGACAAAAAAATCTGTTGGTGTCCAATATGAAGTTCTCGTTTAGTGTCAAATTAAACTTTCTTAGTTTTTGTGTGTCACTATTCTTTGATATTTTTATGTTAAAGATATATTTGAATACAAAACCGTTTGCAAATATGAAATAATCTAAAATTTTATTAAATACATTTATCAAGATGTGATTTTGAAGACCTTACAGTTTATTGAATGGATTTTAAGATCTTCGGAGAAAAAAGATTTCTTTCTAGCACTAGCAGTTACTTTTTTTACAAGTACACTTTCTGTACCTTATTTTTTCATGATGGAGCTGTTTTGACGGATGTCACAGTTTTAAAAGTCAGTGAAAAATCTGTTTCACTGAAGTAGAAGCCCTGATCAGGCATTGTTTTTTCTTCTTAAACCTGAAACAAGTGTAAAAGTATGTCTCCTAGAAAATTTAGATCAGCCTTTTTTTTCCTGCTCATGAACAAAGAATTCAGGAGTGGAGGAAAAAGACAAAGGCTTTGTCTGTGACAGGAGACAAAGGCAGGGAAAAAAAACAAGAAACAACAATAAAAAGCCCCATAATTTCTCCTTAAAATACTTAGGAGACCAACTCTCCCTCTCACTTTGTGTTTTGTGGATGGAGAGGTTTGAGCTGACTGGTGACAGAGGTGGGTTAGCACAGGGACCATTTATTGAAGTGAGGAAAATTAGCTCTTCAGTCAAATACTTCCACATCTTTTGCTTTTTTCCAGTGGCTCTCTGTACTGTTTTCTGAAACAACATGACTATGCTGATTACTGCTGCAAGAAGATTATTACTGTAAAAATGTTCAACTGACAAAGATTGCAGAGAGTATATTATCAATTTGTATGAGTCAGACCTTTGTTTGCAAAATCTCAGTGGAATTGCAAAATACAGTTTTCCAGCTCGGCAGACTTGTACCAAACATGTACAGCTCTAAGCAGAATGTCAGTTCCATGCATCAGAGTAAAGGTTTTCAGCATGTTGCAAAACAAAAAACAAAAACAAACCAAAACAAAAACAAACAAACAAAAATTCTGTTTATCTCAGAAGATGCAAAACAACTGTCTGAATGTGAATGTGTATACACACACGCACTTTTATCCACACATGTGCTCCAACACACGTGCAACATCAGTCAGGCTCCTAATATCTACATCCAAAATTACAAAGAGAGACTGACACAAGACCATACAAATGCCCATACTGAACTGAAAAGGTTTTAAACTGATCCTCTTACTGTCCACCGACATAACTGACAGAGCTCTCCTATCTATCAGCAATTAGTTTTTTTAATTCCTGTATGTGAAAGCTAGATATAAGCAAAAGCCTTGGAGGCACGAAGTTTCATACAGTACTTCAGTAAACAGCCAGCTACATCAGCTTAGATTTCATTTACTTGTAAGAAAAGTATCGAAGAATCTGGAGATTTCATTTGAGCTCTTTACAAAAATTTAGAGATCAATGGTAAAAATCAAGTTATCATAGTATAACTGATTGATACAAATAAAAATTAGAATTAGTGAAGAAATTTAAATTAAAATGTCCAAAATTTCCAAAAATTTTAGAAGACTGGATTTCCTCTAAAAGCTTCCCCCCCCCCTCAATTTAGCAGTGCTCAATAAAACTGAAAAGTTATTAAGCTACGTGAATAAACTATCAGAAGCTATCCACTTTTTGGTCAGTCAGCATACCCAGTTGTAACAGCCCTGGTGTCAGATTAGGAAAACTTGTCAGTCTAGATAGGATCTTAGAGGAGAAATTCCAATGTCTAAATAACAAATGGTTTCCATGTAGCTTTAAATTTTTATTTTGCTTCCTTAAATTATATAAGGAAATGAAATTTTATTCTCTCCTATACTGAGGAGAAACTAGGCAAATTTAGCAACAATATTCTGGATAGATGGTTACATATAACATACTGAGTATTGCAATAGGATGTGACATGCTACACATGGAAAATGACATACATCATTTAATGTTTTAATGCTTTAAAGGCCTTTAAGTAATTTATGCAATTTACTGGTTGGTCCAGAGGTTGGTGTTTCAAGAGTGATCTTGTACTGCTATGGGTTATTGAACAATGTCAGTGGTCAGTTCCCTTCTTTTCCCACTGCCTTATTTTTTGGTTATCATTAGTGATATTGCTTAACACTTTATTGAACCTCCATTTGCCTGTTTTCTCACTATGTAGATATATTTCTGTTCCTTGTAGCCAAGTACCTACAGAATAATATGAATTCTATTATCTTTAAAATGTAGTGTCATTATGAATACTTGCTTAAGCACACAAAAATTGCTTGGGTTCAGAGGCCAGTAAATAAGGAAGCAAGCCAATCTCTGGTGCTATTGTCAAAGTCTTCTTATTTTTCCACTTAGGTTTGTACATACATGGAATCTTATGATTGCATTGTTCAAAAGAATACTGGGATCACATTCATAATTTCTGTTGGTTTTGTAACAGTATACACTCCACTTTATCATCTTAGAAAATTAAGAAAGAAAAAGAGAATTGTGGGTTTTGTTCATTACTGTTCAGCATACAAAATGTTACTCCAATCTATTTGAAGTTCTACCTGAAAACTTTAGCACTGAGTGATTATTGAAATAAACACAGAACAGAAAGGAGAATCCTATAAACTCAATTAAAATGGAAACACAAATGTCAAGTACAAAAAATCCCACAAATTTTCAATTATTCCTTTAAAATCATCCTATTCTATAGGGCAGCTGTGAAAGTAAATTACCTCCTTGTTGGAGGAAATACCAAGCTGAATGCTATTACTGTATCCCCCACTTTAAAAAAAAAGATGTACAATGTCAAAATGTTTTATTCACAAAATATATCTGACATTCTATTTTTCATCATGCCTGTTTGTATATGTTACAACATTTATTTTGATGAAATGAATGGAAAAAAAAGAGGTTAGAAATCAAGGCAAAAAAACCTACCTATATTTTATTAGTTATTACAGTATATCAGCATCTCTCTGTAAAAATACCGAATATCCCTGGCACTGGGATAATAAGCTGCTTTGTGTGACAAAGGGTATATAGGAAGCACTCCCCCACCACAAACTGTATGGGCTTTTATTGGTGGTATCCAGTCTTCTCAGGTCCATGCAGCCCAAAATCCACCTGAAGAGAAGCTCCAGTTCCAGCTGCAGGTCCACATTTCCACGTCCCCTGACCTGGTAATTCTTGTCACATGAAATCTTCAAGGTTAGGATGAAGTAACTTGTGCTTCTTTAGAGAGGCAGGACAGAAACAGCACTTCCTACCTGGGGCTGGTGCAAAGCAGTGTTTGTCTCATTTTTTTAATATAATTATTTCCTTTCATCACCCGCTGATTCAAAGAATGTAATTAGACAAATACTAAATAAGAAACCACTTCATATTACACCTATGAGCAGTGTTATTGTAATGTAAATTCCTGCCAGTGAATGGAGGATGGATAAACAGAGATATTTTTCTCCTGTGCATTTGTCTTCTTAATAATATCAATGAGCAATTTCAGTTGTCTTCTTAGGCTGGTTGGGGAACACAAGCAACTGTGGCTGTTCATTATCTCATTTACTCAAGTAGTCTTTGTTAAACAGGCACATATTCTTGTATCCTCACTGCACAGACAAGACAAGATTGATGAAGATCAGAAAAAAACAAAGACAAACGCAGAGGGACCGCAGGTATTTATTTAATCAAAGGACCATTTACATGATTTTCAAAAGGTATTTTGAAAATCACTTGAATTCAAACCATAATAAGGAACAAGAAATTCACTGAAATTTGAGAATTAGACATCAAAATAAGTATTTTTTATCTGCTGAAGTAAACTGAAAAGAAAATTCCACAGTGTCTGGCACAGTCAAAGGTAGAAATCCTTCCTGTTTGTTACCCTTCCCCAGATGCTTGCACCTTGTCTCCAGGAATATATCACGTTAGAAAGAAACTTGTCAATTATCAAAACTTTTAACTCTAAGACTGTGATTAGAAAGAAAATAGAGATATCTTTCAAAATTAATGCAGTAAAGAACTATGGCAGTAATAAAAGAAGCCTTATGCTTCATTTTACTATTTCCTCATTTTAGTTATTGGTCTGCAATATCAGCATCCCATTAGAGTCTAAGCTACAAAGACTTCAGGATAATAGATCTTCCTTTAGGCACCAGCATTTGAAGGGAAAAGGACAATTTAATATTCTAAAATCAGTGGAACTGTGTGGGCAGTAAGGAAGAGGGACTTATCTGTAGATTTACTGTGAAACAATTATGCTCCTGCAAGCTCTAAATCCCTCTCCTACTCACAATTAAAGGCATAGATAACTTCCTAATGTACAGCAGCTGACAGATCAGATGATGGAAAGCCAATATCTATCACTCTCTGTTTATTTCTTACTTTGTATGGGAAAAATCAGCCATATGCAGAATCCATTCGGGATAAAGAGCTTGGGTAGCAGTGCGTAGTATGAAATGGTTTCATCCATCAACTCTCTCCAGAAAGACAGGACTGGATGTTTCATTTGCAGGGCAGAAGAGGAGATACCAAAGGAGGAAACAATCAGTTCACTAACAAAGGGAAAACTCAAGCAGAATTTCAAGCTCTTAAATGAAAGGCTCTTGCACAGCTCCTTACTGGTTCTTTTGTTTGTCCTCAGAAAGGCAATTGCCAAAGACTTGACTTCAATTTGAAAGCTTTCATTTATAAAGAATGCAGTGTCAAAGGAACCGGTGTAGGATATTAACCGGTACAGTGAATCAAATCTTGAAGACTTTTTTCAGAGTTTTTGTGTTTTATAGCCTATATAAAACTCTAAACCAGACCCAGCAGAATTTTTAGCACTTCAGGAAAACCAGAATTCGGCCTGCTGGGTTTATCTGTGAAGCTCTTACCTTCAACTTTTAAACAGTTTGTACATCTAAATTCAGCTTATGTCACTAGTAAAATTAATCCAATCCACCAACAAAGCTTATATTTAAGGCACATTACTGTTCCCTTATGTCAGAGAACGCTATGAAAGTGATCCTGCTGAATCCAAAGCGTCTCATGACTCTCCTAAAGCTCTATGGAGGCAGAGAGACTTGCCCAGTGCTGGAGGAGGGATTTACTGCCTGCAAACTCAACATCTGTGATACTTGGATTGTTAGCTTAAGTATTTTTAAAATTTCTTCTGTGTCCTTATTTTTCCTATTAATTTCTTATCTTATGCAATATAAAAAGAAGACTAAAAAAATAAATTGTACAAGTAGGAATCCAAATGAGTTGTTTGGCTTGCCTCTGAAAATCAGTAGAAACATCCCCACTGTCACATTGCTTTTCAAATTTCTGTATTCTTCCTTCTCCCCTTCTCTTAATTTCATAGGAGATTCCTGGCTGATCCTTACTTGTCATAAAGATTTTTCAAGGAATTTTTTAAGGGAATTTTAATTAAGATGGCTAGTAATAGCTCATTTTTGTTAACTCAAGCAAAGCATTGCCAGCCGGGCAAGGGAGGGATTGTCCTGCTCTGCTCTGAGCTGGGGCAGCCTCACCTCCAGTGCTGGGGACAGTTCTGGGCACCACAATGTGAGAAAGACATTAAACTATTAGAGAGTGTCCAAAGGAGGGCACAAAGATGGGGAAGGGCCTTGAGGGGAAGCCGTATGAGGAGCAGCTGAGGGCACTTGGTCTGTTCAGCCTGGAGGAGACTGAGGGGAGAGCTCAGTGCAGGTACAACTTCCTCAGGAGGGGAAGAGGAGGGGCAGGCACTGATCTCTGCTCTGTGGGACAGTGACAGGACCCAAGGGAATGGCCTAAAGTTGTGTCAGGGGGGATTAAGGCTGTGTGTCAGGGGGGATTAAGGCTGTATGTCAGGAAAAGGTTCTGCTCCCAGAGGGTGATTGGGCACTGGAACAGGCTCCCAGGGAAAGGGTCACAGCACCAAGCCTGACAGAGCTCAAGAAGTGTTTGCACGGTGCTCTCAGGCAGAGGCTGTGACTCCTGGGGATGGATCTGTGTAGAACATTGATGGACTCAGTGATCCTTGTGGGTCCCTTCCAACTGAGCATACTCTGTGATTTTATGACTGAGAAGACCTACACCTTCATGTGTCTGCCAACACTTCCAAACCCCGCTGCCTGATATTTGAGACTTGGTGTATGCAGAAAACTGCATGAAAAACTTGCACATGCAGTGTGCACTTATCTTGCCTGGCACTGCACTTGTCTTCTTGCCTGGCCCAGCAACTACACAGAAGCCTGACAGATTCCAGCTAAGAGCTGGAAAGCAGCAGGTCCTCTATTGACCTCAGAAGGAAATATATCATTTTCCTGGGTGCTAACCCAAAGGCCCACTGCTCTCAGGGATACATGAAAGGAGCTGAATCAAACCAATGAGAAAACTTTCTTGAAAAAACGGTCTATTCTGCTCATCTCCTGATAACGCAAGCAACACCTTGACCTCCAAAAATTTTCCTAAAGGGACACATTGTCTCAGAAAATTATTCAGAAAATCTGGGTACCTTTCACAGTGTTATATCTCAATGATTGAAATGAAGTCAAAACCACTGTGTCACTTGTGCTCCTTCAGGATTACATTTCAGTCTCAGTGAGACTGGTGCAAACAAGTAAGGACATCAACACCTTACCATGGCAGATACTCATCAACAAGTAAGTTACTTCCTTTTTATTCACTGACCCATAGTTGAAGTGACTGGAAATCACCCTCCCAGAAAATGCTATCAAACTAGCAGGTTCGGCTGTTTTTCATCCAACTGGCTACTTATGTTTACGTCTTTGCAACACTGTTTTTATTCTTTGAAAGAAAGGATGCTTGCTTTGATCTTAAAAATGTGTATCATTATTTTTTTAATCAGTTCAATTGTACCTGAGTAGAATGTTTTTGTGCTTAAACATATTGTGCAGAGACTTGCATAAAGGAAAACAATAAAAGGAACTGTAACAATTCTTGTTTCCGGTTGCTATAGTAGAAGTTTCTACAGTTACTTCTTTTCAATTTCAGGGTCTTGATATTAATTTCAGTTGTTATTATTAGTGACTATTCGAAAAAGAAAACACTTCTTTATGAGGTTTTGGGGGGTTTATTTTAATGTTAGACATCAGAAGACTATGACCTATTTCAACAGACTACAAAACACTAAAATGAGATGCTACTGTATTGGGTGTGTCTGAGACAGGGTTAGTTTTCGCCATTGCAGCCCTCATAATAGGGGATTGTAGGGGATCAAGAAAGGTGTTGATAACACAGCATCAGTGCTGTCCCTCCAAGACTCCCCTACTGCACCCAGTAGATTGGGAGTGGAAAAGGGGACATATCCAGGATAGCTGACCCAAAGTAACCAAAGTATGGATATCCATACCATTGGACATCTACTCAGCAATTAAGGCCAAGGGAAGGGTGGAGGGGAGTCAATTTGCACAGCATTTGTCTTCCAAAGCAACTGCTATTCATACTAAAGCCCTACCTGTGGAAGTAGCTGGACATCACCGGCTGATGGGAAGTACAGAAGAAATCTTTTGTTTTTATTTTGCTTCCATGTTGAACCTTTGCTTTTGCTTTATTAAAGAGCCTTTACCTTGAATCATGAGTTTTTCTGCTTCTTATTTTCTCCACCTGCATCCTGCTAAGGAGGAAACAAATAGAGTGTCTTGGAAGGCACTTAGCACCCAGCCAGGTCAACCACCACAACTATCAAATATTTTTAGCATCTTTCAGAATCAAAGGTGCATTTAACTTTATAATTTTTTTTCACATGTTTTTTGGTAGTATTTATAACTAGAGCATTAAAGAACTCACTACCAAGCATGACTGCTTACTTTTTTTCTCTCTCTTTGAAATAGCAGATTGTTCAAAGTGCTAATCATCATGCAAGAAACTTTAGCTTCTAAGTGATCTCAGAAATTAAAAATCAAACTAGGGGAAAATATGAACAGGAATGGAAGATTTCCAATGCGCAGATCTACCCCATAAGTTTTGTGTAGGTTCAAAGTTATTTTATGGTCTTATTATTTCGTTGTTTTATATTGAAAATACAAACCCATGCTTTAGCATTTTATCTTTTTAGTTTGAACTGGTTTAGTCACCTAGCAATCCAATATTCATGATTTTCTAATATTAATAACTCAATTTTCCCTTTAAATAATTTCCTTTGAAATCTCACTGTCTAAGCCCGTATAAAAGCCCAATTTGAGTGGCATTTTCTAGTGAAGGACCTGTCAGTTTTTGAAATACAAAATTTTATTTTCATGGAAATTTGCAACATCTTTTAATTCGTTCAGAGAAAACGGAATGATTTTTTTAGAGTTTCCTATATTTGACAGGATTTTGCAAGGTTTCTGTGAGCTACTTAGATATTTCACAGGGGCTTTCTTAGCCTTGTGGTGCAAGATAGCTGCATTTAAGTAATGCAACTGTAATTTAAGCATAGAAAATCTGTATGGGATGACATTTGACGCAGCACTCAATAGCAACTTTTTCAGTTACAAATGGCGTAGTATCCTGTGAGTTCTGTTAGAAAAATATAAATCTCCTGAAAATGTGCAAAAAATTTAGATTTGAGGAACAGTGGTTTGGACATATATAAAAACCTACTCTATTTAATTTATAACCAATTTTTCTAAGCACCCAATTTATCTAAGCAACCCAGGTTAATTCAAACCTGAATTAACATCTCTAAAGCATAAATATATATATTTTTGGAAAATATAAATAATGATTCTGTATATAGCTGCAGCCTGACTTACAGCTGTCATTTCGTCAAAGAAGGAGAAAAAAAATATGTTGCATAATTTCAATCCATCAAAATAAATCCTCTAGGAGAAAAGTGAAGTAGGGCTCTGTAAAATTTAGTTGATGAGCTTTGAGGGTAATATAAATGGAAAGCAGTCACTTTTGAGGAAGGCAAATTAATGGAAACCAACTTCTTTTTGATGTCTCCAAATTCTTTGTTGCTTCAAGTTGTCCGTCAGCTTTGTTAAGTATTCCCTTTTGCTTTATTGAAGACAGTTTCATCACTATATTTCTTACTCTTACTATCTAAATTTAAAGGGGTTTGGTATTTTCTGCTAATGGAATGTCCATTGGCTATCAGGTGACTTATGTCCTGTGGATAATTAGCTGCAATATTCTTGACTATGATCAAGAACACTTGGAAGGAGATATGATTAAAAAAAATTACTTATATTAGTAAAGAATATATGTATAAATTGCATTTTTTCTTTGAATATAACAGACAAGGAAACCTAGTGGATGATCTTGGAAACAAATAATACCACACTGAAATAAATGAACATCTATGAAAGCAAGTAGGTTAAAAAAGTCGGCAAAATTGAAGTCCAAGTCAGTTGCTAATCAGTATTTTTCTTAATCACATGGGTCAAATAAGATAACTGACCTCATTAGATAGGGTGCTAGTAGAGAAGCCAGAGACAGAAGTTTAGTTCCCTCACTCCGTAGTTGATCTCCTGTCTCACTCTCTTCAATAAAATTTAAGCAATGGCACATTCTTACCAAAAAAGATACAAGCAAAACAGAAGGATCATAGAATCATAAGATTATAGAACAGTTTGTGTTGGAAGGGACCTTAAAGAACACCTAGTTCCAGCCCCCCTGCCATGTACTGGGACACATCTCACTAGACCAGGTTGCTCAGAGCCCAGTCCAACTTGACTTTGATGAGACATCTTCAAGTTCCCTGGGTACCTTCGGGTACTGGTAGTCTGCAATTAGGTCACCTCAAAGTGTTCTCTTTCCCAGGCTGAATAAACCCAATTCTTTCAGCCTTTCCTCATAGAAGAGGTGCTCTATGCCTCTAATTATCTTTAGTGGTGGCCTCCTCTGGGCTTGCTTCAATAGGTCCATGTCTTTCTTATGCTGAGGACCCCAGAGCTGGATGCAGTACAGGAAAAAAATACTGGCTAGGAATGAAGGATGATCATTTACAGCAGTAATGAAGTCCTCAACAGTGTCTACAAGCTAAAATATCACACAATGGAGAAAATATATGCCAACAAATAAACTCTAAAAAACATTCTAACAACCTTTCCCACTGCACTATATGAGAGACAAAACAGGGCTAGATAGACCCTCGGTCTCACTGAGATGTTCATTATGTTTCCAATGTGTGCTTCCCTCCTTAGTGTTACTTGCTACTTGACTTAGTAGTTAGAGAGACACAGGTGAAACATATTGATTGACAGTCTAAGGAATGATCTGTGGGACACTGGGACCATCTCTTTGGCTCAGTATTGACTTTAAACTGAACTAACTCCCAGAGCATTCAGGCAGTCTATCTGATCCGTTTTCCACAAATAAAATGTAAGTAGCAAGGACAAGTTCATCTTCATGACTATTGGCAGAACAACTTTTACCCCTAAAAACAAGTGCAGAAGTAATTCCTTATGAGGAAGAGTGGGTTTCTTAGCATAAGAAGAAATGCCAGTGGCAGCATAGTTTCTTTAAATTTTGAGAGAACTTCAAAAACTCTGGACAGTCTGAAGCATTTTAAAAAACATTTTAAATGTCTGAAGACATTTAATAGCAAGGAACAGTGTTCTGAGGGCTACATAGATTAATATTTCCAATGAGGGAAAAAAGGGGAAAACTTTTTTTATATAACCTTGCAATGGCCACAATTCTGTCTGAGAAGGTATTTAATTTCTATTATGACATTTAGAGGTTTAGGAACATGATCTGTTGTGCTAATGTTGTTCATATTTGTTCATTACACAACTATGAATTATTATCAAAGTGTAGTGAAAATCCAGTCTGGCTAGTTCTGAGGTATGGTATACAAGCAAAACAGATTTCTGAATACTTTGAAAAATGTTTAGGTTGCCCATTTACACTCCAAGTCATGTAGCTTTTATCTTGACATATACCTGCCTTTGGCATGTTTGAAGAAATCTGGTTTTGAAATAATCAAGTCATGCATCTTAGAACTGCCTGCCCTGGCCACAAATGTGCCACATTGCATATTTATTGACAGCCACATTTTCTCTTGAGATAATTATATTCATATGTGCATGGCTCTCAATGTATTCATGCACATCAACATCTATGTGTTGGATATGGGAATAAAGCATAAATAAAATATTAGAGTTGAAGAAGGAATAAAAATTATGAAAGCTATTGGAAAACAACTCCTCTCCAAATGCAAGATGCATGGGAATACAAGAGGATCATCTCTACAAATACATTTCTTTATCCAATTTCACCTCAGGTTTTCACAAATCAGTGCAGAGCAAAACTTCTGATTAAACTTCAATTTAATTTTCTTACAGACCTTAAGGAAATTATATATAAAGCACATATATCAAGTACCACATGTACTCCACAGAACTCATATTTCTTTATTCTCAGATATGAATTATCCAAGTAACCTATATAAGAATTTCACTCTGCTGAGTTGCTGCTTTCATTGTTTCCTAAATCCTTGAGACAAGAAGTTATACAGTCAATCAAGCTTACAGTAGAGAGCAAATTAATGTCACAGTTGAAATGAAGAACTGTGCATTTATTTTACATAATGTAACAGAAAGATCAAACAGTGAATTATTTCAACAGAAGTCTAGAATTTAGTTAAAACTAAACAGAACTTAGAAGTGAATTTAGTCCATTTTATGAACTATACTTATACAGTAGTTTCCATGGATTTAAATGAAGTGTCCTTCCCTCTAATAGGGGTTTTGTGCTGTTGTAGGTCATAATAACTATGTCTAGTCTCAAAATTACACAGGTAACAAAATTTAGGTTCACTTTCATTACAGCTAACTCCTTTTAATCGCTTGTTTTCTTCATAATTACAGGGTTTGGCAATCCTGGTTTCATTTTAGTTTTTTGGGGGAAGGGGTATGTTGTTTTGGTTGTTTTTTTTTTTTTAATAGATTTTTTTCTGATGTTTTCTACTTATTCAGCAGAAACATGATTAAAGACAACACAGATATTTTGGCAGATGGGTGATTACCTCTTTAAACCTCCTATGGAATGGCTATTTGTAGCAACTTATGGGCACATGCAATTTTCTCCCCTTAAAATATGCACAGCCAAATCTTTCTAGTTCTAATGTGCAACCAGAGTCCCACATATGGACTTTCAGATTTCTGGACAGCTGCATGAGGACATAACTTGTACAGACTGATTTGAATTTTAAATTGTATCACTTGAGTCACATCATGCAACTTTTAAATGGCATCTTCATTTGCACCTACTGGTGCTGACATTTGTATATCACCACTATTTCATATTGGGCATGGGAACCACGGTAATGTGACCCTCTCGTGCTGCAAGCAGATGCTCTTCTTCTCTGAAGCAACAGCCCAGCCCGTGGGAGAAAAGATTTATGTCAGTCCATGGCCCTTCCCTGATGAGTGCCTGGAGCCACAGGAAGCACAGGTTAGGAGTTTCAAAGCAGATACAATATTGATTACAGCTACCTCGATCTGTTAGAATTATCTACAGCCCTTCAGCTGTAAAACCACTGACCCAGGATATGTGATGGGATTTTCCTGAGGGAAGGAAAGTTTCATGTAAAGGAAATCTTAGGAAGCCAGTTGTTATAGTTTAAACATATTCATCAGATAAATAAAAATACTTTCTCTGCCTCTTTACCACAACCTGGTCACTTTGTCACTTGTGTACTTATCTATCCATCTGCCTAAAAGAATGTACATTTCTATGTATTTGTATATGGCTACCTCTATAAATGACCCATTTATACAGCATTTGCATTAGAAATTTATTTTACTAGTCTAAAATATTTAAGTTTTTCTGAGGAGTGTTTTTTTTATCTCCAATCCTCTTTACACAGTTGCCAGATACAAGGAATTCTGGGCTTCAAGAATCTACATTTTTAATATTAACCTGAAGCCTATATTTTGCACTAGGAAAAAATGGATGAATTAATGGTTTAAGCTTGTTAAATTCAGTTGGACATATTTACAATTAGAGCAAACTGACAAAATTTGTTTTAAGTGAATGAAATGGTGACAATTACATGGCTGAGCAGATGGCACTCCCTCTCCTCGCCTACCAGAGCAGTACAGGTTTAGAGGAAAGACATTAACATAATTTTGAAGACCAAACTGGACTGCATAGTTTATAAGAATAGATTTATTACGCACTACTTATGTCTGCAGCCAGCCTGACATGCCAGTGCATGACCATGATAGTGCCACAGTATAGCACAGGTCCACAAAACTGCTTCCATGTTGCTATGCAGTGCAAAGATTGTGGATTTTTTTAGCAGGAGACTTCTCAGCACTATTGCCAAGGATCCTGGGAGGGATGAAACTGGAAAAGGCAGGTGTTATGGGGAGATTCTTGCATTTATCAAAAGTCTTACCTGTTTGCAAGTCTGCCATGCAATTTCCTCCAGTGTATATCAGAGCATGTATGTCCACATACAGCTTACAACCTCCAAAAGCTCTCCTGTGATTTTATGTCTGGAATACTAAAACTATTACAAAATACAAATAATAGCTATGCTAACCAGTTTCTGTCCAATAACTCAGTAGTCAGAGGGCTGGCACACACAAACTCCTTTCACTTCTGTGTCAGTGTTAGAACTCACCTCTTTCATCTTGCAACCCAATTCACCAGGTTACAGTAAATTTTCACGTGGTCAGGTAGAATGTTGGAGCAGAATATTGAGTTTGGTTTGGTTTGGTTTGGTTTGGTTTGAAAGAATTTCTAGGAAGTGTCTAATCAGTCCTATGTCCCACTTCAAGCAAGACTATCACCAAGACAACGCTGCTCTTACAGCTCTTCCATCAAAGGAATGACTCTTTGGATGAGACAGCACAGGATCATAGAATCATTAGGAATCATTGGAAAAGACCTCTAAGATCATTGAGTTCAACCATTCACCCAAAACTGCCAAGTCCAACACTAAACCATGTCTCGAAGTACCACATTTGCATGTCATGTGACATCATACATAACCCCTCACATGAAGGTAATTTGATTTCTTATCTGAAAATAGGGCAAATTTCAGTTGTCTCTAAAGAAAAATACATGGACCAGGGAATCAAAACCAGAGCCCTCATCTTCCTGCCTGGTAATTAGCTCTTTCACCATATTAAAGCTCCCCATAGCCTACAGACAATTTAATTTCACCCAAAGCAGAGCATTTTTAGCAAAAGGTATTGGGACAAATCTCTTCCAGAACACCACTGGGATTGCTGGGTGCAATGCTCCTTTGGGAAACAAGATGCAAACTACCTCAAGAAAAAAAACTTACTTTGTCTCCTTTAAGCTCTGAGCTGGTTAGACAGAAACAATAGCACAACCACTGTGTCTCAAGTGGACAACTGGCCTTTCAAGTGTGTGAAGTGTGATTAAGTCAGTACGTTCAGGAAACGAAACTCATTTCATTGAAACTTATGCCTGACCCAGCTGAGTCAACAGGAAGAAATGGACATTGTAACCCATGACTTAGCTGACACCTCATGCTTGCACAGAGGAATGCTAATCAAAATGTCTCAGGATTCAATCACAATAATATGGATATTTTAATGCATTCAATTTTATATAGTATAATGCAGTTAGCAAGAACTGCTCACGTGTTGTTTGGTTAAAGTTCTGTGTATAGAAGTGTAACCTTTATTTTTTATATCCTAGAACAGCTGTACCATAGCAATTACCTGTTTACCTCTTTGCCTTTTTACGAACTTCATGAAGAAAACCTTGTGGAACTACAATAAAAATTACTAAATTAAATGAAAACTCTTTATGTGTTCTTACTTTAATTCTTCTCAGATGTCTGTGGCTGTATACAAGGAAAGTCTCACAACAACAACAGTTTTGTTACTCTTAGATAAATGATGAAAAATAAATGCAGAATGTTATCCATGATATTGTCACGTTAATTTTTAAGTATCATTCTGATTACCTGCTAACATACTTTTATCATTTTTCTTACCTAGTGGAGTGAGACTCTTTCAATACTAATTTCCAAACAGTGAAATTCTTTGAAGGAAAGGTTTTATCTTTTCTTAGGACATACTGTATAGAAAGGAATGGTTGTCATTAATTTTATGTAAGTGATGACAAAGCACTATAAAATATCTATTCATAAGTGATGGTATGATGCCTATAAATGGTAGCAAGTTTTTTAGTTTCCTTGTTCTCCTCATATCATGTCTAACTTTTTATATTGCTTTTCTAGAACAAGGTTTTCATTGCATCAGACACTGAAATGTGATCCTTTTTTTCCGATGACAATGCTTTGTTTCTGAACAGAAAAAAAGATGTCATTGCATAACTCGCTGAACATCCCGGATCAGATGATTTGTTTAGAATTGCAGATTATGCTCAAAGGGACTGCTTGAGCCATATTGGTTCCATCAGAATTACAACAAAAATAGAGCCATCACAAACACATTATAATCTGTTTCGAAAACAGCTTGGTGGTGAGTAATGAAAAATTATGATACCAAAATTTTTTATTTTTAATTAAATATAGAACTGAAATACATGAAAAGAAGGCTCAAATGAGATTTTGATGCTCCTGCTCATGGTTTTCACATGCTTTTTAAAAAGAGTGTATCTGTTGCCCCATCTCAGCTAAGCAAAACTGCAGCTATGACAGCTGAGACAGTGCATTTCATATGTGTTTTCAGACACTTCCAGTTCTCAGCTAAATACACATGCATTAAAATATAAAGATGTCTTATAAATTCTGACAGGCTAGTAGTTCTCCAAATGAAAATATATTCTTCCATGCTCAAATTGTTGCTGATTCTGTAACACCACTAAGACCGGGGCATGCCTATTTGACAGTAATGTAATCCATTTACTTTGACCAACTGACTGAAGCCTGTGTTTTCGGGTTTGTTCTCAGTTGACCACGCAGTTGTTTGAAATCATTCAGCATGTGGATTGGTTAAATACTGAGAACTCATGACCTCTAATGTGATTAAACCCCTCACTGCTTTTATGTTTAATTAATAGCAAAAGCAGTTAATTATTTTGTATGACCTTTTGCCACAAAAATATCCTTTGACTGTTCTTGAGATCAAAAGACATATTAATAAAAAGATCAAAAGAATTTATGTACAACTAGTAGAATCAGCTCCTTTCACAAACTACAAAGTGCTTATTTCAAACTGAAGCTTCATTTCACTGTTGTCCCACTTGAGATTACATACAGTGCTAATAACCCTAGGTTTGGACAGCTTATTTTTTATTTATCAGATATAACATGGATTTGCACCATACATCAATACATGTGCACATAGACATTGTTCCCTTATGAAAAAGTAATGTTAGATTATGCTGCTTGGACATCACAAAAAAACTCTTCACTGAAAAGGTGGTCAGGCATTGGAATAGGCTTCCTAGGGAGGTGGTGGAATCACTGTCCCTGGAGGTGTTCAAGAAATAACTGCATGTGGTACTCAGTGCCATGGTCTAATTAAACGAGGTGCTGATCAGTCAAAGATTGAACTTGATGATCTTGAAGGTCTTTTCCAACCTTAATGATTCTATGATTCTATGTAATCACTGGGAATACTCACTGAATAAAGTTAATGCAAGTTCTACACATTATTTTTGAAAAGTAGTCTTCAATAGAACAGGAACACACATCTCAGAGATTCTGCAGTTGATTGTGCCCAGATTTTACTGCTTTCAGACGAATAAAAAAGTTGTTAGAGATGCTCTGTTAATGGTGGGAGTGCGCCAGCTTTTTTCCACCTTGAAAATATTTGGATGCTTCAACTTATTTTAAGAGCAAACACAAAAACTGTAGTAAGTTGTACTTTGGTTGGTATTCTGAAAGTTGTGCACAGTAACTTTGCAAGTTTAAGAAACAGTCCTTGTAATTACTACTAGCTCCAAATTAAAAAAAAAAAAAATTAAAGAGAACTGTGCATCTAAAACTGAATTTATACAGTTTTGTTTTTTTTTAAACTTGCGTAGGTAGTTTAAGTAGAGAACAATAAAGTGAAAAACATCCCTCCAGGCAGCTGCTTAATGGTAGAAGGCCTCAAGATTTTTAGGTGCATCTCAATAAGCCTACAATTGCAAGCAAAATTGGTACTCTCAGAAAAGCAAAGCCACTTTCTTTTTTAGAACAGTAATAATGTTGCCCCTGACTAATTCTACTTTTAAGATTCATCTCTCTGTATACAGGTGACAGCTTTGTAGGTAAAAGCACTGGTGTCTCTGAATCTTTTATTTCAGTCACAGCTGAAAAGATTATATGAAACATGGACGTTCCAATCTACATAATGAGTGTCCAGTTTACAAAGCATCTGCATCACTTATATGCACAAAAGATGCACAGAAAATGATAGTGTAGCTGCTGATATGTCACTGTAACAGAAGACTAGAGAATGTTTTGGGGTTTTTTTCCCATGGTGTTTCACTGAAAAATAAGTAGTGCTGTCAGAATGAAAATGCTCTCTAACTTACTCTGTCTAATTTATTCTTATAATTTGAAGTCTAAAATGAAAGTTTCAATGTGTTAACAGTTTTCTGTAGTTAGCTTTCAAAATAATAATAATAAAATGCATATTTACTCAGAAATTTTCTACTGTGTATATTGATAAAAACATAAGTTTTTTGAAGAAAATAACATCATAAAAATAATGCTGCTTAGACTATCCAAGAAATGGGGATGAGGGTTTTAAAAGTGTGTATTGTCACATCTGAATACTTCTGTGTTCAGAAAGAGTAACCCCCCCCCCACTTAAAAACTTGATGTATTGTGATAAGCCTAACTCCACCTAATGCATCTGACTTCATTACTCATTTCTTATCTCTCCTGTCCTTCCTCCTCAGCCTCCTCAACCAAGTATTAGGAAAAATTTCTTCAGGCTGTCAAGCATTAGAACAGCTTGCCCAAGGAAGTGGTGGAGTCACCATTCCAGAAAGTAATTAAGACATGTAGATGTGGCACTGAGGGACATGATTGAGTGGTGGACTTGGAAGTACTGAATTAATGGTTGGAACTGATGATCTTAAAGGTATTATTCAGCCAAAATGATTCTGTGATTCTATGCCTCAGTAGACTCCATTTCTGGCCAAGAAGCCTTATCACTGCTTTTTCAGCACAGTTTGTGTAGAGAACACAAATATTTAATACAAATTTCTTAACTGGTGAGCTGGGCTCACAGCGTTTCCACTTAAAGGCAGCTTCTATTTCCAATGCAGTGTTAAAGAAACACTGTTCAGAAGTTTCATGATCCCATTTACTCTTAAGATACTGTGCTGGTTTTGGCTGGGATAGAGTTAATTTTCTGCACAGTGGCTAGCATGGGACTATGTTTTCGGTAAGCAAAGCTTAAAGAGGCGTAAGTTAATCAGCAAAACACTTTGGGAGACGTTCATGCAATTTATAGCAAAAGGAAATGTAAAAGCGTGAGAAGGTGGTTTCGGGTGACCCGGGTGATGCTGAGTTTTGCCACCTGACCCTGAGCAGGCCCAGGGGGACGGGACTCCAGGGCTGCGACAGGGAGGCCACGCTCGCTAAAAGCTTGCCCACAGCTCCGCTCCCTGCCTTCCCTGGCGGAAGCACCAGGGCCTTCAGATGTCTCCTGCGGGGTTCCATGGCTTCCCCGTTCCTGCACCTTCCCGCCTGAGGCGGCCTGTGCAGTCAGCTGGCCTTCGCCCTGCCCCCTCACCCCAGCCCCGGCAGCGGGAAGCGAGGCCCGCGGGCTCTACCGACTCCCGCAGGGAACAGCCGCGTTCGGCCCAGATAAACACGAGTGGGAGCGAAGGGCCGGCACCGAGGAGCTGCCCCCACCGCGCCGCAGGGCCGGGGCTGTGCCTGACCCCAGCGCGGGCGGAGAGGTCGCGTTCCGGCCGCGGGCCATGGAGCAGGAGCGCGGCCCTCGCGGCGCGGCCGCCGCTGCTGCGGGTGGGTGGGAGCGCCAGGCTGCCAGGGCCTCCGGGAGGCCGTGAGGGAGGGAGGCCGTGAGGGAGGGAGGCCGCAGAGGGTTCCCAGAGGGGAGCGCCGGCCCGTGACATGCCCTCACCCCGCGGGGCCAGCGGCCTTTGGGGACATCCCTCATGTCCCGCCCTGTGTCCCGGGGTGCGGGTCTGGGGGCTGCCTCGGACAGCACCCTGGTTCTCCTGGCTCCCCTGGAACAACCTAGTGCTTCCTTCCCCTGGGACACCTGCCCCGTCTCCGTGCTGGAGGCCTTACCTGGACGGCCTCTGGTGATCAAAGAGTGGTTTCCTGAGGAAAGGTTGAGTTTATTTGGGAGGAAACAGGAGCATTATGAAAGTTGCGCTGCTTTCGTTATTAATAATTAAGAATATCAGCTATTAATTACTTGTACCTGTTTTTAAAGTTACAATTATGACGCTTTTTCCTGTCCCTTTCACCTGCCACAGGAAAAAACACGATTGTTGTGAAGTTTTGTTGGATGGATGCTGGGATTCAATTAATGTTGTTAGTGCTCCTCTTAAAAAAAAAAGCTTTTGTGAATATACCGATACTAGAATATCTAAGAATTATCAAAGTTATCAATATTTTAACTGATTATTACTTATGTCAGTGGATTGAAATTATAGTTTCTCATCACTCTGACCTTAGGAATTCAGAAATCTTAGGGCTTAGCCACTTGCATTTCTCTCATTGACTGATGGAAGAAAGTAATAATTAATTTTGTATTATCACAGGACGGCCTGGAGTTCTAGGTCCTTAAAGATCAAGTAGTTCCAACCTTCCTGCCATGGGCAGGGACACCTTCCACTGGGCCAGGTTGCTCAGAATCCTATCCATCCTGGTCTTGAACCATTCCAGGGATGGAGTTTAATCCCAGCAGGCAACTAAATGCCACACAGCCTTTGGTTCACTCTCCCCACCCCAGTAGGGATAGTCATAAAGAAAAGGTACACCTAATGAGTTGAGATAAGAATAATATAATAATTTAAATAAAAAATTATAATAGTGATACTAAGTATGCTAATAATATGATTAATAAGAAGAATTGTGGTAAGGAAAGGAAGAGAGAGTGTCAGAACCCCAGAGAAACAAGTGATGTACATGGTTGCTCAGCTCCTGATAACCAATGCCCAGCCCTTTTTCTGAGTAGAGATCCCAATATTCCTTTGGCCAGTTTGGGTCACCTGTCCTGGCCTTGCTCACCTCACAGCTTTCAATGCAGTTCCTCAGCAGCAGAGCACGAGACATTATAAAGTCCTTTACTTAGGGTGAACACTACAAAGCATCAGTCAAAACATCAGGATATTATCAACATCATTCTCATACTAAATCCAAAACCCACAGCTTGTGCCAGCTATGAAGAAGAAAATGTCCCAGCTAAAACCAAAACTTGCATCCACAGCTTCTCCAGGAAATCTGTTCCAATCTGTGCACGTCTCATCACCCTCCACAGTAAAAAATTTCTTCCTAATACATTATCTAAATCCGCCTTCTTTCAGTGTAAAGTCATTCCCTCTTGTCTTACTCTTGTAAAAGTCCCTCTTTAGCTTTCTTGTAATACCCCTTAGGTGCTGAAAGGCATTCTGGAGCATTCTCTTCTCCAGGCTTAGCAACCTCAAGTCTCTCAACTTGCCTTCAGAGGAGAGGTGCTCCATCTGCGTGGCTTAGATGTTGTCTTAATTTGAATAAACTAGTAATGGAGCCAAATCAAAGTGTAGAAAAGTACTTATCTGTGGACTTGGCTGTGAATCCTTGGCAAGTCTCTTCAGTGGTTCACTGTCTTTTACAACCTCCAGTGCTTAATAAATTAATATTTAGACACTACCTATTTGAATGTGGTAATAATTACGTTAGTATCTATAGTATATGTAAGAATTCATTCTTTATCACATGCTGTATGGTTTTTAGAGTACTGGATTCCTAGCAGTATTTCCTCTTGTCCTCTATTACAAACATTTCCTTTCTTCTGAACGATCTCATCTTTCTTTCTTCCTATATTAAATTTCTGTAAGAAACCCAAAATCAATGTTTTTAAAATACAATGGATGCATTCTGGTAGGTTACCTGAATGAATCAGTATCACTGAAAGATACTGACCTTGTAGCTTTACAAACTTGAGGAAACTGAACTGTTCAGGTAAAGGCTGAAAGTGTGAAACTGAAAAGGAAATTATGGTGATATTTTAGTCACTATATTTTAACATGGGAAGAGGAGATATGCAAATTATTCTTAATATAATCCTCCAAACTCTTGATGATTGCCTTTTTTTTGAACTCTGGTTTGAAATTCTGCATTCAAAAGCTAATGCAGTCATTGCAATAGGTAAAACTGAGGAGACAAGGGCTGTTTTCTTCTTGTAACTTGGCAATGTATAAAGGCTGGGATTGTTTTCCACAGTCCCTAATGCCAACTGTAAATTTACTCCTTATGCAATTATTATTAGCATATATGAAACTTTGTAAAAGAATAAGGATCTGAATTTCATGGTTTCATACATTTCATCTTATAAAGCTGTAATAAAAAGTATATACTCAGTTCCCAAACCAAACAGATTTACACCCAACTGATTAAGTGAGCACAGTTCTGTTTTGGTAGCGGAAGAAATCTGCACTGACCTAAGAATAGATAAATTTACACCACTGAGTTACACTTTAATTTCTGAACAGCAGGTTTTAGAGACTAAATTCCCTATTCTGGAAACACATTCGTGTCTTTAGTAGTCAGAATAGTAAAGAGAAACATGGTAATGGTACTGTATGCCACATTAATTATCTATTATTGTGAGTGACACACTAAAAAGGCCTTTTGGTGGAGAAAAAGGAGTGCAGAAGGAAGATCTCTCAGTTTGTAGGGAGACTATATACACAATCTTAAACTACCATAAAATTCAGGCTTCAATTATTATTTTCAAACGATTTTGTTGAAGAGTGAGGCAAAGAAAGTTTGAGGAGCCAAACTGATTTTTTATGCTCATATGATTCTGAACATACTTGATGTTTCTCATGTCTTTAATTTGCACCTGTCTGCTATTTTGTGCACTGTAATATGTTCACAAGGTTATTTTCACAAACTTTTTTCCATGACTTTTGGAGTTTGTTCTAGAAAGCTTTTTTTCCCCCAGAGATATCAAGCAGATCTAGAACTAAAAACTTCTTTTGAGGGGTGCTGTTGTCAGCCTTGCAAAATTTCTCTTGTTAGTGAGATACCTTAAATAGGCCTTTGAGGGTCTCAGCTTTAGCTGCCTGTGGTGCAGGAGCTCATCTCAGTGCAGTTGGCTGTCCACAATACATGTGTGTGCATCTGATGTAGTCGTCTCTTTGTAGTCCATGGGGGGAAACAAATGTTTCTGGGTCACGACTTTACCACAAAATGTACAAATGACCTGGCTTATTTTTAACATTAGAAAGCTCTGTTTCTGCCCATTGATAATAAAAGAAGTCTAGGCAGCTAGCTCAGCAGTAGCCATCTAAACTGTAGGTTTCTGTAGTTAAGGGGAGATAAATCCTACGTCAGAAATGTTACTGAAATCCTGAGGGATTATGCTTGCTTATGTTCTTAAATTCTCTGAAATGGTTATAATTGGGGAACATTGGTAAGTTCTAAAATGTTTTTTTCAACTCATTCATGTTATTTGGATTTGGAGAATTTATAAGATTTGATTTTAGAAGCTAAAATTATTTAAAAGTTAGAGTTTGAAGAAATAAATCCTGCTACATTTAAGTTTCCTTGTACTTTTGACATAAAGTATTTTAAATATTTACTATTTTCAGTATTGTTTTACCATTTTGAGTCCATTTGAAAAAACTATGCTGGAGTTATTGTTAGGCTTGTTGTAGGAAAAATGAGTTCTTCTCACACTGAGTATGTCCACATTGCATATCTTTTTGTATTATGAGCGTAGATTGTTTAGAGATGACACTGTGGAGTCGCCTTGGTTTAATATACATTTTTACAATAAAAGCTGCTTAATTGGAACACAAGGCATACTTCATCTTGATTATGTAGCTGTCCCATTATTATTGTTTATTATATACACAAATGACATTGTGCTAGGCATACCAATTAAATCAAGTTTATTTTATTGTTGCTTAATGTTGTGGTCTTATTTGTCTGAGCTCAGCCCAGTTCCACTAGAGCAATTGCAGCATTTTGTGCTCCATCATAAAGAGTCAATATCTTTGTTTCTATTGTATAAAGCAGATGAGGTTACAAAGATGTGGAAATTTTTTCACCTTTACTGTGTAATTGACAGACTAGTTAAAGTAAGAATCATGGCAACGAAACAGTTTTTCCTTGAATGTTTGTAGCTTTCAAATACTTTTAAATCTAGAAGGAAAGGCTTTTTATATATATATATATATATATATATATATATATACATATATATATATATATATATATAGGGCTATCTGAAGATTCTTAGCTCTGTAGTAGTGGTGAATGGCAATTTGTTTCTGTCCTGACAAATCCTGTTATTTTTAAATAAAAATTTCACTTTTGGAGAAAGCCAAGCCCTGGAATGGCCTGGAAGCTTTATGAATTACAGTCTATTTTGTATCTTATGCTATTAATTTTTTTAAATTACTTTTAAAAATCATATGATAGTGTTCTGAATAACAAATGAGTGTCCTGATGTATTCTATAAGGTTTTTACTATGACATTTGCAGCAGTTTCCTCCATTATTAGCCATGAATTTCGTGGCTAAACTTGGAAATCACACCATGGTCTGTAATTCTTTGACATTAATGAGTATTACTCCAGCGTAGAATTATTCCAAGTGAGTTTCAGTTTTGGGTTTGGTTTGAGGTACCCTATCATTTTAAATCGTAGCATAACTTAACTACCTTCTCCCCATTTCTCCTTGACTTACCTGTTTCCAAGGTCAATGAGAAAGCTGTATGTACCACTCAGAAGAGTAAATTATATAACATTTACCCATAAACATCCCTGAAAAACTTCTTAAAAGCTCTAGAGTTGAGGATTCACCTTCTTCTGCAAATGGCCAATTCTTTGAGTCATTAGCCCCCTTAACATTTCAATCTCTCCATATGAGCTGCTGCATCAAATGCAGCTGCAAAACAAGCCTGAAAGGATGGTGGATTAGGGTAGTGCTTATGAATCAGATTTATCCTGGTTCTTTCTGTTATCCTGTTTCCTGCTTATATCAAAGGTCTTCAGTGGATCTTGCACCAAATCTCAGTTCCCCTTGATTATGTTACACAAAGCTGTGTGGGAGAGATCATCGCTTCTTTTGTAATTATTTCAGCAAGTGAATAATTGTTCAGCAGTCTTCCATGGCTAGGACCTCAGCAGGTCTGTGGGTTGTCAGTACCCTCTCTCTGCATGAGAGCTGGAAGCATGGAATGTCATTCTTGTGTTGGAAATCTGTAGACTTAGCCCTGTTCGACAGTGTTGTTAACCCATCATGTCTTCTGAGTGTTTATCCAATATCAGTTTGTGGATTGAGGGGTTTGCATAGGGAACCAGTCACCAGGTGGTATCTGTTGTTAGGGTGCTGAGCCCTGCTTCCAGCAGAGTTTACAAGGGATTACTAGTTCTGTCCTTAACACTGAGCAATCACAGGAATGGAGCTTTTGATAATTCTTGAATTTTACTCTTTATGTCAGACATAATTTGGCATTAGCAGCCTTTATCCTCTGGGTCGGGTACTATTCTCAATCAAGGAAAGCTTTTGGTTTGGTTCTAAAACTTTTTTTTTCCTGCCCAACCAGTGGTGTAATTTCTGTGCTGATAGGAGCAAAAACATTATTGATAAAACTCTGTAGCTGCCAATATGCTTTCAGTGGAATATATTTGGTGGTTCAGCACTTCCTGAGAGCAACAGATTGCTGTGCAATTTTTGCTAATGCACAGTTGGCCAGCATCCCCATATTTCTAATAGTGTCATCCGGTGTGTTTTTTTCTAGAAGACTTACATAGTAGTTTCTGAGAGAGCAGTTGTCCCTTTAGGAGAATGGTGAAAAACCTGTCAACTCTTAGAACTTCTGCTTTTCAATACAGAAACCTCTCTTTTCCTAATCAGAAAAGAAATGAAGATAGATGGTGATAGTAACAGAAAGCAAGTGAAAGAGGTATATATTCTCCATAAAGTCCTTGAGAAATCCATTCTTTCTGGAAATTCATGCAGGAATATTGCATTTATAATTTGTCATTAACGATCTGTTTTTAAACAAGAGATTTTGTGATTCCAACAGAATGATTTCTCCAAAAACTGCACTATGTCTTGTTCCTAATAAGAACCAGCTGTATTCCGTGATCTGTCCTGCTGCTGGGTTTTTTTTTCCTAACAGCATGTTTACAAGTAATTTTTCCAGAAAAGGAGTGATTTTTTTCCTCCAGAGTAAGAATATCTCCCTAAACTCATGTTCATTCCTACTGTAGAAGTGAGTCTGTATAAGATGTTAAAGAGGAAAAGGCCTCCCTCTAGCTCCAAATTGCATTAATTCATTAATTGAATGTGTGTCTTAAGTGTTAAGGTGGAATGCTAATCAAGATTCTCAAAGCAAAGTTAGGTAATGGTTTATGTGGTTTATGTGACTTACTAGGGATATATCTACTTCAGGATATAGCATTTTGGAATGTTTTGGCTGAAAAATCCTTTTGCGTGTCTCCATTGCACTGTTACCTTGTTCACTAAGGGTGGGGGTTTTTTATGCTTAAAACACAGTAATCCCTTTTGAAACAAAATGAAAAAGTGACTCTTTATTTGGGTAATGGGTGATCAAAAAATGCTACCGAAGTAGCATTTCACACTAGTAGCATAGAGGTAATGTGTCAGTGGTCAGATAGCAAACTTTGTATTTCTTTGTGTTTTCTTTGTATTTGCATTGTATTTTCATTGTAATAATATGTCCTGTAAGGAGAAATAGAATACAGTAAATAAGGTTTTGGTGGTGATTCTGATGATAAAAGGCACCTAAGCATTCATGAAATGCTGGAATAAATGCCACTTCCTGGCCCATACTGGAATGTTGGTAATTTTGCAACTTCTGTGAATGTAATTTAAAGGAAAATACTAATATTGAAAAAGCATGTTATGAAGCGGAAAGTAAATATGTGTTTGTCCTTAAAAAGAAGATGACTCAGAAAGCTTTGGGAGAGTAGTCTCTGGAGGTACCAAAATATTAAATGAGCAGTGTAAGGCATTTTTGTGCCTGCCCTAATTTATGGTTCTGCTCTGCACAGGGACTTTGTAAAGAATGGAGCTTGACAGACACTGTTTGAGTAATACCTGGATGAAATTTCTATTGATGAGATAATCTGGGAAGCACCTTTCAGATTCAAAGCCAAATATTTTGGATACCTTACTGTTACTGTTTAATCTTCTTTCAGTGTAGTTCCACATATTTCATTTTATTCACAGCTTTGAAGGCAGTTCAATTACTTGCATGCTTTTGTATTTGTAAACATTTCCTTTGATGTATAAGGCAAGCAAAAGTCTTACACCAGTTAGCTATCCCACTGAGGTGCTAATCCTTTAAGACTGAGACACTCAACTTCTGTTTTTCACTGAAATTCTAGATATGAATTGAAAAGTTGTGTGAAATAGGCTTTCTTTATAAGAAGTTTTGCAAAAGTACCATTTAATGTATAACTGCTTTAAGTAAGGGATATATATAGTATGATTCAGCTTCTAAAGGCTTACTATTTAATTAGATTTAAGAATGCACTGGTGGCTTAGATTAGGTGATTTTGCCCTGACACATGACAGGAATGGAATGTTTCAAATGGAGAAGAGTAGCTTAAAATATAGCTGTAGGTAAATAGATCCCAAGGAATTTTTGCACTCTTGTCTTTTGTGCTCTGTACTATGTAAAGTGTTAACTGGCTGCTGTATCTGAATGGACAGTGTGCAAGGAGTGCACAGGGATTGTTTGTGCATTTCAGAACTATTTGAAAGATGAAAGAAATACTTAAAAAGCAGTGCCTTCTGTAAGTATCCCTGATGGATAAATGAATACATGATGATTTATGACTTACTATCCAAAGTCGAGTAGAACCAGAGGAAGAAATCAGCTTACCGATAGCAGATGATCTGGTGAAAGGATGATGTAAAATACCTGTTCCAAACCTGTGCTGTGACTATTTCAGAGCTGCTCAACGCAACTAATCAGTGCTTAATGTGCAGTTTTAATGGATAACAAGAGAAAAACAGCATTGTGAAAGAATTGTAGATGGCAAGTCAGATCAAAGGCGTAGGAAGTGATTTTTTTTCTTAAATTATTATTTTGGGAAAAGGAAAAGGATACATCAAACAACTGAATTAAATGATGTGGAATTCAGAAAAAAAGTAACTTTGCTAATTAGATAGGCTGGTTAATAATCGTTGGTTTTAATTTCATTTTTTCCTTCTCTGCTCCTAGGCCCTTTGCTGTTGCACATGATGTAATCATCTATGTAAATATTTTGTTTCTCTGACTCTTAAAATGTCTTTTGCCCCATCCTCACTGTTTGTAACCAAGCTTATAAAACTGTCTTCTTCGCTTACCTTACTAGCCACTTAGATCACTTTGAAGCTGTCTGCTTAGCTTTCTGCAGGCTTGAGGCTTAATGTATACTTAAAACTTCAAGGGTATCAATACCAGATGTCTAAAACCAGAGACATCCTCAAAGTTTTATCTTTTAAGCATTGGGACACTTTGTTACACTTTCAAGAAATTATATATATTTTATTTAAGTTTAAATAACCCCAAATGAATTCTTCTGTCATGGGTTTAGAATTCTTTTGGGAGGGAGCGAGTGTCAGGGTGGGTTTTGTGAGGTTAGTATTTTTACTTTTTTCATCCTTGTTTAAGTGGAGATAACATTTGCATTGAATATTTTGCTAGGATGAGCCTATTTGAAGTACTTACTATTTCCACAGTTATTCTCAAACACTGGCTGAATTTTATTTTTATAGCTGAGTGCAGCTCATGCATTTTCTGTTCTCACATTGTGCACAGATGCTTGTATTTCTGTTCTCCTTGATGATTTAGGAATGCACTAGAAATGAAAGAATTGGTCTCACTGTTGAACAGTTTTCAAAGCCAAGAAAATATTGTGCGTAATTTCCTTAATGGAGTCATAGTGAAGTAACCTTTTTGTTTTCTGTTTTTTTAATGCAATAGAAATCAAAGACGGAAGAGAAAATCAAATCTGGTATTTAAAAATATCAAAACTAGCATTGGCTTTTGCAATTATCCACTCAAAACCGCCAGGGAAGAGTTCCAAAGAATACACAGAGTACCTTGCCAAAACTGTATCCGAACAAAATTTTGGATGGAAATGGAAGGTGGAAGTGCTGGAAGCTGAAGTTCTTCGATTACGCCAGGAACTTCTTTTGAACAGGATCTCTCCAAGATTCTGCTTGGAAAATAGTAAGTGACTCAAATAATTTTTGGCTATGTTGCAATAGCAAGAAACCAAACAGTTTTCATATTGCCTGTGCCATCTTGTACCTAGATTTGAGAGTCTTCAGAGTACAGTTTTTTCTTCTTTCCTAAGCTCTGAGGTAGTGGAACACTTAATTTGTAATTGGATTGTGCTTGAGAATTTGATGCTTATGCAGAATTTATATGTTTAACCTTCAGAATCAATATGTATTATACAAAATTGCAGACAAAAATTGTCAATACACGTTACTGTATAACCTTGGAAATACCAGTTTGTAAGAACTAGTTATATTTACATTTGGAACATGTCTTAAAGACATATTGCATATTTTTTTACCATCCTACAGATTTTAAAATCGGAATTTAAGCCTAAAGTATTTGAAGCGCCAATCCCTAATGTGTGTAATGGGAAGGTAGAGCAGGCAAGGGACTGTATATCTGCTTTTTCTGGGAGTGTATTGAGACTGTGGATACTGTGAATGTTTTTTACAGTATATGATAAAATATTGTGAGTGATATTGGATTCAGGAAAGCTTTTAGTCAAAGAAGATTAAAAAAAAAAAGATGATCTCAAACAGGACTGTTTCTCTGACTTATGCCAGTCATGCTCAATTCAAGGTGTCAGTGGCACTGTGTGAGCTTAGAAGTCAGGAAGTGGAGGATTTCTGCAGGCTCTGGGGAGATACTTTCCTGGGAGGTCAAAACGCTCTGGGCTGAAGGAGAGAGAAGGTTCATTGTTGAGGGGATCTCTAAAATCAAGATGTATAGCTAATTGCTTTATTACTTGAGATTTTTAGAAGGTTCCCTGGTGGAAAACTTGATGAGGCTTTACTTGCTGCTTTTGTACTGAAACAGTAGCATCTTTATTGCCGTGTGTAAAGATTTCTAATTTGTAACGTTGACTGATGGGAGGATCATTAGACTTCAGCTAGAAGCTCTAATAGTTTATGTATTTAATTAGTATAATAGACCTTTCTCTCCAGAGAAGTGATTTAATGACTATTCTTACTTTGTTATTGTCTGTGCGTCTATTTTCTGCAACCTATTGCAAACATGACATTTAAGACTAAAAGTAACTTTTGAGATGCAATTTCCAGCAGGTGTCTTGTTTTGAAGGACTGGCTGCATATTATCAGGAGAAATTTATAAACACCTAATGTCTGGAGAGGATATTCTAATTGTGGATTAAGTAGAATACAGCAAACACTACCAATTAGCAAAACATAGCAAACAAAATCAATTCACTTGCAACTTCTGTGTTCTAAGTCTAATTTTTGAAAGATTCTCTAAATTCTAAATTTATTTGTGAGAAAGGCAGAGAAAACTGTCCCTGGCAGATAACACCTCTTGCAAAGGATGTTAATATTCATAGCCCCAGTCACAGTGAAATTTGTTTACAGTCTTAAAATGTGACAAATCTTTTCTAATTTTAGGTGTCTTTCACCTACATTGTTTCTGTTGAGTGTGCATTCATGATTACAGTTTCACTGGAGACAAACTCTTGGTCACTTGCTTTTGAGTAAAGAAAGATTGTTACTGGTACCTGATGTAATATGCATTGGTGAAATCTATGCACTCCTTGGGATATCAAGTTGATTATGTATATTAATAGTAGAACATCTGTGGTTGACATGTATGGGAAGATGGTTGTAGAAGCAAGTCCTACCTGAAATAGGGGCCGCTACACCACTGACATATTCTGCACCAAGATAAAAAACAACATCTTTCTTGTGTGTTGTGCCACTTTTGAGATTTTTCAAGCTCGTGAAGCATAGAAGCTAAAGGGTGGCTACTGATGAGATGCAAAGGCACAAGGAGCTTGAATCTAAGTTAGGAGAAAAAGTGGTAATAAGTGGTGTTTCATCCTTTCAAGTGAAACTACTATAGATCCATCAAGCCATTGTTATGGTTTCCCAAATTTACCACCTAATATCACACCAGAGGTATGCCATTTAGGGCTGAGAATGATAACTAGGATTGCTCTTAGCACCAAGTAATCTGTAGATATCATGTAATCTGTAGATATCATGGATCCATTTCCTCCTCCACTCATTTCTCCAGCCTCATTTCTGGAGTTGGGTTCTGCTTAAAATAATGCAGCCTCTTAAAAATATTTCAAACCCCTAGCCTTTCTGTGGCTTTCTGCTGTTTTAATTAACAACTCTTTAGATACAGGAATATCTGGGTTTCACAAAACCAACCACCAGAAAATCTCATGCAGTAAGGATAAGACTGCATTTATTTCTGCTGGTGCATCTTGAGAACTGAAGAATTTGAGTCCTTCAGCCAAGCTTCACTTGGCAGCTGTATCTTCTCTGCTTTGCATCCTGAATTTGAGAGCTTTCCTCTCCTACCTGCTGTTTGTAATAATAGTAGTAGGTCTTCCAGAGACTTCAGGAATGATTAGAAACTGCCCATGGAGTTTTACTTCTCTGATGTGAGAAATTTGTGAGCTCTTTGAAGCTGTGGTACCTGTTTTCCCCCTCCACATACAGATGAACACAGTATCGATGTGCAAATACATGAAGGATAAAGAACAGAGAATCCATTTTTAAAAGAAATAGTGCCTAAATTTCTTTGTCCTGTCTGAATAGTTCTTTGTCCTCAGAGACACTAAAAATGTTTTGGGCTCCTAGTTAGGGGAGAAACAAGCTTTGTTGCAGGCAAACTACTGGATGGTATGATTTCTTACAGATTAGTGTGTTTTTTATGAAAGTGCAGTGGTGAGCATTCACTGACTATGCTGTGTCTGGAAGTTCCTTATTTGACTTGTTGTTCAGTTGTCTTTCTGAATACAAGGACTCTTTTCCTTGGTGATGCTTTTGGCTGTATGTCAATCACACGTGGAGGAGAAGCAAATCTTTTTGCAATTATCTGTTGTTTTTCACCTTAACAGTATTTTCCTGACAACTAAGCCCATGGCTAGAAAAAAAAAGTCAAATTTCATATTAAATCAAAGTTTCATGCCTTTCTTTGATTCAGATTAAAATTTCACAGAAAGGAAGATTGAAACTTCTTGGTGTTATTCTAAGAATAAGCATTTATAGTATTTGAACATTCTGTTGTCACTTTGCTTTGGAGAAACAATAAAAGATACAGGGTCTTACAAAGCATTGATGAATTGATAGGTTCATGGATTGAAGCACCTGTCCTCTAAGACAAATTCCTTCACTCTTATCGGTTCATAAAATCAATGATCATATTATTTCTTGGCAGGCTGTGTTAAAAGAGCTCTGAAAAGCCTGCAGCTGTTACTCCGGCGCAAGAAGGCATAAATGCAGTATTCGGCCCTTTTTGTGCCAAGCATATATTTTAGGAATGACAATTTAGAGGGTAGATGTTTATTACCTTGGTTGCTTCCAGCTGATACTCTTGAAGGTTCCAAATCGATTATCCAGGTTATATGTTTAGTAAAACTTGTTTCAAGTATGTGTTCCTTCTTCCTTAGCTTCACCTTCAAACTTGGTTCAAGTTATTCCCTTCTTATGCAGTAGGTAGGAATTTACTGAACTGCTTGCTCCTCTAGATAAAATAAAAACCAGATTCTCTCCACCCTGTACCTTTTTAGAATTAGGTTACTCTTCCTTTTATGGATCATTTATTTACAGTAGAACTTCTGCTGCCATGACCTGGAGTTCCCTCCTGTTTTTAGCCTCCACAGTAGCACATGTGCCAGCCACCCTACCACAGTGTGTCTGTGTGTTTAGGGAAATGCTGACCTCTGAGTCACAATGAGATTAACCTGAATGTCTGATTTTTAACGGTATCCTGAGGCTATGTTTCACCTTTCAGGATAGTGTCCCCTAAATTTTATTCCTTGTCAAAGAAGCAACTTGTATCTCTTTAGGGAATAACACCCAGAGACAAAAAAAAAATATTTCCTGCTTTATTCCTTAACTTGGTGTGTTTCTTGAGGCATTTAGTAATACGTGTGGAAAAAGGGAACAACTTCCTTTGTAGATTAATTTGAATGAAGACACTTCAGTCTCATTTCTTCTCACTGGAAGCTTACGGAACTGGAACCAGCCACTTCAACACCTGAAGTAAAACTGAAGCAATACATAGCTACAGTTTACCAGCAACCTTACTTTAGGCCACAGAATTTAGCATTCCCTTTCCACTTCCCTGTAATTCATGGGTGGGGAATTTCTTGCCCAAAAGGGAGAGGCAGAAACTCTGGGTGCTCATCTTATACCCGGGATTTCCTTAGTAGGCAAAAACAGGATCAGATAAGTCCTGCTTTGATGATGGCAGGAAAAATTATGGCCAGTCAAAATATTTTCTGAATAATTGGATTTCTAACTTCTGAAAGGGCAAAGCTCTCCATCATGACTTAAGTAATGTAGCTTGTGATGTTTCCTCTGTCTCCTTACATTAAAAGGAGTGGTGAGAGAACATAATTGATAATAGATTTTTTTAAGCTCATTTTCAAGGAGAAACCAATCAGATGAATTCAGAAAGGTCAGACCAAAACCTGAAAATTTCCTCAGTGGGTATGTTATTTGCAGCCTCATAAAGGAGTCTTCCTTGTTGCTGGGGATAACAGCAGTCCACATCTGACTGAATAATAATGATACAAACACATTTGTCTCTTAGGGGAAATTATCTTCCTCCTCAGAAGGTAGATGAAATAGTGTGAAATGTTTACATGTTGTAATAGCCCTTAGCAATAATTTTAGTTCCTATGCCATGGTAATAAGGTAGAGGACTACAGACCAAAATTTCCAAGTTAGCATGGTATGTTTAAGGAAAAGCTGTTTTTTCAGGTTGGTGTGTTTAAATGAGCTGCTGTTACAGATTGCTGTGTCCTGTCATCACTTTCCCCCCCAGGAATTTGGAAGGAGTACAAAAGCACAACTGCAGAGGAACTGCAGTTCAACCTCTGAGGGGTATCTTTTACTTCTTTCTTTTTCTATCTTCTTTTTTCTAAGGTCAGAGGATTCTCCACTGGGCAGCAGTCAACTCGTAATTTGATGTTGCCATGGAAAACAGTTCTGATTATTTTTTTCAGGTGCTTAGGGATGTGATGTTTGTGCATAAAGATATTCTACCTCCCTACCTCCTGCCTCCCCATCCCCCCAGATAAAAATAGGTGTCTTTCTCTCAATACAGATCCGTAAGGGCAGCCCAGTGTGTCATCTCAACATTTTTTTCTCTAAGGCATAGGGATGTCAGACAAACAGTAATTCAGAAAAGCCATTTGACATCTTAAGTGTACTGATGTACTCTCATGCATCTACCAGTGGTAATAATGCAAGTAGGCAGCATGGCAAGGAATGTCTCACAACCTAAGAAGTATTTTATATATTTTATATTTTTATGAGGAGAACAAAGAAATGAGAACAGATCTGTGAGATGGCAAAAATGAAGTCAAATTCTGTTTAGCACAGATTTACAGGAATATGGCTCTTGGAATATGATGATGAGATAAATCTGTTCTGCATAATTGTATTGACACAATGGGGAACTTTATGAAAGCTGAGGCCTTTTCAGGATAATTAAATAAGTTAATTTGCAATCTGTAAAAAGCACCAGCTGGAGTGTAATGATTTATTGAAATCTCATAGTACTGCTCCTTCCATGGATAACAGGTCTGTTTTGGTTGTGGAAACTTTCTCCCTTTGAAAGCAGGTGCAGCCTATCTTATCCAATGCCATTGCTACAGCTGTTCTAAGCACATGCTTGGGGCAAAGGGACCCAAGAAGCATCCGTTTCTTTACAGATTTCTGTGTAAAGAACCCATTCAGAGGCAAAACCAAACCAATTTTCCCAGCAAGAGGAAGAGTTTGTTATTATTTTATTAATTTCTTTTAAGATGCATAGTGATTACTAGGAATAAGTTTCATCAAAGCAAGTGGGATTCATAATTTAGTGTAGATTAATTTCTTTTCTTCTGGCTAACAGAATGATAGTTTTGGGGAAAACAGAATGTATATGGTAAAAACAAGTTAAGAATTGTGGCCATGGCAATTAGGATCCCTTTGTCTTTAAGTCTGCTGTGGGAAGCTAAGAATCAATTTTTTCCCTGGAAATACAGAATCATAGAATGGTGGAGGTTGTGATGCCTGGAAAGGCTGACTTGGAAGAGCGATTAGACAGAGCAAAAGGAATAAAATAGCTATTTATTAAAAAGATACACTTTGGGCAGTGCAAGAGCCTGGCTGGGACTGCATCCAAATCAAATCCAAGATGGATCCCAAACACGAGTCTTTACACTTTTATAAGTTTTGGTTCATCTACATCTTGGGGTCAATTATCCAACCACAGCCCCAGGCTATGAAGTCTCAGCCCCTGGCTTGCCCCCTTTCCCTCTCCATTGTTTATGCTTTTTTGTGTACCAATTGTCCTTAATTCTCTAGCTGGAAAGGGATTGTTTTGTCTAATTACCCTGTGAAGAGAACTTACTAACACTTGATATGAAGTTTCAGAGTTACACACTAAGCAGCAGAGATTCTGAAAAATATAAAAGCTAAAACCCAAAGCATAATTTCCCTGCTTTAGAGGCTTGCAAAGAAAAATAATGGTTATCATGAATAGTTCTTTAGGCACAGAAGAGGAATAATTTAAAGCATGTTTTCATCTGCATCAGTCTTTATTTTTACAGTTGTTTTAGGAGCAGAACCTTTCTTAACTCTGGAGTAGTGAATTCAGGGTCCTTTGCCAGCAACTTAGACTGCGGTGAGGGTGGTCAGCAGAACTTGGAATAATCCTCTCCACTTGGCTTATAGAGGATCACTGTCCCACCACTTCACATAGACCCAGTCTCCAGGCTGGAAGGGATGTGCAGGTGTGTCCAGTCCTGTAGGTCTGGATAGCACGATGTAATTCTGGAGCTTCTGCAAAGTGGAAACTAAAGCCATTAGATATCTCTGTAAATCAAGTTTCCCCTTCATGTGAATTTCACCTATGTGGAATTTGATATGGTCTGCTCTGCAGTATTTCATAGGGACCGATGTTATCCCTCCACCTTGGTTGTATGTGGATTCTCAGTAAAGCTGTAAGTAGGCAAGGCCTGAACCCATGTCATGGATGTTTCCTGACAAATTTTGCTAATTTGTGTTTTGAGAGTCCCATTCATACGTTCAACTTTACCACTCAGGGTCTAGAAGGTGTATGCAGATCCCATGTAATTCCCAAAATGTGACTAGCTTCTTTAACTACTGTTGCAACAAAGTATGGTGCTCTATCTGATGACATCCCCAAGGGAGCCCCAAACCTCGGAATTATATGATTGAACAAAACTTTCACCACTTCCTTGGCTGTGTTAGTGTGATAGGGGTAAGCCTCTGGCCATCCATTGAAGGTGTCAACTAATACCAATATGTACCAACATCCCTCTTTGCATGGTAACTTCGCAAAATTTAATTGCCAGTAATCTCCAGGAAGATCCCCTGCTTTTCTTACTCCTAACACAACACTTTTCCTTGTGTTGGGGTTGTTTTCACAGCAGATTTCACATTTGCTCACTATTGACTGTATAATGTCAGTCATTCCTTTTCCTATTACTACCTTTTTTAGGTGTTTCAGAAGATTTTCAACTCTGAAATGCGTGTTTTCATGTTCTCTCTAAGGCAGCTCCCAAAGGATCAGGGGTGGGACTACAACCTGATTTGCTGGTGTCACAGCCCATCCATTTTCTGTGATCTCAGCTTTAAGAAACTTAGTTTGTGGTCTGCTTGGTCATATTTTGGAGTGAACCCTGACAAATCAATTTCTTTTTGTAGAATTACTGCAAGAATACCTTTTTTCTGCTATTCCTCTTGCTGCTTTATCAGCAAAAGGATTTCCAAATTCTGGAGTAGTTTTCCCTTTTTGGTGACCTCTGCAATGCATGATAGCTACCTCTGGATTTTTTAATACTCTTCTTAAGAGGGTGAGTATTTGTTCAGTGTGTTTGATTTGATTACCTTGAGCATTCAGAAGTCCTCTCTCCTTCCAAATGGCTCCATCTGGAGTGTGGACAATACTAAATGCATATTTAGAGTCACTCCATATATTTACCTTCTTTTCTTCACTCAGGTCTAGGGCTCTCGTCAGTGCAATCAGTTCAGCTTTCTGTGATGGCACATCTGCTGGCAGGACCTTTGCCTCAATCACCTTGTCTTGCATGGTTACTGCATAACCTGTCATCCTTTTTCCATTTTCATGAAGCTACTCCCATCTGTAAAAAGCTCCCAATCTGGATTTTCCAGGGGCACATCTTTCAGGTCTGGTCAGCTGGAACAGACTTCTGTTGTCTGTAGACAGTCATGCTTAGGCATACTATCAATTAAGGTGGAAGACAGAAACATGGCAGAGTTAACAACAGAAGTTGTTTTCAAGGTAACATCATCCTGCTCTAATAACAGTGCTTGATATTTAAGCATCTGGTTACTAGACAGCCAATGTCCCCCCTTTTGTTCAAGTACAGCTGTTACTGCAAGGGGTACATACACTGTGTATCACCCAAGGGTGAGTTTTTGGGCCATGGCCTTCAGGCACCTTGGCCAGCCTTGGGCAACGTTATCTAGCTGTTTGGAAAAGTAGGCCACAGCCCACCACTGGTTTCCAAGGCGTTGTGCTAGTACCTCCAAAGCCACATTCAGTCTCTCATATGTAAAAAGTTCAAAAGGTTTAGTCAAGTCTGGCAGTCTCAGTGCTGGAGCTGACATCAATGAGTGTTTCAGCTGTTTAAAAGATGCTCTGCTGTGTTCAGTCCATGGGATAATTCCTCTCTCAGCTGCTTTTAATGCCCCATATAGGGGTTTTACCAGCAGTCCATAATTTGCTATCCACAAATGACACCAACCTACCATTCCAGGAAGGCTTGCATCTCTCTCACTATATGGGGCTCTGGGAGTCAACAGATGCCTTCTTTCCATTCTTTGCTGAGTTGTCAGTGTCCACGGAAGATCTCAAGCCCCAAGCAAACTAATGCTTCTTTAGCAATCTGTGCTTTGTCTTTAGAAACTCAGTACCCACTCAGTCCCAAGAAGCTTCATAAACTTACAGTAAATTGTAGGCAGTAAATCTCAGGCAGTCATCACTGGTTCTTGCCGCAGTCAGGATGTCATCCACATATTGAAGAATATCTCCTTCTGGCTCCTGTCTTTTCCAGTCCTCCAATTCCTTTGCTAGCTGGTTTCCGACTATTGTTGGGCTATTCTTGAAACCTTGGAGTAAAAACTGTCCAAGTAAGTTGACTTTTCCTCCCTGTCTTGGGAATTTTCCCACTCAAAAGCACAAAGCTTTTGGCTATTTTTTTGTATAGGAATGCAGAAAAAGGCATCCTTCAGGTCTACAACGGTAAACCACCCTAATTCTTCTGTCAATGTGGTCAAAAGGGTGTAGGGATTGGCTACTACTGGCTGTATGTCCTCTGTAATTTTGTTAATTGCTTTTAAATCCCATACTAATCGATAACTCTTACCGTCTGCTTTCTTAACAGCTAAAATGAGGATGTTGAACCTTGGACTCACACTGCACTAATAAACCATGTTGTAGGAATTTTTCAATTATAGATACCAATCCCTTATGATTCTCTAATTTCAAAGAGTATTGGTTTTGCCTTATGGGTGTGGCTTCTGGTCTGAGTGCAATACTCACTGATTCTGCCCATTTGGATCTTCCTGGAATATCACTGGCCTGCACTATTAGATTGACTGCATTTTCAACTTCGATGGGAATTTCACCACTTTTTTCCTGTATAAAAGGTACAGCAACTTGGACAAATTTATTTTCAGGAATTATCACTCTTACATGCTACCCCTTTTTAAAATTAATTTCTGCTTCTGATTTTTCTGACAAATCCCTCCCCAGCAATGGTTTAGGGGAGTTAGGCATATAGAGGAATTGATGAGTTACCCAGTGCTTCTCCAGTTCGAATTTTAAATGTTGGAAGAAAGCCTGTGTTTCGCTTACCCCAGTCACCCCAACAACATGTACAGTATCGTGACTCAGTTTCCCTTCTAAGGTATTTAACACAGAATATTCTGCTCCAATTTCTACTAAAAACTCAATGTCATCTTTCCCCAGCATAGCTATAACCAAAGGACCTGCTTGGGGAGAAGTCTTTGGTCCCCATCACTCAGAACTTGAACTGCTTGAGGTTTGTACTACTGGGAATTGGGGAACTGAGGATTATTTTTTCAGTGCTGGACAGTCCTTCTTCAAATGTCCCCACTTCTTACAAGCACATTGATCCTTCTCCTTAGGGAAAATTTTTTTTGATTACTTTTTCTGAGTTGCCTTCTTACTAGGTTGGGATTTAGCTTTTTCAGTTGGACTCCTGTCTCAAAACACCCTCCAGGCTACTTCTAGCATTTTATCTATGTCTTGAACTCCCTCTATCTTATGCAACTTTCTTCTTATGTCATCTGAAGCCTGACCCATAAACAACAGAACTAGATGGGCTTTACCATCATTTGACTAGGGATCTAAATCTGTGTATTGAATTGCAGCCTCTCTTAATCTGTTAAAAAATCAGTGGGTGATTCCTCATAATTTGGCTTTATTGCATAAATTTTTGACCAATTTTTAGCTTTTAACCCATATACCACAAGGCTTTGCTATGGTTTTAACCTCACCATATGTTTTGGTATATTTGGATCCCAGCCCGGGTTTTCAAGGGGAAATATCAGTGTGACAGTGCCTTGAAGCAGCCCATTAGCTATGCTGGCCTCCATCGACGTTGTGATGGCTTTATTGACCATTCGCCTCTCAGTGGGATCAAGTAATGTGTCTAACATAGAGTTCAAATCAGCCCAATCAGGGTTTTGTGAGTTAATTGCTCTGTCTACTAATGAGGCCACTTTATCTGGGTTCTCTTTACATTTCCACACTGTAGTTTTCCATTGCTCTAACTCGATGAGGGAGTATGGAACCTTTACATATATCAGCCCGTGGATGCCAACTGCTTGTCTTAATGGGGTTTGTAAAACTGGTTCTTTTTCCTTTTTTGATCTAATATGTTTCCCTATTGGGCTCCATTCTTTGATGACCTTTTTAGCTATCTTTTCCCTCCTTCGCTTGCTTAGAGCTACAATTATCGCATCAATTTCCTCCTCCTCCTTGGAACACTCAAGCAAGAGCTGTCCGACTCTGCAGATTCTGTTGGAATATTAGATCTGCTTCCACTAATCCTAATTCCAGAAAGCACCAAGCAAGATTTACACCGTATTGGAAGCTGGTCTGTGTCCCTGCTAGCTTTAATGACACCATCCCCTGTGGCAGCTCCCTGGCGTTCAGGGTTGCTATGGAGACTCACAGGCCTGTTAGTGGAAAAACCACTGCTCGCCCTGTGGGAGGGCCCCTCTCCACCCTCTCGAAGTCCCCTTCCCCCAGCCCCTCCTCTCGGGGCGGTGCCATGGGCTGTGCATGGCGGCTGTCCCCTTCTCCCACCCCTTCCCCTGACAGCGGCAGTGATGGCGTCCTTGCCTGCCAAGGCCTGACCTTCTCCTCCTTCGCTGTCTGGAGCCCTGTTAGGGACACACTCCTGCTCACACGCCCTTGGCTTGGACGGCGGCGCTGGTGGCAGGGCCGCCCCCCCCCAGATGATGTAAGTAAGGGCAAGGACACCAGCCCGTTTTTAGCGCCTTTATTGAAAAATCAGCTCTGGGCACCGCCGCTGCTCCCAATGGATGATCCAGAGGCGGAGAATTTCAACTTTCCTGTGCAGCAGAGCTGGGGCTTCCATCCTCACAGGAGTCCCTAGGAAGACATTTTGTTGGCTTGTTGTCTAGGTCCTCTTTTTGGTCCAGTTCCCTTCAACTTATGGTAACACCACCACAGTCTTTAAACTGAAAGGATAGTTTTACTTTTACTTCAGTGGGACGTGTTGTCAGTTTTTCCAGGTGTCATGTGGACTCGTTGTCTTAGGAGTGTTTTTCTGTCAGGTGGTACCCAGCATCCTTTGTGTCTAGCCACAGGCGCCATTTTGGGGAACAGCGAAGGCATTACCCAATGGGAGGGAAAGGGCATAGGGGTAGGGCAATTCCAATAATTGGGAACTGGAACAGAATGAGGCCGGTAATTTAACATTAGCAATTAACATGAAAACAGGGTGTTTTCCACAGTCAACAGAACAAACTTAGGAGCTTGTTCCTAACAGAAGGGCCCCTGCCAGACCTGGGCCCACCTGGATGGCCAGGGCTGCCCCTGCTCTCAAATCAAGGGTGATGAGGTCCAACTCCGCCTCCTCCTTGCTTTTACGTTGGCTATCCAATATCAGCTCTTCTTTTTTACTTTTCTCCTCCTTTTTCTTTAAGACCAAGATATGCCCTTTCTTTTTGTTTGCTGCTGGGCTTTGATGACATGCTAAGAGCATAAAAACCCTAGCATATTCTAATTCATCAAGGTATCTGTCTTCACATATATGGGAAATCAAACTTGATATTAATTTCTTATCAAAACTACCAAATTTTGGCCACACCTCATTGTTATTTAGATCATAAGTCGGCCAGATCTTTTCTGAGAGTCAGATAAGTTTGGATTTCGAAAACAACTACTCCCCCCCGGTTAGGTCCCACTAGTTTTTCAATGCTAGTCCCAAAGGGCTATCTCTGGGAATATTATTATTGCAACACTCATGAGAGAATATACACCCCATATCTTAACAGTTACGGCTAAGAAAGTCCGCAGAGATTAAAAATACCCCAAAAACCAAAAAACAAACAGGGAGAGAAAGCAGAGCAAGAAAGGAGCAAGATTCAAACTCCTACCCTTCAGAGCAGCAGCACAGGAGCTGACCCACCACACCACTGCTGGCTTCCAACCAACAGCACTGAAATTTTATGCTGGTTTTCACAGAGTGTCCTCTCCTACTACCAGCCGGGAGATGGAGAGCACCAGCAACTGTGCCTGGACACCCCTAGTCCACACTAAACAAAATTACAAGAGATCTCTTAACACCTAGCTTAGGAGCTAAAGCAGAATACCACTTTTATCCAATTACTCATGAGTCTCTGTACCAGTCCCAATGGTTCCTGGGCTCTGATACCTTCTGGACTGCAGATGGGCCCCTCGGAGTGTTGGCAGGAGTCTGGGGGGAGGGGAGGGGCAGGAGATGGGGTCCTCCAGTCCAGAGATTTTCCAGATGTCTTGAGGTCCTTTCTCGGGGTGCCAGAACTGATGCCTGGAAAGGCTGACCTGGAAAAAAACTGGACAGAGCAAAAGGGATAAAACGGGTATTTATTAACAGGATGCACTTCGGGCTGTGCAGCCAGGGCTACACCCAAATCAAATCCAACATGGATCCCGAACGTGAGTCTTTACACTTTTATAAGTTTTGGTTCATCTGCATCTTGGGGTCAATTATCCAACCACAGCCCCAGGCTATGAAGTCTCAGCCCCCTGGCTTGCCCCCTTTCCCTCACCATTGTTTATGCTTTTTGGGTACCTGTTATCCTTGATTCTCTAGCTAGGAAGGGATTGTTTTGTGTAACTACCCTATAAAGAGAACTTTCTAACACCTAATATGAAGTTTCAGAGTTACATACTAAGCATCAGAGATTCTGAAAAATATAAAAGCTAAAACGCAATGCAACAGGTTAAGAAGGTTGGCCATGGCAGTTAGGATCCTTTTGCCTTTAAGTCTGCTGTGGGAAGCTAAGAATAAGTCAATTTTTTTCCTGGAAATACAGAATCACAGAATGGTGGAGGTTGGAAGGGAGTACTGAAGAACATCTGTCCAAGCATCTTGTTAAGCATGGTCATTTAGAGACAGTTGTGCAGGACCGTGTCTCGACATTTTCTAAGTATCTCTGGTGATGGAGATTTCACAACCCTTTTGGGCAACCTTAACCCACCTCAAATGCAGAATCTCGTTGCTCAAGCAGATCTTTGTTTGCATCCTACTGGATATATACAGACAGAAAAGCTAAGCATTTATACCATGTTGTATTCAAGAAAAGCAATGTTTTTAGGAAGGCGCACTTTAGCCGACTTCTTAAGGAGTCCGCCTCATTTTAGCCTTCATCTCACTAAGTTGCATCCATATCATTGCAATCTTCATTGGCTACTATTTCCAAACTGAGTTTAGCAAAGCTTAGTTTGTTTCATAATGCAGAGCATTTTTAATAAGGCATAATGCATACAGTTTCATACTGTTAAGTTACTGTACAGTTTCATTACTGTACAGTTAAGTCAGGTAGTCTTTAGAGATAATATTAATTCATTTAGTATTTTGAAATATCTCCTATCTGGCTTAGAACTCAAATTTCAGTCACGTCATTGAGATGGTCAATATTGTAAAACTTGTCAGGTCTTTTGTTGTCAAAGCTGCTTGATGAGCATTAACTGACCCAAATCTATATGTTTGTCACCTAATTATTTATCCCTTCATATCTTTACTGCAAGTTTTCTTTATTTGACTCAAACTGCAGAAGATTTGTGCTGTCATCTACAGAGATCCATTAAAAATGAATGTTTATATCCTCAAAATCCTTCTCAGTTCTTACTGAATTCTAAACATTTAGGTGCTTTATTTAAGCAAAATCCCTAACAAATTGAAGTATATGCTTCTAAGCCTTTAGAGAAACATTTAAATCCTAGCATTGAACAACTTGAGAATTTTACATACTCAGTTCTATATTCATTTCTGTGAAATTATCCCTAAATGGGATAAAATATGTCAGAATGCACCTTTAGCATTAAAAAGCATAAAAAAGCACCTTGCATTTAAACAAAGAACTTTTCTTTTCCAAGCCAGTTACAAAAAATCCCCCATGGAGATGCAGAAGCAAAGTGTGGAATACAAGGCTTCTAAGACTTCTTATTTGGAGAATTCTAATAATATTCTATAATACTATTTTGGCATTATTATTATGGAATAATGAAAATAGAAGTTTGGCTTTGTTCTAGGTCAGGACAACAATGGGGTGCTAAGCACATAAGAGTTCATGAAGGGGGAAGAGTTGTTTTTTCCTCAGCTTTTCAGTCAGCTTAGTTAGTAATGAAACCAGCAGAATAGAGACAGAGTTACACATGAAAGAAAGGCAAAGAAAATGTATGGGTTTTTAAATAAGAGAATAAAGTTGATTCATTGTTCATGGAAAGTGCACTTCAAACAAACCAAGCAATGAAAATTAAATGAAGAGTAACAGAGCCCTGAAAAATGTAGATGTGGACATAATTTCACTTACGTTTTCATTTCCTTTTAGAGGTTATTGACTGAACACCTACTTGGAAAGCAGAATGCCATATCATCAGAGAGGTTTCTATGAATGTCTCATTTTTAGTTGTCTCTTGTTTTTTCTTTTAGAAGTGGAACTGAGAGTGTCAATTGGTACTGAGTTTTAAGAGAACTTTACATATCTGATGTCAGTGATTTTGATTTTCAAGTGATAACTGTGTCTACTCATGAAATGAGAGAACATAAACAATGTCTAATGCTTGAAACAGAAGTAATTTTTTCTTTGCAGAATTCAGATCATGTCTTCACTTTGTTTCTCACCTCTGCCACCTTCAAGCCTGTTTTCTGTTCTGCAGTCCCTGTTGGTAGTGGACCTTCAGGTAGATTAAGTTTTTCGAAAGACTTGAAGATCATTTTACCATTTCACATCAATTTCATCAGCTAAGGACCCTTCTTGCAGTTTGTAATTTAGCATTTTACATGTAGCATTTGGCCTTTCTCATTCAAATGTTCTCCGGTCTGAGGCAGCCACCAGCAGAGTATCTTAGGAAAGCATCTTCCACCACCCCAGATCCTACTACACTAATTATATACAAGCTGCCTTAGGGACTAGCTGAACACTCCCTATTCTCTAATCATGGGGCTAGTTGGCATCTCACTGCCCTGATGAAAGCCTCTGTTGTTTTTTTTACTGGCCACAGCAGTATGTACATCTGAGTTCTAGTGCCTGCACACCCTGCTGACACACTGCAATATGTACGTCACTCCATCATCCCTTGAGTGGCTTCTGATTTTCAGGCCATACTCTTTCTGCAGTACTGCATATGTGTGGAGGGATATGTGAGTTTTTCAGCCTTTTGCACCCCAAGGCTCTTTGTGGGACCACATCTTGCTTTGTTTGGGGCTCAGGATGTTGCTTTGGTTTTCAGCTCAGGATCCGAATTTTAGTAAGGAGCTGAAATCCTAAATAAGAATGAAGAATTTAAATATTTCCTAAATTTGATGTGACAGATTTAAGAAGACTGTAAAATTGTTCATTACCAGGTATTTCATTACTTGTGGTGGTGTAAAATCTGTGGTCACTTTATCACACACACTAAATTTTTGTATTTCTTGTTTCAATACACTTGTAGTCAATATTCTCGAAATAAGTATTTAAAGGTTTTTGTTAATCAGAGGCAGGCTTAATGCCATTGCTTTTACTTTTCTTTTGTTTTCTTTTTGTACTTGATAACCACATGGCGTGAACATCAAGACTGCTTTCTCATTTGAATAGTAAGTAAGTACAAACTGATGAGTTTAGCTTCTTTCAAGAAATAAATTATAAGCTATTTCTACATATTTAGAGGGAAATAATGAATATTTCCTAGTGCATTACTATTTTTTTTTTTTTACAACATAACTGTGACCTCCTCCCCAAATGACTAGAACATGTAAATGGCTTAACAATTTTAAGCATTTTGTATTACTCTTTTAGCTGGAAATACACTGATATTGGAGACTTACTGTAACAGGGCTGTCTGGAAGCTCATCATGGAACACGAGTTTGATATTGGATAGGAACCTAACCATAAATGCAACATTGTCTCCTAGTAGAAGGAGTGTTTCATTGAATATCCTACCTGTTTTATTTGGGACCATCTTAAGTTTGGTTTCTGTGGATATGATACTGCTTTACTCTTCTTCCCTTTTTCTTCTCTTTTATTCTTTCTTTCTCCTCTTCTATTTTTTTTTTTTTTTTTACTTCTACAAGAGAGTGAGCAGAGGTACATACAGGGTTTTTGCACATAGTTCTTGCTTTGCTTCTTCTGACTTCTGACATTAAGTCCTCATGAGCAATTCTCATGTTGTCTCATGGGATTAAGAACAGGAACAAAATGACCATATAGTGAAACTCACAGTAGATTGATTCCCTGGAAGGGCTTATTTTCCTAAAATGCCACCAAAACCAGCTTTCAATTTTTTTCTTCTGAAATGTGTTTTGCTCAAAACCCTAGAGAGAGAACACATGAAATATGGATGCCTATTCTTGTTAGTCAGACCATGGGAAGTCTGCTTTGCTTCCTTGTTTGCTTTCTAAGTGTCAGTATGCAGGGCATTTGGAAACAGTGCTAATCTATAAAATGCTAGGCTAGCCTTAAATGTCCAGCTTTTCCTACCTCCTGGAAATGGCAGTTGATTTCCCTACAGTTAGCCATTTCATTTTGAGTCAGTTGGTACCAATAGTGTGAAATTTTAAATATGTCTGAATGTTAAAGAATGTTAAAGATGGGAGTCCTCTAGAGCTGAGGATTCACCTTCTGCAAATGGCTAATTCTTTGAGTCATTAACTCCTTTACATTTCAATCTCTCCATATGAGCTGCTTCATGTAAATAACCACGTTTCCAGTTTTGATCTTGGTAATAGTACTTTCATTGGTACTGGTCTGTTTTCAGAGACTGAATTAATGGTCAGAATTTAATTTGAAATGGTGAATTGAATGAAGGCCTTATTAAAATGTTTGAGTAGTGTTTTATTAACATACAGAATACTGTAGGTTGCTGCTTAGGTATGTTTTCTGTGTTAAAAATGCTTTTTTTAACTTTCTATGAAATATAGCATTTGTTTTCTGTGAGGCCAAGCCATCTATAATTTGTTTGAACTTATTTAAGAATACAAAGGCAGAGGAGTATGGTGCTGCATTGGATCCCTGAAAGATGAACAGTATAGGCAGGTTTTCTAAGAGCGAGAGGGGAAGCAGTTTGTGACTCTGCCCCAGTAAACCAGGCTGAGCCAGGAGTTGGTTAGATGGGGTTCTAGCCTTGCCTCATGGCTCTGAGATGTTTATGTGTGTTGGCCTTCCGCTTCACTTTTCTGGTTTGTTTTGACTGTGATCTTTTGGCATAGGTAGCATGTAGAACAGGTGTCTTTTGTCACCTAGAGCTGAGTTTATGTCAAGAGGCATTGCCTTAAATGTATTTAATGTGTGAAATGGGATGAAAGAGATTCTACAGTAGCACATGAAAGTAATTTATTGGTGTGAATGTACTGTATACCTCTTGTAATGTAGTTTGTGTGCCTTTGAAGGAGATGGTGTGAGATAGATGATGACTGAAGAAGCTTTTGATTCTGAATGTTCCTCTTTGTTAAATAATAAAAAAATCAAACCTAATGTTCTGTTCAACTTCGACTGTTGTTAGAATTTCTTACCTGACTGGGGAGAGAGAGTACACATAAAGAAGAATATTTTATTTGATGCAGTTATAGTAACAGACTTTCACTGCCTTTTAAAAGCAGACTGAGTTTTTGAGATTAAAAGCAGTGAAAATGTTTGGAGAACCAGAAATTTGTATGCATTTTCTTCCCTGGAAATTAGTGGGAGTATAGGTATTCACTTAAATTGTTTGCTTTATGTCTACTTAAATTATATATAGGAAAACTTAAAACTTCTGACTGTTTAAACTCAAAATTACTGTTCATGTTACTATGAGCATAAAACATCTTGTTCACAAGACATTAGCTTATGAAATGTTTTACTTTAATTTAAATATATCTTCTTCCACAGCTAAATTCTAGTCATGGGAAGTCCTTGGGAGCCAACATACACATGTATTACATGATTTTTGCATGGAAGCAGAAAGGAGAAAGAATATATGGCATTTTCAATAAGCATGTGTTTAAGCATTGCACAAATATAATTTTCATGTTTGCGTTTCAGGAAAACAGGATACCTCTGCTGAAACTCTTCTGGGTCAGGAATCTGTAAACCCTACAAGTTACTCAAGCCAGCTAGAAGATTCTGGATGTGATGTCTGTAATGACTCTGCATTTGATTCTTTAGGCATAGCTTCAGATTTTCACCAGTCTGAGCATAATGTCAATGCTTCTAAACATTGGTTGGAAAGAGTTCCCCCACTGAATCTTTGCCATACCAGCAAGGAGCAATCTCTGACTGCTCCAGTGCATTTTTTGCAATGTCTGCTTGAAATAAGAAAACTGTCAGAAGGAGGAATTCTTCAAGCAGACTTCTCAGAGCTTGAGAATGATTCTTTCACCATATGCAATTCAGTGTCTCAGTTGCTTGATGGACTGACTGTTTTTTACAACAGTCCTAAATTCCCAGCTCCAAGCTTCCTTACTGAAGGAGTATCTGTTTTGGTCAGTTTAATAACTGATACTAAATTATCTAATCATGTTTTGAAGAAGTGTTTCAAGAAGATGGAAGAATTTGAGAAAAATCTAATTCAAATTATTTTAAGAAATAGGAGTGTCAATAGGGTAAGTTTAAAACGTTTTCCTTTTTTCTTATCCCATTCCATATACTGCAATATTCTCCTGGTTTTATGCACTTTTAAAATACCAGTTTTTCTTACATTTTGAAGATTACTATCAGAGATTTTTGTGATTGTTCTTTTCTGCAATATGGATAATAAATGCCCTGAAGCACTTGAAAAAGTTCTTGCTCCTGCATGTAAGAAGTTCTAGCCTATTCCCAGGTACAGGACTTTTAAATAACTGATAAAAATGCAGTTTAAAGCAACTGATAAAATTTCAGTTTAAAGCAACTTTCTAGAAAATATGAGGGAAAAATACATTGTTTTACTTGCTATATGGAGATATACTCTAGATACTCATTCATATGTAATGAATTTTTATTCTTTCTTAAGCATCTAAATAAAATAGTTTGTTTGCTTCAGATATCCATCGTTCTCTAGCTACTTGCAAATTGGTGTTTTAAAAATATGTAAGCAAATGAGTGAAGAGTTCAAAAATTATATCCCCGTCACAAAAAAAAAATAGGACTGAATTGCATTTTGTATGTATTCATCAGTGTGTCTTGTTCCATGTATCATCTTGTAAGTTTCCTCATTCAACTGAAATATCCCTGGTCTGTCTTTACAAGATGCCCTACAGGTAATGAATTTCATGGCCTGTCTTAGGATTTTTGGTTTTCATTCTGGCTTTGAGAGTAACTTGGAACAGACACAATGGTGGTATTTTCTGACACTTAAATGTACCAGTTTAGTGTCCCCATGTAGGTAACTGCGTTACCATTAGAGCAAATGAAGTTGTTATCTCTGTAATCCTTGGAGCCTAGAGAATATTTACTGGGTACTAGGTCCCTATTTTAGGGTAAATTCTAAAGTTCCCTCACTCAAAATGAGAGCCTGGATATCTGGTATGCCTGTGGATGGATGTACCCATTTATCTTAACCTAAAACGAATCCAGCCCACTGTGGAGTGAGTGTTTACCCCAGAGCATGAACATCAAACAAATATTATTACCAAATTAAGAGATCATTGGGTGAAAAGGATTGAAATCTTTCCAGGACTAGAACCTTGTGTTTCTAATACCAGAAACATTTGTACTTTAGTGTCTGCATGATGCAAGATGTAGTTTTTAATTAGAGGTGTCCCTGTGTTTTGAAGGGATGTGACCATACCTTCCATTTGTATGGTGTGAGGAATGGGTTATACAGGTATGGCTCCTTTTGTGTTTATCTGTGATCACTGGATACAAAAAAAAGTTTGAACAGTCCTTCATTAAGGACTTCTTTAGAATTGATGATGTCCAGTGTTTCCACTGTTTCCTATCCTCTTCCTGAATGGGAAGTCAGTAAATAATTGAATTAAGGTTAAGTGTGGAAGAGCAATCCAGAGATTATCCAGAAACTGATTTTCTGTTGATTGGAGGAATCTGGCAAAGTTTAAGTGAGAGGTGTCACATCTTAAATGGGAGAAAATACTCTGATAGATCTAGAATATTTCAGGCCTCCAAAGTATTTTTATGAATCATTCAGGAGAGGTGGAGTACATCCACATAATTTGAAAGTGGCATATTTTCTCTAAATAACTTCACTAAAACAGATGGCTTTTTATGAGATGTGTTGCATCTTGCTTCCACTAAAATATTGACTTAAGAGTCATTACTACTGGCAGCCATTACTCAATCTAACAGATTAGAAGAGTTTAAAAATTGTATAAATTACTAAGGGATAATCTTGGAGGTTTCCAGATTACAGATTTGGTTTTCTTTAAACTAAATTGAAAATGGAAATAAACATGTAGCATTCAGAATTAGTAGTGTAAATTGTACAACTAATTCTTCATGTGTTTTGTACCACACATAAAGTGCTCCCAGTGTATAAAGTGTTCCCAGAAACACTTTATACAGGTGATGATTGAAATATCAAGATTGTAGGTTTTTAAAAAATTACCACTGCTTACAAGGCTGTCTTCTGGAAAGCGTCACAAACTGTATGAATTTCAGTTGCAGGAAAATGCTTAAATCCCTCCAGCATAAAAATATTAAGATTTTTGTTGTATCTAACCTTACTGTCAAAAAGCATTTGTATAGACAGCCATGCACCCATGTAGTATTTGATAAAGGCTTTCCCTTTACCATTCTCATAGTTAAAACTGTCAGGAATTTTCAAGGACGAAGGGCTGTGAGAAACGCCTTCAAAAAGCTCACAGAGAGATGTGGCTGTGGATTACACTTAATTAACTAATTACGTCTTCAAAAGCAATCTGTGTTTTTCAGAGCAAGTTAAATAACTTTAAATAATCTTTGAGAATTGGAGAAGGAATCATTATCTCTACCTTAGATGTAAAGAAAGAAAAACAGCAGCAGAATTACTTGCTGTAATTGTAGAGTCCTATTGTTTGAAATGTTTCTAATTATAAAGCATTGGAAGCTGTAAGAACCAGCAAAGACGTGTACTCAGAAATTTTTTCCTGGATTCAGCTGCCTAAAGCTGTGTGCTTTGGATACAGTCTGACCTGAAACTCCAAACTGACATAGGTTTCAAAAGGAAAAAAAAAGTCTGTCAATTAAGGTATGTGACAGAACATAAAAGGTAATTTTACATAAAATATTAAATTATTTATCAAAAAACTAAAAATAGCCTCTTGAATTTTCCGTTTAAAAATTTCCTCCTTTCCCTCCATCTTTAGAGAGCAGCTCAGAAATATGCACACAGTTGTTAGACACACAATCTTTTGGAATAAACCTTCTGGAAGTATCTCAAAAAATGACCCTCAAGTCACAGCTGCTCAGAGTGAAGCATGAACATTCAGAGGTTCAACCCTCTGTGCAAGGCCTGACTTTGCATCTTCTTCTGGAACACTTTTGTGTCCCTGTGTGGCTGCCACAGCAAAGCTTGTCTAGATCTTGTGTGTGACAGTCACTGCTGATCTGTGGAGCAAGCACTTTGTTCAGCACCAATTTTTGACTCCTCAACACTGAGACCTTTGGGAGTTTGCAGGGGTGTGTATTGCCTTTCAGTTTGCAAATTGTTCATTTGTGTTGAGTCACTCCACTGACACACTCTATTCTCATTCTGCTATGTCAGCAGAATCACTGTTGTATTTATGTAAGTTCCTTGCAAGTCCTGCTTTCAAGCAGACCAAAGTGTACTGTAAAATTCTGTGAGATTATATTCAGTTGGCAGAGCCACTGGCTCTGGCTTTTAAATGAACTCTACTACCTGGTAAAACATGGGAAAACATTTCACATGGAAAACTCTGGTAAGAGCTATGGTATGTAATTACAGCCCCAGTGGAATAGAAACTTCAGAAAGGAAGGACTGGAACATTACTTTTTGCTTAATCTATCTATATGGGATTTGACAATGTCTGTCTTCATCCACCTCCACAGAGATACAGCAAATGGAGGTTTCTCCAGCTCCTAGTTGCATCACTCTCTCACTGGCACTGGAATGTGCCTGTTGACATTTGTATCTGTTGTCCAGAATGTGTTTGAATAGGGGATCATTTCTCCTATATCAGAAAAATACAAGAGTTGGAGGCACTGGGGATTCCCAACTCCCTGTGCTGTTTAGGGTAGAATATGTGTTTTGTATTTCTGGTGAAGGTTTTGGACAGCTCATGGCAGTAGAGCACTTCAGAGATGATATCCTGGAGCTTGCCTGAAAGCCTCCTGTAGTGAATCTGACTGGCTGTAGGTTCATAATTTATGGAGTTAGCTTTAAAAGTCAAATCTGTCTAACAGAAATTAAGATGCTTTATATTTGTCATATTTATATCTCTTGTCTACACAGCTGTGTGAAACTTAAAAACAGTTATTGTGAGGGAATCCAGAGTCTCATTTATTACTTTGGAGATAGAAGAAAAATAGGTTTATCTTTAGCCTCTTTCAGTGCCTGTTTCAGTTGTTAGCCAGCTGAAAGCTGTCATGGCCAAGTACATCACTGGGTGCTGCATTACGTGGGATTTCTGTGGTGTGATCCTTAGAGGTGTCACACCAGTTTGTCAGCACTGTAGACAATTCAGTTCACTGGCTGTACTTCTTTTAGGTGTAGTTGATACTGCAATTCAGAGCCTAGCTAATGCATCCATTATTGGCCAAAAGATCCTGGCCTTTACCCTGGGTTTTTTACAGAGATCTATGTCTGTTTCTTGGACTTCATGTTTTATGGGGTTAACCAAAACACAAAGACACTATTTTTGAGATTCTAACGTTGAGCTGTGTTGGACTCCTGTTCAACAAATACCTCATCTCTCTGGCCCATCTCACTCATAATCTCTTTCAAACAAGATCTAGAAAGAAGAGAGAGATCTTTCAGTGGTCTGTTGTTGTTTGCTTCTTCTCATGTTGTGTTTAAAACATCAATACTAACTTTGAAGATGGTGTTAAGTTATGAATTGCCACTGCAGTCAAACACACACAAAAAAAGGTTATGTGATACTTCCTTTTTTTTAACCTTTTTCAGAAATTGGCTACCTTTAGGGTAGTTGTTTTGAAGTTACTAGCATTAACAGCATCTGGAGGGACACTGAGACATTAACGTAATTTTAGGAACTTCTGTTATCCTGTTTGGGACTTTACTGCCCATTTTAATTTTCCTCTCATGTTTCATCTGAAAGCCCTTATGTAAAATTTTTGGCAGTGCTCAAAATACTGCCATTGATAATATTTAAAAGAAAAGCAAATGCAGGAGTTCTGAGTATTAGTTTAATGCCTTTACTGGGTATTTGTATGAGAAAGAATTCACAATTCTTCATGAAAATAACCAGCTGAAAAGTAATATATTGAAAAGCAGAAAGAGAAATGTTTAAATCTCAGTGGCAATTATATAATGAAATGTATATGTGTGCTTGTGCAGTTAAAACAACATACATTCATCAGAATCATGGTTTTGAATATTTTCTTATCTAGGACACAATTTGTATGATTCATTAATGACTGAATTTTCCTGGAAGAGAGTAATCATAAACTTACTCTGATGCTTGAATATATGCTACAGTATGCATTTAATACATGCTGCAGCTAGTTGTGGTGACAATAAATTTCCCTAACTGTGTATAGGTTTGCAGTATCTTTTGTCAGCCACAGCCAAGACAGGACTTAAATCATCGCTTTGCAAGAGTCTTTCCTGCTTAGGGACAAATAAGATTTAAAAATAGTTATTCATGTGGTTTTCAAGTGTAAAACGACCAGGCTTCAGTTTTCCTAATTAATTGAGTCCCAAGGGGAGTACTCTGGGTACATTTTCATCAGCCAAAAGATTTTGCTTTTATAGGGAAAGAACACTTCATTTGTATGAATATTAAAACATGTTGCCTGGATTTTGAGGTCTAGTAAGAGTCAATGTTTGAATCTCTTGATTATTGAATTAAATTTTCTCAGCAATCTGTTGTCCTTATGTAGAGAGTTAAGTCAAATGGTAATCAAAATCCATTGTCTTGAAAATTACTACTGTCTAAAGCAATCACCAAACTGACTGACCCTCATTTACTTCAGTAAAGTAGATCATAGAAGTAACTAGACAAGAATGAATGAAAGAAAATGTCCATCTTCCCCTCTCAGCCAGCCTCAGCTGATGCAGATCATACACTAAAGCTACAATTATGGAAGAATTACAGGACAAAGTTAGCTTGTACAGCAGATGCTGGGTGAGCTGAAGCTCCCCATCAGGACAAGAGCCTATTAACTCAATGCCTCCTGCAGAAAAACTTTGTCAATAGGCTCCTCTTGATCAGGGTCTGTAGTTGACCCCAGTCACAAGGGTCCCTTTGTTGCCTCAGTCTCTCATTCCTGCCCACAGGCTTTCAAGTTGTTCATGGTTGTTCTTCCAAGACAACTTTCCACACTCAATCCAGCTCTGGATGCAGAGGGCAATCCTCCACTTGTCCTTCTTCCCTTGACTATTCTGAACACTTTTTAGCCTTCAATAATCATGGTCTAATTGTGGGATTTGTCACACTGAGCTTCAGTAATGGCAACAAGGTTGTAGCTTTCTAGCTGCACAGTGGCTTCCAGCTCCTCCAGTTTTTGCCCATGCTGTGTGCATTGGTGTGAAGGCACCTCAGTTGAGTTGTCAGCCATGTCACCTTCCTGGAGGAACACCTGTTCATTCCTTTGAGACATTTTCCTCCCTGGAGTTTCCCTGTTGGCTTCTGTTACCTCAGGATTCCCTGGCTCATGTCCCTGAGACTGCAGGTGTGTTTCAGTGCAGCTAGCACATTTCAGAATCAGCAGCAGAGGATCCTCACTAGCATTCCATGGCTCTAATATTTGCATATCACCCCACAGCTTGCCAGGGACAAGCCTGATACTGACAGCCTGCAGCAGTGAAGCCAACTGATGGTTCTAGTGGGGAATATTAGGTTAAGAAGAGTGGAGAAAAGCATGAACAAGATTATGAAAGAGGGGAATTTTAGGTGTTAAGAAATTCTCTACTATGAGGGCAGTAAGATACTGGAACAGGTTGCCCTGATCAGCTGGGGATGTGCTAAGCCTGGCGGTGTTCAAGGTGAAGCTGGATAAGCAGGATGGTTGAGCAGCCTGGTCTAATGGGATATGTTTCTGCCCATGGCAGAGAGGGTTGGGAGTAGATGATCTTTAAAGTCCCTTCCAACCTTTATGTTCCACGATTGTATGATTCTATGAAAAGGTAAGGGCAGAGTAAGGGCTTGAGATGTGGCCTACAGAGCAGAGCTGAAATAATATCTTTCATTTCTTGAGACTGATAGATAGAAGAAGTATTGGCATATAAACAGGAAGAGAGAGATATGCGAGAACCATCAGTTAACAAAGGAAGCAATGCAATGATAAGAAAAGGAGTGCTAATGTTCTCTGTATAAAAGTGAACTTTTCAACTGGCATTGATGATTAGGAGTGGAAGTCAGGTTGGAGTAAATGGGCAAGGGTAATGTGAAATCAAAGATGAAAGTAGTTTTGTTAGTAACACCTCGCAATTTAAGGATACCTGCAATAATTACTTGCCTGTCCTGTATTGCCAAATATGTCAGTTTATTGGGAAACAGAGCTGTTACTTGGGACAAAACCTGTAAATTAGCAAAACAGAAAGTAAGGTGCAGTTATCATAGTTGCATGGTGTAGTGAATCACACAACTTCATGAAGGAATTAAACTCACAAATTTTAGATATCCACTATTAAATAAAACCTAACATGCTGATAAATTAGTTCTAAAAAACTAATTTGTAAATTATTTATGCTGTTTCCTGGGAAACAGAGCTCACAGGAGTGTGCTGTCTGCTTTAGTTATCAGTCATTTCCTCTGTGAGTAAGTTTTGATAGCCAGCTTGAAATCACTTGGAAAGAAGTGAAAGGTCATTAATACCTTCAAGTAGGCTTTAAAATCTGTAGCTGGGTGAAGGAGAGATCAAGTTAGTATGCCTGAGATAAGCTGAACATTGACATAATATATTCATTTTGGCAATGATGTGTCGACAATCCACACATCTTTCCCAGCTGCTGTCACAGCACTGCCCTCTCTTGCTCTGCATCCTGAATAACATGGGAAGACAGTAGAGCCTGGGGTGTGGGAGGAGGGCTAGGGAGAGGTAATCCAGAACCTGAACAGTGAACCAGCCTCCATTATTTCTTGTTTCTGATGGTATATTTTTTATAATCTAATTTTCTGACTTCTTTTACCTGAGGATTCCAGAAATGCATTGGTTTTATTTCATCTACAACATTAAATAAGCCCAAGGGATTAAAAGATTTCTGTTTCTTTTTAGCATTGGATAGATTTGAGAGCTGAAAATAAGCTTTTATCTTTAATGAAACTGCATACTATTCGATTTTTTTTTTTTTAGTTTGAATGTTTCCAGAGTATAATTAGCAATACATCAACATTGCTGTACAAAAAAGTCTTACTTTTGTTTGCTATTTGCAGGTTTATTGCTTATATGCTATAAATTTGTTCTGCATGCATTTAATGCCTACAGTCTATGAGCATTACTTTATCCTTCTTTGTTGTCTTTTATTTTCTTAAAATATTCTTATAGGAATGTAATAGTTCCACCAAGATACAATGTAAAACCAATGCTTTTAATAAATCAGCAGGATTTAAAAAATCAGTATTAATATTTATGAAATAGAATTATATTTTCTATAATATGTTACTGTGAAATATTTTAATTATAAGGATACATTTAATAAGGATATTTATTAAATATTAATAAATTCACCAGTGGGATTTTTTGGTGCCAATCATACCCATATCTCAAGTACCCTAAGTGGCATCATTACAAAATACAGAATACCTATTTACTTCTCTTAGTAGAGACTAAGGCTTTAAATTTCAAGGTCCTCTGTTATCTAGTCCTCTAAAACTCCAAATAGAAAATGACAACTCTTGCCAAACCATAAAAGGTACAGAAATTTTGTGAAAGATCCTATTTTAGTTAAATCCCACCTGCTAGCATTAATAATTGCACAAAAAATTTCATTGCTTCATTATCTGTCAAAAAATTATATAAGCAAATAGAAGAGAGATTAAACAAGAACAATAATATTGATGTTTTACTGTGATCTTTGGGAGAGGTTATCTTGAAAAACTGCTCTGGATTGCCTAGTTTGCTTGCTCACCAAAGGCAAATTAGCAAGTATACTCAATTTTATGCTCTGAAAATATAGAACTGTAATTTTTGTATCCTTCATTAATTTATTAAAAGAAATAAAATACAACTTTACTGAAAAATGTGCTATTTTTTAAGCCTTTTTTAAACCTCGAGTTGAAGCAGTTGTACCGTTGGGAACATGTGTGCTGTCAAGGCAGAACTATCCAGGTGTTACAAACTTGTTTCTTGTAGATACTGTGGAATACACTTAAGAAATTGTAATTCCTAATTTCTTTTTAGAAAGAGGAGTCATTGTTTTGTTTGAAAGGATATATATTTCCTGTATATGAAAGTCTCAATTAATACATCCTCAAAACACAGGTAGGTGCATACATTACATTATGCCTATTTTTATCACATCTTCATTCACATTTCATATTTGCAGACTCTTTGGTGTATATGTTGAGGAATGATTTTAATTACACAGGTTTGCAAAGCTGTATGTGTACAATTTATTAATTCTTTTTAATAGGAGGAGTTTACTTTGTATCTCTGTCTACATGCAGATTTGATTCTGAACTTGAGATTTGTGTGTCTTTTGTAGATGTCTTTTGATATTTGTTTTGGGATTACATGCAGAAGTGAGATGATTGAGGGCAAAGTTTTATTAAAGTTGGATTGTTCTGACTGTCCATAGGAGTCTCATGTTGGGCAGATGGTAACCAAGCTGATCCAGCTCTTCAGCTGGAGGAGGCTGGTAAATAGGCAATGCATCAAGTGGTGAGCAGGCAGTCAAGCAAGAACTGTAAATGCAAAGCTACCTAATTAATGGGTTTTACAGTATAAGATTTCAGTCAATCTTGCTGTCTGCTTACCTAGCCCAAAATTTGATCAGTGACAATTTTCCAAGAGACAGTGTTGAATACCATGGTAAAGTCAAGGTAAATGTTTCCCCTAAATAAAATCCTGCTGATTGCTCCTGGAACACCTTCCTACCTTTTGTGTGTTTGGAAAAGTTTTCTAGCAGGATTCATCCAATGCAAACTTGTAAATGGCAGGCAAGTATTTTTATTCATATATATGTTTATATATATATATATCTGCACGTGTATGCACATGTGAGTTGGCTGGAGGTATAGTCTAGATTGTTAATGGGGTGCAGTGATCTGTTTTCAGTGGTTAAGACATTATAGTTATTCTAAGTCATGCAAATTCGTGTAAGAATATCCTTTTATCAGTCAAAAATATTCATTTACAAAGAGTTACTGAATATTAATGTTGTAGAGGATATGCATTTATATAAAAATAAAAGCTAGAGTAATTGTATTTAATTTACTTCTTTTTCCTTTGAAATAACTCCAGTATATTTACATATAGAAAAATACTGTGTACTTTGTAGAGCAGTATGCTTCATTACATAATAGCTATTTATTTCAATTTCAGAGAAGAAAACAGTGGGTTTTTTTTTAGTAGAAGGAGCTGTGGCAAAAAAAATTACTGACATAATTCTCATGTAAGTCTACACCACTTCTCTTGTGGTTCAGGAGAAATGCTTTGTTAAAGAACCATATGAAAGTGAATTGTTTGAATTTAAAAGTACATACAAATACATAGTGTGCCTTCTATTAGTTAGCATTTAATCAAGTCTTTTCCTGATAACTGTGTTGATAGAACACCCTAGTACAGCTCTCAGCTTACATGTTTGAATTTCAAAGAATTTGTTCATTCGTTTGTCTAGCTGTGAAAAGCAGAAGAACTGTATGTACCGGGTAGTCACCAATTTTCTATGTGAGGAGATGAGTATGTTGACATCTAATGCTGAAAAGTGGTGTCCTGGGGAGTTCTCACTTTTGGAGTTTGTTCATGTGACAGTTTCCTGTAGTTTTAATCTTGTGAGGATGGATGCCGATTTCTTCTAGATCTCATATGTCTGTAATCAATAGAATTTTAAACTCTAAAATTTTGAATTGGTCTTTTTTTTTTCTTTAACATTTTAAAATGTAAATCTCATTTCTACTTAAAGTAATCGTTTGGGATAAAAAAGATTAAGATGCATTTTGAAAGATTAAACTTACTGTTATTTCTCTTTAGTTTCAGGCACTGAATTCTGTATCACAAATGCTTGGTTTGCTAGGAAGGAACAACATACTAAGAAATTCTTTAATATCACTTCTCCTATCAGAAGTCCGTCAGTTTGCTGAGCAGTTGTTGCAGGCTCACCAGGTACTGTCATCTTTTCTTTTCATGAAAGGCCAAAGGGTGGTGTTGGGTAGTGTTTTGGCTGTATTTATTTGTTTCTTAAAATGTAAAAATAAAATCATTCTATAGAATATTCAGATTTAAGGGCCCAGAAAATGCTAGAAGCTACCTTAAACAGCAAATTCAAAAAGAGAGGCATAAAGTAAGAGAAAATTCCATATGAGAAGGTAAAATTATCAGACTGGATAATAAATAGACTGTATAGGTTTTTAGATCATACTATATAATTTGCAAAATACTTGAAATAATGAGTGAGAAGACTTTGTTGACTATGCAGGCAATACATCTTTGGTATTCAGCTGAACACACAATACCACTTTGGTATTCTTTCTCTAGCTCATGTAAAACTGGAAAGTCAGCTGCTTTATTTTATTTCAGAATTAGATTTCATGTTTCACATTATTATTATTTCAAATAATTAATTTTCATGATGTGAAAGTAATCCAGCACATACTATTGTATTTAGTTTGTTATAATGAGTAGGAGGTAAAGAGCCGAATAGAACTTCTGATAAAATTTATTCTTAAATTAAATGTTTTTAGTAAACTATAGAGGAAAGAGAGAAAGAGAATGGATGTTATTTAACATTTGAAAAAGAGATATATGGAATAAATAGGGGTTTCATAGATTTTTCATGTATTTGTATGTATTGGTATGTATTTCATGCAAAATGTTTGGCTTCATTTGGGATTGCAACTTGATTTTACACTATCCTAAAAACTTTCTATTTGGTGGAAAATAAATTTATGGATACATATAAAAAACATTCACCATGGATTTATTTTGCAATGATCTAATTTAACAAAAGGCTTAAATGTTGCTCAAGCAACATTTAACTTTATTCTTTTTCCTCTCTAGGATATGATGTAGTAGTAAGTTTGGACTGTTGGAGAGGGAGTATATAATTGCTAATCCAAATTTCTAGTATACTTGAATCATATTCTGAAAATGCTAGTTTTAAAAGAATTAGACAATGAGCTGTGTCTTATTTTAGGCCACTATTAGCATACCAGATTTATTGATGGCTACCAAAAGTCAACAGAATTTTAATATTTGTAAGGATAGGGAAGTGCATAATTAAAAACAATAATTATTTTTTTTAAGTTTAAAGAAGTTGTTCATTTTTACCTTATTAAATCCCACCTATTTAACAGAATTAGTCATCTTTCTTTTCAGAGTTTTGCCAGTGGCAACACAGAAGTTCTTACAGTGATGTCAAGCTCATACTGAGCATTGTGCTTTGCAGTTAGTAACTATGGACCTGCTTGACCTTGCCATACTGTAATCATTTTTATTAATTTCATTTTTGGTGAAGTCTCAGGAGCTGGGCCTCTGTCAATCTGGAGCTGACACTCTGTTGGACTTTGAAAAGCTTCAGTATATGTAGGGAAAGTAAACTAAGTTGTGGTTTGCTTAGCTTGTGGTGAAGTCCGTGTTTTTAAAGTTCATGTATTCTTGTATTTAGTCCAACTAGATGTATTGCGTTCATTTACAAACCCTCGTATATTCTGTATGTGATAATATTCTGGAAATCTATCACAATAGGACTCTAATTCTGATTTATGGACCTGCTTCCAGATGTTTCTGAATTTGTGTGGCATGACTTCTGGTAGGCAAAATTCTAAAAAGGGTATTTTTTCTTGTTTTATAATCAAATCTAATGGTACAGTATCAGTTTGAAATAAACAAAATGCCAGCTTAAAACGAAACCTATTCATAAATACTTAAATTAGAGTTTGAAGAAAGATAATACTTCATCTAATCAAACTTCATTAGCTGACAAGCATCCTAATTGTCTTTTGTTACTTAAGCAAAACAACTGTTAATTGCAAAGAATATCTCCCATTTAAAACAATCAAATTAGAGACTCTGAATCATGATTAGAGGTGTGGAAATACATGAGGTTTGTTTTGCTTTGTATTTTGTTAGTTTTATTATTGTTGGCAGATAGGAGAAATAAAGAATTATCTAAGGCATGTATCCAGGTTAGTTTGCAATTAACTTTTGAACATTTGATGGAAAACAGAAATTGAAAGAATAGCTTATTCATCCAAGCAAATTTCTGTTTTATTTTTCATAGTAATAATTTTTTTTAATTGAAGATGTTTTTCAACACTGACTTGGAATAAAAACAACATTCCTTTTAATTTTTCCAACTGAATCATCTAGATAGCTCAACATTTCTATTTTAACTTCCTCATTAAGACTTGAGCTAAGTTCCAAATAATTTGTCAAATGCATGAATTCAAGAATATGCAACTCTGTATTCCATCGTGTCTTCAGTAGGAAGTGTGCTCAGCTCAACCCCTTGCAGGTATACATCTTTGATAAATATTGAAAATATTTTACTTTAGAATTCTGATTGATTTTAGAGAGTTTGTAACTGTGCCATCTTGGAACAAGCTTATCAGTCTATGACCCACAGTTCTAAGGCACTATCTGTGCCCCTTGCTTTGCAAATTAAAATATCAGGTTGTCTACTGGAGAGTGTTTCTACTAAATTACAATAGAAAAGTAGAGAGATTACTCTGAATATTTTTATATTGTTGTCTAATTGGTTAAATCCTTTAATCTTACAATATGGCAAATTAATGTCAAATACATGAATCATATGATTTCGTATACAGTATTTCCACATATTAATATGGAAACTAAAAGTAATTAAGGAGCATGTAAAACAGTGTAGTTATCCTGATTTTCCACACAGTTGAGTTTTATATTACTAAACTCTCTAGTAAGTTAGTAATTTGCTTTAATTCATTTAAGTACTTCATCATGGGCTCAAACTAAAGCTCCTACTTATGTGCTTTGCTGCTGCCAGCATGCTGAATTCTAGGAAAAAGCATATTAATATAAACTCAATTGGATCTCTTTATTTTTACAGATGTTGTATATGGGCTTTTGAGTTTTATCTATAATAGGAAACTTTCATGCTTCATAAATACAATTTATAAGAATACTGTAATTGAACCTTAACTTACTATGAAATTGAAATTTTCTGATCTGCAGTTGGATTCCTACTGCAGAACAGATAGAATTGTAAGATACTAAGATTTCAGAATGGAAGATTTCAGATACTGTGGAAGATGGATTATTTTTCAAATGTTAAGCTACTCTCATGATAGCAGATCTTCCTTTATGACAACTTTCAAAGACAGTGGGCCAGAAATGGAAAGCACATAGTGGTTTACTGGGTTTATGGCTCATTTCTAATGCCCCTGGTGTTAATTCCAAGAATTCTGAAAATGAAAATTAAAAACCAGAAAACAGATTTTGAAATAGGAAAGAAAGACATACTATGAAGTTTTGGAAAGCTCTGTTATTCAGTAATTGCTGATGCATAGCTTGGATAGCATTAGCCAAGTTTTATATCACGTTACTTTCTATATACCATTTTTACTTTTTAAAAAATAGTTTTGTCACAAAATCTCTACACTGAATAGCTGTTTGTTTGGGGTTTTGTAATCAAAACACCAATTTATATGTAATTCTCAATATTATATGTAAGTATCATGTCCAAATTCAGATGTGGTTGCTGACTTCTCACCTGAAGTGAATGACAGGACATAAAGGATGAGATTAATCCTCTTTAGTTTAGGTGTATGTAGTAGACTTTGCTGTCTGTTTCGTGTAAGTCAACCAAGCAGCTAAGCATAAGTAAAAATTTGCCAACATGAAGATAGATAGTCAGGCAAGGCTTTGCTGAATTTACATAAATTCTTGAGAATTGGGCTCATTACAACAAAACAGCTTTGACTCAAAAGAACCAAAGGAATTAGACATAAGGTGGGACTTGTCTCACTTGAATTCACATTTCTATGATATTGCCATCTTACTTTCTTACTTTAACTTTGCATTTTAGTCAAGGCAGGGGAAAAGTAATTTCTTGTCCAACCTATGTTCTTGTACTTAATTAGGATAATTGGTCCTAGAGCTGTTTGCTTCTTTCTTCTGGCTATGAGAAAGGACATTTGATAACATGAAATGCAGATATTTATGTTGTAAAATTCCAAAGTTACAGGATGAAAATCCCATAATATCTCTACAAAAAAAAAGTCTTTTTGGATGTTCTGGGCAAAAGATCTGGGCAAGTTATTTGAGGGAAGACCTGATCCTGCAGAACGTTGTAACAGGCAGTCATGCAAAGCATACTTCTGTCTTTACACTGACAAACTTATGTAAGTGACTTTATGAGATGTTTGGAACAAGTTATATTTTAGTTACTGTAATTAATAAGTTAACTTAGTTAGCAGGTATTCAAATTCTATTAGTGTCTACAAGAGGCTGATGACTGATGATGATGGATGGTTAGGATATGTGGATTGAAGCTTCTTGTAAGATGCATTCAGCTACAGTGTCTGATGTATGTGCCTCTAAACAGGAAGACTCCTAAAACCTATGCTCCAGGCCATGTATTGAGGCGGAAAAATAACCAAGGGGAACACAGAAGCACTCTGATTTTTAGTATTTCTGGAGATTTTCATTGCTGTTCAGCACTGTGTAGCTAATAGTCATGTCACTGGAATGTCAAACTGCACAGGAACTGCTCTATATGGAAGCAAATGAAGGGCTGAAGTGTTCCTGTGGCTGGAGAGCTGGTTTTTTTCCTAGCTGGCCTGAAAATTAGAGACATTGTGAATGTCAAGTTGGACTAGCTCAGTCGGTAATCAGTTCATCAGGGGAAATGGAGTTTTTCTGTAGCTGAGTTCAGCTAGATGATCAAAAGGTTTAAAGTGCTGAGAGCTGAGCTGTTAATGTCAGAGCTTGTCTTCATAAGCCTTTCTCCATGCATCCATTCTGTATCCAATGGTTGCTGTGGGCAGGTGTGGTATGAACCACATGCTTTATTCCAAAGGCAAGTGTGTCTGATATAATGTAAAGAATTCTTCAGAAAAGCTCCTCTTTCCAAGAAGTTTACTTCATTTATGCAGTTTGTCTGATCTCTTCAAACATAAGTTTATATGCATTGTAATAAAGTTTTTTTATGTGTTAAAAAAAAAAAAAAGCTATACTTTTTTTTCCCAGTTGTGGTAGAAATGGCTAAAATAGTTCAGAAGAAAAAAATGGCTGAAAATATTATACAGCTAGAGAAGCTGCAGTGTACTGTTTTTCGAGGTACTAAAATGGCTACCAAATGGCTTTTTGTAATTTCTACTGTTGACTTTTACTGATGCATCAGATGAATAATACTTCACTGAGGTAAGAAAAAAAAAGATTGGTGTTATATGGACCTTATGAATATAATTTAACTTGCATTTGGACATCTGTTCATCCTTAAGATGTCATTTCTGTCCTTGTTATGCTTGTAAGCAGAAATTGTAGCATATTTCAAATTGTGAATTGTTAAAGATGTTGCAAAATAGTGCTCTGAATAAATGTAATGTAATTTTTATTCTGTGCAACTGCTGATCCTGCTGATGACAAAGGAAATAATGGATGGATAGAATAGTTAGTGGATCTGCATTTTTTTTTGTTATATACCTAGTGTGAAGATACAGATTTGGGAACATGTAAATCTCTTCCCTGAAAGGCAGAAATGAAAAACTTGGTATATGCCAAAAGAGTGCCATACACCTGTGAAGTTCATACCTGCTTTTGCTGCATATGTCATCTCCTATTAGAGATTAGATTTTAAGATGCTTACATGTCAGACAGAACTGGAAAATGACAAATGGTTCATGCGGTTTTCTCTTACCTCTCATATTATCTTGAAATGATAGCATTAAGGAGAAAGGAGTTTAGAAGTTTCCTAAAGAACTAAAAGGTAGAAGGGCTTTGACTCACTTAGGTGCTTGGCAAAATTGAGGATGACATGTAATCAGAAAACCTCAGGTGTGTTTGGAAACCGAAGAAGCAAATATCGATTACATGAGGTGAACTCTGTTGACTAGGGTATTATTACCCTTAATATCGGTGAATCATATCATTCATGGAAACATAATACAGGAAAAGGAAAAATGCTTAATTAAAGATACCGAAATATACTATATCTCAAAAAGTTACTAAGTAATATTTCCGATAATGTTCTTGTTTCAAACTGTGCGCAAAATTTAGGCTTTAAAAAAAACCAAAGCAGAACTAAAAAATCCCAAGAAGCCAAAACCCAAAAAACCAAAAAATAACATGATTATAAATGAAATGAAATTCCTATTTGAATTTCTGGTGCAGTTAAGCTTTCATTGCACCTTCTTTTTCAAAACGTGGGTTGATGCTGCTTTTGCTTCCTTATTCTCAGTGTTAATGCTAACCTTTTCCTATTGCTTTCTTTACAGCTCATTTAGTTCTTTTGCATGCCTGAAAGAATCAGATTTTTGTGGCATGTGTGGTATACCTGCTAGTCTGGAAGACCATTTGATTTTTACTTAAATCTATGTCTTCCAATAGATCGTGTTAATGTTCCTGTTAAGCTCCCTTCCTCACTGAGCCTTCCTGCATACAATGATTTTCAAAATGGAATGATGTTACAGAAAATTGAGCACTGCTTCCTTAATGCTTTTTGGGTATTGCAGCTGTCTATGTGAATAGCATATATACCATATGTGTTTTTAAAAGTTAAATTCCCAGGAAAAGGAAGAGATTTTGTTACAGATTTACCTTTGGCTTTTGGAGAATTGTTTAACGTCTTCATTATGCATGCTTTTAACACAGTTTCACTAAATGCTTTTTTATTTTGTTATAAATGCATAGTTCCTGTGTCAGTGGCTTTTTGCAGTCTATTTGCTACTTTAGTATTCCACATCTTCATAAACTTGAAAAGTAAAGAGTTGTAGTCCTAGAATTTCTAACTGAGAATCAGTGGTAAAAATGATTTTTTTGTTTAAAGAGTAACTACAGCTTATGATTAAAACTATCTTTAAAACCTTAGATAAATATAGTAAAATGTAAATGGAAACTATGGAATTACAGAGGATGCTAGTGTAGAATCATAAATCAGAATCATCTTTCTTTCAAAACATTCTTTTCATTTTACAGAACACATCAATATCTTGGATTTCTTAGCTTTGCACGCACATCTCTCTCTAAACACATATGATGGATCTGTACATAGTGGCTTAGAACATCAACTTGCCCCCTTGGAAGTTCCTTTGTTCGTTTCATTTGGTTTTGCTAATAACACATTTAAATCTGTATTTATCTACCTGTAGAGCTTATGCATAACCATCACTATTTTAAAGACCAGGAAGATTAACTGATGTTTGTTTGGTGCTTTCTAAAATGTTCAAGTGCTGCCGCTGCAGTCGGAAGGAGCTGCTGTCCCAAGTTTGTCTCTGAAACAAAGCAGAATTTGTCTCTCATGGATTTAACTGATGCAGAGCTTATTAACAGAGTAGGTTTATATCTGGGATGAAAAGTATTACCTGCAGAGAGTTTGCTTTGTAGCTAAGATTGGAATAATGGTTTGCATGGCTGAGACATGTGGAAGATGAAATCTGGTTCCATAGCATATTTTAAACTTAGTATATATTTTGGGTGACAGCACTTTCCCTGGCTGGTTAAAGCTTGATCTGAGAGGACAGAAAACCACTATTAATTCTATGCCCATAGGGGAAAGTGCGTTTTAGCAGCACCTCCTGTTCATTGCTACATTGACAGCATTTCTGGTGTAAATTTAATTTAGGGAGATAGGTTGGGATGAGCTAAAGCTGAACATCTTTGTAGAAGGTATCAGAGATAGATTTAAGGTGGTTTTGCTGAGGACTTAGGGATCTGGGGTTCAGTTTTAGGTCGGCACTGATGATACAACCTCAGCCCACAACTGATTCGGTGTGGCTGATATATTGGTGGGCCTAAGTGTCAGAGTGAGTTTATTGGGACTCATAGGGGCTTTGGACATATGGGAATGGGATACTGGACTAGGTCTGTCGTGAGGGAGAAAGGGACCAGCAGCTAAGTGTGTTTAGATCTGCATGTTAGTTATATCAGTTGCTGTATTGGTGTAAGGCTTGGATGTCCAGGATTTGCACAGCAGAGGAACATTTTGCTGAAGTTGGAGATATTCCTGAAAGAAGCTCAAGTGTTCTCAGGCAGGATATATTATTTCTATGGCTTGATTAGATTAAGGGTTGAGATATTGCTGGTTGCAGTCTTGAACTTGTATGAGATGCAGGTAACCAGATACCTCTGCTGAGTTGAACCACAATTGTCAATGCACACTTGCACACATATACTATTACAGAAGAATTTATGGCAGCACAATTTGTATTGCCTATCTTGTAGAATTATTTCTTTTCTGCTGAAGTATACATTTGAAATGCATGTAGCACCAACATTACAGAATTAAAAGTAATTTTAGAAAATAACCTTGTTGAATCCACTCCAGTTTAGCTTCCGGTTATATAAGAATGGATTATTTTCACATGATTCCAATAACAATTCACATAGGGAGAAGTCAAATTCATAGAGCAGAAAAATGAGAAAAGAAGAAGACAAATATGTTTGTTTTTCCTTTCTCACAGACAATGACATCCCAGGTTGCATGATTATAGTGCAGACTTTGAAAATGTATCTTGTATGTTTTGAATTCCTTGGCATATGTCATTCCTAGAGTTGAGTTGGCAAAGCCCAATTAAACCTCTGGGTGTATTGTCTTGAAACAAGATCGTTTGGACTCTGTTTCATCTTTATAATTAATTCTTTCATTAAAAGTTAGTACTAGTGTCTCTTGAGTTTTCAGATTATTAAACTTCTAGCTGAACTTGCAGTTTTCAATAACTCTTTGTGGAGCTTTATCATTTAATCAAAGCTTTTTTACTAAGCCTAGCTACAACTTTAATACAGAATACTATAGCAGATTATGTATGATAAATATGAGACAGTGGAATAACAGAGTTAAAAGTGTAAGTAGTATTTCTGCCTATTGGAATAAGTTATAAAAAAAAACTTAGTTTGAAGTAACTGAATAAGTTAACAATTTTGAGTTCTTCCTACACAATTTGATTATTTTAACTATGATTCTTCCTGTTGATTAATTTAAATAGAGTGAATTCACTGAATGGTTGTCAGAGTATGGAATGGAAAAGGTTGGAAACAACATTTGAAATTATCTAGTATAACAACCTGCTCAAAGCATTTTTTTGCACTTCTAGTTGCAGCAACTCAGGTTTTCTTTTGGCCAGTTTCTCCAGCCTTTTGAGATCATTCTGAATGGTAGCACAATCCTCTGGTGTGTCCATTACTTCTGCTGTTGTATCATCTCTAAACCTGCTGCGTTTGATAAATTTTCTAGAATTGAGATTATAGTTGGAAATTAGTTGATTTCCTGAAAGAAAAGATGTTAAGTCATACAGAGACAAGTAATTTTCCACCTATGAAGGAGTAATACTGTTCAGGAAAGCTTATAGGAACTTCAGTAACACTCTAGGAGTTACAAACTAGTGAAGATAATAATTACCAGTTTATGGAAACATAGGGTGAATATTGAGACATGCTCTGAAACTCCTTATTTTTCTTGAACATCCTGTAGAGAAAGTCTTTCATACACTTAGGAAATGACATAGCCCAGTAAATTAGCCCTTAGCCTTCCAGGACTGAAAGATATTTCAGAGGGATCTTGAATAACAGCCAGAACTAATTATATTTAAGTATGTTCCATATCTTTTCTCTTGTTATTTTTAAATTATTTTAATGAGGGAAGCATTTTAAAGGAAAGCAACACATTAGCTTCTTTATCTGTTTAATTTAGAGCTTGCTTGATTTCAAGAAGGGTCTTGAATAACTTCAGCAAGCTTATAAAATTATTTATCTAGAAACTGTAGTACTTGGATCTTTTAGGAGCTGTTTTGTTTTTCATCTGGATGTGTAGTTTAGTTGTGAAGCGTGCAGCTTCTATGGTAGGCTTGATGAACCTTTCTTTGTGTCCCCTCATGTCAAAGAACATACGTTCTTCTTGCTTCTGGGGGAGGTAAAGTGCTGCTCTTTAGGCCATGCAGAGGGAACAAGTAAACGACCAAAGATTACTGAGAACTCAAATTACATCTAGAGCAGTGCTTGCCAGGAGCAAGAGTCATCAACATGGTGATCCTTCACTGTGATTAACCTCCCTTCTCTATCCATCTAGATATTCTCATAGTCTGCTACTATTGTGTTACTGCTAGGTTTTTGATGTTATCACAGCTCCCTTTCAGGCACCTAAACCTCATTTACCTTCCTTTTACTTCTCAGACCTGATTACATACCAAACCTTGTATGTCTTTCACTGACTCTTAGCTCCAGAGTAGCCAGGAGAAGGTAACACCAGAAGTCTGGGGCTGAAGAGGGCAAGGCATTTTTAAGCTTGAAAACTCTTTCTCACTGAAAATAAGAAGTAATTCTAGATAATTGGTATGTTTTTCTCAAAAGTAAATGGTGTGTAATTCCAGTTGATATTTCCAGTATTGATAGCAAAATTAGACTAGTACGTTGTGCTTCTATCAGATAAATGCTGTATTGTTGAAAGACATTATTGTACCATCTGCTGAAAACAGAATAAATTTTCAGGTATAATGTGAAAAGAATATTTTTCTCTCTCAGAAGCAAGACAAAAGAATCAATTCTCATGCAATAAAATTCGCCCACACTGTAGATCAGGTAAATGATAGTGTTTTCTATCATAAGAGCTTTTTTTCAGTTTGTAAATTTTGGAAGATGTTTACCATTCAGACTGAAACTCTTTTTTTTTTTTTCTGTAGATTTCTTTCTCAGGCCATTTTTGTATGTGGAGAGGAAGACATAATTGTCCACAGTTTTCACAGAAGCCAGCATGGGCTTTCCTTTGAATTTTTGCATTTCTGTGTAATAGCAGGCATTGTAAAATCATGTCGTAGAGAGCCAGGAATGGATTAGCAGCTACAGTGAAAAGATTCTTTCTTAAAAGTAGGAAAGCATTACCTCACTCTACAAGCATTTATGAATTTAAAGTAATGTTTGTGGTATGTGTGGGATTATAGCAATGATTGTCATAAAGAAAATAAAGTATTAATTCTGTATTCAGGGCAGAGACTGAATACCACACATTTCATGATCATGCATATAACAAGAACAGAAAAAATACTGAATAATATTTCTTCTAATTGAGCATCATCCATTCTCTATAGTAACAGAAACAAGAACCATGACAAACCAAAAAAAAAACCCAAATCACAGCCAAACACCTGTAGCCATAAAAGAAACAAATTAGGATTGCAGTGTCATTATATTGATTTAAAATTGCCATTCCTAGTAAAGGAAGGAAGCTAGTAGTACATTAAGAAACTATATAAAATAAATTAGATCATTATTTGCAGTATTAAAGAACATGGTCTGAACCAGAGACCTTAATTTCCTCAATTTTTCATGATTCTGCTAGTGAATGCTTTGGCCAACCTTTGGAATGTGTCCCACTTGTTTATTCTGCATGGTGGTTGCTCAAGAATTGCTCAACTCTACTTAGCTTGGAAGAAGAATCTACTTAAATTTGAGTGTCTGAATTTAATTAATTAGAAGTTCGTACCTATGCTTTTGTAAGGTAGGAGCCGATTCCAGTCTGTGGGTTATTTAAGTTTCAGTTTTCCATGGTCATGGGTTCTTAAAAGTTAATTATCATGCAAAAGACAGCTCTTTCTAAACTGTACCCGTCTGTTTCTCTGGAGTGTAGGTACCACTGTAGAAAAAATAGAGGAAATTAAATTCTCCTTATACATGATTTTGAGAGTTACATGGGAATTAAACTGCTTACAGAATTTTCTTTTTTATGGAATAATGTTTTGCTATTTCCTTTCAGCATTACTAATCACCTTTAAAGTGTAACTTTTGAAATAATAGAAAAATTATTAATATATTTCTCAAAATTCATCTGTGTTCTACAGATAGTGTTGCTAAATAGGCTAAGCAGTAAAAGGTGCTTTTTGGTGTGGACTGTGAAATCTTGCCCAATATTCATTATAACTGTAATGTAATGTTCATTATCATTGTGCTAGTATATAACTAGGCAGCATATGATATTTGAGAAAGAGTTGATCAAAGTGTTAAAAATAAATTCTGATTACAAAAAAAAATATTATTGGTTAGTTTGTCATTTGGGTTTGTTTTTAAAGTTTGCATCTATTTAAAAATAAGATAAATCATAGAATAGGGCATTTCCATCTTTTATAAGTAATCTTCATGGGATTTGTGTGCATGTTTGATGTGTTTAGAGATATTGTTGACAAAATGTCAGTTTCCATAAAATAATCTGGAAAAGGAGAGGACTGCGGGGGAAGAGAAGTTGTAATTGTCTCCCAGAACATGAAAAGTTGTTATTCAGGAATAATCCTTTTGTGTACTGGAGTAAACAAGAAGAAACGTACTTGGTGATTAAGGTTAGATGTCAAACTTACTGAAATACTAAAATACATTCATGATGAGCACCTTTTGGAGTTGACATAAGCATACTTGAATCTGTCTCAGGGTCAGAGGTGAGATTAAACATTTCAGCACCCTTTCAGCTATATATCTGAACTCTTAAACTCCTATTTATGTATTATATTAACATTAATAATTATGGTACAAATTTTCACAAAGGGGAACAGGAGGCAAAACTACACTACAGATTCCCCCTGCTTCTGGTTCTAGAAGAAACTGAAATTGAATTATTCTAAGAATGTGAATAATAGTTTTGAGGAGATTGGTATAATAATGATGTAATAAATAATGCTAGAGTCAGAAAATTTACAAAATTTCACTCATTTTAAAAAACTACTAACACATCCCACAGTTAGGATTTCAAATTGGAGAAGGTTAAAACTCTCTTCTTCAGGCAGTAATAAAAATTCAGGATGTAGATTAGATGTGTCTTGGCAGGCATGTTAAACAGGTAATTTTTGCACAGAAGTGACTGGTTTGCATCAGAGGAATCCTTTTGGAGATTTCATATTTGGAGTCCTGTGGATTCTGTGTTTCTCAGACAGATTACTTCTGGTGTCCCTGCTTATATTCAGTATTCACTGTAGCACCTGTGTATAATATAAATTATCCCTAAAGATGGAGGAAATGGTAATCTTAAGAGAGGGCTTGGAAACTGGGGGGAAAAAGTAGCTGAAGGCTGGACTGCACCACTGATCGAGACCTTAGAGAGTTGTGCACAGTTACACGTAAGGATCTGAGTAATGAGTAGATTACAGCTGTGTTCACTTGAATACCATTTCAAAGAATATTAACTGTTCTGGGTTGTTTTATGCTAATGACAAAATTAATAATACTCAAGAACCTTTTTTCTCATTTTTGAATATGTCTATGTATCATAAGAGCAGTTCTTCAAAATGTATTTTAGCATACATTTCAATTTCAGAATCTACTTTTTAACTTCCTTGAAAAATATTTTAAATTCATTTAAAAGTTAAATTTTATTATTGATTCATGGATTCTGAGGTCAGAGGGAGTCATTTAGTCCAAACAGCTTTTTATACAGGCAATAGATTTTTCCAGAATCTGAATTTAAGCATGTGTTATTAATACATCAAAGCTGAAAGGTGTTCATTGTTTACAATTATAATTCTCCTCATTCTTTAATAAGAGCTTATGAGTTTTGGCTTACTCTATCTGAATTTTATTGCCTAAAATTAAATAACAGTTAATAAAAAACAAAAACAAAGCAAAACCCAACAAAAATTCCTGATCAAGATTGATAGAATATGTTGAAATAGTATTACAGGTGCATAAAGTTATATAGAGCTATATTTAAAAAAAATTATATAGTAAGTTAGAGAAATTATGAAGGAAGTGTAGGCAATTGTCCAACCAGGTTTATGTTGAATTAACACAAATCATTAATATTGACTAAATATTGTTCTGTTTTGCTATGTATTATCTATTTGTTAAAATATTTATTTGAGGAAGAAATCCATCTGCGGAGCACTAAATTTTTACTAGAACTCATGGTCTAATAGTAATTCTGAATACTACTAAATTCAAAATTTAAAGACTAGATCCAGAGCCTTTTGCAATCACTAGAGGATTCAATTTTTCAGTCAAATTGCATTAAATGTTTGGATTTATACTATGATAACATGTAGTTTCTGAGTTTGGGTACTCGTGAAATAATAGAATTAAGAATTAATTCTAACTAATAAAATTAATTCTAATGCTTAGGATTAGTAATATTTAAGACAAGATTTAAGAATTTGTTCAAGTAAGTATAATTGAGTTTCCTTTTCTTCTGTTTAGAATTTATATAGAATCCTTCTATATAGAAGGATTCTATAAATCCTTCCTAGTGATTTATAATTCTTGCTGCTTCTTCTTCCTCTTCTTCTTCTTTGCCCTTAATTTGTATCACTAATGTTTATTATGGTTCTATGTAAGGCATGATTTTATCATTTTTTGTTGTTTATGAAACAAACTCCTTCCTAATGTTACTTGTACTTATCAATGATGTCTGGTCTGGGTGTCTATTGTACATAATGCTCTAAAACACAATTCTCTCCTGTCACCTCATTCATAAAGTGTACCACATTTAGCAAACCTGAAGTATTCTATTTACATTTTCAAACTTTGTATCATCCACTTTCGTTATAATTCCTATAAGAAAACACCAGTTACAGTAATATGTATTCAGTATCAAACACAAATGTCTGTTTTAAAGAGACAAGAAATCTTTATAGTGTAAGATATCTGTACTACTTTGTGCTTGTTTTCATGCCGTCCACATTTTTCTTCTCTTACTGCTCTTGTCTGAACAGTTTTAAACTTCAGTGTAAGATATTCAAAGAAGAAATTAAGTAGAGATTTTGAGGGGTTATCAGGACACAAAGAAAAGGGTATTTGAGATTGCTCCAGCAATTCAGTCTTATGGATTCTTAACACTGTTGGAATGGGGAAGATATTGTTTGGTTTTAACCCAACCCCCAGAAAGATATATCCAAAATAAGATGTACTAAACATAGAAGAGTTCATAGAACAGTTGCCATGGCAAAGCTATTCTTTCTATGACAGGGGAAGTAACTGGAAGGGCTTCTGCTTTTCCGTGTGACCCTGGTAGCCCATCAGTCTCCAGTGCAGAGGGACAGCACTCCGGAGAGCTGCTGCCAAGCCAGAGAGCAGCAGCTCCCCCTTTCCAGCCTAAGGATCATTTGCTGACTTGGCACCCTGGCACATGTTTCGTCATCCTGAGCTGCTTCCTGATTGATTCCCCTGCCTGAAAAGTGGAGGAAGCAGTGCAGGGCATTTTAAATATCTTTGCTGGCAGCTTTAAAGACACTTTACTCTGACTGTTGCGGGTATGAGAAAGTCTGTCAGAATAGCAGCATGCAACATTGCTTTTAACTCTACATACAGCTCCACCACCTCTCTAGCCGAAAGATCTCAAATTTTTGCTGGTTGTATTGTCTTTAAAGATGCATTCCTCATGAGCACTTTTTCTTCAAATAAGCAGTTCAGTGTTAGGAAAGAGCGTGACTTTATTCTTACACTTTAGTCAGTGTTCATTTGCGGACTTCAGTTCCCTATGAGCAACTGAGTACAGTTCATGTGTGCAGAAGTGATGGCTCCCAATGAATTTCTGCACATAAAGGAACTGGAATAAAATAAACATGGCAAATTTTGTTGTAATCTGTGAACGAGGTACCAGTTGTTTTTTTTAATTGCAATTGATTCAGCAGGAGACAGACCTCTGGAATTTCACTGATAGAGATAACATGCCTGTAGCCATTTGATCAGTAATATCTTAATTGTAAATTTCCTCCCTATGCTGAGTTCCAAATTCCAAACAAGACTTAAAAAAAGTAATAGAAATGTCTAAAGCTGTGTCTAAAATACCAATTTATTCCTAAGGAACCTGTTTCTCCAATGGGAATTTAAAAGACACAGGATTTTCAGTCAAATGCATCATATGAAAAACAAAGACTTTCAGAAATTTTGTAGCTATCAGTGTAGTTATGAAACTAAGTTGACAGTGCAGCCCTTGGACTTTTTATGGATTTGATTATATTGAAATTGAGGCATATTGATTTAATTGCTTTTATGGTATGTTGAGGGTCTGCAAGAGCAGCAATGGACAGTTCTCTTATCCAATCATAATTGTTTCTATCATTGACAAAAGATTTTTTTTCTCCCAAGGTCTGAATAGTTAAATGTAAAAGCATTTGCATGTAAAAAACAAACTCAGAAGCAGAACTCCAGTTTGAGCTGGCATATTTCTAACAAGACCTTCAGGGCTTTGTTTCTATAGGGAAATATTAGCAATTAATGTGAAATTCAGTAAGTGCACATCTGTCTGCTAAGCTAATAAATAAAACATAGATGGGTTATATTAGTTGCCAATTGTATCCAGAAGCATAAGCAGTGAACTGTGGTACTTGATACTTAAAATAAATTGGCATCTTACAAATACTGTTTGAGAAATAATTATGGTCCCTGAAATGATTAGCCATAATAATAAATTTTATTTATTCTTCATGCTATTTTAAAATTCATTAACTATATAGAAGTAAAATTATGTTTTTGTAATTTAATCAAATATCTGTTAGTGCCAAGAACTTTCTGGGGTGGAAGAAAGGTCTGCTTCCTTTGATATTCTTTATTTGCAGTCCAAACCATGAAATACTAGTTTGTATTGAACATAGAACTTTTTACACTAGAAAATTTCTGCTTTCATAAAATTCAATGTGAATGTAGGGGCCAGAATTGTGTTCCAGTCAATTCATAACTGTACTAGAATAAAGAAAATTCCCTAGCAGACGGGCCCCACTGCATTTTTGGCAAATGCATTATTCTGTTGAAACAGACATTCCAAGCAGTGAAGTAGGATTAATATACAAGTTTGATGTTCTAATGTGGATTTTGAGATATATTAATTATGAGAAATACTGCAGAGATGCTCTGGGAGGAATTTGAGAGCATCTCCTAATGAAGTCTTGGTTGTTGCAGATGATTTTTCATATGTCCAGTTTTTTAGTTCCATCCACACTGTCATATAGGATAGAAATATCCTTTTCTTCTTCCACTTCAGGATGGAAGCAGAAACCATCCTGGACTATTTCTGGTTGGGGTTTTTTTCATAACTGCTTATTTTCTTATTTACATTTAGTAGGGTATCTTTCTTTTTAACTGTGGCTTTACTTTTGCTCCTAACATCTTTTAAAGTTCTTTCTTTTGTTTTGGTTTTTCTGTTTTGGTTGTTTTGTTTGGTTGTTCAATTGGACAGTTTTTTTACTCTAGCACTTGATGATATTCTAATATCCTTTTAGCTTCTCTCATCAATTACTTGCATGACAATATTTACTTTACCTTCAGTGCCACCCGTTCTACTTCTTACATATAGATTATTTAACGTTTTATCAGTGCTTTCACATTTTCTTTTAATAGATTCACTTTTACATGAGCATACTTTTCCATTTCAGTGCTGATACTTGGAAAATTCAGCTGTTGTACCAGCAACTTACACAGAAAAAAAGCAACTTCTGTAGTTTGTCATCTTTAAGATAAAGTTATGTATATTTCTGAAAGACAATTATATTTATTTCTGGGAACTTTCAGATCAAGCAGTGTGGTCTTTGTGGACCTTTCTTGACTTAAAAGTCAGGCTATGTAAAAACTTAATAATATATTATTTAATACTTTCAGATACTTTCAGATTCTTTCTTTTATTAAGAACTTGGAATTATATTTTGATTGAGGCAGAATTACTTCTCTGGTTTGTTTTTGTGTTTCTTTGCTGTAAGAACTTTAAGTAAAATATTTGTTCAGAAAAATAGGAATTTTTTGATTTAGTTTGGTTTTACCTCCTCTTTCCAACCCTTTGAAGGCAGTTGTGCTGTAGAAATACCAATGAATGGGTATTAATTTCAAATTAAGGTTATGTCTTATGTCATAAGATATGAGTACAGCCAAAATAAAGCCTTTGAGATTGATTTCTAAGTAAGCAAGAATTTTTTTTTACCATTTTTTTATTATTCTATGGACTGTGTAAAATTTCAGCCTTCTGCAATCTGATGCACACAAAAATAGAAACAATAACACATGTCACAAACATAAGGAAATGCTACACATAATACGCAACCAAGCTCTGTCTGTTGTAAATTCTAAAAGTAGCTGATTTCTTACCACCTTAGTGTTTCTGATGCTTAATTTGTGTGCCTGCTTGTACACAATATTGGAGACTGAGCAGTAGATATGTTTTCCTAGTTGGGGTGCACTGCTCAAAGTGGGCTTGTGAGTCACTGTCATTGTTTGGCTTTTTGCTGTCAGCCAGTTTTTGCTGTCTTTCTCAAATTTTTTTGCAACTCTGTCAGCTCTAGATTATTAATAATTTTATCCTATACAGTCACTATACACTTTGTTTTAGGACTGTTGAATTTTCTAGTTTTAGAATTCATACTCTTGATTGACTACTTTTGAAAGCTAAATTGCTATTCATCTAATTTTTAGTAAATATTCATATTTGTGCTTTGATTTAAAAAACCCAACAGGTATTCTTTGTACTGTTAATTAAAGAAAGGGTGCATCTTAGATTTTGTTTTTCTATGCATCTCACCTGCAGTATTGCAATTTACAAACCCTAAGTGGTTTCCATAGTGAAACACCTAAACCATTTATTTCAAGTTGGAAATGGGAGGGAGATTTGTATATGTCCTTTTAAATGAAGTCAGTACATAAAAGTACTCCTGATGCCTCATTTTCTTACAAAGAATTATGTTTTTGCAAAGAGATAGCTTTGTACAGCCTGCTTGCTGACTTAGACTAACAGATTGTGCTGTTCTTCACAGCTTACTATATTCTATATCCTACCACTTGACATACCACTTACATAATATACACATTTGATAAATAAGAACAGTCAAACCCGTCTGGGAATAAACAGGAAAAACACTTGTGTCATGTTCCACAGCAAATGGACAACAAGAAAGGGTTAGCAACAGAGGATATATCCTGTTAGACACATTACATTTCCCCAGTGTCCTGATCCCACAGGATTAATTTTTGCAGTAGCCGGGAGGGGTCATGGCCAGGAGCAGGGGGTTATTCTATTCCACCTCCCATCATTGCCAGGGGCAAGAGGAAGGGTCTCTTCTGAGGAGAAGGGGGTTCCTTCCATATCACCATGGTGTGGGGAGGGAGCAGTCAGGTGTTGGTGTTTCTGTGTGAATCGTCCCTCTCTTTCTTGTACGTTCTCATTATTATCGTTGCTGTTACTGCTGTTCATTTTCTTATCTCTTTGCTATTTCCAGTAAATTGCTCTTATCTCAACCCATGATCTTTAGCTTTTCTGCTTCCAGTTCTCCTATCCAACCCTCTGAAGGAGAGGGGTAGAGGGGAGCAAGCAAATGGCAGTATGGTTTCAGAGGGAGCACTAAATTGGAGATTTACCATTACTAAATTTTACTAAAATTACTAAATTTTGGATTTACCATTCCTAAACCAGGACACCCAATCTTTGTATCCCATGGTTTCTCACCAAAGCTACCCTTAAGTATTGTGTTATGCTAATTTTCTTATAAATCATTTGTATTTGTATTTCATTTCCTCCTCTTTCATTGCCTTTAAACCGTGTTAACATGCAGAGTTCATTCTTAAAAGAGATTATAAATTTGCATTAGCCTCTTAATCATCTGTATCAGTATGCTCTAATCGTGTTACTATCGTGCTGTATCTTTCTAAAACAATTTTCAGCTTGATTGTCTCTGCAGTGAATACTGCAGTTACTGGAGTAATCACTGTACATTAATTAGTTAACTTTTTAAAAAAAACAAATACCAAAGAAATACTTTCAGACATGCACAAAGTCAAAATAAATCTAAAAAATGTTCCTGCGTTCCTGCAAAATTATTCCTACCTCTCAACGACTGTCTTCTCAAATGCTTTTAATATAAATGCAAGGAGAGCATTTCAAAACATGAGTATTATAAAACAGTAGAATGGCAATTACAGTCTGTGTAGAATACTAATGTGCTACTTAGTGTGAAGTAGGCCTGTAATACAAGGTGAGCCAATGTAGATTGTTTTCAATATGAAATACGACAGACAGTGATATTAATAAAAACTTGTTGCACATATTGCCATCACTTAATATGCAATTAAGCACAGTTTTAAATTCTAAGATAAATCATACTGCATGTAAGAGCAGCAAATTAAAAACCATTCCAAGTATTTTGTCATTATTCTTTCATCAATTAAGGTAGCAAGGTGGTGCTAGGTATTGTAAATTTAAATTTTGAAGATTGTGGTTACTGTAATTTTTATTCATTAATGTAATGAATTATTATTTTGTTTAACCCTCAAGAGTTAGTTCTTTAATGTCACTAACCAAGTACAGAAAATAGGGTTTTAGCTATTGTTTCGATGCAGAGCAACTGTTCTAAAATATTTATCAAGATAGTAAGAGAAACAAGTAAAGATATAAATGATGAGCAAAATTGGTCATGTGATAATGTCTCTCAGAAAATACATAACAGACTAGAGAGAGTTTTGGATAAACACAACATATTTAGAGACTTGTAAAATCCTTGATTCTGGGAGATTGTGACTTAAAGAGCAAACAAAGAGAGCTACAACAGAAGTATGTAAACCAGTGTATGATATAAAGAAGAGAAACCAAGTATTTTTTCCTGCCTTTTATCATTGTGCAAGAACTAAATTGAAATTTGAAGGTAATAAAAATCCTTGCATCTGAGAGACACCTTTGTTCAAAGATAATATCTAGTGTTTTTTCTTTCCTGATCTTCAGATACTGCACAAGAACATTCTAGCTACATTCTCTGTGTGAATATTCCATAAAAATTCTTGTCATTTGAGCTAATTCTCTATAATCTTTCTTCCTTCTCTAATTCACCTTTTATCTTTGGGCTGTTTGTATCACTGCAGATGTGCTTCTCTCTAAGGCAGAATTTTTAGCCAATATTTTGTACTTCTCTGAGGATCCACATCTAATTGATCCTAAAGAGTGAGTAAGAAGAGTAAATCCTGGAAGTACTGAGATTCTAATGTATATCTTGTTCTCAGAAACTGTCAAGGAGTCCTAAATGTACTAAAGAATATTAGGAATTTATTAAAAAAAAAAACAAACCCTCATTTAGTGTTTCTGAATGTTTCCAAAACTGTTTTGGTTTTTCAGAAGGAGAATGGGGTACCCGTTGGCAAGGATGGGATGATCAGATCATTTCCATTATCACAATAGTCTCCCACCTTTGGATGCTGATTGCTTTTTGAAGCAATGCATGTGGATTACCCACCTGATCTGTTAAGCTTTTTTTTCTGGTGCAAATGTGGTGAGAAAACATTGGTTTAAGAAGAATGTTCGATTGACTGTCTGAATCTCCCAATTCTGACATTTCTGCTAATCGCCAAATATAGTTTATATTTTTTGCTGTTGTGCACTTTTGCTTGACAAAAAGGCAATATCTTAAGTCAGGCAGTATGAACTTAATGTTCAAACAGAGCTGTGAATGAAAGATGTTTGTCCCAAACAATGATGATTTCCAACTGATGAGTGAAGGCAGAAAGCTGGCTTTTCAGGCTCTACTGCCATTTTTCAGTGTTAAGGAAAAAATTCACAAAGCTTTGCACAATTTTTGCTGTTAGTAGCAACTTTGTTATTCACCTCCAATGAAGCCAAAGAAAGGCAGCAAAAGGCATTGACTTTATCCAGAAGGAAGTCTTCAGTCTCATGTTTTAACACCAGCAGGAAATGCATATAGTGTGTCTTTCATTATTACTGTCACTTTCATTATTACTATTTAAAGATCGTGGTATATCAGAAGAACTACCTTTGGAATTGCTTGAACTCTTTCACACAATCTCAGGCTAGACCAGCTGGCTTGGGGATTTGATAGTATTTCAAAGCTCCTAGCTCTTCAGACTTGTTATGCTCCTTGTGATGACACAACTGACTTGCTTTTGTGAGTTCTGACTTTTCCACAAGCATGGGATTCTCCCTCCTTCCTTTTTTCAGTTGTTTACTAAGTGAGAGCATAGGAGAAACAATACAAATCCTTCTAGAAAATTAGTTGTCATCCTCATGAAAGTCCTGAGGGGGTATTGTAGTGTCCAGCCCGTGTATATCTGTATGCTTCTGGGATGAGCCTATGTGTTTTTTCCCAGGTTGATCCCTGAGGTCTTTCAGCCTGCCATTCATTCTGGTTTGATCAAAAGGTCACTGTTCATCCATGTCTAGAATGCTTCCTTTGTCACCAGATGTTGGCCAAAATATCTCTCTGTTAACAAGGCTGCTTTAAATCTGGCAAAGTCATTAAAATCTCCAGTTTCAGCCTGTATAATGAATAGATAAACTAAACTAAAACAAAGCAAAACCAACAAAAAACCCCAAACCAAGCAACCAACCAAAACCAAATTAATCAACATAGGTTGATTTACTTTTCATTTCATTCGGATGAAGGAGGTTTGTTGATACTTCTGTGGCTGCATGGGAAGAAGTGGAATATAAATGTGAATAAAAGTTAAGTTCTAGGCATAAGGCCAAAAGCATGACATTGGAATTGGGAAGAAGTTGCACTGATTTGCATCATCAGCTTCTCTAGCTAATTATTAAGGTATTTATGCAAATTTAAAGTTCTGCCTAAACTGCTCTCTCTTACCAATGTTTTTGTTATGTCTTCAAGAGTTTTTCTTCCAAGGTTTATTCATTCATCATATAGATGTTATAGGCAGCAGTGGTTGTGTTGATATTCCCTGTCAAGAAAGGTGCTGTACAGTTTTCATAAGGAGTACCTTCAACTTTGTCTCTATGCTTACCTAGAGAAATGCCTTTCCCTATGGTCATCTACCTGTAGGTAACTTCATTCTTTTAAATGGTACAGTAGATGAGGTGTTTGTTTTCACTGAAGATTTTAGAACCATATTAAGATTCCTTGCCTTAATGACAATTACTTTCCACAGGAATCCAGTTCTATGGATCATACTTAGTGGGGCTATCCTTCGCTGTTCCACATGTACAGCCAGAGTTGGGTCCACTAAAATAATGGTGTTAGCATTACCCACATGACAGCCTAATTTGAGAAAAGTTTTATAAGACACATACTCTCACATTGTTGGAGACCCAAGAGGCCTACTACATTCCCCTTATTATTTATTACTTTTTCCAATTTTGACTATAATCTCTTCTTTTAAGAATTACATTTACTCTATATCTTAGTGTGTACATTTGTATTATCACAGCCAGAAGTGGTTCCATTTCGTTTTCTATATTGTCACCTGGAGCTGCTGTTAACTTTTCCCTTTTCAAGGAATGATGCTCATTAAGGTCTTTCACAACAGGTTCTGTTTTGTTCTGATCCCAAAAACAAGTACAAGTTCCCATAAATGGAAAGAAGGTTCTTCAGCTCAGTTTTTTACATTGTGGAATTAAGATACTTCCTTCATCTGCACATGAGTATTTGAGTTGATAACTCTAATACAATCTCAGACATTCAAAAAGTGAGTTGGAAAAAAAACCAAAATGGATTTCCTTCTTGTTGCTAAATCCTATGTCACTTGGGGACAGAAGTGTTTGGAAGAAATTATAGGTCATGTTTTATTCTGGAAAGAGATTATAGTGGTCGAGAAAGTTCCATGGGAAAGTAAAGTAACAGACAGAGTAGTAATGGTTCGATGTTGACCTTGCTGAACACTAGACTAAGATCCCACTGAGGGAACAGTAAGTGGAAGGAGCCTAATTAACCCTTTAGGGTGAAGAAAAATCAAAGTCTTTAAATTCTTATTGTCCAGAGGATTGAGAACCAAAAAGAACATTTAATGAGTCATAGTTCTATCTGGTGATAATCCTATCTCCTCCCTCTCCTGTAGGGAATATAAAATACAGAGTATTAAGGAAGAGGGATGGAGCTGGGACAAAACCAAATGAGAAATTTTTGCATTTCAGACTGGAAAGCTTAAAAGCTTTACTAAATAAATGACTATGTGCCCATATGGCATAGAAGAACCTTAATTCAATTTAAATGAGTTAAATTCAGTAGCAGAAACAGTCAGAGAATAAGTTCCCTATTGGCTAATTCACTGTCATTGGGGAATCTTGAAGGAATGTATTGCATGGCTACCTTAGAGCCATAAAAATGTAGCAGTATTCTCTTTCTTATTTGTTCACTCTGCAGATTGCTGTATTATCCCAGAAGTTTTCCCTGTGCATACATATTCTCCACAAAAGCGTAAGAACAAGAATGGTGATTTTTTTAAATAAAACAAGTTTGAGCACTAAAATAGGAGGGTTTCTTTATACTGCAGCTGATGTCTTTCAGTCATTTATAATGTTACAATTGCTGTGCCAGATAGTCCAGACCTTCTAAAAACTAGAAATTTGCTAGGAGTCAGTTACAGCACAGCAAGGATGATCTATGTGCCTCAATTCCGATAGGATTTTATTTTGTTTCTTCTCTCCTCTTTCAATGAGTCAGTCTCTAACGATTTTCTGTCTTGTTTTTGTTAATGTATTCCTGCAGTCATATGAAATAATTTTGAAGAGCTAGGTGGTCTGTGCATTTAGTATGATTTGTTAATATGATCTTTTAATATCTTTCACAGTGATTTAAATCTTGCTTGATAAATTAAGCAGTTACGTTAAATTGCATTAAATTTACTGCAAAGAGGGAAGAATTGTGTTCCTAAAGGCACTTAAAAAGCTTTGCTAAATTCTTGTATGTATTGCCTAATGGTAATTATTACCTGATTGTAAATAATGTGGTACATAAAATAATGTAGAGGTATTTTGAATTCTTCCATCTGGTCTACAGTTAGGAACACACTTTATTTCTTGTTCTAGATCATTTATTAAAAAAATAAAACAAACAAAACTGCCCTGAACTGAAGCTTAGCTACCTTTTTGAAAGGCTAGTCATCCTCTGAAATGTGAAATTTTTTCTAATCTTTTCAGGCCAATTTTTTAATAAATACCATGCTATATCTAGCACTGCCTTCTGATGCACAGTAAACCTGACAAGTGTGCTGGCAGCTGCAGAAAGACCAGAGTCCTCTCTGGGAATTTTGACTGAATATAGGTTATCTTAATTGTGGCAGGATGGTGCTATTTGTTGTTTTACACAAAAGGTGTAAAAAGGTGCTGTCTTAATGGTGGTGAGGATTTGGGACCGTTTTCTGTAACCTTCTTGAAACTCTATTAAGCCTTGAAATTGTTCAGGTAAATACCATATCCTAATTGCATTTTTAAACTCTGCTTTCCATAGAAGCAGCTTACAGAGTTTTACGTAATGCTAATTATATTGCTCGTCCAGTCCCCTTCAAAACCTCCATGGTTTTGTAGTGAATATAAAAGAGATTTGTATCTTTTTTCTTCAGTTTGAAGATTTGCTCATTTACCACTCTTCCATTTCTTCCCCCAGTACCATGCTTTTGTGGGAATTTCAAATTTTTTAAAAAATTGTATTTTGTCCAGGTTTCAAAATCAGAGATACGGCCTAGACTCATGGTCATGCCAATGGGACATTTGTCTTCTATATTCTAGAGATGGGGGAAGGAAAAAACAAAGAAAAGCCAAAAGGATGGTGATGAGACTACAGCATGGAAAGGAATGGCAGAGCAGTTTGTAACTTCTAGGGAAGACAGGAGAGGTTTTCAGATCCATTTCATGTAATATTATCACTGGTTCAGGCTATCAGAGGAAATCACAGCCTTAGCTGAAAGGTGGATTTCAATCCCTTTTTTTACAAAAAAACTAGAACTAGATTATCTTTAAGGTCCCTTCCAACCTGAGCCATTCTAAAATTCAGTTCCAAAAAGTGCAAGTATGTTCTTGACTTCCAGTGGCATCCCTGACATGCTGTTCTTTTCCTGCCATTGTTTATGTTATTCTCTGGTATTATTTTGATTTTCTTCACTACTATGACATTTCTTTTATGCAGCTGTCATGCCACATTCACATGAATGACAGTGTGTCTGGAAACTTTAGCTTACGAAGTGTTATCAGGGTCCCATATGAGCCCTGGCAGGTACATTTATGTCAGCTTTCTGTAACACATCCACCTGACACCTCAGTTATTTAAAAACACTATCTTCTAGGTTTCTCAAGTCTTGTTTCACTAGGCTTCATTCAGATCCATTTTGACTTTAAATGTACTTTGAGCTCCAATTGGGTTGGTTTTTCTCTGGTTGTGATTTTTTTTCCAGAATTAATGCTTCTGGTTCAAATTTAATTGCTTTAAACTTCTATAATATCTCTGTAGTTTGGTTGTAATAGCCTCCTTTTGGGTGACTCAGTGCAAAAGAGTGCACTTTTGGTCATTTTTAGCTTTTTTTCCCCTTAAATATTTGTCTTAGCAAAGCCATTTGATAAAATCATCTGTATTTTTGCTAGTATATTCAGCTCTAATGCATCCAATTCAATCTCAGAACATTATCCTTCAAACAGGTCCTGTGAAGAATAAAAAAGTCCCCACTACTTTTCTGTTCTAGGTAGTTTTACTGAGCTGTGTTGAAGCTTTGGAATAAAAAATTATACCAGAGCAAAAAATCATCTGCTTCTCTTGCCATCCGTAAATCTTCCTGAATTTTCTTTAGCTTTCCTGTATGCCAGTTCAAACCCTTGCATTCCCAGATTCCTTTCTTGACAGTATCCTTCTAGCACAAGGAATGAGGTCTGCTATAAACAACTCTGTGCTCACTGAAAATAGTGGTGTTGAACATCCAAATTTTGGCTAGACTCTGCTCTCTTGAAGACATTTTCCTTTAGTTGAGGCCAGTTGTACCCTTGTCAGCCTACATATTTGAGATTTATAGAATCATCCAGGTGACAGGTTTGCCATGTAGAAACTCTGACATGCATAGCAGACAGCTTTTCCCAGACGACTTTGAATGGGAGTCAGACTATTTTGGTTTAATGAAAAGGAGGCCCTTGGACTTGGTATGATCTAGGAAATTTCACTATATAGTAGTACTCAGAGCACAGAACTTTCTTCACTAATTCTTTCATTATTTGTTTCACCTGATATCATAAATTATAGAATTATAAGTATTTCCTGTACACAATCCTTCCTGTATATTTCTTATATTTTCTCTTTCAAAGCTAGAAAAACTAGTTGGCTTCTGACAGTCAATTTAGAATTTAATCCCTTTCAAGTTTACTCTGCTTTTTTTGTGTTCTGTCAGGATGCTGCAATTTTCACACAAGTTACAGAAGATTCTCAGTTTCCAAAGGATCTTCCTAAGTGTAACTGTCTTTAGACTTACTGCTGGCATGCTGAACTTCAGAGGGCCAATCTTGAACTGCATATCACTGCTTTCCAGCACCATGGCACTCACACATTCTAAACTGCTGCTCTGGAGCTCTTAAAAAACTGCCTTTTTACACTACTGTTCTGCCAAAACAGTTGAAACAAACAAACAAACAAATTTTAAAAGTGAAGTTGTCTAGACCACTTTTTGGTTTTGGGTCTTTCCAGAAGAGTCTACCAGATAATTAATGGAAAAGAAAAATTTGAAAGCAAAACTGTATTTGCTTATAGTCATAACCATCTGGTTTCTGTAAAGCCTAAAAAGATTGTAGGTAGCAATCTGTTCCATTTTCTGTTTTATGTTTTTAGTCAAAAAGTCTAATTCCTTCCAAAATTAAGTTTTGACACAGTTATGCAAACTTTTAGATGTGCTGTGGTGTTCTCATGATTTCATGACATTTTAAAGTTGAATAAGCAATATTTTCATGTTGTTAAATTTGATTAACCCACTCAAGATTAATTCTACATATATATTCCACATAGTTTTAAATACAATAAATAAGAAAAATAGCACCGCTTGTCAACCTTGTCAAATTTTTATGAAATTATCTCTTGTTTCTTCCATGTCTCCTGAGTTTTACAGTTAAAGTTAGAAGACTCTCATTATGTTCTTTGAAAATTCAGAGGCTGTTATGGGATTTACAAGTTGTTATGGGTGACATAATTGTAGTGGAAAGTGGGTGTTTAAGACAGATAGTGGAATCACTGTAAAAACCATTGTTGTCTTGTTTCAGTTATATCTAAGGGAAACGTTAATCCATTTCAGGAAAATAGGTTGAGAAAACATTATGTATATATGTGAAATACAAACACTTTCCGAAAGACTTTATGTATATAATAAATACAATTTTTTTTAAACAAGAAGAAAGCTAAATAGATAGCAAAACAGCAAAACGTTTCTTCCTAAATCAAAGGTTGGTTAATATTAAGTTAAATATTGCCTTGAACAGTTATAGAATATTAAGCCTCTAATTATGGAAGAGGAAAAACAACTGCATAATTAGAAGGAAACCTGTCTTCTTTAGCAGTATCATTTTTTCTCTATTAAAAGTATACAGAGACTTTGATTCCTTGGATGAAAGGAATTTAGAAGGCAGATGTCCACTTCTTTTTCTTACAAACATTACACTTGCATTCCAAGCAGGTTTGTCCTTTTCCTCACACAGGGTACTGCCTAGAATCACTCCTCTTGCTCCTTCTTAAGTGTTTTGTTTTGTCTTTTCCTGGATTTTCTGTTTTCTTTTGCAGCAGATAAATACAAGCATCAAGCACACATTTGTTCTCAGTTAGTCTGAAACCACCTAGGTTTGCTTATGTTTGGGTTGTTTTTCTTTGTGATTTTGAACCTGGAGAGGTGGATTCTGTTTCTGGCTTGGAGCAAGGACTGATCTCATTGAAAATGAAGGGGGATGTATGTAGTTGTAAACTTCCAGAACTGCAAAGTAAAAAAGGGAAGGTTTTCTTCTCTGAAGTAACTTACCTTTGGTAGAGGGTGGGGCAGTAAATTAAACTGGGAGATAGAAAAACATAGAAATGGCTGTTCTGCCTCTGACAGTGCTTACAGTAAATGTTTAGAGGAGTCTGGAGATGTTTTCAAGAACATTCTCCCAATCCATCTATTTGTGCTATTCCAGGTGAAGAGTGATTGATGCTTTTTACATGTCTATCTGTGGATTGCACTGTCATATAACTGTTTATTTTCTTTCACCCCATACAAGCTTTCAGCTTTCAGTGTCCTGTGGGAAGCAATTTAAGGGCACATTCTGTGACATTCTGCTTTGGTTTGTTCTTGGACCAGACATCTGACACTTGCTAGGTTCAGTTGATTCTTTCCATCCCTAGCATGGGAATAGATAATTTTAGGAAGTCAAGCTCTATGTAAGGAAAAGTTAGCATGCTTTTAGGGGGAAAAAAAAAAGCCATATGAGATAAAAAGCATGTTGAAAAGCTTCTTTTCAAAAATTAATGAATTATGATTCAGTACAAATAAATGTGTACCTTGCAGTGCTGTCAGGATTGCCTGCCCAGTGCTAGAGTTACTAAAGCAAAGTGATTACTATTTATTTTCAGAGCTTCTTGTGCATTTTCTAAAATATATAAACTATCAAATCTTTTGAAACTAATACAGCTGTATTTTTCAGCAATCCATTGTTTTCTGATGTGATTTTAATTAATGGAGGAATTTTTATTATTGCTATTATTCAAAACTTAATCTTATTACCTTAGTGTCCTTAACCTATAAAAATGTTATATATATGATGTTTATTTTCAAGACTTGCTTAGATTACTGGCCTTGCTGTACTAATGACACTTCTCACAGGATGAGAACTTAATTTCTTACGTCAACAAACAGCATCTATTATTTCAATTATATGGTTATTTCATGTAGTACTCTTACACTTGCAAGTAGGCAAGTCCTCCAAAAACACAAACCACAAAAAAGCCATTTCTCTAATCCTGAAGTGTTCATAACTGAGAAATTTTATTAGATTGTTTTGTTGATTGCTTTGTCCTGATAGAGACTTTACATGGGATTGTCTGATCTATGACTTCATCTTCAAGTTAGAAATACTCTTAAGTAGCTCATTTGTTTTGGAGGGATCCACACTATAATAGATATATTCACAATCTTTATTTCAGATTCTTTTCTGAAACAAAAATACTAAACCAAAATCAAACCAACATATTTCACGTGCTTCAACTTGTGAAGAACGAACTTTCAGAATTTTAAAATAAATTCCAAGAATAACGTACATGTGACAAGTCAGATTTGAATTATAAGCCTTGTAGATTGGAATAAAATGTGATTATAAATTCATATTATCCTAAGAAGGTTCATAGATTCATACTTTCTGGCTGTTCTCTCCAAATGAGATAGCTTTGTGTCTTATATTTTAGCTTTCTTTAATAGGATGAAAGAGATTAGAATTTAGCTTTTAAAGCTTTCTGTGTCTTTGTTATGTTACTTGCAAGGCAATTGTTGTGATTCTTACTCCAAAATGGAAACGTAAGTGCTCTGCTGCTGACATATTTAATTTTTCAAAATATGTTGTGGAAATTGTATTACTAGATAAGAATAATATTACTTAAGATGTCTTGGGAATTTCTTGTAATTCAGGGTGTCACACTAAGGGCTAGTAACAGATGACCCTGGTAAGTGATATGTGGAGGAGGCACAATGCATCGATGCCTCAGGGATAAGTATCTTCCTCTCGGGAGATAGCAAAGAGAACAAACACTTTAAATTCTATCAAAAGTATTTTCCAGGGTATGCCAAATAATTATGTCTGGACAGATACTATTTTTGCAAAATTCTTACTGTTGCTTCTGAAACCTCTCTAGCATGAGGCTGTCTGAGGCTTCTAAAGTGTTGCTGGCACTATCTTATTCAAGACTAGTCACTGCACATGCTGTAGATTAAATTGTTCCAAGAGTTTAGCTGATGGTGTCTCCTCTGGAATTTAACTGTTACAAATGTTGGTAATTCCTTGACCCTTTCCGCAATCACATTTGATCTTGATCTGCAAGCAGAATGGTTGAAACTTAGGGATCTACTTCAGAATAAAGTAAAAAAGAATAAAGAGAAAAAGAGAATTTCAGAACCCATTGAATAAAAGATGAAAATATTTTTAAAATTTGGGCTATGAGAGTGTAAATTTAAATGAGGAATTGTACATTATGTGAATTTTGCTTAAGATACTGAAAGAGTTCATATATCACTTTAAACTTACTTGGCAGGTGAATAATTGACCTGGTTATGAGGATTATGATTATTGGAGAGTTGTTCAGGAAACAGGCATTTCAAATCACAAAAAAAGAAGAGCTGCTAAAGAGACATGCTAATCAGCTAAAAACGGAACCCTGCATCGTGGCAATTTGTAATTACCTTTTACCGTAACGCAGTAGTATTAGAAACAGAACGAAAAGATTTCTAGTAAAGACTTTCGAACATGCCTGCCTTAAATTATTTCAGAGATGCGTATCTGCACGTTATTTAAACACTAAATAACGATTACAGATAATCTCTTTTATCCTACTGTGATTTCGTATACTGGGGATGTTGTTGGGTTTGTAAATTTTAATGATCAAACAGAGGTTATTTATATGTTTGCAGCACATCTAGTTAAGAAGATTTCTGTCTTGTTTTGAAATAAAATGCCTACTATCCAAATGTTCTTAACTGTACAACTTTCTGTTGTATTTAGCTCTTGAACACTGCAATAAGTAATTTGGATAGGGATTTCTCAAAGGAAAACTAAAGGGTCAAGAAAAGAATTCCCTGTGAGAATTAATCTTCTTTATTCGTAAGGAGAATGTATTGACTTGAGGAAACAATTCAGTGATTCTTGAAACATATTTCCATTAACCTCTGACCTAGACTGGATGAGTAGAGTAAAACAGTGTTGATTCTACTGAAAACTTAGATTTTCAGCATTCCCTTCATAAACACAAAATTTACCAAATGGTGACTTTGTTGATAGAGTTTCCAGTCAGTCACTTTGTTTCTAAATCAGCATAATGAAAAACAAGAAAATTTTTCTTAAAAGGGGGTGCTGTCAAATATTGCTCCATTTAGGAGCTTGTAGTTATAATTATATATTCATTAGAACTCTAATGTTAAAATGCAGAAAACCAGTCTCCTTCCTATAGGCAGGCACAGTGAGCACAGAAATATTTTTTTCATTTATGTGAGTATCAGTGACTACATTTAGTATGTCCCTTCCTTTTTTGTTTAGTCTCAGTCACCTTCCTCTTAGTTCTAGATGGAGCATGCTCTCTTACCAGCAGAAAGCCAAGGCAGCAAATAAAATGAACCAACAACAAAAAAAAGAGTTTGGGTAATTTTCTATTCAAACAGCCCACCCAGGATTGTGTGTCTCTAGTAACACATAAATCAAGCTCAGACATTTTCTAACAGGCTTGCTCCTCTTCAAGCATTTTCCAGTGGTTTGGGTAAGTCCCATGTTCCTGTGGGACATCAGTTTGCACTTGCTCTGTGGCCTCCTGGCCCATGAATTTTAATTTTCTTGCCCAGAATTCAGTCTGCATGTGTACTTGCCTGTAGTAGCCACTTGCAAGGAAGCAAGGGGGCACTGGGATTGTTTGCTGAGATGGTGTTTGTTGGTATAGGCTATGTCAAGAGAAATGTATGTTCTTTGTTTCTGCCTTGTCTGGAAAATTTCTGGGAGCTTTGGCTACATTTTCTTGCCTGAGGAGGGGCAAGGGGCCATGGGGTATTTTTCCTGGAAATGGCTAGATGGCAGATTTGGTTCTGATCTATCCTTCATACTCCTTAACTAAGCAGTCACAGCCCAGCAGCTGATGCTGTTGCAATTCCTGCTGCCTGTGCTTCCATTGGAAGGCAAAACTAGCCAAGATGTAGCAGTTCTTGTTATGTATTTTGGTCTACCCTTTATGCTTCTCTGAAAAATATGCATATAAAAGAGGAGAAATACTACCTTTAAACACTTGATGTTTCAGTGAAATTTAACTTAGAATTTCTTGAAACATAGGAAAGACACTTTGCTAGCATGAAAAGTTATATTCCTGCTGAATAGTGAAGGTTTGCCAAGAAATAGAAGAGGCAAAACGTACAAGAAAAAAATTACAACAAGCAAAGCTGTAAGGATATGATGGATTGGAGACCTCTGGGCAGAATACTTTTCTGCTAAAATAACTATCTAGAAGTGTCAATTTTATGACTTTCTAAATAAACACTCATCTTTCCAGTTGGATTAAAGTTTATATTCATATATCTGTGTTTTATGTAGCATTTTGTTGTGTAGAATTACTTGTTAAAACATACATTTAAATTTGGTATTGCCATGGGACTTAAAAAGCCTAAACAGATGTTAACTAAATTACAGATAGAAAAGGAGGGAAGCTTTTTATCTCTAATCAAACATAATGTTATTTTAATTTTAATTTTTTTTCGAAATTAATTTTAATTGTTTTCATTTTGTCAGAAGTTTCAGCATTTAAATCTTCTATTCTAAACAAAAAAAAAGTTTTCCCAAGTGAGTGCCATTCCTCCTATATTCCAGAGAGCATATATGTGTTGCTGACACTTCTGCATAAACATCTGAGCTGCATGGAAGCAGTTGCTATGAACATACTCTCTTTCATCCAATTTTTGTTTGCACTGGTAAAGTATTGTCTCGGTTGTGTACATCCTTTGAGATGTAAAAGGAATAAAACTTAATTGCCTCTACTCAGAAAGTGTCAGCCTTCTGCACGTGAAAATTCCAGGCCCAACAAACTGCATCGCTGGAAATATGACTTGTGGCTGATGACATGGCTTAAGAATCGTAGAGAATTCCTTCAATTTCTTTTCTTGTTTTAGGTTGCTGTTACGAATGGCATTTGAATAAATTATATAAATGTGCATAAACCATTAAGACAAAAAAACAAAAATATTCTAAGTACAGTTAGGAATCTGTTTCCTAATCTGTTTGCCAAGACTCCAAATCAGTCCAGTAAGACAGCAGCAGCTTGGAATTTGATCTGGGGCCACCTGATCTGTTGTTTTGAAAAGAGGAAGTATAATAAAGGGCCAGGGATGTGGAACACAGCAATTTCTTTTAACATGTTAGTACTGACTGTGATAGCATTATATTGAAGACAGGTAAGAGAACTTCTTCCCTGCTTTCAAATTATGCAGTAAATATCTGTCTATTTTCCGGTGGTCACTGTATAATGTAGAAAAAGGCTTGGAGAGTTAATTTCAACCAAACATTTTGACACTTTTTGCTTTCTGAACTTGGTGATGTAAATACAACTAATTCTGATTAGCAGATCATCAGATCTAGCTAGGAGATTCTTGTAATCCTTCCTTCTATCTTATGTAAAGTTCCATTTTATATATATTTTTTTAATTATTTAACTCTAAAATGTTTATTAAGAATTCATAATAAGAAAATACATTCAAAAGTTAAATTAAAAGCTAAGGTACATGAAAAATGCCTATTACTGCTACAAAACACATTTCAAAGTACTTGGTGAGGCAAAATTCATGAGGACTGATCTCATAAAGTATTCAAAGTAGTATGCAAAATCCATATTGCTTACCTGTCTGACTTGTAAGAGTGATTATCTTAAAATGGATTCTGAAAAACAGAGTTAGTGTTAAAGTTGGTATCAATATATTTTAGAATAGCATATATATATATATATATATATATATATATATATATGTATATATAATGCTTATAAATATATATAAGGATTGTTTTATAGACACACCCTCTGAACTTTCTGGTGTGTACATGTATGTGCACAGCTACCCACTCACACACACGGGTGGGTAATTAATAGGCCTATTATCTGATTCTGCACCATTAGGGAACAATAAAGGCATCCCTTTACCAATTATGCACATAAATTTGTATTGGTTGTAATTGCATCAATCAGTGCTACAGAAGACATTTAACAAAAGAAATAGAGACACATTTTGTTCAGATTATTAAATGGATAGGAAAGGTTAATAAAAAGCCTTAAGCCAGAAAATGTTCTAGACTGATTTTTCCCTCTTGGTTATATGATGCAATATTTCAAAATGCATTTGCCCTCAGAAAAGCAATTATCTCAAAAAATACTTCTTCTTTGCCATCATATTTATCCTTTCTCTTCAATGTCAGTTCTGTGTGATTAAAACAATTTTCCTTTAATGCAGTAGTGTTTGTCGAGGGAGCTAATTAGTTAACTTGTGGATTCTATTATCCATAATCAGATAGTTTACTAAGCTGCAATTAGTTGCACCTTTTAAGACCCACTGAAAGTAACACAATTGCTTAACTGCTTGGAAGAGCCTGAGGTTATGGAGTAAGTGAAGTGGCATAATTTGCCTTTCTAAAACATTTTTCTGTTTTAGAAAGGCAAATTATGTAAAAGAAGTGAATTTGCAGGGCCAATACTTGAGAGTCAAACAAAGATTTTTTTGCTTGTAAAGTTGTGCATCTAATTTCCAAATTACAGGAACTAAGAGCATAGAATTTCCATTTATGTTTGTATATAGTAATTTTTCCTGGGTACAGTCACACTTTATCACTGTAAAGAGTTCCAGGACATGGTATATCTATGGTTGTAGTTTGGAGTGGGATGAATTACTTGCTGAAAGGCCCTGGAAACTACTCAGTTGCAAAAACTCAGACATCTAATAGCACATCTAAGGTACTCCTCCTGGCTTACAGCTGTTACCCTGGAGTATGTGAAACAGCAGTAGACAATGACATTCAGACAGCTGTGTGCCACCCCTTGCTTCCCTCCATCAGCTGAAACAGGAACAAGGGATAACTACCTCAGCTTGTTGATACCTGTGTTTGGTCAGATGACCCCGACACTGAAAATCCTAGGAGCAGACTTTATAGGGCTTTAGAATAATCTATTTCCTAGAAATTCAGTAAATCATTAATAACACTTACTTTTGCAACTTGGAAAGCTGTAATTTAGCCTAATAAGCAAAGTAAATATATTTAATTCCCCAGTATTAGTTAACAGTCAAAACAATCAGTGTATAGGCATGATTGTCCTAGAGTTGTATGTTTGATATTTGAAGAAACAGACTGTCTTATTACCTCTGATTTGGAAGGAGGTTTTCCCAAATTAGGCAGTTTGATTTAACTTAACTTTATAAATATGCAAATACGTAAAATACTTTTATTAAATAATGTAATACTTTTTCATGTTTTGCTGTCTGTTCTGATAAGAATGTCGATACTGAATTCTTGGCAGCTGTTTCTGAATTGTACTTTTCTTACCAAGTTCCAGAGAGACAGAATAAGAGTATGCAAGGCTAGGGATAATATGTCTTAGTAACAAACCTAATTTTCAAGATTTCTAGAAAACTCAGCAAAATTCTTTTGCTAAATTGAGGCTTTGCAGTAAGATGACTGTGGTGTCTTAACTTTGTCTCTGAGATGGGAGGCTCTCTGAAAACCATTACCCCAGGGTGCTTAAACACAGATTTTAGATTTAATAACTACTATCTCAGAAAGCAAAGTGAGCAATCTCTGACCCAACGTCTTCCTCAGTTTTAGCTGGAGAAGGTAAAGTGCTGTTTTTTTCTTAGATTCTAGTGGAATCAAAAATAACTTATATTTTTTGTAAATCCAATGATTGTATTATAGATTTCACACTGTGGGAAGTCTTACAGTAGGTAATCTAGACTGAGTAAAACAATTTGATGCATTTTTATAGACCCATGTTGAAGTCTTGACCCATCTGCCTTTGTGTCACAGTTTTTGATTTGTGTAAACAGTTTTTTAGATTTGATAGAGCTATTGGTCCTTTTTCTAAAAATGCATAATTAATTTTCCAGCAGCTATGATTTTACCTTTCAGTTCTGATCATCTACCTACTGTAATTGAAGTCTTTTTCAGAATAAGGTCATCTCATATTATTGGTAGATTTTGCTGTTAAGTACACAAAATTTCATTCCAGAGAGACAGTTCTCCAAGGTTTAAGTTTGTATCTTACCAGATATTTCCTATGTACAGAAAGCTTCTGTGTAAAATTACAGTTTTTAAATACAGGACAGGTAAATTTATATTGGATAAAGCTGTAAGACTTCTAAAAAGTTTTAGTTTGGTCAGTGTCCTTGTTCCAGCTAATTTGACAAACTGAATATTCCACTTTAAGTGGCTCAGAACTGGCTTACACATTTTCTATTGAGATTGAGAATTTGGACTTTTAATTTGCTTTCTGGAGGTATCACTCAAATAAATGAGTGTCTATATTTAGGAGTAAAAAAATCTTTTTTGCTTGTTATTTTATTTCTTAGAAAACAGAAATCCACCAATTCTAATTATATGCCCAAAACAAAGCTGTTATTGTAGTTTTTTCTCTACATCACCATGGTATGTCACAGCCTATGGATAATTAGGTAAAGCAGACTCTCTCATGAAGAGGAGGTTATGTTGGCTTTTCATTTGGTAGTGTGATATAGTGCTAGTTGTTTACTGTTACCACAAAAGAAGAACATTTTTTAGAAGTAATCGTATTGAATGTATAGGTGTCCTGATTAAATAAATAATACTGCAAATTTTAACAATATTCCTTATACTGTCATCTGAGATGTTAGGCTGCAGAAATGTTTTCACACTCTATGTACTGATTATTTTTTATTCCCAGATCCATTCTGTGTATGATATCGCCCAGTATGAGAATATGTTTCTTTTGTGCATGATTCTGGAACAACTTCTTCAAAATGAGACAGAAGAAAGTAACATTTCAAGTTCAGACTATGGAGGAGAAGAAAAAATCAAATTTCTGAAGAACCTTGATCAAATTATTCTTCATCTCTCAGATGAGTTCCCTCTGTTTTCTTTATATTTGTGGAGAGTGAGTGTTCTTTTGAACTCAGGTCAAATGCAAATTGATTAAAACAATCAGCCTACTTTTTAACCATGCATTTGTTACGGGATTGCATTGGAAAATTTTCAAGCCAGACAGGGATATTGTCCTTATTGCGAAACATTTACTTTAAACTACTGTTCTATACAGCAGTTTCAGAGATAATGTAATTTATTTCCAATTTTCAATGTAGAAAAAAATGTAATAATCCAAGTGCCATTTTCAATAAATGCTGTTTCTTATAATAGAAAACAGTGTGTTGGTGTTTGTGCACACAGTGAAAATGGAGAAAAGATAGTTGTTTCATGTGCTGTTTAAAATAAACACTATGAATTTTAAAATACAATCATATTGTGTACATAGAGCTTCCATGTTAGGAGACTAATGCCTGTCCTTTAAGAGTTATATAGCTTCTCTAAGATTTATGAGACAGTGTCTGGTTGGCTGAAATGGAAATGTTTATTTTAAACTTGGTAACTTATCAGTACAAATTCTTACAGGTAAGACCTTGTTACTGATAGTCAAATGAGCCATTACTTGAGCAAAATAAAATCTAGTGCTCAGTGTCACAACTTTCTTATATTCATTGTATACTGCTTGGCTTTACTTGTGTATGCACAAGTTTAGGTCCAATAGGCCTAATTCACTCTGAGTTGAGTAATGATTTCAGAGATCTAATCTGAAGAAGTGTAACTCATTTAATAGTTACTTTAAACCTTTCTGTTCAAAATTAATGAATATTGATAAAGTTCCCTTTGGTTTTTGTGTTTTAAAATGCTGGGTTTTTTCTGTATGATAGTATTATATTCTTATTCATAATATTAATTAAAGTAATGTATTTTAACAGGAATTATCTCAAAAGGTCTTTAAAGTATGACCTCAACAATATCTTAACTGAACCATAGTCTTTTATAAATCTAAATGATGATTATTTTGATTAATTGCTCTTTTTTACTATTAGATAATTAACATTTTAGTTTTATTATGTCTCCTAGAAGTGTATATTCACTATAAATGCAAAAAATTTTGAGCATTAGTCCTTGTCCTTCCCCTTGAACTTATCAGATCAATTTTTATGTCAGGAAAACAGGAAAATTCTCTGAAACACTACTATCTTGTTTATTTGAATACATTTATTTTTTAATAAACCTTTGTTTTATATATATATGTAAGATTCATTGCTGTTTAGAAAGTGAGGTGTTTTGATGTTGAATTGGCTCCCCAGAGAGTATTTTTTAGTTAAGACACTAGCCCCTGTTCTGATCTTAAACTTCCTATTTCATATGTCATATGGTAACATTTATTTAATGCTTTCTTCTAGCTTTCTTTCAACATAAATTTTTGATTTACAGAACAAGCATTCCTGACTAGTCATATGAGAAAATCAGATAAGTTTAGCCAAACTAAAGAAAATAAATCAGCGTGTAAGTTTGGTAGCCACTCAGAAACTACTTTTTGTTGCTGCTTTACTTGTTTGTTTGTTTCATTCTGGTGGAAGATCAGTTCCAGCACTGAAAGCATGATTGCAAAAACAGAAAGGAAAGGAATGAACAAAAATTAACAATTAGCTAATTGATATAATAATTTTAATTTTTTCAAAAAAGCTTCATTCAAATGTAGCATGTAAGCAAAAGACAAAATGCAGAAGGATACTGGTATCTTTATAACGGCAAAATGTGTATTTTTCAAGCCTGTTATTTGAAAGAAAAGTTTCGACCCTAGATTGTACACCGTATTTGTATAGGTTTTGTATCTAGAGATGGCACAACTACATGGCACTTATGCTCTGACAGGAATTTGGAACAGTTGAGCAGCTTTGACAGTGTTGAGGCAGAGTGAGAGTTCCCTTTGCAGTGCCATTGCAGCAATCTAGGCACACACTCGCCTCTCTGCAAAAGTGCTGTTAACTGGTCAGCTCAGCTCTCCTTATCTACTTAGTGCAGAATTAAATAGGACTGTGAACCACATTAATGAACACCTCAGCTTTGGTGGGGGCAATAACCCCTGCAATCAGAATCCTTACTAGATTGTTTTCTCTTGTTTCCTGGACATTTTTCACTAAGAGGGGACTTGTCTCGAGACGAAAATGTACAAAGGTAGATTTGTATATTTAGATGTCTCCGTATGGTTGAGATATCTAATCTATGAAACACTTGCAAAGTAACCAAGGGTTGCAAACTGTGTTATCTAGCTGCTACCTCAAATGACTGCAGTCCTCTAAGTCTTTTGTCACATTTTCTCCTCTGATGCCCTGAAGCACCTTTAGTGGCACTGTCATTTAAATGTGTCTGCTTAGACAACCGAACAGTGGTGATAGCATGAGCTTAGCTATGGAACTCACCACCACAAACATGCATTTAGGTGTCCTAATGTCCTAATCTGAAAACTAAACCCCACATTTTTGATACCTTATACGTTTTAAAATAGGAAATCCTAGGTTTAAATCCCTGCTCTTCAAACAATTTCTGCTCTTATCCAATGACTAAGATTACAATTAGATGTAATTTGAGTAAACACCACTGTCTTTAGTTTTGAAATTACCAGGATGACTGAGATAGTCCCTGGAGGATTTGCAACCAGATTACAAGAAATTTGCCGGCAAGTTTAAACTGTCTTCGAATGCTTACTAAGTAAGTATGACCATGTCCAAGTTTTACCTGTCTGGCCTCCAGAGAGGAATACCAAATCCAGAGAAAGTGCTCTTTGCTGAGTGTAGACTATTGAATGTCTCAAAAGAACAATCTCAAGGTCCTGAGATGTGCTGAGCATAATATCTCATAGACTTAAATAGGAAATACTGAAAAGAATTTGGTCTGACCTGTCATTCTCAAGTGTTTTACATGATTTACCCTTACAGTTCAAGGGTACTTCTTTTGTCTTGCACGTTTCTTGTTTTGCAAATACATGTACTTTAGATGTTGGCAAAATGCTATTGTTCTGAAAATGCAAATTGTTCAGCCTTACAAAAACAAATGTATATATAAGCACACAAATTATATATTTATATTGAATTAGCAATGCTTATTTATTGGTAGCCTAATAGAAGTTTATGAATTTATAATTTGTTGTTCTGCCACATTTGTAGCTTTCTGGGTGACTTTCATGCCTGTCTCTATCTGTTTTAGAAAGACTTTTGTGGTAAAATGTCTCATTTTATGAAAATAGAAAAATTGAGGCAAAGAAAATAAATTTTTCTTCTAGCGCTGCTCCATTGAACTGACTGTTCTATTCCCTGAAGGCTTTTGCATGCTTACTAAATGGCACCAGTGGGTGGGATTTTGAGGTGGACTGTCTCAGAATGTTTTTGTAAACTTAGTTTGGAATATTTTCATAATCTGTTTATAATTTATTGATTTTTCAAGTTATTACCTATGTATTGGTAAGAGTGAAAATGAAGTTGTACCTTTTTTTAATCCTGTAAAAATATTTTTTTCATTCAGTTATCTATGCATTACTGTCTGATACAGTTTGTAGTTTATTGTGGTGCAACATTAGTTGATGTTCATAGAATCATAGGAAAATTTGGGTTGGAGGAGACTTCAAGGTCTCTGGTCCAACTTCCTGCTTCAATGAACATTAGCTGTGGGATCAAATCAATGTTGGTTAAATCAATGTAGTCTGTTGCTATTTCAGTATTCAGTCAGGTACTGAAAACTCTCCAGGATGGAGCCTAGATCTGCTCTTATGCTTGACTGTCTTCATGGTGAAAAAATGTTTCCTTGTATACAGTCTGAACTGGTATGCAGTTACTTAATTTATGATCAGTGTCTTAAGTCTTTTCACCACCCAGAGCCTGGATCTGTCCCCTTGATATCTTTCCCATAGGCACTGGAGGCTGCTGTTAGGTCCCTCTGCAACCATCTTTCCCAGGCTGATCAGGCCCAGCTCCCTTAACCCTCTGGAGGCACAGATGCTCAAGCCCCAGGCATTTCAGTAGCCCTGTGCTGAATACACTTCAGTTTATCAGCATCTTTTTACTGGGGGCCCCAAATGGGCAGTAGTATAGCTGCAGATTAAGGAGCACTGATTAGAGGGAGGTAATCTCTTTCCTTAAACTGTGCTCCTGCTGGCACAGCCCAGGATGCCCTTGGCCCTCATCACTGCCAGGGCCACTGCAGGCTCACAGTCAGCTCACTGCCCACTAGGGCCCCCGAGGGCTTTGCCTGCACAACTGTCTCCAGCCAGGCTCTCCCAGCCTGTATCCCTGCAAAGGAGACTTCCTTCCCAGGCTGGACACTTTGCCCTGGTCCTTCCTGAAGTGCAAGTCTCTGTTATCAACTTGAGAGAGAAGTAGTTAAAAACTAGTCAGATAAAATCAGAGGACTACATTAACATTAGCATCTTACTCTATTTCAGTTTAATAATGAAAAGAAGGGTAAGTTTTAAAGTATTTTAATTATTCATAATGCTAAGCACAAATACAGGAAAAGCAAAGGATGTTTGTTGTGTTTGTTTTTGTTCCCTGAGCAGCTGTCCATATATGTTTCCCTTTAGAACTCAAAGAAGTTTTATTGATTTTTTGCTTCCATAGCTATATACTTCTAGCTTTCCTGGATTGTCTGTCTAGCTTTTTTGTCTGTAACATGCCAGTAAGGGATTTTTTTCTGTTCTGCAGTTCTTAATTGCCTTGATTTGCAACATTTTCTGCAACTTCATCCAGATGGTCTGCTTTACTTAGGCCTTTATTAAATCAGCTCCCCCTTATGTAAATTGTTTCACCTTCTTTATCTTTTAGTTTTTCCTATTTTGCATATAAGTAAATTTACTTGGTCTGCACCTGCTTCTTTAATTGAACACGCAAAGTTAGTTTACAGCCTTGCTTTAATTAAGCCATTCTTTCAGTATGGTTTCTTCTAAACTTGCTGATTTCAAATTCCTCTTGAATTCTTAGGAGTTATGCCCATCCTTAAAATGATGATACTAAAGAGAGGCTCATCCTTGAGAAGAGCACTGTTTACATATCACCGGCTTACCAGGCTTGATTTCATGTTTGAAACAAACTTCAAATTATACTTAAGGAAACATTCTCTGCAAACCAGTAACCTCCCCGAGTGAATAGAAATATTTCCAAGACAAGATCTTTGTTTGGGGTTGTTTAAAAGGCTCTTTTTTCTTATTCTCATAAATGCCAGCAATTCATGTGACTTAGGGCTATTCTGGCTTCATACAGAATTCAGCTCTACAGTACATGCAGCTTAAAAAGCAGCACACATGCATTCGTTAGCAATTTCTCTTGCACATACAGGAGAAACTGGACATTGCAGTTTTTAGCAATGGTGCTGGTTACTTCTCCAAGATGTCTCAGCGATATCTTGCTTTCGTCTGTTAGCTGCTGTTTCTGGTTTTCTTTTGTCAAAGCATACGGATTTTTTTTTTTTCAGTTATAATTACTGAATTTAGTTATATTCTTTGAAGATTTTTCTTTCCAGCCTGTGGAGACTGAAATTCGTTTCTGCCCTCCAGAGTATCTGACCTCCCCTGACCCCAGCATGATGACACCTACAAATTTCATAAGTATACTCTCTGATGTATTTCAGATGAGTTTGTACAGTCAGAGGAATATTATGAACTAAAACCTCTGGAGAAAACAACAGAAATTTAAACTCCTGTAAATGACTACTATGTACTGAAAAAAGATAAAACATAAAAGATAAAAAGATAAAATGTACTATTACAAGGGAAATACAGAGCCTAATCTGTTTTAATGTAACATAGATGATCTCTGTTGCTTTAGTGAAGCATTTGCTTTATGTTTCTGCTGAATGCAAGACAAAATTGTGTCCACCTAATTTTTATTGTATTTTTTACATAAAGAATTAACAAGAAGGATTTACAAACACAAAAGGCTATCAACACACTTCTATACTACACCTTTTTTTATCTGATGAAGATACCAGGTCATTTCTGACCTTCACAGCTCTTCAATCTGTCTTCCTCTGGAAAGTGGTTACTTTTAGCCATCCTGTATTCTGAGCTTTGTCTTTTGAACCAGAGATTAGGAGATACATCTTGAGCCAGAAAATGAAAGAACTGAAGGTTAGTCTTGTAGCTTACTATTTTTCTTAGTGACTGACTGTATTGAACTCTTTTTCTTTTGGGGGAATGGGATGATGGTGGAAATAAGATGGCTAACTATCCACAGGGGAATTCTCAATACCTGTTTTCAGGACTTTTACAGGATATCAGGATATCTCACTGGACTCCTTATTCATGTGGTAATGAGTCCTGTCAAGATCAAGCTTCTTCAGGCCTTAAAGACAACTGAGTGTTTTTCAGCTAATCTTTCAATTTTTTTTAGTAGCCATCCACAAAAACTATTCTAAGGGCTGAGATAATTCCACACTAACTTTACTCTGAAGCTGTCTTATCTTCACAATACATGGAAAACAGACAGATGAGGTAAAGAAATAAAAAGATAAACTTCGATGAGACCTCCCAAAAAGTGGAAACTCCAGTGAAATTTTGTAAAATCCTTCAGCAGTGTGTCATCCTTCTAAGGGTCCAAGCAGCATGAACAAATCATGCCTTTCAGGGTCCTGGCCATTAGGCTGGAGTGAGCACAGTCAGTAAGAAGAATGTTTCCCCCAGCTGGTACAGTGCCCTCAGCACTGAGCGCTACCAGGATCCGCAGCTGGTTTGGATCACCAGGGCAGGCACCTGGACACTTAGCAGGTAATTCACTACAGGTCTTCTTCATAAAACTAAGCATATTCTGCTTCCATAATAAAGAATCAGCTGCAGGTTTTTCATGTGAGTTTTGCCAAAAAAGAAAAAAAAAAGTCAAGGCAATGTAACTTGCTAATGTACCATTTGATACTGTTTTTTTCTGTTAGTTATCACTAACCACCTTTTTTTTAAGGGAAACAAGTTAACTATTTCAAAGGAGACTTTATTTTTTTTCTTTTTGTTTTTTTAAAAAATGCTCTTGTGAGTAGAGAGAATTTATAAGAAACTATGCAAGACTTTAAATGTTAGGCCACTACCATTAGAATGCTATAGATATTTTGGTAGATTTTTAGTGCAGCAATTTGTTCTACTACTCAGAAAACATATTGTACTATTTGAGCTGTCAAAAGTCTACTCATATATTAGAGGCTAATAGAAGCACAAAGGAAGCCTGTTCCACATGGATACTACTATAAATTCCTTTTTGCACTAAGGTTTGGTTGCAAACACCTCTATGTGACATTAATGTATACTCTTGAGCAGCATACTCAATTTTGCTTTTTTCATCCTAATGATTATATAAACCAAAGTTGACATCCCAAACTGTAAGAAGTAAACAGACCAAAACTTTAGGATTCTGTTAAGCATTTCTAGTTTTTAGTCCAAATGAGAAAGAAAATCTACTTAGCGTTGTTTATGCTGTAGTATTAAAACCACTTAAGTCAGTAAGTGAAACAAATAAGTTAAAGAAATATGTGCCAGTCGTGTATCTCACTGGAATTATTTTTGACACCTTCTGTTTTTTCCACTCATTAGTTTTTAGTAAAGTTGAAAAAGGTACTGGAGGCAGGTGGTACTCAAATCAATTCACTGCTAAGTTAATGATCCTGTTCCACACAAAGTTCCCTTATGGCTATTTTGAAATAAACTAAGGGTTTTCATTTTTAACAAGGAAAAATGTTGATGGCTGAAAGGTTTTGTTGTGTTCTGTGTCTAGACTGCACACCAATACCACATCTACCCTTAGTGTTAACACCTTCCCTCATGTCTTCAGCCTTGTTTAGGCAGCCCGTGCAGTGAGAGCTCACTGTACCTGTTTGACAGTTAATGAGAAGGAAGAAATTCTGAAATTGTGTGATCACCTTTAAAATGAAACAATCCCAAGGTCTTCTTGCCTATCTTTTTTTGCAATATCTTTCACCTCTGTTTTGGTGGCAGCAGGTACATAGATGTAACTAAGGGTTAGATTCTGTAGTCTTTACTCAGGGTTACTTAGAGTGTGTTTTTTTGTTCCTGTTCCTGGTTTATTAATTTAAACTTCAGAATACACCCATGATGCAGGAATTAATAGAAAAGCAGAAGCATGAATCCTAAGCTCCCATAGCGCTCTTGTCCCAAAGATCAGAACAGACAAAAACCCTAATAAATTACACTGATGAAGAAGCCTGTGTAGTTTTTGAGGGGGGGGGTTGTATTTCTTCTGGATGGATTCTTTTCAAAAACATTTTGAAGGAAAGGGCTTATCATTACCAAACTATCAAATCCACTTTCAGGCTCAGTGACTGAATTCATATCAGCAGCAATTTACAGGAAGATAAGAAATTATAAGTGAAAAAAATATCTTACCATTTCCAGACAGATAAATATCAGAACATTTTACATGTTGTCTTGGTAATGTGCTACAAAGTGTTGATAAATAGGAATTCATCCATTTAATATTCCATGTCCCTGTCAGATCTTATATTCTTCACTGGCTTTCATTTAACTCTCTATGCTCTCCCTTATGATTCAGTCTTTCCAGGCAGCATTATTTGTGTTGCTATCCTGAGCTAATATTTGATAACTTTCTGATAACATTTTTCTACTTGGAGAGTAGTAATTCTAGCTGAGACTGTACTTGGGCTGCCTTGTATAATTGCAATCTTCCTTGAGCATGTTGCAGCTTCTTGTACAAAACACCATACATTGTGCTAGATACATTAGACACTTAAGTCTACTAACACTGCTGGACAGGTTTGTGTGTTAAGATTTGGACATATGGGTTTTTTTGGGTTTTTTTCCAGTGGAAAAACTGGCTAAACTCTTCTAACCGGTCTCTGATCACACTGGTATAGGTGTTTGGTTGGGTTGGCTCAGTCTGGCGCAAATATGCTCTTTATTTCAACTGAGATGGTTTTTTTTGATGTGTGAAGAAGAGCAGTTCTGTAGGCTGTCATTATCCCAGTCTGGAATTACTTCTGCAGAAGTAATTTTGGGAAGTGACCTTTTCAGTCAGTTCAGATGTAGTCAGGAAAAAGTGTGGCTGCAACCTTATCATTTCCTGGGCTCCACTTCTCTCTTTGTGTGCTTAACAGTTTTCACTTTCCCCCTGCCTCCTTTTAATTTTCTTCTTGTGATAGATCCTGTACTATTTGCATCACTCACCACACGGATTTATCAAAGAATTATCTTAAGCCAACGTGACCTGTAGGGCTTCTCACAAAATGAATTTTCCGTCTCCTGGTTCACAAGGTGGCCCCAGAAGGCAGGAGTAAGGACATTTGTTTGTTCTTCTTATGCGGTATCCAGGTGGGTCACCCATCCAAGTGTGGAAAATCAGTGATCCCTGCTCAGTCTGACATTTCAGCACTAGGTGATTTAACCTCTCTGTCCTGACACTCTCTAATTCACCAGTACAGACAAAGTCCTTGGGTTTCAAAGGTCGTGCAGAGACTGAAATAAGTTTTTGCACAGACATGACTGTTGCCAGAAATTTGTGTAGATGTGTTATGCTTTGCCTAATATTTACTTATGTGTGTTTACAAATTTCATTGCAGGGTTTGTGCCCTTTGCTTTAAATGTCACCCTACCCCAAAGGAAATGTCACCAGAGTTCTCAGCTCTGCAGAGGGTGTCAGGCAAAGTTGTAAGGAAGCAGGGGAGCAGAGCACTAGATGGGTAAAAAGCTATGGGGACTGAACTTCCAGGAAGGAAAACAAAGGGAAGTCAGAGGAAAATGACTCCTGAAAAGTAGAGCTAGTACCTGTAGTTCCAAAGCAAATGGCATGTGAGAGCTAGATCACAAATGAGCAGTGGGAGGCAAGATACTGACGTGGGCTGAAATCTCTAGTACATACAACATTATTTTCTTCCTGGAGACATTTTTTTTCTGTTAATTGAAATTTTCTATGTTTTATTTATTCCTCTGATTAATTTTGCCTGTTGATTTCTGTCACATTTGTGATTTGCAAGGTCTCTCCTTACGCCCTCCTTGTGTTTGAGAGTGTCACTAATACAATCTCTACTCCTTCTTGCAGATGACTTCTGACAGTATCAAATACTGTCAGTCTTATTTATCACCATCCTCTGCGATACGCTCCAAGATACCTCTCTGCAGTCATTCACCAACATTTAGCATTACTTTTTGCTAATGCTACTTCTGTCAGTTTTTTATTTGCTCAAGTAGTAGCATGTCTGAGCCATGGGCAAATTCCAAGGGGAAATTTAAATAACAGTCCACATAAGGTTCCCAAGGTAGAGGAGAACACACCAGGCTTAAAGGGAGGTATCAACGCTGGCAGTCCTGGTATATATTCAGATTCCATCTCCAGCACTTGTTAAATCTTTGATAGCACCACTGATCTTACCCATTTATCAACTCTGGTGTTTATCATCCTGAAGGAAATAGTAACTGTAAGGGGGAGCAGCTGACAGCTAAGAAATTAAGACTCAGGGGAGGGTAAATCACTCACGAAAAGAAGAGTATCTTGGTTTGACCTTCAAAAGGACAGCTTTAGTGGGAATAGAGTCTCTAAGTATATGATGGGAAAAAGAAACTTTTATAAAAATCTGTAACAATTCAAAAAGTTACAATAGGAGATACTTGTTTTTCAGTAAAAGCTGTCTCCTGAAATAGCTGCAGCTAAATTGTTACAGAAGAGAGAAGCTGAAAGTGAATATGGATTCAGTAGTGTGCAAGAAATTAAGAAGTAAATAAACAATAGAAAGTTGAAAGTATATTAGTGTAAGTAATACTGACTTTTTCAGCTTTAATGAGTTCATTAGGGATTATGATAAAATTGTGATTGTTGTGAATTTATGTTAGTGTAGATTCTGTTCACAGCACTTTCAAGATTAACCTTTACAGTGCTGATATCATGAAATCAGGAGGGGCAAGTTTTAATTTACAAATGTTAAGATTAAGGTAGATACATTGGTGTTAGTAGTGTATTTTTCTTGTAATGAAACTATTGTATTCTGGACTTTTATTAGAATTATCAAGCATTCAGTTTCTATTTTTATCTGGTTTTACAGAATTTTTTTCAAAGCCCATTAGCTTCATAAGATTAATACATGTAAGTAAGCAGATTTTGAAAATTTCATTTTCATTTCTAAAAATTGAGGCCGGCTACATTCAGTAACAACTTTCACATATTGAAATCTTCAGAGTGCCCAAAATTTTAAGGATAATCCTCCTCTAGCACAGAAACTGTGTGAATTGCAAAGACAAAAAGTGTGAACACACTAACTTGTGAATGATTTCAAAGAAAAAAAGTTAAGCATAAGATGGATCTGGAATGAATTCAAAGTGCTGATATAAAAATTTGCTTTAGAGTCGTAAACTTGAGTGCTGTGTCCAGTTCTGTCCCCTCAGTTTAGGAAGGACATTGAGACACTTGAGTGTGTCCAGAGGAGGCAACGAGGCTGGTGAGGGGCTTGGAACACAAACCCTGTGAGGAATGACTGAGGGAGCTGGGATTGTTTGGCCTGGAGAAAAGGAGACTCAGGGGTGTCCTTATCACTGTCTACAACTCCCTGAAAGGTGGCTGTAGTCAGGTGGGGGTCAGTCTCTTTCTCCAGGCAGCAACTGACAGAACAGAGGACACAGTCTCAAGCTGCACCAAGGAAAATTAAGTCGGATATTAGGAAAAAGGTTTTTACAGAAAGAGTGATAAAGTACTGGAATTGTCTGCCCGGGGAGGTGGTGGAGTCACCATCCCTGGATGTGTTTAAAAAAAGACTGGATGTGGCACTTGGTGCCATGGTCTAGTTGAGGTGTTAGGGCATGGGTTGGACTCAGTGATCTTGAAGGTCTCTTCCAACCGAGTGATTCTGTGATTCTATGAATTATGAAATTTTGATAGTACTTACTTTGCATGAAATATAATGTCTGCAACTCCCCAGCTGGTATTTATTTTTTTTTTTTTTTATATTTGAATCTTAGCTTCAAAATTCATATTTTGATTATATGTAATTCTGTAATAAATTTTGCAAACATATTAATGGCTATTGTTATGCCATACCAACTGAAACTTCTATGATTTGAATTGTTGCTTCATCTTTGGTTTAAATCTTCTAAGGAGCCATTGCGCAGTTCTTGAAATATGTTTGTCATTTTGTCTTTGGTGCCTCCAGTTTGAAACTTGAGGTGTTTCTGCAGTCATTGTCTCCTAAGACAGGTCTGGGGCACAGAAGAAAAGTATCTGTCTCTAAGTTTGATTTTTTTTTTTTTGAGTAGCACTTGCTAGAGATCTGCTATCCATATGTCTTTGTTCTCACGTATAGTTTATGCTCACAAAGTTTGCACAGCTTACTTGGATTTCTAGATTGCCTGTTACCTTTCAGGATTGTTTTGTTTTAGCATTTGCATATAATTCCAGCTTAAACTCTCTGTAGGTGTTTTGCATCACAGTCGATTTGTCTCATTCAGAAAATAATTATATCCAAGTTAAGTATACAGCAAGATTGTTCCAGTACTTCGTGTTTGAAAAGGTTTTAGACTGCAAGTGGCTCAATAAAGTGCTAATAATTAAGGATTTCATTCAGCAGATCAGATTGCATTAAGTTCAGCTCAAAGTTGTTAAGACATGTCAACAATTAATTCTATAGAAATAAATATTTTTCATTCATGAGCTGGAACCCATTAATATACACCTCTTTGAAAACATAAGCTGCAATTATGGCAGAATGTAGTCCTCTGATGGAAGAGTTTCAAAGTTTGTCTCTTTCTCAAAGCTTTCCTAATTCCTCACTGATTCCTATTTCCTACCCGTTAAATTATGGCCTAATTAGTGTAGAGCTTTGTTGCAGAGAAACAGTTTTCCCTTTCTAAACTGTTGATCTTTTCGAAGTTCTACTTTCAGCAGTATTTTCTGTCTAAAATTGATGCAGCTCTGCATCAAAGTTGCCACTTCATTTACTGTTCTAAAATGCTGAGGTGATGAGAACTGTGGAAATTGCTGTAATTATGCAAGTATTTGTGTTTGCTTATTGTCTCACAGCTGCCTAAGTGTTATTTGAAGATAGGGCTCATCAGCAAACAAATACTTGATTTACTGTTTTTTTTTGTCTTTCACATTAAATTCCTTCCAGTACAGTAGAAAAGACAAACCTTCAACCCAGAGAGATCCCTCACCTAGACCAAATTTCAAGCTTTTTTCTCTTCTGCATTCTGGTTGAATAAAGATCTTGAACCTGTTCCTATCATTTTGTCTGCCTTAGCTTACAAATTGTCTCTCTGTCTCTCACAACTTGGGTATTCTTGGTGTGATTAAAATCTCATTTACCTGATATTTAAATCTGATTAAAAATTCTACTTGAATTTAAGAAAAGTAACTCAGCAAAATTTAATTTTTTAATTGAAACTGCCCTGTAAAATAGGTTTGTCTGGCGGCCATTTTTCTAGCCAAAAAAAAAAAAAAAAAAGAAAACAAAAAACAAACAAAAAAAACCGTTTTCTTGAAAGTTTCCCATAAGCTCTATTTACCTGCTGAAAGGGGGAATGCTTTGCTACGATAAATCATGCACAGCACTTAAAGATAATTTGTGAAGCAATTAAAGTAGCTACTAAGGTTTTATGGTGTGCAATTATGTTTCTTCCATCAGAACATCATTAGGAGAATACTTGTTTGCCCTTGTAAGTGAGCTTGTTAAATGTAAAGAAAAATCCAACTGCCAAGAAATAAAGGGCAGATTTAGGGACAAATAAGATGTCCAAAGGGTTCTTTATGAATGGGGCTTTTTTTGTTTGCTCAGATTTTGTTTTTCTAGCCTTCCCTGAAATAAAAATTAAAGCTCAGAAAACAAGTTTAATTGACACTTTAAATGCAGCTTCATGCATCAGTGGTAAATATACTGGGTTATAGTTAAGTAAAAAAGCAGTACATGCTAAACTTGTGAACATCACCACATAGCATTGGATACACCTATTTTTTTCAGAGTTTTAGTGACTCTCAAAAAGGTAGCCTTGTGATTTTTAAGACTGTAGGAAAATTTGGGTTGGAAAGAATCTCAAAATGTCTAGTCCTGTCTCCTGCTCAAAGCAGGATCAACTAGAAGGACAAACCAGATTGCTCAGTGATTTATGCAGTTGAGTTTTGAAAAATTCCAAGGATGCTCAGTTGGAAGCATGACCAGTTCATAGACTGCGTGACTACTCTGGTCAGCATGCTCTGCTATTTTTTGGCCTCATGAGAATGTTTCTCCTTACTTACTCTTAATGCCTTTTATTTCCACTTATCCTTGTTATCTCTCTTGTCTTCAGGCATCACTGTGAAAAACCTGGCTTTGGCCCTTGATCTCTCTGTAGGCAGAGAATTGATGGTGGGATTGTTGGTTTTTTAAACTTCTTCATGATTAGACATCTACCATGATGTTTGTGGGAATAATGGAAAACTAGAATTCTTTAGCCCAATAAAGAGAAGGGGGACCGATTAATAGAAGCTTTCACATACATAAAAGGTGTATTTAAATATTACATCTGATTTTGAATTTCTGGTTCATATGTACACTGGAGCTTATAAAGTTACATGCAGGAATCAGCATGGCAGAACAGAGTTGTCAGATGGAGCATACTCTAGCTGAACTCCAGCTTAAAAAGGATTGGTTTAAAGTACAGACAGAACTAAGTCATGCTTTACTCTCTGTCAGAAACTAGATCTTTCAGCTGAAATAAGAAAAGAAGAAAGCAGAAAGTAGTCGGAGGTATTTGTTCTGTTTAATCCATAGTTTTTAAAAGATGGAATGAGAATAAGGTCTGTTCAGAGAAAATATCCAAACTTTTGGCATCCTCATGTTATAGGGAGAAAGTGAAGGCAGGAAGAGGAGACCTCTGTCTACTGGATAGGCTATTCAAGAGTGGTAGCATTTGTATCATTTTTTTTCCTTGCTGCACTCCTGAGAGAAACAGAAGTAATTCATCTCTGTAGGTTGATTCCCAGATGTCCACATTGAAGGTGTATTTAATTTCTCATTTCAGACTTCAACTGAGTAGTCTAATATTTTGGCTGACACAGTTTTCCTTTAAGGAGTGAAAAACACCACTTCTTTTAACGTCTGCAGCTAGAATAGAAGTAAAATATGAAAAAACCCAGGTCAGCAGACACTTAATAACTTAGGTAATAGATTTCTACACAACTTCACTCAGAACTTCCATTTCTTCTTCTCAATTGTATCCCCATCTCTTACCAGACTGCACTACAAGTTAACATTGAATTTGCAGAAAAATAAAAGTTTCTGCCATAAACAATTCTGAATTTAAATTAAATTTAACACAGCAGTAAGGCAAAGCTAGACGACCAGTTACAACAGCAGATGACATAAAAAAGTGTGAGTTTTTTCAGATTTTTAGATTTTAAAATTGTTTGAATTTGGGAGTTGACATCCAGAGGGAAGATATGACGTACTAGTACATGTTCATAATTTTAAAAATCCAGGTATGCGATATTAAAATTATTCAAAGTGGCATTTTAAATTCTGCAGGGTGGACCTTCTACTCTCATTAAATTTCTGGATAATGCGTAAGCCAAACCATGCCTGAGTGAGGATTGTTCACTTGTGTGATATTTTAGGTTATTTCTCAAACATTCCTTTTTCTAATTCTCTGTGTAAGACTGACATTCAAAAACTTTGTGGCGCTTCTCATTTCCTTTTGTCAGCAGTGGCTCAAGTCAGGTGTAGCATTTCAGTTCTTGTCAATATAGTTTCTGTTTCATCACTTACTGTTTTGCCTTGGCCATGAAAGTTTCACTGATTATCTTTTTTTTGTGTGTCATGTTGTCATCAACCACCAACCTCCATCTACAGTGGCTGAACACAGCTACTGTGTTGTGCATCTGTTTTGCTAAAGAACATCTCTGGAAAATGAGACTAAATTCAAAAAAATGCAGCACAAGAAGATTTTAGAGTTTTCCTCTGACTGAAAAGGGCTAGAGGTCATGAGTCTTCAACTCCTTTCTGAATGTGTCATACCTTTGGGTACCAGCCAATTTCCAAGTCCTGAGAGCCCCTGAGAGGACATTTGCTTAATGACTTTGCAGCAGGACCCCCTTCAGCTTCTCTGAGTAACCCTCTAGCCACAGCTGTTTCAACGTAGTCCCATGAATTCACAAATCCCACAGCCTGAGGATGTATTATCTGTATTGTTCTTTTGCTATCTGACAGCCTTCCCATTTCTGGGGACTCTTTTAAGGCATAGGGGACTCTGAGAGCCCATTTTTTCATCCCTTGGTAAGATTAGAATTGCATCTGATTTTTAAGTATCTCTCTATTTTTGGTAGTATCATCAAGAAGGGAGAAAAGGTTTGAGTTCTGCTGTTTATCCTCTATCTGCAAATACATGGGTTCCCTGCAATTTCTGAGTTTTATCTAATTCAAAGGCCTAATCTACCTGTATTCTATCGAGAACTTCTTATCCCAAAAGTGGATTCATTCTTCAGCACCTCTTTTGTAAAAAAGCACATTGCTTTTCACCACAGAAATCATTGCCCAAATTGTTTCTGCTGGTAATTGGGAAAATTAAATGTAGGATTATCTTCTGCTAGAGGTTTTTAAACTAGATAAATAAGTTATGTCAAGGTGCAATATGAGACTAGCAGGATGAGAACTACTGTCATCACTCCCTGGAATTCAATAAAAGTTCTGTTTCCATTAAGAGATAGCTATGGGTAGTTATGATACAATACAGAAGGTGTATTACTGACACATACCAAGATGCTGCTTCCACATAAGTGCAGTTTATCAAGCATTGTAATCCCTCAGGACCTTGGGTGACCTACTTTGTAGCTATACTTTCTTTTGGTTGGACTCTGAGCCTTACACATCAGGGAAGAGTTGCCTACAAGCAATGACTCCAAGGTAAAACAAAAAGGAAAGTTGTCACATTCATGTTCATATATCCTTCTGAGCTTTTCCTTACAGACTTTTAAAAAACTGAATTATGCTTGGGTGAGTATTAGAGCACTCACAGTGGGACCACAGTTCTGTGTGTCTCTATGGACTGCTCCACTAGTAATATATTTCTCAAGTCTGATTTAAGGGAGCAACAATTTTGATAGATTATTAGAAGGCAGTCTGAGTGAGGTTATTTGCAGTGCACATTCCTAAGCAATAATTGCAGTAAATTTCCTATCCACATTTTTGAAGCTGTCTGATTTTTTTTAGACAGTGTGTCTCTGAGTTCTGTTCCATTATTCATGCCTGGGTTTTGGCCCATGCTCTTTCCCAGTAGAATTTAGACTGGTAGAAAGTTGGCCAATCTTCATCTCGGCCTCTGGATCCTCTCTTGCCTTAGTTCTTTAGGCTAGTGCCTTCTTTTCTCACTGTCTTGGCCTAAGCTCATGCTTGACCATGCATCTCCTTGTGTTCTTTGCCTGTTGTGGCTCCACTCTCATCTTGTCCTCAAGGTCTTCCTCCTATTTGTACCTAACAACTCCCATGAAGAACAACACTGTTCAAGCAGGATCTCAGATCTTAAACATCTACTTGTTCTGTTCTTTTATTTGTTTGTGCTTTTTTTATCATTTCATGTTGGCTGTTATCTAAATTTATGTAGTTAAGATGAAAGAATTGTGCTGGAGTTGTTAATTTTTCAGTAGTTACCTCTGTTTTTTAAGATTTCTGTTAATTTCTGTGAAGGAAGCAGGTGGAAAAACTCATTTTAGCTGCAGTGAGATTTTAGCATTTGAATGAAGGGAAAGTACTTAAATTCATTATTTTTCTGCAATTAGCTGCTCTTTTGGATGAACTCCCTGAGTCAAAGAGCTACATTAAGAATGAATATCCAAATTTTTCAACTATTAAGTCAAGGCTATAGTGGCAGACAGGGCATTACTTATTGGGCAGGAAGGAGACAGATGGATGCATTCTTGGCTTTTATGTTTTCTGAATCAAGGGATGTAATACATCTTCCAGCAGTATCTCTATGCATGAATTGCTGAGCTATTTAAAAAGACATTTTTTTCCTTTTGTCAGCTTCATGATTTATTCTCTATATTAATTCAGTGACTTGATAATTTCAAAATTCAAGAGCAAATTATTATTGATTCATTGGTTGATTCATTCTGATTTGATATATTCGTTGTTTATTTTTAATTAGCTGAACAATTTACAGTAATTTAGCCACAGTCATTGTTATTGTTATTCACTTCTTCCTTTAATCATAATCTCTACACAGAGAAGAGAATTGATCTTTCAAATTACATCGTTAACTCCAAGTTTGTCAATAAGTTGGCAAATAACTTCAGTTACTTAAGCCATTTTTTCTAAATTAATACTTCTGTCTCTTCCTCAAATGAACTATAAAGTCAGTAATTAAAAGCAAATAAGGAACATTCATGTGTTTTGAGGGACAGATATATCATAGATGAATATAAAGCCAAGAGACCATGGTTCTGTGTCAGTCAGGGTCTGTTGGTGCCTGCTGAGTTGTGTGAGGTGTCTTGAGGAAGCTGTGGAAGTAAGTTACTCTACATTTGGGCTGTCCTTCAAATCAAGTCATCATGAATTAATGTCTGGGGCTCCTCTGTGGTTTCCAGCTGGCTTAGCTGCATTTTAGCACATTATTCCCACATGTAAGGCTGCCTCTGTTCCTCTCATTTTTGTACATTCCATTGTGACAATGCTTCCCAACATTGTGTATGTTGTTGACTTATTTCACCTTTCATTATCTATGAAAAATACTTCTATTCTTAAATAATCATAGAATAGTTTGGGTTGAAAGGGACTATTAACAAATCCTTTAACATCTAGTCTAACCCTCAAATAAGATTTGTCCAGAAAGCAACCTTCAGAGGAAATCCTCATCTGTCCTTTCAGTCCAACTGCAATGATTTTCTTCTATCCAACTGTTGATGGCTTATTTGGATTGCACACAACTCTGCTTGTTTTACTACATGATTCAAAACAGATAACGTTCCTAATTCTCAATTTTGCAACAGTGGTAATTAGGGAAGAGCAGTGGTCAATAGATGTGGCTTTACTTTATAGAAATACCATGGGAACCGAACTTGATTGATATATTAACTACTTTTTTACTGTTATTATGCAAGGACATTTATTTATTTATGATTTCCGAGAAATGTTGAATTGCTTCTTTTTTCTCTGAGAAAATAAATAAATCTGGAGATCTGGCCTGACTAAAAATTGAGCACTAAAACAATTCTGTGATGTTCTCTAGGCATATTATCCCTGACTTTATATGACAAGTTTATTGGAAACATTCAGGTTAAATGTTTTGACTTATGGCCTTTCCATGGTAGATTTACGGAATGCATAAAAATTCAATGAAATTGAATAGGGTTTTCATTAAATTATGCATGCAAAAACATTTTGGTATGAGTGAGAGATCACAATTTTAATTTTATTTTAATGTATGCTTTTATTCTTTGCTTTTGTATAAATTGTACATTCTTTTTCACTCTTGATATCTTCGTGTTAATATTTCAATCATGCTTCAATGTGTTTGAGAAAATATAGGAATTTAAGCACTGAGATTTTTTTGTGTTACGTTTGGTGTATTGTAAACCTGTTATAGGAGGGTATGCACCTAAAATTAAAAATGTATTCCACATTCTATGTGAAATTAGAAATTAGAAGTACATCTTGTCTCCTCTTAACATCGTCTGGTGATGAAGTATTTTAAGCAAAGCCCTGATCAAAAATGTTAAGAACAGCCAAACCTGTCCTTCTTATTACCCGTCAGCAGGATGTGCCTACAGAGAAAATGAGACACTGCAACTCCTCGAGGGCTTCAGAAAAGAAAAAATTAAATAAATAAATAAATAAATAAAAATATATACTAAACACCACAAATGCTCATATGATTGGAGAAAAAGATCGCCAAAAGAAATCAAAAATCTTGCCTTGAGAAAGGAAGGGATGCTCTCATGTTCTATAAGGAGAGGTGTGGTTATTTACTTGGAGGAAATAAACAAATCCTTCCTGTATAGGGCATTAAGTTTCTCTAATAGTGGGATGGTTGAGGGATTTGGAATAAATTTGACATAAACATACACTAGTGCTTCAAAAGCTTGTAATAGATTATATGGTTTAAACTGCATTTAAATAGCATAAATTTGCTCCTGCTGGGCTGGGTTTGAAATAACTTTACATGGTTAAGGTCACATAACAAAGATAACTTTAATTTTTTTTCTGGTTCCTAAACCAACATCTGAACCTAAAAAACTGGATATAAATTTAAATTTTAATGAGTTTTGGTTTAGAAATGGTAATCAAGCCATGTGTTAATTTATAAATTCTAATTCCTCTGGGCATTGCTGGGAAACAGTAATTAAGCAGTGGTTTTGTTTTTTTCTCTATAATACTGAAATAGGTTCTTGATAAAGTTGAAATAGGTTACTTCTTTCTGAAGTAAGAAAAAGTTTCTTTCTCTCAAAATCTTTCTTTCCTTCCAGTCTTAGAAAAATATACCTGTCAATATCAACTTATTTCTTAATCTTTTATGTGGCAAACCTAGGGCAAATAGTAATCTTCAAAAGGTTTGGATAATTTTTGGTTCCAAGCATTTCTAGCATGTTCCACCTGGGATATGTTGTGATTATTGGACCAAAACTCATTTGTGTTGGAACACTGACATATTTTATTTAGCAGACTTTGATAGGAGCAATTTTAATGGCAGAAATCACAAAAGCTTAACCAATTTCCCCTTCTTTCTGCAGTAAAAAGGTTTTGTAGTAGAACAAATAGGCTTTTCTAAGTGTTCTATATAATGTTACACATGAAGTGCTTTAGAATGGTTGCCAAATTGGTGTTAGTATTTTACAGGGAAGCCATTCTGTTTGTGAAAGGCATTGAATTAAGAGACAAAAAGAACAAAACCCTGAAATTATGCTTCATGTAAATGTGCACATTAAGAAATATTGCAAAACAAAGCCATTGTTGCTTGTGTCCCTTGCAAGAGCCACATGGATTTTGTGACTGGTGTCAGAAACTGCAGTGACGCAGAAGTTCAGAACTGGATAGACTCGTCTCTGATGAGTAGCTTAATGAGCTCTATTACTTCAGAAATTAATTCACAATTAATGATACAACTATATACACTCTTTTAGGAAATGGTATCTAGTATGCTTGTCACCTCAAAAACTGTCTTGTTGTTGAGTGAATAGGTTGAATACCATGGGAAGAGGGGGAAAAACTCCAAACACACCCAACTCCCAAACTTTTCTAAATAATGCAGAATCTCAACATATATCTCTGCCTTTGTTACATTCCAACAGTATATATATGTGTACATATATATAAACAGGCATATTTTGAAAAAAACCACCATGTTCTTAATTATTTCCACTAAGTTAATGATGGGATTTTCAATAGGGTAACTCATTTATTCATTTAATTTCATTTACCTTTTTTTTCCTCATCACAGGAAACTGTAACAGTAAAAAACAGTACTGAAACAGGTAAAAAAGCACTGTGCTTTAAAAGACCCACTTTATGCTTATTGCATGTCCCAAACTCTCACTAAAACTCTCAATAAAGGGGCAAATCGGTTAAGAAATTACTGTCAGACCCCAGGGACTTTTGCATTGTCTCTCTGGTGAGTTTTAAAATAATACCGTGTACACCATGTAGTGTATCATGGAAGTCTAATAAGGTACAGAGAGCTTGCATTTCTGTAAAATTGAAGGTCTGATACAGAGAAATACATTCTCCTGAGCTTAAAAAAGTAGTGGTTTTTTGTTTGGTTTGGGGTTTTTTTGTTTGTTTGTTTTTGTCTGCAGAAGTATGTAGAAATCATACAGGTTTTCTATGTAAATGTTGTTATGTTGTTATGTTGTTCCAGCATAATTATTTATTCATATCATTCTAGTAGCCATAGTGAGGGGATTTACTATCCCATGTTATGATTTTTCACTCTGGTTAATGAGGAAGAGAAAATCAGACAAAATTATCTGAGCTATGAGAAGAAAGTAAGTGTTGTGATAGTGGCACATTGCCCTTGTGTTGATGTGTACAGCAACATACAGTAGTGTGAGTAGGAGCCCTGTGCCAGCAGAAAGGTTCTGGCAGAATAGGGACACAGCAAGGAGCAGAACAGTAGGATGGAATTTAACAGCTTCTGAGTCAGTGGTGGAAACTTTCAGGGATGAGCTAGTGAGAGTGGACTTGCATGATGAGAAACAAAAGGGAAAATAAAATGTGTATCAGTGTCAAAGGCTAAGCTGTAAAGCAGGTTTCTAGTATAAAACAGGTTCAGATAAGAGAAAAATCTCTGGGATATACAGGAGGGTGCAAATAGAGAAGAGGGAGTGGAGGGCAAGATCAGAGGTGTAGAATAAGCATGGAAGAGAGTATAGAAGAGAGGTCAGAAAGTCTACTGGAGATTCTTAAGAGAAGGAGGAAAAGTTTTAATTTGATTTTAAAATACCACAAAGGCTAAGGAAAGCGGCTGATAAGGTGCAGCTTCTGGAATATAAAATGTACACCACCTGGCATGCAGGGTGTACTTACTGGAAAGACTTAGGAGAGATGAAGAGCAAAGTCAAGACAAGAGGACTTCAAGTCTGAAAGCGTTCCAGGAGATGGTTAAAGCAGACAATGAGAATGCAGGAATGAATTTTGGTAAGGTTTCAAGGATGAGGATAGGCTTTCTCATAGCAAAAATCAGATGAAGGAAAAGCATATGTTAGCTATGAAAGCCTCTCGAGGTTTTCCCAATAATTGAGCTCTAAGAAGAAAGTCAGAGCCTGAAATTCAGTGCCTAATCAAGGTGCTCAGCAAAGAAAAAGTCATAATAATATCCTGTGACTGACTAGCCCTCTAGTTTATCTGGTTGAAATGCATAAGCAAGAGCAAAGTTTATTTGGGAAGGAGATACAACAGAGTAAAGCAGCCTATAGAAGATAAAATTAAAGCTCTCTTGTTTCTGTGAGTTCCTGCCACTCAAAATAGACCTAGATTTAGATAGTTCACTCCCAAATGCAGTGCAAGGGGGACACAGATTTAAAATGTAAGCAGGTGAGGTATGGAGTTACCAAGAGTTGGAGGAAAGCACATCTGAATAAAACAGGGAAATGGTGTAAATAAAAATCTGGAAACCCAGTGCTGCTGACCCATTCATTACCTTGGGATTCATGGCTTGAACACTGTCTTGATTCAATATGCCCTTTTTTCAAAGAACTGATCCCTCAGATGCAGGACAGCTATTCTACACCAACACCAGGCAAACTTCAAACTTTTGCCACACTAGATAATTCTGTCTCAACTGTGAAGTCCGAGATCTCCTTTTTCTTTTAAGTTTCACACAGAATAATTTGAACAGAACAAGAATTCAGATTTTCCTACTGGATGTTTAATTTGTCCAGCCCCTTTTACTATCTCTCCCTAGTGTTCTAGCTGCTAAGAGTTTTTCCAGTCTCAGCAGTATGATAATTTGTATTATCTTTTGCCTTGCATTTTAAAGAGAGTCTTTCCTCCATGTGTCTGGAGTAGGTACTAAAGGCAAAGGCACACAGCTATCACAGCTGTTTCTTCATTCACCATCTGAAATGAGATAACAAAAGGATCTAGGAATTATACAGTTATTAAGAAAATTTTGGAGATTACTGGAAAAAAATGGTGCAGCTGCTTTCTGTGGAAGCCATTAGCACTGTGGCAGAAGTAGAATCAGCTCCCTTTAAGCCAGGTGTCTCTAAATTAAGAACAGACTAAATAAAATACTTAAATATTGATGTGCTACATGAAGATACTGTAATCCCTTCATTTTGTTTCTGACAAAGCAACCCAAAGCTCACTTCAGTACACATTCATAGTAATCTTTGTGTGGGGACCGTCAGGCATGTCAGAACAAGATCCAAATGGGTAAAACGCTGGATTAAGTGGTTGTTTGAAGCTCGATATCCAGGAAGGTTAGGAAGAAGGCTAAATGTAGTTTGAAGACCCACTTTGATATTCCAGAGCAGACAGCTTCCAAATACCTATATGGAAGCCCTTCTTTCTGGTCTGGTCACCCCATCACCAAGTAGCCTTCTTCTCAGAGCATGTCTGTGATTATTCATTTGTAGGGGGCAAGGCTTAACCTTTTCTTTTAAAGGATAGATATTTGGTGGTACTGCTTACTTCTTATATACACTCAAAGAGTTTGATATTCAAAGAAAGAAGTCGTGGGTTCAAAATTCTACTTAGCCCCTGTATTTCTGGCTGTAGTCCTGAAGATTATCTTAACCACCAATTTAGAGGTTACAGGAGACAGGGTAGAGAGGTACTTCTTTAAAACTGAAAGGAGTAGGAAATTCATTGTCAGACCCCACAATGGTTGCCATGGTAGCCACGGCAGTCACCCTTTTCTGGGAGAAGCACCATTCTGCAGGATCCATCAGGTGCAATCACAGGAGAGCAGCTCTGCTGACTCAAACTCACTTTTCTGGGAGTGTATAATATTAAAAATGTAAGCCACAATGGTGAATACAGATTGAAAATAACAAAGTAATTTATGGGATGTTAGTTGGCATATGGTGTACATCAAGAAAGAAGATTACAAAATAAGTGGAATACCAGCTTTGTGGTAAATACTGATGGATACCAAGCAAACAGCAGCTGAGCATGTAACAGCCACAGCTGGGTAACTCCAAAGGAGCACCTGCACTATGCTGATACAAGGAGCCCAGGCAAATGAAATGCAGTCTGTGTTTGCTGTACTGAGTATAATCTGTTGTCACTATTTAGTCACATAACCCATTATTCTGGTTACTGTTATTCACGTAACATCTCTACTAATTCACATTGGTAGAAATGTTACATTCTTCAGACCAATGCCATTTCTCTAAAAAAGATCATATAACAGGCAAGTCAGTAATTGTATGGCAAGAATGGACACTAACAAGAAGACTAAATTACCTGAAGGATTGTTGTTGTGAATACTGGTATAAGTGCTATATAATGTCAATGAAAAATACAGGTGCTTCAGTTTTTTGGGAAATAAATCTTACTTTTGAACTGGAATAGCCACCTCCTTGATTAAAGTGATCACACACCAGCTATAAACTGTCTCTGACAGTTCAATTTAACATACAAGTCAGGATTTTCAGGCAACACATTCTAATCAAGTTAGAAAAATATAAACAGTTTAAAATCTTTTGAAAGACGAATGAAAGGACATTTAATATAAAGAGTTATGGTTAGAATTAGGAACTTCTGGGAAGCAAAGCTATAGTGTTTTGGGGTTTTTTTTACCTTAAATCTTTTTTTCCCTGTAACCTACTATGGTTATTATCAAGTGGAAAAAGCAAATGAAATAGCAGCAAGGAATGTTTTGAATATTGAATATCATCCTTTGTCGTAGATACATATAAATGTATTAGAAGTGATTTCTTGTTGTTAGGGCTTTCAGCTGGAGGCACTCAGTGAAAAAGAATGCAGCTTGTTGAAAATAATAGAGGAAGAAGTTAGTTTTGTGAACTTTATATGTACACAGGCACTGTTTGCTTATTCTGTTGAGGAGATTGGTGCATTATGTTCTGGGGCTTGCTAGCCATGGGCCAGATGGTACTGTCCCTTGCACCAGGTGTGGAGCCAATTCAGGATCCTTCTCAATGAAGCAATCCATGGGTTGAAATGCATTGTTTGGTTGTGTTTGTCATCCAAATTCATCAGAGGAGCTATGGTACAAAGTGTAGATAGTTCTGCCTGTCTGTTTTTAATGAAGAAGATGAACATATATTGCATAGCAGCACTGAGACTCCATTTCCCTCTAGTCCTGTTATCAGGACTGCTAAAACTTGCTTGTACACAGAATTGATACAGGCTGTAAAGGATTCTGCAAAACAAAAATCATCAAATAAGGCTTTAAAATCTTGAGGCTTATGTAACTATTTATTTCTCTGATGAAGAGGACTAAAGTAATGATTACAGAAATGGAAGGATAATTTGCCTTGGCAGAAAACATTCAAGAAGATCTCAATCGGACCAGCTACTGTAGCTTTGAAAGATTGTCACTGAAATATGTTTCCACTTTCCCTCCCTCATAATCTTTTTCTGTCAGCTTTTTTAGCTTATTTATTATTTTATTAATGATTTTCAGTTACTCATTCTGATCTCAATTTTCTTGTCTAAGAGCTTAAGGTAAGGCTCTTTTATTCTGATCTTGATTCTAGGGACAATGAGACTCTCACTTGAAGGCCCTGTCAGCTGGTTGTTGAACTATTTTAAAGCATATTGTTAATTTGACACAAGCAAGAGGAGATAAATGGCAATAGAGAGGTATCTTCATGTTCCAAGTTGTGCTCAAATATTGCAAGGCATCATTGAACATCTCACACGGGGGATATGTCTTTTCTATCTGTAATGTAAACAACGTTGTTCATGTTTGTTTCCAGATTAGTGATGAGTGCATCAACTTTAATGTTGTTCATCAAGAAGCTGTAAAGAAAACTTTAAAAATCATGACACAAGACTTGTGGTTCTGACCATCTTAGCTTGTAGAAGATTCACAATACATGTTGTGTTTCCACTGAGAGACATAGCCAATGTATCATTTTTTTTCCTCCAGTAGGAAAGCAAACATCCAAAAAAACCTAATCAGGATCAGATTTTTTGGTTTCAGTTATCTACTGTCCAAGATCAAAGCTCTGACTCCTGAACAAGGAGAAGGTGCCCAAAGGTTAATTCATAATTTATCTAATTGAAACTTGCATGATAGATGTGATCAGAATACGGACCAGAAGTCGTAGGTTTTATAGGAGTTTTGACTGAAGACCTGAGATGAGGTTAAAAAGATCTGGCAGGGAGCCAGGGAAGTGAACTAAGGTACTGTGAGTCTTTCTTGGAGGGATGGATCCACAAATCAGTGTGAATTAAAGCCCAGCTGAAAAGAAACCTAGTATGGCAAGCTGTGTACATTTGGATGACAAAGGTTTTAGGAGCTTCCTAGAATATCTGTAGAGTTTGTTCCCCCTGTTGCTTTTTGATGCATTTAGGGAATTTTTCACTCTCTCAATCATTCTATTCCTGCTGGAATAAAAAGCAAAATCGTTTTATTAATTCAAGTGTCTTCCTGTGGTGTTAGTCCAATACTTTTTTCTTTTTTTTAATAAACCATGTTCTTTGGTTTCCTTCTCTTGTAACATTCTGGCCTGCATTGCTAGAATATAGTCTTATTGATTATAGACATCTTACTACGTTCTTTGTAAGGACTAGAAGAGTTTCTTATGATGTGCCAAATTTTAAAGTACATTCATGAAGAGATGAAGCATTGAAAAGATTCCCCAAAGTCATCTCATCCCACTTGTGCAAGCTCAGCAGATATTTTGTGATAACTATTTCTCTAAGTTGTTCCTAAAAATTTTCTGAGTTTGCTATGCGAACCAATTATTTAAAAAATAAAAAATAAATAAATATTGCAGTGTACTAAAAAAGCTGCATTGAATTGGTGAGAATTTTTCACTATAATTTTTTAGTAGATATTTCAGCTTCAAAAGCATGCTTAAGTCCCTTCACTTTAGTATTATTAGATAAAAATTATATTCTGTCATCTTTGTTCACCATTAACAAGTGCTTTACTTCTATATAATTAATTAATAAATCAAATGGATTAAATCCCTGGAGAAAGAAAGGAATTTTTAGCTGATATTTAGGAAATTACTTGATCTCCTCAACAATGAATGACTTCCTAGATGACAGCAACTACTTTGAGCTGAAAAACTGACAACTATTCTCTCTCCTTGAGAAGAAATACAAATCACTGCTTGCTCACAATTGCAGCCCTCAAAGCTTACCTATTTTGTGCTGAAGTCACTTCACTGCACAGCAGCCAAGCTTAACAGCCCCATTTGAGTGTGTAACAGCTGAACCCCTGAGACAGTGTGTCTGTATGCCTGAGCCTCAGGTCTGCATGGTCCTTTGGGTGCACAAAAATAAATTCTGTTTGCAGGGACCTCATGAGCACAGCTTGAGGTAGGGCATGTGATGGGCTGCTTGGCTGGAGAGAAATTGCCTGATATTTCCTGAAATTGCATTACATTGCAGTTGCTGGGATTGATAATAATCTCTACATGGAGCTGAGCTCCTACATCAAAGTTGTGCTAAATGGCCAATATAATTTGTGTGCTGGAGCAGAACTGTAGCAGTTCAGTATTCTTATTATTCAAAATGGTTTACAGTTTTGTTTCAGATTTTGGGTTGTGATCTAAGTAATCATTGCCTGTAGAAACCAGGGAAAATCCTTTCTTGCTTGTTTTCAGGCAGCACCAGTGTATTTCTTCATATTTAGTTAAAATATCTAAGTAACAATCTGGAAATGCTCAATGTTTTTAATAGGAAGTAAAGGATTAGTAGAAAATATGATTTATGCAAAATACAGTGAAAAAATCAAGCTTTAGAACTTCTGATGGGAAATTAAAGTTTTGGACATTTTTTTTCTCTTCTTAATACCAGTTAAAGCAGTCACTTTAAAACAAATGTTATAAATATTTTGCTGCTGTCTCTCAGAGGACCATTCTGGACAAAATGTCCAGCCCATGATAAACACATCATGGGATGGGTGAGCAACTGGCTCACAGATTGGGCACAAGGGGTGACAGTGAATGGGGTAACATCAGACTGGTGACCTGTCACTGCTGAGGTTGTTCCACAGGGCTCTGTCCTGGCCCTGTGCTCCTCAACATCTTCATAAATGACTTGGAGGCAGGACTGGAAGAGATACCGAGCAAGTTCATGGATGATACAAAACTGGGAGGAGTGGCTGACTCCATCTGCAGGGCAGCCCTGCAGGGAGACTCTGACAAATGAGAGGCTGGGCAATCACCAACCACATGAAGTTCAACAAGGGAAAGTGCTGGATTCTGCACCTGGAACAGGCCAACCCTGGATATATGGACAGAGTGGGGAATGGGATGCTGGAAAGCAGCACCTGAGGGTCCTGGTTGATGGCAAGATGACCATGAGCCAGCAGTGCCCTGGAGCCAGGAGAGCCAACCCTGTCCTGGGGACATCAGGCACAGCATCACAGCCGGGCAAGGGAGGGATTGTCCTGCTCTGCCCTGAGCTGGGGCAGCCTCACCTCCAGTGCTGGGGACAGTTGTGGGCACCACAATGTGAGAAAGACATTAAACTATTAGAGAGTGTCCAAAGGAGGGCACAAAGATGGGGAAGGGCCTTGAGGGGAAGCCGTGTGAGGAGCAGCTGAGGGCACTTGGTCTGTTCAGCCTGGAGGAGACTGAGGGGAGAGCTCAGTGCAGGTACAACTTCCTCAGGAGGGGAAGAGGAGGGGCAGGCACTGATCTCTGCTCTGTGGGGACGGTGACAGCACCCAAGGGAATGGCCTGAAGTTGTGTCAGGGGGGATTAAGGCTGGATATCAGGAAAAGGTTCTGCTCCCAGAGGGTGGTTGGGCACTGGAACAGGCTCCCAGGGAAAGGGTCACAGCACCAAGCCTGACAGAGCTCAAGAAGTGTTTGCACAGTGCTCTCAGGCAGAGGCTGTGACTCCTGGAGATGGGTCTGTGCAGAACATTGATGGACTCAGTGATCCTTGTGGGTCCCTTTCAACTCAGCTTATCACTGTGATTTTGTGCCATCTAGACATAGAAGCGGCACTTTTTCACATTCAGAATTTAATAGCAAGATCTGTTCTTGTAAAATCATGTGTGTATAAAGATTAAGGATTTATTTTGAGTCTTTAAAAAAATATTTTCTTTTCCTTTCTCTACAAATTTTATATCTTAGTTGCCATAAAAAACATATTAATAAGTTGAATAGAAATGAATTTGCTATCTTTTTCCTGGGGTAATTTATTTAATTTGAATGTAATTTGGTCAGTGTGAAATCCCAGCTTTTAAGTGGTAATCTTATAATAAATTTATTGCAATAAATAAATATGCCTAATAGCAAAAGAGTTTAGGTTTGGATTTTTGGGGGTTTTTTTGGAATGATATTACTAACTTTGTTTCTAAATTACAGCCCACTGATCAGTGAAATGATCCTTCGTCTCTGTAGTTACAATCTTTTCAAGCAGCACTAATCTTGTTACTGCTTCTCACCAGTCTGCAGAGAGAAATAATGGCTGGGGCAAGCTGGGAAAGGGTAGAGGCAGGAGGAGACTGCAAAGCTTAGGAAGTGACTACCACAGCAGCAGCTGCTGATGCTGGTCTACAGCCAGAGGATTGCTTGGGTTGTATTTCTAGAGGTATCCCTGGAATCAAGACTTTTGTGTGTTAGTCCTGGGGATGAGATGCAGCTGTTCTGAACATGGAGTTAAATGTAAAAACATCGTGATTCCAAGTGTTTAAGTTGCAGTGGAGACCCGTCTGTGTCTCCTCATGGGACAGTAAATAGCTTTCATTCAAGGTTCAGGCTTGCTCCTAAATGCCAGCCCTCACCAGCCTGAAGGGATCTGGAAGACCACATATTTCAGAGTCTGGCTTATTTCAGAGGATGATCTTGCTAATCCTCTCACTCCTTTGCAAAGATGAGGAGGAATAAGTTTATAAAATATCTTCTCTTCAATGTCAGAAGTGAGCAGTGTCCCCTCCAAGTTTCTGATGGGGCTCAGCCTGACCATGCTGCTGTCCCAGAGGGGTGGCTGCCATCTCTCCATGTGAGTGGTGCTGGGACTTTCAGCTACTCTGCCCCTGCTCTGTCATAAAGGCAGCTCTATGAGTGACATCCCTTGCCTTTTGGCACAAATTAATTGTTTTCGGGGGACACTTTTTAAAATGTGTTTATTGACAATCACATATAAGAAACAGACTATGGGCAAGTGAATGTGCCTGCCTCAGTGCAACAGTGAAGACCCATTTTTTTTCATTCAACTCCAAAAAAATAACTTATCACTGAGTTCTGCTAGCTCCAGAGCAGATCTCTGAATGTCTGAAATAATAATTTCCATAGCAATCCCACACATCCTCCAGGATCCTAACCATGGAGGATGTTGAAACTTCCTTCCCTTTACAGCTCAGCTCTCACAAGTAAAAACATATGCAACAAATAGACAGAAGATTTCCATAATTAGAGTGCATTTCTTGGTGGCTGCCTTCCCCTTTCCTGTTGGGATTCATCAGTTTAGTTCACTCCACAACATTTCGTTTGCTGGTCAGCCTGAGTTTTCTAAATGACTAGGTAATGAGCATATCTGCAGGGAAGTTTGTCTGGTGTGTTTTACCTGTGTTTTCATTTGTTATTTCTTTCTACTGACTGCAAATGAGGAACTGCTGGCAGTCTTATGTAACTACTAATTTGAATGTCTAAATTAGGTAAAATGGGCTCCACCTGAGATCTATGTCTAGTTGCTGTCATTTGTAAAGGTTTTATGTCTGTGTGGATGGAAACCCACATCAGGTTTATTTGTCAGTAAATTTCTGGCACATTGCAATGGCCTTGTGAAAACTGAACATCCTCATAAAAATTTGAGGTGGCAAGATTCACTGTTAGTATTTCAGAACTGTAATTCTTGCAAATAAGATTTTATGGTAGGTTTGCTCTTGTCAAAATAACTTGTGTGAATGAGTTCTTAATTCACTAAGAAAAAATGACAGATTTCTATTTGAAAACAGATTCTAAAACTGCAATGAAGAGAGATAAGTGGAAAATAACATCTATTTGCTTGGAAGTGGAAGACAGAAGAAAGTCAATATTCGTCAAGCTGCCAAGCAATCACCTGAAAGTACTGAAGGCTGCCAAAGTTCTCATGCTGGAACAATAGTGGACTCTTAAGTTTTTTCCTGAGGCAAGTAGAGAAAATCAGAACAGCTCTTTTGACACATAGCATTTTGGTTTTATGCCACTGCAGATTTTCATTCCAATACTTTACCTTGTTTAGTGTTCAGGCTTTTTCAACACCCAAAATTTGTGCGTGTTACTTAACTACCACCTGCCATAGGAAATCATTCCTGTTGCTCTATGGTGAATCCCTCTCTGCAACTGCTGTGTTAGTGCTGACAGACACTCATGGGTCTCTGGGTCCTCCCACTTCCCAAATCAGTTCTTTCCCTGCTCTCCATGTGCTCTCATGTGGCTTCCTGAGCCCCAGTCCCTGCCCTACCTGCTGCCATCTGCCCTATTAGACCTGGGAAGAGCTGAAGAATGAGTGATTGAGAGCAAAGGACAGATGCTCTTGTCAAAGGGCAGGATGTAATTGGAGAAATCTAAGCACAAGACCTGAGGCTGAAACTGCACCTCCTTATTTCCTCTTGAATAGTGCTGGGTTTCTGAGAAGGAATAGGGAATTACACATCCTTCATGCTGTAAAGTCCTCTGTGGGCTTTTGGCACAAGGGGACCACTCTAGAACAGGATTCAACTAGGCTGGGCATAGAAAGAGTTCTGTGGCCCCATCTATTGCTGAACATCTTAAAGATTCATCCTTGAAGAATTTGACAATTTCATATTTATTTTCCTATGAATCATTTGAAACTGTTGTAACTTAACAGGCTCACAGACTAAGAAGGAAGCCCAAGTCTTATTAGTGTTCCTGTTTGGAAAGGTAGTAGTTATAATATTATGTCTAGAGCTAAATACTCAGAAAAGCTATGGGTAACAGCAGCTGGGCTGAATCCTACTGTGCATCCATTTACTAAGCAGCTTTATGAACCAAGGTTCCTACAACTGAAATAATGAAGTCATGAGACTGGGGTAATTTCTCAGGAAAAATGCAAAAGAAGGTAGGTAAGGCAATATCCACCAACACTAAAGCTGTGAGTGAATGGGATATGGTTGGAGAGAAGGAAAATGAGCAGTGAAAGAATATTTACTTATTAAGTACATGTACAGTTGGATGAGGAACTGGAGACATGGACTGCTTACTGTCGACATTTACAAGAGGAAAGTTGGATTTTGCCATGTAGAGTTACACTTTATTTTCTCTAAGCTGATGCTGAGTTTTCACAGTTTACAGAAATGTAAATCTGAATACATAGTCTATTACAGGTACCTAGGGAAGGCATTTAGATATCCCAGAAATTTAGAGTTGAGATTGCAGCTGATGTTTTGTTACTTTGCAGGGTCTTGGTTTTCCTCATAGAAGCTGTAGGGTTTTTTGGGTTTTCCATATGGTCTAAAAGTAAATAGTGGTACTTGTGTCTTCACCATGTTGTAAAGAGCAGCAGATTTGGTGGGATAGGTCTTCAGGGATTTCTAGCAAGCTTGGTTATTAAAACAATAGGAGCATAAAATTTTGTAAAAGGACCTTTCCTTAGGTCTTGTTAGTGCCTATAATAAATTCTCTGGAAGAACCTTGTCAGTTGTAGAGAATCCCAATAAATCACAGCTGCTGGATCACCTTTATCTACACACTCATTGATATCCTACTCAGGCACCAGCTTGTTAGTGCAACAGGTACAGACACCACACTGTCACCTTCCCAGCAGTCCATCTCCATCCATCTCCTTCTTGTTCTTCATTACAGGCTCTATTGTCTCATCAGAGCTGAAAGTCAGTCTCCAGAGTCTGTGGTGCCTTGGCTCCCCTACAGAGACCTTTACACTGATGTGAGGTTGTATCATCAGTCCTCAGGCATAATTGTTGTTTGTGTGACAGGTTACTCCTAAAGGAGAAGGGAAGGGGAGGAAATATTGGTTTGACTGCTCTGGTTGCTGAAGAGTGATGATGGTTGTGCTCAGGAAAGAAAAAAAAAAAAAAGAACTGGGCACTAATTATTAGCAAATGCATGCTAAATAATAGCAAAATGCTTGATTGAAGTTGTCAATAATTACAAACAAGATTAATCATCCACAAGCTGCTAAGTGTCTTAGCCATCACACACAATAAGAAAATAAATTATCAGAGGAAGGATTTCCCTGCACACCCCAGGCCTTGGGTTCATGTACACTCATGCATGCACAGAATCCTGCAGTCTGACATAATTCTCACTGAATGTCCTTAAATTGTCATTCCTGTGACTCTTGCCCATCCTTATTTATTTAGCCCACACTTACTCTCCTGCTCTAACAGTGTGGCTTTGATTGCAAGCTGGATATAAATGCATTTTGAAAGTTTTAAAGGTGAACATGTCTGAGGCATCTTTAACAATAAAAAAAAGTTATTTGGGATTCTTCATCAAGGTCTTTGATACTGCCTACAGAAGCATCACAGTTATAACAAATGTGTTTCTTCACCACTTTTGGAAATTCTGAGGGTAAAGCAGTACCCCTCAAATCTGGCATTTATCAGAACTTGTGACTCTTATTCTGTGGTTTTATATAGACTTGATAGGAATTTAGGTTAGGGAATGAGGAGCCAGAAACAGACCTAAGTGGAAAAGGATGAAGAGAATGCGAAAACAGGTTCTTTTACATATTATTGTATCAAAATAGCTGCTTGTCTGCGACTTTCTTCTAGAGCTGTGCAGCACTAACATCACAGGAGCACAACAGAAGTCCAGAAAATTTTGGAACAGTACATATTATGTACTATCATAAAACTATAATAATAAGTCTGCCTTATTTTATCTTTCAAATTATATTTTTAAACAGCCACAGCTGAACTATTTAGGAGGAAAGGAAGTGTGTTGGTTGTGTATTAGTTGATCCTGCAAGACTTTTTCATTCCCTGAGCAAAAGTTTCAGATACTCTGTGTAGCAAAGACTACAAAGATGGGTCAGTCCTTGCAACATCTCCTTCCATTTCATTTCCTTGTAGAATTTTCTTTATCCTGAATGAACCTAGTCCTGGAATGGCTTTGCTACCTGTCTCATTTCTCTCCCCAAACCCCTATGACTTGCCTTTATATCTGGTCTTACATAAAAGGCTCTGTACAAAGGCCAGATATTGGGGATGGGAGTGGAGGAAGAAGAGTACCCTTCTGGATGCTTTTGCTTTTGTGACATTCAGCTTCTGTGCTCTTTCCTGAGGTCACTGGTGTGATATTACTTATCATTGTGTTGTTCATAATAAGATGCCCTCAGATAATCAATGCTCCCCTTTTGGTTTAAAAATCTCACCCCTACATACCTTGAAAGCCTGTGGTAATTTAGCTGAGTTAATAAGAGATAAAACTGTTTTCTGGGAGTTTTATGTATAGTAGTCAGTCAAGTGCTGCATTGCTTCCTCATCTCCTTAAAGGTTATTTAACAGAAAATCTCTATTGATTTGAAGCATAAAGCCATAGATAACCCTGGGATAAATTAATTGCTGACACAGGAATAAAGCATTTAATCAGCCTCCAAAGCTGTTAGGGTGCTACATTATAAAACATTTTTTTAATACTGTAGCAAGTCATAAAAAGAGAAGAAAAAATACAGAATGTCCTTTTGTGTGGTGGCATCAGCATGCTGAGGTGACCACGGTGTTTTGAGTTCTCTGCTCTGTGACTCAGTTGTTCACTACCTGCTGTGTTTGTTTTACCCATGTTTTCCAGACACTCTGGACCCAAGTAAGAGCTGAAAGTATGAAAGTCCTATCAGAGGCAAACAATTTTGACACCTGTTAACCATTGGGTAACCATGCTTAGCCAATGATATATTTGTCCTTTCACCATAATGAATTGAGTGGGCTTTTCTGGGGTTTCCCTCCCATCAAGGCCATTTGGGCTTCCCTGCCATCAGTCTCATTGTGTTCTCTAACCGATAAGTTATTGTTTCCACAATAGCTGAATTCCTCTTCTGATTTACAAAAAGTTTAAGAACTGACTTATTTAGACTGTGCTGGCATCATCCTGCTTCAAAAGAAAAGGGAATATGGGTGACTGTAAGGTCAGCTTGTGCTGCTGGGTGAGGATCCTTGGCTAATACAGAACAGAAACTTCTTCAGCACCTGCTGACTCCAGACCCAATGCCTAAGCAGAGGTTGTGTCTCTTTGTGTGTTAAGTTGGTTTCCTAAGACAGGCTCTTCCCAAGCTTTTCCTAAGAAAGTTTGTATGATCTGACAACAGTCTTGCTGGCTTGTGCATGAGAATGGGGAGGCCTTTTGTTGACCTCCCATACTGTAGTGTATTCGGAAAATCCCATCACAAAGGGGGAGAATTTCTTCTCAGCTGAAAAGTCCTCCATAACCTTTCTGCTGTCCTCTTGAGAAACTGAATTCTTTCTGTATGCAGTGAGGAATACAGATGGTTAACTTATTAGTTCTTAAGTTATGCCTTATGTCAGTGTTAAATTGTTCTCCAGGTTACTCCCATGTATTTAAAAAACGAAAAAAGCTCACACATATGAAAAAAAATTTAAAAAAACACATCCCCCCCCCCCCCGAAACAAACAAACAAACAAAAAACCCACCACCACCAAAAAATTTCATAGTAAAATTGTCTAAAAACAGGAACACATTGCTTAGGGACACAGTAGTGCTCCATTCCCAGAAATTTTCTAAAGTTTAGAAGGCCTTGAATAGGCTGATCTAACACTGAAGTTAGCCTTGCTTTCAGCTGGGGGTAATACTAGATGCCTCTGAAGGCCCTTCCCAGCCTGAAGCATTTTATGATTATTTTAATAATTTTCCCAAAAGGAGCTCTCAGGTTTCCATCTAGCTGAGAACTAGATTCAAAATATTCCTGGTATCCATATTTCAGTAATGAAGCTCTGCCACACCTTTTTTGTTCAATGGAGCTATTTGTGACTATAATTTCCTCTTCTGGACAGCAAGGCAAATGTCCAGACCACCCCCGGAGACCTGTTGCATAAACAAGTGATGTGGGAACAGGGGTGTCTCTGTGTGTCTGTTGTAGCTGCAGTTCAAAACAGAGGTGTTAGACCTTGCAAACTCCTCTTTCTCAGATGGTGTCAGCAGATGTAACAGGGAGAACTAAAGCTGAGAGGTCCTATTAACCTTCTTCAGAAAACAAGTAACTACATAAGTCAGTAAGATTAATTTCTTCTGTAGAAAAAAAATTAAAACCTTGGGCAGAGGTGGAGGAGTGATTTTTAAGTTTTAACAGTTCTCAGCAGTGGAAAATGAAGAATGTTTTGAGGTCCATCCATCTGCTGTGCCTTCTTGTGAAGGTCTTTGTCTTTCCCAACACTCTATCTTTAGCAGTTGTTGTGGTTTTTTCCCCTGTCACGTGAAGGTATTCAGCAGAATTGGCAGTGAGAGATTTTTTGAATGACAGCCTCAATTCTTACCGTTCCAAGCATTTCCTTGTGGGTGTGTATTGAAATATTTCTGCTGGAGCTGGAACCGATAAAAAATTCTCTGAAATATGTGCAAGTTTGCATTCTTGTTGCATTCTCTAAAGTTTCAGCCTTGTGGAAAAAAAGGAAAACCTGCAACTACAGTTTTTCTATATGTTTTCATGTCTGAACAGCATGTCTGCTTTTGGTCTTCATTAGGTTTCTAGCAAGAGCATGACACCTTTTCCACTCCTTTGAAATTCCTCGGGTTTTGTGTATCCTGTTAATTTGGTGGCTTAGGGGAATGTTCACATCAGTACACATCTCCAGCTCACTCGCAATCACTGCCGTGCTGATCACTGTCCATGTATTCCTGCTCCATTTCCTGGTTTCCATCATTTCCTGTCTGTAGCAATGTCTCATCCCATTACCACGTGGAGTATCTCTCTGTGGAGGTTCTGCTGTGGAGGTCCCACCCTGTGGCACTAGCTCCAGCCATCCAGTTAGCTTGGGTATAAACAGGTCCATCTTCACCCACATGACAACATCACGGTGCTCAGTCGATTTTCCTGCAGCTGTATCCCATGGCATGAGCAGCAGTCAAGCTCAGTTTCTGCCTTCTGCAGCCCCTGGCTGAAGCCCTGGTTTACTCAATTCAGAGCTCAGCATGCTGGTGAGCCTAATAAAAAAATAAGTTTGTATTATTTTTTGTGTTTGGACAAATAACCCTTATATTTTTTTCTTCTTGTTTTTCTTCCTCTAGAGCAGTCTTCTCTTTATACCCGGTGTGTGATGCTGTATGGTTTAGCTGAAGGCAAGGGCATTTTTCTGTTACAAATGTGTGTTAGCAGCAGGATGCTGCTCTTCTGATAACAGCCCACAGAATTCTGTCACCTTATAGCAGAATCTCTACAAATCTTTGGCTCTTCTCCAAATCCTCCAAAAAATGGGAGCAAAGCCCCTAGTTTTGTCACATAAAGGACCAGGCTGTTCCTCAAATGATGGCTTCGAGGACACTGCTGTAAGCAGATCAAGTAGCTTTTCTGCAATGTCCCTGTCCTCATTCAATCTTCCAGAGGGAAGAAATATAGGTTAGGCTGGGGAATGAGTGGTACTGAGATAGAAGGTTTGATAAAAGATGTAGAGACAAACTGGGTGTGTAAATGCCAAGGATATGATTATTAACACAAAGTGACACAAACACATCTCTCAAGGAAGTTTCTGCTCTGCCTTTCCTATTGGACAGCTCAGACTTTAGCTAATCATGCATGGCCATCTAATCAGAAACTTACTGGGACAAAAGCATCTTACAGCCCACAGCAGCTGCACACTGTTAATATTACTGTAGCAAAATGTGAACAACTGCAGTTGTGGAGACATATCTTAGACTACACTTTATTGTGATTTTGCTGAGTAGGAGAAAAATTAACATCTCTGTAATTAATGCTGATATAATTAATGCTGATGACGGCAGGGCAAACCTGAACTGACTGCAGAAGTACCCCAAGCAGGCTAGTAAACACCTAAATAAAGAAAAATAAAAGCATCCAATTAGATTTTCATATCCTTTTGCAGATGCTTGATTTTTTTGAAGACGTATCTCTTTGAACTGTGGGTTATAGCCACCATTACCATTTTCTATTGTACCGAGCCCCCCAACTGTGTTGGTTGCTTTTACACATGACCCAAACAGATAAAACACAATTCACATTTTCTTTTTATTGGCAGTATTTATCCTCATTTTCTCAGAGGAGACTAGCTAGATTCAATACAGTAACTGCAGCCAACAGTCCATCTCAGCACAGCTCAGTTTTGTACCAGTAATGAAATTTCACACAGGTTTTGTTTCATTTAGGGCTTTTAAAACCATTTCATGAAACTGGAATTGTCTCTACATTGAAAAGCAAGGTTCCAAAAAGCTTTTGTCTGGAAAAGTTAAGATGGAATACTATGATGATACATTTCCCAGGAATTCAAGGAACAGGCTGTTAACCCCTAACAGAAAAATGCTTAAACTCTAAGTGCTGTGTAATTTGACATGCTTGCTCTTTGGAGATTACTGTGAAGATCTACTGAGTTGTAGAAATGATAGAACCCTGCCAAACCAAAATCCGAAAGCTGGAAGATGAAATTTGAAACTATATACTGGTATTTTGCCATGGCATAATTTGTCATAGATACTCCTTGAAAGATGAATAACTGGAAGTTTGTATCAGTGCTTTACTCTCATCAAGCTGAGAAGTTTGAAGCTATGCTCTCGGTAAAAAAGAATGCTGAAAAATTTATGTTGACCTAATTGCAAACAAATAATGTATTAGCTTATATGCCTCTGACTTATCACCTAATCACAGATCTAAAGAATGTAGCAAAAAGTGAATGCATTTCTTTCTGAATTGGTAGGTATTTTCAAGTAAATGTAAAATGGCTTTTCATTCATACCAAGACAAAAAAGGAGGAAACAATAATACTTCTTATCAGGATTCACCAGCTTTATAGCATCTGTAGTGTATGCAATGTTTTTTTTCCAAGTACAGCATCCTATCTAATATAACAAAGATACAGAAGTGATTACTTAGTACCAAAGGGCATATTACTAGCTGATTTCTTTGATCTAGCATAAATTAATGGATCCAAAAATATGAATTCAAAACACTTGTACTGCCCCTAAGCTGTAGAAAGGCATCATGTATCTTCCAAGTTAAAGCAAATCCTATTAGACTTCAACTACTGGCAGCTGCTTTCTTGAAAAAAATCCTTCAAGGAACTTGATAATCCAGGTACTTAGTTGGGAAAGCTTCATATTGCAAATGCAGAGGCTAAAAATTGCCTCTTAGTCTTATATTTCCATTACAGGAGTCCTTTTCAGTCTTCCCATACATGGGGCTGGAACAAATGTAATGCAATGCCAATATTTTATATTAAAAATGGCTGGAGTGTGCACTATGGAGAAAGTCGGAGTCCATTTGATTTGACATTTTTAATTCACAAACAATTCCCTTTTTTCTAGTACCATGACTGTACCTTTAGCAGCACCAGCTCTTTTGTGAGAGCACCTGTCTTGTTGAAGTCAGGGCGATGCTGAGTGCAGGATTCACTCTCTATGTGTGTGTGTGTGTGTGTGTGTGTGTGTAAGAGAGAGAGAAGAGAAGCGAGGAAACAGCAGCGAGTGCAGCTGCAGTGCAGTGCCATAGTGGGGACATTCCCATGGCTGCAGCTCCCTGGACCCTTTGTGGTTTTAGCCAATGGCTCCTGAATAGTGATTGTCTAGAAGCCTTAGTTTAAATGTTATGAAGGATACAGGCACTGCTTACTCTTGTTTGTGCATGTTCAGCATCTTAAGGGCACATTTTGGTTGTGCCTTTGGGTCAGTTCTTGTCATAGAGAAGGCAGAGAAGGTAAAATAACTTCACACATGCTAAAGTGGCCCATGTTTGTGCCAAGGCACAGTTTACATCAATTTTCCTTCTCTGTCTGGTCTGTCCAACAGATGCTTTTTAAACTATCTGTTCCTCATGATTTGTTTATAAGCTGAAGGCAAAGGTTGTTTTCCTGCCCTACAGTACAGCATGTTCTGTATTTGTTCAAGGACAAAAAAAGAATAGTAAACTCAAAGTGTTTCCAACTTGCCACATGATGCCAGTATTCCATTGAATTTCTCTCAACTGGGGTTTCAGGTGGAGCAGATGATAAGTGGCTTTATATATTTATTTAAATGATCCTTCATTTTTCCTGTCACTGTCATGCCACTGCTTGTGTTGCCTTTCTGCAAACTATGTGCAGAAGGTTCTTCCAGCAGAACTTCTGCAAATGTGAAACTTCTCACTGCAGTCCTTGCGAGACATGCATTTTCAATTCAGTTTCTGTGAGCACTGGCACCTGCACATTAAGCACATCCTTCAACCTAGCCCTCGTCAACAAAACACTTAAGGATTTGACTGAGTGCTCTCCTCAACTGGGGCCCTCAGCTCCAATTCTGAGCTCACTGCAGTTGGTGTAAACTTTGACGAGAGCTGCAAACTGAGCAGCCTGAGTCTTCCAGGTTCAGTGGATATGAGAAGCGCCCTTTAAAGTTTTTATTCTGCTTTCTTAACCTTGATTGTTAATATCTCCTCCTACTGCAACTTTCCTTAAAATGCTGCACTTTTTCATGCCTTATTTGTTTTGTCTCTTGATGTATTAAGTGGAGGACTAATGTGGCGTTGTGGGAGAGCATTTTGGTTGCTTTCTGGGGACAATATTTGTTTGGTAGGTGATTCCCCTCCAGATGGAAGCAGAGACCCTGCAGGTGCCTCAGCAGAGCACTGCACAGCCCTGCAGTCCTCACACCCAGTATGTGCAGCAATATTTCTATCACACCTCAGATAAAAAGGAACCAGTCTCTTTCTCTCTTCTCCTCCAGTCTTACACCATTTTTGCCAATTACTGCAAACCCTAATTACACAAAATCTTCAGAGAAAAAAAGTTAAATGTTTGTACAGCTACAGACATTTATCTATTTTTAAAAAACATTAAATAGTTACTTCTAGAGTTCTTTTATTGTTGAAGATTGAGGGTGACTCATGAAAGGAAGTAAACACAGACCTGCCCTGGACCGAAACATTTAACCCTCATTGATTTAAATGAGAACTGAGCACACGCTCAAATGCCTTTATGAATAAAGGCTAAAATAATGCCCCAGCACTTGAGTTAAACTTTTCCTCCAGTCCTCCAAACACGGATTTTTGCAAAAATTAGGGAAGGAGGGTAGCATGGCCTCCAATATTAAGGATTACAGCACTTTCAACTTGCGTATTTCTAAAAGTGCATTTTCATTTAATTCTGGGAATGTTAGTTCTTTCAAAAATAAGACTTTGAAAAGCCACTACTCTTTGAATTAATTGTCTACTGTGTATTTTTAATATGTGAGTCAGATCAAGTGCAAATTGCCTTTTAGAAGTTGCCAGATCAAAAACTTGTTTTATCTAGGGCTGACTTTTCCCTTCAGGTTTAATATCTTTCTACTCATCAAAAGGTGTCAAAGTTCCCCTTTTCCAGTACAAGTATAGCAAGAAAAACTATCATTTTGTCTTTCTTGTGCTCATTGCCACTGAAATAGTATCTACACAGCAGTATTTTCACTGCTGAATATAATTAACAATGATTTACATAGCATTTAATAACATTTTAAGAAGATGAAATTTCATTACCATTATTGAATTATTCTCCCTTTTTCAAGTTCTGTATCACAACTGAAGTGATTTTTTTAGCATGCAAGTTGCATCCTCAGCAACATATTTCAGTCAATTTATATTGATATTCTGAGGGTACGCTCATTCTACATCTCTGCTTTTATTCCAATTTAGAAGCAGCAAGAGGTTAACCAGGATTTAAAGGAAATACAATAGACAATAATTCATTCCGTTGCATGCCTCAACCATTTGCAATTATGAATGGTATTGAATTTTTGTAAACCGAATTTCTAATTGAATTTCAGGAAACATTTGCCATCATTATATTTTATAAAGGATAAGAAGTGTTGCAGAAGGTTTGGGGGTTTTTTAATTAACTATTAAGCAAGGTAGATAGTGTTACCTTTCAATCATTAATAGAAGAGGCACCATGACAGAGAGATTAGCAAAGTTAATGCCAGCAATAAACTTTCTGTCTCAGAAGTAAATAAGATACTTAGATAAATAAGGTGCTCGTAGCTCTTCCAGACCTGATGAGCTTCATTCTTTGATAGAAAAAGCACTTGCTAAAAGGATGTGGGAGCCAGGAGCAGCCAGCTCTGGGGATTCACAGAGGGAATGGATGAAGCATCACAAATTGATCTCATCATTTTTGTTTTCCCCCCTTTCTTTAGGAGGAACAAGGGTGAAGAGAAGCAAGTGAGGTACATTGCACTCAGCATAACTTTAAGACCCAGAAAAACTCTGGAACAGATCATTCAGCAACACATTCATAAGTAACTGTAAAATTGTGAGAGGAGTTGCATCAACTCTCTTTTTGTCTGACTTGTAGCATGTAACTTGTTCTTCACAGATCCAAGCAACTCTTTTTACAGTGGAATAATGGCATTGGTGGGTAGAATGGGAGTGTGAATGTTTTTTACCTAGTTCTTAGTAAGGCTTTTCACAATGTTTAACATCATATTCACAAGTAAGCTGCAGGATCATAGTTTAGAGGAAAAAACCCTAACCTGCAAGCAAAACTGAGCTCAAAAAATACTTTTCAGCACTTTCTTGACAAAAGGGGAAGATATCTTTATGCAGCTCTGCAGGATTTTGCTTTCCAATTTGTTTTCACCGGTGGTCTTGGTGAAGGAACAGATAGGGTGCTTATACTAAAAAAACCCAAACAAACAGAATAACTATAGTTATGCTGCAAGGTAGAAAAAAGAAAACGGGGAAATAATCTGAAAAAAATTTGCACATTCAGTAGGAATAAATGGAACATGCTACACATAACCAGATACAGCCTAGTGAACTACTAGGGAATGGAGAGCACAGGACTCCAGTCTCTAATCTAGATAGATTGGAGCACCTATCGGGCAATCATTAATGGCATGATAATTAACAAGTCCAAATATTGGATTCTGCACCTGGGATGAAGTAACACTAGGCACAAGTACAAATAGGGAGGGAAATGGCTGGAGAGCAGCCCTGCAGGAAGGAATCTGGGGATGCTGGTTGGCAGCAGTCTGCACAAAACATCAGTGTGTCCTGGAAGCCCAGAGGGCAACCAACATCCAGGGGTGCATCAAGCACAGCATCACCAACTGGATTATTCTGTTCTTCAGAGCCATTCTTCAGGGAGTATCCTGGCAATATCATGTATTTTGAGCTGCATGTGGGTCTGAAAAAAAGGGAAATACCATTCTGGGATGTATAAACTACAAGTGCAACCATCACATAGAACTGTCTTTTAACTCTTGTTAGTAATGCCAAGACCCCTGTTGTAATCCCCAGTCAAGTTTTCAGCTGTATTTCCAGGAAAGAGAGGAAATGTTTCTGAACAGGCTGGAAAAGAGCAACTGTAAGGCATGCAGATGCACTTTGGAGAACCTATCCAGCAATACTTCTCCAGGCTTTTCTGGAGAACCACAAAACCAAAGCATAGGAGATCATACAATATATTCACAATTTTAGCTTTGTTTGCATTTGTTTTGTGTTGCTGTTGTAAAATTTAACTTGCCATTCAGTTTGACCCATCTCTTCATGAAGTTCAGATTTTAATGAAATACAGAGAAGAAAACACTTTTCTTTTCTTGTTTTTTTATTTTTGTGGATGAGGTTTTTCCAGATGGTGCTTGTGAACAACAAAATTAACCATATATGCATATTGGATACACTCGCTGTTATTTCTGCTTAGGTTTTGTTGTTGTTGTGGAAGTTTCTTCAACAAATGCAGGTTTATTCCTAATAACATACTGCCATCAATTTGAAGGGTCAAAACAGAAATTTCTGTATTCTAAAAAATTTGAGGATAATCCTCTTTCTCATAAGACTCTCTTTGGCTGTGAGACAGCAAATTACTGTTTTCTTCTGTTTACAAAGTTTTGCTGTGAAAATTTCTCTTGGATCTTTTCTACTAATCTACTTTCTTGGAAAGAAAACTCCTATTGCATACATTGGGTTCATCAAAAATATTTTGGTTTAACTGGAACCAATTTCTATTTCCAATTCCAATTAAATTGAATTCCAGACTAATTTTAGATCACTGGCAATGTTTGAAGGGACTATGCATTTTTTTTGTTCACACATAGAATTTGTGTATAATTTTTTCTCAGGTAAATGTCAATGGGCCCCATTTCTGCAGAATGTTCAGATTAGTATCTTTTAGCATGAAAAATATATGCTTCGTTTCTATCGAGTTTGAGATCATGCAGAAAATGCTATTCCTTAGGTGTCAAATTTTTTATGTCACTTAGTCACATATTTATGCCACTTTTCTCTTCTGAAATGAGACATGATATTTAGAATACTGCAGATGGAAGCAATCTCTAAATCAGTCATGCAAACCACTAGCTGTTTTATCATATAGGACATAGATGTGAGACCTTTTCAAATCCTCTTTTACATGTTAACAAAGAAATTGGCCTTTAAAAAAGTGATAAGGAAATGGAGTTCAAAAATATCTGTAAAATATCAACTGGATGGTGTCATTTTAGCAGGATTCCTGGATCCTTCTATGGTGTGGGATGCTTGAAATCCTAACATAGATTTTATTTATCCGAAGCCTTACTCACTCTTCCGTCAGCATCGACGCTGCTTCAGCAATCACCACCTGGCATTCTGCAATGAGGGAAGAGCTGGTTGCCCTCCCTGCTTTGCCAAGTCTCGTGCTAGGAATTAGGGCACAAGAGGGGTTGCAGCAAGTGTTTAGCACCATCTGAACCAGCTGAGCATTTGCTTGTGCCACTTTGGGAATACAGAAGAAAATGTGAAGCTGAAGTGGCTCTTAATAGGAAGAAAAGAGCTCTTTGAAAATGGGCTTGCATTCTGAAATTCTTTCCAGAAGAATTAAGTCTCCTACCCAAACCAGTCCCTCTCCAAGGCCTGTGTTACTGACATCAATTACTAGAAATATTCGTCATCGGAAGAGTAAGACCATGATTCAGATCTTTTACTCATTAGTTGAGGATCTTGTTGCCAACTATTGAGAAGCTTATCAGCTTTTTTTCTCACTCATGCAGCCCACTTGTGTCAAAATGAAGGTTTTATTAGGTGCTTTGCATTAAAATAGAGATAAAAGGAGTGTGTTTGCTTGGAGCAGAACAAGACAGAATAAGCCAGATCTTCAGCTGATATACATTTGTCAGAGCTCTATGAAGATAATGAAGCGATACTAATTTGCATTAGTTAAGCAGCTGAGTTTCTCTCTCTCATTGCAACTCCTCTGCAGATCTGCTAGTGATGGCAATGTATTGATTCTGGCTCAGATGGAGTTAATTTTCCCCATTGCAGCCCTCACAGTGCTGTGGGTTATATGGGTATCTGGAAAGGTGCTGATAACACACCGGGGGTTTGGCTACTGCTGCACCAAGGCTGTCTCCCCAATTTTCTCCCATCACCAGTAGGCTCAGGGAGGGAAAGAGATTGAAAGACGACCTGGCCAGAACAGCTGACCCAAACTAAACAAAGGGAGGCTCTGTACCGTATGAAATGCATTCAACGAGAGAAGCTAGGGGAAAGGGGGAGGAGGAGGGGGACATTTGTTATTTTGACATTTGTCTTCCAGAGCACTTGCTGAAAGCCTGCCTTCTGAGAAGTAGTTGGACATCACCTGCTGATGGGAAGTAGGAGAAAATATTTCCATTTTAATTTGCTTCTGTACATGGCTTTTGCTTTTCCTTTAATAAACTGCCTTTATCTTGACACATGAGGGTTTTTCGGTTTTTCCCTGTCTTATTTTCTCCCTGTCCTGTCCTGCTGAGAAGAGAAATAATAGAGCAGTTTGGTGGACACCTAGCATCCAGCCAAAGGCAACCCACCCCAGACAGGCAACCCTGACAGATTCTAGCCCATGCCTCAGATAGGTCAGAAATAGTCTGAGTCACGCAGCTGCTGAAGGTGGCTGAGAGGCAGGATTTAGTTGCAAGTAATGGTGGAATTCTTACTCTTTTTCCTGAACTCTCTTTTGGTATTATTAGGCAGAACTGTTCTGCTTTACCTTTGCCTTTAGGGCAAGGGATTTGCATTTTTTCATGACTGCATGGAATTCATCATGTGGAGTTAAGAATGATGTGTTTCTCCAAATATGGCTGGAAAAACACTCCAACCTCTCTGTTTTTCACCTCTTTTCTGCTTCGTCTTGCTTCTCAATTCTTAGGCAGTGGGGAGGTTTTTTCTTACCTTTTCTACCCCTTTTAACAATCTTTCCCTCTATCTCACTCAATTAACTCAAATTTTCTTGTGATGCCCCCTGCTCAGAAAGAGTCAAGTATCATTTACCTTATATACATGTATTTCTGGCTGATATTGCTCTGCCTTCTACAGTGACAAAAGAAAATAAATTGCAATAATTTAGATTTTGAGTAAGTAATAAAGTTTGAAGAAATTCCATTCTGTTGTATTATTCTGAAAACAAAGACTTTGTTTTGCTTTGGCTTTCATGAGCCCACGAGCTGACTCAGAAGTGTGCAAGCCCCACTTAAATACTGGCTGAAGCTCCCAAGTCCTTTTGCAGACATCACTGTTTAATTCATGCAAACTGGAAGAAAAAGTGATGATAAGCTAAGAGAAGTGTCCCTCCTGTTTCCCCTCACTGGAAAGTTAATACAGTTTTCATGTCTTGTGACATTATTTAGTGTTCCCACGGATGGCTGCATAATCACAGCCTGACAGCCGGGGGCACTGGGAACAGACACATTCCAAGTCCTGCAACAGAAAGGCTCTGGGACAAGTGATACAAAGCAGGTAATGAAAATTTTACCAGAAAAACAGCACTTTCATCCTGTTCAGAAAGTAAATTTTATCTCTCCCAAACACATTCTTTTAAGAAATTAAATTTTTTTACGTGCAATTTTTTGTGGATCAGTGTGAGTGTATCAGCTATATGAGCTGGTTTTCCACTCAGAATTCAGTGTGGAAAATTCCTGCAGGTAGTTTTATATCTTTGAGTCAGACTATCCACTGAGATATAATATTCATTTCATTAGACTCATCAGTGTTAATACTGTTCAGCTCCATCTAATGAAAACAGTAAATTAACATGTGCAGCAGTTCTTTTTCACTTACTAATTGATATATGATGAAAGTTCCCGTGCTACCAGCTAGTACATCCTCAAAGAGAGTAAGTAGAAACAGTGGCTTAAGGGATTTAGAAAATGTATGTTTTAATGACAGTGATAGCCAGTATATGCTATTTAAGAGAAAAATGCAAAAAAAAATGTTGTTGCCACTGGATAAAAAAATCTTATTCAAATAATTTTCTTCCCTGGGAATTTGAGCAGCTATTGTACTTATGCAGGAATGGTCTTTGAATACATATTTCAGCAGCATTATGCACTTCAGCATAAGGATTATCATTCTGAAATCTGTTCTCACAGGTTTTTTTGGTGGACTTTTAACTTTTGATCGTGAGCTTGCATCTAATTGAAGAAGTGCTTTTACGACTGACTGCTGATTGCTAGGCAGGATAGCCTTCAATCACTAGTTGTTTTCCAGGAAGTTAAAATGGAGGATGGCAGATTCTCATCTGATGTTAATCATCTGATCTGCTTAAAATTGGACTGTGTTGATTTGCATCAAAAGATGGGAAAGAAACCCCTCAAGGAAGCACCGAAGAGCACCTCTGTCAATGACAGTCACACAGTACCCCAGAGGCCCAGGAAACTTTATCAGGCCTCAGCCAAGCACCTGTTACCAAAGGAAACTTTGAATGACCAGTAAGGGAAATAAATGAAAAATCATAAACTTCATCACTACTGCCTGTGGGTGACTTCCTAAAACATCAACAACTGACTTCCCCTTCTGTAGTAACATATGCCTACAAACTTTCAGAGGGAAAAAACAGAGACAGGCGAGAATTAAAAATGCAAAAAGGAACTGAAAATAATCCATTCTGCTGTAGGAAGTATGGAGAAGACTGCAAATAAGAGTTTGCACATCTCCCAGGTCATCATGTTTTAAAAAGGGAATGGATCAATGTGAAGAGGAAGGAGCCTTAGTAACTTTGGAGCCAAATGGATCTGCTCAGGTTGCAAGAAATGTCTGACCAGATCTTGCAGCATTAAAGGTACCCAAACGCTATAAAGCACCAAGTTGTTTAAAAGTCGTGTTCCCCTTAGCTTGGTGGATCTGCAGTGATGAGGTGCTGCTCACCCACTAGTGACAAAAGCCAGGGCTCCTCACCATTGTGGTCTCTGATGGTTCTCAAAGATTGTTTTCTTGAGACAAACGTGCTGCTTGCTTCCTCCTGCTCCCATCAGCAGCTCCAGTGTGTACACTGCCAAACCACATGGCCCTGGCAATGAGGCTTTTCTTGGCAGGAAAACCCCCGTGTGCTCAGCGAGGTCACCCGAGGGCTGCTGTGCTCCCTGCTTTTGTTTTAATTGGGCTGAGCTGATGTAATGTTGCCAGAAATAGGTATTGCAGCACCTCCAGAGACAATGTGGTAGGCAGTTTTCATTTAACTAGAAGTGAACTTTGTAAATTCAAGGTATTTATTTTATTATCCCAAACTTGATTTCTCTCAATTATTTCTTTGCAAGTATCTCAGTATTGTTATACTCCATATGGACGAGCCAGAAATCCTGTCCCACAGACAGATGGAGCAAATGAAGGAAAAATTATTATAAATGCAAACAAAATTCTCTAACTGGAGACTTCATGGTTTTAGGTTCTTGATTGTGTGCTCAGTGAAGTGTCTTTCTCTTATATGTGATAACTCTTATAAGGCTGTGGTCTATAAAAGGAGTAATATATAATGGAACATATACTTGCATTTCTTACTTCTTTAAAATGTATTTTTTCTCTAAACTTTATATGTTTGTGTATTAAATGTGAGAGAATTGTGATAAAGACGAGATTAGTATTTTTGGACTTCTTGTATCTGTGGAAGTATTTCTGAATTTCTTGCATAAATCTTAAATCATGTCATGACAAGTATAATTTTCCTACTGAGGTGGAATGTGGGGTGGTACAGTCTCTACCCTCTGCTTCCTATATATAGTTATTTTTTCTCTTTATTTTGTTCATTACAGAATAATTTTCTATTGCTGAGGACCATATTGATTCCACTTGTAGAGTACTGCATTGTGTTCCTCTGTATCAGTTATATTTGTTGTGTGATAAATTTGGTATCAGAGTGATATTTCCCATTGCTGAAGTTGAAAAGGTCTGTTTCTGAAGGCTGATGAAAATGGCGAAGTACAGGACTGCTTCAGTTTGTATATTGGCTTTTCTTCACAAACTTCAAGTTGAGTTACCACTGAGCAAGAAGCTGCAGTGATGATATTGTAAAAGATTCATATTGTTCTGTATTTTTGGAAGAGATCAATGATATTGTGGTAGAGGAGATGAAGGAATCCACTTTGTTATCTATGTCCTCCTTTGAATGTGATGCCAGGTCATAAGTTTTGCTTTTATTTCTGTCAGCTGAACTCCACTGCTCAGGTAACTGTATTGTGTTTTTTCACTTGCAATTAAAACCTCTAAACAAGTTAGACTAGAGTGTTTAGCAGCACTCCAGTTTATTTAACTGACTATTTATGAATTGCTGGGTCAATTGCCAACTGCCAGGCCAAAATGAAATATAGGCTTGCCTTTATTTTCCTAGGCATTGTATTTAAAGTTATCAAAGGCTTAACAAATTCCCCAAGGCTTTCTTGGCTGAGATGGAAATCCTGGATCTAGGCTTTCCCTGGAATGATTTTGAGTGTTTCATCCCTACCCTGTGCAGACACCTGGCCCCATCCTGCATCATTCATCTCCTGGTTCCCAACAAAATGGATCAATATTTTCCTGTTGTCCTGGGCCCAGTGTGGAACTGATGCTGCAGCTCACTAATGGAGTTGTAGAAAACACAACCTTTCCTTTTACTATTTTTCTTCTTAGCCCACAAGTAACATAAAACAGCATTCCCAATTGATATTGAACTACAACAAGGTCTGCTAGGAAAAAAAAAAAAAGCCAAACTGGTAGTTCCAGGTGCCTTCCTCTTTCCTTGTCCTTCAGAGACTCATTCCTGGGTAATGCAACATATCTTGTGTACTCTTATGTTTCACAGTATAAGGTAATTTAACATCTGAATAAAACAATTGATAATTGTTTAATGAAAGAGAAAACAAGCTCTTAACACTTTTCTTCTTTTCTTGTTGCTCATTTTTGCAAGAACACTGGGGAACTCATGTTCTAGCATTATGATAATGATGGGAATTCTGCTCTTAAGAAATTCCAGTTATCCTCTGGATTTATTGTGACCTTTACTGTTTGTTGACTCGGATTTTATTAGGGGGAGCACTGATTTGCATTTTACCCCTGCTTAACAGCCTATTTCTTATGCTTGTTTCAATCCATTTCTGCAATTTGGGGTATTTTGACTGTGGCCTCAGTGCACTTGCACTTTAGCAACATTGTACTTTGAGGTGATGTGCAGAACTGAATATTGTATCATTAGCCACTCATCTTGCTAAACTACATTGCAGTACCCTGATATGTGAAGATCTGGTATGTAAACAATTGCATTCCTGCTCGAATCTTATTTAGTTATTTCGAATGGTGTAAGTGTGAACTCTTAATTTTTATTATTATTATTTTTCGTTGTTTTTCACTATCTCCTGAAATCACAAAGCATTAGGCTGAGCATAAGAACCAGGCAACTTAGCAGAACTTGTCTGGGTTCCATGAGTCTCTTACTTGTTAGCCTGTTCTTTAGGTGCTGAAAAAGGAACCAAACATACCCTTTTCCACTTCTATTAGGCTGCATGAAGATGTCTTTTCACCCTTCGTGCCCCATCTACCTCTGCTCACTTAAAGAAGGGAGCCAGGGGGGTTGCCATTTAGTTCTTCCAAAAGATTTAAAGGAAGTGAGAACAGCTTTCTGTATAAAAATAACTCAAGTCGGGAAAAAACCCAATCTTTGTACCCACTGCCGGGCTGTGATTACAACTAGAAACTGCACATAACTTTTAACAGCTCAGCTGATTTAAAATTATCCAGTATATACTAGATCAGCCTGAAGGCTGAATTCTTTAGTGATACTTGGCAAATCTCAAAGAGAAGTTAGTTGTAGCCAAGGAGGGTGGCCATGGTCATCCATCTATCATTCTGACTTCCTCTGTCTGGGAGGGTGCACAGTGCCAGGTGAACAGTCAGGAGTGGTTTGGTTTGCTGGGCTGTGCAAGCTTTGACTGGGGTAGGGTTAATTTTCTTCACAGTGGCTGAATTTGTGCTGAACACAGGGCTGATGATACAGAGATATTTTTGTTATTGCTGAGCAGCACTTACTCAGAGCCAAGGCCTTTTCTGCTTTTTGTACTGCCCCACTGGGAAGGGGGCTGGGGGTGCTTGTGAGGTTGGGAGGGGACGCAGCAGGGACAGGTGATCCAAACTGACCAAAGGGACATTCCAGACCATGGACCATCAAGCTCTGCATATAAAGTGGGGAGGGAAAGGAGGAAGGAGGGGACATTTGGAGTGATGGATTTGTCTTCCCAAGTCACCATTACAGGTGATACAGCCCTGCTCTGCTGTTGATGGCTGAAAACCTGCCCGCCCATGGAAAGCACTTCATTAATTCCTTGCCTTGCTTTACTTGTCTGTGTGGCTAATGCTTTCCCTATTAAACTGTCCTTATCTCAACTCACAAGGTTTTCTTGCTTTTGCCCTTTTGATTTTCTTACCAGTCTTGTTGGAAGAGGAGTGAGTGAGTCAGTGCTTATGTGGAGCTTGGCTGTTGGCTGGGGTGAACCACAACAAGGGCATGAAAAAAGGCACATTCACTTTAGTTGCCATGCTTTAGGGAATGAGCAGCCCTTGAGGTGCAACTTCATCTCTCAACAATCACTACCCTCTGAAGAGGATTCCCAGAGCTCACTTCTCCTCCTTTATTGCTTGTGCATCCTGCCTTCTGTGAACTTTCAGGTGCCTTTCTGATAAACTCTTTTTTGTTTAATATTGAAACTTCTTTCAAACAACCTTTAATAATAAAGCAATGAAGTAGAACTCTCTTACTTTTTTCCCTATCTTTTTACTGTCATGTTTATGTATGAAGAAATTATAATATCCAATAACTTTGCAGTCCTGTGAGTTTTTATAAATATTTAAAATGGTTGCACTCTGTTAAAAATTCCCCATGCATTAGAAATGCAAGAGACTGCAAATTAAATTTATATTGCATATTTGAATATTGGATGTCAGTATACGCTAAAGTTATTTGGACTAAAGCAAGTGAAAAACCTACTACAAATGCAGTGATTTGTCTTGACACAGTGTCTTGATTCATTGGCTGTTCTTGCAGGCACAGAAAAAAAATTACACACATTGCAAATTGTTCAGCAAAGTTAACAATCAGATCAAAATTGTAATTTGCAAAGCTAAATAGACTGATGTAATCATGGAACAATATCAGATTTTGAGGTTTTTTAATTTCTTTCCTTCCTTTGGCTTCTGTTGCTTATTTTCTTGCGTTATGGATCTTCTTTCTCTGTATCTTATTACCTAGTCACATAGGTACTGGGAATACAAGATATGTTTATTTCCATCCATACTCTGATATAAGCCATATTTAGTTTGCTTCAATTTTCTGTCCTTGGAAGCAAAAATGAAAAGTTCCTCTGAACGGTCTTCAAGAAGTGTCCTAGCTACTGCTGTCTCACATTAATATTGTAGTCAATACAAATAATGGAAAAGGGAAACAAAGCAAAAGCAGAATTTGTAGTGCTTAAACTCTGTCCTTCATTTCCCTTCTATTTCTTACTGATTTTAATGCTGTCTTCAAAATCATACTGATAAGTATTTCCAAATACAGCAAGGGAAAAGCATTTTTCAGCCCTTCCAGTTATGAAGGTTCTTCAGTTTCCTCTTGCCAGGTTCTCACAGTCGGCAGTCATGTAAGAAATTGGAAATTTTGTTTCTTGTCTGCTGTCCCTATTGTGCCTACCTGTTTCTTTTAACCAAAACAATTTTTTTTGGCCAAGAGATGTGCAGGTTGGAGGGCTCATAATAATCAGAAATTTGAAAAAGGCTACAAGTGTAGAAAAAAACATAAGTTCAAGATTTTAAAGAAAGAAGCAACTGTTAGTCTGGTTTAGCTTCCTCGCTGCAGAAGTCAGAGCAATCCATGCATTTTGCTTCATGCTGATCCACACAGTTTTAGCCCCATTTAAAACAGTCTTTCAGGAGGCATCCCATCCTGATGTGGAGGCACCTAGAGATGGAGAAACCACTTACTCTGTGAGCTACCTTTTCTGTTTGAGAATGTACAGAGAAATTCAGTTGAAATTTATCTAGTTTTGGTACTATTTTGTATGCTTTCCTCCTAAGAGATTAAAATCTTTAGTATAATATTACTTTATATCAGTAATGGTGATCTCATCCTTCTCTGCTACAGAGTGCACAGGCTGAAGCACAGCCAAAGGGGTGAAATGCAGAGCATGAAGCTGGCACAGAGGTATTCTGCACCAAGACATCAAGTGGGCACAGAGTGACAGTGGTGCTTTGGTGCCATGCAGGGCGAGGAGGGAAGAGGTCACACAACCCTGACTGGTCAATCACGGGCTTTGGATAACAGGAAATCAACTGAGTATTATCCCTAGGAGACACATGTGCAGTGCTTGGTTCGCAGCTCTTTCACTGCAGAAGAGACAAGAAGTGTGCCTTGGAGGTGATGTCCAGAGCTACAGATTAATTAACCTTGGATGGCAGCACTTATGGCAGCACTTATGGCAGTCTCCAGCTACCTCAGGTCATCATTTGCTGTATTGGTAAGTAATGGGAAAATAGAATAGACAAAATGGAAGTAATTAAGATAAAGTGCTGGCGAATTGAATAGAAAAATAGTGTGTATTTTCAGAAGCACAATTGCTGCTACCTAACAGGCACTAAGAATTCTATGCTTGTGAGAGACCAGAAATGATCCTTAATCACCTGTCCTGTAAGAACACTGATGGCCATTGAAAAAAGTGACCCCAGTTGCAAAGGGAAATGCCACATCTAAAAATCAGTACAGTCAAAAGGAGAGTTTAAATTTATTCAGCTATCAGTAGTAAGACTGGTAAAAGGTTGTTAAGTATGAGTTATGGCTCCATTCCACATACTACAGCCTGTAGCAATGGATATTTTAATAAACTTCACTTGGAAGAAAATAAAATTATTTCTGTGAAAATACCTGAGGTGTTTTGAAGATATCAGAATCCAAAGAAATATATTTCATGGCAAGCATCCCTATAATGCATAGAAGTAGGGGAAACATAAGCACGTAATGAATATAGAACAGGCTTGAGGAAGTAAGTGCTGGTGAATTTAAGCAAACTGTATGCCTTGAAATGTAAAACAACCAAAGAATATTTCTTCAGTACAACAGTGACTAGTAGGATACATTTATTAACTGCAGAGCAGCTGAACTCTCTATCATGCTAAGTGCAAACCCCCTGAAGGAACCAAATGTTTTGATTGAAAAGGAATGGGGCCTTCACACTAAGCCCATTAACAACAAGTTTGCCCATAAATTGCCTGGAGCATGCTGTGTACCAGCCCAGCTCCCCCAGCAGGCAGTGGCCACTCAGGTGGGGCAAGCAGGTGGATGGAGTCTTGACTGGAGGGAAGGGGCCCCGGGGTGGCAGGGAAAAGGCTAAAAGGTAGAGGTTTCACCTCATGTTTCAAAGCCACTGATGGCATCACTGCTTGTTGTTGCCATGACAGGCACACCAGCAGCAGCAGCAGGGAGGAGAAACAATTTTCAAGCACAGCAGCCTTGTGATTGTGGTAGGTCCAAGGCTGCCTGTCAAAAAAAATCATCTTTCTTTTATTGTTACTGCACTAGATACCTCCCTGCTTGGCTTAAGTCTCAATCCAGCACCAAATTAAAGACTATTTCTACTTGCTGATATAAAGTTTTGGACACACTTCATAGACAAATAGCACAAGAAAATCCTTTCTGATGAATCAGCTTGAATTCTATAATGATATCTGTCAAATAAATGCTCTAAACAGACGGAGAAAAAACCCAAAACTAAGTTAATTAGTGTAAGAAATGCTGTTAAGTGTGAAGTGAGAGCAAGGCAAAATGTGACAAGGCTGCAGGCAGTTCTTCAGCTCGTGTGTAGTGCAGGGGTGGTCCAGGGTCCTTAAGTCCTGCAGGTGATAGAGAAGGGCACTTTTCATCAGCTGTTCTCCCAGCCATAACATTATCTACACTATGCATAGCTGGACACTGATTATGCACCTTTTCCTCCTAGGAGAGCACAGCATTTTAAAAGCTGTGTATTGCTCTTGGGGAAATAATTCCTCAGGTAACCACTTGATATCTTTACCCATCTTTTTCCCCCTGTAAACTTGAGCATTTTCAGTGACAGTTCATTGCTGCTATTTCCATGATGGAGCTCCACCTTACTGCTCTGGGGACCTGGAGGATCACTTTGTCTGTGCTGTAGAAAGTAATGCTGCTACACTGTTGCTACAAGCTCCATAAGAATGCTTATGGGAGGAAAACATAATTTTATTTTAAAAGAAATCTTAAATCATGCACGTTTTCCTGCACCAGGAGAGGTGCCTCTATGTGGACACCAAGTCTGAGACTTTGTCATGCTGCCTAGGTTGGGGAGAGTGACTGAACTTTGACTTTCTTTGTCCCCTTTAGGAGCTGATGATGGATTTTGCCTCTCCATCCTATCCCATCCCGCCTTTGTGAGTCCACAGCTTATCCTCACCATCCTTTATCCCTTTCTTTGGGCAGCCTAGGACTCTAGTCTGTTCTTTATCTTCCCACTTTGATGGGAGCCATTACTGTTTGTGTATTTTAGTTTGGTTGTAGGCTGTTCCTGGCTTTCTAGTTGTCCTGAGAAATTGCCAGTAGCTGTGCTGCACTGGGATGTCTGAGACCTGTCCATCTGAGTGCCAGCAGATGCAGCAGTGCTCTGGCCCTTCTGTTCCTTTGGGTGCTCCTGCAGCCAGACCTACCCACGCAGTCTCTGCTCGTGCCAATCTTCAGACTTCTGCTACAGCTCTATAAAATACTCAGCGAAGCTCTTCAGTGACCCTTGTCCTCACTGCTACTATGAAGTGAATTTTTATGAAGTGAAATGAAGGTGCAGATCTAGTCTTACCTGTCCTGGCAATTCCTAATAATTCAGAGGATATCAGTCAGTATCTGCCTTTGCAAAACAATTCAAGTTGTTAACAATTTGAAATTACGAATACCTCAGAAAAAACATTAAACTTCAATGACTATATTAGTAGTGACAGGAAGAGGAAAATATCTGGGTTCAATTAACTAGCTCATTCACATCTTCCTTCTGTTACATCTTACAGTGATTCTGCAAAACAGCTTTGGCTTGATATTTTTCATTATTATTTTGGCCCCAAGTAGATGAATATGAGCTTTAGAGCTGTTTCCTTGTGCCATTGTTAATTTTGAAACAGAGAATAATGTAGTTTTCACTAGGTTTTTTTGTCTTCAGCCAGAAAATTTGCACTGCAGTGCATAACTGCATGTTTAGCTATCCAAACAGAACTCAAAGACCAGAAGCTGCAGCATGGCTCATTAGGGTTTTTTTGTAAATATAATGTTAATATGAAAAGGAAAATCAGACCAAACTTTCAAGGGTCCGTAACTTAAACAAATCAAGTAGACTCAGTAGCTTAGCAATAGTAAAAACTTGTTAGTAATAAAAATACTCAGATGGAGTGTTTTAGTTTTAACTGGTGCCATTCCCACACACATTTACATAGTTATTGCTACTCTGATAGTATTTCTTCCTGCCATGTTCCTGTGCTATAACAGAAAATGGCTTCTGAAATGTAATACCGTACAGTCTGGGACACCATACAGAACTGAATATCCTCTTGATAGCACCCCAGGATGTTTGACATTAATTTAGAATGCAGTGTCATTTCCCAGGAGTGATGGGTTAATTCTGAAAAAATTAAATGACCTTCAGATACATGTTGCATAAATGGTTCTCACTCATCCATATTCAAAGCAAGACTTTTAAAAGAGGCTCCATGTAGCTCATATCTGCAAGTATGATCTCAAGGAAAAATAATTGCATTCAAAATTGCAGTTACTTGACTAGAGGCAAAAAAAATTTAAAATGTCTACCTCTTTAAACAAATCATCTTGTATTTGAAATTTATTTTCAGCTTTCCAGGTGGTTATCCTTGTCAGAGTTTCAGGAAGAAAAATAATATATATGAACCATAGGTAGTGGATAATTGAGGCCTCCTATAAAGACAAACTATTGTGTATGTAAACATCTCAGCAGTGCTAATATGAATGAAAGTGTAGTGAAAAACCTTTTTATTTCACACCAGTCAGTCTCAGATAATTATTTTCTATGAACTAGTAAGGAACAATGGTATTCCATTTCATGCAATTAAAAGATCCACTTTATTTTTTTGTTAAAAATAATCTTTACAATGCTTTAATGCACTTACAGGTACTTACTTATTTGAAGAGAAAACTGCCTTCAAATTCCTTAAAATATCTAGACCACCTCAAAAAACTGCTTGAATTTAAAATATATTCTTATTTTATAATGAGAGTAAATAAATATTTTCCTTCTAAACAAGTAGAAATTAGCAAATGCCTATTTTCTAGATGAAATTAAATGCATAGTAGTACCTGCATAGATCCCTCAGCTGTTTAATTTGAAAACACTTGTTTGGATGAATTCCTCCACTGCCTCCTTTTTTTCAGGAGGCAGAGCCATTGTTAAGTCCTGTGTGAGAATTTATCACACTTTTTTAGATTTTAGCCCATTTATGCTCCCCAACAACTCTGTCTGACAGCCTATGAGTCTCACAATGCTGAAGAGAAGGTTGAGCCTTGTGACATAATAGGTTTTGGGGGGTATCTTGTTCCCATTCTGTAATTTTGCCAATATTTAAATCATTTTCAAATGTATCCTGAATTTAGCAAACGCTTTAAGCTGAAATCACAGATAAAAATTGTTTGAGACTTCTGATTTTTTAAAAGCTTTTCCCATCATGAAAAGTCAAAGTATCCTCACTTATGAAAAACATCAAGGACATGGAGGTCCAGATTATCCTAGCCTGTAAATATCAATCTCCTCACCCAAACCAGGGTCTCAAAAGCCATTAACCACTCCTTTCCTTTATGTGATGCTTTCCAGATCCTCTTCATGCTTGGAAATGCATGTAGCTTGGTACAGAGAGAGCAGTGCTACCTGCAGAGTGTTAAGGACTGGGAGGAGGTGTCAACATCTGTAATTTTACCAAATGAAACTGTGACTGAATGGAAAAAAAAAAAAAAAACAAAAAGAAAATTTAAAGAGAGAGAGAGAGAGACAGATTCCACATCCTTGAAGACAGAGCTGAGAACTGCCCACAGGTTTCAGTGCAATCTGAATCAGCAGAGGTGCAGTCTCTGCCTTCTGAATGGGGTTTGTATCTTAGCCCTTGAACCATGCCTGTGTGTTGGGGAAGAAAAGGGTGCTACAGACAGTTTTCTGTGTCACCATTTGCTTGCTGTTTATTGCAAATGCACCCAAAATGAAAGAAAAGGGTTCAGATCAAAATCCACCTCCTCTCTTTCGTTTTGTCCCTTTTGTCATTTTTGTGGTTTATCTGCCATTTACACTCCCTTACAAAAACAACAACAAACAAATCAACAAAACCAAGCTCTAGTTATCTGCATCTACTTGTACGTACTTTTCTGGTTTTGCTGCAAATGTGTAAAACTATCTTGTCCTGGATGGTGGTTGTAGAGACAGAGATACAGATGTTCTGATAGACCTAAATGGATCTGAATCCATCCCTTGTGTTTCCCTAAGTAATTTCTCATTCAGGCCCCAGTTCCCTTTCTTTAGGGAATGTTTTATCTCAATTAAAGCTGTGTTGAGGACAAACAGTAAGCCCTTCACTCTGGCTTTCCTTAGTATGGGCACATGTCACAAGCTTAAGGAAAAATCTATTTTTAAAAAATTAAAACAATTTATTCTATAAGTCCTATTCACAGGAATTAGGAGACAGTCTGAGGCTGGGACATGTGGGTTGCCTGTACCTGTGTTTATAAAGAGAGGGAATTAAATGTGTAGAAGCGGAGGGCTTGAGGTGCATATACCCAGAAATGCTGGGAAGTGCAGGTGGCAAGGAGAATCTGGTGTATATTGACATGGTTTCTAAAAACCTCTGCTTTCCTGAGCAATATGACCCTTCTATCCTATGCTGGTACTTGTTTCAGGAAGAAATCAGAAGTTTTTTCCACAAAGTTGTAAAAAACGAAAAGTAGAAAAAAAAGGGGGGAAAAAATTCCCCACCAGAATTAAGTCTGAGACTTCACATTTTCAAAGAATTAGAAAAATCCCATTGTTATGACTCTGAAGAGGAATTCTGACAGATTAAAATGATCAGAAATAGTATTATAATGTTGTTACTTCTCTGTATCTGTGGATAACAAAGACATATCTTTCAAATGTAAGTTTTATTTTATAATCTTGTGATATTATTCTTTTCCATTAATTCACTTTGCATAGATATTTTTGCATCCTATATTTATACCTGCCATTTATAAAATTTACTTAATTTGAGTGTTTATTTTATGAATCATATTCCATATTTTCAAAAACAAATTGAATGGCTGAAACAATGCACAGTGAATTTTTTCATTCTTCTGAATATAGGTTTAATAACCACATTGTTAGCTGTGTTGTTCAAACACTGCACAATCTGCTTAAATATTAAAGGGGTTTTTTTCTGCTGACACTATTTTTCTATGGAAAATGTCTTGTTAGCCTTTATTTGAGACACATTGCTAGGCACTGTAATTGCTGATTTGTTCATTGATTTTCAAGCTATGGGTTAGTTTATTTTGACAATATTTTCAATTCAGAATAGCAAGTTAGAGACAAAATAACGTACACAGGCTATCTCTAGATATATCTGGATTTTCTGTTGACTCTACCTCTCTGTGTAAGTTTTACCAGGAGACCTATCACCTGCCTTGCAAATTCCTAAGAACCAAAATAGCAACAGCTGTACTTTGTCATTGCAGTACGAGCTATCCTGAGAGAAACAATGCACAAGGGGAGAAATAAGACAAGGACTATTGACTTCCATCTGACAAGAGTCAAGCAAAGAATATTTCCATGAAGTGTTGTAACTATATTTTTGATCACCTCCCAGTGGCTTGAGTATAATGGTCCTTGGAAACCCTAGGCTATGCTAGATTTAGGATCCTAGCTCTGCACAGTCGACAGAGAATATATAACATTATACTCGCTAGTGGCTCAAAGTCTGCATTTTAGGTTCCATTTTTCAGTCCCTGATGGGATTGTACCTTGTACTTTCAGGAGGTATCAATTTTGCAAAGGCTTTACCCTTTCTTCATCATAAATACTCTTGCTTGGATAGAAAATTTAGAGTGCTGAAGCATCAGTTTTTAGGTCCTATGAAGAAATTGTGTGTACAGCCCTAGACCCTGCTCACTGCAGTATTTACTTGATTTATGTGACAATGAGGTTTGCAAAACCTCCATTGTTTTCTAGTCCATGGATTGGGAGAACTGTCTTTCAGAATTAGATCAAACATTGCTAATGCTGTCTATAAACAACCTAAAACAACACTCTGGGGAGTGTAAATAAACCTGGAGCTCATTAATCCTATCAACTGCTGCACTATTGTCATTGAAAGACTGCTCTATTTAGCAATCCAGGTGAAGTCATCTCAGTACTCCAGGAATTTTGCCTGAGCACAGCTACAAATATTCTGCACAAGATTTACTACACGATTATACAGCACAAGGCTTTAAGAGAAAAAGTACCTCTGGATACAATAGGATCATTTAGGATAGTGGATGGAGCAGAAATTTTGGAAGAGATGGCACAAAATTCTTGTTATCTCCAAGACAGTACTGGCTTAAGTTTCCTTGTGTATCAATGAAATAAATGTTTGGACAGAAAAAATAGGCTACAATGTTTGGATTAGTTCATAGGCAGAAAACACAGGTAATATCAAAACTTTCTGCACCTGCAGTTTAGAGGTTTCTGTACCAGTGCCTGTAGGACACTAAGGGTTTTCCAGGTTCCTAAGGACTGAACACCAGTTTTTCCATACTTATAGGGAAATTATTTGTTTTTAAAAAAATCTCTCACTGAGATTAAAGAATGCCTAAATGCTCAGTGAGACTGGAAGTCTGAAATTCAGAAGGGCTTTATGCATTCTGAAGCTTTTCACTGCCAATGCTTGTGACTTGTGCTAAGGAATTCCCAGCTTCAGAAATGTGACTGCTATTTCCTTGTTTGAAGATTAAGGGCTTTTTCTTTATGTTTTCTCTCTTATTGCTTTAGGCATGACAGAAGCTGACACAAAGTGTGATCACAATTTGTATACTTCTAACAGGTGAAGACTGTCAGGACAAAGATCCACCCCATTCACTAGTCTGCCTTCTGTAATTTGCCTGGGGAACAAATGTAAGCACCACAGGTTGTCTCAGTCCTCCTTGTAGTAAGCTGTGATTAGTGACTTCATCCTTGCATGCAAGAGCATGCAAAGGCCACAGACAATGCAGGTGGAGAGCAAAACACTTGCAAAAAGACTCTGCATTCGATTTCTTTGCATGATTTGTAATAAATCTCCTCTTTACCTGACATTTTGATTAGAATCATCAGTTTACATCTACTCTTCAGTGGTGACAAATATTCAGGTTGAAATTTTCTCTTCTGGGCTCCTGCATAGCACAGGAGGAAGGAAGACTTGTGACCTGCTGGGGACACTCTTTCTAATGCAAGACAGACTCTTCTGAATGAAGATAGTGATTGGATATACCTTTCCTTTAGCCTCCTCTTCTCCAGACTAATCAAATGCAGTTACCCCAGCCTCTCTTAACATTTCATGCTCCCCAACCCCTGATAATATAGTAGCCTTTCACTGGCCTCTCCCTGTTTGCCAGTCTCCCTCTTGCACTGGGTGGCCAAGCCACATTGTAATACCCCAGGTGTGTCTTCACAAAGGCTGAAAAGAGGGAAGTAACATTTTCCCATGGTATCATAGCTAAAGGAGTTTTTTTCCCCAGAATATTTACTGTCTGTTCCTGTAAACCCAGTTCTCAAGAGTACCACGAGTAAATAACATAACCCTTTTAACAATTTTATGGTCTTAAGTCATTGCTGTCTCATTTGCAGAAGTTTTGGTAACTCCTTGGAACAGCTGAAATCACGTGACTTACTTTGAACAAAGGAAATTTTATTTATTGAGGTTTCCAAAAAAAAAATATTTTAAAGTGAGCCCAGCTAATTGCAATAATACCCACAGCTAGTAGATATATTGTTGTTTTTAAAATTATTTGTGCCTTGTTTCTGGTCTTTCTGCTAGGTTGTGCTCATGCCAGAGATTGCTAAGAAGCCTGATTACAGTTTGTGAAACTCTCAGACACTGAAACAAGCACCATAAAATACATAGTATAAAGACACTGCAAAATATGGAAATTCTGTATATGAAGCAAAAATAAATAATGTCTTGTGCTGAGGTGGGAAGGGGTCACCTGTAAAGAAAATGTAACCTTGAATTTGTTGTCTATATCAGAATATATAACTATCTTGATATTTTCTATCCATTGAGCACTTCTGAGCCTTTATAACATTCTTTTAAGAGTGTTTTTTCTTATAATTTAATAATAAAATAAGCTTGTTGAGCTAAAGAATTAGGTTGTACCTAAAGATCAACTAATATACACTAATAAAACTGCAGAATATTAAATATTCCTTTTTATGTATCATTGGTTATTTATGGTATTTCTCATAACCAGCACTGAATTAGTGATATTGAAATATCCTTGCAGGATATCTACTCAAAGGAGAATAAAATGTATCATGGTACAACTGAAGTTGGAAAAAGTCAACCAAAGGCTAGAGGAGCCAAAGTATTTATTAAAATATAATTCTAAGTGTAAAATCTGACTTGTCAGTACTGCTACCAAGCTGTTCTTTTGGGCTCTGAATGTGCCTGAAAGGTGAGAACATCATTGCCCCACGTCTGTCTCAACACACTCCCAAGTGTCAGCTGGTGTTGACTGTGGCTTGACACAGCTTATGCACACCCTTAAAGGGCTGTGGAAACCAGGGGCTTCTCCAAGCCGTGTGTTTAGCTCTGGCTGGTGTTTCCTATCTACCCTAAGACACCACAAAGAGAGACACGTGGGAAACAGAAGATGCTTTACAGTGCCCTTTTGCCCAGGAGTCTATTTTACCAAGAACTGTCACTCATGACTGAAAGAAAAGTTCTAGACCCTTCCCTCCTTATCCAGCTCCTCTGTGGACTGAACATTCAACTCCTTCTATGCCTAAAAAATTTTTAGTTGAAGGAGGAACTACAGCTGTATGTTCTCAGATTAGATTGATGCTGCCAGCTGATAGCATATCCTGCAGTAGGGAGCTGATCTCAGATCCACAGCTGTGCTTTGTGCATGAAAGAATAAAACACAGATCAGACAGGAGAAAATGAGCCCAAATACTATGGACTAGCTCCTATACTCATTAAAGTAAATTACACCTGTCTGTCTGTACTCTGTGCCCAAACAGGTGAAACCAGATTCAGGTCCCTATTTGCTAATACCTTATTCTGCTACGTCAGTGTAGTAAACACTGAGGAGTAACACCATAATAAACTTCAGAATTTTAATATTTAACAGCCTGAAACAATTTGAATATGAGAAATGTCTCATTAATTTTTGATTTCCTCATTCATTAAGGCAAAACTAGGTGATGACATAATACCTTAGGATGTTACCTTGTCCTTCTCATTTCCCAGGTTTTCTTATGACTTTATTATTCTTGATTGGTGTCTTTCTAACCTGTTATTCTTAAAAACTTTCAGAATTGTCTATCTGACAGCCCCTTCAAGCCTAGTCCTATGCTTTATTATCCATCCTTGAGATTTTCCTTATAATGCTTCATATCCACTCAGAGGCAGGGGGAACTGATCACTATTTTTGTTATGTTTTGATACATGGTGTCTGAGTTCTTTCACTCTAGACTAAGCCATTTGAAATTATTCAGTCTTTCTCTATGAGATCAATTTTATTACTTTGAACTCTCTACACTTGTTCCCTTTTTTTTCCTTTTTCTTTTTTTTGAGCATATTTATTACTGCTGGAGACAGTACTCATTAACAGCTGAGGCAAAAAAAAAAATCCCCAGAGAACAGCTTGATGTATCTGATAGATTATTTTCTTGTGTGTGCACATCTGCATCAGTATGTGTGCGTGTGTGTATATTCTAGTGGAGTGCTTGTTTTTTTTCCCTAATAGCATGACTAGGTTCATTAATATTCAGCTTAGAATTAAATCTTCCTCTCAAACTCAAATTCTTTCCTTCAGAACTACTACCTAGCCTTCTGCACATGCAGCCTACCTATCTATAGTATAACATCTTTAAAGTCTTTGCTGATTGTGCACTACTTAAGTTCACATAATCGTCCTAAATCTTAACCCTGTTATTCTCTGTTTTTTCATCCTCTCCTCCAGTTCAGTGCCATCTGCAAACTTCATAGGTATATTTTGCTGTGAAAGTTCTTAGCAGAAAAATTGAGTAGTAGCCATCTCAAGAGAGACCTCTTCAAAAGTCGATTGGCACGTCTTTCATTTTGACACCAACCATTAATAAACACTTTGAGTGGTTACCAAATGCTGAAGATTTATACCCTTTCACAAAAATCTCTGTCTGACAGGTTTTTCTCCTAAGTTGTTTTCAGAAATATCATATAAATGTGTCAAACCTTTCTAAAGTGAGAATATGACATACCCTGCTCCAGCTTTTTTTTTCTCTTATGGAACACTTAAATCAAATTTACAAACTCTAAACTGGCTGGTCTACTTGTCATCATGAGGGTGTCTGTAAATTACAGTTTGAGTATTTATTACTTTATTTTTTCTCCTGAAACTCCATCCTTGCTCATATCTAACTTTATCCTTAAACTTTCTTTATCCTTTCTTTAAAACTTGCAATATATTTGCTCATTTGCAGTCTTTTGGACCACATCTGTTCTGCATGAACTCTGAAAATTGTTGGTGGGTTTTGTTTGAGATTGTTTCAGTCAGTTCTCTAAATGCATTACGAGGAGGCTCATCAGTCTTAACCAATTTTGAAGTCTATACCTTAGGTAGAATCAGAGGTGTGCAAGAAAATGACAAAAGACAACAGCTACAGGTTGCACTTAGACGAAAGGGAAAAAATTCACAGCAAGAGTTCCCATAAGGACTTGAACAGGTTTCTCAGTGAGGTTGGGAAAATGCTGAAGCTGGTCCTCTTTTGAAAGGGTTTGGGACTAGATCATCACAGAGGGCTCACAGATTCTCATACTCTTGTATTGATTTTATCACTCTTCCTTTTTCCTCTGAAGTTCAAAGTTAGACTAATTTTTGTCTATGATGAGTGGACATGATCAAGCCAGATGTAATCGTAACAAAAAATGGTTTAGTAACAACTGAAATCTTGTCATTTTCTGCCATCCTCCTTTATACTCAATGACAGCATCAGTACCCAGTCCCTTTGTGTCATTTGTTACTGGGTTCCCAACTGTTCTGGGAATAAAAGAGGTAGGTCATGTTAGTGACAAATATTTGTAAATTACATCACCATGGTTAAAATATGGTGTTTCGTGTTTCTAAGACTTTCTCTTAGAAAATGCTTTTATTGTTTTTCATACCCCTCTCATACTTCTTCTAATTAGTTCCCAGTACTGTGCTATCATGTACAGCAAGGAAAAGGCTTTTGTGTGTGTGTTTAAAGCCTTAGTGTGCTTTATCATAGGCCTAGGTAAACAATAATTGGTATCACTCGATTAAACAGCTAAGCCAAAGGACTCTCCTTCATCTGTATAAGGTCATCCATCTCAAAGCACATCTCCCCTAGGGATGTTCTGGGAGCTCAGCCGATGCTGGGCCATGAAGAGATTCATCACTTACTCTAAGTAAAACCAAATTATTATTTTTCTCCTTCTTTGGTACACTTATTCATGGTGCAAAGAGGGCCTGTGACCTGCTGAGTTTCACACCTATTTAAGAGTCTTAAAGCTTAACTGGGATTACAGTATTTTCTGCCACTTCCATTTCTTTGGGCTGGTCACCGCATTTTTGCTGCAGTCAGTTCCTAGGAAGGAACACATGTTTTTGTTCATCTCTCCACCTGAGCCCTTACCTTTGTGTGCACAAAGCCTGCAGCTGGTCTGCCTGCCAGATAGCTCTTCCTTCTGTGAGAGCTGCTGTGTGCCTTGCTGTAAATATAGCTAGCTTGGGCAGCATGATCATTGCTTTATAAACCATTTGTCACAGCCCTCAGGGTACTGCATGTGTCCTTTACGATACTAAGCACACAGAAGAATCTACAAAATAATGTATCTGATTATTTATTCTGGATAGTAATTTCTGCTGAATGAGAGAACAGCAATGACTAATATGTTGTGCCAGCTCTTGGCAGGCTGACCAGCCCAGAAAACTGACCAGCCTGCAAAATCCCTTTGTTTGTCATCATCCACCAAGCAGAGATGCCTTTCAAAACCTCATTTTGAGCTCTTTATAAGTCTGTCTATTTTCGTTCTCCCTTTATATTCTCTTCTTTAACATCTTTCTTTATTTGCCAAGAGCAAAGCCATTTTTTTCCCAGCTGCACCTCTAGCAAAATGGGAAGTTCGAGTGTAGTATTTTTGGGTAGAGTGATGACACCACTTTTTCTCCGCTGAGTCTTAAGATTTATTTTTATTTTGTTAATAAATCCAGAGTGTTCACATATCTGAGAATTTGACTAACATTCTACATTAACTTGAAAGGACTTAACTTTCTGATTTACATCTCTTTTCACTTGCTTCTCTAGAATGTGGTAATCCAAGTTTCGATACAAACATTGTTTATGATTGTGTATATTGTACTCGCTGTGAAGCATATTAGCTTGTAAATCTCTGTAAACAGCTAACTTGTCAAATGTCTTATCAGCAGTTCACTCGGGTGATTCACATCTGTCCAAATGTCTAACTTTTTTTTTTTTTTAAATTGTTAGGCTTTCTGAATCATTATCATATTATTTTCAGCATTCCTACACTTTGCCATGCTGGAAGAATGACACTATGCTATAAGAACATGACTGGCAATTGTTTCAGTGAAAAGAAGTTTAAAAAAACTTCAATATTTTAAAAAAGTAACTCCTTTTAGAGGTTAACCTTATGTAGGTATTTCTAAGTTAGAGCACACAAATATTTCTAATTTATTCCCATTTATAACTTCTCAAATGCCCTTTTACTCTTTTCATGAAACATATAGTAACAATTGCCCAGAAAAAATAAGATTTCTATCTCTATTTTACAGTAGTGGCATATATTAATATACAGATGCTGATTTCACATAGGCATGAGCAAAGTGTTAAAAGAGGTCATTGTGAGGGCACTAAAGCACATGTCCTTGCACCTCCTTTGTTGATTGTGTTTTCACTTAAACTTCACTGTCTTACTGCTCACACATATGCAAAGAAAAATGATTTGTTTTCCTTTTGCATTCTTTAGGGAAAATTCAAGAAACAGGGAGCAGAGGCAAAATATACCACTAATGTATCCTAATGGAAGCACTGCCTTTGCCACTTACTAATAATTGCGAGCAGCATATGTACTCTGGGAACTCTGAGCAGCATATTGTTGAGAGATGGTGGACCCCTAGAATCACCCTGATGCACTGTGTCCTCCAAGGTGTTGTAACAAATGCAATATCAGAAAAATCTATTGGAAATAAATACTGAGAAAAGGTGGTTCACTAGAGAGGTCGTTAAAAGACTTTCAGTGGTGTATAAAGGCACAATCTGGAAAAGCAATTTATTATCCTGTGCATTTGGTAGCCTGGCACATATGTCCTTAAGTGACAGGTTTGGTTAGTTCCTGTAGAAATGATTCTGATTATTATTGTTTTTATAACACCTCTTCCAGTGGTTTGTTGAAAGTGCTGTCCACAGGCTATCCATTCTACTAAGATTTCAAATTCATTATGGTCATTTTTCAGAACAAGGAAATCCATTTTCTATTACCCAGAAGATGTTAGCTTCATGTGTTTCTGAAAGAACACAATTGTGGTGGTTGCTGATGGTGAGTGAGTAATTGACCAGAGAAACTTTTTGTATCCACTTTGGCATGATAAAAAGCTAGTGCTGTTCAAGGGAAACATTATAAGCTTTTTCTTTGTACAGGGAATTCTTTCTTTGTCCAGGTTGTAAGTGCAAATAATTACATGCCATTTAGTTGAATAAAAAGATAGATGACAGAAAATAAGAGGAAACTATAGCAAAGAGAAGAAAAAAAAATTGCTATGTAAAACTTATAAATCATTTTTACTTCCACAGAGTCCTTGAGATAAGAAGTACTAGTCTGCTTAGCTACTTTAAAGAGAAATTGATCTTAGCATTAGTACCATATCCTTGCAAATTAAAATTAAACACATTTTTTACATCCTGCTGAGTTCTCCCTGGCTTGAATTCTTCTGAGGTTTGTCCCAAAGCAGGGTTACCACAGCCCTGCCAATAAGCTCTGGGGGAGTGGGTATTGGGATAAAATATCCACAAGCACAGAAATCAAATTGGGGCTCAGTGAATCTCAGCATGCAATGCCTCAGCACCCATGCCTGGAGCTCAGTCACCTGCTTCATTTCTAGCACTTTGTTTTTCCACTCCCAGTCTGGTGGAGGTGGTGGTAGGTAGAGGTCACATTTCAGATTAACATATGTCCTTCACAGTGATTTTTCAAAGTAATCTTGTTATGCTTATTTTTTGACCATCGAAAGAGAGGAAGGAGCATGGGGCAGCATGACATGAAAATAATTTCTGGCAATCAGAAGTAGGGCAGACACAAAGTTGTCAAAGAAAAACAAATCCCGTAGGCTCAGCCTGTTCATACAGTGAAATGGGTTTTCTTCCAGTTTATATCTTGTAATTTATGACTCAGTTTCCTAAACTGGGAGTACTGTTCTGTTCCTTTACTTAGTAAGTGAGAATAACAAAACACAAATGAGCTACTCTGTTGCAACATAAATTTGGATTCTCTAATTTGTAGCAAAACATAATGCTCTAATTTAAATTGAATAACTGCTGAAGTCCGAAGACACCACAATCAGAGAATAATACATTTTTGCAAGGCTGGGTATGTCAGCGTCTACACAGAAGGAAGCACTGAGGGAATTTAAGTAACAATGAGGAAGATTTTGATAACTCGTTAAGCATAAAGGACAATACAACAGGGAAGACTACAAATGAAGTTTCCCAAGAGTAAGACAAGAAGAAAAGAGCAAAACCCCAAATTGTTACTGAATGTAATGCTAAAACTCTGATTTCAGTCTTCTTTTAGACAGGAGAGCTCAAAAATATATAATTTAATAAATGCTAATCAGCATAGATCCGTTACTTGAAGCCCAAACTTCAGAAATTGTTTGAATATTTTTGTATATATTACAATGGGTGTGAAAGTCATAATCTATCCATATTTTGGGAAATATTTGAAGCCATATGCAGGATATATGATTCTGCAGAATATGAGGAAAGGTGCCCAGAGCAGCCATCAGGTGAGTGCAGCAATCCCTGACTCAGGGACAGATGTCCTCAGTGGCACAGGACATGGACACACTTTTCTGCAGGAGGTAAAGGGAGGATTTGAGTACTACAGCATGTCCTGCCACGAGAAATGATAACTTCACAGGATGGTCTAGATTTTCTTCCTATCATTCAAGAGAATCACAGCCCTCCTGACCACATCCAACAGCAGGGGACTTCATCAGTCTTTTCCTTAAGATACCATGGGTTAGATTAGTCTGCTGAGATACCTGCCTCAGATCTGTAGGTTTGGTTTTTGGAAGCACTCTTCCTTCAGATGAATGCTGCTTCCTTATCCATCAATGAAATGTGGCTAACTGTTCTGAAGTCCTCCAGGGAGATATCAGTTCTGCTGGATCTGGTCAGAGTAGTGAAAAGATGAAGCTTCCACTCATGGGTTGTATTTACAACACTCACTGCCTTGCTTAAGTAATTTAATTCCTCTTTTTCTCACCTATCCTATGCAGAATAAGGGGAAATATGCCTTCAACCCCTTCTGGGGGCTTTTATCCCTTTATATGACAATGACTACATTGCTACTAAGCATTTTTGGGTTTTCAGAGCCCACAATGATCATTAAGAAAGCTCAGTGCTGTTGCAGTGCCAATGGATACTCATCAAAGTGTGCTGTGTTTATTATGGGTCATGTGCAAGCCAAGCTCTTTACATGCTTGAATAAAGGAGGGATATTTTGCCTTTTTTTGCTATTAGGATTCCTCTCACTGTCTCATCCTCTGAACAATTTCAAAGTGGTTGTCTTTGCCAAAATTTTAGCAACACTGAACACTTACTAGATATCTGCCTCCTGTTTTGACAGCTCACATGATACATATCATTCTATGCTCATTAATCAAGGTCATGCTTATGCAGAGAGTAAAAACTGTCACTGGTAACAGATTCTCTATTTGAGGGATTTTCCTTATTCAAATGCATGATAGACATAAGAACAATACTCTTTTTCACTTTTAATTTTCTTCATAATATGTTCAATTTGGAAACCATCTGGAACTTAGTTTTAAATCAGACACACTTCAGTTGTTCATGCTATTGCTAGGATGATGTAAACATTCACATTACACACATGATAAGTTAAGTGTAACCAACCATTTTGTGTCTTTCCTCCCCAGTGAAAATAGAAAATTCTTGGGGCTTAGCTGTCTGTCACAGTAAATTAAAAGCACAGACTTGCATATTTGAGGAGACTGATTAAAATGGTGGAAGAACTCTGTCTATGAACTAGTAATAAAAAAAGTTATGCATCATTCAGAAATAAGGGTCAAAATATGGAAAATTCAAACACTAGTATCAGAAGTTTTGGTGCTTGAGGCTGGATCTACAGCCTCCTCTGTACCTTGTGTAGCAGAGTAAGTAATTGGTTTTGAGATAGTGATGGCATTTACATGTGCAGTTTTTCCCTGAGTCCCAAATGTATCTTCTTGTTCAAAGAAAAAAGTCTTCTTTTGACGTTCTATTACTAATATCTGCTTTTGTTATGTATTACAATGCTTTCTTTGGATGAAGATACCATATTCTCTTATAGAGAGTGAAAAATGATCTTAAGCTGTAAGAAAAAGACCTTGTACAGGGTTCAGAGTGAAATAGCATATTACTTATTCAGTTGTCATACTTATTTACCATATTACAGCTGTCACTGTTTGTAAATGGTGATGCTATCTCATTATTTTCCAGCCTGCCTGCAATTAACCTCTTATTTTGAGTGTGGTGAAAACATGCAGTAACAGCATATAACATTTCAAACATATTTCAAAGTTCATATCTTTGTCACTTCAGTCACTCATGAGGGAATCAAATGCTTCCTTACTAATTTGCATGCATGCATGCTGGTCATAAATAATTATTATCCTTAATATCATATATTAGAAAAAAGTAATAAACTTCACTAATGGATTATATGTTTGTCATCATTGTCTGAATTTTAATAGCTCCTGAATCTTGAGCATAAGTAATGCAAGCAGTAGCAAACAGATTGAGAGCTCAAAGGAGATCATCTTGACTCTGGAGCTGTCTGTGATGAAGACTGGCCAGATGCTAGTCCCAAAATGTAGTCACTGTGCTGTCACCCTTAGGAGAACTTCCAGTACCCAAATTTACTGGGGCCTCTGGTGTGCAATAAGTGCTGAATTGCTACTTATTTATTATTTCACCCTCACACAAACTGTGTGGTAGCATACCTGCTTTAACATTTATACCCTGTTTAAAAGTTAGCCTTAGGGACCTAAGCTTAGCAGCTTACCCTCCCACTGTAGCCAACTACAAAACTGCTTCAGAAGGCATTTCCACTCATTCTTAGATGGTGGTTATGATAGATGAGACAAACTGTTTCAGTGGAGTTGCCTATTCTCTCTAAGAGCAAAATAGGGAGTGAAGAGCTTCAATTTGGGCAAGGAACTTCTGACCTCTGGCATTGATTGGGCTTTGCCTGCTGATTTTTTCCCTGTTCTTCTGTGAGACAGCTGTTCTAAGCTAATCATCTGGTTTCCCACCTACAGACAGCAGAGAGCAAAGAGACTCTCAGGGGGATGATTCATCCTCTCCAAAGATAAGTATCTGACACAGGTGGGTGTTAGTCAAAGTAGAAAATGTACTGTAAATTCATTTCTGCTGGTATTGTTCACTACTTAAGCAGTGTCTTGGGAGGAGAGCTTCTTATCTGATTCTCGATTCAGAGAAGAGGGTAGCCGATGAAATCTCCTGGATGTTAGTATGAGCATTGTTTCCCTGCATAAATGAGGGAAGTGCAGGAGGAGAGGAAGGCTCTTGGGGAAGGTGTGAGCAATGAAAAGTATTTTGGGACATGTAAGAGGGTATGTGTGAGAGGCAGTAATTACAGAAACAAATAGAAAAGTATTTTTAGGAGAAGAATGGTACAGGAAGTCAAATAAACTAAAGAGCACAAAAGATGTGGGGGTAAAAATGAATACAAATGCCATCAGAAATGGATGGTAAATGCAAGATGAAACTCATATGGAAAAAGATGCCTCAGAGCAGGAGATTTTGAAGAAGTTAATTACAAAATGAAAAAATAAGCTGTTGTCAGCTAAATAAAATAAATGCTGTTTTATTGCTTCCATTTCAGGATAAGTTTCTGACAAAGGCAGGTGAAGTGTTAGGGAAATGTGCCAGTTTGATATTCCCAGGCCATGCAATTAGAAAGACGTGAGTTCCATATTGCCTGAATTTGAAATGTTTGGATAATGCTTTGAGATGCACGGTGTGATTTTTGGGGTTGTCATTTGCAGAGCCAGAAGCTGGACTCCATCATCCTTGAGGGTCCCTTTCAACTCAGGATATTCTTTGATTCTATAATTTACCTCTGTTTACTCTATGAAATTCACCACTGGGTCCTAAGTATATTCTGAGATTTTTCAAACTGGCCAGCCATTTGCTCTGGTTCTAGTCAAAGGACTTTTCTATTGTGTGGATCTTCATTCACTAAAGTGGAAGTTCAGCTCCCTAATGTGCCTGTAAACACTAAGATGTGGAATTGGATGTGTTAATTTTGAATGGAATCTTACTCTTCTAGGCTGTGCTATCCTGCTCATGTGGACAGTAAAATTCATTATTTTTATCCTCTCCTTTGTTCTTGTTCTTTATTTCCATAAGGATTTGCTTTCTTGGACAGTAGTAAATATTTGGCCACAGCAATGTAGATTCACAGTGCACCATTTGTGATGTATTAACCCCATGTGGACAGAGAATTCTACTTTAGTGTAAAGATGGGATAAACTGTGGTTCATTAAGACACATGAATGTATCACTTACAAGTAAGATACATCAGAAATGTACACTGAGAGTCACTTTGCATGATTTAAGATCATCACTTGTCCTAGCTCTAAAGTCCTAAATAATGTTTTTTCTGAAACAGATGTCTTAAATGCTCAGGGAGAGAAGTGACTCCAGTTCTCCAGAGAAAGACCCTGCTGTATTTAGGTGCTTCATTTCAGTATACAGGACTTAAGTGTGTCTACAGTCCAGAGTATTCATTTGAGGTATTTGGACAGACAGCAAAATTCTACCTATGCTGCACCCACCATGTAAGCTACAGCACAGAGCTGTGTTGCAACTTAGACTAAAATAATTATTCCCAGGCTGTTTGTTCTTGCCTGCTAACGTTCATGACACAAGAGTGCAGGCCTGACTGTGGTCCTTGGATGTAATTATGATGCAAACAAAACCAAACAGTTTGATCATTAGGAGGTGAATGGAGCAGGGACTCTTTTGAGTTATTTTGTGCCAGGAAAAACGTCATTCTTCTCTTGATATTAAAAGTAAATCCCCTAAAGTTTCTGAATGTCTGTAAGCCACTTTTAAGTATGCCTTAGCTACTGGTATTTGCTAGCACTGCTCAAAAGTCTGAGAAAGAGACTCCTTAAGCTGTATATCAGAAATGCCAAATGGTCAGCATAAAACTACATCAGTGTTTTGTCAAAATGCTGAGAGAAATGGAAAGTGCTAATCTTTTTTGTTCCAGGCTGACAGCTGAGTTTTATTCTTACTGAAAAGGAGTGTGAGCATAGTCTGAGCAGAAATCTGAGCATTAGAAGTCTAGCCAAGACTCTGCACTAAAGCTGATCCATGAACCAAGAGAGGCTTCAAGAACAATATTAGTTTCCTTCTTTGAATTAGGTCATAGAATCATAGAACGTGTTTTTGGAAGGCACCTTAAAAATCTTTTTTCAACCCACTTGTCATGGCAGGGATGCCATTACACTCACTACAAAACAACCTGTCCCTGCCCTCCCTCTCATTAATCCTGACCCGTAAACTCTTGATCAGCTCCTCATCCAGCTCCAGGTGAAGCTCCATGCTGGTCACTGGCATAGAGGGTGACATTCCCTCCTTCTCCTCCTCCTCCTTTCATCAGTTTTCATTGGGATTGCTTTGTACTGTTCATATTACATCTTTGGTAACACAAATCCTCTATTTTAATATTCTAGGTCACTTCTAAGAAAATACTTAAGTGAAAATTGAAGTTCTTTTCTGCATATCTGAGTCCATCACTTGCAAATGTGAGTTCCTTCCCCTACAAAACAGTGTTAAACTGCTTAAGACTCTGGAAGGTCAAAGAGAGAAATAAAAGGTACCTTTGTAGGTGACTTCCATTCACATATCAGATCTAGCCTAACTAACTTCTTCTATTTTTTTCCATGGCTTTGGGCTCCATGTAGGGCAAGGAGGAGATAGCCGTGGCTGGCTGTCATCAAGGGATGCATGTATGTTTTCAGATTTTTCCTTGTTTCAAAATGGACTTTAATTGTTGGTATAACTTTTTATAGCAGTATGAGAGCAGTGGGCTGCTTATCAGCAGTTTAGGTCCAGAAAAATTGGCATAGTCAGATATAAAATTTTCTTGCAACAACATCTGAATTCACCAGCACATAGCTAAGACTTTTCTAAGGAAAACACACTCCGTACACCTGGTTAATTTCAATGATTTCAACTTTGGAACAATACATTGCAATAGACTCTTGAAATAAGATGCTTGCTTGCACAACATAGTTTAAACAAGCGCAAACAATTTTGAGAGAAAGATTATTTTACTCAGATTTGCTCTAATCCATTTATGCATATATTTTAACTCCTAAGAAGAAAATCTTAGATCAATTACTATCCATTCCTGTGGGGGACTGGGTTCTTTTTAAAATTCCAAATACAGCAGAAAATAGATCAAATTCTGGAAAATATGTTACAGAACCAAACACACGCATAGTTTGTGTGTTCCAAAGGACTTGAGTCTTATCTGCTGTAAATAACAAAGATGAGTGTCAGGAATCACAGGAGTACCAAGAAGCTCCAGTATATTACTTACTAAAATAAAATAGAAGCAACATGTAATTTCTGAAGTTAGACGTAAACTTCCTGATAGACCAGCTGTAATGCTCTAAACATATCTCTACCATCTTTCAAAAAAATATCTGGTACATTCCCACCACATTTTCTAGTCTACACTGTTCTGTCAAACTCATTCAAGAGTAAGAATTTGTTCTTTTAATTTCTGAACATTACAGAATCACAGAGTATGCTGAGTTCCAAGGGACCCAAAAGAGTCACAGACACCAACTGCTTGTGTCAATTATGAATTTTTTTTCTGAGGGAGTTCTTAAATGGGCAAATTAAAAAAAAAAATTACTTTCTCCTAAGTTCTTTTGGAAAAACCCTCTACAATGATTGTGCTTTCTATCCATAATACACTGTTGGGATGAGCTCTAACTTCTTCCAATATGGTCTAACTATAGACACACTGAAAATATAAAATACATTCCCCTCTTCCAAAACAATTTGAGATCTAGTTCTGGCCTAAAATATTTCCTGTGGCAAACGGAGGTTTACAAAGATAACTTAATGTTATAGTTCAACAGATATCTATATTCACAGCAGTCTGAAGGAGTAATATGGTTCTATGTTTCAGTCACAGAATATTAATTTGAAATAGATTGATTTCCCCCTTAGATAAATACTTTCATAGCATATATATTTAATCTATATGCAAAGTTGATGGTATCATTTGAAAAGCAATAAAGGCACAATTTATTTCTAGGTAGATCATGAATGCTAGTTGTTTTAGTATGACTACCAAAATAATTGGCCTTTTTTTTTTTCCAGTTCATCTGTTTGTGTGGTTTCCCACACCTCTTAAGAGGAAACTGTGAAAATGCTATATTAAATCCCATTTTAATTAAACTTCAAAAGAATTTACATATCCTTGTTGCTTTCAGGCAGTAGACCTCAGTACAAACAATTCAATTGAATTATATGTTGGTCAAAACACTTCATAATAAGAGAAATGCAATGGAACTAACCAATTGTCACACATGAGAGTCTTGCTTGGGCTTTTTCCTCTCCTTTGGGCAGTAAAAGGGGATGTCATCATCCTGCTTGTTCATTACAGATACTAGAAACCACATTTCACAAAGGCACATTTGATGCAATGTGTTAATAATCATTGTAATTGATTTAAATGCTTGAATTGACCAAGAGAACTTATAGTTTTTTTCATTAGTTGGCTGCAAGATAATACTAATGAAAATAAAGTTTCTGTGATGAGCAAATTTTTTTCTACTTGCTGTTCTGAATATTTTTCAACTGGAGGTAAAGATTAAGGTGAATCAAAAGGTGCATGTATTGTGTTAACCTAGGCATTCACTCTATGCATTTTAAAAGAATGGTAATCTAACAAAATCCAGGATTTAAATAAGCAATGAGAAACAATATTTGTCAGCACGTTTCTACAGCTGGGAATTTCCTCTGGATGCCACAGAAAGTATCATACTATAGTAAAAAATTATTTTTGAAAAGCTAAGAACATATCTGCCATTCTTGGTGTGCAGGTCAAACCTTGTCCCTTCTCAACTTCAGCATTGCCAACACAGAAGCCTCTTGTGAATTTCTGAGACAACACTTAAGGAGAGACTGGTTGCAAATTCAAACCTGGGGAGAGGAACAGAAAAGCTGAGCCTGGCAGCATTTGGACACCAGGGTGCTGACAATGTGGAATCAGCCTGATACAGCAAATCACATTGGTTTTATTGTTACTCATTGAGGTCACTTAGTGATTTCTATACACAGAATTTTCTCTTTATTTGTGCTGAGAAGCTTTTATATTAAAGGGGTTTTGATTTATGAATATTGACAGGTCATATTCTGCTCTCAGTTATATCTATAATAAAATTCAATTCCACCAGTAAAAATCTGTTATGCCTGTAGTTAACCTATAAAAAATAGGTGGAACTGATGGTGGCATTTTGATAACTAAAGGCAATCTGAAGAAATGAAGCACCTTTATGCAATTTTTTGAATCATAAATATTCTAGTTAGATCTAGACCTACCAACAATATGCCTTTGGTACTTATCCCAGTGTTCCAAAGTACTGATTTCAGAAGACATCAGATTTTATTTTGTATGATAATTTCTATGTCTTTAAGAATCACTGATAGTAATTTGTACTTGTTCAGGTAAGTGTTTTTATAATATTCAGTAAACAAAGTGAGAAATATTCAAATTAGCATAAATAGTGCATAAATTAATTTATTTATCTTCCAGTAACAGCATATGTTACTTTCTGATTGCAGAACTTTTGAGTTATACCTGAGATTCAGTTTTTCTTATAATTATTGTCAAAGATATTTTCATGTGGTACAAATTTTAGACACTGGTGATGTTTTCTAATGTTTAAGATTTTCCAGGATATTTTAGCAAAGCCCTCTGTACTTTATTCTGACTCTCAAGTCTGTTTAAGCTGCCCTAGTGCCCACAGTCCTAATTACAAAAATATATTGAATCTCAAACTATTAGTCAGAGTGTTCTCAAAAGAAGATTTTCTCCTCTTCTAAGCATTTACGAGGGAATGATTAGAACAATAACAGTATCCATAAAAGTTAAAAGCAGCTAAAAAGCCTCTCCAGAGGATTAGAAAAATTCTCAGAACCCCAGTCCTCAAAACATCAATGCCAATGCATGGCAATATGGGCTACTTAAAAATATAAAGGCAACTTTTATATTTGCAAAATCTTTCCTGCATGAGACATTTGGAAGGTAGGAGTGTTCATCAGTCATGCTGCACAAGGGGGGAGAAATTTCTCTGTTGCTCCTCTTTCACATGAAAGACAGGGGTAAGCAGAGATTTGTGCTGGATAGTCCCCCCTAAAATGTAATCTTTAAAATATTTTTGTTTCCTTGCTGATACCTTAATTAATTCAGTAACTCATTTACACTGTTCAAAGAAAGGATGTTTATGGATTGCTTTTTGCCTAGATCAGAAATGGTGCAAATGCATACTTTTCTCCATAACTGGATTTGTTGACAGTTACTTGAATCCACCAATCAAGCTCTTAAAGAGTAAGTTGAGTAAACATCTTCTACCAGTATTAACTAAGGTATAGGTAAATTCTGTTTTGGGATGGAAGAGATTAATTTGTTAGCCTCTCTAATGTTATGAGATGTCCTTATCTATGCACTCTGCTCTGTGTATTGCATAATATTGTCATTTATTAATCTTTGAGCCTACCTAATTCATAGACTATGGAGTTCTAATGCTCCATCTGCCAGATTTTTACTTACAAGCTAAGCTTGCATTATCTGGCACAAAACCACTGCTTACAGTCTTGCTTCAAAGTTTGGGGTTTAGAGAGGATTTTCCCAACTCAGCTGCAGTGAGCACAGAATTGAAACCACCTAATCCTCCATGCAACAATTTGGAAACCCCCGAGAGTTTCTTGACACTTCTTGCACTCAATTCTGTACTGACTTGTGGTTTACAGATCCAGTGGTCTCCAAGCACATGCAGGAATAAATCGGTTATTGCTAAGATTTGTGATCTGAGGTAAATAAAACTTCCTCATTATCAGCAGTATCCCAGCTCCAGGAGAAGAAAGATCAGGTAGTGCAATAAACACACAGGAAACTTATCTTGCAACAAAAAAAAATGGAAATAGCTCTTTTTTCCAATATTGCTTATTTGGGGAACTCGCTGCCAGATTTGGGGGCAGTGTAAAGGAGCAGAAACCGTGAGAGAGATGGAGACTCTCTGGTAGGGATTACAAAGATTCTGGATAAGAGTGGTGAGATGAAAAACTCTCACTGGGAGTTCAACCACACAGGATGAAAGTCTCATTCCTATTTTAGATACTTAATGAAAATTCTATATTTTTTAAAGAAGTCACATTTTTCATTTTCAGTGCTTATAACAAAGATTCAGCTGCAACCACTTGTGACTTCAAAGTCATATTAGGTGTGATCTATATCCCTTGTGTTGGCTATATTGTTAATCAGAAAATGGATTGCAGGGGATCTCTTTAAATGTCCATTACTTTTGAAAGGAGAATTAATCTGGTTTTACCACCTTGTGACTTCTGTCTTGGCAAGCATATCTTCATAACAAATCAAGAAGGACAGACTCTGATTTTAAAAAAACAAATTAAAAATGTCTTGGAGTACCCCATCACTGTTCAAGATGAGCACCTTAACATTCTTTCAATTCACTCTCAATCCACTTGGTGAATTTTCCCAGCAAACCCTAGTTTTGTAGCATCTAACACAGACCAGACTGTAATACCTGTTCTAGGAGCTCAGTCAATGCCACAGCCTCCACAGAGGACAGTCTGTGCTTAGGCATAATTTTCCATAATTTTTGTCTCTCCTCTCTGAGGGGAAATGACCAGCTCCTTAAGTTATTCTATGTCTACCCTAGCAAGTGGTACAACGTAACAGGAGTTAATCAGAATACAAGGCATTTTCTGTGGAGGATCCTTCATCTACTCTATGTCCTCCCTAATGCTTTAATCTACACCAAAGTTAGCCAAGCTTGCTGTCCCAAGCATGGTCATGGTACACAGAGCTGGAAGGAGTTGCAGCCTCACTTCTGCGCCAGGTTAGTGCTCCACAGAGGTGTCCTGGAGGAACAGATGCTGCTCCTCCTGACTGTCCTTTCCTTAGGGAAGAAGATAAGGGCCATGAGATTCTGATAGTGTTCCCTGCTACAACTCCTTTTATCCTCATTCACATGAAGTTCTGACTGCAGCAGATGAGCCCAGAAGTGGTGAAAAGTGGAAATTGCATTGTCTGTGGAATGGACAGCAACAAGCACAATATTTGTTAATGCAGGAGCCCAACATGAAGAGCTGGTGTTGTTACTCCACTCTCAGTGAATACAACTTTAGGGCCATCCCTTCGTTTAAATGTGTGTTGGTTTGAAAGTAAAACCAGTGCGAGACTCCAAGTCAGTAATACAGTTTAATAGGAGAAAAGAGAAAAAATAAAATACATGCAATAATAGAAACAACCACCGACACAGTCAGAAATACAACCTGACACCCTGTCAGTCAGGGTGTTGGTAGCAGTCCCTATAAATGGTGGCTGCAGTCCTCCTGGATGACAGATGTGGTTCCGTTGAAGCGGTGCTCCTGCTTTTTCCTTCGAAGTTTTCCTTCGAAGATCCAGAGATGATGTGGGAAAAGGTCCGACTTTCCTCTGGGATCCAGTAGAAAGGTCTCCCTCGGGTCCCAAACCCCAGTTTTTTATCTAGGTAGGAAAGGCTTGGCTCCTGCCCCTGGCTGGGGCATCTCCCAATGAGATGATGTAATCTTATCAGTCACACAATAGGACTGAATGGCCCATTAACAGAATATATCTTCTGGAGGAAGGATGGGTTGTGAATAGATAACGATGATCATCCCCCCATCTTATCAGATGGCACATCAGCAGAGGATATCTCCCACAGAGATAAGGATCACCACCCCTCCCACATTTTAACAGATGGTGATAGAATACACCTTTTTTGCATTGTACCCCAGGACAAAATGAATGGCCACCACTATTAAGTCTTGCAGACCTCAGCACCTGCTGTTTGGTGGAAAAACTGTTTTTGAGGACAGGAAGCACACAGAGAGCAAAGTGATGAGGGAAGGTTTGGAAGCCACCCCTCCAGAAGTGGTTTTCTTTGGAAAGTGAAAGTGGGACATAGCAACAATTCGACAGAGAGCTGAGTGGCACTCCCTGATAATGAATGTTCCCAGAAACTTCTGGATACCTGCTCAGCCCCCAGCACCTTCTTTCTGTTTGGCCTTATTCGTTTTATACAACATACACAGTATTTTCACTGTAATAAATCGGTTTAGAGACTTAACTGAATTTGTGTTGATAGGTATAGGCATGTATAAGGCAGATCTTGAAAGAAAAACAACATAACTCTTGAGATCTTTGAATAACTAAAAAGGTTTTGGAAAAATTGGCTGAAGAGAAATCAGTCCTTACATTTTGGAGTATTAATGAGAAATACTGTGCTCCTGTCTGTATTTTGACATGTGTTTACACTTACAGAAAAGACATTTGGATTCTAACAGAACTGTCATTGTCATTTCAATTCGGGTTTCTTTATCAAAGCACTTAAAAATTTGGAAGGGTATTTACATTTTAATGTCCTTGCTGTGCTATTAATATAGGACTATCAATTATGGGGGCTCACAGTTGCAGTGGGTAGATGAGAGCCTTTAAGCAAGTGATGAGCTAAAATTCTAACTTGTACTTTTCTCATTTTTTTTTCTTCTACTGTTATGCCAAAACTATTATTACTATCATTATTGTTGTTATTTTTATTACCATCATCATGACCATCTTCATCCATAATAATCATACCTCTTACTGTATGAGTTGAAACTAGTAAGAAAGAGAGTAGATAGCATGCCTGCTCAGCGATTTGGGAGCGAAAGGATGAAATAATTTGCTTTGTGTTTCCTGCTGCCTTTGCAGATAATCTGAACTTGACTCCTCTGTCTTCTCTGCACATTTTGAATATTTTTTTCTGTGTATTGTTGATACCATCATGAAGCTCAGGAAAAGGACGTACTCAGTTCTCATCCCATCTCCCTTGACTCTAGGTGCTGCCTACACATTTTTTTCTCAATTTATCTGACTCTGAAATACAAAGTCTATTTGAGGTTATTTCTGCTATAGGAACTCTGAAAAATCTACTAACACAATGAATAAAAAAAGTAAATAGTTTAACAGAGTGTTCCAAATGTGTGATGGTGTAAAATTCTATGATCTTACTTTAATAGTTAATATTTGGGACTTGCATTCCTTGAATGTTTCTCCTTGGTTATTTTCTGTGCTCTTGTCTCATTGAAAGCATCTCAGACATGGCAAGTAGACTGCTGTCAGTGCTTCTCTAGTGTAATGTGAGAAGTGAGAGAAAGCTAGATGCATTCTGGCCCACAGAATAAATGGTCATTGCAAACATTGCAAAATCAGAGAGCCTGTAAGAATGTATTGCTGTATTAGGATTACGGATCTGCTCAGAAGATTCAAATAACATTAAACTGCTTTTTCTGTACAGTGATTTAAAGATATATAAGTTATCTTCCACATTTAATCAGGTTTGCAAATCATTAGCTTGGCAGCTATGAAAGGCTGTAAGAACATAGCCCTACAAAGTAAAAAGTAATAACTGCAGACTTGTTTACATCACTTTTTTTTCATCTTTGTTCTTCCTTAGTCCCCAGGTCAGTGGTCATTTTAGTATATCCAGAAATATGAATGTCAAGTTTCACCAGAATCAGGGAGAGTTATTTTCCTTTTCTGTGCACTGCAATGCATTTTACTTCACTGTAAAACTTAGACTAAGAAATAAACAGCCACCTGTAGCTGTGGTTGTTCTCCTAGCTTTCAAATGCCTACACCACTCTTACATGGGTTATTGTAGAGTTCTCTGTGACTAGCACAAACCATCAAGGAGAAGAAAATTTTCCTGTTCCTTAAGAATAAATTTCAATTACTATGTACAGTCACTGGGTTGTACAAACCAGGGAAACTGCAATATTTAAAAATAATGGTCTGTAACAGGTTTCCCCCATGGATTTTCTCCTACAAATTCAATTTTCCTGGAGAAAGAAATGAAAGAGTCTTTTTTTATGTTCCCCACTTTGTCTATGACTTTCCAATATCCTTATGGTGTTCAAAGAGCATCTTTTAATTAACACTGCCTGGTCAAAGCACGATCCTCCAGCAATGAAAACATGCAGGATATTGCTGTGCCTGGTGTGCAGCAGAACATCTGTAGCCAGTGAGCAATATATCTCAGCAGGGTTTGTGCTCTAGAGAGGTCTAGTATACTGCTAAAAATAGTCTAGTTAAAATATTTCTGAAAATAAATAATGAGGAATAAATAACAAAGAAAGCTTGGGCAATTCAGGCTTCATAGCAATCTACATAAAGTTTTTACTTTTCCTCAGTAGCTTTACCTTTCTAATTATTTTTCCTTTGTATTTTTATGTCTGCCTAAATATAGATATTGTTCCTGGGCCTTGTCCTTACTTTTTGTCAATTTTTCTCAGTATCTAGAAAAATCTTAGGCTTAGATGGAATCACAGTGGTATTTAAGGAAGATTTTCTCACACCAACGTGCTTGAAGAAATCACTGGAAAACCCAGACACTAAACTAAAGTCTGCCTGAAAGAAGTGTAGAACATTTAATTTTTTTTTTGCAAAGTTGCTTCAAAACTTGAATTGGATCAGTTCAGAGCGGTGTCCCATGTTACACTGTTCGGAAATACTGTGGGGATGGAGTTAATCTTAGATGGAAAATTGCAACTGCAACATCCCTTTGCAGTTCTTAATGAATACTAACTCTCTTCTTTCCATCTTGTTTTCTTCTAGCAAAAGAGGAAAATCACATTGTAATTCTCCTATCAGAACGATAAAATACAATTATGCCTGTCTGCAAAGACATTTCTAAAGGAATATAAAGCATTCCTTCAAACATTGATGGTGTAACAAAAATAAGGACCAAGAAGTAGAAGGAATATACCTTATTTAGATGGTGCTTTATAGCTTTAAATGACAATAAGGAAACATACAGCAAGCTATAACCAACACTCAGAATATTTCAAATCATCAGAGTGTGTCAGCAAATAAAGGCATATGTTTTCATTTGAAAATACTCTTTTTTTTTCAGCCTCTCTGTATGTAATCATAAATTTTCTTCGATGGTGTAACTTGGAGAAGATAGAACTTGTGCTTTAACACTGTGTATGTAATGGTTGGAAAACTTAAGTAGCAAGCACGCGAGTTAAATTCTTCATTTTCAGTGCCAACACAATGCAAATCTTTGGACTTCTTAATATACTTTGAGCCTGAAATGGAAAAGACAGCAGCTGCTTTTGATGATATCCACTGCAACTCTGACAGATGGTGATGAACAATGTGAAATCAGTGTTTCCCAAAAACATTTTATAATTGAGGATCGTTACTGCCTGATTTGCCACCAGCACTCCAGTAAAAACATGTAGATTTATGCTGTAATACTGCAGTTGGTCTTTGTGAGATGTACTTCATCGAATTTCTTCTTTCATTGATGTGTTGGAGTGGCTGACGTCTCCAGCACAGACTGCAGATAAGTGATACTGGTATTGTTCTTGCAGATACGTGCAGGACATGGAAACAGAGAGAAAACTTATTTAAAAAAACAACAAAACACCTGTGCCAGCAGAATTTTGCTGCCTTGCTGAGGGATTTAAGAAATTTCACTTGCTTAATTGTTTCTTTCACCTTGGCTGTTTCATTTGCCCTACCTGGTACCACCTTGTCTTTTTCACTTAGACTAAGTAAAAATGAATTCTTCAAGGACTTTTCTAACACTCCAAGTGGTAGAGTGCAGAATAATTTTTCCAACATTTCTGAAATGTGATCTGAGGTGTCAAAACCAATCACTTGCCCAGAACATAGAACCACACATCCTTACAAAGCATTTTGTCTGTGCTCAGTATGTTAAATATAAATTGCCTTCTGATGTTTCTACGACAGAAATTCTATAAATGGGGTAATAATTGTACCACCCAAAATATAAATTTAAAAATTAAGAAAAATAAAGAGTGCCTACTTAATCTTCGCTTGGAAGAGCACCAGATGAGTCTCCTGAGAGTGGAACTAAGCACTTGGAATATTTTGTGCAGGATGATCTTTTCTGTTCTTGGCATGGGTATTACAATAAAGAGCAGGGTGCTTTGAACCCATTGAATTGAATATTGCATTTTTTTTTCACATTCCTATCCATTAAGGTTTGAGTTTTGTTAGATATTGATTACAACAGTGCTGGAATACAAAATCTGGGTGGATTAGGTTCAGGAAGTGGAAGGCGACATTATGTAGAACATACAATATTATTGTGGGCAGCTATTTCTGTTGTGATTGCCTTATTAAGAGATGCTGAAAATCAAGAAGTGTTTAAAGAAATTGTTCAAGGCTTTGAAATCCTGAATTACATGTTAGACCTTATATCTGCACAATCCATTTAACTTTTTAACCAAAGAGACAGTTAAGAAGGGATTTTACAGTTATCTGTGCAGAGAGGTTGCAGAAAGGTTTTTGGTGGTAAGGAGCTCTTTCATTTAGCAGACAATGTATAATGTAATTCTCTGATTATGAGTGGACACTGGATAAATTCAGCTGGAAACCAAGGTTCAGGTTTCCAGGCAGGCTGTTGCTTCAACAACTCCATGGGAACTATGATGAATTCACTTGGTCTCAATAAGTCTCAGCTTGAAATGTGTCTTTGAAGTATAAATGATTCACCTAATCAAATCTGAATGAGAAATTATTTTAATTAAATTCTATGGTCTGCATTGTGTGGGGTGGGAGACTGGGAACATTATCTGTACCTCCTGCATCTTAATCTATGAACCTAGAACTAGAATACTTAAGGGCTGATTTTAACATAAATCACAGGCCCTTAACACAGTTGTGGCAGAATAAAGTGTTCTTTAAGTGAGAGTAAATGTAATTTATGCACACTTAAAAGGCACTTTACACTGCCTAAGTAGTGTGAAGAAGACTTATTATAGTGACAATAAATCCATACTTGTTTGGGAATAAAAGGGACTATCATGATCATCTGGTGTGAGTTATGGCAGAGCACAAGCTATAGAACTTCACAGAGTGTTTCTCACATCAAGACAAATGATATGTGCTTGATTTTTTGGAGAGGAATTCTGTTTTATATCTTCATATGAGCTTCTTGATTCCCTTCACTTAAAATCGAATACAACTTTAAATTTTTCCTTCAAAGAGACCCCTGTTAAGTGAGGAGTGGAAAATTTTTCACTGCCTTTGACATTCATGGACAGGCTGGTGAATTTGAGGAAAATGAAATTAAAAGTAGATGATTGGTTTTTAAGAGAGGGACTGAAAAATGCACTTTCTTCTCTGCATTAATATATTCAGTTTACATGGCCAAGCTTTGGTAGTGGCAGTGGGGGGCAGGTACAGGAGTGGCTTCTGTGAGAAGCTGCCAGAAGCCTCCTCTGTGTCTGGCAGAGCCAGTTGCTGGTGGCTCCAAAGATGGATGTGCCACCGACTAAGGTTGGGCAATTTAGAAGTGGTGGTAATGCCTCTGTGACAACATATTGGGAAAAGAAGAAGCAGAAGCAGAAGAAGTAGGAGAAGTAGAAGGAGGAGGAGGAGAAGAAGAAGAAGAAGAAGAAGAAGAAGAAGAAGAAGAAGAAGAAGAAGAAGAAGAAGAAGAAGGAGGAGGAGGAGAAGGAGGAGGAGAAAAAGGTTATTGCATAGTTGTAATTGCAAACAGAGAAGAACAAAGCGAGAGGAACAACCCTGCAGGTACCAAGGGAAGGAGGGGCAGGAGCTGAGATTCCTCTGCAGCCCATGGTTCAGCCCATGGTGTGTCAGAGGCAGCTGTGCCCCTGCAGCCCACGGAGGGGATGCAGAGATCCATCCCCTGCCCGTGGGGGAGCCCACATCAGAGCAGGTGGATGCCTGAGAGGGGGCTGTGACCCCATGGGATGCACATGGAGAGAGAAGCCACCATGGGAGCAGCCTATCCTTCAAGGACTGCTGCCGGCAGAAGAGTGACCTTGGAGTGACATTGGAGCAGTTTGGGGAGGACTTTGCTCATGAGATGGACTCACACTGAAAAGGTTCATAGAGAGCTGTCTCCAACGGGAGGGACCCTACAGTGGAGTACAGGAAGGACTCCTCTCCCTGAACAGCAAGAGAAACAACCTGTAATGAACTGACCTTAGTTCCCATTCCTTGTCTCCCTGTGCTGCTGGGGGATGAGGTAGAGCTGGGAAGGAGGGAGGGGTAGGGGGAAGGTGCATTGAAGGTTTTATTTTACTTATCCTGCTCTGAATTTTTTAGCTCTATACTTAATATAGAATACTCTAAGTCAAACTTGTTTTCCCTGTAGTGGCACTTGATTAGTGATCTCTCCAGGTCCTTGTCTCAATTCATGAACCCTTCATTATATTTTCTCTCCCCTGTCCAGCTGCACAGGAGAGCAGAGAGAGCAGTTTTGATCAGTGCTTGACATTCATCCAGAATCAACTCACTACAATTAGCTTTCCCTCTGAATAAGCCCAATGTAGGCTATCTTTCCGAAATTTGTAAAAATATTTGATTATACTTGTCTATTCTGATTTAAAAGCTTGCTTTGGTTTGACTGAGCTACAGAGATGTAAATCATAGTCAGAGCTAAAAGTGTAAGTGGTTTTGAATAGCTGTTAAATGACATTGCACTGCCTTACTCTGGGGCATGCTACAGTTTTCTTAAAACATCATCAACTTTAGGATTATGTTCTGTCCCAGTACAGTCTAGGGGATCAGTTTATCTCCTGAATGTAACTGCCATGTTGTGGGAGCTGGACCAGACTTTAAGGTAAAAATCGAATGCTTTTAGACGGTTTTGAGAAACCAAGGTTTCTCAAAACGAGTTTGCCAGACTTGTCTGGCAATGGCCACAAATATGAACACATATTTGGCAGCAGGTCTCTCTGTTCAAATGTCCCTTTCAAGTAATATTTTTATTTAATTTATTGTAGTTAATTTACTTTTATTACATCTCTTTTGTACTGCTAATGTATCTTGTCCATTTGCCCACTGGCTTCTACATCTTTTTTTTTTTCAGAAGGAGCAGCCTTTACCTCGTGTCTAAACATAAATACTTATAGGGGTATATTAGGGGTAATGCTAGAAAGAAACCATGTTATGCTAAAATGTTTTACTCTGAAATGAAGTAACAATGCCTAAGTCGGCAATAACATCCATCAGGAAGTTGTGAAAGCTGCAAAAAGCTTAGACTTGTTATGGAAACAATTTTAGTTATAGATTTCATTACCTTTCCTTTCACCACTGAAAAAAGCTGGGAATTAATGTGGAGGTCATTTGCAGCAGCTGCATATTTGCCTGTTATTTTACTATGACAGTGACTTAGATATCTATGTGTTTATGGGGAACAAGTGTTTATGTGTGTTTCTGGGGTTTGTTAGACCTTCACTGAATATCATCTTAATGATCATGGTAACCATTGGAACCTGAGCGGAATAGAATTTTCAAGTGCAAATAAAAAGCTTGAGGAAGAACACGGTAGAATGAGATTTCATCTGATCTCGACCTGTGATTTTTTAATGCATTAATAAATGTAAAATGTGAGATTATTAGGATCTTTTGTTTTCATTTGCTACCTTTCAAGTTCACCTGGCTCCTTTTCCTACCTATTTGTGTAGTCAATATATTGTTATTAATGGTATATGTTTTGAAAGTAGTTTTTCATACCAGCTGTTAAAACTCTAGGTAGATATAAAGATGACAATCACCATGAAGAATAGATGCACATATTTGAAAATCTCAGCTGAACTTTTGAAGTGTTTCCAAACAATATCTCAGTGAGGTTTATGGATTTAGTGCACATACAGGATGCTTTGCTTGGGAAAATTCAATAGATCTTGATGAAAGTTCCTGAATCCCTAATTAGTGGAGTACTTTACAGAGGCTTTTTGCCTGAAGGTCTGTATAGAAGAGAAAACTGCAATTAACTTCTCAGCAAACCATCATGAAATTGATTGTACTTTTCAGACAAAAGCAGTAAAGAAAGGTCCTGGAAGGACTGGAACATCTCTTACAATGCTTCTTCCCAACTTTCTCAAACTGCATTTGGTCTCTGCTGAACAGTGTGCTGGAAGAAAAGCTTGGAACTTTTTACTAATTTCTTCCTTTCTCATCAGCCCCAAGTTTGTTCCATAATATCTGGAGCTTTTAAATCCAGTCATGGGATGCTTGCTCACATTTTAGCTTGATTGGTGTGGCTTGCTGGATATGACTTTATGCCAGTCAAGAAACCAGGAAACAGTGCAATCCTTAGAGAAATCAGTGGTTTTGGGAGGGAGATAACACAGAGAAAGGTTTGGTCAAGGATCAGAAAGACAGTGGTTGAGTTGTAAGGATAAATGATTCCATTTTTTCACCAAGGAAAATTTCTTCAAAGCTACAAGAAAAATTGTATTTTAATGTTATTACTAAAATCAAGTGTCAATTGCCAGCCTCTGATGGCCATGCTTAAAGTCTGTACTACACACTGGGGAAGTTCAGCAGGGCTTGCTTTCTGCACATTCCTGTGTGCAATAGATCCAGTTACACAGGGTGCCTGTCATAGTGATTTATATCTTGTACACTGCATTCATTTTATTCGTTCAGTTTATTATTGCAATAACTTCTTAAATGTTATAACTCTTTCATGTAGATACAGTCCAGAAAATTAAATTCACATTTCAAAGCTTTATAATTCAAGTTACAGTGAAACTGAGTAAAAGATATTTCTTTAAATATTTCCCAAATAATTAATTACCCTGCAAGAGAAGGATCAAGGCATCCTTTCTAATTTCAGTCACCATTAAAAATCCTTTTAGACCTTTACTGAAAACTTCCAGCTTCTATCATCTAACTTTTTAAGAACTCTTCATACAATGTGTATCAGTCATCCACGTTGAAAAAGAACCCTTTTTCAGACAGCTGAAACTGAGACAAAAAATTACCAGATGAAACCTGGTAGAATGGAAAGAAAGCATAGAGGAAGAAGATTTCCTAATGTTTATCCAGAAAATTTGTGCTCAGAAAAGTGTAATGTCAATGACATTAAGTGATTTTTAATGGATAAGAAATAGTCATGCTTATCACTTCTGATCATTTAAATAGGACAAATATATACTTCTAATCTTCTTTTAAAATGCTGTATCAGACTGCTTGACTGAATACTTCAAAATGTGATAGAGTAAGACTAAGGCCAAAATATTGTATTCTCATAATGATTTAGAAATAGTGGGATGAAAAAATTAATAAATACATGCAAAGTTACAGAGGTAATGAAATTAGCTATGGCATATATTTTTGGTCAATTTTTCAGTTCAAAATATGACAACAGGTCATCAACTTAATCAAAATTATTATACTTCACTTTTTAAAAAATAAATTAATTACAAACTTTCTATTTTAATTAGATTTTTAATTTTTAATTTTAATTAGAATTTTAATTTTTAATTTTAAACTCTTTGCAGTTAGAAGATCATGAGCTCAGGTTGATTAAATTTAATGAACATTAAGCAAAACACATTTCAGTTCTATCAGTTCCTTGGAGGTCCTTGAAGTAGTAATTAAATATTTCATTCAACAAAACTAGGTGTGAAATGAGATGCAGCTTACTTCATATGATTTTGTAGATCATTATTTGTATGTTCCCCTTCCTCCTTGTTTCAAAATTAGCCACATGATACAGATTTGAAACAGAAACCTTTTCCTAAACCTTGATGTAACATTGAGTACACATAGCTGTTCAAGGTATAGATTTGCAGTAGAGGGAGCCACCAGGAGTACCTATAGCATTTAAAGTAGTGCAAAATGCCCCACAACCTTGCAGTGTCTAAGCTCTTTTTGAATACAGATCCTGGGAAGCAGAGATCAATTTTTTTCCCTTTGTTTATGTGTGTGCAACCTTTCCCTTGTTTTTTCCTTTTGCTTTAGTAAACTGGCTCATATCAACCTACTGGTTGTTTTCCATTTTATTCTCTCCCTTGTCCCAGTAGGAAGGGGAAAAATAGAGAGGCTTAGCGGGCAGCTGGCACCCAGCCAAGGTCAAGCCACTGGAACATACTACAAAAATCTGACTGTATACAGATGTGAGGAGCACAACCTGGCAGTCTCCAAGAAGCCAACTGCTGCTGCTTTATGTTGATTTTACAGCTACACCCTCATGGATGGAAGCATATCTCCAGGCCCATATTCCTTCTTCTTCTCTTCCTTCACACTGTATTTCCTCATTGTTCCTTCACTAAAGCTATAGCCTCCAAGTAAAGGTCTTGAGCTTCACAAAGTTATGTGCTAGACTGCACTGAAGACATATAAGAACAGACTTTTTCTTCCTTTGTACTATATAATTCTGCCTTGTTATTCTCTGTGAAATATGAGAGCATGGTTCCCTGACTAATGAGGAGGAACTGCCACACTTCTACAATTGCCCTAAATTATCATCATATACTGTAGTTTTTGCCCATAAGAATCAGTTATATACAGTCACCCGGGTCTCTGTACTTCTTTTTTGAACTGGGAAATAAAAGACAGTCTAAGAGATGTTTTAGATAAAGACAGGATTAGTTTCTGTGATATCTGCCCTAGACTGAGGTAGACATGGACAATTTATCTCTGCTCTGATTTTATTGGCTTAATCTGAGATAGGAGCGGTCATAGATCAATTCTTTTTCAAGTCTATTTATGCTGACTTTCCTAATTTTGTTTTCCAGTGTGTCTTAGGAAGACAACTTAAAAAAAAAGATCAGCCAGAATAAATCTTTTCAGTGGTCTATGTAAGTATGTTGTTCTTTCATTTGTTTTTGCTATTGGAAAGACGAGAGGCTTGTTTTGACATAAGAGAAACGTGGGTTTTGTACATACCAATAACTGTAAGACCTGAAAATTTAAATGAATAAGCTGGTCTTTCCTATTGGATTAGGAAGAAATAGATACCATTTAATGACTGCTATGGAGAAAAAATATGACCTATATATCTGATTTTTTCCCATAGACTGTTTTTAATAATCACATATTGAATGTGGTCTGATATCTGGTGTTGTCTTTGGCAAACCAAATTATTTTAATTATCTCTGTGAAAATGATCATATATTAACTGGTTTGAGTGTTCTCAAAGTAAAACAAAACTAAACAGAAAGACCTACACATGATGGTTAAACCAATATAATAAACCATTTTAAAAACAATATTTATAGTAATTTTTGGAAGGGCTTGCTTTCACATTTTCTCTAAATCTGTTTGCTATAATACAATTTATATTAATTTCAAGTATCTTGGAATTAAATAAGACAAGAAATTTGCATGTAACATACAAGTGATAGAAATGAACTATGGTTTACAATCATACCTTCATGCAATTCATACCCTGCATATGTGTTTCAGTACTTCTCTTTAATTTCAGAGGGGCCAAATGCCTTTTAAATCCTTAACCTTAACTCACCAAGAAATGTACTTGCTAGCTGCTATCTGAGTGCATCACACAAGGTTATGATGTTTGTAAGTTATAAGATAGTGTAAATCCTTGGCAAATTAAAAAATAAATTTGATATATATATGTGTGTATATATATAATCGATGTTTAATGTTCCTTTAAACTCATGGTGAATCTGTAATAAAGTGCAAAACCTAGGGGACATAGTGGCATAAATTTACCTTAAGAGCTTAATTTTGAATTTACATTTTCTTATGCAAGTCTTAATTCTGAGAAGAAGTATGTTGGCTGAACGATGGTGCCTTCACTGTTTTGCAAGTAAAAATACTGAAAGGCTCATCTCTGTGTATTTGAGTGCACATTTCAAATATTTTGAGAAGCTAAGTAATTTATTATACTTCTGCTGATCTTGTCTTACCAAATATTTTCTGTGAAAGCATTTGGTGAAGCCCTAAAATGCTTAAACATAAATAACTAAGGATAAGTACAAATGACTTATCTTGGATAGCACATTTAAGTAATCAATACAGACCATTAGCTATTTTAATTAAAAATAGACAATAGATGGCTTCCAAATAAAAATTCAACAGCTTCACCTATCTCTCCAATTTGGTCCTGCCAGAAGAAGTAGTATTTTCAAAATATGAACATTTGAAAACCCATTGGTTGAACACATGAAACACCAATCAATGCCTATGCATCTTCAGGAGACAATCACAATTGCTAAATTTGGTTATTTTCTTGCTTTCAGCACTCTATCATATTTGTTTCCTGTTAAAGCTGTATTGATCTTCCACCACGCAACAATTTTCAATTACTTAGCATGCTGACAGGGCAGCACTTGTCACAATGGACACAGGCAATTAAGCAGCCAACATTGTGAGAGGGATGCAATTTACACCATGTCACTTTTTATAGATAATCTTATTGGTGAGGGGCACATACCTTGCAGCAGAGTTATTGAGTATTATTTAGGAATTTGCATGCTAGCAAAGTCACCTGCTCATTTGGCCACTGTTAGCAACTTATTAGTTCATTATTACTTTAAAGATGCTATTTATTTTGCTCTTTAGAGGTTAAACACGTGTTTGTACACCAGTGACCTAGAAACCTATAAGGTATGTTGGGTTCCTTCATACCAGAGATATTTATAACAATAGTTTGCATTTTGCCTAGATATTGTTAAAGAAATGGAAGCACTAAAATCTTGTTATTCCTTCCTTAAAACGTTCAAAGGGCTGGGAGAGTTTGTTAATGCCATTTCCACACTTCTCAGAGACTTTTGCAGTGTGAATAGGAAGTCTCACAAGCACTGACACACATGACCTAACATTTTCAAAAATCTAATCCAGAGTTACACTTTCAACTTAGGCAATTTTCTACCTCCACCTCTACCTTCCTTCTCTGAAGTGGTCCATGCTTCTTGCAGTCTGAATATTTCATTAACTGGGAAAACAACAAGAAATGCATGTCAATAAAGTACAGTTCATTCAGCACAACAACTATCAACAATACTCCTGGAATATCTCCAAGAGTCATGAAGAGTAACATGATGAGAAGTCTCAGAAAGTGATAGAGCCAGACTAGGTCTGCAAAATTAGACATGTCAGCCTGGTTGATTTCCCTTCCTCTTCCAAATAGAGTCCAAAACTGGCAGTCTGCACTCCTGTTCCCTACAATTTAGCATCTTTGGGGCCAATCCTTTTCTGTCTGCCTTTATTCCAAGTCCTAAGTTCCAAGTGTTTCCTCCTTTCTTGTTGTAGTGAGATATTGTGGTCCTCAAGAGGAGTGAGGACAAATGAAAATTGTCTCTGTGATCCTGAAGGCTGTGATGATTTTCTGGCCAAAAGTGGCTACAAATTGAGCTGAGCTGGAAGCAAGGTGCTAGAGCTACACTGGCCCTACAAATAAATCCCTACAAATAATACTTCTTCAGTACAGGCCCCCTGTCCAAAGTAGGACTGCATTGAGAGGTGAAGCATGCAGACATCATGGAAAGGAGGACAACACCCTCACCCTGTGGGGCCTAGGGAGGGCTCTCAGTCATTTCAAGACACCAAGCAAGGTGTGGAGGGGTCTGTTAAAGCTGTTAAGCAAGAACTGTCCCTTTCCTACACGGAAGGAAAGAGTGCAGGCAACATGAATTTTTCATCCAGGACTGAAGACCACTTAGCATTAATTTTCAGATGACTGAAAACTGTGTTTTCTTTCTCTAAAAGAGTGGCAGTTACCTTTAATATTGTACATTTGTAGTGAAAGCTGAGGTGTTTACAGTCAGTAGCTTCTCTCCACCTGCAGAAGTTCAAATATAACTCTCCAGAAATACACACTCACCACCATGGCTAAGTCAGAGAATTCCTGTTTTTTCCTATTGAATATATGCCAGTATGCTGAAAGCAATATTGACCTGATGGTGATGTACAAGGAGAGGCTGCCTGAAGGGTATGGCTGTTGTAGCCTGGAAGTTAGGGCACTTGGTTGAAAGCAGAAAGTCTGGGATGCTGGTTGCTATTCCCAGGTTTATTTCTAGGGAGGTTATATATGTCCAGAACCAAACTCATATCTAAGCTTTATTCAGGTTTGCTTCAGGCTTCTATACATTCTGCCTAGGTCCCAGTTTAGAAACCTTTCTTCAAAAAATATGTTTCCTTTAATCCTGAGTAGAGCCAAACTCTCTGCCAGAGAGCTTTCAGCTATGCATTTGCTGGTGTCCAGGAGACAGCCCATATGTGCTGCTGCGAGAGAAGGCAAAGGATGAGAACCAAGGATACAGAAAAAGATCCCCTTTTTCTTTTCACACAAAGAATTGATGTAGAAAACATACTATTTGCTCTCTGGTCAGAGGAATTCTGTGAAGACTTGGAGACAGACTGACTTTTCCATAAACTTTTTCTGGTAGACTAATGTAAGTTCTTTTCAGTAGTCCTGGATCTATTAACTTAGCAATGACCCATTGTGACTAGGAAATGAAAGGAGTATGGGAAGTACTCAACTGAGCCACCATATCAGAGGTTTTCACAAGTTTTTCACATGGCAGTTTTTATGCTTGTTTGGTTGGCATCAGAAACCCATCTAAAATTGTTCTTACCACCTACCTACAGACACTGACTTACAAAGACATAAACATTACCATGCTTCAAAATCCACTCCTTTAGGTGTGGGAAGAAAGCTTAGGATACAGTAGAGAGGGTAAGCCAACATGGAATTGAGTTCCCTGCTCTTGTGCCTTATGACTAAGGCATAGCAATGATTGAGTGCTACAGTGGATGGAATAAGAGATTGTTTTGACAATGACTTCCAGGTTCACACTTCCACATATTGAATAACCTTTAGTCAACAAATCAGCATGCTAAGATGGTGCTAGAATTATTTCAGCATCATTCATCATCTGCTTGTGTTTTTATAACAGTAAAAAATCTGTTCTCTCTTCAATTCCTACTGCGTACAATGCTAAACAGAGTGCTCTTTACAGCTCCTCATTTTAAAAGTGCCTCTAGACCTTGATGAACAGAGATACCTTATTGTATAAATTAGTCTAAACATTTACTACTTCTTAAAGTCAATATATGCAAGTCTAGAAGCTACAGCCTGACCAAGGACAGAAATATTTTCATCCCCCAGAAAGGGAAAGAACCATCTAGACACAAACCTGTGCAACGTGGTCTAAGATAATCCTAAATGAGTAGGGACGTTGGGCCAGATGACTCACTGTGGAGCCTTTTAACCTTACCCATTCTGATTCTGTGATTTTATTAAAAAAAATGAGACTAAGTGTGGAGAAGTTATTAGTTCAGTTATTGTGGGGCCAGCCGCTGACAAAGCAAGGGCTCTAAACCAACAGCTGCAGTGCCTACAAAAATACTGGCAGGAAAACAAAAGGAAAGGAACAGCAAAGTAATGGTTGTTTATCTTCTCTGGTGACATAAAAAAGGAACGTGTTAAAGTGGGCAAAGCAAGATTTCAGTGCACATCCACTCAGTTAGTCTTGGGACTATTTCTTTTAAGGACCTTTGTTGAAATCTCTACAGAAAAAAGGACAAAAATAATTGAGGCCTAGACCTTCACAGACCATCTAATTGAAGAATGTTAATGGCTGATGAAAAATTTACCGATTCATTTGTTTATAGTCTCTTTCTTCATCTAATGTTCAGACAAACTACTCTTCAAGAATTCCATTAAGTTTTATAATTTCTGTTTATTGACTACCTTGGATCCTTTATTTCCAGCCTCTTCCATCTCTTGAGGAACTATCTTCAAAATTACTTCTTTTGGATTATGTGTTGCACCAGCCTCTCATCAGGCAGTTGAATTAGTGCAATACATCATGAAGTTGTTTTTCTGTTACTCACTAATGCAACTACCTTACAACACAGAGAACACCACAGCTGTATATCTAATGTTTGGCTACAGCACTCAAGTATTCAAAGTTTTGGGGTTTTTTTAAGATTTAATCAATAGTCATAGTGAAAGCAATAGAACTCTGGGGGAAGAAGCAATTTTCAGCACAGAAAAAACAAGGGCCTTTTGGAGTGGGTCCAGAAGAGGGCCGTGAAGATAGTCAAAGGGATGGAACATCTCTCTTACAAGGGAAGACACAGAGAGTAGGAGTTGTTCAGCCTGGATGAGATGTCCCCACAGAAACTTTATTGCAGCCTTCCAGTATCTAACAGGTTCTTAAAGAAGGATGAAGTCAGATTCTGGACAAATAGGACAATCTGCTTCTAATCTGCATTGAATTTTTACCATACAGGTAAATGCTGAAAAGCAACCAGTGTACAAGATTTTAGGTAAAGAAAAGCAGTAATCAGGTGAGGCTGATCCACACTGGTGGTATCAGAGGAGTGGAGGCTCCATGGTACTTCTGGGCCAGAGCAGAGCACACAAGTGAGTTAAAAATCCTTTATCTTGCCATCCAGGATGGAATTCACAGCAATGAACTTCCTAAGCTTTGCAGTGAGAATGTGTCTTCTTCATCACATTGAATTTGTGTAAACTAGTATTTAAGGGAACTTTCAACTTTATTATTTATTTATTTCTATATAAGTACAGTAACTCTTTCCACTCATGTTGTGGAATAAAGGTGAAATTAAAACATTGCCAACCTTCATTAAACCAAAGGGGAAATAATACATTATATCCATCCAGATATTGCACCACAGACAGAAGAATACTCGACATTCTGTCTGAGTTATCTGCATTCCACAAGGACCTCTTGTAAAACAAGATGTTTATAACTTAATGCGATTGACCCGTATTTTTTTAATAAATAAGTAAGTACAACAAAGAACTTGAGGATTCCCAAGAACAATAGGTCCACCCATGCAAAGGTTGTGTCCAACTTGTATCATCTCCCTGTGCTCTCAGTTAGTCTTTTATGTGTGAATATTGTTGTTATATATTGTTCTGTAGTTTGCAATTGCAGATATGAAGAAACAAAGCACTAAGTAGACCTACATTTAAATTGCAAGTTTCAATTAAATGCACTATTTATTATTCTCCTCCTTAACCAGCTGCAGATAACCATAAAGATAAGAATTAACAACTCAAATACAAATGTAAATGGTATCAACAGAATGCATAGAAGTTCCAAGTGAGACTGAATTAATTCTCTTCATGGGGAAAATACTTTAATAACTTATGCCAAGTTATTAAGTCTTCCTGTCCCTTGTGGTGTAGTTTCCATAACTCATGGAGTTCATTAAAGGGTTTTCACAGATATAGATCATCCATAGAAAGTAATTAGTCCTGTTACCTGTTTGGTAGCCCCTGTGTTCTACCTTATTAAATATGCCATATAAATATAAATATTAATATTTCTGGAATAATGCTTCTGGGAAAGCTAAAATATCTGATTTTGTTTTTATATTTTACTGGAGCCTTTTGGTGTTTTTTTTTTTCTTTTTTTTCTTTTTTTTTTTTAATATGAAACTATAAGCTTAGTATCATGACATAATTATGGTAGCAAAAGAGGCATTAATAATAGCTCATTACATAGCAAGACTAGTCATACTCCATTGAACTCTGTGAGATATTTTCTATTGATTTCAGTGAAAGCAAGGTCAAGCCCACTGAGTTTCAAGATAATTGCTGTAAAGTATCCATTAGATAACAAAGGAGATTGTTAATAATTGGACACCAAAAGGCTTTCATTTATCATTAGATTAATATTTTAAACTGTCTTGAATGCAAGCAATACTCAAGAAACAAAGCATTGCAGCTTGTCCTCACAGAAGTGTGTTGTTTAATAATTAACTCATCTGAACCTGAATTAATGGTACTTTATACCAGTAATTCGGGAACAAATTAAAGCCATAGGTAATATTATTTCAGAATTTTCAGAAATTTCGCATAAGTAAAATATATGCAATATTTTTATGCAATACACATTAATGAAGAGAGCAAGCTAACTTACAGTTTTGAATAACAAATAATCTCAAACATTTTTAGGCTTCATTAAGAAAATCCTGCATTTATCCACGAATCATAAATTCATTAGTATTTTGTACTGAATGGATGAGGAAGGAGTTCAGCTTCATAAGACCATAAAGAAAGCAAGACAATGGGTTAATGGATTCTTGCATGCCATTTTGAATGCAAGCACATTGAAAACGTGTTGTCCTCATGACAGATCATCTGAGAATTAACCAAGCCAGAGCCATGCAGACAATATTGTTATTTATTGTATCCAAATATTCTTCTTAGCAGTAATTCAGTTTGTGACTCTTTAGGTACATCATTACCAGGGACTGGTTCCCAGAACTGTCCTGCAATTGCTGTATGAAATGGGCATAAGGATTTCCTGGATGAGAGCAGAAATATGCTAAGTGGAAAAAAAATCAAAGGCAAGAAAGAATTTCATATCTTTTGATGTCACTCAGCGTCAGGTAAGAGAGTATTACAGCTTTCAGGGGAGCTAATCAAAACTGATAGTTATTTCATTAACTTGATGTGCCTTTCAAATAGGTTACAAAACTTGCCATTCCTGACAAGAGGAAGTGCCTAAGTCCATGAACATATATGATTTATAAGTCTTCCTTCTTTTGCTGTCCAGATGTAAATGTAGTGATCTTGGAGTGCAAGAACAAAAGATGGAGCTGTACATACTAATTCTGAGGGCATGGCAATACCCACTAGCAAAGTGCATTTTCTTTTCCTGCCACTTTTAGGGGAGAATTGATTAACTTGACTGTGATGTCGACATTGTTTTCCTTATAATTGTTTCTAACAAACAATGTAATTTCTAACATAGGACAAATTTGACACTAACATCGCCTCATTGGAGAGTGACTAGCAGCTCTGTCTTGTTAGTCTTTCCTGAGTCAAAGTACTCTCAAACACATCTCAAACTTTCTTTAATGCTCAGAAGTAGATATTGTTGCAGGGCATGGTGTTAGATACTGTATTGTATGAAATACAGTAATTTTTTTTCTTTGTTTCAGTAACATTGGTTATTTCATTAATAATATTTGACTGCAGCTTTCCATTTCAGCTATTGTGAGCTAGTTAGAAAAAAATAAATGTCTTCATGACATATTTCTCTATGATGAAGGCTCGGACCACTGAGAGTAGTATCAAAACACTGAGTGTCTCTGCACTCGAAGAGGAATGTAGGACTTTCTTGACAATTTGGGGGAGATTTTACTTTACTGCTTTGAGCATGCTGTTCATAGATGTGGTTTTCAGGTTGTTTTCTGTTGAGTGGCTTTTGAGTAATTCCATTGCTTGTTTGGTTTTTGTTGTGATAGTTTATACAAATATAACAGTCAAAAAAGAGGTAATTTTGACATGTGGGTGTTATTAACCTGATATCCAACCTTAGCTCCTACTGTATTTCCCTGTCTATTGTCTAATATCTATGGCTAAATACCTTATCCTATATTTTCATTTCTTACTTTCATAGTATCATAGAATGGTTTGGGTTGGAAACTACTTTAAAGATCCTCTACTTCCACTTGCCATGGACAGGGACACCTTCCAGTAGACCAGGCTGGTTAAAGCTGTCACCATCCTTACAGAAAAAATATTTTTCCGATAGCTAATCTAAATCTGCCTTCCTTACGTTTGATGACTTTCTCCGTGTGCTATCACTGCATGCCCTTGTAAAAACTCCTTCTCCATCTTTCTTGTAAGCCCCCTTCTGGTACTGAAAGGCCTCTAACAACTTGGTGGCTGTTTTTCTTCTGAATAAAGCACCATGGTCATAAAAGCAAAGACACTGAAAGTGTCTGGAACACTGACAATGCTACTACTTTTGTCTTGTAAGGCTGTAACTTGCAAGGTACATCCACTCCCATTTGATCCCTTCTCCTTGATCTGAAGGATTAAGGAGGAGATCAGTTTAGTCATTGCATCTCATTTTTTTTCCCAGAGCTCACTAGAAGTTCTCTTGATCTGTTCCATATGATCCTGAAGAGCGACATTGGTGCCCATTTTGAGCAACATAAGATAAAGAGCTGGACAAGCCTTAGCAGCCTCTGCAACCTGGGAAATCTCCCTGTGAAAGCACCAAACCTCCAGTGACAACAGGCCTGCTTAAAATGATGTTGTCTCCCTGCATCCATCCTCACCAACCACTTCTGGTGCAGACTTTTGGCTCAGGCTCTGTAGGCTTCTGGAGTTTGTCTTGATGGAGCTTGATTCTCTCCACTGTCTGTTAAGGCCACTCTACTAATACTACAGGTTCAGATTTGAGAGCACAGAAGGAACATTGCTCCTCTGTCAGAAGCCAGAAATCTCCATCTTTCCCCATTTTTGGACTATCCAGCCAGCACTTGTTCAAGCCTCCAGCTGTTCTTCCTTCCTTTCATTATGTGGCTCAGGATATCTGCAAGGTTTCTGCGAAGACCTTGCCTCTTATTCACAAGGGATCTATTTGAGTCTTATCACTTGGAAATTTCTAAAATATCAAATTTTTCTGAACCATACTGTGCTGCCTCAAGAAAATTGCTTTACATATATTAAGTATATCAGACTAAGCAAAAGCCCTTTACTTCAAAATCTGTTTATATCCAAATGCCATCTGCTGCTGGGTGGATTTTTTCATGAAATAAATGATGTGTGACAAAGGTCATACATGCTGCTCTATTGATATTTCAGCATGACACCCAATTTTGTAAAGGAATCTCATGCAGAAACGATTTGTTTTGCTACAGAGATGGTGTAAAGTTTAAATGCTCTGTCATAAAATAAAAGACAGCTTCTGTACCTTGGGCACACAGGAATCAGCACATTCATTAATTTTAGGACAGCTGCATGCTGGTGTTACAGCACTGGAAGTTATTGATATAGGGAACCTATAGAGAACACAGGGAGAACAAATCAGTATTTAAATTGCATGGTGCTAGTGATCGGTACTATTTTTATAGCTAATTTCTATGATCTTTTTATTAGACTTTTAGGCATCCAAGTAGTAGCTAAGAATTCCTATGATTCATGATTACATCAAAGTACCCCTTTGCAATGGAGGTTATGTCCATTCTTTCTAGTGGCACAAAATAATATCATTCTGAGAATGTCTTAATGTAAAACGTGAACTTTAGTACTGCAGTGTAAACTCAGAAAAATTCTCGGGACAATATCCCTGTTCCACTTATTTCTCTCTGACATGATGTGTTGCCATCTCCTGGGCAGAATTTACGGATGGAAGGGAAGGAGAGAGTGTGAGTGGAGGGATCCGGAGCAGAGCACAGGAGCGGGCTAAGGGCATGCCTCGGAAAGGACTAGCATGGCTATGAGCCCTGCTGCTCAGACATAAGCTCTCCCACTGAGCCATGGCATGGCCGAGTGACAAAGGTGCCAGGAAGGCTGTTTGACAGGACAGCAAGGCTGCCATGGAGACTGCAGCCAGGCTTCTCTGCAAGATGGACACAAGGAAGCTGCTGGTATGCTGCTTTCAGAGAAAGAGCATTTACTCGCTTGCATCAACAGCCAGGTAAAATGTAAAGGCTGATTTCCAGTTGTAAAAAAATTTAGAACAATTGGTGCACGTGCAGGTGCTAAAATGTCAAATACTGAGAAAGTCACAAAGTCCGGGAAACTCTTTAATTAGGAACAGCAGACGAAGATTTTCGAAGCCTGCATTTTTTTAGGCGTCTAAACTGTTTGCTTTAATCTCTTCATAGAAACCCTAGTGGAACTGTTACAAATAGATCGGGAAACATCTGTCAGCTAACAGTGGCACAACTTAGGTTCTTTAAGAGAAAATTTTCAGATGCTTGGAGCTCAGTTTTTTCATTTTAACAAAGTGAAGTACTTGCTGTGTGAGGGTATTAAGATGAGGAAAATCTGTACGGTTTAGAGTAGCTAAGGACACCTTCACAACACAGTTGTGAAGCACTATTCTTTAGCTGACATCAAAAACTTATTTATCTGTCTTAACAGGAGACAATTAAAGCATCTGTCTCCTGCTGCAGAAAATAACCTGCTCAGACAGGAGAATGGGTACCATTCACAGTGCTCATTTTATGTTGAACCCTTTTAGGTATGTAATCCCATCATAGTTATATAGACATTCTGCTCCTGCCTCTCTGTAAACATTGAGTCATGGTGACAAGTGTTCAGGGGTGCAGACTGCATTGTATCCTTACTCACATATATATACTTTAATAAACTATTCAGCCTGAGACATTAATATGATAGCTCTAAGTCAGGAACTCCCAGATTAATTATTTCAAAGTAGTACCTGATAATTCCTCAAGTTAGACAATTTTCACTCTCACCTCCTTCTAATACTTAAACAGATACTTTCATCAGCATGTTCTGAGTGCATGCTACTTCTACCAATTGATTCAAAAGTAACAGGGTAGAAGTGCCTGTGGCCAGAGAAACATATATGTGTTTCCACGGTAAGGATATTGCATCTTCAAATTTTTAAAACTGTACTCTGCTCAGAGAAAGTGCCCATGTCATCAGTAATACCAGTGATGCTACATGTTAAAGGAGAGCGATGCATCTTGTTCTGTCTCAAGGAATATTTTTGTCACTTCTTGCTGTGTAGATTTTCTTAGTCCTGAGAAAACAAGTACCTGTAGGACTGAGAAAATCAGTGTTGTTCTAGAAAGGAGGTTTTCTCATTCTTCTCAGCCCAGTATCCAAGGCAAAGATTAGCAGCAAACAAGAAAACATTGCAAAACTATGAGGAACTATCAATCTTTTAGGTTAACTGACACTGGATGTACTTTTAACAAAAGGAAAAATTATTCTGAGTTCTAAATTCTTATGAACCATTTAGGATGACAGCCTGAAGATTTCATATAGAAAATTTTTAGCACCTCACCCTCAGTTAAAACAAAATAAATCTGGTTTTGTCTTGGAAATCAATCTTGGTGAAAGTCATACCCTAGTGTCTCATCTTAAGCTTTTAATATTCATTGTTTGTGTTCTCTGGGTTCTCAAATACAGAGAGGAAGAACTGGAGTTGTAAACACTACAAAAGAGTGATAACTTCAGCTGTCATTTTGCACCATCTGTGCATCTCAGTACTGCACATCCCAATGAATTGCTTAATCCTTCAGCAATTTGCTGTTTTATTTCAAGAAAAACATTCTGTCTTTGCAAGCAAAGCAGAACTTATGTAGTACTTTCATCTTCCCATAACCATATCTCCTTTACAATGGTCCCTACCTCCAGGGTACTTGTCTGCTAGGATGTGGACGTGCTCTTGATTTTTTCAATGGAATCTGTCTGAGATGCTGTCCAGATCCCAGGCCTTGGCACCACACAAACAGCTCTTCTGTGGCAAATATTTTACAGTGCTATTGCAGGAAATCCTAAAACAATATAGAAACATTTCTATTATTATTATTAATTCCTTCTCAGAACACTGTCAATCTCTTTTTATATCTTTGCATTTGTATTGGGTTTGCAGGGTGAGGTTTTGGTAAAAGGGGTCTACAGGGGTGCATGCTGCAAGAAGCTGCCAGAAACTTCTCCCATGTCCAACAGAGCCAATGCCAGCCAGCTCCAAGACTGCCCCACTTCTGGCTAAGGCTGAATGGTGGTAGCACCTCTGGGATAATAGATTTTAAAAGGGGGAAAAGTTACTTTGCAGAAACAAACTGCAGCCAGAGAAGAGTGGGAAAAACAGATCTGCAGACACCAAGTTCAGAGAAGAGAGGGATGAGGTGGTCCAGATGCTGGAGCAAAGATTCCCCTGCAGCTCCTGATTGATACTGTGGTGAGGCAGCCCATGAGGTCCATGGGGGAGCAGAGATCCACCTGCAGCCCCAAGGAGCCCACACTAAATTTGGATGCCCAAGAAGGCTCTGATCACAAGGTAAGCCTGTGCTGGAACAGGCTCCTGTCAGGATCTGTGGTTGCATGGAGAGAGGAGCCCACACTGAAGCAGTTTTTTGGTAGGATTTGTGGCCCCAGAGGGGGTCCCTGAACAGCCTGTCCTTGAAGGACAGCAACATGCAGAAGGGACCCACGATGGAGCAGTGGGAAGGACTCACACGGAATAAATTAGTGGAGGACCATCTGCCATGGGAGGGACCCCACGCTGGAGCAGAGGAAGAGTGTGAAGAGTTCTGCCCCTAAGGAGGGAAGAGCAGCAAGAACATATGATGACATGACTGCAGCCCCATTCCCCATTTCCCTGTGCCTCTCTAATGGAAGTGAGAGAGAAATTGAGAGTGAAGTTGAGCCCAGGAAGGAGGGAGTGGTTAATGGTTGGTGTTTTTAAGATTTAGGTTTATTTCTCATTACTCTAATCTGATTTAATTGGTAATAAACAAAACTAATTTCCCTAAGTCTGTTTTGCCCCTGACATGACGCCATGAATGATGTAACTGAGTGATCTCTCCTTGTCCTTATCTTGAGCCATGAGCCCTTCATTACATTTTCTCTCCTGTGTCCAGATGAGGAGGAAAGGAAAGAATGGCTTTAGTGGGCACCTGGTGGCCAGCCACAGTCAACCCACTAATCAATAAAACAGAATAATTCTCTACTTAGCTGATGGGTTTGTTTTGCTTTTTTTTTTTTTCTTGGAGGAAGTCTCTCTTCACCACAATCATAAAGCATGATTCCAGACATCCTGAACACTGTGTCAAGTCCACTATATTGGAAACTTGTTCTTCCTGCTTGAGTTCTTTACACCCTACAAGTGTCTTTACTTTTTTCTCCTGTTGAAAAGTAAAACTACTTTCCAAATCCTTACACAAATGGAGAGCAATTTAAACAGTTACTAATACTAGCTATCTCATAACTGGAAGAAATACTAACCTCAGGAAAAATGAGTCTGTCTTGTTTAAATGCTGGAAGGAGTTCTCTGCTTTTGTGCTCGCAGTAGACAAAACAAGAATGAAGAATCACATTTCAAACACAATCCTAGGCTTGTCTTTTCTTTTCCTATTTCATCTTTTGCATATTTTCAGTGCTACACGGAGATAAAGAAAACTCAACTCATTGCTAAAGTGATGCAGAACTTACTTGAGAAATTTTTCTTCCTTCTAGAAAAAAACTTTTCATTTTAAATATTCATTTTGTTCAGCATCTTTGTCTTGAGGGATTTCTTACATAGATTGTACAGAGATGAAAACTGAAAATCTGCATTTAGATAGAAATATCAGGAAAGGCCTTCTTTACAAACTAAGCAGTATTGCTTTTTTCTTTCTTACAGTAAGAAATAATTTTTATCTTCCATTCCTTAAATAATGACACTAAAGCAGGAGTTCATGGTCGTCTAAACACTGAGGGTGAAGATGCTGTAATAACTCTAATTTTGTATGATGAACCAAATTTCCTGCATGGAATGCCCAAAAAATTGTGTCTTTCTATTTACTATAAATACCTTCTGTTCTTCATTCAAATATGATGACCACATTAAAGGTCAACAGAAACAAAAAGAAGAGCTAAGAAATAACATTTCTATTATATTCTTGCACAAGGTCTTGCTGCAGTCCATGTACTGGGAAAGAAAGGTTAGAAGTGACTGGTGAATTTTTAATAGATTTTCCTAGATTTCAGTGGCTGTCATTTGTGTTCAGTCAATAATTCACATGGCTACAGAAGGCAACCCAATTGATTTTTAGTGTAGCAGTTCTTGGGAAAAAAGGATTGTAAAATGCTTCATAACATTTTACACATGCTGGGACATATTCTGCCCCAGCTCACATCCAGGTAATATCACTGATTTCACAAGGGCTGGATGAGACCCAGAGGAATGACATTGGAAGCAAGGTCTGTACAATCTGTAGGAGAAGATCCCCAGTGTCTCACTCACTCATGGAATACCAGATGCAAAGAGGGAGGGGAAGAACACTATTTGAGAAAAAGTGAAATTCTTATGCTCAAAATGATCCCATTCACTCTATTGGAAAAATACTGGTACATATGAAAGGAAAAGGATTTTCACAGTGAATTTCACAGTGAATTTACCACAGCCTTCTCTTTTCCTCCACAAATAATAATCTTTGCTTAGAGAACAAATTAATGAAAATCACTGCTGTAGCACCAAGCATGTCGGTAAGTTACAGCAAAATGTCTTTAATGTGGCCAGGGTGGTTCAAACCAAATCTACCAGACAGTAAAATAACAGGCAGATTTAATGAGGTGAATTCACAGCCAGGAAGTTTCCAGGAACCAAGCATGACTCGATTGTTATTATGATTTCCAGAGAAAACAAGTCAGTCATGTAATTGTACTTTCATTAAATAATGGCATGTGCAAAATAGCTTCCTCAGAGTTGTGTTTGCAAGCATTATGTTTATGATAAGGACACATTTAAAGCAGATGGCTCCCAAAAGGCTTTTGTTATAGAAAATTAAACTTGCGGATTACAATTTACTTTGCTTTATGAAAAATATACAGAAAGCTTGATGTTTAACATGTTTTTATGTAAACGAAACTTGTGATCTAAAAGACAGAAGATAAAGCAGCTCGATTGGTCAGAACCTGGAGTGATGCACCATGGTAGGTAATGATGTCTCTGAAGGACCCAGTGCTCTGGAGGTATCATTAACAACCTGCAGATGTTGAAAGATCCACTGTAATGCTGTTCTTCAGCTGAAGAAAAACAATTTCATCATCTTCTTCTGAAGAAATAGAACCTTACAGAGCCAATACGAGTGACCTGACCAAAACCTCTAAAAACATCTTGACATGAACATGTGATCTTAGAAAATCTTATAAAAATCACTGAGTGCACAGGCTTTATAATGATCTTCAGTTTTTTAATGAACCTTATTTCAAGTTTAGAAGCAAGGGAGGTTGATCATTGCATTGCTGTCTCTCTCCCCATTTGGGAAACAAACTTGGAAGTAGACAAAGTTCAATTTATCTACATTATAAACCCAGGAATTAATGGAATCCCTGCATGGATTTACTGTGTTAATTGAATCTTTTCTTTGAAATTATTGAGTCAAGATATTCACCATTCACTCTGAAAGTACAGCCACCTGAAGGTAAAAACTCTAATGAACTTCAATAAGCTTGAAAGCATTGCAAGGACTAGGACTGCAGATTATTTTTACACTCTACTGTTTCTTTATCCTCATCAACATATCGATTGCAGCAGTGTGGTGAAAGCTCTGTGGTACCTGAGCTGAGAGGAGCAGATGAACAATGAAATGTTCATGCATGGCAAGGTTTCTTAACAGATTGATTGCACTTATAGGTAGTAATTAATCTATTGAATCTGATGGTTTCAGAGGTGAAACAAGTATTTTCACAATTTAAAGGCATTTAAATGCTCACCTGACTGTATTATGATTTAAGACATTTAAACCGTAGATGTCAGATTACACTAGTTAGTAGATAATATGCATGATAGTCACAAGGTATCTAGCAAGTTCTTTCTTTTCAGGCCTCATGATTTATAGACAAGATAGAGTAGAGGATAAGAAAAATGTTGGTAATCAAAGTATTAAAGGATTTCTTGCTTGTGCTTGTGGTCTATTGCAGCACATGTCATGATGCTCATACCAGGCTGCACTGCATCACTGGATATAAGCCATTCTACCTCCTCTGAATCTCATCTTCCCAATAAATGTGTGTTTCAACACTCTCTAAAATAAAGCTCCTACAAAGGTTAGAAGGCTCTATCAACATACTCTGAACTTAAGAGAAACCAGATTTAACAGGTGGTGTAAGTTACAGAGTACAGAAATATCAGGAAGAAAAGTGACATCTTTTTTTTCAAAATAAAGGCTTCTCTAAATGGTATTTATATTCTTATGAAGTGAAGGAACTGAGAAAACCAAATGCAAGAGGTATGCCTCTCATTATTCCATGTCCATTTATTTTAAGTTGCCTGCTTCCTCCCCAGTGCATGCTTCAGGCTGCAGTATTGGGCTCTAAATCCTTTTAAATTCTTCAAGAGACTAAAGGATATGGGACTTATAAAAGTAATGTCACTCTGTTGAACTTTGCCTTTCTAAAATGTTCTTCCTCCCTCCAGAAGCATGTAATTCACAGCAGTGAACCACTACATTAAAACTACTTGACAACCTGGCCAAGCCAAGATATAATAGACAGATTCCTGCAGGGTATCTTCCCAAGCATTAAAGGAAAGGAATTACAAATACTTTAAAAAAAAAAAAAAAAGCCAGTAAAGGATTTTAATGATACACTTGCTATATTTTTCCTAGGCTAATAATAAAAGTTCTATTATATTTATTTGGATCCTGGACCTACATAGATATCTCCATGCATACAAACAAAAAAGAAATCACAGAATCATTGAGTTTTGAAAGGACATCTTGAGACCAGCTTGTGCATTCCTTGAGCTTAATCAGGCTCCGCTAGAGGGGGTGGCCCAGGGCCATGTCCAGTTAGGTTTTGGATCTCTCCGTAGATCCACAACTTCTCTGGGAAACTTGATCCAGTGTTCAAGCATCCTTACAGTAAATATATATTTTGGTGTGTTCAGATAGAACCTCCTGTATTTCAACTGTGCTCATTGTCTCTTGTTCCCTCAGTGAATACCACTAAGAGCTCAGCCCTGTTTTCTTTAGTCCCCACATCAGGTATTTATACCCATTGATGAAATTCCCCCTGAGCCTCCTCTTCTCCAGACGGAGGAGTCCCAAATCTTTCAGTCTCTCCTCATAACTCGGATGCTCCAATGCCTTTGTTATCTCTGTGGCCCTTAGCTAGACTGACATGTCTCCCTTGTGCTGGGGAGTCTACAACTGGAACCAGCATTCCAGGTGCTCCTCACTAGCGCTGAATAAGGGGGAAGGATCACCTCCTTTGACCTGCTAGAAATGATCCCCCTTCTGCTGCCCAGGATGCTGCTTACCACTGCTGTGACAAGGATGCATTGCAGCCTCACAGTCAGCTGGCTGTCCTAGAGGATCCCAGGTCCTTCCCAGCAAAGCTGCTTCAGCCACAGCCCTATTATACACTATTTAAGCATTAAACACCATTAAACCTGTGAATGGTACCTATTCTACTGTCTGAGCAGGTTATTTTCTGCAGGAGACAGATGCTTTAATTGTCTCCTGTTAAGGCAGATAAAAAAGTTTTTGCTGTCAGCTAAAGAATAAAGAATTTTTAATTCTTCAAAATTACGTCATTTGTGTTATCATATCAGGCTATAGAGTTCTGCTTTTACTTAACCCATTAATAATATGCCTTTTGATTTACTTAGAGTCATAATTACTCACTAGGGATTGAAGATATCTAAATTGGAAAATTAGCCTTTCAATCACTCAGTCTTGGCTCTAGATGAGAAATTAGTCTGAAGCTTCTTCTCTGAGAACATTTTTCTCATTCCCCAGAGGTTCATTTATAAGAACCAAGAGCATTAGTGCCCAGTATGAAACTGTCTAGATGGGTTTCAGCAAGAAATCAAACCACTCTGTGTTCCCAAAGCATTTTATTCAGCACAGGGTCGGGGCTTTTTAAGTAGTGTTTTTTCGGGAAACATAAATGGAGGGTAGGTCAGCATAGTACCCCCCTCTGTTAGCACTGATCTCTTGTTCTCATGTCCCAGCACAGAAAACCAGTCCAGTGATTTTTCTGTGGCTCCTCTGGCCCATGTACAAGATGCAAGGAGCCTGCTGTGCAAGAACAAGTCTGAAGCTTATTAGAGATGTCCTGCCCCATGACACATTAAAGGTGAGAGGGGGTATCCCTGACACAGCTGTGTAAAAGCACACAGCCTCTATTCAGGCAGCAGTTGCACCTAACACAAAGCATATGATTAGGGACCCACTTTTTCGTGGGAAAAATGGGGCTTGATGGAAGCAGAGGGAGTGAATGACTGCACAACCCATAATTTCCTTGCAAGATGGAGTTATAACCACTGTGAAGAAATACTTAGGTATTGTGTGGACACCAGAAAATAGCACAGCTTGTCAGGAAGACTCAAACGTACTGATCACAGTCTGACTGCATCTTACAAAACAATTCTCTCTGAGCTACCCAGGCCAATTCCTTCAGTCAGTTTTGTGCAGGAGAATCCAGGCAATATTTTTCCTAAAGCTGACACAACTGTGTAGATGGAAACGCATCTTTGCAAAGATTCTCAGTCTTTGCTGTACTCAGGGGTTGACCTGAGGGCTCAGCCGTGCCTGCTGAAACCATTGGTATGCCTTGTATTAACCAGGCTGCCAGAACATGGATCACAACCAGGGCAGAGGAGGACAAGGAATCAGGCCCCCTGTATGCCTGGAAGGAGGGGGGGATCTTTTCAGCTGTCTGGATTAGAGCATTCGGTCTGAAAAGCACATCAAGTTACTGTTCATAGCACCTCAGAGAGCCAAGCAGACTTCATTCCACATATTTCGCTGTCTGGTTTATTAAGGCTCCTGATTTAATGAGATCTGCTTAGGTTCCAAGCCCTTAATAATCCAGGGCTCTTCCACAGCCATCCTTTTAAATTTCCCCCACAAGGAGTTTATTCTCTGACATCTTTAAGCCAACTGATAGTGAGCACTGCTCTCTGGCTGGTTGTCTGTCTTGTAACCTGACACATAAATGAATCCCTCTCTGTGGATGTGTGTATATCAGATTGCTCTTGACAGACCATCTTATTCTGAAGTTCTTTAGTAAATACCATAAGCACCAGCTGGTCACTACATTCACTACACCCTTGTCTTAAGGATTAAATTATTGTTAAAGGAGTGTTGTAAATAACCACTTCAGAGCTTTGGAGACATTTTATTTGTTCTGTCACATACACCAGCATGGCAATGTTCACACATGAGCCAGATGTTTATCCATGATAATTTATATAGACAGAGCTCCTGGCTTCTGCAGTTTGAGAATAAAATGCACTCCTGGGAGAAGAACAAGTTTTGGTATTTTCTCTCCCCTCACTTCCCTAAGCTTTTCAGAAAGATAATTTCTAATTACTAAATGCTCATTGGAGCCTCCAGCCTCCATTTTGAGGCAATTAAGGCTGTTCCTAAGCCAAGTGGAAAGGATTGCTGAAATGCACAGGACCAGGCTACTCACAAAGACAGTAAATTCTTGTGTGAAAGCAATTAAGAAAAGAAACACACATTCTCAAGACAGCAAGGAAATTCTGGTGTGATAGGAAAGAACTTCACGTCGTCTCCAGAAGTTAAAGTATCTCAAAAGTGTTCAAAATATTTGCTTTGAAAAAAGTTTGAAAATGGAAGAATGGGTCCTTTATCCCAAATTCTTAAAAAACCTCTTGATATTTAAGTAAATACATGAGGAGGACACAGACAAGACTTACAGGAAAAAACTAATGTATGAAACATGTCATATACATGCCATAAGGTTTCTTTTACCCCCTTAAAAAAAAAAAAAAAAAAAAAAAGAGAGAGAGAAAAGAAGAGGAAGGGGAAGAAGAAATTAAAAAGAAAAAAGAAAACACCACAATTTTCTTACATGTTAGATTTCAAATAATCAAAAGCATTCAGAGTTTTAGTATAACAATCTTGAGAAGTACCATTTACCCAAAAACCCAGTGAGGATTACTAGAAAATTTTCCCCAAATTCCTGTTCCCAGTACAGGGTATTTGTAAATAAATCACCTGAATTAGTTATCCTTTATCAACTTGAAGAGTATAAATGAGAAGTCAACAGGGTTACTGCTTGAGAAAGTCTCTATTCTCACCACTTCAGACTGCAGAATTGGATTCTGAGAACAAAGTGTCGTTCAGTGACAAGCCCTGCCTAAAATCTTGTCAACCCCAGCTATATAATGAAATCCTTTGAATTTTCAAATGTGCTAAAGTGTATTTTGTGTGCACAGTCTTGGACTGACTGTTTTGAATACAGAGTCACTGGTCCTGTGTGTGGCCATTTTGATTTCCTAACACATTTCTGACTCTGAGTGTTTCCATTCAGAAAACTGGAGTAAGGAAAGCAATCTCCCTACATAAAATGCTCTGGCATTTGAAATGGAAATAGATTAATTAACAACTAGCAACATATAATGGTAATATTAGTAACAGACAATTTAATAAAAGTTAACACTAGAGAACATCTACTGTAGTATTTCTCAGCAATAATCTTTTGCCTAACATAGAAATACAGACACTTGTTGCATTTAGAAAAGGAAAATATTCAGATCGCTCCATGAATTCCACCTTAACAAAACTGCACATTTTTAAACATTAAAATGTGTCAGTTTTCAGTGACTATACCAAATTATGTGATAAATAGATAGTTAGATTCATCCAGTAAAATCTTAACACTTGTGAATGCAGGTTAAATTTTGACACTGACATAGAAATAGATCATCTTTTTCTGTTTTTCTGAAAAATCCTTTCTGTTGCTTGTACAATTTATAAGTATCATATTGAAGGAGTAACATTGGGTCATTTTAACAGTTAAATGTCATAAAGAAACAGAAATATACTGAAACTTTAAAACTGTAAAAATAACCAAAACGTGCACACCAACATATTAAACTTTCCATCGTTATGAAAAATGGGAAAACTTTGTGTTACTGTTTCTTTAAATCCATTTAAAAGATTAAATTATTCATTTAAATCAATTTAACATCCCCTGTTCCACAGTATCTGACTCTTCAGAGTGGTAAATCTTCTCCAAATGTGTTAAAAAGGCAGGGAATTATTCATCAGACCAAGCATGAAACCCTAGTTACTATATAGGGAAAACCTAAAAATCAAATTTTCCATTGCCCAATGCTTCCAATTTTCCGTGGGTTTTTTTAAAGCTTTAGAGCTATTTTACAGATGGGTTTGAGAAAAAAAAAATTAAAATAATTGGAATTATTTTTTTCATACAACAACACAATATATGGAAACCCAAATAAAATAATAATTCCAATTACTGCTTCTTCAAAAGGAATGCAATTGTGATTAAATTATCACACAGTGGACTAGTGATCTAATAAGCTGCATTTAATTTTCAAAGCTTAAAACTATTTCTCATCGAAGATTTTCAGCTTTTACCAAGGAATAAGAATGTTTGAGTGAACTATAAGAATGTGAGAAGAATGTCACATTCTTCTTCACCCATTTACAGTGGCTTTCAATTTTGGAGGGCTAGCAATTTGAAATATCTTTGATCACAGTACAATATAGGTTTTAAAAGTGGGAGAAACACAATTCTAAACCTTCTGCAAAATGATGTCAGGCCCAAAGGGCAAAAACAGTCATCATAAATATCAGATATCTTGTGTTCTGCTATCTCCCTCTGCCATAATTTGGCCCAGCTGTGCCAGGAAGAGTTTTCATTTTCCCTTCAAATTTTTACACTGTCAAAAGAATCGTTAGTATAATCCTCTAATCATCACTATCTTTTATTTAACTGAGAATAACATTTTACAGTTGTAGGAGAAATTAATATATAGAAATACATCAAATGTAACTACTAAAAGCTTGAAGTAAAATGCCATCTTTGCTTGAAAAATACTCTCTTAACAGAGCAGACCTTTTTTTCTCTCATTTGATGTTTCCTGAATGATAGTGGATCTTAAATTTCATTGGCAACTTTTCCCATTTGTGATTGGCCTGAGTTTTATTTTCCAGCTCTTTGTTTGCTAAGGAAACAGAACGGGCTGACAGTTTTGGGACATTGTCAACACAGGTTAATCGAGCCAGCCAATATAAATCTTGCTGAGAGTACTTGTGCCAGGTGCACTGCTGCACATTTAGCACTTCAGATTGGAAAGAGGCTCTGGAACCAGCTAGAAACTACATAAACACCATTCTCAGTGCCTGTGGCTGATCTTGGGGCCCAAGTGACAGAGGAGAGAAGAAGTTCCCCCACAATCTGTAAAACACGGTGGAAAAGCCTCAGCCCTGCTCCCACCACACAAACCCTCAAGTATCCTTAAGAGGGTTGTTTTCCCTGTTGCTATTATTCTTCTCTATGAATTCTTGTTAACCAATTTTACCTTCACCCTGCAGTGGCTTAGCATTATCTTCTTTCCTATGAAAAAAAAAGGATTAATTTTTTTGTTACTGTAAAGCAACAGTTATTGGTTTTAGGAGGTTTCACACAAAGAAATTCACTTTCTGAAAAGCTTAGGGGGAAAACTATGCTCCTTATCACCAAAACCATGGTACTTTTACAGAATTGCAATGCCATGCAATTTTCTGCCTTAGAAAAGCCAGAGTAATGTTGAAATTGCAATTTTAGAGAAATAGTCTCTAGAGGACATAGTCTCTAAAAGACAAGTCTGTAAGTTTTACCATTTCTCTGGTAGTGATTTTTTTCATGATGCATAAAGTAGCTTTAATATAGAAGAATATATAATTTATATGGAAGAATATCAAAGAAATTTTGAGGCCATAGCTCAGAAGTCCAATAAGGAGTCTTTAGAGATGTGCCATTAGAGTGCCTCCTAGTCAGCAGCCCAGTAGTTAACTGGAGTTTTTTTCTGGCTAAGTGGAGAAGGCACACAGCTGGCTGTTTCCAGTAAGGCAGTCCACACCCAAGGGTCTCAGACAGAAATGCAGCCTCTTAACTCACCCATGAACTTTGAATTATAGACAATCTCTTCATTACTTGATCCTGCACCTGACCTTTTAGTACCTCAGGCTTGATACCAGCCGCTACTCACCCTCCCACCCCTCTCAAGCAGCACCTGTGTGTGCAATAGTTCTTCTAACAGCTTCTTAGGATGTTCTGAAGGTGAATGTCTATTTGAATGTTCATGCCTTGAAGTAATTTTTTGGCTGTTTTCAGCTTACCTTTAAGACATGTCTGTTCCAAATGTGTTTAGAATTCTTCTTGAGACAAACTTCTTTTCCAAGGCTAATGCTTTTGTAAAATATTTCTCTCTTTCTTTCCAAGTGGTCTGTGCAGTGCCATGGCTTTTTCAGTTCTCCAGAGCAGACTGTACCAGGAGAGCTTATCCTTGAAGTCTTCTCCTGTTGTGTTTTGCAGCTGTGGAGATCTTGCTCTTACAGAGACAGCATTTTCCCTGTAACCGTTGTTGCCACCAGAAAGTATTTTAATTATTCATAAAAAAAATTACCTGATGCATACAACTCTCTGGAGAGTATTGGGGGTTTTTACATGTAGAAAGCTGCATGTTCACCTCATGTAGACAAGAACTTCCAGTGACCTGGAGATTAGTGGTTTAATGTTCTTCAGGAAATTCATTATGTGCTCAGAGCACAACATTTGAGTTAATTTTCCGTTAGCTGAACACACTGTGAATTCAGTGGTTTCAGAAACTGAAGAAAAAAGCCAACCAAAAAAACCAAAACAGGGTATTCAGGCTTGTTCTACAGTGACCAGTGTGACTGAAACACAGTCACAGCTCACCTGCAGAATCACTGAGGGTGTAGCAGCATCTCCACTCAAAGCAGACAAGCATCTCTTTGCAATAGCAATTCTGCAGGAGATAGATCTGAAAGCAGGACAGATAAAAAGATTATATAAAGAAAAAATATTCTCCCTAGGTAAATAAGCCACTGAAATTGTTTGTAAATATCCAGATAGGTTTTAGATTGCAGAGAGCAGCAGCTTCATTTCATCTTTGGAAAACAATCTTACATATTTTGTAGCACTACCAATAATGAACAATACTTGGCAAAATCAAACAACCTGGGAAACAATTTGGTATTGATAGCATGAGACAGTGCAGTACCAAAACATACTTTCACAAATTGTAAATTCCTCTGATTTGCCTGCAGAATCAAAAAGCTGAATGGACTTCAAATACCCTAAACATTTTAGCTAATCATTTAACAGATTCCTTATGATTTTAATGTAAAATATTATTTACTACAATTACAGTTTAATTACTTCACCCTCAGCATACTCTCTTATGTGATAGCTATCAGATCTAATTATTTCCTTTCCATTTGAGTTTAATAAAAAATAAATTGAGCCAATGTAATTACTAGAGTAAATCTAGATAGAGTGGAGTAACAGAGCTGAGTTTTTATCGTGCATCTACTGGGGCACTGCTAGCTTAAATTGGGGAAATTTGTACTTTGGAATACACCCAGAAATTTTAGTTGAGATAAAACCCATTCAAATGCCACTACATTTTCTCTTAAAAGCATCAATGGCCAGATCTGAATCTGTATATAAAGCAATGAAAGTTGTATTGTGACTGCAAAGGAGCACAAGGCACCATTCACGACCTGAAAATAAAGCTGATTAAACTGTTGCAGCCTTGTAACAAATATGTGAATCACAATTTGTGGAAAACAATCTGGTACCCTCAAATTTCTCAGCCATACAGTGTTTTGATACTATTGTTGGTCATGAAATTTCTTTCAGACCTGCTTTTATGATTGGCACTCCTCTAGGTGTGGTATTTTCACTACCGAAAAAAAAAAGAAATAATAAAGTTCAAACTACTTTAATTTGCATTTGCTGTGATGATTTATTTTCTCAAGGCACTGACATTTCCTCTTGCCCCTGGCTCAAAAAGCACAGGATGGTTCAACCTCTGATCTGGCAGGACCAGATGTCCTGCATGTCATGTGGTTGCAGATGCATCAGCAGAGATACAGCCTCCAACAGCCACATCAATTCCACATTTCTGGAAACAAGGCCTCAAAAAAAATGAAAATTAATGATGAAACTGCTAGAAAAGAAATATTTTCAAATAAACCCTAGAAAGATGGCAGAAATATTATTAAGCTAAAAATGACAGCATGAACTGTTCTGTTTCATGAAAGTCCTGTTCTGTTTTGATAGAAAATATCAAAAAAGAAAGTCTCATAATTTTCTAATCTCCTTTTGTGCCCTGCAGAAATAACAGCATTTCTTATTGAAGAGCAAATCTAGTTTTGACTCTGCAGTGGTCATCAGTAAGTTTGGAAAAAGCTTTTATTTGCAGAATAAAAGTCTTGACATCCCTAACTTGAAGGTCCAAAAGACTGTGGAATTGGGTTGTTTTGAGGTTTTTTTTGCTTTTCTTCAAAACAGCAATTTCACATTCTTAAACTCATTTGGTACTTCTGAAGATTGAGATGTAGTAGTTGTCTGATTACAAGCACATTTTCATTTTTCCTCTTCCTTATGTTGCCTTCCCAGTTTGACCCATCATATAGGGTTTGCATGGCTAGGTTTTGGTAGAAGGGGTGGCAACCAGGGTGACTTCTGTGAGAAGCTGCTGGAGGTCTCCTCCATATCTGACAGAGCCAACACCAGCCAGCTCCAGGATGGACCCACTGCTGGCCATGGAAAAGCAATGGTGATCGTGCCTTTGGAATAACAGATTTCAGAAGGGGAAAGAAGTTATTGTGCAGAAACAAATTGCAGCCAGAGAAATGAGTGAGAACATGTGAGAGGAACCACTCTGCAAACACCCAGGTGAGTGCAGCAGCAGCGGTGGGTGGAGGGGGGGAATGATCCAGGCATCAGGGAAGAGATTCCTCTGCAGCCCGTGGAGAAGACCATGGTGAGGCAGCTGTTCCTCTGCTACCCATGGAGGTCCATGGGGGAGCAGAGATCAACCTGAAGCCTCTAGAGGACCCCTCAATGAGGCAACTGGATGGCCAAAGGAGGCTGTAACATTTGGGAAGCCCACGCTGGAGCAGGCTGTGGGCAGTATCTGCACATTCGTGGAGAGAGGAGCCCACGCTGGAGCAGGTTTGCTCACAGGATTTGTCATCCCATGGGGGACTCATGCTGGAGCAGCCTGTTCCAGAAGGACTGCACCCCATGGAAGAGACCCATGCTCAAGCAGCTCAGGAAGAACTGAAGCCTGTGGAAACGACCCATGCTGGGTAAGCTCATGGAAGACGATTTGCCATGGGAGAGACCCCATGCTGGAGCAAGGGAAGAGTGTGAGGAGTCTTCCCTCTCTCTGAGAAGGAAGGAGCAGGGGAGCCAACAGCCTGACTGCAGTCCTCATTCCACATCCCACTGTTCCACTGAGAGGGAGGAAGTAGAGAGAACTAAGAACAAAGCCTGAAAGGAGGATGGAGCAAAGGGGAAGGATTTTTAAGATATTGATTTACTTCTCAATATCCTAATCTGAATTGATTGGTAATAAATTAAACTAATTTCTCCAAGCTGAGTCTGTTTTTCTCACGATGGTAATTGCTGAGTAATCTCCCCCGTCCTTATTAACCACAAGCTATTAGTTACATTTTTCTCTCCCCGTCCAACTGACAAGGGGAGTGATAATTTTGGTGGGCTCTTGTCATTCAGAAAAGGTCAAAACACCCATCCCATGCAGTTTCATGCCATCCTTGCAAAGTTCTCCCAACTGTTGAGTGGAGTTTGTAAAGATTTGTAAAGATCAGGCTTGTGGCTATTTCAGAAGGAATGCCTTTTCCTCTCCATTGTGCAGTAAAATATCTTTGCATTCTTCAGTGATCTTTGCAACGTTATTTAATCAGTACATTATCCGGAAAATAAAGTCACTTCAGTCATCTTTCTCAAATATTCCAAATGTGGCTGAATACTAGTAGGAGGAAAAAGCTGGATGAGTCTTAAATCTCTATATTACTACCCATTTGTCACCCCTTTATTCTTTCTTTTCTTTTGAGTTAAAACCACTGCTCTCTGTATTCTCAGTTGAACAACAAACAAGTATGACACACTTGGCCTCAGTTTCAGTTGAAAAATTTTCACTTCACATTGGCTTTTCTACACAGAAATGAAATGGGTTATCTGGTCTTTAATAAAACTGCCTGCAGATCACCAATCTGTTAAGTTTAAGATTAATCAACACTTATTTACTTCAAAAAAGAGTAGAAGCTGGATTTTTGAAAGCACTCAGCAGCAGTTCTCTCTTTGTCCTCCTTGAAGTCTATTGGCTTCTGCTGATGAATTCAATGAGATGAAAAAGCTGTTTAAGAAATCCCATTCTGTGCCTTACAGAAAAGATTAATGGTTAAAGAGCACCTTCATGTGATAACCTGGGTCATTTCAATATCCAGAACTCTGAAGCTTATAGCAATTTCCTTTCCAACAGAAGTGTTGAAATCCTCTCAAAAAAGCTTTCAGAATATTTCCTAAATTTCTCAATAAAGTGGAGGATTCAGTGAAATAAGACAGCATGAACTCTTCTGTTACCCATTAAAAAATATTTTGAGGGTTTTGCAGTTTTGATACCCCAATAATTTATTTTTCTGTGCTTGCTACTGAGAAAAGCAAAGCCTCTGCAGAAGGGAAATTAAACCATTCTAATAACTCTTGTCATCAGATATGGCTCAAAACTTTCAATTTTTCATAGTGTTAAGAATCAGAATATAGAGGAAATGAACATATTTGATGTATTTAACACATTTTATATATTTAATTTTGTATCTTAAAATCACATCTTTCCTTTTACCTTTAGGTAAGCATACCATTGGCCAGTCTCCAGAAACTGAAATTATTTAGGTCTTTAAGGAGTACTGTGAGTAGCTTAAAGAAAAGGACATTTTATACCTGTTTGTATGAATACTATCTGGATGAACATATCCAAGGTTTTTTCTCACAAACTGAAAAAGTTTTTTGTTAAAAAAAAATATTCATCATAGAGTGGCTTGGCTTAGAAGAGACTGTAAATATCCTCTCCACCCACTCCACTCCCCACCCCCTTACCCCGGGCAGGGATTTCACCCACTAGACCAGGTTGCTCAGGGCCCCATCCAACCTGGCCTTGAACACTTCCATGGATGAGGCATCCACAGCTTCTCTGGGCAACCTGTTCCAGTGTATCACCGTGCTCACATTAAATTTCTTCCTAGTATCTAGTCTAAATCTCTCCTCTTTTAGTTTAAAACCATGCCCCTTGTCCTATCACTATCTGCCCATAAAATCACTCTCCTCAGTACAAGTGATCTGAGGTCTTTGTCTTGGTCCAAAACCACAGAATCATAAATTTTAGAACAATAAATGCCACTAAAATTTGTATGAAAATAGTAAGTGCAAATATGGTATCACACAAATTCCAGGACATCTCTAATCACTTATGCTGTTGGCTTTCCACCATTCTTCTCTAAATAAGAAAGTATTAGAAGTTGCACACTGAATTTTCATAAGATAACAACATGCTGTTCTAATTTTAGAACTCATCTCTTCCTTCATTTACAGCCATAAATATAATAGGTGTGATTCTCTCCTAGGTGGATATGCACTGGACTTCATCACTGCCATCACCAAGGTTTTATTCCAGCATTCAGGTCCATCTCAGGTCCTTCAGCAAGGCTGTCAGATAATATTGTTCAGAAATTGCCCTGAATTCCCTGGGGTTACCAGGGAGAGAAGGCAATCTGGTCCATTGCCACTGGGTCCTTCATTAACTTCTGTCAATTTTAACATTTTCACCTGCCATTACTTTCCTGCTGACAGAGTCTTGGCAATGTTGGCATTTCCAGGGCATTCCTGCCAGCTGGGCTTTCCTGACAACATTCATTAGCAGGTAATTTGCCAGTTACTCTGAAGGACCATGTTGTGTTCTGTGGTTTGAAGATCTCTAGCATACACCTGTCGTGGCTAATTGAATTCTAGCAATCCTTGCTATAGCTACTTCCATTAAAGGATGCTTGCAGCCTGTTAAAGGAACGATTGAAACACATCCTTTTCCACTTGCAGATTAAAAAATCTGACAGCTTTTTATCCAGCTATGCCCAGTTGCAGATACTGGAGTTACACAAGCCTCTCTTTCTGTGTGGCAAAAGTAGGTTTTCTTTTTACTTTGTTTTACTTTTACTTACTTTGTTTTGCTGCCATTGTTCTTACACTGTCATTGTGTAAGACTGAGCTTCAGAATTAGAGAATTCCAGTTTTTCAGTCTGAGTGTTGAATGATTATGTCCTTTATGTGCCGTGTAAACTGTATTCTAAGCAACATTTTAAAGTATTTTTATTTGAGAACCACCACAACTTTGAAAACAAAATAAATTCTAGCAATGCCTTTGGTTGAGGTCCATTCATGACGCAAATTAGGTTAAACTTTGAATAATATTTTCATGTCGTTTGATACTTTTATTGCATTGGTAGAAATACATCTTTGCAGATTTTTTTGTAGTTGTTCCATAGGTCACTCCCCAGTACTAAATGGATGCTCTGTGATTCACTGAATACAGATTATGGAATTTTTTATTTAACATAGCTCAGCCATAAGCCAAGTAAATCTACTCTTTCAAATCCAAATGCATTGCTGGACATGAAAATACCCAGCCCTTTCTGATATTTGAAGCCATTTAAGTGCATCTGTGTCACCACCCCTCCTATTTAATAAAATATTTCAACGTCTATTTATAAAGGTACTAACAACTGAAGCAGTTGAAGTTTTCCCACTTCTTCCAGAGAAGATTTCAGCCTCAGTGGACACCTGATGCATCATCATTTCTGATGTTATTTTCCTTTTTTCCTTTTTTTTTCATCATTGCAAATGTGTGCAAGTTAGTTTAATGCAATTATTACTACAAGATGATTTATTAAATCTGTTTTCCTATCCCTTTATGTAATAGGTCCTATTCTCCATGATCATATTTTTTTGCCAGTTGGAATAATACAGGCAGTGCAAACAAAATTATAATAAAACAATTAGAATTAGTAAAATTTCTGCGCTGCTCTCCACTACTGTGATGGTCCAGTCAGAGTTTTCTCCCAAACAGACAAAGTTTGCACTTGTCAACCAAACCTGAGGAGAAACACTAAGGATTACATAGAAAAGATCCCAGAACTGATATAGAAAACTGTACTCAGTAATTTCTCTGTCTTGTTATGAAGGGAAATAATTTCTTTTTCATTTTGAAGTTTTGATAGCAGGGAGCAATGAAGATGGCATGCAAGAGCAATCCTTAGCACCTTATTGCCCCATGTGAGCTTTTATACTTACGGACATTTCTTTAAGCACTTGGGACAGCTGTGTCCAGCTGCACATGGAGTAATTAGACCACCCTTTATTGTCTGATGTCTGCTCCAGTAGGAGATTCCAAGGTGCAAATGGCTTGGGAAAGGAAAATCCAAAGATTCCTTGCACTCCACTCTCCTCCACACACTTACATGTCAGGGCATGCTTACATTTATGTGCAGCAGGAGTTTGCTCTTAGCTCAAGGCCAGGCTGGGTGGAGCTTTGAGCAACCTGGTCCCCTGGAAAGTGTCTCTTCCCATGGCAGGGGGGTTGGAACTGGATGATCTTTAATGTCCCTTCCAACCCAGACCTGTCTATAATTCTATGACCTCTCCTAGTGAGTGGTGTGGGTGAGTGGATTGAGCCTCTCACTCCCAACAAATCCTGACCGCTGCTCCCCATGGTTCTGGTGATAGTTTCTAATAGTTTAATAAAGTTATAGTTCCTTGCAGTGCCATGTGTTTTAATGGTTCCACATTTTCCAGCAGTCATTTCCACTCCCCCAAAGTCACTCCCAGGCTTGGAACAGGAATTAATTGCAATCCTCCTGTTAGGAGGGTAACAGTGCTTGCCAGATTCATTCAAATTCTCCTGCTTCCACCCAGAAGCTGCTTCCAACAGCTTCAAAAGAACAAAATGAGGAAGCTGTGCTCTTAGAAACTCCATCACCTGCTCACATACTGCTACAAACAAACATCAAGGTAGATTATGGTGCCAGAATTGAGAATGGTACCATTCTATCATAGCTGAACAAATTCAGTTTCTGCTAGGGATGTAAAAACCTCAGGGAAGATGGAGAAAAGAAGGAGTCAGAAATTAAAAAAAAAAAAAAGGGCAAGATAACTTTGGCTGCAATTGAATAAAAATTAAAAATAAGTAAAAATTTAAGCCTTCCTTTGATAAGGAAGTTTGAGCTAAGGAAATAATTTCTCTGACATGCCATCTTCACTGTTCCCTGCCTTCAAAACTTCAAAATTTAAAAAATTGCTTCCCTTCATAGGAAACAGAGAAATTACATTTTAGGTTATAACTCAAAGTAATAGGCATGTCAGGCAAGGAGCTGTTTTAAGTTCTATTTTACTTCCTTGCTTTTCTACTTCACTCCTTTCTTTCATCTATGATCTCTGATTGCAGAAGACTTGTGAAGGGATGTAAGGGTACATATGTAGAACATTTTGAGTTCTAGGGAAACAATAATAAATTCTGTACTCAACGAGGTGAGTGGAACACCAATTTCTGTTACAAATAGCACCACAAATTCAGGGACAGCTGCTTCTGAGTAGTTCTGGTAATACCATGAAGTAAAGATTACTCAGTCTCCACACAAAAATTTGAATTTTGCTGAGTGATTTGTGAAAGATTCAGGACTGCAATAATCCTTTATAAATTTTTCCCTGAAAAACTCTATTTCCTCTTTTTTTTTTTTTTTTTTTTTTTTTTAGGGATGGAGAGAGGAATCCATGGTGGAGCAGGTTTCCTGGAAGGACTTGTGACCCTATGGGTTACTTGACTGTTACCCCCAGTCCCTGTCTCCCTGCACTGCAGGGCATAGGAGATAGAGCCTGGGAAGGAAGGAGGGGTGGGGGAAAGTTGTTTTTAAGATTTATTATACTTCTCATTATCCTGCTCTTATTTTGTTAGTAGTAAATTCAATTAACATCCCCAGTTTGAGTCTCTTTTGCCCAGGCTGATATTTAATGAGTGATCTCTCCCAGTCCTTATCTCAATTCACAAACCTTTTGTTATATTTTCTCTCCCATGCCCACTTGTAGAGGTCTGGCCTGACACCCAGCCCGGTCAAACCACCACAATAGTGTGACCTTTCTGTGAGGTTTCCCACTTACTTACCAGAGAGAAAGAAATATAAGCCCCCTTCAGACCACGAGCAGCCACTTTTGTCTAAGGAAGCAGGGATTGTCCTCTCTGTTTGGGGCAGGACCTGGTACAGACCATGGGGATGGAAGGAAGCAACAACCATCAGACTTTACTGCTCCTAAGCCAGTGGAGAAGCAGGCCATCCCACTTTTTAAACTGAATTTTCCTGCCATGGACACCATCAAATGGACATTTGTACACTATTCCAGCTTTTGTCCAGGTGGTACAAAAGTCCATCAGCATTTCTTTTTCCTCTGAATACCAGACAGGTAGATCGTGCTCCACAAATTAATTTTTTTCTCTTTGTGTCTAGACTTCACTCTGTTTGCATTTTCACCACCACACTCAGGATTTCACAGTTATATGTGACTAAGCCTTTCTCTGTGAGCTACTAAATCACCTGATCTCCATGGCAACTTGTCTTATGGGACTGTCAATTAACTGACCTCTGGGTTTATATAGAACTGGCATGTACTATATTTCTTTCCTAGGAAAAGCTGTATCTCCCAGGCCATCTTTTTGCCAGAAAAGGTTGCAAACCCTTCCACTTAATCTACCATGCAGCCTCTCCAATATGTTCATCTGGAGAAATATTAATATACAAAAACGAAGTACTGACAAACTTTTCTTGCCCAGAAATAAAGGAAAAATCCCATACTTTATTCTGGAATGCAGCTCTCTGAGTTCTCAGCAAGGGACCAATCCAGACCCAGATACCAGGTACCCACACCCTGTAGGTGTATTTTCAAAATTAAATGCTCTGACCCTTCTATGAGGCAGACTCCAACAAAGAAAACAATGAGACTCAGACCTTCATTAAACAGTGTGTGGCTAAACACTGCTTTTTCTTCCTGAGCTCATAACGTGAGGCAGCTGTCTGGTGGAGAGAGCAGAAGAAACTGGATGAAAAGGTGCCAGACTGTTTGCTTCCACTCCAGCCACTCCTAAAGTACAGCTTTAATAGGCAAATGAAACAGTGAGTTTGAACCCAAGCCTGGTTTTGTCTTTTGTTTTAAATGAATGCCTTTAGTGCTAAGCCAAGACAGTTCATAAAAGCTTTTATTTTTTGTAAAAAAACCCCACCATATATAAAAAACATGAACATGGAAACATTCTTAATACTTATCTTTGTCTGAGCTGTCTTGATGTTATTTCTTCTCTAGTTGTTTTTCACAAGCTCTCAGATTTGTTTTTTCTTGACTGGGATGTAAATCTCAGACCCACATTTGAATCAAATCTGGAAATGCTGTGGGAGCTCCAAATAGTGGGAAAATACCTGTTCAGATCCTGAAAATAGTCTGAAAAGCATGTCTGTGGACATTAGACATTGTAAAATCAATGATTCCAGGACAACTGACCATTAATTAAAAGTCCTTTTAATTATGAACTTGGCTATTCAGCAATGTCCACTGGAATTTTCTTGGAAAAATTGCTGTCATGGCCTGCACTTTCAATGGCAGCATATAGATGCAAAAGAATCATCTTTAATTAAAATTGTTTTCTTCTTCTGATCTAAAATACCACAGTTCATGAACTGTCATTTCATCATCCCACACTGTAGTTATAAAATTGTTGTTTTGCCTTTTATAGAAATTCCTGCAAGAGTTTTGTTTTGTTTTGTTTTTTGGGGGGTTGGTTTTTTGTTGTTTGTTGTTGTTGTTTGTTTTAGTTGTTTTTTGTTTTGGTTTTGTTGGGGTCTTTTTTGGGGTTTTTTTTGAGTTGTGACTTACAGGGTCTTATTTCAAAAAATGATTATTTAAAATACATCCTATATTTTTCTTTCCTTCTATTTCTGGTCAATATTTGCCTTCTTTCCACCTTCACACATGGCATGGTGTTAATATTTCATTCAGCTTTTCTACCACAAGTCACAATAACAATATATTAAATATAATTCATTTCCACTGCAGAATAAGGTATACTGCTCGGTAATTTACTGAGAATCCTGATGATTTTTTTTTTTTCTGAAGCCTATATTTTTCTTTGTGACTCAGGGTGGCTGCATGGTTTACCTTGGCAGCTATTCAATAGAATTCAGAACACACAATTTTAAATGATACTATTTCCTTCTTTTAAGCCATCTCATACCATCACTGCTTTCTCTGATGCAAATAAATAAATAAGTAAATAAATAAATAAATAAATAAAATATACTGTCTGTGTTGATTTCACTAGAAAAAAACATTTTACAATACAATCACATTGCTGTAGTAAAGCTGTAACTTCACCCATGTAATCCCACAAATTCTGCTCTCACCCCTAACATTTTTACAGGAAAAATGGTAAGATGGCACATTAGGGAGCCCAGGAAACTTTGATTCTGATTTTCCAAATACCAGAAGAGATGGATAAGCACCACGACAGCTGAGTTGCCACAGCCCTTTGTGAAGAAGAATGTGAAATATCTTGTGTGCCCAGGTTGGATAAGAACACAAAGGAGAAGAGCAGTGAGGACATGACTCATCTAAGAAACTTCACAGAACCACAGAATATGCTGAGCTGGAAGGGACCAGCAAGGATCATTGAGTCCAACTCCTGGCCCCACATGGGTCCATCCCCAGGAGTCACACCATGTGCCAAGAGCATTGCTCAAATGCTTCTTGAACTCTGTCAGGCTGGTGCTGTGAGCCCATCCCTGGGACCCTGTTCCAGTGCCCAACCACCCTCTGAGTGAAGAAACTTTTTCCAGTATCCAACCTAAACCTTCCCTGACACAACTCCAGGCCATTCCCTGGGTCCTGTCACTGTCCCCACAGAGCAGAGATCAGTGCCTGCCCCTCCTCTTCCCCTCCTGAGGAAATTGTAGACTGTGATGAGGTCTCCCCTCAGTCTCTTCTCCAGGCTAGAAGACTCTACAAGTATTCAGAATCGTGGTAACAGATCTGGACTTGTCCCAGATATCCCAAAAGTCAAACAAGAACAGAAAAATGATGGTTTACTTTTACAGAAGGAGTGAAAGGAGAAATGTCCATGCCAGCTGAGCTCACAAAATGTTGAGGATCCTACAGGAGGTCCCCGCAGAAGGAACAAGAAGGTTTTATAGTAGAGTTGAGGCTCTTGAATAAAGTACCCCCAAGTGGAGAGCACTTAAAATCACACCTAAGACTAGATTGCAGTGAGAGCACAGAAATCTTAGGATCACTGTTGGACTATCCTGCCAACTATGCAGAATCAGCATTGCTAAACACACATTTCTTGAGCATGCACTTTCTTATCAGAAAGTTACAGTTATTATGTATAGGACACCAGCTGGGTATAAGAACTGATAATAGACTGAAATATTCTAGTGTTTTAAAGTTTTTAATAATTCATAGGATTCTTAGAATACATATACACAGGTATCTGAAAACTGCTGAGGATTTTGGCAAAATTTATCAAAATTATTAGAAATATATATAAGAATTATGAATAAAATGCAGTTTCAAATTTAGATTCACACTCCTAAATCAAGGCATGCTCTTTGTGTCCAAGACCACCATCTCCCAAAATGCACATTCAGAATTCAAATGTCCAATTTTGAAATCTCAGATGTTAAAATAAATATAGAGGAAACATTAAATGTCATGACAAAGTGAAGGACAAAATATTCTCCTATGAAAGATCAAGTAATGTAAGGCCTATGCAGTCACTAGATGGTGTACACATGCACAACTTATGAAGCTGTTATTCTTTGCTATGAGGTTATTATGAAACAAGGGGAATATATAACAAAGCCATCTCTTTCTGTTCATCCTATGAACAAACATTTGTCATAAAAATGAGATAGATCCTGGAACTCTGAGTCCTGAAGATGGACTGAAAGAGACAAACCAAAGGAAGGAGTGCTGCAGTGGGAAGCTCTGAGCACAGCAATGAAGATGCAGTCTGAGTTGTCTCTTGGTAACCTGCACAATTAATTGAAATTTGTTTTCTTTTGCACGAAAGGTGTGCAAACTCAGTTACTTGTTAAAAATATTAAATAAATAAATAAAGGTCCTCAGTTTCCTGAAAACTCTTGCTTTTACTTTGAGAACTTATTCTTGCAGTGCCTGTCAATAAAAACCTTGTTTTTCTACAAAGTTCATTATATTCAAATTGAAACTAGGGTGGCATAATGAAATCCCTTCAAATGTCAGTTATCCAGGAGTGAGCTCGCAGACCTCCTTGAATGAATGCTGCAACAAAGCTGCTAGATCTGAGCTTATCATCTTTTTGACAACTGTAAGCTCTGTGGCTGCAGCTTTTATGCTTCATAGGCTGTCATACTGACACTGTGGCTCAGTGTGTGCTTTTATATGTAGATACATTAAATGCCAACATTTTATGAATTCAGATACATAACGTATGGGCTTGTCTGTCCAGAGAGGCTTCCTACAGGAAGGAGAGTGGCACTGTGACCTATGTCACATTCACAAAGTAAGCATGATCAGTTTCTCACTACCAATTAGCTTTCTAGTACAAAACTTGCTTTATCCCAGAGCCCCAGACAGAGACTATATAAATGTTAATACCTGAATGGATTCTCTCAACATTTTATTATAACTTATAACCTTTGCACTAACATTTAGTAGTACATTTTGAGTGCAAAATCCAAAGAACTGATCTACAAAGTGCACTTAAATTAATACTGAATTTTAAATGGTCTTTACTGACCAGCTAGGCAGAAAACCAGTGTTGCTAGTGCTGTAGTTAAGCAGCTTAAAAAAGCTGAAGGTCGGAAATAACTATTGAGCAAAGCATCCTTTCTGGATTCAAATGCTAAGTACTTAGTAGGGTGTGGGTCTCATGTTGCACCATTCTCAGGGCTGTGCAAAGAACCCACCCCCTTATGAATGAATCCAACCTTTGATGTTGTCCTTTTTCAGACTACACTACAGGACACCCACCCACTGCAAGTACTTTTAATCACAGAGTGGGTCACTGAAAATGCTTCCAAAGGGCAGGAAACATCCTGCTTTCCTTTGAGTGTTGGAGGCCAATATGGACCTACACATACAATAAATTTTTTAAGGGTAGGTGGAAGCAATCTTCTGATTTATTAAGTCATTTAGTTTAGGATTATTCAGTACAAAAGGAATGAAAAAGCAACAAGGAAATTGATAGATGGAAAGGAAAAGGAAAGTGACCATAATGATGACCAGAACTCTTTGGCTGCTGATTGGCAACCATTAAGGGAACTGCTCAGGCACAGCCTTTAGGATGGTCACTTGAACAGCGTAACTAATAAGGAGAGAAAACATAATTGTGAGCATTGGGGGATATTTCAGGAGACTTCTGAGAATGTTCTGATCCTTTTGGAAGGGTCTTGTGGCATTGTGTATAATGTATTGTGGAATGTTTAGGAAAATGGCCAAAGGAAGAGTCACGTTGATGCCCTAAGTTTTAGCTTTCATATTTTCCAGATTCTGTATTGCATTAGTATATAACTCTGAACTTCATATAAAGTGTTAGCAAGTTCTCTTCACAGTTTAGTTAGACAAAACAATCCTTTTCCACCCTGAGAACCAAGGGTACCATTGCAGCTTCAGACCCAAAAAGTATAAACAACATTGAATTGGAGAGAGCAATCTGGGAGGATGAGACTTCATAACCTGAAACTGTAATTGGACAATTAACCCCAATATACAAATGGACCAAAACTTATAAAAGTGTGAAAACTCATGACTTGGAGTCCATCTTGGTTGTAGCCATGGCCAGGCTCTTGTACTGTCCAAGGTGTATTCTTTGAAGGCTTTTCTAATAAATACCTACTTTATTCCTTTAACACTGTCTAGCCTCTGTTCCATTAATGCTGCACCATGGACCAACAAACACAAGAGAAAGGAGAAGAGGGAGAAAAGGGATGGTCACACCTAAGGAGCCATATACCCATGGCTGGGTGCAGTCACTCTAGGGGGGCATGCTTGCAAACAGGGGAGACTCTGCATACTTCCCTAGAGAAATTCAGTCCTGACCCAGTGGCTGGTAAGAAGAAGACAGGAACATGGGCATCTAGAGGGAGTTTGTCAGTACAAGACATCTCACTTCTCATCTCATCTCATCTCACTTCTGTAGAGGCATAGATAGCATTATACATGGGATAATGTGACTTGACAGACTGCAGAGTAGGGGATGACCTTGTTGACACCATGTGAAAACTGACAGCAAAGCCCCCATACTCTTCCTGGTCCATGGAAAGAAAAGACACAGATTTCCATTGCTGCATATTTGGCATCATTTGGAAGGAAATTCTCAGCAGGCAAATTGCTAAATAAATATCTCATAAAAGAAAACCTCTTTGCCTATATTGTTTAAATGAAAATATTTGTTCTGAAGGAACGTTCCTTTAATCTAAAACAAATAAAACTGTTAAATCTTCCTGCACATGTTGTCACAAAACCAGCACAAATCCTTTGTCAACAGTTTTCATTAGCATAGAAAGCAGCAAGAACCATAACTCTACCCATCTGCTATTGGAACAAATATATTTACATATATATTCAAAAAAACAGCTGACTTTACTACTCGCACAGTCTTAATTTTCAGACTGTTGCTTTGAGCACTACCACATGCATGAGGATGCAGCCTTCACATTAAAGAAAAAAGTATCATGACTTCTGTGTACATTTTTCTGTTCTTTACCTTACTGAGTCTGCAGAAAATATCAAATGCAAGAGTGAAACTGGGATTCCGCAGTTAGGGCAGAAACATCACTAGCTTTAGGTTGCTAGTATGAACAATGAAGGACCACGGGTGTGTTTGAAAACTGTCCTGCTATGGGGGATGTCAGGAGGTCAGCGCCAACCTAAGCCATGTATGATTATAAAGCACTTTTCATCCTCTCATGTAGCTTGCAAAGGGTCTGTCAAGCTCAGATAGTCTTCAGCTCAGAATCACAGAATCACTGAGACTGGAAGGAGCCCCTGGAGATTGAGCAGTCCAACAGCACTGCTCAAAGCAGAGAGCCAGATAGAGAAGGCTGTTCAGGACTTTTTCCAGGCCATTTATCTATAAACATGGAGACTCCACAACCTCTTAGGCCAACCTCTGCTGGTTTTTGACCATCCTTAAGGTAAAAGTCTCTTTCTTGAGTTACAATGGAATTTTCAATTCCACTGACTCCTAGCCTGTCACTGGATGACACTGAGAAGTGCCTGGCTTCATTTTCTTCAGTCCCCTACATCATTCATGTATTTATTTGTTTGTTGATAAGATCACTTTGAGCCTTCTATTCTCCAGTCCCAATCTTCTCTGCCTCTCCTCAGACATCAGATGCTCCAAGCCCTTTATTGTTCAGCCTTTTGCTAGATTCTCTGAAGCATGCTCATATCTCTCTTCTACCAGAGAGCCCAAACCTGGACCGAGTACTTCAGAGGTGTCTCATTGGTTCTGAGCAGAGGCAAAGAATTGCCTCATTTGACCTGCTGGCATTACTTCGCTTCACTTTTTACTTATTTATCCGATGCTTCACCAGTTTGTCTGTATGGATGGTACAGAAAACTATGTTGAAAGCCTTGCTTATGTTGAGCTAAAAAACATCCACTGCTCTGCCTTCATCTAGCAGCCAGAAATCTCTTTGTAGGGGCTATGAGGCAATTTAAACATGATTTCCCCTTTGTAAATCCACACTGACTTCTCTCAGCTCCCCGCTTCCCACAGAGCAACCTGGTCTAGTGGAAGGTGTCCTTATCTATGGCAAGGGGGTTGCAATGAGATGGTCTTTAGAATCCCTTTCAACCCAAGCCATTCTACAGTTTTATGTTTGGAAGTGGTTTCCAGGACCTGTACAGACTTGTTAAATGGTGTGTTAATTCAGAATGTAAGTATAGTCAAGCAATTTAGGAAGAGCAGGTGGTATAAGTCCAGCTGTACATGAGTTGTCTAGAGTAAATTAGACTGTTCATAGAATGTAGTGGGGTTTTTTTAATTTATTTTTGACTGATTAAGGCATTTCTGTTATTTTTATACAGATAAGTGGGGAACAGAATATCCTTCCAATATTCATTTCTTGGAGACTAAGTCAAAGGAATTGAAGCTTTTGAAATTACACAAATATATTCTGATAAATTCTGTTTTCCTCTAACATAAATGAAGTTCTTTTGCTATGGGCACAACATTTTCATATCATGAAAGTTGATCCTGGACTTTGGCTGTTTTAATATCTTTGTTGAACACAGCACTGAGAATAAATTTGTCAGAGGAGGAATTTTTTAGTGCAGGAATTGAAGCAGGAGAGAACAAACAAGTGGAAAAAAAAGAAAAAAAAAGAGATAAAACAAAGGCATGTAGAGGTTTTTGCATGAAGAGTTTTGTGTCCACCCTCCTGTTACTGACGGCGTTGACCTTATTTCAATTGCCCAAAAATAGGTGCCCAATGTTATTTTTCATGCCTTGGACATGACTGGTAAATGGCATGACTTCTTCCAAATTAAATAAAAAGTGGAAGCCATGGCTGTAGTGGGTGTTTTGGCAGGAGCATTGCAGCTCTAATTTTGCCAGATTTGGCTGAAATTCATCCTCTTCCCTCCTTGTTTAGTAGCCAGTCAGGTTCTAAAGGTTGTATCTGTGCCTTATTTAACATCTGTCCGAAAGGTGATAAAATCTATAGTTTGCTAGGAAGAGAAAATCTCAGCTGAATAACAGAAAATCACATATCCATTTAAAAATACTCAATTCAGGTGCTTCCATGTGTTCTTTTGTATTTAGAAACTTACATGGGAACATTGCATTTAAGGGCTGATGGAGATTAATTGTTTGTGTTCTCAGCAAGCCCATGAAGAGGGATAAAAAAATAATTAAATAAGAGCATGAATAAAATGCATGATGTAAGCCATAGGTATTGATGTATAACAGTTAGGTGTTCACTCAAGTGTGTCTGTTATTCAGAGTCAGTATAGTGAATATATTTATTTCCCTTCTCTGCAGCTCAACAATGGAATGGAAATTTCATTTTTGTGGAGTATTAGAGATACATGTCACTGAAAGGCTTTGGAAAGCAGAAGATACAGAAACATATCTTCATTTTAGAAAATTCTTGGAGGAGCTGAAAGGTGAAAATTATGAAGACTCAAAAATAATTTAAAATTAGCTCTAAGGTTCTTTAATACTGAAGGCTATATAATCCATCTGGTGGATTTTGGGGGCAGAGTTAATCTTTTGTATCACACAGTTCAGCACGGAAATTTCTTGGCAGTTTCTGTTTGCCAAAATTCCTCTTCTGCAGCGCTTTGACAAGCACCTTAGTGTGTTGTGCTCTGGGGACCATCTTCTGCCTCAGATTCCATGCCAGGAGAAATGCCATGGTGAGAGGAATACAGAGAGATGCCACCTGGGCTCACCTTTAGCAGCAAGACTGTCGTGGTGCAGCATCCCTCTCGTTCCCTTCTCAGGAAGGGGAGGTGGTCCAGAAAGGCCCAGCACCAGGAACTGCAGCCCAGGAAAGATGCTGCAGCATGCTGGTGGGAGGAAAGCACAAGGCAAGGGGCAAGCATCAAACAGGAAAGCAGGACCTAACACAAAGAGGTGAAGAAATAAATTCCATGCTGTTTGCTTCCTATTCTTCCCTTTTTCTGTCTTTCTTTCTATGTTTCCATTTTTAAACGCTTGCTTCTAACGCATATGACTGTTCATGAATCTTTTCCCCCATACTCTCTAAAGTACTCAAAAAATATTTTCTTGGCCAGATTTTCCATGCTTTAAATCTTGATTTCCTTTGTTCAACTTCTTTCTTTTCTTCCTCAGTATATTTTTCCTGGAACTCTTAAACAAGTGTCAGCCTAACTAGTCTTTGCTACAATTTTAGTGCTCAAATATTCTGAGTGAATCATCTTTTTAATATAATTCCATTTGTACCAGGAAATAGGACTATGTCATAATAACATAAAAATACTTGCCTAGAAATTGTTCTGATATTTGTAAAGTGCACCAAATTTTCTTCACTGCTTTGTGTTCCAGTATTTGTGCTGTACTGTTGCTGCACATTTTTACCAGTGAGGTTAGCAAACACTTGTAATCTCCAGAGGTTAAACTGACGGATTGTTTGACAAAACATATAAACAAGGAGTCATCTTTTAAAATTTAATTCAAGATATAAAGCCTTTCCTGCCACTTTCATATGGCACCAGACTTTCTGTGTTTATATCACCATAGTCCAGTTCTGCTCAAGAGAAACAGAGAAAAAAGCACTACCTTTCACTCTCAGCGGGCTAGGACTAATTTATAAGGATTAAAATGAGCCCACCCATATTGGTGACAATTGGCAATTCCAACATGTTTAAGTTCACAAACGCATTGTGGTCTATTTTCCTTTCAGGCTAGAGGCAAGGAGGTCTTTTTGGATCAGCATGGGGGTCTTGTCTTCCTGAACACGAAGAAAAGTGACAAAAGTTCCCTGTTAGGTAGAAAGCAATGTTCCTTAGTGGGATACTTAATTTCCTTGGGGAGCTTCTTCCCCTCAACAATTATAAACCATGTTTAGAGATACTATTTCATCTTTCTGAACCAGGGAAAAGAAATACCTCTTGCACTCACTGCACTGTCAGCTCAGAAAGACATCAAAGCTTGGAAGGAGAGGCTGTTTCCTAAAGATTATTGCATCGGCTTGTTCATTTACACTGTAAAGCTGAGAAACTTTTTCTGTTTCACCTAGGCAGCCGAGCCACCAGAAGTCATGCCAAGAGACATCTTGGATTCTGCATTTTGTATAATGCAATCGGATGGCTATTGGCAGTTGAAATACGATCAAATTTATTGTTTCAGATAGAAAAATTATACAGAAGTTTTGAAAACTGACTGATTTCTCTCCTTTCTCCATAGAACACATACCAGGCTAGGCTGCTCCTACTTATAAACACTCATTGCCCATCTCCCATTGGAGAGTGTGGCTGCCCTAGAGGAAAGCACTTGCCATTCTGGCTGAAGGCTATTAGCTGGCTCATGGAATAAATACCTCTAAAGGCTTAAACAACTGCTGGGTGCCCAGGTTTTGTGACTTACTACATAAACACATATACAAGCACTACAGCATGCTGGTCCACAGCCAGATACACCTTTAACAAGCAATGTGTGGGTTCAATCTGTCCATGAGCAGAGCTGTTCACCACCTTGGGAAGAGCTGGTGTCACAGCCAGAGCAACACCACAGGTGTCTTCCTTCTCTACCTCCAAAAGTCTCCTGAGCAGTAAGAAGCCCTTGCCTTCTCTCAGACACTGTTGAAAAGCTAGGTTTAAGCAGCACAGTAGAGCTTTACAAAGGAATTAATCTGTGTGGTGGTTGACCTAAGAAACTTTCTCAGTTGGATCCAACCAAGCCATCAGTTCTATCCAAGGTTTAGGTTTGCTTCCAGAAATCTGATTTTCCAAGAATTGTGATACATGATACTTGTGTCTCTCCTTTGCATGCATTTATTTTTGTTCAAACTATGCTACCTAACAACAGTCCTGGAAGATGTTCCAGTGCCTTTTTTTAAATACTGAATGCATCAATGAACTGGACTCTAGACCATGTGTAGCCACATTCATCCCCATGGTGATCAACTGCCTCACCCTTCTGACAGAGTAATGACTCAAATGCATGGTCCAACCATTCAAGTGCTGGGTTAGTAGAAATCAGGATTTATACTTAAAAGTAGTTACAACAGCTGAATAATCTCAGTGAGTTTTAAATTTTCAGTCCATCCCTTCAAAGTTCCAGTCAGTCATTACACCAGTGTCTGATAGTTTTATAAGGAAGCAATAGACAATATTAGAGGCAAACCTCCACCACCTCTGTCTGGTTCTTTCTGGAATATAGTTAATTTTCTTCATAGTAGTTAATGTTTTGGATTTGTGCTGGAAAGAGTGCTGATAACACAGGGATGTGTTTGTTATTGCTGAGCACTGCTGCTCCCCACCCCATGCCGCAGCAAGTAGACTGGGAGTGCACAAGAAGTTGAGAGGGGACACAGCTGGGACAGCTGACCCTAACTTACCAAGGGGAATGCTCTATATCACATGGCATCATGCTCAGCATATAAACTAGGGGGAAAGTTGCTCAGGCATTGTCTGGGCATCAGTTGCTTGATGGTGAGGGATTTTTTTTAATTGCCTCACTTGTCTTTCATGGGGTTTATATTTTTTTGCTGTTGTTATTTTATATTTTTATTATTACTATTACATATAACTATAATAAATATTGTTATTATCTTATTTCAATTATTAAATTCTTCTTATCTCACTCCAAGAGTCTTCTCCCCTTTACCTTTTCAATCCTCTTCCCCCTATCATACTGGAGGAAGCGAGCAAGCAGCTGTGTGCTGCTTAGTCGCCTGCTGGAATTAAACCATGACAACCATAAAAAAAATAGAAAAAAAGAAAAAAAAATAAAAAGAGGTGAGGGAAGGGAACAAAGATGTATCTGACTTGAACTCATTACATACAAAAATTGCTATGATACTGCAAACATTTTTTTTATTTAGTCAGAGAAAAAACAGTATTTTCATCAGATTGCTGATCATTGCTTTAATGCTTTTGTGCTTAACCTAGGATTTTCTTTTCCAAACTGCTTTGCTGGCTAAATAAATGCCAGTAAGAAATGATAGGACAGTTTAAAGAAATGTTTTTTCATAGGGCACATTGCTGATTGCTGTTATGTTATTCTCATATGGCAGGGCACCAAATCTTAAGAGAGAAGAGTTTTAATTAAGCAGGAGAGTGCACTCATTGCCTGCTAGAGACAAACCTGACAGAAAGGTTTTTCATTTAATTTGGGGCCATCTTTCCAGTGCAGAGGGATCCTTTTAAGCCTACACAGTAATTGAGAAATGCTCAGGTGCAATGCTGAGAGAAAATGTCATGAACAAGATTTTCAGGGAAGAGTCAGCCCTAGTTCTGATCAGTAATTCAGACAGAGTTTTTCATACAAACGAAAATATAATCATTGTGCTGCTGAGTGGAGTGATGTGCTGGTGTAGAATTTGGCATCAGACTCAGTAGCAGAATACACAAACCTCAACCAAGACTCTGGTAGGCGCTGTACAGGCTCACAGATAGATCCACTCCCTGCCACACCCTGCTCAAATTTTTTTACCTCTGCAGATTGCTTTTCTTAGCATACCAATTTCAATCCATTGCTGTATTTTATTTTTAAATTAAAATTGCGCTTTATAGTTTTGCTATGAGTTTTTTAATACATCACAGAGAGTAGAAATTTGCTTGAATGCTTTTAATTTTGTTAATGCAGAATAGCCAGCCCTTCCCTCTTTGCCTGCAGTGACAGAGAAGTTGTAGCAATAGGATGAACAGCACCTCTCTGCATTATGCATGTGCACACAGGGGCAGTAGCAGCCCTTAAGCAATGCTTACTGCCTAGCAAGCAGTTACTCGCTTTTAAAACACTATTATGGCAGAAAGACAGGCCAAAAGGCTAATTGCTCAGTGGCCAGTGCAATTTTGTTCGGGTGTTATGCAAACGTCCCCAAACAAGTAAAACTATCTCAATAAAAGTGTAATAGGAAGAGTTTCATCTGTTGCAATGAAGAATAGAATAGTTATAGCACTGGTGCATCCACTCTTGCTTTTTAACTGTGGTATAATTGTGATGTTAAATAACAAATACCTTTCAAGTGATATAACAGATATTATCATGAGGAAAAAGATACATAACCATGTAGTTGTACTGTGATGAGATAAAACAGATTGTTTTTTCTTACAAAGAAGAAAAATATAGAAGGCTGTGCTGATGAATTATTCCATTTGAGAGCTCACTGTGTTCTACATAAAAAATTGCTGAAAACTGCCAGTCTTCAAATTTTGCAAACACTTTTTTTGAAATGTTTGAAACATGTAAAAGCAGTTATAGAATAAGCTTTAAGGTACAATTTGCAATAAACACAACTTCTCGTAACTAGGCACTGGGCTCCTGATACTTGTTCCAGGATGAAGGATATGTCTCTCGATTCCTTTTAAATTTTATTTGTGCTAAATCAGAAAGGAGAAAAGCAGGACCAATTTGTTTCACAGCATAAATTTTATGTATGCTGGAATTTAATGGTTTGAAGACAGAACTGAGTGCAACTTCAGGAATATAATCTGATATCCTCTGTCTGCTGAGCCAATGACAGAAAGAGAAGACCTATTGGAAATGAATCAGTTCTGAAAAAAAATAAAAACACATTATAGTTCTTTTGTGATGTGTTCATAAAAATCCTCCCTGAGTTTTCGCTGTGATTTATATGTTCACATCCATCTTTTTTTGCTGGTTAGCAGAAGCAAACATCATTACATAGTACAGAAGTTAAAGCAGAGGCTCCTCATATGATAAATAAAACATAATGGGTAGTGAGCAACAACTTTCCCCAGTAGTCATATCAGCACACAAAAACCTTTGTGTTCACTATTCATCACTCCTTTGGAAAAGCCCAGATCATAAATTCTGATTTCATGATAGAATCATTTAGAATGGAAAACACCTTTTTCCTTTTTTTTTAATATCATGGAGTCCAGTCATTAACCCAACACTGTCAAATACAGCACTTAACCATGTCCCTAGATGCAACATCTACACATCCTTTAAATACCTCCAGGGATGGTGACTCAATCTTTTCCTTGTACCCATCCCAGCCCCCTCACACACCGACACAGCTCCAGGCCATTCCCTTGGGTGCTGTCACTGTCCCCACAGAGCAGAGATCAGTGCCTGCCCCTCCTCTTCCCCTCCTGAGGAAGTTGTACCTGCACTGAGCTCTCCCCTCAGTCTCCTCCAGGCTGAACAGACCAAGTGCCCTCAGCTGCTCCTCACACGGCTTCCCCTCAAGGCCCTTCCCCATCTTTGTGCCCTCCTTTGGACACTCTCTAATAGTTTAATGTCTTTCTCACATTGTGGTGCCCAGAACTGTCCCCAGCACTGGAGGTGAGGCTGCCCCAGCTCAGGGCAGAGCAGGACAATCCCTCCCTTGCCCGGCTGTGATGCTGTGCCTGATGTCCCCAGGACAGGGTTGGCTCTCCTGGCTCCAGGGCACTGCTGGCTCGTTTCCATTGACCAGGACCCATCCCAAGTGCAAAATCTGATACTTGTCTCTGTTAAATTTTTTCTGACTGGTGATGGCCCTGATTTGTCGAGGTGTCTCTGCAGGTCCTTACTGCCATTGAGGGAGTCAACAGCTCCTCCCAATTTTGCATCATCTTTGAACTTGCTCAGTAAGTGACCTGTGTCCAAGTCATTTATGAAGATGTTGAGGAGCACAGGGCCAGGACAGAGCCCTGTAGAACAACCTCAGCAGTGACAGGTCACCAGTCTGATGTTACCCCTTTCACTGTCACCCTTTGTGCCCAACCCATGAGCCAGTTGCTCATCCATCCCATGATGTGTTTATCCAGCTGTGTGCTGTGACATTTTGTCCAGCAGTATACTGCGAGAGACACTATTGAAAGCTTTACTGAAATCCAAAAAGATTACATCAACTGGCTTGCCTTGGTCAACTCAGGGTGAGCCATAACTACTTCTATCTAAATTCCAGTGCAGCATGAAAAATAGGAAGTTTGAGCTGAAAGTCAGACTTCACAGAACCCATCTTGACATCTCTGCCATGCAAAAGCTTTTCTTTTTGAACCATTAAGTAGACAGATCTATCATGACTAAGTAATGTTTCAGTAATAGGAGTAGAGTAAGCATTAAGTAGATTTAATGGAATCAAATTAATCAATGAAAAATTTAGTTTGTTTGTAAAAGAAAACTCCTGAGAGAGTAACTTATAAATGTCACTCCATAGTACTAATTTCATTTTCTTTTCTTGCCAAATTACATGTAATAAGACACATTTCTTGAAGAAAAAATTAAAGTGGTTAAATCACTAGCAAATCTATCCCACTACACTATGTTGGAAAATATGTTTGACTGTTGGAATATTGTCTGGACATTCTAGATCTTATCATCATACTGGATATAATGGCATGAAAGATGCCTGAAATTTCATTGAAGTTGTCAATACACTTGATTGCTTTATTGTGATATATGTAATCGTAAGGTTTAAACAAATCCTGCCAATGAACTCTGAGCTTTACAAGCAAAACTGTATAACACTATCCTTTATGTTGTTCCAATAATTGCTATTTTTCTCACCAAAGAATTTGAAAAGCCTTCAATTAAATTGGGTAAAAGAAGGTAAAATGTTTAAAATAAGAAAAGGCTTATACATGAAAATAAAAGGATACCTGAGAAAAAGTGTTAGTTGAAACTATTCAGCTTACACGGCATAATTATGTATTTCAATGTAGTATCTCATTTATATGCTGCTGTATGCACTCCTGATGTCAAAACAGAAAAAAATAAGCTCTCAAATATTCATACAACTGCCTTCCAGTAGGGCAAATGCAATTATACATGTATTTGCAACCTCTGGCTATAAGGAATAGCAGTAGTGATTTGATTTTGAATTCCCTCCAACCTTGCCTAAAAAGCATAAAAATCTCCTTTTCAGTGATGTAAAAAGTTGGCTAAAATTCAGCCCAAAGAAAACCTCAGAATGTTATTCTGAGAAAGAAGTGGGTGTTCTGACCACTGGAAACAGGATACAATATATTAAAACAAAATCTCACAATGAAAGAGGAAACTGAAGTGAATTGAAAGTCTAATGTCCTTGGGTAAAATGCAACGTGCTTCATAACTGCAAGTGAAATGTCCATGCTGTACTCTACCTGCTCTGATAAATCTCAGACTCTGCTCATGTCTTTGCATTAACTGGAGAGAGCATTAAAACAGGAAGGTCCTGGGAGAATTTTGAAAGAATTATTTTTCTTTTATTAGTTTTGAAGTAATAAATTTTTATTTATTTAGTTACCCACAAATGAAGTAAAGATTCAATTTGATGTTTGGGTTTTTTTTTTAAATGGGCGGAGAAATATTCTTGGTCTGTCATAAGGAACATGTGTGCACCATTTCTCTAGAGCATTAAAGGAGGTAGAAGATTTCTTAAGGAAAGAGGATAGGGCTGAAGACAGAGTCTTGTGGTGAAATGTCTGGGCTGATTTTTTTACCAAGACATGGTGTTGGTATGGAAAAATATAGATATTGATAGTCCACGGATATGGACTAAGGGCAAGAATTTTGAAGAGCTGACCTCCAGGAGAAATTAGCTGGCACTTTAATGAAAGAGCACTGCTTCTCCGTGGGTCAGCTGCAACATCACAGGACATTCTATGGCTGATAAAAGAGGACAAGAGAACAGAACCTCAGGTCCAAATTGCTGAGGAGCTGTGCCACACATTTTGGCTGTAAAAAAAAACCCTGGGATATTTTAAAGAGACAAAGCTTTCAACAAATGGCTCATTAAGGCAGGGCTTTTTGTCCTCCCTGTTCCAGAATGTCAAGCAGAGGAATTAATTAGCAGAAAGCCTTTAAGTTAGACCACTGTTTTTCCAGGAGCAACAGTGGGAAAAGTTAGGTCCCTGATGTATGACAGAGTCTTTGTTGAGAAGGCTTCAGATGGAGACTTTAACTCTTATGAAGTGTGAGGATTCATGCTAATTAATTTGAAGAAAAGGTCAAGTTCATGTTAATAACCAAATTGAACTGGTGCCTCTGCATAAAGGTCACTGGAAAGGATTATGATTATACACAGTTTTAATGTGGGAACTACCAGCCTCATCAGTGTTTTGCAGATCTTCAGCCGTGTTCCTTCAAGAGCTGAATTTTACAGAGCTGCAAGAGTCTGAGAAGAGTTTTGCAAATTGAAAAAATTCTGTATCAGAATAACTGAGGAACATCTCTTCTGGGAAATCATATCAGAAGATTGTTTTATATAGCCAGGTCACCACCACAATATTTATTCTACTACACTCATAAAAGCCCTTGTCTTTAAAACATGCAATGTGCCATGTCCTCTGCAGCTGTTCTCATAGGCCAGCATATTCAGTAACCTGCAGCATTCTAATTTGTCTAAATTTTAACTAGATAGATATCAGTTTTCTTGCTTTGGGAAACTGGGGGGAAAGGAAGGGGAATGTCTATTATTGTATGAAAAAGCAATTTCCTTTACCAGTAATCTTTTGAAACCCCATTCCTATTATTTGTGATGCTTCTGTTTGAATAAGGTCTTTATCTTTCCCCTTACAGCTCTTACATAGATGGAATTATTTATTTTCTTATTAAATTGCCTGTTTCTACCAACACTATCTATAATTCAACCTATTTCCTTTGCTAGGTTAGTTTTGCTAACACTCAGGAAAACAGATACTCCTTCAAGTTTAGAAAAGCATAACAAAATATTTTGAAAAACTAACTGATCTCTTTGAAAAAAGTGAAATGTTTGCAAACCTTCAATAATAAGTAAAGGGACCCCAGAGGGACCTGGTAGGAAAGGATCCCCACAGTAGGTACACAGGCTTCTCCTGGCTTGGCCTGAACACAATGTCAAGGACGTGCAATGTCAACTTTATGGACAGAAAGGCTCCCAGACTTGAGAGGCAAGCAGGACCAGGATAACCAGGTGTGCCTGCTAGTTGTCCCTCTCTCTGTGCCTGCATTCAGAGGCACTGCACCACGGGTGGGATTTTTTTCCCATCCATGCCTTCTACCTTTCTTCTCCCAAAGAGCTCACTTAGGGCATCAAACAAGCAGATTCAATGGCAAAAAATCCAGCAGTCTGAGGTTTGTGCCAGGCACTTTTCTGGGACAACTGCTCCTGATGAGGTACAAACCCACTCTGCCTTCAATGATGCTCTAAAAACTACTTGGTTCTTTCTTTTCTGTAGGTTATGAGGAAGAGACTCTCATAATATCTCCCCTAGCCTTCACCTCCATGCCCTAGAAAAATAGAGGATAAGAAGACAAAGAACTTTATTGCTTATTCTCTTTTAAGGGAATATAAAAATCCTGTGTAGAGGAGTGAACTGCGAACAAAGAGCAGGGAGAATTAAGCTGGGAGAACTCAATTGTTTGATGCTAATTTTAATATAGCCATAAGGACATAGAGGGGAGAGTATAGGGAAAGGCAGAGGGAGGAAAAGTGGAAGAGACAAGGAAGAAGGAGAAAGGGACCATATATAAATCAGAGATTTGAAACAAAACAAAATAAAAAAACAAAACAAAACAAAACAAAACAAAGCAAACATTTAAAAACAAAGGAATGAATATAAGGAAAAAGGAAATATACACACGCAGAAAAAATCCCCACACATTGAAAAAAAACACTTTCCTACCACAAGGTGCATACCTTAAAAATAAGTGTTGATATGTTCTGCATCTGTCATGCCACATGGATGATGGGTTACGCACTCTGTGAGCTTTCATATATCTGACTCCTCTTTGGCTCACTCACTGTGTAATTTTACTTGGAAGATACTACATTGTTAAACATTTATAGAGAAAAGCTAACCCTTCCCTGACAATAAATCAGATATTACACCCAAACCTATATGACATTTGGCTATTCTCTCCAAAATATAACTTACCAACAATGTATTGTCTTTTTTCCCATTAAATTTTGATAGATGTGTTTGCAAATATCCACTGATGGAGGTCAGCTCTAACAGTAGAAACAAGGGTACAGGACTCATAAAAGCAGACATTTTAGAGAAGACTTAAAAGAAGAGCTGAAAATAAGTGTAAGAAATAGTGAACTGCAACTAAATCCCAAATTTAGAGGAAAATACTCCTGTTATTCCTCTATAAAAGTTCCTTGTTTTGAAGACAATAAGTTTTGAAGGAGTAAGGGTTTAAGCTCAGTGATAAAACAGAAAATCTTCAGTTGCAGTGAATCTAGGTAATGAGCATGAGGGTGAGGCCCAAGATACCACTACTCTATAATTCTCCTCCTGAGTGACAGAAAGACTGATTCACTGGCTTAAAGCTGTCAAGAAGAAAGTGATGGATCTAGGCTTATGTCCAATACCTCCTTAATAGCCCAAGTGGACTGCTAAAGCTACATTTGCTGTCATTGAGGAATTTCCTGTCTTTGTGGGAACCTGTTGCCCTGAGATGAAGACCTACTCCATACAGTGGCAGATGAAAAAAAGGGTAAAAGCCAGGGGAATATTAGTCTCTGGTTTTGTAATTACAGTGGCACGTGAAGAAAAGTTCAGGCACGTCTTCTTACAATGCTTCACATGTGGAAAGAGTAAGTAATTATTAATTACTTAATTAATTATTAATTAAGGTAAATGTGCTGTTAACATGGATCACAAGCCAGTAGCTTAAGCACTGTCTAATTGTGTATGAGCTTCTTCATCCCGAAACAGATGGGGTCAACATGTGTATTAGGCTGTTCTCTGAAGTCCATTTCCAAACTAGATTTTTCTCATTTCCTAACAAAGCCTATTCCCTGGGCTAGTCCAGTACTACATCACTCTTGACACCAGGACTAGATCCAAGAGGGGTGGCACATATGCAGGACTGAGTTTGCACTCCTGGAAACTTTCTGTTGTTTATGCATTTTGTGACACTAAAATTTCCTGAGCACCAGAAAGTCCTTCTGTCAAGCATTCACAGAGGTATCCCAGCTGAGATTGCTCAGGCCCAGAGCATAGACAGCACTTAACTTTTGCTGCTTTGATTTAGCAGGTAGTTCCAGGGGATGCCTGCAGACCTGGTATCCCTACAAAATCCAAGTCCTTCAAATATGCTTTTTTTCTATTTCCCAGCTGATTGCTCTAACCACTAGTTACATTCTCTTTTCACTTGCTCATGCCTGGAAGGAAAGGCTGCAGGCACCAATAATTAGGAGAGAGATCTGGACTGCAGCAAATGCTGTCTGATGTTCTTACCTGGGGAATCAAATTTAAGATACATACACAGGATTTGCACTTTCTGCCAGGTAGTATGTTTATTATGCATTCTTGCAACATCTAAAAATACAGCAAGGCAGTGCCTAACTTGTGACTGTGTGTGCTCTATTTTCTCTTCTGGCTGCCTGCCCCTTACACTGTTCAATACATTAAGCTGTTCCTCTGGGCCAATAATGACATGGGAAAATGTGAAACTATGAAGATAATGCATTAAGCCCCTAATTGCTGAGAAAGTAAGAAAGGCAAAGAATTGATGGGCATAGTAGAGGAAGGCTGAAATCTAATTAGTCCCTCTTCCAAGACAGCAACATATTTCTTTACAACCAGATCACGTTCTAGGAGTTATGTTCAACAGTTGTGCTAATCTGCTCTCTGGAGAGGATCCCAATGGTAGCTCCTCTACAGCAGCTCAGTAACTCACATTGCTTACTGCTAATCCTCCTCCAGTGTTTGGTATTCCACATAGGGCTCAATATCAGAAGAAATCACTGGTACTATTGACCAATTTTGCTTATAACCTGCCATAAAGGTATAAGGCACAGGTCTTGAAGTCCAAATATGCATTACTCCACAAAAAAACCCAAAAAAACAAAACCTGTCTTCCTTACTCCCATAAACAGCAATGACTTACTTTTAATAAAAGCAGAAATTTCTTGCTTTTTGATGATTAATGATTTCTTTTTAAATTCTGAAAAGACATCTATTAAGTTAATTTTAGGAAGGAAGATGGAAACTTTAGGGCAAAAAAAGCAATGTTAGCTGGGAATTTTTATTTCTTCAAACTTACTTAATTGCCATCAGTTTTATCATTCTGTGTTTTAGCTTCCAGAGAAGAATAAATGTTATCAGACTTACAAACTAATTTGGAGACTCAGCAGCTCTGCTTACCAAGAGAGGGCATTTGCTTATCAGGAGCTGGACTCACACAAGTGCATTTGTTTAACAGGCAGAAGTAAACTCTCATGAAACTCCTGTACTGTTACTCACTTTCTGCCCATGGGCTTCACACCTTGAGCCTAGATAGTCCTGCAAAAGAACGAGTTCAGACCAATGATGTTTCAGCCAGGGGAAAAAATATGGTGTTTTATTGTGCTGTTCAAAAGAGTGACTGAAATACCAGAACATTTTCACAAGTTTATTCATACTGGGCTTTAACCTCATGCTTTCTTTTAAAGAATATTGAGTACATAAAAGTCCCCCTGAGGTCTTACTGGACTTATAATACAATTCACATGTGTATATTACTGTGAAAGAAAGAAAGAAGACTGAATACACAGAGGTATCACTTTGGATCTGAGCTAATCCTATATATTTTGTACAAATTAAAACAGAATTGGAGATTATGGAAGACCACATCTTTCACAACCTGAACTTCATCGGGGTGAACTCAGAAACCTCAGTTAAAGAGCCTGAAGACACAGTAGTTCATGAAAGCCAGGCTGTGCTTGTTCACTTCAATGACCAAACCAGAATCACTTAAATGGCCCTGGGTGTTACTCTGCTCAGACTTTATATGACCCCAAAGACCTTAATCTCAGTAAGGAGGCAGTTATGGCCTATGGTTTCATATGTCATCATGCACAGAGGATCACAATCAAATAACTCAGGATACTTTTATCCACTGCTGATGAAAACAGTTGTTAATTAGCAAGGCCATAAAAGAAGATCATATCTGATTTAGCAAAGAGATATTTGCTTCTCAAGAAAGAGTAAAAATATTTATTCTTCTTCAAAAGAAACTCCAGATTATAACCAAGTAAAGGAGAAGCAAAGTTGGTTCCTGGAAGGAAGATGATATCTGTCCAGAACTGATCAAGGACTTCAAGGGGAACATTAGCTAACAAGCTCAGCTAGTACAGAGTCCTCACTTATGAATGCAATTTGAAACAAGAGGCAAGTGAAAGAAAAAAGGAGCTTCTGACAGCATCTCAGAGAGAGCCTGCAACAAGTCAGCTGAATAAGGAAGAGAGACAGAGCCATCTTTCTAATTAAGTCTTACTATAAGTAGATCAAGGTAGGTTTTTCTTCTGTTTCTTTATCCATGTCATTTTTAAACATAAGTGACTGTTGTGTATTTTGAGTGGTGTAAAATGTGAAAAACTGGAGCAAGGAGTAATTTTGAGATAGGTGTATAATGGCAAAGCACTCTGCCTCTAGGAATTCTGCTGGTGATGCAAATCTATGAAGTTTGGCTCCAGTATTCCCTATCAAGTGTCACAACTTCCCCTGATCTGTCCTTTACAGTACTCAAAGTGTAGCAGACGAGCTTCCATCCATGGAAGGTGGCTAAGCTGAATGGAGACCTAGATGGTTGGAGAGGGAGAACTATTTTCCATTCCCTGGAATGGCTCAATAGATGTAGGACACAGCATAGTTGAACCCCAGGGACAACAATCTCTATACAGACATTCAAAAGCCAAGGAAAGTCACAAGCATAGTATACAATGACCCAAGAAGTTGCCTCTATTTCTGGCACAGTCTGAGCCCAGGCCAGGCCTCCAGATCATGTTTGGGCACTGTCCCAGATGAGCCTGAGGCCAGAATGGTGCCTGACATGTTTAGGGGTATCAATGCATCTGGATCCAGCAGGTCTAAGCTCCTACTGCATGTCAGATGGATGAGCCTTTCATTCTAGAGGTGAGCTGTACTGTCACTTTGAGAATTTAGAAACAGCAATTTCTGAATAGAAAAAAATTAACCCTGTCCTACAATGTAAGACATTTGCTATTTTTTTCTAGCTTTAACTACTGTATTCCTAAGAACACACTGACCATGTAAATCTAGTATATTTTAAAACTACTTACAGCATCACAATTTTAACAAGCAGCTCAAACTCATTTTGAGGTTTCCCTCAGTAGGATTATAAAATTTTTTAAAATACTACTTTAGCTTAAATTGCTTTCATGAATCCCAGACTTGAATTATTATGGACAACTAGCAATCATTTGCCTATATTGTTTTCAAACTACAGTCCACATGGGACCCATTATCTCTGCACACTGGAAAAAGCAAAGCCTCCTTTGAACTTTCACAACATACAGTTTTGCTTCAGATAAACCAGAACAGTTTGCCCATTTTTGTGTACTTGTTTAAGTATGTTTTCTGTGATGTCACCATCCGGTGCCAAATTGGTAGCATCAGGTAACCTGCTGAGCTAATATAGTTTTGGATGAACACAATTGTTCTTTGGATCAAACAAAATTTCACAGTTTGGATTAATGCTCTCTGTTTAAAACAAATGTTTGGGTTGATCACTGTAATTTAATTCTACGGGTGACAAAGGATGAGGTTATTATGGATTCTCACAGCTCTTTCGTAACCACTACAGCACTAATACTTTTCCCCTTTTGTTGAAATAGCGTTTTACTGACTCCAAAGACAGGCTTATTTTAAATTTGCTGCTATCGGCAACAACCATATTTTGTATTTGATGCACATAGATGATGTTCACAATTGTTTCAAAGCAGTGATACAGAAGCCTCTCTATCACTTGCTGTCAAAAAAATCTATATTTACCGCTTTCCTGTAACACTCTCATCATCATGTGTCACCTTTAAGTAGTCACAATGGGCATCAGCTACAGTCCACAGAGAGTTAAGGTAAAATCATGCTGAAGTTTCTACTACTTTCAGGAATCTTCTTGCTCTCCCTGTTATAATATCACTTCCCTTTTTAAAAGCTCTTAGTTCAGCAGATAAGAATTGAACTGCAGATTTCTAAGAGATGTGAACATTTCTTTTGACTTTGTAAAGGAGAAGCTCTTTAGTTAGCTCTTTAGGTTAGTTTAAAACATGCTGGGCAAGTAGCAGAGGATCTTCATCTACTGTCTCAAAAATCCGTCAGGCACTTTCTTGGGTGATTGAAATGAAACTACCCCAGCTGCTCCTAATCTTGCCTAAACCAAGTACAATGCTGAGGAGAACACAGAGCAGAAAATGATAGGAAGCCAGAATGGAGGACCAACCAAAACAGAAGTGCCGCTACACCAGCTCATTTTTCATAAGGTATGAAAAAGATTTGTTTTACCAGGAATTAGTAGTGGCTCTCATTTATATTCTTAATTTGTACATTGCAGTAGTGTAGTGGGTTGATGCCGGATGGGTGCCAGGCACACACCAAAACTCTCTATCACTCTCTTTCACTCTCTTTCACAGCTGGACAGGGGAGAGAAAATATAATGAAGGGTTCATGAATTGAGATAAGGATCAGGAGAGACCACTCACCAAATATCAACAGACTAGAATTAGAGATATTAATTGAATTTATTACTAAGAAAATCAAGCAGGATAACAAGAAGTAAAAAAAAAAAAAAACCTTCAAGACAACTTCCCATTACCCCTCCCTCCTTCCCAGCTCCCACTCCTCTCTTCCCTGGCCACAATTACAACTGTGCAATAAACTTTCTTCCTTTCTTCTTAAATCTGTTATCACAGAGGTGTTACCACCATTTCCAGCTGGCCCAGCCTTGACTGGTGGCACATCCATCTTTGGAACTGCCAGGGATTGGCTCTGCTGGACATGGAGGAAGCTTCCAGCAGCTTCTCAATAAAGCCACCCATGTAGCCACCTCCTACCAAAGCTTGACCATGCAGACCCAATACAAGTAGAAAAAGAGTTCTCAGGAGGAGCTGTACTCCAACAGCATATGTGTATTGGGATGGTTTAGCATCTCCTGTCTGACAAGTAGAGATACCATTGCCTATGGAAAATAATCTGTGTACTGCTGACAAAGCATTAAGACTTACATTGCCTGGTAGGACACTGCAAAAGCAATATTATGTGATTAAAAACAATCTGAGTCAACCAAAACTTCACATGACACAGAAGCAACTTTATAAGTACATCTTTAGGACAGAAGATTACAAAGTCCCATAGTCCCATATATGGTTTTATACTCAACAGCTGTCCAAAATCATAGGTTTATGAAACAGTAGTGCTGGTGCCCACACTAGCTTAAGAATGGGATTTTTTTCTGTCCTTGGCCTAATTCTTGCCTTTTTCACCAGAGTATTTCTGGGTTTTAGGCCGTTAAATTATTTAACAGGTTTAGCCCAATCTTAAAAACAATAATGCTTGTTAGGGATATCATGCTGCTATGGAGGAACAAGTGTGAGCAGACTGGCTGGGAGAAGACATGGGAAAAAGTTCTTAAGCTGACACTGCTGCCAAAGCTACCTTAATAGGAAAACACATCTGAATTTGGGAAATTAAGAAGATTCCACCTCAAATAAAGTTCCATGTTCTTGTTAACAAGCCCGAGGACAGGATTTGTCAACGACTATTTCAGCTGTGGGGAACTGTTTAAAATGCCCTGACAGATAGTTAGACAGTGTGCTGTCTGCAAGTCACCTAGAAGCAAAACTGTAATCATCTAGTTTTAAATAGAGTAACATTTGTGTGCCCTTGCTTGTTCCTTTAAGGTTAGATAAAAGCGATTTCATGAAACCCAGCAGAAAAACCTGAGTTTCCAGGACATGGTGATCCAGAGAAGAGCAGAAATGTTTACTCATGTCCCCAGGATCCCATCATGGGCCAGCCTTCCCTCAAGCTGTGCAGGTCCCTCTGCAAGTCTGCTCCTCCTGCACAGATTCCTCGGATGGCACATGCCAGAAGAGGCTCCTTCACACTCATCAGGCTATGGGAAATGCCAAAACTGCCCTTAAAATCATAACAGATGGTTTCTGTGCAAGTAAAGACTACTGATATGTGAATGTCATTGTACTGATCTGCATGTCCTGTCCTGCTGCTCAAATGCATCTAATAAAGATTTCTGTCCTTACCCTCAGATGGATGATGTGCATCCTGTGCCTGTAGGGCATATATTTTTTTTTACTTGTTTTCAGTTGTAACATTATTCTGTGGCAAAGTATAAATTAACATCAAATATTTAATAACTCGATCTTTTACAGCTGACAAATTCAGCAGTGAAAAGGATGGTAGAAAAACAGGGTTTGCAGGCCAGCAATTTCTCTGCATAATCGATGTTTGTATGGTAATAAGCACATGGTGAATGGCTTATCCTCTGCTCAAGGCAATGATTTCTTCCAAAGATACAGGCACTTAATATAAGGGCACTCCATTCTCTTTGCTTTATTGAGACCTCCACTACAGTGTGAACCACGCCCCAAATGGCTTTTCCCCAGCCTTCTGAGGAATAAGAGGAAGGAACAAACAGAGAAGCAGCGACAGAGCTCCTGCTGAAAGCAGTGATGCTGCTGGCAAAGGAACTGGCTGTACTTAGTATTTACTGTAAGGAAGACTGGGCTGTGCCCAGGAAAAAAGAAAAGGAGCAATATGCAATGGAGAGAAAAAGTAAGGTTCTAGCATTCTTGCTTTCTAAATATTTGAAATGTAAGGTGTCACAAAAAAAAAGCAAAGGATTCAATCCAAGTAAAAAGACACAGAATTACTTTAGATGTTTTTGTCAAATGTGATTAGCGTCTGTGTAATCCTATAAATTCCCAAAGCCTCAAGTATTCTTTTTTTTCTTTACATACATCTTCAAAATTCTGCTTTTTGCACCTGCTCTGAGTGCTTACTCTGCACCTACAGCAACGTGACTATGAACTCGAGGTGGCTTTCTGTCTCAGTCCTGCAGGGTGCTGGGTCCTCACAACATATATGGGATCGCTTCTTCTGGAAACCTGGGAGTTCTGGGAGTTGCTTGGACTTATCCAGTGAATGAGAGGCCTGAGTTAAATGATCTCTGCAGCTTGAAGGAATTGAAGACACTCAAGTTTCAAAGTTGTTGCATTGCTACAAAGAGCAGAGAAGGGAGGCTGCATGAATAGGAAGTATAAATACCAGACACCATAATGCAGTCCCAGAGTAAGTCTGCTGTCTGCAAAAAAATGGTAGGGGACACAAGATGGATTTATACCTTAAATGGGATTTATCATGTTATTCTAAAAGCATGCTAACTTGTCTGTCAGTCTTCCATATAAAACCTAGCTTGTGTGCTGTGAGCCCAGACTGTGAGCATGTGACAGCATTGTTCTGTATTCAACCCTTTTCATACTTGTTTGATTTTATTCTTTTCTGTGATATTCCCTTCATTCAAGCTCAAGAATTCTAAACTTATCTAATCTTCTCTGACAGGGGAATGAGACACATCTGTCCTTCATGAACCTGTACTTCCATGAAGATTTTCTAGTTCAAAAACTTTCTTCTAAAGAATGATGACAGATACATGCAATATTCAAGCAGTAGAAGGAGTTATGGATTTATACTTTGGCTGCTACTGTAATGATACTTTTTTGATTTATTCTCCAATCTGATTCTATAATTGCATTTGTATTTTGACTGACATTGAATAACAATTTCATCCAAAAAGTTTTCACAGTACTGTCTGTAGTGACTTGCTGAATGATAATAATTTCCTTTGAGCTCTCTGCTGTGTGTTGGTATAGCAGGGATTATTTCTGGCATTGTCACTAATTCGTGTTCATCAGCACTGAACAGCACCAGATCTCAGCTCACCCCAGTAGCCTGTACTGAGAGAAGTTCCTATAGCACTCTTTGGTACTACAGGAGTTCTCTAAGATCAGAAAACCTCCCTGCCCACTCCCTTTCCAGACCACTAATGAATGCTGACCAGCAAAGTCATCCTACCTCCATTGTAAAATGTCTTACCATTCCTATGTAGTCTTCTCTATTTTTTCATCAATGGTAATCCACACATGGAATTTTCTACTTATACTATGGCAGCTTATTTTCTGTGGTTTGTAACAGACCTACTCAAACTCTTTTGGAAATGCCATGCAAAACATATCAAACAGTTCGCTGTTATCAATATGTTTAAACACATTGATTTTAAAGATAATTACGGATGTGGGAGGCATGACTACTGCAAAAAAATACTCTTTTTCCCCATTGCATCATTTTCACCAACATGTGTCTTAATCCTGTTCTTTATCATAATTTGCATGAGTTTGCTCAATATTATCAAACTTACTGTTGTTTCCTGTATCTCACCACAGTTTGGGTGTCATGTTTGATAACTGACATTTCTCAGGTACATTGGATGACTTAAACTATTAGTAAGCCATGGCTACTTGGCAGTTGCATACACAGTACCCCTCAGAACTCTTGGGCAAGCACCCTTGGGTCTCATATATTAGTTCATATTATTTTCATAGGCCACTTATAGCTTGACGCTTTATGTAACAATATGAAAATTCTTAATGCTAGTTAGGAGTGTTATCAACTCTGAACAAGGAATAAGATTTTTTTTTTGTTGGAGTTGTGGCTGCTGCTAAAGCTACTCTGTAGAGTGACCACCATCAGAAATACTAAAAGACTATCAAGAAATCAGGTGATATTTCACGGCAGTATAATAATGAGTGATAGGAGAGGGTACATGCCTTGAACACCAAAGGAGAGAAAATCCTGTGCTTTTCTAAAATACATAGCTACTCCTAGCACTTAAAGTTGTGAGGGATTAACTTCTGAGGAGTTATTTTTAGCATCTAATAAGATGGTGCTTAGATTAAGAAGCTTGATATCCTGTTTGGTTATCTAGTAATTTATCAAGTTTCACACATCTTCATCCCTTTAGCCTTTCATATGACACATCTGCCAGACTCCTCAGGTTGTTCAAACCAACAGGGATTCTACCTCTTAAAAATACCATGCAGACACACACTGCATTGCCATGGTTCTGATGGTTCAGTGTTTCAACATTAATTCAGCCTAGAGCTTTATCCAAATAGCCATAAGTTGACATTGTCCTGCAGCTTTCCCTGAAAGATACATCTAAGAACCCTCCACATTTGGTTTTGCCTGAGCACGAAATCCACCATAAAAAGGAGCAGTATCACAAGTAAAAGAAACAATGCTAAAACTCAGCAGAGGAGGTCTGTGTAAGAGGGGAATGGCTACAAATGCCTCAGTTTCTCCAGAGCCTTTACAAAAACATCCACTAAATATTTATGTCCTTAATTGATGCTGTCTTAATATAAAATAATTATCGATTTTTAAAGGCTCTGTAAAATACCACTGGATATATATTATATCCAGTGATAGATAGTATGAATATATTTTTATATCATTGTGTATCATATTTCTGTAAAAGGCAGAAATGTTTACCTCTGAAAAACAAAAGGACTCCAAATCTCATTTTTTCCTTTCCCCCTCTTCATCATGATAAAGGGACTATTGGTATTTGTATACTACAAATTAATTTTAAAATAAATTGTTTGATGAGAGCCTGTAAGAGTAAAACAAATGAATCTGAAAGAGCTGCAGATGTGGGGGCAGGTTATTAGACTGACTCATGGAAGCAGTCTGCTCTGACAGCCATGTAATGTCCTCTGTGTTTCATTTTTCTCCACTCACATCTGTGACTCTTTCTTGGCTAAATGTTTTTGCTCAGTGTAAAATCTTTTTTACAAGTTCTCTGTGTCTTACATGAGGGGTTGTGGCATTTCCAAAAAACCCTCAGTGTTGGCCAAACCCTGCTCTGGGAAAATTGAGTATGCTTGATGCTTCAAGAAGAATCATAAGACTAAAAAGTACTGAAGAGTTTACCAGAAAGGGGACATTGGTTACACACTTCTGGGGATCAACCAGGGTGTAGGGCAAATGTATGGAACTTCCTTCAGGAATTTAAGTCTAGCAGTTGTATTTATTTTCCCTATTATGTTCTGAATTGTTTCATATAATGCATAGGAATTTTACTTGATTTATAGTAGAATGACATTATGCAAATAATTCAAATATTGCTGGTCTCCAGTGTCTCACTTGAAGACAAGTGTTGTTCCAGGAGCTGCTCTAGGTCTGCAGCCTTGTTAGATGCAGGCCCACAGCCAGGTTATATGACAGAATCACGAGATTCTGCAGCTAAAGAGGAGGAAAAGAAAAAAATCTCCTGTAAATTACCTTTCTCACCTCTCAGTTCTTGTGAAATGGAAGCAGCAGTGGCTGTTGTTTCCATATCAGATGCTTCCAGCCAGGAGCAGGGGCAGCTCTCAGCAGTATCACTGTTCAAGGTCACAGGAGGAACAGAGTCTGCATATAGATACTCCAGAGCTCAGTCTTCCTTCTGGCTACTGACTTAAAGCAGCCCTATTATGCTGGCACTGTGGTTTGTCAGAAGAGAAAGAAGAGTGAGGAGGCAGAAAGGTCTTTGCTCATCCTAGCAGAGCAAGAAAATGTGAGTTTCAGTGCAGGTTTTGATGGGTTACATGACTGCAAAGAAATAGATATGTAAATTGTTCTGTCACCATGCAACAGTAAACAGTGGTGTTGGGTTGCAAGTTCAGCATGCATTGTCTAATGGGGACAACAGCCATTTACTCTCTACAAGCCTTTTCTCTTTTTATTATACAAAGGAAAATAGCAGAGTTAAAACATTTAAAATGTAAATTATAAAATAATCTATTTTAACTGTATTTTAAACAGTAAAGACAGAAAGCTGTTGAGTGATAATCTCTTGTAGGCTGAAATGATCTTTAGCCACTCTATGTCCAGGGAAACTTTCTTAAGTCTGGATGTACTGTGGAAATTGTTCCTATTTCAAAATCAGGTCTACTTCCAATAGGATGAAACAAAAATACAAAAAATTAGAAAGGAGAAGGGAGGAAGAGAATGGGGAAGGGGAGGAGAGGAGAAGGGAGAGAAGGAAAGAAAGAACTGCACAGCAAAATCTGCATCTCTGCCATTGTCTGGATTAGCTCATTGCTGCAGAAAAGTCTGGTCACAGGATCATTTTATCAGCAGCCTCAGAACCTGACACATTACCTGACATGCCCAAGTCAGGCTAGCCCAGGGTTTTATTAGCATCACTGATCATGCATAGCTCATGGCAATGTTGAAAATGTTGCAGCTTTGACTAGCTACAAGATAGACAAGAAAAGAAGAAATCATATCAGAAGGGAGAAAGTGGTAACATAAGTCCCAATTTTATATTCAGCATAACTTTATGGAGGCAAGACAGGTGGTTATGGGCTCAGGTCACATTTCTCTGACTTGAGCTTGCCAAGAGGTGCCTTATTGGATAAAGTCATATAATGTCAGAGCTTTTGACTTTGTCCCAGGGTCATGAGGGTTGTGAGGATCTGTAACAGTGAAATTTGCCTTTTGAGGCCAGGAGATATTCTTTAAATTTCCCTTTTCCTTTTCCCCTTTACCTTCATTCAGCTTTTCAGATGTTGCCCAATTTGCTGTACCAAAGAGAGGATACAATTCACCAACCAGACTGCTCTTTCCAGACCTGACTACATGAGCTGTAAGATTCTAACAGGATGTGCAGAGCTCTTGTGCTCTGGAGATCCAACCAGTATTACCCCATGCAATAAAACAGTAATTCAACAGAACAGTCAAATACAGAGTGCTGTGATGTCAAGTGAAGCAGATTTGTTAAGCTAATGCAAGAAACTACCACTGTTAGCACCTTTTCAGTTCATGCTGAGTGACTGACCTAAATTAAAGGATTCAGAGATTTCTACTCATATCGTTAAAGCCCATCTGGCAACTGCTTCTGAGCACCAGGGAAATTACATCTGTCTTCAGACCTGGTTTAATCACAAAATATTAAAGGATGTTCAAGATATAACCATCAGTGAAATAACTGTTTCTATCAGGGATCTCAGACTGCCTTCCTGGGAGTCAGTCTTGGCTGCATACCTGGGTGTGTTCTGCTGCCACAGGAGACTTCTGCTCATCTATCCCTACTCCTTACCTTAAGTCTTTTTTATTTCTGCAACCAAACACTACGACCAAATGAAAAAATTGCCAAGTTTCATCCTTACATTGCACAAACACAGGACCTAATCAAGAAGTTAATACTCTAGAGAGATGGAGAGTAACACCCACACAACCCTACAAGCTCTGTGTGTTTAAACACATACAACCCTAACTGCTAAGGTATCTCTTTTAGACAAGAAGAGAGGAAAAAGATGACCAAGCTGATCTGCTTCATATTGTGTAACCTATTAAAATCAGTCCATAAAAATCTGTCAGGATGTATAATTCAGAGTCCACCTTTCCACATCAGAACTAACAAATAACCTCCATTTGCATGCATGACATCATTTTAAAGAAGAAAGAAGGTGAAGAAGAAGAAAAGGGTCTTATTTATCCTTGTCACCCCTTCTGTCAATAATGGGTTTTGTCAATGCTGTCATTGAAGATGAACAAGGACTAAGATACAAGTTACTCTGGCTGGGTCCAGAAGACATTCTGTGCCTAGGGGAGGCCAGGGTAGGTAGGATGGCTGTTGGGTGCTGAAAGGTGAAAGCACTGCCAGAATGAATGCAGCCTCATCCCTGCTGTATTATGTCTGTGCTGGAAGGGTGAATTCCCCTACTGCCTCAACTCCTACCTCTGCAAGCAGGTTTTAGCATGATAACCATGGAGTGGAAGAAGCAAAATGAAGACCTGCAGCCTTTTACTGTGTTATATAAATGATCCTTCTCAGCTCTTACCTCAAGAACACATCTTTGCAAAATTGGCTGCTTTGCATAAATGCAATCACTACCATGAACCATCATCAAAGAAAGGAGCATGAACATATCACAGCATTTTTACTTCCAGCCAGTTGAAGTGAGTTAGTAAGGTCAACAGGAAGCAGCAAATGAGGTTTTAATGAGTGATACATCTCCTGCTTCTGAAAGGAAAATTTTGCCTGAGAGAAGTAAAAACAACATCACCACAGAGGGAAGAAAACTACAGCTCTCAGCTCTCTTGAGTAAAATCTTTGTTGTACAAGAAATGAGCAACAGCACTGGTATGCAGACAGTTTGGGAGTGGAAAAAAGATTACAAAACTTATGCTCCAAACTCATCTGAAAAAACATATAACATTCAGAGGGACAAACTGAAGTCAACCTGAGTCTAAGAGAGCTCAAATGATACAAGACTTTGGAAAATAACCCTTGTCTCACTTGATTAGTTTGACAGTACAAAGTCTGAAATGAATTGCTTAGTTAAGAGAAGAAACAAAGACCTGAAAGAGGGGAACAGATTTAATGGAGAACTAAATCCATGGACTAGATTTGTGAAGGATTAATTTCTTTGTTTAACACAGAAAAATCTCTGTAGAATCAAATCTCAGCTTAGAAAACAGGGTAGCTTAGAAAATAGGGTAACATATAAAATGGGGTGTTTCCAATCCCTAAGCTTAAAGAAAATAGTAAAAAGAAGATATTTTTGTAGTTCACTTATAAAAAGTTAGGTTTTTTTAATTTATAAAAGAAACTCGAAGTCTTTGAAGCAAGAACATCAGAGACAAGAGTTTCAACGAAGTCAAGCACAACCAAAAGTGTAATGATAAATAAGGAACATTGCAGAATTAAGAAGAAATAGCCTTATCAAATGACAGCTGTTAGGCCTAAATGTCCCAGTTGGTCCATGTGCTGTGGGGATGTGAAGCTGGCAGCAACCTGAATACTTCCCAACCCTTCCCTTGTTGGGAAGTTTTCTGATGCTTGTCTTCATCAACCCATGAAGACTGGATTAGCCAATGCAAAGCAGTCGCAGAGCCACTTGTGGAGTAAGACCTTGTTTTCCTAAATATCATATTTCCTAGTCTTTAACAAGATATCATCAAAGGAAAATGTTTTAATTGGTTTCAGGCTGTTTCTAACTCTAATTTATTTTCCTTAGAGAAAAAAATAATGAAAGAAAAAAAAGTAAGTCCCACTTCTGTATAAATTTTAAGTATTGTAAATTCCATTTTCGAACAAAAAGCCAGTAGATAAATAATCTCTTTTGAGTTGTAACAATTATGTTGTAACATAATTTTTAATGTTTTTTTACTTATTGCTCAATTTAGAACAAAAGAAGAATAGATATATCTAAAATACACTTAAGGATATCTCCATCAAATTATGACAGCAAGTATATTTCACATTGTATGTTTTAGTTCAAGTTCAAACTGAATTCCAGATTTGGATCCTTTCCTGAGGTTCAGTATGACAAAGATTTCCCTTGCAGCACGGGGTATGCCTTCTAAGATCATCTGAACATATTATGTCCTGCTATTTCAGTCTGGAGGCTTTGCTCTCACTTTGTCTGTAGTGTGTAGTGCACACTCTAGTCTGAGGAGAATTGAAATGTTTTATTTTAATTTAAGATGATGAAGCTCATATAGAGTATCTGCATGAAATTTAATTGCCTCTAAAATGCAGGTCACTTTAGATGATCTAATGGTCCCTTCTGGCCTTAAACTGTACAATATCTGTCAAACAAACCACTAAGAGGTTGTAGTGTGTAATAATCACAGATAACTACAGCTTTTTTAAATGTCCTCTAATTTAAAGAATACCCTTTATAATCTGTGAACAAGCTCTAACTAGCTATTTTAATGATGCTCCTAAATGTGGTAAGTGGTTTGTATAACATAGAATTTAACAGTTACTGGTATAGTAGGGATCAGATCTATACAACAAAACTCTCTTGTCCCCCAAAGCTGAGGCTGCACCTCAGAGCAGCATAATGTTTCCCAGTGCTTAAAAACTCAGATGTTCTCCCAGGTATTATCTGGGTGAGCAGAGCTGTCCAATGCCAAAATTGCACCAAGAACTGTATTAAGAAAACTACTTGTAGGAGTGATTGCACATGCCTTTGTCCTTTGCTCTGTTTAGTTTTAAATACATATTTTTTGAAACTCAGATATAATTTGCATTTATGTGCTGGTAGCTTGTCAGTTGCCTGGAGGAACAGGGAGGAAGAAGGAAGAATGGCTCAGAAACAAAGTACTACTCAGCCAACTCTAGGAAGCTGTTGAGACAATGACATATCTGTTGGCTTCTGTATCACTAATTAATATTTTTTTCTTTTACAACCTTATATTCAAAATCAGGGAGCACAGCTTCATTTTGAGGCAGTTTTGTTCCACCCAGGTGTGGTTGATACCCAGCATTTCCCTGAGGACTTTGGCAAAGCCAAATCTAACCAGGTCTGCCAGCAGGGTAAGGTGAGTATAGGAGCAAGATGGTCATGGCTTTTAACTGTAGTATCTAACATCTGTTTCTACAGAACATTTTGCTTCAGCTGGTAAATTAGCATATCTTAAGAAGTATTTTCGATCAGTGTGTGGCTTTGGTCACCAGGGAAGAAATGCAAATACCTGAACACAGCTGATCTACAAGTTCCCATGCATGCTGAGGGGTGTGCAGCTGTGGATCAGGGCTTTTCTTTGACAAGCCAGTGCTTGCTTTGGGTAATGCTTGTAACTCTTGTCTTGGAATGAGGCACTCTGCCTGGTTCAGTGTCTGCCTTCTCTGTGCCTTCTGGTACCATACACAGCTCAACCATTTGTGACACAGTTTGCTCAGGCAGAAATGTTTGGCTAATGAGATATTTTCCTTACTGAGGAAAGCAAATTAAGCAAGGTATAGACCCAGGAATTTTGACTCTCAACTGCTGGTATTTTTAGATCATTAAAACAGTCCCTAATACCTACTGTAGTGCAATTACCAGAATATATTCGTAATGGCTTACTGGATCTATTTTTTCTGTCCACAGTATATCTGAAAAAACATCAAATATATGTAATAATTTAGGTTATAATTAGTTGCATTTCATTCTAACCATCAAAACTAAATATTTAACTCCTTTAAATTGTCTAAAAGTCTATGACCAGCCTAAATGGTAATTCTACACAAGAGGTTTTCAAACAGCTAAAATCAGGTGACATGGATTATCTTCTCCCTCCCCTGGATTATCTATCTGAGTCATTTCTAACCTTTGTAAGATGCCATATAGGACTATTTACATGTGATGGGCTGCCCTAAATCCCAAAGTAGTTCGCCATCCTTATAAGCAGCATGGAATTGGAAAATTGTTCAGTGTAATTTTCACCTTCCAATGTTTTTTGGGGGTTGCATCAAAAATTAAATTTAATTTCACTACACAAATGGTCTTTCTTATTTCAGAATAGCTGGTTTCTTTCATAACCATGGGACAAATATGACCAAAATCAGGTTTACCAGGCATGCAACAGATGTTGCACACTGTTTTCTGTCTCATTGTCTAAGTGGAGGGACCGTTGTGGACAAACCTGCCTGCAAAGCTTATAGCCAGACCTTGGCTGGTGCCTTCCTGATGAAAGAATTGTGTGAAGGAAGCTGTGCCATGTCTGCAGCATCAAGTGGACCCCTCTGAAGCCCTGTGACAAAACATATCTTGTGCACATCAAGCACACTGGGCTGCAGATTCAACAGATATTTCTGCATACAAAGTCCTTTGGAATTGCAGGTTTCACTGCCCAGCTCCTCAGAACATGCCAGAGAGGTTGGCAACTTTTGTGCCAGTTCATGTGTGCTGAGGCCAATATTGCAGTTAATCTAAAAATGAAAATTTTTCACTTTCTTCATAATAGCTTTTCTCTCAACTATCAGCATAAGTATTTCTGGTCATTTCTTTGTTGTGCTCAGGTTATTTGTATTCTTGTTCCAGAATCTTATAAAGGCTTGCAAATAGCCACAGGGCAAGTTCCATTATAAATTTTAATTCAAATATTTGTTTGTGTAGAAATCTGAGGTACCAAATAATAGAAGCAAATAGTCATTTCATATATGAATATTCTGAAATATATATAGCACTGACTCATTAAATGGAGAAAATGCTCAATTTATATGCTCCTTAGTATTCAAAACAAGATTTACAACCTATTACCATTAGAAGGTATATTTTCAAATTTTACCCAAAAAAAAGCATTTGTATTATTAATTTGCATGATTAATTATTTCCATGAAGAAAAGTCCTTGGAAAAGATAAATTCCTTGCCAATTGAAATGACTGTGTTGTAGTTGATTCACTAACTCTTTCCGTAGATTAACTAAATTAATCATTCTCCCTATAGCAATACTTCATATTTATTGTATCAAAAACTTTAATCCAGTTTGCATTATATATAAACCTGTGGCCACTGTCCTGTGGGAAAATAAGCTATTCCTACCACTAGGGCTGCATATCTTTAAAAAGAATAAATTTGAGAAATACTTCTGTTGGTTAATCTAACTACTGTATTTCAGTTTTAAACTTTTCTGTTAAAAGTCAGGGTTTAAACTAACTGAAACGAAAGGAAAATTTTAAACAACCAAGAATATCCAGCTCTATGATGAATTTTAATATTTAAAAACCATATTAATTTCCGAGGAATTGAGAATTAATTGTTTTTCAAAGGTATGATGATAATATGGAGCTAGGTAGCACAAAAATAAACAACCTTTTTCTTCATTTCTAAAAATTTATCTTGTCAGCTTAATTGCTTTTTTTATGTTGGAAATGGTTTATTGTAGAAATCCCTCAGACAAGAACAGAAATTGGCAACTGCTGAATGTAAGTTAAACACATGCTATGAAATTTGTGTTCCTGCAATTCCTTGTGTCTATACATTTGGAACAAGTTTGTGATGCTCTATTAGTTCAGTGCTGGGAAGTCTGAAGTGGTTTTGAAATTTAATAAACATAGAAATAGGTTTTAAAGTCATAAAGAAAAAAGTTGCAAACATTTTCTCATAGCAAGATTGGAACTTCTTTTAAATTCCTGATGTGATTTTACATTAGTGTCTCTTGAGAAAGCAACCTTTCAAAATCAGCCTTGAAAACATTGTTATGGTTGTCATATCTCAGGGTAAATAACAGGTTTGTTGGTTGTATCATCTTGGAGAGCAGGTTTTACTTGTTTGTTCAGCTAGAACTCCCAGTCCTTACATTATTTAGAGAATTCTTCCAAATGAAGACAACTCCTGTAATGATCTTATGTTTGCAAGGAAGTGGATAGACCATGAGAAATGGGAGCCAAAGCTTCCAAACAAGGTAGCAGTGAAATAATCATAAATGAAAGCCAAGAAAATCCCAAATAATGAAAGTTCTTTTTTTTCCTTTTTAATCTCATGTAGGTGAAAGTACTGTTATTTTTTTAAATCTCAAATTAGAAGTACATAAATATATATGTAAGTTATGGGAGATAAATATTACTTCTTTAAGAAATGCCTTAAATACTAAAGGAAGAAATAGATATTTTCTGGAGAAGTAAATGGTTCATAAATACTTTATCGTGTACTAAAGCCAAACAGTATAGGAAAATAACATGGAAGGGTGTTTCTTAATTTTGAGTCAGAAGAGAACAAAATTCCTCCTGTAGGAAAAATATGGAATTCTCTTATCCCACTGGAGTATCAGGAAATGAGACACCAGAGATGTTCTGTCCCACAGCACTCAGTGTTTTATAACAACAATTTGGGAAACTCAGGTTTCTCACTCCCAGAGTCTCCATTTGTTCCAATACCTTCCCAGGACATGCAAGTTCTTTACAAACAAAAATATTTCCCAAATGTTACATAACTGTACAAAAACAAAACAAAAACAAACAAACAAACAAACAAACAAAAATACTTCCTTAAAAGATTAAAAAATTTAAAAACCGATTTTTTAAAAAAAAATGTGTTTAGCTCTACCCTACGTCTCAACTAATGATCTTTTTTTGCTGGTGGGAAATGATGAGTAATATCAAAAAATATCAGAAATCTAAGTAAAGGCAATAAATTTGTCCATGGTCTGAAGGTTAAGATTTATCATCTGTTTACCCTCTGTTTCAGGGAAGCCAGACACTTGCAAAATCTCAGATCATAAGATGAACTGAAATGATTTGTATCTCCTACACAAGTGGTTGGTAGATTACAACAAACTTTTCTTCTACCATAAAGAAACTTCTCCTTGGACCTCAGCCACTGCCTTTGAGCAGTTACCTCATAAGCCATAAAATCTAACCAAGTGAAAAGGTGGCCACACATTTCAAACTAAGTGTCTCATGTGAAAAATGGACCTCTGAGCAAGTAACTGATGGGTGATAATGGTGCTGTGACTCAACATTAACCATGCTGCAAAAATCTGTGTGAATTCTGCTCTCAAAGGGCAGAAACCTTCTTTTAGAAAATCAGATTTTCAGAGCAGGCAGACAATATTTTAAGTCATGTAATCTGCCCTCTACTGACATTCCATTCAAACCAATATGTGGCCTTTCACGTAAAGTCACCGTTCCATATGTATTTTAGATTTTAACAACTGTGTGATTTGCTTTGACAAGATGACAGATGGCTTTGCCATTAGGCAAGGTAGGACACTGACCTTCTCAAAAACACACAAAAACAAGCTCAGAAGAGAATATATTAACCAGTCTCTAACCCACAAGCAATTCAAATGTACTTACAGAATAATTCTTTGCTGAAACTTTTGGAAGAGCAGCTGCCACAGGGCATCATATTTTGTATGTTCACAGAAAGATGTAGTGCTTTGGAGGAGAGACCATCAGAGCTCACTAGAGAGAAGGCAGCCTCTCAGTTAAATATCACAATTGTTGCTACATTATTTATTGCAAAACATCCTATTGAAAGTATTTTTCTACTGTTGCAGGTAGTTCAATGGTTATTTTCAAGATATGTATTATCTCAAGCCAGCATGTTACACTAACGATTGTCCTGCAAGTCCCAGAGCCCACAGTGGGCCAGCAATTTTCCTGCTCTATGCTGAGGCCTTTTTGTCTCTAACTTCATTCAAAGTAAAAACCATGGATATCACGATTTGGTTTCATAAGGGAATACTCTATGGAAAATATTGAAATTGAAAATGTGTGGTTGAAAATTGGTAATTGAAAATTAAGAAAGAAGCAGCTTCCCTCAGAACTTCCCAGAAATAAAGTGCAGGCAGTAAGAAGCAAAAAACTCCACAGGTTCTTCCCCTAGAAGTTTGCAAGTGGAAAGGAGATCCCTAAGAAAATCTAAAAAGGGACAAGATAAAGAGAAGCAGAAGAAAGAGGGACATTATAATAAAATCAAACATATGCTCAGCACAAGTGAAGTCTGCATAGTGCTGTCTAGTCTGTGAAGATTTCTTCACTTTCTAGTTAACAACTGGTGTTGTGAAGGACACGTCAATAATCAATGCTGACAGCTGCCTTGCACTAAAGGAGCTGAACACAATTCACCTGGCTTGATAAACTTATCAGTGAGTTGCACCAAATTTCAGCATTGCCTTTTTTGATTTATCATTTATTATTACCATTAAATACCATTTCAGCACTGCTACAGTCAGTGGCTTGGTCAGCCACCTGAACCTATCATTCCAATGATAAAGCATCTGCTAAACACAGAAGAAAGGGTTTGCTTTTGTTCTATTCTAATTTCAAGCACACAACCAAAACCTTGATAACAAAACTCATATAGGAACCTACTTGCCCACCATGGAAAATTTCCACCGGATTTTAATAAAAATATGTGTTACAGTTGAGATTTTTATGTTTCATATTTTAAAGTACAGAGTGATGGGTATTTCTCTTTTCCTTTTAAAGGATGCATTCAATTTATTACCATGAAACAGAGGTGGTTGAATATATTTGAGTAATTTTAGAAGCACAGTACAACTTTTTGTTGCTAAAATTTTGTTGCTAAAAGTGTTCTGGTAAACATGGAGAAATGTGGGTGGTGATGTTAGGAAGAAAACAGTAAGATTCAAATAGCACCAATCTTGAAGATGGGGTTTATAAAAATATATGTTTCATTTGAGTGAGTGTGAATTAGACTTCCAAATAATAGCATTCTCTAGGGTAATTGCATTACTATAATGTACTTTGCAGTTTCAAAAATAACAGGCAACGATCACTCAGAAGGCAATTATTTTATTGAGATAAGTCAAATATTAACAGAGAAAGTAAAAAAAAAGAAAGTCTCACTTTCATATAAAATGTTTCAAGATCACTTTCAGCCATCTTAACTTTCTACTTTTAGCAAAACTTTCACATTTAAGGCCTGCTAGGGAGAAATAATACTACCTGAAAGGAGAGTGTATTGAGAAAGGAGTGAGTCCTTTCTCCCAAGTAACAAGAAATAGGATAAGATGAAACGTCATCAAATTGCACCAAGGGAGGATTGCATTGGATACTAGGAAAATTTTTTTCATGAAAAATGTCATCAAGCACTGGAACAGGGTACCCAAGGAAGTGGTGGAGTCACTGCCCTTGGAGGTATTTAAAAGACATGTAGATGTGGCACTTAAGAACATGGTTTTGTGGTGGACTTGGCAGTTCTGGGTTGAGAGTTGGACTTGATCTTAGAAGTCTTTTCCAACCTAAATATTTCCATGATTCATGGCATAAAGTATGTACAGGACTGCAGAGCTCCCTGTGTTGTGCTATCAGCCTTGCAAACAATACTCACACTCAGAAAATTCTCAAATATCTGAGCATTTTCCTGAGTGAATTAAAACTGACAAACGTGTTTCCATCTCCTAAGTGCAGAAATGCAAAGTATTTCTTGGAACCTCTCATCCTCATTCTCTATAGCACCCTAAATATCCACATGCATATTTCAAAGCAATATGAACATTTAACAAAATGACTGTTTTTTTAAAAAAACTGAGCAGCAGGTTTTGTTCTAGTCCCCTCTATATAACCATGAGACTTAAACGTTTTAAATAATTTCTGTGCTTCTGAAGATGAAGTTCAGAAATTACAGGATAATGAAGTCTGACCTTCTGTATCTCAAAAGGCAGTACATTTCACCCAGATACCTGCAAAACAAATACAAGAACATTTAGGCACTTAAACCCTATACTCTGATTTCTTTGAGCCTTTGCAGACATACAGATAATATCCTCAATATGTCTGACCAGTACCCTCATCTACCCACAAAAATATCCCAACGGCTTGCTGTGAAACTAAAAATATCTCCTCAAGAGTTTATTTTGGTCTCTTGATCATTTATAGAAACTTGAGTCATTTGAGATGTCTAATGTCAAAAACAAAAGTCTCTGAAACATTCCCCCCTCTGTTAAAATATGCGGAGAAGCCTCTGACTTCTGCGTGTTAAAGAGCAGTGGAATTGTGTTGGGTTCAGACACTTTAAGAAAGTTGATTATCATGTTGCTTCATTTTGTATCGTGGTCATTTTTCATTGAACTAAAGTTTCCAATAAAATATGTTGGCATAGATTTTCCCATGCCACTTGTTTTCCTGTGAAGTTCTATAAATTTTAGGTTTACTTATTTCACTTTCAGGTTGCTCCAGAAATATTGTATTGCTGATAGTTTTATTTGGCAATAATTGAAGGATGATTACATATTTGTACTGGGAAGCCAACAAATATATTGCATGGCAATGCAGTTACAAATATTTTCTGTCAGAAAACCGAACTTTGAAATATACTTTCCATGACAATATTAAGTGGAGCAACTTAAGTTTTAGAGCATTTGTATCAGTCTATTTTGCAAAAAATACAAGGCAACTCTACTTTGACAATCTCTTGAGTCCATGTTAGTTCTGTTTTGCACTGTGAAAGGAGTGTAATGTAATATTTTTTTAAATTAAAATATAGCCTTGACAGCACAGTTTTGCTTGAGGATGTGAGTTTGACAGCAAATCCCCTGGCTGTGAGAAGCTTTACTTGTAGTAAGTCACCTCCTGACAACCCCTAAATCACAAGTTGAAATGAACATGAATAAATTATATTGAATGCCTCTGTCCTAAAGTTGGGTGTATTTTGCCTTTTATTCCTTCAGTTTCCCTTCCTTCTTTTGGTTCCTTTCTCTTCTGTCATCTTCCCCTTTTCTTAAGTCTTTTACTTTGTTTCTTTGCAGAAAAACCTGCAGTTCTTAGAATGGAGAGGTAGGGGAATTTTTTTCCTTTTTATGATTTAAATATTTCTTTGTCTCCAAAAAGATTTAAGACATTACTAAGAACTTTGACTAATTAGGTTCTAACTTATTTTAATTCATCTCTGGTCACTCCCATCTGTCTTTTCTCTCTCCTTTTTAGTCACACTCTTTTTAAAGCTTCTGTCACAATCATGTCTGTTAACTATTCCTTTTCCTGAATAAGTGTTTACTGTTGCTATTACTAGCTATCTCTTCTTCTTTTTTGTGTATTTTAATTTACTCTCCATTTTCAGGCTTTTTTTTTCCCCTCAGAAGTTGTGTTCTCTGCTTTAGCTGTACTGGCAAGATGTCAGTCGTGGCCTTGAGGGTTTGGCTCTGAAATCCTCTGGGGTGGAATTCTTCCTGGCTGAACGATGGGTTAGGAAGTCTCAAAACCCTGCTCACTTGAACCCACTCAGAAGAATCAGTGAGAATGATGAAGTCACTGTCAAGGGATTCTCACTTGGGCATTGGCAGACGGAAAAGTACACATCATCCCAGTGTCTCCTTCCTTCTCTACACCCCCTCTGGTCTCCAAAACTGCTAGCCAATTTTCTGTAGTGCAGGCTGAGAATTATTTACTGCTCCATATCTTAACTCCCGAAGAATACTGCAATTATTGAAGAATTTTTCAATCTTAGCAAATTTAGCATTTTGAATGTGTATGGTTCTGTTGTATTTTCTCACCCTTAGCTTTTAGTTAAGAGAGAGCAGTAGCCTAATTCAGCTGACTGGTAGGCTGAACCAGTAGGAAAGATTAAAATTGCAAGATTGCAATTGCAAGATTTTTTCTCAGTATTCTTAAGCTTGTTTTAAGCAGTTCTGTTTAGGATTTTTTCAGATATGGCAATTCGACTTCATTTAAATGAATCAACAATTAAAAATTGATTGTCATTTTTAAGCATGCTAATACAATTCCATTTAGCTGAGAAGTATCTCTTGATTCAAAAGATATTCCAACATTAATCTAAAGCAACAGAAATTAAATTATTGAAACAGAATTCTTATTGAAATTATTTGGAATAAAAAACTAAATTATTTTCACAAAAGTGTTCAGACTTTATTTTTATTGTTGTTTGTTGCAGGAAAATCTTTAAATCTCAAATATGTCTACAGTGGCAGATGCAACCTTGCTCTTTTGATGAGTTTTTTATACATGGTACTTCAGAGCAAATTTTGTTATTGTAACTATACAGCTGCATTTGTATCCATTTGATTCCACACCATAACAATACTTAGTAATTTGCTTTCCATGCTTGTCATCCTCATAATCATTTACCTTACCTTTATCCTGGTTTATTGCACAAAAGTAATTTAATACCTCAATAATGAAATAAATTATACACTACAACTCCAGTTTTAAATGCCTATTTCATTAACACTTTATAATTTTATTTTCTGCTTAAGATCTTTCATATAACTTCCTATGCCTCCAGTAAATCATTTTACAACTTTATTCAGTATTTGACAATTATATTAAATTTATTCTGTGGCTCATATGTGGAATCATATTAAATATACCTCAGAGAGGTGTTTCAGATTTCATTTATTGAACTATTAAAAGCCCATAGATGAACATATATGAAAAATTTACCTTCTGAAATAGATTTATTAATATTTTGTGTCCATAACTATAACAATCTGCCCCAAATTGAAAGGGCACGGATGAATAGGTAGCATTAGCATTCCTATTCCTGGTATGCAACTTTTACTACTAACTACTTAAAACAAAGAAGGATTCTCACAATGACAGAATACCTCGTTTATTTAACCACATACTGTTTTTCAAGATTTTTCTAGTTGCATTTATATTCTGTATGGGGATTATTGGTCTATTTCCTTTTCCTTTTTTTTTTTTCCTTAGGTAACAGCCAAAATCTCTGAAGCCGTTCAGATTCCTGCCTGAAAAGCTTAGCCTCTCCTTCCTGAACTGTGCTGCTTACCTGCCTTGGGTTTGCTGTCTCCAGACGCAATAATGCACTAAAGGCCAGAAGCATGCACGGGCACCCACAAGTGATGTAGGCATCTGAACTCCAGCACAGCCACCCATGGAAATGCTGGAGATGGCTTTGGTACCCACAACAGCTGGACACTGTGGCTGGCTGAGGTGGTGCAGCTGCCTCGGAAATGTCACATCAGAGCAGCTGGGCTCACTGCCTCATCCATGGAGCAAAGAGGGATTATGGCTTGTGCAGATGAGTAAGACTGCTCAGATGGAAGCATGTAAGCTTGGGGTCAGACACCTTCCCAAAAACCTCTTTCTGCTCCCACTGGGTTCTAGGCTGTCCCCTGGACTCCGTCTCACAAATCCTAGTAACCCTGCTTGTGGCCAGGCTTCTGAAGAAGCAGAGTCTCTTAATCCTGGAAGGTGTTTCCTAGCAGAGGGTGGTGTGGAAGCACCGACCTTTCAAGATGTTCAGCTGGAGGAAGGTCTGTTTCTGGAGATACTGTGTCACCAAATCCTCTTACCTCTTCCAACAGAGCTCAGTTTTCTACCCCAGTGTGGCACCTCTCCATAGACATTAACATGGCTGCTAGGATCTGGACAAACCTACAGGACAGAGAGAAGCAATCACATGATCACAGAACCATAGAATGGTTTGTATTGAAAAGGGCCTTTAAAGATCCTCTAGTCTAACCCCCCCCCCCCCCCCCCCCCCACCATGGCAAGGAACCTTCCACTAAATAAAGTTGCTCAGAGCCCCATTCAACCTGGCACTGAACACTTCCAGGGATGGAGCAGTCACAAATTCTCTGGGCATCCTGTTACAGTGTCTGACCATCTTCATCGTGAAACAAAGTTCTTCCTTCTATTCAATTAAACTTCTTGGGTTTAAAACTGTTGTCCCTTGTTCTATCACTGAAGGATTTGGTAAAAAGTCTGTCTTTCTTATAAACACTTTTCTGTAGTGAAAGGTCACAAGTAATTTTAAATGCTTCTGAGATTACCAGAACAGGAAAAAATTGCTCTCACATATTTAAGCACCAAGACAAGATCTATCTGCCCAAAGTAGATCTTTTCCACACAGACATCTCCATATAGACATTGCTATCCATTCATAGCCAATGAAGAAAAATTGGACTTTCTGAAAAACACATTATCACCAAAACACAGAATCATCAAAGCCGGAAGATACATTCCAAATCATCCAGTCCAGCCATGGACCTGGCACTGCTGTAATCAACTCTCAACCATATCCTCAGGTGCCACATCCAGACACCTCTTGAACACCTCCAGAGACAGGAATCAAACACTTCCCCGGGTAACTTATTCCAATGCCTAACCACTCTCATTGAATAAAAACTTCTAACCTCTGATCTGAGTCTCCCCTGGCACAACTTAAGCCTTTTGTCCTTTGAACTTGAGACATGGCACAAGAGACTGATCTTCACCACACCCTCTTTCAGGTAGTTGTAAAGAGCAACAAGAGTCACCCTGAGCCTCCTTTTCTCCAGGCTAAACACCCCCAGGTGCCTCAGCTGCTTCTCACACAACTTGTGCTCCAGACCCTTCACCAGCTCCATTGCCCTTCTCTGGACTCCCTCCAGCCCCTCAGTGTCTTTCCTGAACTGAGGGGCTCAGCACTGGACACAGCACTCAAGGTGTGGCCTCACCAGTGCTGAGTACACAGGGACAATCACTGCCCTGGTCCTGCTGGCCACACTATTGCTTTGGTCAGGATGTCTTTGGCTTTCTGGGCAGTTTGGCACATGCTGTCCTGAAGTCTAAATAGACAGCATCCACAGACTTTCCCTCATCTACTAACAGTTGATTTCACAGAGTAAAATATTTTATTAAATAGGTAAACATGGCCTTTGTACTTTTCTTCCCACCACTGTTAAACTTTAGTAGCTTCAAGTGCATGTAAATACTCTGTCCTAGAAATTGATCAAACATGTTACAGGAGAATGTATTACTAAGAGAAAATTCAGTTTTACAGTATGAAATTCCAAAGAATTGGCATCTATTAATCTAACCCACAGTCTAAAGTAAACTAATCAATTTTTCATATACATCAGAAGAGACATGGAATAAACTGAAAGTGACTCACTGAAATAGAGGTATTCACTTTGAAAAGACAGTAAGATGAGCTTCTGAACAAATGTATAGAGAGTTGAAAGAAAGGACACAGGCAATGTTCTGGGCATAAAGATATGATTGTCTAAATGGCATTTTTCCATTGCAAAGTTTGTACTGTTCTTGAAAAAATATAATACTTTATTCTCAAAAGACATATGAAAGTTGGAAGGAAATAAGAGCTGAGAAATAGCTACTGCTCTGTGTTTGAAGGGTATTTTAGCTCATCAAATGTAACCTTTGAGAGAAAGGTAAAGACACCTTTTATGCTTATTAAGGAAAAAGCTTACATGACATTTCCCAAACCTCCTACTTATCCAGCTGTCCAGTCAGCTGCAGCAGCAAGTGCCCAAGACCAGCAGAGAGCCAGGATGGCTGCTGTGTCTTGTCTCCCAGAATGTCACATTTTCAACTCTCGTCACAGCTGTTTCTTTTTCCAATTTTTTTATGTCTATTTGACAGAGTTGGAATAGATTCGTTTTCTATTGGATCTGAAAAAAAAAAAAAGGCAATATCTACATATCTTTTGTGTTTCATCATAGATTTAAAGGCATGGTGAATAGATTAATAGGCGGAAGAAAATATGTCCTTTCCTAAAGAATGAAAAGCTTCAAGGACTGATCTAGCAAGGTGCTTCAGGGAAAAGTATGGAGAAGGAAGAAAGAGGGGGCTGCTCTGGGTTTCTCTCCCCTCTGTGTAGACCTGTTTGTCACCCTTTAGACCACTGCAGTGAAGCACATCTTTCCTCAAGCCATGAAAAGAAAGTCTGTGGTTGAAACTCCTGCAATGAGGGTTTGTCATCGCAGTTCCTGTGCCTCTGTCCCTATTTTCAAATGGATTTTGAGTGTCATTTTTGGTCACAAGACCACACAGAGAACAAGAGCTTCTATAGTTCTGGGAAAGCAATATTTTATGGATGCATTCATATGGAAATAAATGATAATTTAAAAAATACTATTAGTCTAAATCAGTAAATTCCACAACTTGCACAATCCAGAATTAGAAATTATGGTTCTTTGCAAGCTTTTATCTTGTAACCATTATTTCTCATTTCTTACTTAATAAACTGGACTTGACATTCTTCCTCTTACAATTTATAATCCCAACTACCATGTTCCCTTATATTTGTTTCAAAATCAACTACTGAGGGTTTTTTTACCTGGTTTTCCTCCTCTTATCACCTTTCCTCATGAAAACTTTATCCCATTGCCTGTTTTCTCTAATTTAAATGTGCCTATCCATTTGAGGCTGCTATCTGTAGAGCAATACGACAGTGTTTGCACACTATTAGTGGCCACATTTTTGGTTTCCTTTCCCATCTTATAAATACAGTCCTGATTTTTGTCACTTCTGCTCCTTCAAATGTAAAAATTATCGGCTTAAAGAAAAAAAAACGCTTATCTGCCAATGTTGATGGCAGCAGCTGAATGCCAGCAATTCTGAGTACAGCTATGAATATATATTGCTGCTGTCCTCTACTAGTGAAAGCAGGAGCACTTGGCTCTGTGAATGAATATTTCCCAAATAGTGCTATATTCTGTATAACCAGTAATACTATATTATTTGCATACCATTTTTGTCATTAGAATGAAAACATGGCACTTTGTTATAACTCTGCAATGAACCGTTTGTACACTACTAGAAATTATTATCTGTGGTACAAAAAATATTTCATTATAGAGAAGCTGGTGATTTATTAAATGGCAGGTACTCCTTCTGCAAAGCAGGGTTAGTACAGATTCCTCAATCTCCCTGGGATATTGTATCATATACACTTGAAAAGATCAACAGTAATAATAGGAAATAGAGGCAGAGATATGAAGCAGAGGAGAAAGGTGACTTATCTATATCTACAAGTACACATAAGTATTAAGTACTAATTTACATTTAATACATATTCCATATTCTGACAAACTGAGATAGCTTGGCTTAGAAACACATCTTTTAGATACAATTTATGCTGTAAATAAAAAGAAGCCTAAAAATTTATGTATCACATAAAATAATCAACAACACTGACTCATTTACATCAGCAAAAAATTTGTCCTTCATCATTCAGGTACACCATTTCCAAGTATGCCATTTCTTTTCCTGTTTTTTCCAGGTATATATTGAAGTTTGGAGATCAGAAAATACTTGACTCATTTGCAGTTACCTCAGGATACTTTCTTCTGACCTTTAGGTAACTGATGAGTATTTTAAGAAGCCACATGGGTTTTGAGCCATTCCCGTGGCATTTATTCAGGAAAGAATTACTCCTGATGTTCAGCATTTCTGTATTTTAGACTGCCAGCACTTCAGCTATCATCATTGCTCCAGCTCACTGCTCAGACAAACGGAGTTGGATGAGATCGGGGCCATCCACTGCTCTTGACTGGTTAAGTTTATGAATTCTCGTGATCATAGGCTTTAACTTTTTTCAGCAATGTCCTCAGTCTCCCAGTATCTGTTCTTTAACTTCAGGCTTGCTGATCTGCCTCGGTGACAAATGTCTCCATTAGAACAGATTCATTTTATTTTCTCAGTCTCACTCCACATGTTTAAAAAGGTCTTAAAGATTTAGGAACTAATAGAGCTAGGCAAATACAGCAAGAAATGTCAGTGAATTATTGGTTCAATATTTTCTAATGAATTCTCTTAGTATGTGTCCAGCAATCGTCCAATGTATGAGTTTCACAAGTTGGTAGAGCTAAAGAATCAGCAATTTTTAAATAAGTATTGGAGTCTAACATCAAGACTCACTTTCCATAAAATACTTACACCAGAAATCAGATTTTAAGAGCGCTGAGAATTTAATAGGGAATTGGAGCACTCCTGTTAGTGGGAATAAGCTAAGGAAGCATTGCAGCTGTATTTTAATAAGATGGAAGTCACCACTCTTGAGATAAGAATAATTGCTTAAAATTTAATAACATATGCTGAGCTAATGACCTGTTTTGGCCTTACAAATGCTACTCTAACTCTGTAGTTGCCTGTGGCAGAGCTTGTTTCTTTTCTTGCCAGCCTCCAGGAGCAGCAGGCTCAGACAGATCAGAAGATGAAGTGCTGACTGCTACCATGCCTTCTGCATGCCTGGCAGCGGCCAGCAGGGTGGTACTCCACTTCTCCAAGCTTCCTGCAAAAGATTCCTTGTGGGCTGACTGGAGGTCATGGGACTGTGGGACTTTTAGAAATGAATGGTAATGGTGAATGTGTCCGACCTGCACCCTTCAGAGATGGCAGGAGCATGCTGGCTCTGCAAGGCAGCTGGCCACCTCTTTCTCATTTCCATTTCTGCTCAAGCCACTTCAAGATGTGCTAAAGAATGCACTTCTTTTTAATAGCAAACATTCAACTAGTTTTAAAATCTACGGGCTACACAAAAGCCACGTGGCAGCTTGAGAAGTCCATCAGTTTACTGCAAGAAAGATTTATCTATGCCAAATCAGAAGGAGCTGTGCCTCAGTGAGCCCTGCAGTCACCTGATCTGCAAGGACCTGTTGTTTAAAGATCTCGTAATTAGTTCATTATCTGTGAATGGGATATGGGCTACTTTCCAATTAATCTACTCATTTTATTGAGGGACTACATGCTAACAATAATAGATCAAAAGAAAATTTATTCATCTTTCTTCAAGTACTTTTGTATTGTACTGGTAATTTCCTCTGCTCTAGAGTGATTTATTTCTTTCCTCTTTCTTCACTTTTGGCCTGCCCTGAAATATCAGTTTGGTTAGGATGTCTGAGGATTCAAGTTCCCCCATTGGAAGTGCAATACTGAAAGGGCTTTTCTTCTCCAAACCAGAAACATTGTCTGAGGCTAAAGATAGATTAAAGGAAATCTGAGGAGTCGAGGAGGATGGGGAGAAGCTCAAATTCTAAGAGAAGTGAAATAAAGCACCTCTTTATTGGCAACCTTGATCAATATTAGAAGGGAAGAGAAATCAGCATTCATTGCTTTTGCCAACAGTTTTTCCATGAGTAGACCAGTATCTCTTTTCTTCTTGACAAGGTAGTGTATCAGATGTAAATTCAAACCTCAAGAAAATATTCACTTTAGCCATCAAAGTCTGTCACTGTCCAAATGAAATATAAGCAACAGAATAACTAATTTCCAGTTAAATAATAAAAAAAGAACTCATGGGAATTAAATAACATCTGCTTTTAAAAATTAACAAATTTAAACAGGAAGAATTCTGCACTAATGCCCAGCATATAAGTGTCACCATCATTTATTATACTTATGACTAGACGTCCAGTGTTTCATCATGTTTTAAACACATTTCCTCTAGTCAGTCTCAATCAGCTAAAGGAATAAGTCACAGCACTTTGACATAAATACTTTCCTGGGGCTGCACCTTTAAAAAGAGGTTCTTGAATTATTCTGACACTAAGGAGTGACAAACAAAGAAAGTGAAATAAATGATAGTGGAATACTATTTTTATCCAGTTTAGAAAATTTCCTCAGAACACTTATTATTGTTTCATTTTTTTGCCCCCTTAGCTGTTAGATGGGGAATGTGCCCTGTGCTAGAAACAGGAGGTTTTTAGCTACTCTTACACAGCATGGGAAAATTATTTTCATACTAAAAACTGGATATTCAAACTTTTGATGATTTCTCTATATCTGGGTGAAAGGCTGAAGCATTAGAATATACAATTAAATATAACATCTTGCAGTTGCTGTGTGTTGTCTGAATGGATTAGGGGAGTTTTTCCTTCAACCTTTCTCTTTATCCATTCATATAGGCAAAGAGCTTTTGTTCAGGAAGATCTGTGGAGGGATGTAAGACCACAGGCATTCATGTGAGCATGAATATTTGCTGGTTATGACCACTTGTCATTTATTACTCATTTCAGCTAGATGCACAAAATAAGAGCTGAGTCTCACATGGTTCCCTGTGTAAGTGCCAATGCCTGAGATGTCAATTTTTAGGACCAGATCTGCACAGAGACACTGCTAAATCTGTCCATTCCCAGAGATGCCATCAATGGGTTGATTTCTCAGTTTATCAGCAGAGCTCCTGTATATATAAAAAGTATTCGCATTAAACCACATTTGATTTTTTCTAAAAATAAGCAACTTTTTGTTTGCTTGATTTGGCAAACAGAATGGGATTCAGCTGAGAGTAAGATGTCTAAATTTATTCATCTATTACAGAGATTCAGATGTGACCATGTGAGACACTACTAAAATTTGGGGACACAAGCTATCGACCAGATATTGAAATTGTAAAGTTATTTAGTTGACTAGCTGCTACAGTAAGATTCAGTAGCCTAAATAGAGTTGTCCAGTGTAATTTTAGATGCTGTGAATTATCTTTCATGTCTTCAGTTGCTGCCACAAAAGAGTGGAGGTCTGCTGTGTCTGTCCTATCTGCCTGCCCTGAGCAGATCTCCTGGGCATCACAAGCACCACAGAAAGCCTGTGCCCAGGAAACTGAGTTCCATCCCAAACAGTTGCTCCTGGGATGAGGTGAACTGCTCTAAAGGCAGGAATGACTGCATCGACTGTCACAGGAGCCAAAACTCCTGGCTGATGTCTACTTGTAGAAACTGTAGCTTGAATACCTTGGTTTTGACCTGAATCCCTACCACAGGCTTGCCTTTCTTCTGATACACGACATGTAATTCCAAGAAAGTCTAGGAAAATACAAGGCTGTATCCCCAGCAATGGCAAAAGAAGAAAAGGCTATATTTTCTATGTTGTTTTTTGACTTACAGCATTACAGATTTATTTGCTGCTGCTGCTTCTGAGGATTGGACTGCATATTTCCCATTTGCAGATGTGATGTATAGGGAGTACCCTCCCTCTTTTCAACCAGCAATTCCAATCATTGTAAATCAAGCCTGCAAATCCATCATCATCTAAGGTGCTTCCAAAGCAGTAGACAAGAATGTCATTTTTATGTGCTTTTATACTGCTTGTCAATCTGTACTTAGTTTATGCCCAGAAGAGCAACTTTAATAAGAAACACTTCAGCTAAGGTTTCACGAGATGAAGCATCCAGGAGTTTTAAGGTATTCATGCCCTACAGCTCATGCCTACCTGGTGCTGTGTGCCATTGCTCTTTTGCAGGACCAGAATAGCTGTCTGTGTGGCTTGTGACTCAGGAAATTACCCAGCTCAAAAATAAGCCAGAAGTTAAAGAAAGTCATTAAAGGAAAGAGAGGTTCTTTCAAATCAAAATCAATAGATCTAGTTTGCAGTGTAGCCACAGGAAGCAGAGTTGGAAAGTGAGTACATAGGGATGAGGGCAGGGAGAAGGTCTGGGAGAGGAATGATAGATGGAAGAATAGGGCAAGAATATTTCAAAAGAGTTTTGCAACACATTGCTTTGTCATGAGAAACAGCAGTCTGAAATAACCTCATTTCTAAATAAGCTGTAGCCTGGTGGTTGGTACATGCACCTGACAGCTAAGACACACTGATTGAACTCCACTCTGCAATTTCCATCAGTGAAGGTTCTGCCCTCTCAGATAAACCTTTAATGGAGTGAAATTAGATAGGGACCTTACTACATTTACAGAGATTTCTGTCTCTCAGACATCTCTTGGATTACTGGACTTACTGAGCTCTCCACTAAGGAAGTAAATGGCCTTCCTTCTCTGCAGGAGATAAAAAGCCAAAACTTGCACAACTTGGGTACACAGCCTGGTTTTAAAATCCTGGGGGAAGGTTGGGCTGGGCAAGCCCATGGCTTCTATCAGCCCAGCCACACGCCTTGGCAGAGGTTGAGTCAGCTCTGGTACACATGTGATGGTGTGAGGTGATGGAGGGGCACCCTGCCCTACACAAAGTCTCTCCTGTGTCTGGCCCTGCATCACTGCTCTCTGCATGCACAGAGACAACTGCTGGGGCCAGGCTGCCAGACACCTAACTACCTGGATATGCAGTCAAATCCTGCTTTCTCAATCTGGAGAATACCTCCAGGTAGTCTTAAAGGAATAAAAAACATGTGTATATCCAGCTTTTGTATTTGCTTGGTCTTGATGTGACCTGGGGGGTCACTGCTGGGTGATGTGGTCACACCTCAGTCTATAGTTCTTTGTTTACCTACATTCTCTTCTGCTTAAGTTGATGCTGTTACCTGAGATAAATTTGACAATTCCAGAAGAAAAGCAGATTTGCCTCTAAAATCATCATCTGTTCCTAATTTCCTTGTCAATTAGAGAACAGCTCCCAGGCTCAAAAGGGAACGATATTCTCCCTCTGAGGTGATATCTTTATGACATGCTACACTGTTCAACTGCTTGCTTTGCTGTCATGGTGTGCATTTTATCTTGCCATGAGCTGGAAGCCTTAATTACAATCTTGTATCTTCCATTGTTTGAGACAAATGACTAAGTGACTTATAAAGACAATTAGATTTGAATCTGCTCTAACTAATCTCTTTCCAAGTGCAATATCTTATTAGACACACTAGACCTTTTTCTGAAGGGAATAAGGGAAGATGGGGAGGGGAGAGCTGCCTTAGAAATTATGCTTCAGGGATTAAAAAACTGAGTAAGCAATTGTCATTGCTGAGTCTTTTTGGTTGTCACCAGCTACTTTTTCTATTCCTGCTGCACTTAAATGCATCCAGTTGAAGCCAGATCTACAAGAATCGCAGAAAGTGGACAAGAAAGACAACTCCAAGGCACTGTTTAGTGAAAAATGCATTTATTAGTTGCTTTGCAGGAGTCAGAAGTCAAATTCTGTGGTGGTGTGCTCTGATTGTTCTTGTATTTGGGGAGTGGGGAGACAGGAGAGTGTCAGAGAGTGCCCAGCTTTCCATTCACTTTGATCTTGCTTTATTCTCTTTAAAATATCATGTCTTATTGATGCAGAGTGACATTTACATGCTCAATATCACATCACCTTTGCTCTGAAGAGATCATTAACCAGCCCATTACACCAAAATGCTATAACACCTTTAAAAACAGAACACTTCTTACTTTTCTTCCTGAGTCATTTCTACACATTCATGTTTGTTTTTCTTAACTCACACCTAATTGCTGTGTTTCTCGACTCTTTGATTTTCTTCGTGGACAATTCTTCTCCAGGTTGACTGGATAAAGCATCAAGCACAGTAGGTTTACACTGGAAATTCAGGAGATGGGACAAGAAAAGCACAAGAGGCCCACCACTGGAAGAGGTCATTGGGGGAGATTATGAGGTATTTTTTTAGAAGTATTTGGGCAAATTTCTATCAGATTTGGTTTTGATGGAATATTTTCTGTTGGGAAATGCCAGAGGATAACTGGGGAGACATCCCAGGCAAGCAGAACTAAACCTGGGCCTGCTCCAGCATCATAACCAATGCAGTCAATTATTGCCAGACTTCTCCTCCTCCCAGTGGTTGCTGGGGAAGCTCCCATACCCCAGCAGAAGTCTCCCTTTTTTGTAAACTACTATGTAGGGCTCTGCTCTCCACCAGGTGTGCTTGAAAAATATCACTCAGATAGATTTAGCTGCTGGAATTTGAAATACCTCTCCCTCTTCCACCCAAAAATCACAAATACCTAATGAAATATGAAAATAAGTAAAAACTCATCTTCTACACACTGATATTCAGTTACTGATGCATTAAGTTATTGCTTTCCTTTTTTTAATTGTTTATATTAATTAAATATAATAATTAGTCTTCCTTATTTATGTTTTCTATTCATCCAAAAATGCCATCTCTGGTTATCCTAGTGTTATTAAATCACAATAATAAGAGCTGAAAGACTGATAACATACCTCTTTCAATGAACCATCCCAAGAGGGAGGTAAATGCAATTTTCCTAAAGTTTGAAAAAGAATTCCACCTCAGATTAGAACTTATTTTATTTCCCATGTGTTAGCTAATAAGGTACTACACACAGCAAAGAACCAAAGATTTTCTCTTGTGTCTCTAGAATAAATGTTTTTCAAAAATACCTTATATGAATTTTATATATCATAATGAATTTTATAGGTCATAAACCAATATTTTAAGTGCCTTTCTGAATCTCACTAAATAAAAATTTTAGACTATATTTGCAAATTATGTCTGTACTTATAGGGCCCATAATGTTTCCCACATTCAAATAATATAACAGTAATGCATTTTATTTTTTTACTTATATGAATAAATTTTGCAATGTGCAAATGTTTTCTGACTTCAAGGAGCGTGTTTGCTAATTTAAATTGATTGAAAACTTAGATTGGTTATGAATATAACAATATGAAATAGCATAACATAACACAGTGTCTGGAAATTTGTGACTTATATAAAACTTACTTTATGAAGCTTAATGTGCCAATGAAAAGGTTTAATAGAGCCAATTTTCATTTCCAGTTGAGTAACCAAAAATGCATTTTAAACTTGGAAAAATAACCATTCACTTTATACTACTTTGAGCCTATGTTTTTATAAATTCCTTTTACAGAGGCAGGTGAACATCTTCAGAATGAGGACCCTTGGGAATTTTCAAATAACTTCATGAAAGACCTTTGCCTGCAACAAGAAGTGTTTAAGTTTCTAGGCTGGATCTCTTGCTCTACCAAATGCTTCAGCAATTTAGAAAGACATTTCAAGCACAGAAAATAGAAGGATGTTCTCCTAAATATAGGATTTGAGTAATTTCATAGAACAAGGGATTTATGTTCCCGTCCTATCTGGAACTACTTGAAGGCATCTCACATACATAATTATACTTTACATCCCTTCAAGATTAAACTAAAACTATTTTGCAATAAAGTGTGTTGGGTTGATCTTGGTTGCCCACCAGGTTGACTACAAGCCACTCTATCACCTCTCCCTCTCAGCTGCACAGGGAAAAATAAGATAAAAATCTTCTGGGTCAATGTAAAGTTTAATAACAGAAAAGAAAAAGCGTCACATGGAATCAAAGGAAAACAAAAGGATTTATTCTGTACTTCCAATCTGCAAGTGATGTCCAGACAGTTCCTAGGAAATAGTGCCCCAGCACCCAGAGCAGGTGCACTAGAAGACAAATGTCATAACACCAAGTGTGCCACTCCTCCTCCTTTCTCAGCTGTGATTGCTAAGATGACCTCACAAGGAACAGGATATTGCTTCCACTGGGTCAGCTGTCTTGGCAGTGTCCTGTGCCAACCTGTCACCCACTCCCAGCCCTCTGTCCTGTGGGTGGCATTGGAGATGCAGCTTTGCTGCCATGTGAACACTGTTCAGCAGTGGCCAAAACATTGCTGTCCTATTGGCTCAGTTACAGCCACAAACTCAATTCACAGCACTAGGAAGGCTTCTATAAGAAAGGATAGCCCCAGCCAGACCCAATATGCATATTCAAAACACTCACAGGAATTCTCACCTCAAAAATGGCTGGAATTTCATCTGTGACTAGAACATATGACTATGGAAACATTTTCTTAGTACCTCATACATAGCAAGCAGCTACTCCAAATTAGGACCTTAGTATTTCATTCATTCTTGTGTTGTTGGTGATGTTTGGCCCATTATTTCTATAAATCTTTAGTTATAATTTTGTCATTTTCCTCTTCACCTACAAACAGAGAAAACTGCAACTTTGGGATATCTAGAAGGGATTATATATACCCATGACTACCTTCCTCTCAGAGCAGCAACTGGATATTCCCAAAATAAAAAGCTAATCCTATGTAGAAATAATATTTTCTTTCCTGTGGGAATTGGCTTAGCTCAAGTTTTATAAGGGTGATGAAATGAAATAAAAAGATGTCCCAGGAACACAGGGCACCAACATCTTTAAAGTGCACCCTAAGAATGTGAAGTAAAATGCTACAAAGCTAAACAAGCACATGGGGTAAATATTCTTCTCCACACAGGTCATTACTAGTCAAGAAGAAAACGACTCAACAAAAATAAATTTTCCCCACTTAAGAAGAAAAAAAAAAAAGGCCTTGGACAAATTTTAGAAGATTACTTGGGATCTTTGATTATTTACTGAAATATAGTCTGATATAAATTCATCTTTTCTCCAAAAAAACATTCCAGGGCTGGAGAAGTATGACCAGACTGTTTTGATTTAAGGCCTTTAACTCTCAGAGAATAGAATTGCAATAAATCACCTTCTTATCTTCAGTGATTTTTAGCTGATCTGAGACCTATATCTTCCTTTGCTGCCACTTCCATGCTTCTTCCCAGAAACCTGAGTTGCACATTAACTGTGACCTATAAAGTTTTTCTATTCAATAAAAGAAGCAAAACATTGTTTTTGTAGCCTATCTTCTTTATGTAGACTTGAATGAAGTCAGGTTTAGGCATCTGAACTGCCTAAACACAGTGAATAGATGGTGATTTAGCATGCATTTACTTAGAACCCAAATTTATTAACTCCACAAAACTAATTTGTCAACCCCCCAAAAGGATGTACATGCCATGAAACAAAATCAGGGCTGCTGGATCTAAATTTGACAATTTCCTCCATCCAGAAATGACAAAGGCTCTTCTTTCTCAGCAACTATGAGCATTCAACTTAGCAAAAGTCTACAGAAAAGCAAGTTATGAGAAGCTACTTTGGCATCTCTAACAAACTCTGCTCCTAACATGACATTTCAGCAGCAACTGGAGAAGTAGACAGAAGAATTGCAATTTTACATTAATTTGCTCCAAGTAAGGAGTCTGAAAAAATTCACAGTGCATTAACTCCCAAGCTTTTTCTGAAAAACTTTCCTTCTTTGTGCAAAACTGGCTGATTGAAAACATGAGGTGATATTATAAATAGTGCTGTTAAATAGATAATAATTTCTCCAAACTGAAGCACACCAGTTTGGCATTATATGAAAATAGGCTGAGCGCAATTTTTTCCTTACAATTTGTGGAAAATGTAACTGGTGGTTTTTCTTACTTAAAAAACCAAACCAAACCAAAATCCTCAGAAACCAACCAAAAAAAAAAATTCCACACATTTTGACAGAAACAGATCCCCAGATGCAAGCCTTGACATTTTTTCTTTCCCATGATATGTCAGGGCACAGCACAGGCTAGCTGGTGGTTCCTCAGTCTAAAAGCATCTCCCATGGGAAGCAGGGTCAGCCCAGGATGGACCATTCCCATAACACCATCTGGGAGTCTGGCCCAGAGTTCACCAAAGGAAGGGGCTGTCCTTGGCCACACTACCTCCAAGCCTCCAAACTTACAGGAGGGGGGGATATTCTTGGGGCCTGATGCTGTGCTTCATATGCACCACCAGGCAGTGCCAGGGAGAGACTGCACACAGACAGGCAGAAGGTCTTTCCACACAAAACACAGAAGCCAAAACAGAATGTCTGCTTCTCAACTCTTTTCTGTCTTACACTGTTTTATTCCATAGGTACTCATCTGTTAAGCTAACTGCTGTATTCCATCTATGCTTTGTCTTGACAACCACCACCTACATGAACAACATCCATACTTCATGAGTGGAGACGTTTTACATCATTTTATTTGCTGTCCTTGGTCCTGCTTCTGAAAAGAGCCTTACACAGGCCCAGGGTCCTAATTTCTGTTGTGAGGACAAGCAACAAGAAAACTTGAGTAGTGGGTTTATCATACAAGACAAAAATGCAGCCACAATCAGTGCATGAGAACTTTCCAGGTCAAATCAAAGTGTTCCAGATTAAGGATGGTGGGCAGCGTTTTCTGAAATGCCCATGAAGGGTGTCCATAAAAGAGCAGTTGGGAAAGGAATCATAGCAGGATTTGGAATTGGCAGTGACCCCTTCACACCAGTTTCTCACATGTGAGTTTTACTCCACACTCAGAATGCTGTGAAGTGGCCTAGGATTCAGAATGCTGCTCTCATCAATCTTGAGATGGTTAAGCATGATAAAATTTTGTCAACATGTGACCAAGGACAATATTGTGCTTAGAGAACAGCAAGCATTCAGCAAAGCATTGAGTTTTGACACCATCATAGCAACTTCAGTCACAGGGCAACTGCTCAGTCAGTCTGATTCAATTGCAAATGTCTTGGCAAGCAGCAGGATGCTAAATGCAGAGAGCCATGAGCCATTCAGTTCTTTGTAAATGGTCCATTTACTGCAATAAAGAAATGAGGGTCAATAGGGAAGTGCTTTCCTATTTATTTATCTCATTTATCATATGGGCAATTCATTCAGTACCATTAGGTTGCATATCCAACCAACCCTAGAATCATATCAGTTTCTTAGAATGTCCTCCATTTTTTGCATTGCTTTTAACAAGTTTTTTTCTCTTGTATTACATATAACTGAAAAACCCTCACAAGAGAATTTCTTCCTTCTCAATTTCTTTGTTCTGTGAAAGCACAAATAACCATAACAATAAACCAGATTTTTTGCTTCTGTAACTTCATTGATTTAAAAGTGTTCAGATGCAGATAATCTGGGATAATAACTTCCTTCAAGTGTGAGCAGATAAAACCACTAAACCAAAAACTGCCATAATAGCAGCAGATTAACTATCACAATACATAGGACTAAAACTGTTCTTATTTATACCAACAGAGTGACCCACCTTGAATCATTAGCTGAGCTTGTGTTTGGAGACCAGCCACGGATTTTTTGATAACATGGTACTTTTTGAGCTAACTTAAACAGAAGATGCTCAGTGGAACTCCTTCATGAAATCTAACAGAAGGCATACCAGAGAAAGGTCAAAATCTTCACCTCAGATGTGTTTATGGGGTTGTTTTTATTTGGGCTCTAGAAACCAGTGCAGTAAGCAACAGGAGTGTAGAGGTAATATATGCTTTATATCTTATCAAATCCTTTTTGATGCAACCTCTTCAGCTGCATCCAGGAATTTATCAAAAAATAGATTGCATGATCAACCTCACCACATGTCATGCCACCTTGCATTTAAGTTGGACTTGGCATATGATTTTGTTGGTGTTGCCTTTGGATTCTGCTTATCTTTCTGTATGCTCAGATACCCAGTGTGTGCTGTCCTTACTAAACATATGCACCACAATCCATGCTCAGGAGCATTTTTTGGATGTGCTTCACTTTGCAGGTGATGGCTCAATGTAAAGACATCGGTTGCTCCTGGAGAAGCTGTCAAAAATGCTTTGCCTAACAGAGACCTGGAAGATGAGACTTTAATTCACATGGTTTGTTCTGACCAAAAATCATTACTTCTGGGCAATTTTTTGGGCAAATTTGAAGGCATTTTGTACACATCTACACACAAGTACCATTGTTCACATTTTTGTACTGGTGTTGGGAATGTTTTAACTAAAATTTTGCATGGGAAAGCTGTCTCATGCTTTTTTTGTGGGGTTAATTTTGCTCTGTCACAAACCCACTGACTAAAGTGTGTTTATGCCAAAAATGTTAATGTGCATTTTTTGCTCTAAATTAAATACAGATGATAATTGCAATGAATCACCGAAAAATGAATGTATAATTTGAAATTGTAATTAAGTGAAAAGTGTATTAGCCTCAAAAAAAACATTTGGATGGCTCGAAGTGTACTGCCATGGCTTAGCTTATTGCATTCCTGTGACCATGACTGATACTAAGGACCACGTTTTAGTGACGTTCTAATGATTCATCATCAAGGATATTCTGATGACTCGATATTCTAGCAGACAAAGTGGACTTACAAAGATGTGTTATCTGGGGGAAAAACCTTCAATAAATCTGAATAAAACTGCAAAATTTTCAGAAATATAGATGACTGTCATAATTTTTATATGTGTTGCACAATGTAATTGCTTTTTCATTGGTGTTGCAAGTCTAAATCTGTGAAAATAGGATTCCATTTCACATGGGGAATCAAGGCTTAGGGAGGCAAATGCCCTGTACGCAAATCTGCAGACTGAATCATATTCTGTGTCTGCTGATGGGGATTTCAAAGAGGCATGCCCGTGTCTTTTCTCAAAGCTACATGTGCCTGGCACTCATCCAGAAGGCTGAGGGGAAATTTAGAAGTGAGAAAGAGAGGAGAAGAGAAGCAGAATTGTGCACCCAGGCAGAAGGAGAGTGATCAGGGATATCTAACTCTTAGTGGCACTGGGACGAGGGTGTCCTAAGACTCAGCCCCTGCCATGCTGCTTGTGGGCATCTGGGTTGGTCAGCCACTGCTCTGTGCCCCACCTGCACTCACAGGAGTTTTGCTGGCCAAGACTGTGCAACTGCAAATCAGCTAGGAGGCAGAGGGCCTAGTTTTGGGAACAGTGTCTGGGTTTAGTTTGCATAACCAGCACAAATATTCTGCACACCAGGAGAGTGAATGAGAAAAGAGACATCGTATCTCATCATCCTCAGCTTTGGACAGATGGGTGCAGTAATTAAACGCACTGTTAGACACATTACCCAAAGTTCCTCTGAGACTAAATGAGAAAGTAAAGGTGCACAGCTATAGTGGTAAAGAAAATTGTCATCTAAATATCTGTGCTAAAATAATCATAATATCATAGAATTGCTTAGGTTGGAAAACACATTTAAGATCCCTGAGTCCAATCGTTAACCCATCACTGCCAAGTCCACCATTAAACCATGTCCCTCCATGGTACTGAGACTTCACCCCTTCCCTGGGCGGCCTGCTCCAATGCCTGACAACCCTTTCAAGAAAAGCAAATTTTTCTTGATGTCCAACCTAAATCTCCTCTAGCAATTTGAGGTCATTTCCTCTTGTCCTATCTCTTATTACCTGTGAGAAGAGACCAACCCCACCTCACCACATCCTCTTTCAGGTAGTTGTAAAGAGCAGCAAGAGTCCCCCAAGCCTCCTTTTCTGCAAGCTAAACACCACCAGCTCCCTCAGGCACTCCTCATTAGACTTGTCCTCCAAACCCTTTCACAGCTTCACCAGCCTTGTTGCCCTTGTCTGAACACACTCCAGGACCTCAAAGTCCTTTTCAAAGTGAGAGGCCCAAAACTGAACACAGCATTCCAGGTGCAGCCTCACAGTGCTGAGTACAGGGAGAAAGTGTGGTACAACATAAGAGCCATGCAGTAGGTATTGATGTAGCTTCATAGAGCAATGGACCACACTAAATGTGCTGTTAAATGAAATGGAGCACATTAAATACAATTAATATTGCTACTGCTTGTTCTACAAGTGCATTCAATGGTGCAGACAATGCCTCACACATGCTGCAACAAATGCACACCCTAAAGCTCACTGTGTTATCACTCCATAGTCATGTCTATGCTTTGCCCACTTCTCCTTGCTGTTGAGAAGGTGTTGAGAGCATCCAACCTCCCAGGCTTCAGCTGCCAGGGCTCAGAGCCAGCACCCCACCAGCACAGCCAGGAGAAAGCTCCCCATCCTCAGGGGACACAGGGAGCCTGCAGGGTTGCAGTGGCTGCAGCCCCCCCTGCTTCCAGTGCACACCCATGTGTTGGACATCCCAGTGCCACCGTGGCAGGCCAGCCTGGGGGACAGCGGGGCCTGGGATGACCCCATTACTGATTCTGTCCTGTCCTCCTCACACTCTCAGCCCCCACAAGGCAGCCAGGGCCCTCATGGCTGTGTTACAATAGCCTGTGAAATTTCCCCTGATATTTCTCTACTACCATACTGCAGCTTAAAAAAAAAAAAAAAAGAAAGAAAATAAAAGAAAATGCTGAGAATGTTACTATCAAACTGCAAGAACTTCCCTTGAAATGGTTGTAAATCTTGCTATCTTTTAACTCCATATAGTAGGCATAACATTAAATAAAATTAATATTGTTACTGCTTGCCCTATTCATATATTCAATAATGCAAACCTGCACTTTATTTGAAGCTATGTATAAATTTAATATACATACTATTACAGCAAGGTCACTTTGGAGTAATCTGTTTGATTGATTCCAAGGAGGTGGCATGCAGAGGGAAAAAGTAATCTTGTATGGAAAACACACAATATCAACCTGAAAACAGCCTGTTTTCAAGTCAGAGTATATAAATGACAACTATTATAATTTTACTTATACCACGCAGCCAAGCATTGTTGCAGCTTTGCCAGTTGTTTTCCATAATAAATTAAATTCTTTTCAGGGCTGGCCTTCTTGCTGTGTTTGTCATTCCACTATCACAGTACTCTACACACACAAAATCACCTCTTGGTTTTTGCCTTCAGATGAGTTTTTTTACCAGCTCCTCTACTTTTTGCTATGGAAACAATAAGCTATCATTCAGGATGAAAAACATCCTATGAAAAGAAGAAAGGACAAAGTAATATTCTCTAGAACATTTCTCCTCAGCACAACATTGCAAATAAACACTGTGAGGCAATGGACAGCACAGAAAGAGAAATTTCCACTGTAGAATGAGTGTGAACAAGAGATCCAAGCAGGAATCACAGGCTCCTCTGCTCTGAGCCCTGTGCCATACCAATATTTAGCTGGTTCTGGTGATCAGTATTTAGGCTAGACAGAATAGGCTGATATTTAAATATTAGTATATTCGTGTTACAACCTTTGTATATTTTAAATCTGAAATGGCCATGAAACTTTAGCAGAATCCAAGGCACCAACATATTCTTCTCTTGTGCCTAGCAAGCAAAGGTCACTGGATGCTGGCTCAAACTCAGCAGCAGTGAGAATCTCCTCAGACAACTACCTTGTTTCAAAAACATTCCAAGGGAAAATTACAGAATCTCATATATTGGGCCAGCAGATATTTGATCCAACTATGAAGAAAAAAATATGCTCATTGTCCTTACTTTTAATTTGCTCAGCTGTCAGCTAGCAGATGTTAGTGTAAATGTTGAGACTCTTTCTGCCTCTTTACTCCTTACTTTAGGCCAAAAGAGAACTGTGGGGCAGGCAGTAGTTCCTCAGGACCCTGATGAGGTCTGTAAGGTGGACAGTGAGATAACAGTGGTTGAGGACTGGGGAAAGTGAACAAGGATTTGCTCCTTTCATTGTTTATCACTTATGTTGCACAGTGTGCTCATATATTCTCTCTTCTCTCAGCACTGGGAGGAGAAACAAATTCTTAAATTATCAGAAAATAATTTTTCATCACTGATCAAAAAATGCAGTCATATTTTCTACAGAAAATGAGTACAATGAGACCTGAGAGTACCATAGGTAGAAGATGAAACATAAAAGACAGACTTTATGTTTGCATTCTCTATTATGTGAGTACAACAAGCTCTTTTGTGTAGGTATATTTTCTGCTGAGATTATGCACAATGACACATGCATCAGGTCCAGGACTGCAGGTGGCAGATCATCTTGGGCTACTTTCAGACTTGCACCTAGATTTACGTTTTATAACTGCAAGTTGTCAAATTGGATACCTCTGTGAGGAGCTCTCACAGCTTCCCTCAGTCCTTGTTTCGTGACTCAACACCTTCCACAAATTAGAGAAACTTATCCTTTTCTTTGTGCATGTGTAAATTAGAAGATATCATATGTGTTCATACTTCATCCACCCTGTCTCTTTTCTTGATTACTCAGTTGTACCTTACATTCAAAATCTCAGATTGTTTAGGGCTCAGCTCTCCATCAACTTTTGCCATTATATTGATCTTCCTGTACAATCTGTAATGTGTGGAGGTTCTGTGGATGAATTATGCTACCAGAAGTTTCTTCTTATATTGTTGGTATCAACATTTTTTAAATTTATGCCTTTTGGTTTCACACGTCACTGCTTTGCTAATAGCAATTCTCCACCCATAACAATATTTTCCTGAAGAGCCCTTCTAGTGTGGACATCTTTAACTGCTTTAAAAAGCTTTTAGACTATTCAGGAAAGTCATAAAGCACTCAAAATAATCTCCCTTCTCCTTTTAAAAAGCATTTGTGGTGGACTAATATATTGCCTCAAACATGCTAATTACATCTGATAATGGTTGAGTATTGCATTACAGGACAGGTGCAGCAAACTCAACACTAGCACTCTACTTTTTATGTTCCAACATGTTAATGAAAGCAATAAATCAATGACGTGCAAGGTTTGCTGCCAAACCTTGACTTATCCCAGAAAAGGGGAATGCTAACAAAATTTAGCACATCCAGCTTAAAATTTCTCCCAGATGGATAGGTGAGGTTTGTGTTTATCAGAGCCCTAATTCAAGGCTTAAGGGTAACCCTAGCTGTAAGCCTAACCCTAGCCAGAGCAGTTAAACCTGTATGGGGATGAGGCTGGAGGCAAGCACAAAGATGTGGAGGGAACCATATTGTGGCAGTCCTGTGTTTCCTTTGGCATGTCTTTTGAAGGCATGGATCCTATGAAGCTCTGGGCTTTGTGGTTTTCTGAACATTAATCCTAGGCATGACCCTAACCCTAAGCAATACCATAAGTCTGGGCTGTAGATTTCGGCGTGTATGGGGTAGAGGCTGGAAACATGTAGATATGTGTGGATGGAGCCATGTTTTTGCAGTTGTGTGTTGTCCTTGGCATGGCATTTGTAGCTGCAGTATCCCTAGAACTCTGGGATTTGTGTCTATGAGAACCCTAATTCTAGGCATAACCCTAGCCCTAGCTGTAAGGCTCACCCTAGCCCTGGCACTTCAACCTGTATGGGGGTGAGGAATGAGCCATGCCAAAGGCGTGGAGGGAGCCATGTTGTGGCAGTCTTGTCTTTCCTTTGGCATGCCTTTTCAAGGAGTGGACCCTCTGAACCTCTGGGCTTTGTGGATTTCTGTAGCCTAAACCTGGGCATAACCCTAACCCTGAGGAAAACCCTAACCCTAGGCTGTTCAGTTAGGCTTGTATGGGGTTCAGGTTGGAGATACCTAAAAATGTGTGGAGGGAGCCGTGTTTATGCAGTCGGGCTTTCTCCTTGGCACGCCATTTGTAGCTGCAGTGTTCCTAGAACTCTGGCCTTTGTGTTTATTGGAGCCCTGAATCTAGGATGAAGCCTAACCCTAACCATAATCATAACCCTAGCCTTAGGATGTAAACCTGTATGGTTTTCACTCTGGAAAGTTCTGAATTCTCCTTTCAGCATAAAGGCAATCTTCCAAGATGCTGAGCATGCAATGGATCTGAAAGTACCCTTTTTTGGAGACTATATTAACTTAGAAACAGGTACACTATTCAGATTAATGACAGGGGAAACAGAGTCCTGAGATGAATGATATATGGAATAGAGTGTTACAGAAGATGATTTTGCAGACATAGTAGGAAACAAGGGAACTTCAATTCAGAAAGCCAGGAAAGTCTGTTTTCTCTTTTGTGGTATAAACATGCAGAAAATTTCAGTCTCCAGAGAAAAAAAGTAAGGACTTTAAAACATTGACATCTCATAGTCTTTAGAATAAATGCAAAATTAAGGCTAACTTTGAAAACGACAGGCCTTTGTCATTTAGGCCAATTCCTAAATGACAAAAATTGGAGTTATACCTCCTTTTTCTAAGAGTATTGTGTAATTAAAGTCATTGAACTTGTCAGGTTCCCTATAAGGTGTGTACACCTTAGTCTGCAGGTACTGAACAGATATTTCTCCTCTGAAGTTTTAGTATCCTTCCTTAATTGCTGTAGCATATAAAGACACTCATTTGATAAAGCTAAAGGTAATCAGAAACAGCTACTTGTACTACTCAAACATCACTAAAAACTAAAACTGCCATTCTGAGAGGGGCCAACATATGGCCCATGTAGACTTTTAGTGTAAAATCTGGTCAGTATGCTGGATGACAATGCCTTTAAGGTACTAACCCATAAAAGGGCTGCAGGCATTAACCTAGCATGGGCTGCTGTGGAAAGCAATGAGAGTAACCAAGAATTAAATTTCAATTGAACAAGCATCTGAACAGCTCTTACAGTCAACAGAGGTGTGATGTTCCAGTTCTCTGGTCAGAGCCATTTTCATCTCAATGGATCCTCTGCAAGGAACCTGTTTATGCACAATTTAAGGAAATTAAGTAGATTCTTTGCTAAGGACTACAGAAGTGTCATGTACCACATCACAGAAAAAAACTTTGGTTGGCTCTGTTAAACTTTTCCACTAGCTGATCATGGTATCCCTAATTACTTGTTCTGACATCATGGCACATGGGTCCTAAATGTCTTCAGCTCTGAAGAGGAGCTTTGAAGCAGGTCAGCTCACAGCATCAAATGGCAACATGTGAGATAAGGTCCTTCAGTCTCTGTGAGATCTTTGGTGCCTGTACATGACTTATAGGTATAGCAGGCACTACCAGTTACAATACCTGAATTTCAGTTCCTGTTATCGCAATGCTACAATACTTTAGAGTATTAATGATGCCTCTTTATTGTCCTTTGTCATTTGGGTGCTAACAAAGTGTGGCAGACATATCAAGAGAAAAGACAGATTTTTCTTAGAGAACCTGATGTGACTGCATTGTAAATTTTCTTCATAGTTCACGCAGACAAGCTCCTACAATGTGTTTCCCTCGATTTTTATTTTAATAACCTCTTCTTTGTATCATCCTTTAACCTTGAGGAAATCTGTCTAAGCATTTATTAAGGAATCCTTCTGTCTGCCCTGCCTTGTGCAAAGTTATTCTGTAAACAATTTGTTTTGATGGATGTGTACTGAATATGGAGAAGCTTAGCAGGAAATGGGTTGGACAACACTTACCAAATGAGTAAATGTCAGCAAAGTATAAAACAGACTTTTTGGTCTGGAAGACCATACAGAATTCTATTTATATTAATCACTGTGTTTATTCATCTCCTGAATATATGAGTTTAAATGAATTTAGAGAAAGAAATCTTCCCTGGCTTACTATGACAATAATAGCTACTGTAGCAATTACCAGCTACTGCAATTCAGTCCTTGCTATTTTGAAATGAGAGGTAACTGAAATTTTTACTTTTCCATTTGTTTTTTTAAAGGCTTCCTAAAATGCAGAGGTAAAACCTGTCATCTCTGGTGTTATGCAGCTTGGAGAAGTAAATCAGGTGTTTTATTGAACCTTAGCCAACACAAATATATCATTGCTGAGGAATTCTATGAATACATATCTTAAAATTTCTATAAATTGTGTGACATTTTAAGAACATTCTGGCAAGATTTTTAAAAAGAGGGAAGCTTATTGAGATGGTCTGGAAATTAACTGTGACCTGATTCTTGAAGACAAACAAGTAAAGCATATACAACAGAGGTCAAGAAACTATGGTAAAAATCAAAAGCCTGACTTTGTTTTTTGAGTTTTACTTGTAGTTTCATTGTTAGAATAACTTAGGCACAGCACTTGTTTCCATCAGCCACCTTAAAAACTGCCAATCTCATGCTGGTAGTAATCAGTGTAAGATACTGCTTTTAGCTGTCATTTTGGAGGTGTTCAAAAGACTTGGACTCAACTAGCTAAACAAAAGACTTCTTAAACAGAGGGCAAAAGGAAAGGGAGAAATGAGAGTAGGAAAGTCTGCCAAAAATAAAAGAGCAGTGGATTAGGTTAGCTGTAGAACTTCTAACTTTCAAAAAGCACCTGGCAGCCAGACCAACCTGACAGTCATCCTGGTGTCATCTGCTCTCTCCCTTAAGGACTGTCAGGCCATGACATCTCTGAGAGTCAGAATTATAATGGCACAGTGGTATTAACATAGTGGGATCTAGGGTCCCAGGCACATCTGTGAAACTCTTTTGTCTTAGCTTCATATCCTACTCGTATCCAAATCAAATTGTGATCATTCAGAATAGCCATCTGCTCATTATTTTGTCCAGTAATTGACCCTCATTTTAAGTCAGGAAAAGAAGTTCATGAGTTTCTGTGTTCGCACATCCCCTACTTACAAGTGTAACTCAGCATTGCCATTCTCCTGACAAATGCAAAACTCTTTGATTTATTAGATTAATTCAATTTTTCTGCCTTTGGCAACTTTTTATAAACATTTCTCTGTGAAGAGATCAACTGCATTTTTTTACTGGAACAGCTCCTCTGAGCTGTGTGCTAAATGCCTCTCCACTTTGTTGTACTTGGTATGCAACAGAAGTGAACTGACTGGGACACAATTCCAGGACGTTTGTGTCTGGAAATCTGAAGAGAAATTATACACATTCTTCTGAACAGAGCTTATGCTACACCTCTATCTTATCTTTCCTTTGTGACTATCTTCAAGAGGGCATCATGACAACAGAGATTCACTTTCCAAGGCACAGCCCTACTTGGGATGGGAGGTTTCACATCAGCCTAGCTGGGAAAGTGACTTCACTGGTTAGCAGGACAATTCCTGAGCATTTCCACACTGATCCTCTCTCTTTCCTCCAGAGAGACAGAATCAGTGCAAAACTTTTCTCCAAACTGATTTGTAGGTTTTGTTACACAGCAATAAAAGTAACTTAATGAAGATGACTTGTAAACTGCAGTAACCAAGACTCTTAATTTATTGTATCCCTTGTCAGTGCATTGCTGTTTCAAAACTCATTGTGTCATACACATGCCAGCTAATAATATACAGATTCATATTAGCTACCTTAGAAATGTATGAGGCAATTTTACACATTTGTAATAATGACTTCCACTGCACAAAAATCCTCCCTACCTAGGAGGTAGAAGAAGAGCCATTCAGAACCAAAAAGATGGCCATTTTCAGAGATGGCAACTATAGTGCATGCAGACAAATAAAGACAATCCTAGAGACTGAGCACGAGATGAGCTCAAAAAGGGCAAAGACTTGCTCTGCACCAAAGCTCAGTCCAATCTGCTTTCTGGAATGGTTCAGGCAGCTGACCAGCTCTCCCAGTCATGACAGAGGTAGTGTTGAGCAGCAGTGACAGACAGGTCCATCCAGCCAAGCTACCATGCTAGTAGGAGACCTTGCAGGGCTTGAGAGTTTATCACAACAGCAGTATGGTAAATTTACCTTGGTCTTTCTGCTTTAGTTAAGTTCAGAATACGTGAAGCCAATTTTGTTGTACCAATCCCAGGTAGCAATGTTCCCTCAATACCAAATGACTTTCCTCCCTCTAGACTACTTACCAATTTCCTTCTATACTCTTTCTAATGTTTGTCTAAATATAAATCTCCTGGTTTCCATTATATAATCCTAGAATCATAGAATACGCTGGGTTGAAAGGAATCTATCACGATCATCAAGCATCGCTTGAACTCAGACAGGCTTGGTGCTCTGATCAATTTCCTGGGGAGCCTGTTGCAGTTCCAAGGAGAGAGATTCTATACTTGATTCTACTTCCTTTATTCTTGATCATGCTCCCAGTCTGTCTCTAAAAAGCATGAGAATTTTGCAGATTATCATACCAAGAACTGAGAAATGCCACTGACTTCCTGCTGAGCTGCTACTTTTGCTCACCCTGAGCATCTGATCTCTAGGTGCTCAAGTATGGGGCTTGACTTAATGACATGAACGTTGTAAGAAATTATAAAGGAAAATGACAGTATTTTTAATGTATAAAGGGTGTTTTGGCAGGAAGACTTAGTGCTGTGCATTGTTATATGAGCTTTTGGCCTTCAGGAATACTCAGTGATTTGGCGATCATGAGGAAAGAGACAAACAATGCAGCAGCCAGAAAGCTGGCTCAATGTTTCTTATTGAGGGTGCTTCTGAAACAATGGAAGTTCACAGAGGATATCAGTGATATGGAGGAAAGGGGAAGGAGGATGGGATGAAAGAAGAGAGAGGAAAAAAAGGAGAAAAGAAAGAGAGAAAAGGGAGAAAAAATGTCAATCTTTTCAGTGCTTGGTCTTGCTTCACTTGGACTGAGACTTTTGTGATTGTCTTAAGAAGTAACACGGGAAAAACATTTTATACATTCACCTGCAGGTAATAATATCCCTCTCCTTAAAACCAAAATACAGTAAAAATCAGTCCAGATATCTTCCAGGTGCCAGTACTTGGGCTGTTTTCCTGTGCTTCCTCAAGCACTGCCTATCTCTTGTCTCCTGCCTGTAGCAGAGAGCGGTGTGTAGACTGCAGAGCCCTTAATTCACACTTAATGGGACCCATAATCACAGACGTCTCTTTCCTTTCAAGGTCCTCCATGCCCAATCCCAGGTGTCATATGTCTCTAGAGCATGTCGCCACAAGTCTTACTTTGGGGTCATGCTCTTGTTTGGTGGCCTGGAAGGGCTGATGCCAGGCCCAACAATGCAGCTAAGCATTGAAAGGTGGGTCACTAATCAGAGCACTGCAGTCAAGAAGGACTTACAAGGTGGCAATTTCACAGCAAGTCACAGCTTCTTGTTCTGCTCATCATTTTCCACACGGTTCAATGCTCCATCACCCCCCCTGCATATGCCTACTCTCAGGAGGACAGGTTACATAGCTTCATTTTGGCATCAAGACATACTTGTCACTTTGCTGGCTTATCTAAATAAATGAATGTTCTCCTTTTCTTTCTATTCAGCTTTTTCTTCTTATTAGGGATATTATATGGAAGGCAAAGGTAAGGACTTGAGCTAGTGTATCCCAGAAGTTCAGCCGCAGCAGTCTCAGCTATAATACTTGGACTGTCTTCAGAATCATCCAGTGAATTAACACTCCAACTTGTCTCCCTTCAAACACACTTTAGCTACCAAATTTTTCCAGCGGTATGTAAGGTCACTGTAATTTATTTATTTCCATCTCTGAACACTGCAGTACACTTTTTTTCTTTATGTCACTCTACTGCTCCCTGCTGCCCAAGTCTATTTCAGATCCACAGATCCATTTTACACCACCTAAACATGAGACAGATCGTATAATGACTGAGGGTAACTGGCTCCTCAGAAGCAGGGGGGCTGTCAATGAGATGCATGATTAATTGCTGTGAAATGCCCACAGAGATTTAAAATCATGATTTTAATTACCAGAAAATGCAAAGAGACCTTAAAGACTAAGTTCTACTACTTGCTAAGTTTACCCAAGAGTTCTTGTACATCCTGCATCTGGGACACTTGTGCAACATGGAATCAGTTGATAAAACTCCCACGGAACATATGGAGAATTGTCAGCAAAAGGCTACATAAAAATAGCTTGTAGTAAGCTCTGTGTCAATATGTGTAGATAGTCAATGGCTGAGGTGTTAATAGTCTATTTCTTTAATTGCTGTTTTCTTTTACCTGGAAGGTACTAATTTGTTTGCAGCTACGTTGTTGGTGTTTTTTTCATTTGGCCTGCTCAAAGACATAACAGTTACCACAACGTTAATGTTCTTTCTGAGTAAAAAATGATAGATCCTATCTGTATAATGCATTTCTTTTCTATTTTATTCAGCACAGAGGCTGAGGAGATTAAAAAGCTTCAGTATTTTACGTTAAGCTTATTAAAGATCCAAATGTTAATAGGTTTTAAATCATCTTCTGAAATCCCACATTAAAAGAAAAGCTAAGAGTAACTTACACCATTTCCAGGGAACTTTCCCAAAGACTTATATCATTCACATAAAATCCAGAATCCAGACCACACTGTGTCATGTGGCAGGGAGAAGGTTAGTCAGTCCACCCAGACTTCTGCCACATTTGGCTTTTTTTGGATTCATGACAGCCTCCTCCCAACTTGTAGAGTGCTCGTAAGCACACTCACACCTCACCAGGTAGAAGCAATCTGGTATTGTGCTGGGAAAGATATGATGGAAAAGAAGATGTGGCAGTGAGGGTGCCTGCACAAAGTAAGCAGAGAGCACCACAGACTGTGCTAACCTCTTCAGCTTCATCAACAGCACAGTCTCTTTGAATGAGGAAAATGTATTATACTAATCACTTCGATCCCACTTCAGTTTTCCATGCAAAACTTCACCATATTTTCAGTACATTTCAGTCCAGTGTACTGAATTAAGTCCTTATAACAAGTTTTGTTTCTGTAACACTCAAAATTCTTTGTGAATTTTGTCACTAGGCTTTGTACAAGTGAATCCCTTTCACTATTTCCACATTTCTTTCTCCTAACTGCAATCCATTTAACATAGCTTTACAATGTTGCTGTCCAGCATATTGCAGTTAAAATCACAGGGAAAAAATGAGTGCTCTGAGAAGTAGGATTCCTTCTCAAGATAATTTACCCAACTTTACATCAACTTATATAAAACCAAGAACTGCAGAGATCTCTGAGTACACACATACTAGGTCTAAGTTCCAGATACCGAGTAATGGTATCCTTTAGTAGCAGGTATATTATGCACAGGTATTTCATCCTACACATAAGTTTGGTAGATACAGAAATTGTTTTCTTTCTGTAAGAGAAAGATCAAACAATTAGACCTGCTAAAGCTGAAAAAAACCTCCCTCTTTCCCTTGTCTCCTCAGAGCATTTCACTTCCTACGGTTTACAAACCTGGCTGAAGACAAACTACTGAGAGAACACTGTGAGCATCAAATCTTTATTCCTTTGGGATTTTATTAAAGAAGAAAATATTTTAAAGAATTTAATGAATTTTAATGAAGACTAAAAGAGAGTGCAATTCAAGTGTGAAAAATTTGACCTGGGAGCATCCGAACCTCCACTGTTTAGACATTTTCACCTGTGTAATATTTTTATTTCAGGAGCAGCCATTGAAAAGTTTCCAACCTAAGCCCAGGGATGAAGTAACTCACCAGACAGGAAGCTGTAAACAATGCTGTATACCAAAGAAGTGGGTCAAAGACCCGGTATCCTCTCTCAATAAACTAACTACAAGATGACAACATAGAGCTGAGCTAGGAGTAGAGAACTAAATAGAATATTGGAATATTCTAAGACAAAGAGAAAAAATCTGAAAATAATGGCAATCTATAATTGCAAAGAAGTGATACACTGGCATATTAACTGGATAGGAGTAAGATGTCCTTCTGAGAAATTGCTCCAGACTGTGCCTGCCTGCAAAACACAGTCTTAGTCATAGTAGCTGGAAAGCTGGCCTTACTTCTCCACACCTAGTACAAACCAGTTGTTTAAGTTGCAAATGCCCCTTTAAAATACTCAGGCTGTGACAAAAATAAAACCAACACATTGGCATAATGTAGTGCAACTATGAGGAACAGCTTTTTAATGGGAGAGCACAGACGTTCTATGTGCAGTGGCTATGGTTTAAATTGAAAAGTGCCATTGTTTGGCCATCATTTCAGATCACGATACTCTAAAGGAGAGTTTTCAGAACATACACACTTGAGAAGCACAAAGCTAAGGCAGAGCTAAATTGTTATAACCGCTCTGCTCTGTCTGAGTGAAAAGAAAATGGTTTTCATGTGCATTAAAAACAAAAAGTGGAAAATCATAGTTGGCATGTAAAGGGAGACCAGGAGTGAAAGGCAAAGAGCATGGACAGCAGCAGCCTTCCATCAGCTGATGACAACAAAAAAGATAAAAATTTTTTTTTCTCCAAAGCTGGCACTACTGCAATGGGTAGGAAGATAATGCCATTTCCATGGAGCCTACAGGCTGGATGTGCACTGGCACTGGAACAGGAGGAAGAGGAAAGGAAATACATACATCCAGTGCTAGTTTCACTAGGCAGAGGTGCCCAAGTCAGCCATGCCACACAATTGCACACAATCCCCTCCTCTGCCACAGCACCACAGGGATCTTGAACAACTTTTAGGCAGCTGCCATAAGAGACCAAAGCCTGTCTTCCTGACAGTAATGTCACCAGCAACCACTTATGGTGAGCACTCCCACTACTTTTATTTGTCCTGCACTTCAGAGCAACCTCTGTACATGCTCTGAGTTAGGTAGGAATGCTGGATTGGACCTCCCAGGTGTGGTAGTGATAGAAGTAATAACTTATATTTTATACTGATTTCAGATCAGCTGTATGTGGTAAACCTTCTCTCTCCCTTAGAGAAATAATCATAGAATTATAGAATGTGGAGGGGTTGGAAGGGACCTTAAAGATCATCTAGTCCCAACCTCCCCTGCCATAGACAGAGACACCTCCCAGACCAGATTGCTCAAGGCCTTACCCAGCCTGGCTTTGAACATTGCTCGTGTTGGGGCACCCTCCACTTCTCTGGGAAACCTGTTCCAGTGTCTCACCCCTCTAACAGTGAAAAATTTCTTCATAATATCTAACCTAAATTTACCCTCTTTCACTTTGTACTGATTACTCCTTGTCCTGTCACTGCAGATCCTGACAGAGTCCCTCTCTGGCTTCCCTGCAGGCCCCCTCCAGACACTGAGAGGTTGCTGTGACATTTCCACACAACCTTCTCTTCTCCAGGGGAACAGTCCCAACTTTCGCAGTCTGTCTTCCTAGGGGAGGTGCTTCACTCCTCTTATCTGCTTCATGGCCCTCCTCTGGACTGGCTGCAACAGTTCCATGTCCTTCTTATATACGGGCACCAGAACTGGGCACAGTAAAATCATTTATATAGCAGATAATTGTTTCCAGAGTTGCAAACAACTCAATGGGCTCCCCAAATCTGTTTTGCCAGCACTTGCTCTCACTAATTGTCCAGCAGAAACAGGGACTTCTATTTAATGAGCAATAAATATGATTTTTCCATATACTTCATCACTATAGAAAAAAGAAGGGTTAGAAAAATCTGAAGAGTCACAATAAGATGATAAGACAAGTACAGTGAAAAGAAACCCAGATATATTCTGATTGCATAAAAACTGTCAGATTTATCCCATGGCAAATCATGGGAAAAGAATTGCCAATCAAGAGCCACTTTCTTCTGCAGACAGCAGGGAAGAGGGGGATAATATGTAGAACAGATAAGAATTTTCACATGAACAATACAGAAAGCAGAAAAGCCCATTTAATTCATATTCTTCAGGATAATGCAGGTCTCCTCTATACCTTTCTTTTGCTTACCTCTTTCTGCTCTCTCTTTTTTCCTTCTTTACACAGCTGTCAATTTGAGAGTGAAAGAGTCAAGATGCTCTTCAAAAAGTTTGATCCCACAGAAAATATGGAAAATAGTCAAAAAGCCTTGGCTAAAGAAGCTCTGTCTCCCACTCCTCCCATGCATACTTTCACCACTAGACATTTTGGAAAAGGTATGCTGTTGGAGGCAGAGGTATCTGCACCACTCAGGAAAACTCAAAACCTGGCTTAAAATACAGTCACAGATTTTTTGTTGGTTTTTAAAGTTAGCTCATAAAGCTGTGTTTTACAACATGCATTAAGTGAAGCAAAAAACAAATCATGAGCTTTTGTGGGAAAAAGAATGTTATCATCGGACTATAAAAGAATTTCAGTTTTAAAATATTTTTCTGTGACTATAACAGAAATCTTTTTCCATCTCAGCTACAATTCATATATTCACATTGCTGGGAGGGCCATTTTCCTGGCTGTAGAATAGTCAGGAGCTGAGTGAAAAGTAACTTTATGAGATTCATTAGCAGAGAGCAAAGAGAGACTGGGCAGAATACCAGCTAATATTGTTTTGGTTTTGGAGTGTGCATGCACCATTGCGTGTGTTCAGCCAAATTGTTCTTAGAAACAAGTAGATCTGACACAATAAATAACACCATTCTGTTCTGTCCAAAACTATCTACACTTAAATGGTCCGAGAAGCACAAACAGAAAGAGCAGAGCTGACTAACTTCTGCTATTAAGGTAAACGTGCCACCATCCTCAGTACTTCCAACATTTCAGCTTGGTTAAGTGCAATAGGGCTGCCTAAGCTACACCACTGCGCAGGATTTTGCATTTCTATTAACATTCCTCTGGCAGGCAGAGATCTTGTTAAGGTTCGTTAATCTTTAATTATGTTTTTAAAACCCTGTAGCCGCAGTAAATACCAGTAGTTTATAGTCAGCTGTGAGAAGTAATATTAACCTCCAATCTGCATACACCAGTCTGCTCCTGTACATTAAACACCTAGCACTGTTCACCTTCTCTACCATTTTGCCTTGCACACAATTTACATCATCCCAGTACTGTAAATTGGTATTTATACATAGGACTCACAGCCTGCATATGCACACAAAATCAGGGCTAGAGGGTAACAAGATAAGGAATAGTAAAGATTGGAATAAGACATGGAGGCAAATGAGAAGGAAGACAGACAATAGGATATAAAGCAGCTCTGGGGAGCTAAGGGAGAAGAGATGATGCTTCAGCCGATTCCTTTGGTATAACCCACACTCATTTATAACTTGAATGGATGAATAAACAAGTATTTTTCCTTCCAGCTATCCTGCTAGCTGTAAGTGTGAAAATATGTTAAATATCCTCTCCAAAATGCCTTGCTTGTTTCTCATCTCCTATTGTATACAGAAACTAGATAGATTCATTCTAAAATACTTCTTGGCTGAGTTCTTTAGCCTCCTCAGATATGGGAGCAGAGACTTAATCACTGTTTAACTTCCAAGCTGATTTTGTCACTTGATTTAAACATAACTCTCAGAAAGCTTAGTCACTGTAAGATCCAAATTTATGAAACATCAAGCACTATCTTTGAGCCTTAATGCCCTCAGCTGCCTTTGTCTTCTGAAGGGGCTTAGGATAAGGTCCTGAAAAGCAATCACCAAGAAGTCATGCCTAAATACTCTTTCAATTAGGGCTTGATCCCACAGGTAGTTATGTGCTGAAGTGCAGAAACCAAGGGCTGGTGCTGAATACTTAGTGTTTGTTTAGTGCCTGAGGAGTGTAGCTCGATAACAGAGTGAGCAAATGCAAAGAGAGGAAGGGGAAAAAGCATCTGGCAATATAGCCAGATTTGTGCAGCCCATGCTGAGTCCTGCAGAGGAGAGGCATGTGGGCATGCCCAGCATGAGCTGCTCAGAATGAGACAGTCATGACACTGAACTCAAGTGAGGAATTTCAGGTGCTGCCTGTGTGACAGGACCAGCAGATCACTCAAACGTGACCACATCAGAGATTAATCCAGAGTAATGACACAGTAAAGACCAGAAGATATTGAGGGGCCATTTTTTTCCTAATATTCATCTACAAGACAGCTTTTATTCTGCTCCAGGAGATCACAGCCTGTGCTGGGCTACAGCAACAAAGTCTCCCTAGCAGCCCTGCAAGCAGCTCAGTGCTGCTCTCCCACCAGTCAAAATCCTGTGTTGCCTCCTCATAGATTGACCTGGGAGGGTGAAACAAATACAAATACCATCCGAAAAATAGGTTTTATCCTCTTTGGGTATTTTCACTCTCATTTTACCTTCATTTTCTATGTCTATTTAGCCTGCAGTTTTATGAAGGAGCATTTGCTGAAACAGCAAATTCTTGTGCAAGCTATAGACTAAGAACTTGTAGAAATTATTCAATGCATAAGGAATAAATTAAAAGGAATCAGATAATTAGCAAACAGAAAACAGAACCAAATTACATTAGTCATCAGCTCTCCCTAGCAGTTCTGACCTTGGAATGGCTGGTGGCCATTTCACACACATTAACTGAATCTCCCACTATTTTCAGTGCCCTCACCACAGTCACTGTGATGTCCCTTGGGAGCCCTTTCACTGTCAGCAGACCCCATTAGCTGCCATGGACAGTCAGTGCAGGCCAGCTGCCCGACAAGGAACAGCAGTGACAGTGGGACCAGTCGGGTTTCACTGGCAAGGCCCAACCCCAGAACCTCCATAAGTCCACCAGAATCTCCACAAGACCATCAGGCCCAAGCTGGGGTAGCAACAAGGCTAACCCAAACTCTATGGCCACCACACCAGCTAACAGACATGGGTTGAAAGCTCTTCATTTTGCAGATTTCTCACAAACTCATTGAGAAATACAGGTAAAATCATTTGTGCTATTCGGCTCAGCTGGAGATTCAGTCAGCATGATCTTCTTGCTATTCCCAGTTAGACTGTGGGAGCTACTAATTCCCCTCCTTGTATTCACATGAGAAAAGCTGTCTTTGGTCAGATTAGCCTCAATATTGAATAAAGAAAACTTGTGTGTGATCCTTGTCTGAAAGTCAGCCTACAGTTAACCTCTTTTCGTGTCCCTAATAAAGTCAAATATACCTATACTAACTTATATTGCTGGAAAGGGAGCTCAATTTCCCTTCCAACTCCAGCACCTCCTCTAGGAGTTAATGACTAATATGTTCAACATGCTCTTTTTAAGCTGCATAATTACTCTCTTTTCCATACTTCATATCTCTTCTGCTTTCAGAGACAACCTTTGTCTCTCAGAGCTGCCCTCAGGCAGTCCCTGTTCCCCAGGAACTCTGGAACCCTATGCTTTCAGACACCCTCTCTGTCAGCTGTCAAACTGCCCTTCTCTGCCTCTTAAATTTTCTCCTGGGCATTTAATTTGCAAAATATAGCAAGAGGGGGAAAGCAGCCACTGTGGTGCCAGCTGGAGAGATTTGATCTCTACAGGACTTTGGTACCTGAGGATATCCAGGTACCCTGAGGATGTTCTTCAGAGAGGGTATCCATGGACTTGACATATATCTTCAAACATCAGGTATGGAAAACAAAAAATATGTGAATTTCAACTGGGTGGGTTTTTTTTCCTTTAGGGGATTGTTCTAATCCATTCAAACTACTACTGGTGTCACCAAGGATAGAGATCAGTAGGCATCTCCTGGTGGTCAACTTTATCCTGCATTGACTCCTAGCACTTTCACCCTGTATGTATGTTGTACCACCTGAAAGCAACCTCCAAATGAGCTGACATTTCCACTTCAACTGCCCTGGGAATCTCTTTAGCCCACTGCAAATTGAATGGAAAATTAAAATATCATCACCTGGCAAGATGGAGAACAGCAGTCCAAAAATACTTACTAGTCTGGTGGCTACCAGTGTTATCTAGAAGGTCTCAAGCCAGGTTTTCAGGGCAAACACCTAAAGCTTCTAATAAAAAAAATTGGAGGAAGGATGATCAATTTTCAGAAAGCTCTCATTTGGGTGACCCACTCTGGCAAGAGTTTCAGGTTTCAAAACATAGTGAGATGCAAATATTTCCCAACCACTGCACCCAGGGCTTTCTGTTGGCTAACAAGGAGACTCTCAACTCAGCATGCTTACTGTTCTCAGATATTTTGCTTTATCATGTGTTATGGCAAGGTGCCCAGGCACCCCATGTGACAAAGTGAAGGCATCCCAATGGATGTCAGCACATCTAAAAGTCAGGAATTGTCCTGCCCTCCACAGCACACCCTGGGGAAATTACATACCACAGAACACCATGCCCAGTATATAAACTGGGGGAGTTTATATGCTGTGAGGAGCCGATTGCTGCTCAGGGACAGGCTGTGCATCAGTCAGTGGGTGGTGAGCAATTGTTTTGTGCACCACTTTCCTTACTTGGGTTTTATCCTCTCTGTATTTTTATCTCCCTTTTCATTATTATTAATTAGTGTTGTATTTCACATAATTTCAGTTATTAAACTGAAATAATCTTATTTCAAACTAACTAAACTTAACCCATGGGTTTTATGGTTTTTCCAATTCTCCTTCCCCTCCCACTTGGGGGGAGAGGCAGTGAGGAGCGTCTGTGTGGTACTTGGTTGCTGGCTGTTATTAAACCATGACAGAAGTCAGCATTCCTGCTGTGCCCTGGCTCACAGCCTCAAAATGCCAGTGCTCAGGAGCTGCTCTCGAGCTGTGGGTCTGCCTTTGTTTGCCTGAGCAGCACAAATACACTGGAGCTGCATTAGCCTGCACCTCGCTGTGTGCTGATAAATATCAGGATGAATTATCAAGTTCATTTTGGCTCTGCGTAGAGCTATCAAGACTCTCAATATGCAGATGGGTCTTGTTTATCATGTGATAGATACTGTGTAATGTAGCACCTAAATTACACTGGGTTTGCAATACCATCGGTTTCATCTTTCATTATATTAGAGGATGGCTACATTATATTTGACCTGGAAACTGGTGCAGGAATAAAGCAGGGCCATGGATGCAGTTTGAAGTGGTAAGAAGCTCTGCTCACTCACATGAGGCAAGCAAGTTTCAGACAAAATTCTCTTTTCTTCTCTTCAGATATGGAAAACAGCAATTACCAAAGTAGGCCACAGCAAAAATCTACACACAGGTTTACCTGGAAGTACAGTCAGATGACACTGCCACAGAAGGAGTGGCCAGTCAAATTTTCTCATGTGACAGAAAAAGACTGATATATGGTGGAAGGAAAGCCAGTGAATGTTCAAAGGAACAATCCATAAATACTAAGTTACTTTTGGTTTGATAGGATCTTAAGATGGAGTAAAGAAAATATTTACATTAACTTTTAGCAAACTGCAAGTCTTCCTGTTGATGCCAAACTGATTTTTGCTTTTAAATATTCTTCACATACACTTGTAGCTCTCTAGATGATTTGTATAATATGCCAATATTATATGGTATAATATATAGATTTGTAGCTAGCATTTTACCCACTCTGTTAGACAGAAAGACAACACAAATTCCTAAAGGCCCCTATCCCATCTTGCCTCCTCTGGGAACTACGGACAACCACTCTCCCAATACACTTTCTTATAACAACTAGCAAAGGGGAGCCTTCAGAAAAGGGCTGAACGAAGGGGGTAAATTACTTCATCACCTGTGCCTCTAATTGGAGATTCTGGGCAATTATGCTAATTTGCTAAACTTATAAAACCGTGTTCAGCCTATATCACACGAGCATTTTTCCATACTTGCCCCTGGAGGCCTCCAATTAAAGAGAAGATTTTATGCTACTGCCTCTATTAACACTGTCTTGAAAGTGTGTTGTTTTACATTTAGATCTTTAAGGCATCACCATGACTTCAAAGAAATTATGGAATAATGTATTTTTTTTTATTGGTAGTAAAAAGATACCCAAGGAAGTTGACCATTTCTCCTCTTTGTCTACATGTGACTCAATCAGCCAAAGCATTTCTTGAGTGCAAACTCTTCTTGCAGACCAGCTCTCTGGCTGTCTGATTAAACTACAGAATAATAATTCATCATTGTTTGTCCATTCCCACTTTACTGATTGTCTAATTAAAATTATTTTTATGTCCAAAGATAATTGCGTTCTTCTATTATTACTCTGAAATGTTAATACAATCTAGCTCACCAGCCTCTGTGTCTACCACTAGAGACAATAAATAAATTAGATACAGAAAAATTATGTTTAAATAATATGATTGAGTCATAAAACTATAATTGCACAGAAATTCCAGTTAAGGCCACAGAGTGTTGCCAAAGACATTTCCTGTACATATGAGTGGTTGTTTCTCAGAGTCCCAGAAAAGATCATGCTATTCACCCTGGGTGCTTCATTAGCAACACATTACTGGCCTTATAGAGTCAAGTGAAACAGAAAATCATTTTACAATGGTCATTATTTTTAATGTCAGTACTTACTGACAGTCCTTATCCGACAGCATCTGAAATATGTGGATCAGAAGATGTTGACAAATTTTGGCTCTTCAGCGGAATCTTCTTGCCTTAATTATCTTGTTAGTTTATAAATTGTTTAAAAATGTTTTTTGTTGTGGTCTGTCTTTGTCTAACAGCCTTCTAATAAAGGTAGTTGCATATTAATATTAATTAACCATATTAATGCCCTCAGAAGACAGAAGTAGCAATCAAAAATAGAATTGCCACAAATTGCTTTATTTCTGTAAAGAGCAATCAAGTCAATATAAACATTGGATATTTTAATTTTAAATACCCAGAATATTTTTTCTCTTCCTTATTGGGTTTTAGCTACTATCACCACCAGCCCATACTCAGTATGTCACTGTTTCCTACCTTCAGCATTAGTCCTTATTCTGTGGTACCTGTTTATTCTGCCCCAAGCACACGTGTGAGTACATAGACACATGGGCACACACAATGCCATTTTGACTCTAAATGCATTTGGGGCTGGTCATCTCATTCAGCCTCATTCAGCCTCATTCAGCCTCAAAAGCTACAGTGTGCAGATCAGCAGGCCCAGCTGAACAGTAAAGTTCAAAACTATCCATGCACTTTCTGTATTTTCCTAATCTGAAATGTTACTCTTTGTTTTTTAATGATAGTTGCATTAGCTGCCTGATTTCAGCAGGCCTTTTCAGGGAAAAGTGTAGAAAAGAAGGGCAACAAATACATTGGCCTTACCAGAGACACATGTTGAAAATTTTCCATCCTTGCAGACTGAACTGCAGAACATTGTAACCACCAATATTATTATCACCAGAAGCCCTCACCTCCTTCCAGCCCTGATCCATGTTTTGGGGCTTCTGTAAATTTCCATAACATCAAAAAAACTTCAGACTTTGCTTTCCATCTCATCCAAGCTGGTCGTACAAGCAGAAATTTTATTTTGTTAAGACTTCTTGAGATACCAGAATAAACCACGAGAAATTTTAGTCTATAAGTTACTTGAGGTGATTTCCAGATATTTTTATGGTTTACTTTCAACATTCTATAGTTAAATTCATACCAGCTATAAGCAACTTGGTTTTAAAAAATAAGGGCAACAAAGAGTAATGGCAGATTTACAGGACATTTTCATATCTTGGTGTGAAGGTAATTTGCTGACACAGGCTGACAAAGACCTTGGAACACAAAGCCATGCTGCTGTCTTCCCTTCCCAACCAGTGGTACTGTGGATGCAGCTGGTACTGAAATAGCCCTCATGCAATGCTGTCTGTCACTCTCATTCCCACTGGTTTTCTGTCACATGTGCAGCATGATCAGCTTCAAAAATAATTTTGTCTCCTGAGAGACTGGGTGTCCCATTCTTGTCTCTTAACTCCTTGTCCCTCATATGGCCACAGCAAGTTGTAGGCTCAGCCAACTCAAAATCATTTGACACATTTGCCAGAAAAAATTTCAGGGTGTCCTTAGACAGCATCAAGACACCAGTGAAAATGTAGGAAGCAGCAATTGTAGTCTGTCTTTTACAACATAGATTTTTTTTCCCTAAGTAGGGCAATATTTAGCTGGCATGAGGGGAAATGAAGAAATCTCTTGGGGAATTTGTACCATATTTCTGCTTCATCCCAGCATTATCAGCCTCTAAATCTAAATGCTTTGGGAAAAGGTTTCTGACTTTTAAAAAAAAGGGGAAGTCCCCTTAAGACTTACCTGACCTTTTTCCTCTCACATGGTTGTATACTTGTACCTTCCAGGGACTCCAGCTCATTTCCCACTGCTGGAAACATCCATGTGGACATACCACTTAGTCCATCTGCTCCTTAAATTAAGTCTGTGCTGCTTCATGAATGCACTAACTATAATCTTTAATTAGTATAGATTACAGCAAGATATTCCTGATATCCCACATAGCCTAAAGTATATACACTATTTTGCACTCCCTCTTAGAACTAAGAATCTGATGTATTCATTGCTTAAAACGTTCACAGGCAAAAAAAACAACAAAACAAAAAACATAGACAAAAGAACTGAGACAAAGCAATTGATGTGAGAATTCAGATTCAAGTTTTCAACTCCCTGCCCAAGATCTCCAAAAGTAATAACTGAAGACAAAAAAGATAGATCAAATAGAAATTAATCTGTCTTTCTCAGTAAATGGAGAGAAAGCCAATACCTTAGCCTCAAAAAAAAAAAAAATGTTGGAAGAGCTCTACCTTTACAGCAGTTTGTAATTCAGCGCTTGATTTTCATAGTAGACCAGCTACTGGCTAGGAGAGAGTTATTATATGATTTCATCTATATAATATTTATCATGGATTATTTATCAGATGCTTACAATGTATTTATTAAATTTTTGCCGTTATAATATACAAAACAGGGAGTCATTCAAATGGTAATTGAGACACAAAGAAAGCAAATCTTGCAAAGCTTACATTAAAAGTTTATCAGATTAGAACCTTTGAACTACAGCCACCTTTGAACAGACCACAGTTCCTTCCCTTCCTCCCTGATTTGCATGAATACCTGATTAAGACAACCTTTGAAACTGCCTTGAAAAATCATGACAGACATGAAATCGAATGTTGAAATGGGATTTTAGTTTTTAGTTTTCTCATTTCTAATCTGCAGTTTCTTTTTTTACAGTTTGAGCATCTCTGTTGTACAGGTCAGGCTATCCTTATTAGCCACTGACTGTAGAAGAAGGTCTTGATGGAAGATGCATGCATAGACACCTAGGAGAGGTGGGATTATATTTCTTCTTGAACACCTTTCCTCAAATCTAGGATAAAGCATTCTGCCATGACACCAGAGTAAAATTTGAAGCTTACACAAAAAAATTCTGGACAGTTTTCAGGAAAGAAAATTCCGATACATTGCTCCAAGTCTGTGGAATTCCTTCTAGCTTTAGCCTGTAAAATACTGCTACTTTGAGGTTATAGTTGAATTCTAGAGAGCTGATTGAGGAAAGCAGGAGAAAATGAATCAATTTAACTTGACTCCTTGCCTATTCTTGCAACTGTTTTTTTATTCCCTCCTCTAAAAATATCAGTTTTCTCCTAAATTAGACATATTAAGACAAAATACTCCAAGTCAGGCTTTAAGAGTTTCCTAAGCATTCTGCTGTCTTTAATCAACATTGGTCAAAATGGAGTGCAGAACTACCTTCTGCAGGGCATAGCCACACTATGTGGATAGTTTGAATCGCATTGAATTGGGTTGAGTTATAAGCTTCATTGACAGGTGAATCTGCTTTAGATTTTCTGAATACTTGTTTTCATTGTTTTTATTTACTTTGAATTTTTATTCTTTTATTCAGAATCACAAAAATAACATGTAACATCTTCTGTAACAGCAGCAATTGATATCAACATCTGAATATTGAATGAATTAGCTGCGAAAGACTAAATTAATTTGTTGCACACACGGTCTGAATTTTTCTCATTTGTCAAAAGCATTACCTCTATTCCCTTGGGGAATGGAAGAGAACTGCTGGACACATCTCCTTCATGCAGGATTGAGTAGAAGTTGCTATTTTGCTTGCAGGAGGAGATAGCAGTCCAAAACAAGGCTGCACAAGGCTGCTCAGAAATTGAGCTGCATGAGATTGGTCTTGTTAGAGAGCAATGTGTGCATCTGCAAAGAGACAGCAAGAGGAAAGCTTACAGAAAACAAAACAAAACACCAAATAACAAGAAAAGGAAATTGTGTCCTCAAAGAAGAGAAGCATTTTGATAGTGTTTCCTCTACAGAAGCTTGAAATTGTGACTTAATAAATTATTTCTTAAATTATTCTTACTTTATTTCTTCCCTGCTCAGGTGAGATACGTTTTCTCAAGAAAGAGGATTGAGCAATTCCTCTTTCCAGGCAGAGTTGCCCACAAACCTTGGACACTGGCTACCTGCAGGAGTCACAGGGAGCACCAGTGCAACAGAACATGAAAAACACTTATGTTGCTAGCAGGGCAATCCAAAGCAATACATTTCACAACCAGCCAGCAAACAAAGATATAGATTGGCAGTTGTGAGCCCTCCTGCTGGAAGTGCCTGTATGGATCTCAAGAGAAAGTTCCATTCAGTTCACTAAGGGGTCGTAAGTCAATAGCATATCCCAGCTGCAGCCTCTCTGCCAGGCCTAGGCATAGATCCCAGGCAGATCAACAGAACTAAATTTACAGTGGAACTGTTTGGAATAACAAATTAAGAGGAAGAAATCTGGATATGCTCAAAATTATATTCCATGAACGTAAAGGGAGGTCATGTGTTGCATATGTTATTTTTTGCAGAAAGTCATTCTATCCCAGCTCTAAATTAATCATGTTTCATCAGAATGGTTTTGCATATCAATAAAGCTGGATTGCTTAGGAATTCAGGTATTTCATAAGATTTTCATAAGAAAGTGCAAATTTTTAGCATCTAGAAGTCCACATCAGAATAAAATCTTATTCTGTTTCATAAGGCAAGATTAAATTTATAATTGCAATTTGCAATCACTGTGCTGAAAAGAATATCAAGCTTAAAGCCTACCTGCCCTGTAATATTGCAGAAAAGGATTTCTTAGCCTGGAGCTGAAGTGCTGAAGTGATTGATCTGTTGTTTAAATGCCAGGGAGAGCTTTTAGGACTGGAGAGAGAACAATAATGCAGGGTGGTGTTTCTTTGAAATGAGGCTGCTCAACAGAGATAATTCAAAATGCTTATCCTTTTGCAACTTTAGTTACATCTCGCTCTAAACTTTTATATTTCTGCTACAGCACAGCCTGAGAGGAAAAATAAAAACCAGAAAGAATAAAGTTTCCATTTCATCCCTTAAAGTGTTTTTAGGGAATGCTCATAACCTTTTTACTGCTTGGGGCTTGCTTTCCTGCATTAATGCAAACATGAAACTGTAAGGTCACAAATGAGTAACACCAGAGAGAACATGCTAGTCAGATTTAACAAAACACCCTAATGCAAAGATAGATCACATCGAAAAATAGACCTTGTTGGATCAATGGTCAAAAATACTGACCTGTCCCAGCTCCCTTTCCAGAAGATACAGATGGAGTCGATTTTAGTTCTAAATAAGCTGTTTCCCCCACCCCACTCTACTTTGCAAGTTTCATTCCCATCAGGTTTTTGGAGCATAGTGAGCTCAGACCAGGCACTTTCATATTTCACTATGCTTCACTTTTTATTGAGGAGCTGTTTTTCCTCCCAAAAGAGAGTCATATTGTGAAGTGGGCAAAATATCAGGTGCCTTTGGCCTCTTAAAGCCTCTTAATGGTGTAAAAGGCCCTAACTTTTGTTGCCCTGCTGATCTGAAGCAAGAGGTCCCATGAGAGGGGCACATGGGTTATAAGCTGAGACACAGGAGAATGGTGGAAATGCTGGCTGTAAGTGCATCCTGCACAGCATATAAAAAAATGGATATTGAAGCTATTGGAGAGGCTGTCAAACAGAGTATGGGACGGTATGAGCATGGACACTGGGAACAACTAGGGGAGAGAGGCAGACAGCAAGGCTCAGAGGCCAGAAGAAAGCAAAAGTAAAGGGGTAACAGCAGGGCAGCCTGCAGGAGAAGGAGCAGAGAGCAGGAACATATTAGCTCACTTCAAATGGAGCCTTTCTATGGAGCAAGACTTAAAATTGTAGACTGCAGGTAAGAGTTACTGCAGATGGGGGAAGACCACCAGCTGGACAACCCTATGGAGGAAAGACTGCAAATGTCAGTTAATGTAATACCATCACAAATTTGCTCTCATCCTGTTTATCTATCAGTCAGATTCAAGTTTTCCATCCAATAACAAAAATATTAGTGGTGAAGGTATTTGACTTTTATTTGCAAGTGAATACAATTATTTCACTCATCACCAGGGTATTGGTGTAATCTTCCTAGACCTCTGGTAAGCACTGAAATACTACTTTTGTGGTGGAACCCGTCATCTGGAATTTATCCCTTCTTGCTGCCAAGCAAGTCCTGAGGAAAAGCTTGCACATGCATGCTGTCCACTCTGGCAGGGTAGAAGGCAGAGCACCAGTAACAGGAGGCTTTCAGCCAGAAGACAGGTTTTCCTGGCCAGCAGACTGGGAAATCTGCATCACTTCTGTACTGGCAGGCAGGTCAAAGGACACATGCATGTTGTCCTTAGAGTCACAAATTACAAAGAGCAAACTCCTCTCCAAAAGCAGCCAACAGCATTCAGTGAGGAACAGGGAAATGTCTCACACTCTAGTGAGAACATGGAAGAGCCAGAGGAGGGGAATGGGGAGCCCCTGGAGAAGGGAAATGCAGAGGACCACAGGGTAGGCTGGGGTATCATAGGATGAATGAGAAATAACAGAGAAAAATACAGCATTTTTACAGGAAGACATTACAAGAGGAATTGGATCAAGGAGGACCTAGACTGGCATCAGTAATCTAGAGGTGTGATGGTGAAGGCTGCTTAAGACATGGCAGCATTGGAAGCATAGTGGTGGTGAGAGACTACATGGAAGAAACAAGAAGTGAGGTAGAAAAACAGGGATAAAGAGAACCTGGCAGGGCAGCATGGGGAACTGAAGGCAGAAGGAAAGTAGGAGGAAGAAACATTGTGATCCATTTTCATTTGCAACTCAAGCTCTTCTTTGCTTAAATTATGACTTAATCAGTAAGATGTAGGCACTGGTCTCAACTAAAAATGAGCAATGTTGCTGGTTGCAGTGACATTCCTCACACTAGCTATAGAGAGTGTTTCCAAACTAGTAAGCTCTACCAAAAGAGAAACTGTTTGTTTATGCCTGCAGCATCATCTGCTTTTGCAAAATAGCAAAAAGAAATGCCTAATTAATTATATTTGTTAGCTATTCCTTGGAAAAGGAAAAGAGTAGGGGCTTACCTTGAATGACCACCTTCTGTTTAGCTCAGCAAGAGGAAATTATTTGTGTTTAACCAGACCAATCCTTAGCTGGCCAAATGAATAAAAAGTACATCTCAGTAGCTGTTACTCTGTTGCTCTGTAGCTCCGTGGGCTAAACAAGCATCTCACTTAGACTCCAGGTACAAGGCTAGACTCAATAATCCTCCATGGAGCAATGGCATGGGGAAAGAAGGTCTAGCCTAAAATCAACTTGCAAAATACATCTCTCACAAGCAGGAAGGAGTTCACCAAAAATGGCACTCAAAGTTACCTACATAAGAAACATAACACAAACAATCCAGAATATACGCATTTAAAATTTAAAGAAAGCCTTGTTTCCAGTGCTATCTAAAAACAAATTAATACACAAATGCCACTAGAAAACTAAAAATGAAGGATTAATCTGAAATCTTAATTAAATCTGACCAGAATTTGAATTTGGTGTCAAAACTATCCAAAAGCTGCTGAACAAACATTCTGCAATGTATATTTGTTTAAACAGTCCAAAACTAAAATTAATATTATGATTATTTTAGGTAGCACATTTTCCCCTAAGAATTTCAAGTAAAATTTTGTGGCCATTTTATTTACTGAAAAGCAATATAAATTGGTTTATTTAATGATCAGAGACAAGCTGAAGTCCCCTATGAAGGCATATCTAAATTAATGCTTCCCTGTGCAGCGTCACTTCATGATAAACCTTTTCATTGAAGCTGGGACTGCAGAAACAAAAAGACAGAGGTAGTTTAGTACTCATTACAGAAATGGTACTCAACAGAAATGATAACATCAGTTGCAGGCCTATAGATAAAATATTAGGAAGTGTAACATTGCACATAGATAAAAATGTTCGGATGTTTATTAACAGCTCATACAGATTTCTTTGATATGCATTCAGCTTATAAAACCTCATGTGAAATACCCAGCCCTTCGTGCTTCCAATACAGTGTCCTGGCAATGCACGGTGAGTCGGAATTAGTTCTCCAGTGCCCTCTACTGGGAATAAAACCAGCATCCTGAATCACGTTTTGCCCGTGGGCACTTTGCTGAAATTGTGTAAAATGTGTCATTTTCTTATGTAACAATTTAACCAAAACCTAAAGAGATTTGCTTTCCCATCAATAAATTCATAATCAAGACTTTGCCTTGGAATCGTTTAGATTTTTCTGAGTGAAAATTGAAAACTTTTTCTTACTTTTTCTTTGCACTTTTCCTTTTTCTTCTTCTTTTTCTTTCTTCTTCCTTTCATTTTTTTCTTTTTTCTTGTTTCTTTTTTCTGTTTCATTGTTGTGCAAATAATACACAGTGTTTCAACTCAGAGAAGATACTTAAGAGATTGAGTCTGCAATCGTTCTTCTTCTAGTTGTTAAAACCAAAGGAGAATATTTATTGGTTCCACTGGAGATAGAGATAATAATAATAAAAACAGCAGTATTAATAATAATAATCACATCATCATAATAAAGAGAATGATAGGTGGTTACTAACAGATCATTTAAACTGTCTCCTGGCAAAAATTCACTCTTCAGTTTAAAACAACATAGGAGGGTTATGAAGGCAATTTCAATTTCTTCTTTAGTCTCAAAGCACAAATAAAATAGAGGAGAGTCACTATGAGTTGTTGATCTCCTGTCTAAAAATTTTTTTTAAAGGCTAAACCATATTACAAAGGTCAACATGTACTTTTTATTTCTTAGCAGACTAAAGGCTTAGATGATCTAGTCAATTTTATATTGTCTAAATAGAATGAGTTTGGAGCCAACACAGAGATGCAGCGAAGGGAAATTCTACCTCTCCAGCACTTGGTCTCACCTTGCTGGCAGTCTGGCCTGGCACAGTTTGGGTGTTTTTCATTCAAAATTCTCTTCTTAGTCATGGCTTCAGATTTTAGATGGTATTTTTCATTTCTTGGCCAGCTTCCTGGCTACAGTGCCATTATTCCCAGGTACAAAACAAAGTGGTGCCATGATGACAATCAAAGCATGAATTATTAAAGAAAATTAACTAGACTGGCCACACAAAAAAATAAAAAAAACCACTAATGTAAATGCTATTAGGCACCAGTGGAACTAATACAATTACTTTTGTAATAATTCCAGAGAAATTGAGGCTACCTTCTACTTTGCTTGTTCGGGAAAATTAGTATTACTATTGAAAATCCAGAAACATTTTGAGAAACATTTTCTATTGAATAATAGAATTTCACAACTGTGTAGAGATGGAAAATTAATTACAGAACAATCCTTGGCTGTCAAAAACATGGAGGTACTAATAGCCCAAGAAGGTGTGACATGCCAGCTTACTCAGATTCAGCAAACCTGATATATTTTCAAGGTCTCAGTGGATTACTCTGGGAAAAACCATTCCAAGCCAGCAACTACTGACAACAAACCCACCCTTCTGCAGCTGACAGTTTTGCTGCCTGTTGGCACTCTGCAAGACAAAGATGTGAAATACTACTGATGAACATTTGCATTTATTCTTTGTATTCTGCCAGTTTTCTGTCTTCCCCTAAATGTTCCTGAAACAAGCTTCCAACTACTACTCAAAATAAAATTAAAAAAATAAATAAAGATATATAGATAGATAAAAGAAAACTCTGGATAGAATTGAATGAAACCCTTTCTGTTTTCCTGTGGTCCCTACAGCTGTCACAGGCACCAGCTGTTTTCCAATCTCAGTGTGGACTGACCCACTGGGATATGATCCCAGTAACCTACACGTTTTTGTGGAGGTTACTGGAGTCCAGTACCCCCAGCATGGAGCGTGCACAGATGGATATGTCCATCCTGCTCTCCTTCTATTTACCTGCCCTCAGAGGCCATTTGCTGTTAATTTTAATCCCTCAGCTCCTGCCCAAGGCCAGGGGACACTCTAGAGCCTGTGGGTTCTGTGGCTGCTCTTTAGGGACACAAGCAGTGCTGAATTCCGAATGGGATAGCTTTTAATAACCCACCTTTGTCCATCAGTGAGCATTCTGAAGTTCCTAATAATTCAGTTACCAGATAAAGAAACCACTGGGCATAACATGGGCTCCACCTTCACTGCAAGAGAATTGGTGTAAACAGCTAATTTTGGGAGAGTGGCTGCCATCACAAACTACAAGTAGAAGAGAATTGGCTTGCAGTCCCCAGTGCCAATCAGAGGAACATGGGGTTAAAACACAGCCTTTCCTATTTCTCACAGGTGAGACAACATGGGTTTTGTCGGGCTTGTTCTACCAAAAAACCCCAAAAAATTGATGCAAAATATTAATCCTCTGTTCTGAATTTCTAAAAAGAAGAAGAAGATACTGGGAGTGAGATGATGAGGATCTCATAGCAGGTGTCTCAGAGTGGCAAACGATCAGCATGTAAAGGTGTGACCTGGGAGGCTGTGAGCCTGGGGAAAGAGCTGTCATGGTTGTGGGGCACTGGCACAGCAGGACTTGCAGGGGATGAGCTGCCTCCTGGTCAGGCAGTAGGTAAAATACAGTGGTCATCTGCTAACCTTGCTGAAATGGGATGAAAAAATTAGGCAAGCATTGGCAATGCACACATCCAACCACAGCATCATCCCTGCAGGGAGGTACCATTTCTTCCCAGGAAATGCCACACAAGAGACACTGGAAATGTAAGACCAAAGTTCTCTGCAAGGCAAAACCTCACTTCTGCTCACCTCCAAGAGCAAACAAGTTCTTGTCCCCAGAGATTTCCCACCTGTCTTTAGAGCTTTGACCATCCATCATTTGTAGAAACCAACATGACCTGCAAGTAACAGCTCCTTTCCTGAGCTGAGGTCGGGCAGAGTATTTATAAAGATTTCCCACAGCACAAAGAGCCACATCCAGAGGGAGAGTTGTCCACAGCAGAGTATGAACTGTACAATGGTGAGAGAGAGGACACTGAATACTGATTGAAGCAGCTCTGGTTACAGTTTTCCCAGCTCAGACCAGACTCTTTAATATTTCAATGTGATTTTTTACTGTATGAATAAATACTGCTTTAATAAAAGGAGTAATATGTCTGTAACCATAGATTTTTTTGTTTGTTTGTACAGCTTCTCTCATGCAATATTCATAAACTTGTTCCTATTTATTTTCTGATAATTTCACTAGCACATTGAGAGAGTGCCTGGCAAGTCATAAAATGCAATTGCTGTTTTCACAGCATATTGTGCACTTGCTAAAGAAACTTTTAGCTTCAAATGAATGCTACTCATTGTTTTGTAACAAATTACAATATGCTGGGAGCACGCTGGGAAACCAAATGTCAGCCTCCAAAGTATCAGTCTTCTATTTAAAGGTCACATCTTATCTTAACGGGATAACTGGAATGTCTGCTATGATTTCATATCCCTAAAAACACTCTTCTTTGCTCCTGCAAGTATTCCTTTCTGACAGTCCCTTTCCAGTAGTACAAACATGGGGACAAATGGTGCTGCTGGGTAAGGAGAGAGCTTCATTGATTTCAAGAAATCAACTGCTTTTTTCTGGTTTTGTCATTTTAGGAAGAAAATGATACTACAATATAGGGATGAATATCTTATCAATGATGGTTTGGGACACAATATTGCATTAGTGTAGTGTGGTGTAGTGTCTTGTTATGAACTGTGATGGCTACAGTATAGGTATAAAATTTATATTGGCATAATGTAAATCATTCAGATCATCTCCTGAAGATTTTTAACAACTTTCAGTATTTAAAAAATACAGCAGAAACAATTCAGTTTAAAGAACAGCTCATCCTGTGCAGTATATGAATGAAAATTGTCTTAATTTGGTTTTCTTCTGTTTGAAGACATGGAGTTTCTCTCATCCTGCCCATTTCTCTCCAGTCAATATAGTCAATATGTTTTGAAATATGATCTCCTATTTGACTATTTACTTATTGTTTGGGGGGGTTTTAATTCACTGTTGTGGTAGCATGCCATTTAATCTGGGTTGTCAACGGAATTGATAATGTTTTAAGAAAAATATTTCTCATTTGCATATAACATTTAAAACATATATAATTGAATCTCAGTCCCATGCAAGTAAATCACCAACAGCTTTATTACTAACTTAATGGCAATAGAACACAACCCCAGATAATCTCTGCTTGGTGCAGACTTCATCCATTACCCCTGTACATGCAATTTCTTAAAGCTTTATGAAGTGGGCCATAGAATAGGTCTGCCACAGAGCCCAGATCCAGCCTCAGAAGATTCTACCTCATAGTAGCACTGTCAAAAATACATAAAATCACAAGAAGAAGTATATATTTGGCTGCACTGGAGTCCTGCAAGCTGCTACAGTGCTATAGTTTTACATGTCAAAGCCACCACTAGCTAATGTTATGGTAGATTTTGGCTGCAGTTCTGTATTTCATTTATGGCCTCGGGCAAAGTTGTGGGTGTTGGCTCTATTGTCCTCTGGCAACTCCAAAAAGAAACACTTTCCAGTGGATAATTACATATTGACTGCAGAATCCAGGTAAGGTAAGGGAAGATGTATTGAAGATAGGTGGATCAACAGATGAAATAATTTCAGATCAATCTTTGTCAAAAACTGGGACATATCTTCATAACATTATGGAAATGAAGGAGGTTTGCCATTCCTCTGTGTGTATGTGTGTGTGTGCACCACACAGGAGTTAGGTGCCAATATTTGATATAAAAATTCTTGCTAAAGAAAGAATAACCAGTGCAGTCTGGAAGATAATCAATCCCAAAAAATCCCCCGGGTCATCTTCACACAACAAAGTTCTAATGCTTACATAGAGATTCAGCTAAGAGCTGAATTGTTCTTCCCTAAATCAATATTTCCTGTACCTGGTTTTAATTCTCCTTTGCAGAAGTAATGCAATTTAATTGCAATTTAAAAACCTATTCCAAATTCAACAGAATACATATGAAGCCTCTTATTTCCAAGGAACATGCACAGAAATTCCAGCGTCCCAATACCTCCCTGACTGTACATATCCTCATGCTCAACATCAGCCATGATAAATAACATTTTTGATAGCCCTCCCTCTAGTGCCATACCAAACCAGGGACTCCAGTTCTGGTACTGGAGCCACTACTACTCACAGAAACTGAAACTAACAACTTCTGAGAGTGGACAGATAACTTTTTAGACCCCCACTTCTCTTCCTGACTTTTCAAACAGAGCTCTAGATTAATTACTAGCACCACTAGTCCAGTCCAGCACGGAGTGGGATGAAGAGCAGATCCATTAATGCATTGCAGAAACACTTCCAAGTTTTCAGTTTGTTACTGATGATGTGACCTGGAAAAAATCAATCTCTGTGTTAATGTACAGATGAGTACAGCTAGCAATTTGTTTCTCTGCAGTGCTTTTGTAATAAGAGAGAGATTTGGAGGAACAAAACAGTTTCAAACTGTACAAGAAATTAACAGATGGAGCAGATTAAACAGATCATTCACCAAGGGGCAACTGGATGAAAACAATAAATACCCTACTCTGACCTGGTCATAAGCATGCAAACCACACCACCTAAGAAGGTCTTAATACTTTTAAGCTTGCAGCTTTACATGCAGGTGTTTCTGGGTGAAGACCAAGATCAAACAATATCACTTGATTTTGTCTTTCAACTCTTCAGCTGGAGAAATTGCTCTTTTTCGTCTTGTAATGGCAGCCTAAGAAACCACTATTGGAAAACAACTTAATCATGAAAGACAACACAGAACAACCCATAAGGTTTGCTTGATTTCAGCAGCTGAGAGTATTGATTTGTGTTCACTCTTTGAACTGGCTGCAATATGAATGGCAGTGGGGGAAGGGAGAGAAATACTGTCACATCACCTTGAAGAAGCTCCAGCTACTCGATTTATCCACGTGGATGGGTGGCCTCGCTAAACAGGGAAAGGCAAGGCAGGACGTGGGGAAAAACACTGTTCAGAGACAGCATCAGTCATACAGATGGGACTGTAACTCAGCCTGGGGAGATTGGTGAAGAAGCATGAATGATAAATGCTTTTTTTTTTAGGATTCTCTTAAAGATTCATTTCTTCTTTGTGAGTGATTGTTTTCCTCCTTGATTCTCAGGTTATCTTAATAAGCATATGAAATACTTTTATTCAGTAATAAAAGGAAATAAGTCTTGAAGCTTCATTTCATAAATCCTATCTGACATTCAAAATATGCTGATGTATCAGGTTTGTTTTGCAGCAGCTTTTGGAAGAATGTGTGTCCTGTGGATCATGAAAACTTTGTTTTACAGGCTCTTGGAGCTCATCTCAACAAAATATTTGAGGATCTGACAAGGGAGTGTGGTGGCTCTCAAAAATTTCATGGCCTTTTCCACACCTTATCTGCTTCCTTCTCTTCTGCTGCTCTATCCACATCCCTGCCTTATGGCAGGCAAAGGAAGTGAATTCATTCTTTGATGTTACTTATTTGGCCACGAGTGCCAGTATCACAGCCCACAGATGGATTAAACATATTCGACCTACCCTCTATGCAAATTAAATCCTGAAGAATTTGAATTTAATTAAAACAATAATTCAAATTATATAGAATAAACTCCTTTTTAATTAAGCCTAGGCCAGAGCTACAACACAGTTCCCTACAGGCGAATGGAAAGGGAGTTACTCTAATCTATGTACATTACAGCCCAGCCCAGCATATCGTCTCCTTTTGCAGGACAGTCAGTCAAAAATAACCACATAATCTAACAAAATGGCATAAGTAGGTATGGTCTGTATCAAAGCCCACTTTTGCTGTCCACATAATCCTCAGAAAATCCTAGAGAAAAGTAAAGTACCTCAGTAGCTGTTGTTTTGAATCCAGTCACACCACATCAGCATTATTTCTGGAGATTCACTTGCTTTGATGCAAGTTCCCATGGCAAAAAACGAAATTTTGAAGGGCTAGAAAGACAGTTTTTATAATTCATCCACATGAATATTACTTGCTTGCTAAGAATGAAATACCTACATCGAAGCTACTGTTTATACAAGGGCTATGTGAACATTTCCAGCTGAGAAAGATCTCTCACAACCTCCTCTTGCCCAAGACATTTCATACCTCAGAAAACCCATATGTAATATGTTGTTATTTGCAATAATGTCAATATGACATAGCAGGCATTTGGGCTATTCCACCCACACCCCTTGTATTTCCCTGACCACTTTGGTACCTTGGGGCATTCCTGCATCAACTTCTACTCATGACACTACACAGGCAGCATTTCTGTCATCCGTGATTAGGCATATGACCACAAAAAATGCTCAGTGGCAAGACAGTAAGTGTGGGAGTTTGATAAGGTTGTAATTTCTGATAAATCCAATTACCCAGATGGAGATGTCATAGTTATAACCAAGGTCTGGAATTCTTACATGATTCCCTGCCAGTGGTTTGGGGTGGAGGAGAGCTTAAACCTGTTAGTAGATATTTTTAAGGAGAAGAAGTTGCTAATGAAAAGTTGTAATTGTTGTCTTTCTTTAAATGAAAACCCAGTTACCTGTAGAAGATATAATTTTGCCTTTTTCCCTTCAACAGTCAGTGTTTGATTGATAATCAAAAATTTGTTCTGTCAAGGCTAAAATGAAAAATTATCATTAGCATCTCAGTTATATGAAAAAGTCCAATTGCAGTAAGCTGTGATTTAGGGAGCCCATTTCTGCTGTGGTAACCCAACAGTGATGTTAAACTCATGGACCAACAAAGAGAGGAAAGCCTTTAGGTTGAAAACACCAAGATCAATCCAGCACCGACAACTGATCCTCTCAGACACAATGGGAAAGTTGAAAAATATTAATTCATCTTTCACACAGCAAAACACAGTTCTTAGCATGTCCAGGCAAGCACCCATCTTGTGTAGAGGGACTAGGGTGCACACACACTTGTTCACCTCCCATTTTCCCCTCTATACTACAGCCCAGTCCTGTCTTTTTGAACAGCTTAGAGTCCGGTAACTCCAGTTTTGGACCAGGTAAAATTAATCTGAACTGGAACTTGTTACTAATGTTCTTTCAAAGTGAAGCTTTTCACTAAGTAATAAAAATTGTCTTTTAGATTAATTTCTTTGGTACTACGGTCCTACCAAGCCTATAAAAATATTACGATTATAATTCTACGACAACAATATCTTCCTGTTCTGCCATTGCACAGATGCTTCTGCCAATGGCCAAAATTCAATAAATGCTTCCTTGTTGGTAGTCAGAGATGCAAAAATAATACACAGAAAACATAGTTTCAAATCTCTTAAACTATCCAAAGTGTACATATTTCTTCTGAGATTCCAACTGGATGTCTCAGAAAAATATGTAGATGCCTTCATCCCTTTTTTAGTAACTTTCTAAGAATATCCAGAGATAGAAAAACCTTTGCTTTAATTAATATTTTGAGATGAAGTTCCAGATAAACACTAATCAAGGAGAGGAACAGGAGAATGTCCTTTGTGGTCAGGGGTCTCCAAGGGAATGATCAAGATTGGTTGTGCCAACTCAGCTTCGTATTTGGGAAGTAACATCAAGTTCATCAGGCAGTCAACTCTAACTTTAAGGTCTACACTCACCAAAGCCCACCAGAGAGATTCCCAGTACAAGAGAACACATGCACCAATGGGAGGGGAAATAGGCTAATTTTTCTGGGGATATGATTATCATACATAGGTTTCTTTTGTGAAAGCCAATAAATATGTATGCAAATTATAGTGTGTGTATATATATAGGAGCTTTTCTATATCCACATGCGTTACATTTTGGTGGAAATATCCCCTCAGGTATCCAGCATTGTAATAAAGAATGACTGCTTTCTAAGATGAAAATGATAATGTTAGAGAGTTTACTTTCTTGCCATTTTCAGTAAGACTATGAGCATAGAATATTAAACACCAAAATTCCCTGTGATGCTGCTTACTCTTAAAAAAATAGAGTGTTAAATTTACTTATTTTACAAGAAGAATTGCATGTGGTTTTGTTTTTTAATAAATATCTGAAATTATTAACTTCCACAAGCCCTATAAATATTTTTCTTCATGGATTTGTGGTAGGAATTTAAAATGTATCCTGTTTTGCAGGAGCCAGAAAAATGACTATGAAGCCAAAGACAAGAGTAACTCAGCAGCAGCAAAGCCAGCGTCCACAATGACTTTGAGAATCCATAGGATTTGATATTCTTTCCATTAAGTCATACTTGCATCACATTAATGCTACCAATTAAAGTCAAGGAAAATATAGACTTTCATAGCTTGTTAATAGATTGTGGTGGTAAGTTGCATTTTAATAGATGAGCTCTCAGACATCTGAGTTGCAGACCACATCCTGAGAACAATGTCAGGCTTCTCTCAGCACAAACTCAGGATGAGCAGGATTGAACTCTTAATGTTGAGATATTTTAAGATAAAAAATTTAGCAGGGAATATAGTTGGATGAACTTGTGATTTCTCAAAACTGGCCCACCCCTTCTCACAACAAAATTAACTTGGATAACAGCAATACAGCAGCGGAGGGCGGCCAAATTGGAGGAGAGGGCTCAGTGTATTTTGGTGGTAAGAAAAGTCGAGGGCAGGGATCTCTCTCCTCTCATCAGCTGGAAAATCTCATCTAGAGTCAGATTCCTTTTTCCTAGTAGGAGTTTTTGCTTCCTTAGCCCTCGTGTCTCCTTCAAGAGCAAGCCTGGTTCTCCAAGGCACCAGTCCTGGCAAAATCAGAGACAGGATCCTGGCTTTCCCTCACCATCACAGTTTTAGCAGTGCTTACAGACTGTTACCACAGATGGCTGCCTCTCTGCCTACACTTAAATTGGTCCCACTATTTTTGTTTACTGTGTATGTTGGGACTAGAAAATACCAGAGTGGTAATGGGTGGCCAGGGAATAAGAGAGAAAATAACAATATACCTTACTGTTACCATGAATCACAGGTAAAAATAGTTCAGCATATAGTTATCTGTCTTTATAAAAAGAAAATCCAGCCCCAAAGGTATGCACCTGTGGGTGACTATAAGCCAGGTTTGGCATCTAGTCAGTTTTCTAATTAGTAATTAATTTCTCCGAAGTAATCACAGTGAACTAAAAAGGATATAAGACAGCAGTGAGGGACAGGCACAGATTTTCCGAAGTAGTTCTGGATGCCCCATCCCTGGAAGTGTCCAAGACTGGGCTGAACAGGGCTCTGAGCCTGGTCTAGTAGAACGTGTCCTTGGCAGGGAGGTTGGAACAAGGTTATCTTTTAGGTCCCTTCCAACCCAAACCATTCTGTGATTCTATGATCTTGAGTCAGCTGGACAAAACCAGTCAGGGAATATCTATCAGAAATCTTGAGACACAGAAGCAAGCGATGTAAACAGGTTCCATGCTGATGCTGCCCAAGTAACAGCTGGCAGATCTTATTCCCTTCTGGTGAAAGAAGTCACAAACATGAAACAGCCAATGCATGAAAAGTTGCATAAAAAGCTACATTCATCAGTCAGCCACAATCCAAAATCCCAAGACAAAAAATGGCACTGTTAATACATAAAACTGCAGAGCAAAACCATGAGCTCTGTCCACCTCTTGCTGAAAAAAACTTTGTGAAGCCAGCCAAGCCCGAGTTTTCTGGCACTTTCAAATAGGTCAGATCTCCTGGCTGCTGCTTCTGGGATCAGTTTTAGGGGCATCTGAACTCTGAACACCAGCTGGGCTGACACTGCTAGCCAGCCATTTGTTGTTGAGACAGCAGTGCCAAGTTAGTTGGTTGTATGGTTTGCATCTCAATCACTCAAGTACTCTCTGTTTTGCTGTTGTTTACCCCAGTTTTCAGGCCAAAAGCCTCTCACATAGGTCATATTCAGTCACCTCCCATTCTCTTATGCCATGAGACTTGCCAGTAAATTCTGTCTGTTAAATAAAGCTGAGTGACATTTCTGGAAACCTCTCTTAATGGACCAGACTCATCATCATAACCTCAGCAGCTGCATGTACAAAGCTCTGAGGGATTTGGGAGCACTGATCAGCCACTCATCCTCTTCTGCAGAAATCCCTGCAGCCTTATCATTCCCAGAATGTCAATATCCCTTCTGCTACTGCATTAAGCTACACAGTGTTTGGTGTTTGCTCACTCTCACTTCAGACAAAAGGCAAAATTGTCTGCCTAGTGCAATAATTAGCTGTGCTTGTAGAGCACATAATGGACCTTAGATGAGGATGGAAGAAGGTGGCAAAGGACATGGCACCTCCACAGACACCATAATGCTAAAGGAACTGTGTTAATAACCACCTTCTGTCTTTAATGATTCTTTCAGATCAACTTAAGTCTAAACTTCAAAGAAGCATTTTAAAGATGATATCCAAGATTATAACCAAGATTCAGTACACAGAAGAAGTCACTGTGAAGAAATTAGATCTCCCCACTACTCTTGTATTAAGCCAGCATGTTTGTGAAATCACTTGAGTCTGCAATCCACGGGAATGAAAAAAAAAAGCTTATTTTGGTCAATAAGAATGTTCTTCTGCTGTCAAGTTCAAATTTAGTTGCTCAAATGGGACAGATGCCAGTATAATTTCGACTGAGATTAGACAAGAAGGATATATCTGAGACACTCTCTAGCTTTATTGTAACTCTTCCAGTTCCACCCTAGTAAATAAATAATGCATGTTTTTCTTACTTTGAAAACTCTATGCTATAGCCATTTATGTTCCTCTGAGACCTGAATCTGTAGCCATAAGATGTACATCAGCATGAGGTACTTGAGACTATTGTCACCAAACTGAGAGCTATCCCACCACCATAATTGCTGAAATACCTGGGAGTTTCAGCATTGCATTTAATGGGAAGCATTTTAGATATGGTAAGAAAACTTGTACCAGAACCAATACAAGTGGGTCATTGGGAAACCTCAATAAACAAAACACAAGAGATGTCAATAAACAGTCTTTGCAAGAAGAAAAAAATGCAGCTCAGCCATTAAGAAAAAATAGATACAATTATGAGATTTGTTTGTTTGTTTGTTTATATATTTTTAAATTAATCAGTCATTATATGAAAGCCCAAGAAGTAAATAGCATGCTGGCTAAACTACTTCATCATTGATTTTTTTAATAGGCTCTGGTCATGGCCTTCTTCCTCTTTGAAATCACATATTGAAATAACTTATGTGCCAAGTATGAGGACTTACCAGTCCAAACTCAGAATTATGCCTGACTTAGCATTTAAATCATATTTTTTCTTGGTTTCATGATGCTTGATTTTACTCAGCTTCACTTTGGACAGATGATACTGAATTTGCCTAGAGTGGCACCATAAAGAGTAAAAGATGACATTGCACAGATATATCTCTTTATTACCATGCTTCTGAAATATATCAAAATGTTAAGCACATGATTGAAGAGAATACCACTGGGAAATGAACTATATAGCCCTGCTGACTTATGTTTGATTGCACTTAATACTTCAGGGCTGACTCTGCCAAAGACAACTGTCTACACAAAGCTGTGTCGGCTTCTGCCTCTACAGAACTGAGCCAGCCTCAGGTCAGGGCTGCAAAGCAGAAAGATCTCTTTCCCCAATGTCTCTCCCCAAGACATTTGGTCTTCCATTGTCCATCAAAGTCAATTGATGGCAATTTGGAAGCACCTTTTGGTGCCAAATGCTTACTTCATCCTAGCTGAGAAGAATAATTGAATGAGCAGAGTACCAGGGTGGAGGGAAGAATGAGGGTATTGATGTCTAGGGGTTAAGAATTACTCTGCTTCCTTGTGAAAAGAGCTCTCAGCAAGCTCCCAGACAATTTGGAAGTTTTAAAGACTCCTCAGGAGTAAAAGGGAAGCTGAGCTGAAGTTATGGGTGAGTCTCACCAGGAAGTTTTGATGTTCATATGTCATAGGTGTGGAAAAAAACTGTGGGATGATCAGACCTCAATGTCAAGTTAAAAACTGCAAGAGTTCATTCCACAAGCTTCAAAGGATGGAAGAATCAACCAGAAATTTTTCTGTTAATTCTTTCTGATTCTCAGGTCTTTTATCCTTCCTTCTTTGACAGGATGAGAGGCTGTGGATGCTACATTATTTGTGATCTCCAACCTTATGATTCAAACTGTGAAGCCTGTGAAAAAGAGTTTGCTCATCCCAAACAGACATAGCTGTCACCAGCTACCACCTGACTCAGTAGGCGAGACCACTTTGTTTCCAGCTTAGTCAGTTTCTGATTTTAGTTAATGTTTGCAGTTAGAAGAATTAACACCAAAGAAGGTTTGCTTGCCACTATTTACTAAGTGCACAACTCACCTGCTTGTCTAGAATATTCATCACATTTTACTAAAGCTATGTAAAAGTTCCTGTTTTGTTAGGAATGTACAGGTCACAGCTGGGATTCACAGATAGCATTACTCATTTCAGGACATTGGATAACAAGGCAGGGAGCTGCCATCTAAAAGAACCTGAAAGTACCTCTGAAATAAATGTACGAAAAAATACTTCTGCACATTTACTGCAGCTATGTACATAGAAGAGGATTCAGCTATGTTTCCAGCCAGTATCTTGTGCTCCATCTTTTGAACAGAAAACCTTCCTTTCCACCTATTAGCACTTCTTTATTCCAAGGGGGCGGGGGGGAATCTGAGTCAGGTTGTTTTGAATGATTCACTGTGAATAAATCTGACATATCTAGCCATTAACCTCTTTGCAAACAATCCTGTCTCGTCAGTTATTCTTGAGAACAAGAGGAGAAATTTAATAAATAAATGCCTGTTTCAGATAATCCATATATAGCCAGTTAATCTCTGTTTGGCGTGTGACTGGCTGCATTTCACGATACTTCTGCTGCTCCCCAGGCAAATCTTTTTAGAGATTCAAGCACAAGAGCACTGGACTTCCATCTTAAACTAGCCAGCATTCTTCTTACTCTGCAGCTATGACTATTTTGACATGAATATAGGCATTCAGACATTGAAAAGACATTGTTTGGCAAGTACGTTTTCAATGAGATGCTTGGTAAAGAAACACTTTGTATGAGCAACCAGTAGAAATTTTGAGGGATGTTCAGAGTATTTTTTCCCTATGCTTCTAGTGTGAGCCGTTTTTACTTGCTATCGTATTTGCTTGTGCATTTTCATCTCTGCTTTTGTGTAATAACATAGGAAAGGGTGTCAGGTGTATTTCAGCCTGGCCCATTAAAGATTAATAGGCTGCAAATGCTGTCAAATGACGAGGGAACAAGTATGTGCAGTGTCTGAGAAGAATGCCACACTACCCAAATTCCTATTCTTATCCTGATGAAGGAAATTAATCCCTATAGAAACATATACTCAGGATGCCCCAAACCCTTACATGTGGGGCTTTCTTTGCCAAGACCTCTCAGTGCATCCGGGTTTTGAAACACTACCGAAAATGCACCTTGACCTCAAGAATGCAAGAGATGAGTTAGCTTCTCCAGGACATTATTTTCTAGGCTCAAATGCAACCTCCTAAAATTCTGGATGTTTAATTTAGGGTGCTATAAAAACCGTGCTGAACTGAACACTATCAGCCACTTACCAGTCTGAGTAATATCAAATGACCTTTATTATGTTCTACTGCCCTCTATGTTCAAGCACTATGTTCTTTTATAGCCCTTCTATTACTCTATAAAGTAAGGGAAGACAACATGTTTGCAGAACTTTCTCAGAACACAAGAGTCAGGTGCCTCTAATACAGTCCTACATTCTTTTTAAACGACTGATTTTAGAAAGTATAAGCAATTCTCCACTTTCTAAGTGATTTGACGTTTTCAATTTCACTCAGATGCACATGAACTTTGATAAGCATTATGATTTAAGAATAGTTTCCCACATTTCAGCAGCACTTTCACTTGGGAATAAATGCAGACTAAAGTACCAATAATTACACTGTAGCTGAAAGGTAAGCAGCATTAATACCTGATATAGCATTACTGCTGTCTGGTATTGGACAGCTACTTAACCACTGTTCCGTTTGACAACTATAGAGTGTAATTATGTGTTACTATTAAATGTTTCTTTTGCAAAGTGCCACTACAAAAATCAATTTTTTAAATTTTAGAAATACTAAAACACACACACACACAAAAAAAAAGCCTTGATGAGCTGAATGCTGTATTGCAATCAAAAGCAAATGTGCATGCTAACTAAATGAATATACAAGGATTGAGCCTGGAGGGGAGACACAATGTCTTCATCATTCTCCAAGTGGATCTGGTGGGATAAAGAAAAGAGGAGATGAAGAAGAAAGCAGCATGCTCCTCAGGGCTGAACACAGGACTGGGGGCAGAAAAGGCAAGTTCTAATTCAAACCTTCTCACTAAATCCTCATGCATCTTTGGAGAAAGTGTAACCTCACTGCTGCAACTTGACCAGTTCTGGAGTGTAAATGATAGTTTCTCTTTTGGGAGGGTTTTAGGAGGAAGAGCTGGCTAATTCTGTGCCTGTGCCAACGTCCACTTTTCCCAGTTTCAGTCCCAAATGGCAATTTGGGAATCATTTGAGACAGGACTGCCTGCAGGATTCACCCATAGCTTTGAGAACCAGCTTATTTGCATGAGCTTTTGTCCAGGGCCAAGCTTGGTCTGCTTCCCTTCCCCATGAGGGAAGTGGAGGCCAGATGTGCCTGAAGGCACCGTGCTGTCCTTCCTCTTAGCCTGAGCACAGCACCCTAGAGACACAGCTCCTCTACATTCAGCATTTGGTAATGGGAAACATGAACAGAAACAGAGGAGACATTTGAAATGCAATGCAAACCCACTGGTAAAGGTCAGAAAAAGAGGTCTGAATATGGTTATTGTGAGCTTTCCTGATCTCTCACCCCTTGCTTCAGGGCTATTTGCAGGTTTTTTTCACCATCTGGTATTAATTGTTGTGTCCACTGGCTTCCAGAATCTCAGGCTCTTACTGATTCTGAGTCTAGATGGTAACTGTGACAGAATGTTGGACCCTGGTCTGATCCAGAAAGAGAATTCTTGTGATCCATCCTAGAACTAAAATTATATCAATAGCTAAATTCTAAAGTGAAAACACTGAATTACCAACTTGTTTACAGACACATTTAAACTAGAGCTCAAGAACAACACTACCTTGAACAAAGATTGCCAGTCTCATGTTTATTTGATTGGAAAGCCCTCTCCAAGAATTCAAAACAATAAACTTTGGGTCTTGGAAATCAAATGATTATGTGACAGCACCCCCTCTTATTGTATATCCTAACTGAATTTAACATCACGCTGCATCTCTATAGAGAAAGACAATGATAAATTTTATTTTGCTGCAGAATCCTCAGAAATATCTTTGCTAGATCGCAACTAGATTACTCTCTTGACAGCAATGATAAATGGCTGTTATTTCCATGTGTTAAAGAACTTTTAAAGTAATAAACTGGTGATCCTGGTGCCCCAGTAAATAAGTGCACATATTGTTAGTCCCCTGTCAAAGCTAACAAAATGGCCACACTGTGATTGCCTTTACCAGAGGCAAAGCCAAGTGGGAAACACATCTGCATTGGTTGTCACTTTAGATTCATTGACAGGACACATCTATCCTAGGAAATTTAAAGTTGTATGTTTTCTGATGTTGAACACTGAGGACAACTTGTATAGAATGACTTGTTAACATGCCTTAAAACTCTCTTTCCCTTATAAACAAGGTAGTATCACATAAATTGCATCAGGAATGGGCTAGTTCCCAAATGATGCCAGGCCAAACACATTCAAAGGACCCCACTCCAGTGATTTAAGAGTGTGAAAGATCACAAAAACATAGAAATATTGCTTGAAGATGGTTTAATTCAACTTCCTCTTTGAAACTGGACCATCACCGTCACTTGTTCAGGTCTGTCATTCCTTTGTTGAGAATATATCTTGAAAAGATCTACGGTTGAGGTCTGACAGCCCCTATGAGCTGCTTCATTATGCTTCCAGTAAAGCCGTTTTTCTTACAGTTTTACCAAATCTCTGAACCTCAATCTACAGCTATTAACCCTTGCACTGTCTGGAACTACTGTGAACAGTTTTTTGGCAACTGAACACAATTTCACTTACCAATCCATTTACTTTAAGAGATGAGCAGAATCTCTGGGCCTGGGCACCAGAAGATGGATGAAGAAGAGATGGAGCCACGGCAGAAATAAATTGGGTGTGGTTTCATAGCAGTTAGGCATGATGTCAGGAGAATACCAACCCTGCCAGGAAAAGTATCAATGTCCACAGGAAGACACAAGTCAGGATGTGCAGGATTGCCAGGTTTAGGGCATAGACAGCGCTCACAGCTCTTCCATCCACCACAGGCTTTGGCACTGACACTCCTAGCTCAGGGTTTTTTTTCATTCCCGTGAGCTATTGCAGCAAATTAACACAGTGAAGAGAAGAGAGGTCAGACAGAGCATGCAGCTGTGGGTACCCAGCCCTGCACCGTGTGCCAGCACTGCCGAGAGCAAGGAATAAATCATGATGCTGTCTGGCATGGAGCCTGCTGCTGTAGAAGTTGTGCTGAGCAGGGAGTACTAAGAGCTTTGAGACATGGGCTTAGTTCCTTCACATGTAGGCTTGAAGCCATTGCAGACTGTGCATCTGCATGCTGAGGACTCACATGTGCATGCATCCCTACCCCACTCTGGCCAGGGAGTCTTCATAGCCTGCAGGGACCTGCTGTGCCACCACTTCTCACCTCTGCAGCTATGACAAGCAAACCCAATACACCTCAAACTGCACCCATCCCCTCTGAGCCTGTTCAGGAAGGAGACATCATCTCCAGGAAGATTTGGACACCTTATGATAGAGAAAGAGAAACCAGGAGGTTGGGAGGTAGGGGGGATGTGAATCTTATAGGAAACAAGGGGTCAGCAAGTCCGTGTTTTTAAGAGCACTGGTGTTGCTGATGTTGTCTGTGGGATGTTTCCACTACAAGATACCAGTTCCTACTGCTGGGACATTAGGTAAACATGTCAAATTTCCCCATATGTGTATGTACACACTCACTTACTGTATGAATGCCCTTTAATTTTGTGTAAATACTTCTAAAACTATATGATTATCTGGATATTTTTTTTAAAACAATGTTTAACCTCATATCAATCTAAATTCCTAAAAAAAATCCCTTATATCTGCACTCTGACATCAGTGCTCTTGCTGAAAGTTAGTTCTACACATCAGCCAGTTGGGCATCAGAAATAACGCCACATAATCTGCAGAATTAAACACAATAGTACATTTCATTTTGACAACACTTTCAAAGCACTCATCAAATATTTCAGACCCAGTGGATACACAAAAGTAATCTTTGACAAATGCAGAGAAAAGGTCCACAGGGCTTTGTCCCAGCCCTTTAGGGACATAAGGAAGAGACAGCCATTAGCTGTTAGCCTGAAATCATTTATCCCGTTCTGCCTGGCCACATCAATGAGCTGTATGATTCCAATACACTGCTAGTATGAATGATGTGAGCCTCAAATCTTGGAATAATCATACTCACCCACAAAAAACTGAGCTCAGATGAAAAATACTCACAGCCATGCCTTCATCTAAAGCTATTCGTTTGGTTTCCTATCCTCTCATTTCTGGGAAATCTGTCCATCAAATTTCAGTCGCTGCTCAGTTCCATCTTTACCAGGAGATGAGCAGCACAACATGGGAGCTCTCATTTGTCTTTCATTTCTAGACTGTTTTACAAATGTGTGATTACAGGAGAACAAGTGGGTGAACTCCTGTTTCACTTCCCTGGAGGACACAGATCATCTTTACATAAGCTGTCACAGCTCCTAAGAGCTCCTCCTGCTGCTGGCTTTCCTCCAGTGCTGTAAATGGACCTCCCTTGTCCCCAGAATGAGGCTGCCCAGGGATATCCTGTGCCAGCACACATCTGCTGCAGCCACAGAGCACGGGGGGAAGAATTCCCGTTTTGTTCTCCTGATTCAGGTTTTAGGTATCTTGCACAGGGCTTCCAGCATTGCACAAATTTTGATTATGGGGGGGGACTGTGAGCTTTTATTAAGCCTACTTTAAAAACATCTGTGAGCAATACAAATCTGAGCCAAGGGAAGACAAAAGCCAAACAAACAGAAAAACTCTTTCTCCTTTCATAAACTCTCCTGGGGAAGGAGCAGTTTCAGATGTTCATAAAGTTGTCCCACCATGAAGACAGAGAAAACCAAGTTTTGGAGACTGGTCCAGCTCATCATCTGAAATCCAGATACAGCTTGCCTGGCTCCTGGCCCTGCTCCTCACTCACTTTCTTCTTCCAGTTGTGTGGTTCAAGCCAACAAACAACTGAAATCAGGATAGCTGCAGATAGCAGACTGTGTCTCCTCAACACACTTATACATGGCTGCCACACAAACTAACCTGTCCCACAGCTAGGAGCAGCACTGTGACCCTACTTTTGGAACTCTTCTGTCGTGAATGGGTGGTTTGGGAGGCTTAGAGAATCACCATCAGAAGCACTGGTGAAAAGCAGATTTTAATATAAACTTGTTAAAGTGCAATATAACAGAGTTCAATGACAAGGTTCACTCTATTATTTACCACATAGATAAAAGCACACAAAGGGAAATCAATTCAAAATTATTTGCACAGGGACCAGGAAGGGTGCATGTGATATGGATGAAAAAGGTAAGGGTACAAAATGGTTTAGCAAGGACTTAATCATTGACTATTTTGACATTCATGAAGTGATTCGATGGGATTTACTATAATTAAAACAGTGACTTAATTATAGATTCAAGATAACATTCGTGCCATAATCAATTCACCCACATGCACACAGACAGAAGTGTATACATCTGTATCTATGCATGCAAAGGTACCTGCTGCTGTACCTGTCCCGAGCCAGTCAGCCCTGGGAGCAGGTCATTGGAACCCTTTGGGTCATAAGCCACTGCACACTACTGAAATCTGCCCTGTTTGAACTAACCAAGCACAATTACACCTGTGCAAAACCAGTATGAAATCATTTCCACAGGAGTTATTTGAATTTGGGTCTGAAAGGCAACAAGACCCACCTGCCAAACATAAAAATTTATGAAGAATTACTCTTTCCTTTTTATACACACATATAAGTATGTATATTTAGTAGTTAGTGTAGCACTGTAGAGGCAGTCTCAAGCAGAATGCAATAATTTTTTAATTAATTCCTGGAGAAATTCCTTTCTGAGGACTATGAAGAAAACTGGGACCATGAGAAAACAAGTAAAATGAACTCTCCATATTTCTTCACCAATAAATTACAAGATAATACTGTCCATTCCCTTTAGTATCTGTCCATGGACCTGTAACTGCATTCCTTTTTGTCTAGTCCCTTTCTGAAGCTGCTGACACCTTCTGCCTCCATTAATTTCCAAGGCTATGAGTTCCAGGTTATACCCACTACATAGGCATAACTTCTCTTATGTCCTTTAAAATAGTTTCTCCCCAGTTTCAGTGACTTCCTCAAGTTTTTGTATTTTAGGAAAATAGCAATTCTGCAGTCATCTTAACCATATCTCCATGATTTTGTAAGTCTTAGCCATACATTCTAAAGCCTTCCCAAATTGAAGTCCCAAGGTAATCTGCAGCTTTCACCCACCTTTCTCATTTTTGTCATCTTCCCTGTACTGCCCTGAATCAAACAGCTATCTGAAATTTGTAAATGAAGACTGTCTTCTTGTCCTGTGTTTTCACCATGTTTGTGGTCCTTTAGGCTAATATGTTTTACTTTGCAAATTAGATGAACTAAGAGACATGGCTCAGCAGACAGGTGGTAGCTCAGCAGGCTTCCATAAAAAGCCAGTCCAAATGGCTCTGGCTCCAAATCTGTCCAGGTTTTGAAAGCTAGTCAGTGACAGAGAAAATAATTAGCCTCTTGCTATGCTTTACACAGCATCCATTTCTCCCAGAGGCAGTGACCTTCTGTATTTTTGGCTTTAAAATGTTCATCTTTTCAGCTACTGAATAAGTATTCATAGCTGATGTCTTTAGAATATTTGTTGCCAGGAAGAAAAATTCAAGAAGAAACTTAAAAGTGTGTCAGAAAATATTTAGGGACTTGCATGCATGCACAGATGCATGCATATGCAAATTGAAGAGGGTGCAAAACTTTGAAAATTGGGATTTTAAAGATGCAGTTTATCTTGGCAGCAGAGACATTTGTGTTTACTGGTCTTAAAGGACACACATTGCTCAAAATCACTGTGGTAATAGGAAGCTTAGGAGTAACAAAGGATGAGCCTTGAAGGAAAATAAAATTCTTTTCAAGAAAGGGAAACAGTTAAGCTAACATTTCCTGTACAAATCTTTGAAAGTGTTGAGGTTTTTTTCCTAAGATTTCACCATAATTGGAGAACTAGGCCCTAAGACCCACAATATACATTTCTATTTTTATATAATTTTTTGAGAAACAAGTTAGTCATGTTGGGTTTTCACTAGAGAGTGTTTCTGGAGTGCTACATGAATTATTTACACGTAGGCATTGATCATTCCTCCCCATCCTAATCAATATTGATATTGAATTTAGGTTAAAAAAAATCACCAGTTTGTGACTTGTGTATCATAAGCAAATGCATCGATACCTACTTCAGGATTCATGGTTTGCACTCCGTGGCAGAAGGCCAGGTATAAGTAAATTAATCAGGTTATTAACTTGGCCTGCACATGAATTACAGTTCTGCACGTGGAGAGCTGAACACCTGAAACTTGCCCTTCTGCACAACAGCTAGAGAACTGGCACAGGAACTCAGAGGCACGGGCACATTTTCCAAGAGCTTTGAAAGTCAGCCAGCACAGCAGCACAGAGCACATGCCTGAATCCAGTCAAGTCAAAATATTTTATCAGAAACCCGTCAGTAGAGGCCTTTTGACATTCCTCCCTCAGACAAGAACTGTGTCCTATCACTGATCTCTCCAATCCATAAGAAAAAGCATAACTGACCATGAATATTATCAGATCAATAATGAAAGTATCTTTTGATGAAAGTAAAGTTAAGGGGGGACATCTGGGGCAATTATGCATTGTCAAAACATAACGAATATACTTGAAAAGCAGAGCTGAAAATAAGCTACTTGAAAGACACCTGCCAAAAGAGTCAAAGGCTTCACATTAATTAACATGGCATTCAGCACATTACATGGCACATTTGGCATTCCAGCAGCAAGGCCACTGCATGGACTCACCCAGCCTGTTGGTCTTGGTAGTAACTCCTGATTAAAAGCCAGAACAGGGCAGAGTCTGGTGCTAAGAGTGACTCCTCTGCCATTAGGAGAGAAAATGGAACAAGTGGTCTGAAAATCAGAGCAAAATGGTCATGATAAAATATCACTGATTTATCAGGTGAACAAAATATAAAATGGAGATCTGTGAAGTGCAGAGCATTTCGTCTTGGCACTTTGTCACTGGCCAGCACTCAAGAGGAATTAGCTGTAGGATTTTCTGCATCCTCTCCCCTTCTTCCTTGCTGCAGGGTGAGTGCATGAGGAAGTCACTGCACAGCAGGTGCTCAGGGCACAACTCATCACTTCCTTTGCCAGTGGACATGAAAGTTAATTTGGTCCACACTGTGAAAGTATTTATTTGCAAACAGGGGCAAGAGCTAAAACTGGGGTCCAGCAGCAGCTTGTGGAGTCCAAAGACATCGAAGTGAGAGGAAGGATAAAAGCTGTGACACATAATAGAACTTTAAAAATCAAGAACCTTGAAACTCTGATTTACTGTAGGGCCAAAAAACAGGTTCTGTTGTTTTAAATGACAACTTTTAATTAGTTTGAAACTGAAGTAGGTGAGACTCCAGCTTTAAATAGGCTGTCATATACAGGAAAATATATATGATTTACTGTGTATTGTTTTATGATATAGTGCAAGAGTTGCACATAGCATTTTGATATATTAAATGAATGGTTTCTGCCTTATAATTTCACGCTGTAAAATGAAATATGTGTATATATAAATAAATATATGTGTGTATATACTTTTAAGCACATAGACTCCAGTGCTGACAGCACAAAAGCAATAACCTGGTTTCAAACCTTTTTAAAACAGCTGTCAGCTTTGGCTGGTTTTTAAAAAATCAGGCAGGATGCTGAAAAAATGAGAAGCAAATTGATAAAAAAATTGAAATCTACATTGGGGGAAAGCAAATACGTCAACTGAAAAATACAGTTTCTGAATTCTTTAAATGAATTGTTAAATAAAACCACGGTCAATTAACAAGCCATTCTTCAGTTGCACAACAGAGAGCTCAGCACAGTCACAGCTCACCTTGGCCCTCACACTACAGCACAGTCTGTGTCCCAAGACATTGCTTGTGCAAACACACGAGTGTCCCACCAGCTGCATTCATTAAATGAGTGTAAATTAAAAAAAAAAAACCACTGTAAAGGTCAAGGCAATCATGAGAAATCATTAGCTTACCTTCTGTATTTCCATCCAAAGCTCAATACAGGAAATTTGTGTATTCCCTCTCAGAAGATTGCCTAAAATGGGAAAAAGACACTCTGCCTTTTCTGATTCAGCATCAATTACCACGTGTTTCAGGTTTGGTTGATTGCCTCCTAGCCAGACTCTTATTGAGATACTGTGAAGAACACCCTAGTCCTGGCTCCTCCTGTATAGCCCTTTGCACCAGAAGTGTGTGGTGCTCTGTTTGCTCCATTAGCAGGCCTTGCAAACTCCCTGCATAGCTGCTCCTCCAGCACCATGAAATGGGCAAAAATACAAGCAGTATTTCATCTGGGATGGGAACAACTTCAGTAATTCATGTCCTTCTTCCAACACTACTTACGCTGGCCAGTCCTTCAGGGGACAACTCAGGATTACAACAACCTGCTCCAGATAACAAAATCTCATCCTGTGACTGCTACTCCCTCCTGGCATGCTCCCAAGGAACTAGCTTCCTGAGCCCATTGCAAAGGCAGCAGAGAGTGGGGCTTCTCTTGGAAACCTTCCCAAAGTTTTCAGGCCAGATGTAGGACCCTGTGCTGTTCACAATCTGATAAATGAGATAACAGCTCAAACTAAAGCAGATTCCCCCTTGATCAACTTCCAGACTTTTCCACATCTCCAAACTATGCAGCAGCTGGGCAGAAGTTTTCAGAAGGCTATTTAGGATGCAAAATCTCATGATGATGAACAATTCTGAGCACTTGAGCTTTCTATCCTTAGCTCACTTTCTTACCTCAGAGAGGTATGTGCAAATAAACAAGCAAATTGATACCTAGTTAGAATGTCTCTTTTAAAATGATGAACTCACAAGAAAAGTACCTGGCATAAATAGTTTAGTACCAACAACAGAAAAGAGAGAATAAAAATCAAAAGCTCTTATAAGGTTCTTCTCATCCTTCTCCTATACATATATAAACATCAAGAAATTTGAGTCAAAATTATTTCCACACCTACTGAAGACTAGTACCTAAGATTTACTTGGAAGGTGGTGTTGAGAGAGAAATGTAATTTTGAGGAAGATTTGGGTTCCTCAAAGGAAGACTTAATCTCTCAACTAGCCCACCATTAATTTTACTTCCCTAATGAGATCATGGAGTACATGGACACCTTGGGAAAGAGTTTTGCATTGCAGAATGGAAAATAAATGCAACTTCTGTGAGATGCCCTTATCATGAGTAAATATAAATATCCTTTTAAAGACCAGAGGAATTCTCTGTTCCTTGGATACCTAACTACAGAAGGTTTTTACTAATCAGTACTCTTGCCTTATTCTACTCAGCTACATAATGATTCCTATGATTAGCAGTACAAATGAAGTATTCATAACTGCCTGGGACAGCAAAAGCAGCAGGCTCATAAGCCCACACGACTGGTCATGACTTCTATATCCCTATCTTTATATAAGAAGAAGATGCTGAAGTGACCCTGCACAATGAGATTACTGCTTTGTCATAATTTCTTATTCAGCAACTATTGTGAGGTACATTAAATTAGTTCTAGTAACTCATTCCCCTCTGATTCCTGAGTTTTTCAAACCAGCATTTTCAACAGGTTTTTCTCAGCAGCAAGTCTGGATTTAGTCTTAGAAAATTAATTTAGGCCCTGAATTGTGAATGTCAAGGGCAAGAATCACTGCAGTATCAGCAGATGTAGAAGACAGTCTACATATGGAGAACCTGCTATGTTGGCATAAAAAGGACAAGGGAAATAGGCACAGTTCCTAACCTGCAGCTTCCCACTGAAGTTGGAGATCAGCCAGAATAAGGTTTGGACTAAGTCTCTTCTACAGGTATTTCTGGGTGGTGATTCAGGAATCCAAATTAGTTTCCAGCTGTGAATTACCTTCAGAGGATCCCTATCTCTCCACCAACCATAGCTGGAGGTCTGGGAGACTATCCTAAATCTCATATCTAGGCATGCCTCATACCTTTGGTAGTTTCAGTCAGTCTCTACATGGGGTATCCTTAGGTCTGTGGCCAACTTACAGACAGAATTCTTTTCCTTAATTTGGGAAAGGAAACTATTCTTTGTCTGAGTGATTTGGACCTTTTTATTTCAACACTGTTCATCATCACTCCTGTGAGCCAGGAAAGTGTGGAATTCCAAAGAAAGTGAACTTCATTAATTAAATCAGAGATTTTTTTTTTTTCCCAGAACTGTTACTGGAGTGCAGGTAATAAAAATTGCAAGTTATCTCTTACATGTCAGGAGATCTTGCCAAATATTTTAAAAAATAATCATTTCATGATGCCTGGTTAAGTAACACTGTTTGAACATCCCTTTCCAAACACATGCTGGGCCTTTTTAGATATATTTTTTCAGCTGAATTAACAGCTTCTCTGTCACAAGCTCCACAGTTCTTCTAAGAAACTTCTCTGCATAAAATTATCTCATCTGTCTTCATTGGGCACATATACTTATTAGGCATATATTAACTTAACCAATATGTCTACTTGACAAAATGCAGTGCTGCACAGAGAATCCCAAAGCAGTTCCAAAGAAACCAGAGAGATACTTGGAGCTGCATCAGCTTGTTCTTTCCACAAGACTAAGGTATCCAGCCTTGCAAAAGTCCCCACCACTCTGCACCAGGGCTGCTGCTCCGGCTCTGGTTCCCAAAGTAGGTCATTCATTAAACTATGCTGCACACATGCCTTCTCCCACTTGATTTCAAAGTAAAGTTTCTTGGGTACAGAGAGAGGTGGGAGCGACCATAATTCTCAATAAAATCAAGGCTACAATATCATTTAGAGAAGATGGTGAGTAGGAGACAGCAAATCCCATAGAAACAGCCTCCAGCCAAAACATGGCATCTGGTGTTTCTGTGCCCTAAGGGGGCAAAGGCTTCTTTCTCTTCCATGTTAGAGGCTTGGATGAGGCAGACAGGGAGTGACATGATACTTGAAGCTGTGCTGCAAGAAGGAAATGTGACAGTGAGGCACAGTTAAATTAACACTAAAGTGAATAATATTAAATTATATTGAGAAACCCTAACTTTAGCAGCCTGAAAGTTTAAGGCTGACTTTTAGTTTAAGTTAGGAAGCTTCCTCTCCCATGGGAACAATTGGGTTCTTTGGAAACAAATACTCATCCCAAGGTGAGTTTCTAAAGTAAATGGAATGAATCATTATTCCCTTATTTTTCCCTGGTAAGGACTGCCACCACATCTTTCAGATCCTTAACACATGGGTTTTCCTTTAAGACCAAGACAGAAAAAGGTCTGCCTAAAGGTTCCCTTCCACACCAGGAAGTATCACACAGAAAAAAAGTCACTTCTTATTCAAAAGCCTTTCACTGAAGTCTCCTTTAGTCTTCTCTCAGGATGTGAGCTGAAGAAAGATTACCTTTTTTATTTCCATTTGCTGATTTCTATTCATCTGTGGTAAAATTTTACAACAATGTCATTAATCAAAACTACATTTAAATAAAAATCCTATTTCATTATCTTTTATTGTTGGTACTATTGCTCTCATAATGCTGAATAATGTTAATGATGTGCCTGTGTGGCACCAAATGATAAATTTAAAAGCATCTTATGAGTGGAACTTCTTGTTTCACATTGAGTCCTGGAAAGATTTTGCTGGATTAGGTATGGTATGGTCTATTTTATTGCAAAATACTTCAAATTTTCTTCTTTTTTTGCTAGAAAGGCTACTGACAAACAATTATTTTATGCAGAACACCAAAGAGCTGTAGCCATATACATATCTATATAACCCAGTTATTAATATAGTCATGAGGCAGGTAGAATACTTATGCACATCAATCCTTGTGCAAGAAGCTTATACGTTTTGAACAGCAGTGTTGTATTTTTTTGCAGAGCCTAATTCTAAGAACTGCCATCCTTTTGTATCAGTGCAGGCCATTTTGTCAATCTTGTTCTTTTTCCACTCTGCTTTTATCCAGTTCTACATGCCTTTTGTATTTCTGTTTGATCCTATTAGTGCTGAGATCAATCACAACATTCCTGCTGGGAGCAGAATGGGATGCTATCTTTGTGATGTCTAAATCCAATATTTGACACCATTTTTCTTTACACACCAGCTGCAAACTGGTATCTGGTGTTCTAACTCTTCACTTTAAGTCTTCCATCGTGAGCTCTTTTTACCATTTAAAACAAATAAGAATTTAAATATGCAAAACTTTTTTAATAATGTTACCTTTTCTTAATATCCTGTAATTTCTGTACAGTTACTTTTCTAATCCCAATTCATACATATAAAAGCACACTACTGATTTATTTACAGAAACTCTGTTGGATAGAAGATCAATTTCTCAATGTTTTTCACAAAACCTGAGCTAGTTACCTATATGTTCCCTGGATGTCTGTGGGTTTTCAGAGGAAATAAAGTACATCCAGTTAGAAAAATGTATCAATATGGATAGAAAAAAATATCCAAAATCAGCCCCTCAGATGAGGAAAAACAACTCAAAGATTTGCAGACTGTAAATAGATCTTTCTTGAAAATGACTTATTGACAAACAGCTCCTTTGTCACAATACTGTGAAATGTCTTGAGAAATGGAGTTATAGTCTTTACACAGGGCAGAAAAGAAAATTATACTTTTTCCCTTTAATAACAGCTCACTATTAAAATGAAAGTAATTAGCAACTAAGCATAGTCTTATATCATTTTTGCTGTCAAAGAGGGCATGGTGCACATACAGTTGCTCATCTCACTGAACATACTAGGAAAATTATTTTAATAATGAATACTTGCCACTGCATTGGTTTTAATCCAGTTAATATTGACAGTCAGTGAAAGAGCAGCAAGGTAAATGCCACTTTAATAAAAATAACTGTTATAACTGATTTTTACTACTTCACTACTGCAATCCCCTTCAGTAACATAGAATATGAAAGCTGTTTCTCTGGTGCTGTCACACCCAAATTTCAAAACCATCACTTCTCTAAAAAAAAAAACAGAAATATTTTCATTTGCTGTTTTCTGAAAAAGCAGTAACTTTTGTAGTAAAACAGATGTCACAAAAAATTTTAAGCTGTCTTTTCTCTTGGACTGGTATAGAAGTGCACAATTCACTGAAGTTTTAAGTTCCTGTGTTACCATAGAGAGTGAGATATTTCTAACAACGGCATTTCATTTGTGTGCATACAAACAGCCCACCTTTCCAGTATTTCATCTTACTTTTCCAAGAATTAAACTCAGGATTTCTACAGATTCCATTAGGTTTACTTAGAGCAAATCCATTGTATCCAAACAGTTAGAAAATAAGCCATGAAGCCTATCTGAGGATATGAATTTGATATCATTTGGATCACTGAAGGACTTTTCAGAAGATTGGAAAATCACTAATTGCACACAATTATCCCAAAGGGTAACCAGAAATACAGAAATAAAATGATGCTCAGCTAAGTGACAAGGTCATTTAGGAAGTTATGAAGCAATCGAAAACCAGATGTGGAAGTAATGTCCATCAAGCTGGCTTTATGAAAAACAACTTGCTGTCAAAATCAGTTTTATATCTCTAATACATGGTTTGTAGATTACAATGACATAATATGTAAAAAAATTATTATTTTCTTTGATTTAATATTATCTTCAGAGGGGAAAAACCTCAGATTCATAGGGTTTCTGTAAAACTCATTCACAATGTCCAAAAAGAGAAAATAGAGAGAACTGAAAAAGATATTAAGGTATCACTTAGTCCGTCCCTAACAAATGCTTCACTGTCCCAATGTCCTTCCTGCAAGAGGTTTGCCAGACTTGTTGTTAAAATCTTGCATGACAGAGATTCCTTCAGATCTCCCATGTCATTTCTATCTATTTCTGAATTTTTCTGCACAAGAACATATCACTATATTTAGCCTCAGGTATCTTTTCAATCCATACATTTCTTTTAAATTTCTTTTTCCTGAATCTGGAGCTTCAGCACTATTAAATGAAACCGCAGGGTTACCCAAGACACAGTGTGCTTCCTTAGGAGGGACAGATGAGGGGATTAAAAATGAAGACCACCATCTAAAAAGAGTGTGTGGTCCTGTGTAGCACTATCCTATCAACATCAGCCTATAAATTAAAAATATTCAGATTATGGGGCAGACAAAAGACCTTTATATATATATAATTCTGTTAGGATTTGGACTTGAAAAAAAATAAATACTGCATAATTTTTACTAACATTCTAATTTGCCATTGGGGTAATCTGAGTCATGACTTTTGGTGTTTTTCATTGCAACCACTAAAACTAATAACTGTTTGTGGTTTGTTTTTTTCCTTCCAATGTAAGTGAATAATCTCCTGTCATGACTTGTGTCCAGGAGCAAAGCCTTTGACTGAAAAACAAACCACTGCATAATTTGAAAACTACTGTTCTTTATAAATGAGCTGGCAATTTTGAAATGCAGTGCTGCTTTCCAGAAATAAGTGGGAACTACACAGACATTTTATCAGATAAGATGGAAGAAAACAAAAACCATCTCACACTTGTTAGCAGGCAGAGAGGAGAGGAGAGCAGGCATCACTTGGCAGCTGAGGGATTGAAGCAGCTTCCTGCATCTCAGGGCTATCCAGCATCTGGAACTGCACCAAGAGTCACTGTTGGTCACCAGCAGTGCTGGACCTGAGCATGTTCTAATATAACCTGACCATCAGAAATTTGGGAACAAAGAAATGTATAGAGAGACTCAACATCCAGGAAACAAGAGCTCCTCTATGCCTGGGGATCATAGAAAAGTTGGATTAAAAACCAAATGGGAGGGTGTCAGGAGCTCTATGCCACTGAATTTCATACAAAGTCACCCCCTGGGATGGTGGGGAACCAGGAGTCACTGAGATATCACACTGTGTCTGTGCATGGTTTAATTCAGTTTGACCGCCACATCAAAAATGCAGCTTGTGTGAGATGCTAATGACAGCCTTCTGCAATGTAATGCTTTCAACAATTTATTAGCTTGGATAGGATCTAGAAGGGAATAAGGCAGCATATTCATAAGAATAATTGAAATAAAGGTTAAATACTGTCACAATTCAACCATGTTGTTCTCATAACAAATCTGTGGGGTCTTCCACCTATTTAAAATTTTAATACACTTTTAGAGCTCTCAGCAATGCCTGTGACTAAAATGTTGGAAAATGGCTCCTGGGAGGTAAGGTAGACTGGTTTATATATTATTCCAGTGCTGTGGGCATTTAGCAGCCTCCTGAAGTAATCAGTTATGATGGAGAACTACTTCAGTGATTCTATGCTGTAAGACTTGGGCACAAAATCTTAAGCATGTAAATAATTAAACAGGTCTCATCAGACCCCCTTGGAGTGCCAGACTTCTCACAAGTTTTCTGATGGAGCTCCACTCTCCCAGTGTGCAAATACACACAGACACATGCTGTTAGTGTAATGTGGTTGCCACAGAATTTATTTTAAAAAGCAACATGCAACTCAACCCATTAGAAAATGCTAGGAGATGGTGGGTGAAAAAATCAACCCTGGTTCAATTCCACTCATGTTAGTGAGTTCTTGATGCAACACATTTGCTAAAACCATCCACAATCAATTACTGAGACAGAAATAGCAGCGCAGAAGCAACTGCCTTTAAATAACAGACAGTTGATGCACTTAAAACAGTTCCTTTTTTTTTCATAGGACATAGTTTCCTATGGCTTTTCCTACGAAGTCCTGGAACTTCTCTAAGAACAAGCATTGAATTCTCTTCACACTATGGCAGAGTCCTAGTTAAATAAAAGGTGTAGGAAAGTTGTCATGAAACATGCCTAACATCTCTCCCCTTCAAGGAAAAGTTTGTGTAAACAAACTCAGACAATGCCAGGTTGCTCAGGCACTAACTCATGTTTGTTGTGGTTCTTGCCTCAGGTAAAAATCCTTAAGATTTAGGAGTGTTACTGAGATGTTTTGGAAATGCTGTGTTAGACTTTCCTTGTGTTAGTCTGTTTCCCCAATCTCACTTTCTATAGCTAAAGCAGAAGATGTGGTGAAAGAGCAGATCTATCAGTGGCCATTCATGATGCTGCCCACTTCCCACTTCTGCCTCCATGCAGGAGTGGCATCTGCCCCAGCCCCACATTTCAGCCCCTCACCAGAGCTTTGCCTTGGGACTACTGAATGCTGCACAAACCAGACTGACACAGCTCATTTTCCTTCCCATCACACAGCTCCTGCCACACATCAGTCGAAATCAGCGTGGAAACAAAGAGCGAGTATTATGCAAATAGAAGGAAAAAACTTATGGCTTAAATTTAAATCTGTAAACAATTTCAGATTTAAAGAAGAAATCAAGTTCATTATACAAGATGGATAACCTTAGAAATAATGATGTTTGTGTTTACTTCTTTGAATTACATATTGCTGCAATAAAATAGTAAACCAAAATATTAAATAGATACTGGCAAATTAACAGATTATTTCATATGAAATCAACTGAGTATTAATATGATTACTGCTTGTTTTCAAGCGCTACTTCTTTTTTAAGTGAGGTTTTAGAATTTTTGGAGTATATGATATTTCTAATCCTAAACAGTTCTCTTTCATCATTTAACAGAAAGGCAAAGTGCCTCTGAGCACAAGAGCAGGAAACTAGCACTACAGAATCCCCTCTCAGAAGGCATTTAAATTTTATGTAGTAAGCCAGGTCTATGACAAAAGTATGTGTAATGTAATGTAATTGTATCATTTCTCAAAGTTTTACATAATGACTTTCTGTTTCTAAATAATACTTCATTATTGGGAGCAGGAGAATGTAATTGTTCTCTGGGTGCTGCTGTTAGCTCCTAAGGGCACAATCAATCCTGCCAAGACATATAATTCATGCACTGTTTGCTTCTGATACAGCCACATTTACGAAAGCAATGCAGTGATTAGATTCCTCCAGAATAAATGTGTCTATAAATCCCTGTGTTGTAAATATTATTAACAGCTACATCCAGTAAAGGACTTGAGCCATTGACATGAGGCTGAGGCAAAACTCACAGACCTCCAAACCAACCATAATTAAAAAAAAAAAAAAAAATCCCTCTCTGCTATGGCTGAACCCTGGACACATTTACAATCACGAGGCACCCTCCTATCTGCTGTAGTCTACTCAGTGCCTGAGGTGCTGCTCCAGTTTCTGCTCAGCAGGAGCTTCTCAAACCCTTTTCCCACACAAGAAATCTGAGTCATGGCATTGAGCATGCTTCTGCCACTTTTATTTTTTTTTGAAAGACTGAATCTGATAGATATTTAACACAGCAGGAGCAGAATTAGGTAATTAGGTGCCCTCACAAAAGCAACCAAGGATACTCCTAAAAAGCAGCGACTATTTCATCAGCCAGTGAGTGCTCACGAAGGGAGATCACTCCCTGCAGCACCTCATGGCACAGGAGAATAGTGCCTTCAGCTACCTCAGGCTAGACATGATTGTAAGTAATGATCCAGGTACTCGCAGAAATTACACTATCTGAACAAAGGGTAAAATTCATGTCTACAAATTAAGACATCTGCAAGAGATCTAGCTGGAGGAAGATGAGTGTTTTAGGGCACAGTTCATCTCATTTAAGAAATGAACCTAAAACTCATGATGTGCATCACTCCTTCGGATTGCTTTTACCCACACTGACCATAAAGGGAGCCCTAAAAAGCTAAATCAGATATAAATGTATGCACTGCAGGCTGCTAAATTTAGCTGAAATCAGTTTTGCACCAAGAGTTTATTAATAATTTAACTAAGAAACATGGATAAAAGTGAGTCAGTGCATTGTTTTAATATTATTTATGCTACCATTGTACTGTGCAGAGAGCAGAAAAATGAAACAGGGACTGAATAAACATAAATCTTTCCTAATCATGCAGAAAGTCATATTTATGTATGTCTTTGTATCCAGAAATACCATATTGATTTTCCATCGTTTCCACTTATGCCATTAATATACAGAAATTAAATTCTGAAGGCAGTAATTTTTAAAAGAGAGAGAGAGAGAGAAGGACTTCAATAAACCTACAGGATTCCTGTAATAGTCCAAGGAGATTTTCACGTTCAGCTTTGTAACTACTCTTGTTATTGGGTTCCATGCACAGTGTCAGGGAATCTTCTCAGGACATCAATATAATCAGTTTGTTTCAGCACATTCCCAGATCAGTCTTGAAGAAGATTGGTACTATTTACTTTACAGTTTAGACAGGCTGATTCTTAAATCTTTCTTCCCATTTGCAACTAACATGTATCACGCTTATAACTGTACCAAGTTTTTGTTCCACATTGACCTGCTTCCAATGTATATCATTTAGGAAAAGACCACCTATATGAAGGCATATTTCCAGGCTTCAAGTAGCATCTAGTAGCATGGAACCTCAATCTCATCTTTGCCAGATGAAATTTCCTGCCAGATGACATAGGAATTATTATATTTAAAAAGTAAATGAGAACTACACATTTACTGCAAAAAAACCCGAATGTAGTTGAACTATACATCCCCTCTTGTTGACACTAGTCTCTAATTTGGAATATGCCCTCACCCACCCCATGAATTTCAGAAGTATATTTTTTGCTTTCTTTGACACATAGCCTGCATTTAAGAAGAGCATCACTTACTGTCTTCTGAGTGTTCAATTCACTGGTACTTCAGACAGGCATGTACTGTAATTTTCCTGCAAATGGCCCATTTCAGGAGAGGCAAAGATGTTAAGTATCACAATGCCATAGAGAAAAAAAGACAAGAAAAACAATAAAAATTAAGGGAAACTGTTGGTAACTCCCCAGTCGGGGTTTGCAGTCCTCATTAGAAAAAATAAAGATAAGAAATAATCTTTAATTGAAAGAAGGCAGGACTGAGAGTTCGGCGTCCATAGTTCATCTGTTTCACCTTTGCTTTCTCCCTGAGCAAAACCAGTTGTGGCATATATAATGTTTACTGTGTTGCCTGTGATCTTTTTTAATTACTCATATTTTAACTTTCCTCTTTTTGTTACCTATTTCCCATATTAATCACAGCTTGCTACCTTTTTCTTTTTTTCTTTTTTTCTTTGCTTTCATCGGCTATCTGCTCTTAAATTTAATTTTGTTAGTGTTTTCTTTTTCCTGTTTCAGCTAAGCACCACCTCATTCTCTCATTCTCATGCAAGCCCTCAGTCCAAGTAGTGTCTCCAGCGTGAGCAGAATTCAGCCTCACAGCAGAGGCACACTAGAATGCCTTTTACTGTGGTGGATGAACGGGATGTATCAGCAACAAGGATGAGCCTGTGGATTTCAGGGAAGAGCTTGATTACTCTCAAAAAGCAGAAGTGGGTGACTGTCCACACAGGAGATGGGAATAAGGTGACAGAGGCAATTCTACCTGGAAAGGCACAGACAGAGCAGGCATCTTGGCTATCTGCCATCAGACAAGATCTCTCTCTGCTGGCTCTCCCTTTGCCTTTCCAGCCACCTGAGTGTGCACTTCCAGCTGAATTGCAGAGGGCTTAATACATTTGATTCCCAGTTTGATAGATTGGGCCTGCTCGAAGCTCTGAGCAGTTTGCAGTAGTTACACAGACAGGAGCATAAATACAAACACATGCACTTGCATGGTCCCCAGGTATCAAATGGAGAGATAACAATTTACCTCACCCTGTGGATAACCAACATTAGAAAACTTTGGAAGAGTACACGTGACCCCACCCAAGTAATATTCAGAGGTGTACCCTCAACCCCTTGAAAATACAGCCACAGAAAAGCTAATTATGCTGTGCTAGTCCAGATTCATTTGTTGCAACCCCAGGTAGCACTCTGAAGATTTAGCCTCTGAGCTCTCAGGCAGTAATTTCCCTGAAGGAAACGGAACAGTTGTGCCAGCTCCTGCAAGCCTTCCACTATCAGCAACACACAGCAGCTCCAGTACTGTGCCAGAAACAGTCAGGGTCTGCAATACAAGAAGGAAGCCCAAGGGAACATAAAAAACCTAATGACCTTCCCTTTTCCTCTGTATTGTGGGATGACATTCTGAGGGCTGGCATGGTTTTACCAGAGACAGCCTGGCCTTGAAGGACACAGGGTAGGAGCTGTCCCAAGGTCTCTTCAGCCCCTGTTCCCTTTGATTGCTGACTGGTCAACTTAGAGCATTCCTAAATGCATGTCTCACTTCAGACTAACCTCTAACCAATTTAAAATACATAAGAAAATTGTCTTAGCCTTACCCCTAACTGAAGGATGTCTCCCACTTTAAAAAGATCTATTCACTTAGCACTTAGATGACATTCCTAAGTAAAGTTCAGACACTAAGTTTACTGTTTCCTTAAAAAGTTTTCACTTTTCACTAAAAATTGATATTACTTTTCATTTTCACAGGGAATTTTTTTGGAATCAAGGCCCTTGGCAAAAGTAAATAACTGCAAAATAAACCTTTTGAAGAGCACAGTCCTAGCATCTATATGCTCTATGAGAAATTGGTTATGAATGTATAATTTAGGGCTTCAAGGAAAATTTTAAAGCCAGGTATAAATTAAGGATCTAATACTGTACTCACTGAAGTCTGTTAGAACATGACTGGACTCTAAATGACCACTGGAGGTTACTGTTTCCCCACAGAAATTCAATAAGTCCAGCATTATGCTAATTCTTTTCAATTATTAAATACAGGCATCCTTAATACGTGGCTGCAAATTGCTCCCACACATGGCAAGTTTGTTAAGTATGTTCAAGGATGGAAGAAATCAGGGGCAGGAGAAGGGTATTTGAGCATACAAGCATAGAGATGCAGTCAAAGAAAGATTTCTCAATGCTTCCTATCATTATTATTATTTGTTATTATTGTTTGTATTACTTCAGGACCTAGAAAACCACATTTACCAGGTTTCTGTTGTGTGAAGAGCTCTATAGGTTGGAACTGCTGTCCTGGCCACCCACAGCCTTAGCAAGACACAACAGGCCCTTCCAGGCAGATAAGAACCCATCAGACAGCATCGATTGCTGAGACATCATCCACACACCAGTGGCACATCCTCATCAAGTCCTGGCAGAAATTACAGACACAGAGGGCTATTTTAATGCAAGATCCAAGGGGGGACAATAAAGCTGTTTTGCACATATTTACAGAAGTTACTTTGCAGGGCATTGGGCAGCATGAGCTTTATTGGTGTACCCCTGAAAAGAGGTGAGCAAGTAATACTGATTTTTGGGGACCAGGGGCAGCAACATCTTAAGAATGAATGAGAGCTGCCAAGGTGGTTCATATGACTGATCAACTGTTTTCTCTTGTTAGCCACTGTGGATACCTTGTTTGACTGCCTTAACATATCATTTCATCTTGAAGGTTGTAAGAAGGTGGTTTTTTTAGGATAGATGTAATATCATTCTCCTTTGCCCATATTATTTCTATCTGGAGCTTATAGTACTTTTTTTTTTTTTTCCTGTGTAGCAGTGGAAAACCTTCTGCTGTAAATTAAGGATAGTAATTCCCTTTCTTATGTCTCACTCATTTGAAGACAAGTTCTGGGAGACAGAGGCTACCTTTTAATTTCCATTTGTGCAATTCCGGTATAATAGATCTGGACAAGGGCCCCTAGAAACTCCTTCAGTACAAGTAGGAAAAACAGTAACAAGGTAATCCTAACCTCTCAAAATATCTTCAAAGAGTCAAAACAAACTTTAATGTTTTAAGTTATGTTAGGAAGAGTCTAATGGCAGTTACCCACAAGAACCTGATGCTCTTCACTATTGGCAGCCAGAGGCACCTAACGGCATGTTAGAGGCAGCATAACAAGAGAAGATCAATGTGACATAAAAAGGAAAAAAAAAAAAAAAACTAGCCCAGTGGTGTGTGGAGAAAGCATTGTGAGGCTCAGGGGAAGCAGCTGCTTTGTCATCTGTAAGGCTCTATAAAATACCACAATCTGAAAAGAATAAAAGTATTTTAAAAATAGTACTCCATTTTCCCTCCTTTAAAGATTTGTCACCCCCATCATTTTCTCTTTTGCAAAGTTCTGCTCTCTCTCAAAGCCTTTAAACTTTAATATTAAAGTGACATATCACTTTTTTCGTCTTTCCTTTTATTTGGGGGAGTGTGGGGATTTGAATATTTTCCTTCATAGTTGGATTTATTTTTTCCAGTCCAAAGCTGATTTTGAAATTCTAAGCAGGGTTTGAAACTTTAGTAGAAATTCAACAACCTTGTGTTTATTAAAAAAAAAAAAAAAATCTGTGATTTAAATCTCCGTCACACTGTGAAAGGGTATTAGCATACTCTTTTCAACTGTTTCATTAAAAGTCTTTCAGCAGGTAAAGCAGGACTAGGCACAAGAGAAACCTCACCTTCAAAGGTGCTGGGTCTGGTTGTCTCTCAAATAGGTTCCCCCAGCACAGACTGTCATCCTCAGTTTGGTAGAAGCACACAGAGTCTTTCTCCTTCCAGCTGTCCCTTCCACTCTGGGTGAGTCTGGCAGTCAACACTGACCATCACCTCTTAAACAGGTACTGGATGAACACTGAGTGCCAGACTGTGGTTGGTATCAGCTGCTTCTTAACCACTCTACCAGGACCTGAGTGGAAATGGTAATAGGTGGGTTCACATTTAAAGTAAATCACGGCTAGAGCAGCAAAATTCCTCACCCAGAAACCAGGGAAAATTATCCTGGTGCAATGAGCAGAGCAAAGGACTCGGGGAGCAAACTGTTCCCACTGGCAAACAGGAAACGAATGGCCTACCAAGGAATACTTTTATTAAAGGCAGAGAAACAAAATGCCTTTAACAGGCAGAGAAACAGGGCAGCAATAAGTAATTCTCAAAGCACAAGTGTAATTTATAGTTTTTTCCTCCAGAAAGAGAGCAGCCATGGCAGCTTTCCCTTTCTCTGCCAGCAGTCACCGACCGTGCAAGATTTTACAGCCTTTCAAGGCTCGTCCCAGCTGAGCAGGCTGGCATTGGGTGGCCCTGGGCTCTGCTCCATCACCCATCACCTCCCATCAGTCCCTCTCCACATCCATGCACGTGTGTTATCCACACAGCCCAGGGACAGCTCCAGCCCTCCTGCAGCCACTTCTGCCTGCTGCTTCCTGACCAGCCCCTAAAAGAAAGCAGATGTCACCCAGCTCTGAGAGCAAAGACGGATTGCAATTGCCCTGGAAGCACAGGGACATGCTGATAGCTTTTCCATTTCTCAAGAAAAGTGACTTTTGGGTGGGGGTAAGGAGGAAGTTGGTCCCCTGGCAGAAGTGCAGTCAGGTCCAGCTGCTCAAGCACAGTCACAATGCTGAAATTTGAAAGGAAACAAGAAAACTGAATTAGTGCAATGCTGTTTCCTTTTTTTGCAGATCTGGGTGCTCCCAGGGAGTAAAAATGTAGCCTACACAAAGCCTAAAAAACATGTGCTCTATCAAGGGCAGAATGAAAAAAACTAATTTAAGGCTTCCTTGTTTCCACTGGGAAAATCATTCCTCTCTTGTACTGCAAGTACGTCTTGACAAAAAATGATGCTACTGAAAAAAGCTCATGCAAAATTTTGAAGGAATGATTTCCAAGGTCCTTAAATATTTACTTTATAGGACTCAGTTAACATTTTTGATGCAGGAAAACATAAGGTTGATGGAGACAAGACCAGCAAGTTCTGAACTAGCTCTTGTAAAAGTAGAATTCTCTAGAGCAAATAGCATCATTATCCGCAAAAATGACATTTCATTTATTGTAGGTTTTGTAAGAATGCCTACTCTGTTCTCAGAAATCTGCTGTTGATTGGAAAAGCCACTTTTCAAAGGAGTGACAGAAATTACCTGCCCTTCTCTGTGTCTAGCATTTACTTTTCTCCCTTCATTTGGCTGCCTTGATAGCAACACTAATTTAACTAAAGAAGTGGTTTTATATATATATGTGGTGTCAACTAATACTCACATCAACATGGTGGTTATACAGATTTAATATATTTTATTTCTCCCCCAATCATTGAGGAAATTCTTCAGAATATCTACAGTAAGCACGTACAATAAACTTTCATATAAGTTTGATATGATTGATAAAATTGAGATGAAAAAATTCCTCTGGGCTACTAATAGCCAGACAAGTTTTTAAGGTATAAGATGTTATTTTACTGGTGGATTTATTTCAACTCTAAAGCTAGACAGATTTCAGACAATGCACACTGACAAAATGACACATTCAGCAGTTGCGCTTTGACTGTGACCATTACAATATTGCTTGATCCTGTCACTCCTATTCCAGAGATAATTCCTTTTTCTTTTTCCAAGGAGAGCAAAACAAAGTGTGAGCCTGCCTTTTTGTTCCATCTTTGGGCAGCACTAGGACAGGGGAAGTTGGCTCATGATGATATGACATAACCAATAATAAATGGATACACGACAGCAGAGCTGGCAAGTATCAGTTGATAATGGAAGTGTCAAGGGGTATGTAAGAAGGAAACATGCCTGGCTATGCAGAGTCCTGAGTAACCCATAATTTTTTATTGCCTCGTCTCCAAATAGTTTAACTTGTATTCAATATCATATAAAACTAAGTCCATAATAGAGAGGCCATGAGTCAAAGCATTCTTCAAAAATTTGGTCTTGAAATTTTTATAATATCTTGATAAATTATGCAGTTAATTTGGTTGTTTTTTCTTAAAAGTGTCAGCACTGGCTGTTTGAAGCTCTGAGCATGCAGTAGCCATTCTCACAAAGATGAAAGGAGGACCAGAGAGCACAACTCACTCGTTTCAGAGAATGCTGTTCACAGATGCAATCAAAGCCATCTAAGATTTCTTTGTGGAGCAGGGCAGAAATTTTTCAATTAACGATTCCCACCTTGACTTGCTAAAAATTTTTGTTAGGTTTTAGTTGAGGAAAAAAGTTAAAATTTCTGTGTTCAAAGTACTTTTTAAAAAAAATTAAGCAAAACTATCATATGCTTTTATCTGAGCTGTGTGCTCCAAAGATTTTTAATCCCAAAAATTTTTGAAATTTTAATTTTGCACTGTAACAAAAAGAAACATTTTTAAGACTTGAATATATTCTCACTTACTGCTCAGGGTTTTTTTTCCTCTGAGAACTGAGTTTTGAATAGTTCGGTTCAATGGACATAGAAGTCACAGGTGGAGACAATTTGCAATGTGATATTTCAACATGACACAATCTTTCTTCTCCAAAATGAGTTTTCTGCAAAGTAAATAAAATTCTAAAATTCAGGGAAAAATTTCCATTTATTTTTTTCCACCCAATTTTAACCATGTTATTCATCTCTCCTTCCACTAACATATTCCCTGTTTCCTACCTCTATTTTGATCTCTTGAAGTTTGCTAAAAAAGTTATCTACAAAAATACTACATGAGAGAAGTGAAACATCTGAGTAAAAGATAAAGTCAGCTCATTAATAAGTTGTGGTGCAGAAGTCACCCTTCCCTTGCTGAATCATTGCCATGTGCTACAAACTTACTATGAATATCTGGAGGCAGAAGTAATTACTGTAGCATTTTAAAGCCTCAAAACTTTATGAAAATTTTAGCTATTAGATGTTATTGGTCCTACTGAGTCTGACACTCTGAAAGCTGAAAGTTTGTCCAGTGAGAACTAAAGAAATATGTCCCCATAACTCAGATACAGTAAAGCTTTACTGCCACCTTTTTCCAAAGCACCATTAAAGTAAGCATGTAAATTCATAGCTATCTTTGTTGACTTATAAAGGCATAAAACAAGTCTTACTCTTTAACACATTCTTCCATGTGGAAAGCACTGGCAGACAGTGGATTTTAATCTGAGTTTTCCAGAAAGATGATACCTACTAGGTACCTACTGCTAGAGATCTCAGTGGAAATTGACATTATGTCAACAAAATCACTTATTTTTATCTTCGAATGATGTTTTGAAAAGATGTGATGTTAAAGGTTTATTTCTTAGCTGAGAGAAAACGTAAGAACGAATGGGACTATTATTCCATAGTCAATTTGAGTCTATATAATTTTACCTTCTTCTCTGGGTTATGACTTTCATTTCTGCTGCCAATAAATTTCAGGTTTATTGTGGTTGGTGTTTGGTACCTCAGCCCTGTTATGGCTGGTTATCTCATTCTCACAATCCATTTGATACAATCGAATCCATTAGTAGTCATTTTCTCTCTTAGGAGCACAGCTATTATTTCCTTTCTGATACATGAACAGACATAAAAATAGCAGAGAAAAATCAAGTGACAGACTCCACATTGTAGATGCCATAGTCAGAAGTTTTCTATGCAATAAGCAGTACCAACAAAACCTAGATTAATCATAACTGACAGTTCAAAAAATAAATACATAAACAAATAAATAAAGAAAGAATATATTGAAATGCATCCACGACACACTTGGAGTAAAGAGGAACAGTTCAATGTTTTTCCCAGGAGAGACAAATTAAACCCCTTGCTCTTTAAGCAGCAGAGATGAGGAAACATGGTGTCCTGCAAATCTGCATCTCAAGTCTCTGCTCTCTCTCTCTCTGGACTCTCTGATGTCTAAGCAACATGATTTTACATCAGCTTCCCCCCTGATGGGGCATGAACCCTCTGCCTCCTCTACCTAACCAGTTGTTTTCATATTGAGATTTATTATTTTTGTAAGGGGTTTATTATTTTTCTTATCTTTATATTTCTGACAAATTTGGATGAAATCAGCTTGTGTCAAAATGTTTGGGGCCAGTGTTAGCAGGACTGTGGACAACTGATCACCACACAAATGCAGCATGTTTTCATATTCCATATTTGCTCAGGAAAAAAAAAAAAGCAAGCTAAAATAAAAGCTGTCTTTGAACCAAAAGTTAGACACACCTGTTATTTTCAGGGATAAGTGGGTGAGGAAAGAGGGGGCAGACAAACAATGAAGTGGGATGACATATTATGGGATGAAATTATTCAGAAAGGATTCAAAGAGATAGAGTTTTGACAGAGATAAGGAAAAAAAAAAAAGAGGGAAAAGCTCTATATCTAATGGAGTAAAAAAACTACTGCCATGTTCTTTGGAAATGACAGCAGGACTCTGCTTTCCAGCAGCCTGAACACAAAACTCCACGGCCTCCCCCCCACAAATGGTCTGAAACACATTTGCTGAGAGTGAGAATAGGAGTCACAGGCATAATAGATGCCTTACGCATAGTTCTCGTGTCACTCATCTGTTAGCACAATTTTCATCTAAGTGATTCTCAGGAAACTTCTGAAGCTCACAAACAAGGAAAAAAAAAAGAGGCAAAGACACTTGCCATTTAAAGAACATCTCTCTTTCTTTCAGCTGTTCCATGAAAGAAGATGAGACAGAGAGCTGTTGCTTTTACTTACCAATAAATTAATATGAGTGAAGAAAGTAACAAACAGCTTTTATGAACATGCATTCAGTTGGGGTAATGGACTTTCTTATACAGAATATGCACCAACCCTGAAAGTGTTCAAGGCCAAGTTGGATGGGGCTTTGAGCAACCTGGTCTAGTGGAATGTGTCCCTGCCCATAGCAGGGGGGTTGGAACGAGGTGATTTTTAAAGTCCCTTCCAACCCAAACCATTCCATGATTCTATGATAAATGTCTATTTGAATGCTACCACTGTTCACAGTGTGAGTAGGATCATTGCCTCTCTGGGCTATGGGTGCCCCAGAGTTTCTCTGGCTATTGCACTGAGCTCAACTGTGGTTGTTCTTGAATAAGAACCAAGAGGAAGACTTTGGAGGACTGGGAAATGATCGACTCAAATCTTGTTTCTGTTAGTGCCTGTCTGCTGGCCTGTACGAAATTTATCTACATAACATTTTATTATCACTTTAATAATTAAGATCAATCTCATCTAGCTAGGTCTTTGAATAACAGGTAACTCAAAGTACCACCCTAGCTAGAAATGGGCCAAAGTAGTGTCAAAATCTGTATCACATTAAGCTTTCAGCAAGCTCAATTTCAAGGCACAAATCTAGACTGGTCTCATTAATATTTTACAGCAGAGGAGCAATCCTCTTTCACAGTGAGTTGTGATAGGCCAAGCCCAAATGGAGAAGCCCCATTTCCACTTGGAAATGTTCAATTCAGTCTCTCCTCCTGTGGAGATGGGGAGTGTAAGAAAAGGCCTCCACTTTCACTGCATGGTTGCTGTGGTGACAAAAAAGTGTCCATAAATCCTTCCTTCAGCAGCATGAACAGACATAGGTTAAGATATAAAAGGCCAGATGTTAACCCAAGTGGATCTCCTGCCTTTGTCCACAGAAAGGAAGGAATGTGTTACTTATAATCCATGTCCTCAGTGGTATGTAGGCACCTGCCTTGTACCATCATAATCTGCACGTTATGTAGATATTTACCTGTAAAACTCTGATCCCTAAACCTGTACAGATGAGATCTTGCATATGAGACTAAAAACACAAAACCTATTTAAAAGAAACAAATGAATTTTAAAAGAAACTTCTACCTGTTCCATCCATCTCTAAGTAAAATTTACTACCTTGACATAAAAGTCAAAGTTTCAACAGAGACTGGAGACTGAACTAAATCTACTTTTCTTCTTGAGATACAATCCTGTGAGAACAGTGCCATTGGGTTCTGTGCAGCATACATGTACTCTGAAAGGATTTTTACATATCTAAGAGATCAGGCTTAGCAAAATGGTGTTTTCCTTCCTGAAGTACTTAAAAGCTTTGCCATGGATCCAGAGTGGGTGATTTAGTGCAGGACTCGCACCAGTTCAGCCCTCTGCTTGTCAGGACTGGCAGCACCATGACTGCAGCCTGCCTCATGTTATCCTGAAAAACACTCCAAGAACATGCTGAGCAGGGGGATTATACTCATGGCCATGACTCATTTATGCATAACAGTTCTCTAGAAAACATGAGGCAACTATTGGAAGAGTGAGCCCTTGTGGGGTTGTGTACATGGCAAATCTCTCAAGCTTTACTTTCATCCCACTCTCAGTGCTGAGGGTCTCTGAACTTCATCAGAAAAAAATGCTTATTAATGATTCAGCTCTGGGAACCCCAACTGATGTAAAGGAGAAAATGTACTCTTTGAAAAAGATCTGATAGAAATCTTCTCTTTCAAATCTCTCCTCAAGATCTACCTCTGCTGCGACATCTATCAGCCAGGTAATGATCCTCCCATGTTAACAGCAGTCAGGGACAACCCACACCTCTTATTAAAGGTGTTTTGCAATGACTCATAAACACCATGCTGAGCCTACAGATAATTTATATCATCTAGTGGTTTCATTCCCACTTTCTTTCCTCCCTTATTGTTTCCTTCCTCTTTAACCTTTACTTGTTATTTTCTTTACAAGGTCTGTCCTATACATACGTGTGTGTATACATATATATGTATACATACACACACACACTCACATACTTGCCTTGCACCTCCACACATACCCTCTCCATTCTCAGAAAAACTTCCTACAACAGAACTTCCACACACAAAATGATTCACACTTTATTTACATTTTTATGCCTTCGAAATCAAAAGTAAACAATTATCTTAAATTATCTTAAGAAAATTTTTTGTATCTGATGACGGGAATATTTTGCTTTTAAGTGATTTAAATTAGTTCCCTTAAATATATGGAATTACATTTTTTGAAAAATGAAATAGCAGGATCAAATAAGAGTTTACATCTGTCAGAGAAACTCTCTTTAAGGAAATGCTCAAACACAAAACTTAATGCTTTTTTCCCCCTTGGGAATCACACAAAATAAAACTAAGAATTATATGTCATCATTCTAAGTGAATTTTAGGAGTTACAGAATCCCTGCTTGTTTTACTACCTCTATATACATTGCTTACAATATGAAAGATATTTGATAATAAACTGGTAGGTAAAGCATGACAAGTTAAAATAATAGACTAGAAATTGTTTTAGTCTATTAGTGCTAGGGACAGGGGTAGTTTATTGCTATGGATGGAAGCCAGCCCTCTTTGAAATCAGATGGAATTCTGCCACCATGACTTCAGCCAGGCCACTGTTCTGGGACACAGACCAGGGCCTCAGGTCTCAGTTTCATTATCTGGCTTGATTACTTCAACCAGTAACACTGGTGCATGGAAAAACTTAAATAATGAATATCAGCTCATTATCACATTTGGGAGAGAAATCTTTCACACAAGTGGCCCCATGTGGGACTCCAATAAAGTCACCGGTGTCTTTGAGAGAACTTCTACTGATGGCACAGCAAGCTCCCAGTTCACTCATAGGTGCAATGCAGTATTCCACAGGCTACTCCCTACATGGAGCCTACTTCAGTCAAGACTACAAACTTCTCCTTTTGGATGTCCAGCTTCCCATGCTTCCTTAGGAGGCTGTCAGTGCCTTTTCTCCAGTGCATGAACACATCTCCTTTAGGACAGATAAGCATGGCCTCAGCCCCATTAAGACTTCAGGCTTGACAGACACCTGGTAGCAGTTTTGAACACAGCACTGCTTTCCCTCTCTACCTGAAAGCTCTTTAGAAGTGTCACATCCAGCTGATTGCTGCATCAGTGGCAGTTTTTAATAAAAGCAGCAAAGTGAAGCTGAAATGTTTATAGTCTAGGGGTAACGGTAGAGATTTAGGAAGTCTTTGAACAGCCTTCTCTCACTCCCATAGATGTCAGAGCAGCCTCCCTGCTCAGCTCTTCCAAAGCCACCCTGGTATCCAGGTATCGGGGTCGAGGGTGGTCCCCGACAATCCTTTTTAGGGTTCACAGATATTCAGGGTAAAAGTGGCAGATATAAAAGAAGAGTGATACGACAACCATGACTTAGCAACATAAAACACTTTAATAATAATGAAAGTAAATGTGGGATGAGGCCCAAAAATCCGAGTACAATAACCAAGGGGATAAAGTCTCTTTAGGAGCCGGTGGTCAAAGACCAGGATGAAGGGAGGTCCAGAGTACAAATATGGGGTAAGAGAGGGGGTAGAGTTGAGGTGGGGTCCAATGGGTGTAGGGGAAAGTGGTGCAGAGGTGGGGTAAGTGAAAGTAGGGTCCAATGGGGTAGGTTGGAACATTGCACTGAGGACCAATGAGGATACAAGGAAGGGAGAACATTCTGGAATTGGGAGTGGTGATAATTGACTAGTAAATGAGGTATTTACATGGGCAATCCCATGACTCTTTGGAACCTTTTTCCTTGGGTCACTACAATTTAAACAAATGTCTCCCAAGGTTTAGGGTTGGGATATAACACCACTTCAGAAATGGTTGCCTGACCTGGAATGGTCAGGCTGATTCCCACATCTAGGGACTTCACCCACCTATGGGACTGAGGACCACAAACCAGGAGGCAGGTGAAACTGATGCAATGCTTCCATCGTATGCAGAGGCTGCCTGAACAAACCTGAATTCCATAATGCCTGAAAAAAATAAAACCCACATGAGTTTCACACTGTCCAGACAGCAGGAAACTGTCTCCAAGAGGAGCCACCTCTGTACACTACACCCTCAGATTCCCAAATAGCATTTCCCTTATCAGACACCAGACATACTCTTGAAAATCACCATTATCACAGTCCAGATGAGAGAGTATCAAGGTCACAGACAGCCAATTTGTAAAGCTAAGTTATGCTAAAGAGAACACTATACTGTATGTTAGATTATGCTGAAACCTTTGCTGCTGGAAGGCCTCTCAACATCTCACTGTGTCTCCAAACTGATCTGAAGGTGAGGATTACTTGTCACATTCTGTAAATCAGGCAAATGTATCAGATGTATGCAGCAAAATGGCTTTTTTATTAGAAAAAAAATTATTTATTATCAGTTGTCACTAAGACTGAGCAGCTGCTCAGAGGACAGTAGGAGCTGCTGTGGCTGAGACATTGTCATTCTCAGCTCCTGTTTCAAACCATTTGTGGTATTCTGGAAACCATTATCAAAACTAGACAGCAGAAATCATTGCAATACACTCAAAGAAAAATTTAAAAAGGAACAGCTGCACCAAGTTGATGATCTAAAATATATAAAAACTATACAAAAATCAGGTTATTCTAGCTGTCTACTTGCTTCTCGGACCATATGATGTATTTGCAACCAAATCTCTGGGCTAAGTTGTGGATTTTCTTTAAAATGTGTCTCCCAGACTAAAATCTAAGCTGGTACCTTGGACATCTGAGCCACAAGCCACCCCAAAGCCCCTTTATGTCCCTAGAGACACACAAAATTTAAACCAGGAAACTATTTACTACTGTTGCTGAACTGCAGACCAGCTCACAGTTTTCACACACAAAGTATTTTGCATAATAGAAGAGTTCAAATATTCTGTTATAATACAGGAAAAAAACTCCAGACCAGAATTTAAACTAGCTTGTTAAACCACACTTGACATGCCTCCAGAACAAATCAAATCAAGGAATATTCCAAAATATGTCCTGAAAAATCACTAGAAACAACAGAAATTACTTCAAAATAACATTATCTGTGCATAAATCTATCCATCCAGAGTGAATTAGGTCCCCCATAGAGTATAAAGGCATAGACTCACCACCTTCATCCTTTCTTTGCTGTCTCCTAGAATCTGGGGATTTTTTTAATAATCTACAGAAAGAGATGTTAGTATCCTTCTAACTAGCAGGCTTTCCATATATCCTTATGCCCATAATTCACCTCCGCACATCTTAAGTATTGCTTTCACTGCCAAAAAAAAAAAAACAAACCTCAAACCATTAAACTGCCTCTGTTCTATGAACAAATTTACCTGAGTGTGTCAGCTTCCACTTCTTTATACTATCAGAAGGAGGAAGGCCATCAGAGCATTTCAGAGGTGGATGTTGGCTAGCCAGGGCTGAGCTCCCCAAAGCCCCTGAAATTGGGACAGGGATGAACTCCAAGTGCCCCGAAAAAATCCCTGGGGTTCACCAGTTCACCATTCTGGCTATCCTTTGTGCACCTTATTTCACAAAGTATTCATTTGAGGGAAAAAAATATCTGTCAGCTTGTATAAACTGATTAAAGATATCTAAAGGAAACTGAAGCATCCACCTAGACTCCCTAAAACGGAAAAAAAAAAGTAATAAATGCCTACCACTTGGTGCAATGCAGTGTATTCCAAGGGCAAGAACTTTTGTTCTTCAGAATTATTTTTATAATGTCACCTCTGCCAGGGATGATTTAAGAGCTTCTAGATAAGGGAATGAATTTCATCAGAGGCAGAGGCATCACCTCAAGTCTCCCTTTAGCTTCTTGATGAATAAAACACCCTCTCCAGCCCTTTCTAGCACCTCACTGCCACATTCAGAAGTGGGACTTTAAAGCAAAAATAAATTATTAGTGTCTCAGTGCAAAAGCCATTTTTAAGAAATTAAGAGAGCAAACACAAGTGCAATGAGTACAGATGAGTTAACTGAGCTTTAAGGAGCTTTAAAACTACCTTAAATCAGGTGTATCCAATCTACTCCTCTGAAGAGCCACTACTACATAGCAATGCTGTGCCTGCTGCAAGTGAGAACAAACAGTACCACACATTTTCAGAAAGTGAAGACTGTTGTAGCATTTCAGGTGTCTTTCTTACATGTAGAAACTACTTTTTGCCATTATTACTTGCATGTATGAATTCTCTCTCTTAAACTAATTTTTACCACTTCCAACATTAGATACAGCAGGGTATAATTTGAAAACATAAAGAAAGCTTCAATAAAAATTTTCTTCTCTGTACAAGCGAGATTTCTGATTAGTCTCACCCACCAGGCCCTTCCTTTTCCAGTATCTACCAGTTCTCCATAGTGATTGCCAATGACCAGGCAAAGGAATACAGGAGCTGGGAAATCATTTGCAATTCACTCCTTCTGCCAACAAAAGTAGTTGCTAGAAGAGGATGTCAATCTTCGCCCCTTGTAATCCTTCTTCACAGCTACAGTAAGGAAAAAGAATACTGCACATTCCCAGTCACGAGTCACACAAAACAGTACTGTGCTGGGTGGCCACAGTCTGGGCTTGCATAATTCCTTGGACAGGAACAAGGATGAACCTGAATTGTCCTACATAAGGTCCTTCAGTTCATCTCTGGATATTCTGCATGTAGTTTATTATGAATATTGAGGTATTCTTTCCTATCCTATTTTCTCCAGGATCTTTTAACTTGGAAGTGCTTGATCTGGAAAGATGTTTTGTACAAGTCTTCATAATCTCCATAGGATTCATAGTCCTTCTATTTCTTATGAACAGACAGGGGAGCATTGTTGGGTTAAGTTCTGATAAGGAAGGCCCCAGTTCACACAACACATACATTTCCTAACAGCTAATGTTAAAGAAAGGAACTCAGACTGTCCTATGTTCAGAGAATAGTGGATAGAACACTGGAAAAATGGGGATTCACTATTACAAAATTACTTATTCAGCTTAAAAAAAGCAAAGGTGCCACATCTAGACAGAGGGTGCAACTGTGCTACAAAGGCTTCAAGGAGAAAACACAAGAGAAGACCTTTCCAAATTCATGGACAGTGCTGACAAATGAAGAAAATGGGTACTAAGAAATTAGATTTCCAGCCATCTGGAAGCTGAAGTTCAGGAAAAATGTACTAGGAACAAAACAAAAACCCCAATCAGTTTTCAAGATGGGGCTGGATTTGTTTGCAAAAGAGGATTATTTGAAATGGTTTCTCACACAGAAATTCCACCTCAGCACTCCACCTGCTAGTTTCCAAGCTAGGAATAACTTACAGAAATTTCTAGGGAATCAGAGCACACAAAGGCTGTTCCAGCAAATCTTTTGCCACATCACCTTTCTATAAGGTACAATAAAGTAGTATATGCAAATAGTGCAACAAATTTAGGAAAAAATACATCTGAAACCTTTAGGCATGAAGAAGCAGAAAAAATTAAAGCTTTAAATACTCATTTAGGGAAAAGAGCAATCTACAGTGCACAGCATATTGAAGGGCAAGGAATGCAATTAGTGCTTGCTTCTGTGTTTCAGGAGTGCTTGATCATTTCTTCTTAGCATGCAATCTACATACTAATACTGGAAATGTCATTTGTTTGTTCCTTGCATTATCACTCTTTGATAAGCACATGTCATTATTGCATACAAATAAGGAGCTTCCACCTGTCTGACAGAAAACACAGCCAGAAATTATTTACAAAGGAGCCCTGGTAGTCTGTTTCATGCCATAATGAATTACCTGTCTCATTAGTGGGCACCTTTCCTTCCTCCACAGCAAGCAGGCAGAGAAAGATCCTGACAGCAGAGCTTGTACTGCTCACTGCATGCCAGGAAGTAACACAAGGTATTTTGCTATGAGACCAACACACAGATGTGCTGGAATCATGCTCTGTGCCTCGTCAAGGCACCACCTTGTACTTATATTCCTTACAAAGACTGAAACTTAAGACCCATCTTTGAAGAAAATCAAGGTTTGGGAGGGAAAAATAAAGTCTAGGAGATTGACAGAGCAGAAGTGCTGGGGAAGCCTGAAAGCAGGGCTCAGCTCAGCAGAGCCACAGCCTCCTGCTAGTAGAAGGTTTTGAGTGACAGCAGCCACCTGAGTCCTCTGACACAGGCCAGCCTTTGATCACTCAGTCAATAGTGAAGAACAGCATTAACTCCATATATCTGATGGCATGGCTATAAGCATAAATATTTTAAGACACTTTGGTCAAACTAAAGGTCCATTCACTCCTGTAGGCAGACTCTGGCTGTGGCCATCAGCAGATGCTCCTGCCAGGAAACATGGCTCACAGAGAGCCCTGCTGACCATGGCTGATATTCCCAGCAAGCAGGTGTTTGAGGCGGCTCTTTGCCAGAGTTTGTTCTCAATGGCCTTGATTCTCCACATCCATCCAATTTGCATTTCTACTTTTACATCTGGCATATCATGCAGCAATGAGCTCCTGAGCTCTATTACAGGCTGTGTGGAAGAGCACTTCCTCTTGTTTGTTTTAGGCCAGATGTCTAATAGCACCAATGCTCTGTCCATACTGCACAGGCTGGGAGACGGGGAATGATCATCTCCAGCTGAACTGCACCATATACATCTCAGTAGTCTCTTTCCCAGGCTAAAAGCCATAACTCATTTAATTTCCCCATGTGCAGAAGCTATTTCAAATATCTGGTTAACCTTATTGTCCTTCTCTATCTTTTCTTCTTCTACTACATCATCTTGAGACTAAGGGATCAGATTTGAGCTCTCTATTCAACACTCTATATATGTAACAGTGACAAAGAGATATTTTAACTTCCCTTCCTTATAACTTCTAACATCCCATTTGCTTTTCAGTTATCAATAATAATTATAATGTTTGTTTTCAGAAAATTATGTATAATAACTTCAAATTCACATAGCTAATAGGGAAATTACAATTTCATACATATATTTGAGACTGGTTTTCCCAGGTGCATTATTTAAAATAGCTGGGTCCTAGACTTCATCTGCCATTTCTATTTTACAGTCAGTTAATAGCAAGAAATCCTTCTAATGCTCTTTGCAGTTGGTCTGACTTTTGGTTATTCTGATATATTTTGTCTGATCAAGCAGCAGTTGCCACCACATCACTTATCCCCTTTCTCAGATCATTAATGAATACACTAAACAGAACAGAGGCTGGAGCTCTGCATACTCCTCTCTATTGTGAAATAGAGATCATTTACTCCTACCCTGTGGCTTCTTTCATTTAACCAATTATTAATCTGTGACGTCTTAATATCATCAAGACTATGATTAAAAATATCACTGAAAGTCTTTTTAAAAACATTTTATTAACTGCATCACCCTTACACACATATTCTTCACAGAACTAGAATAGATTTGTGAAGCATGACTTCAGTCTATGAAAGTTGCTTTGACCTTTCTCCTCTATGCTGTATTTCACCTCTCTACTCTTTTCTGTCATTTGTTACAGCTTCTACCAATTTGTCCAGCACAAAAGTCAGAGGTACTGTTCTCTAGTTCCTTGAATTCTCGCTGCAACCCTTTGATAAAAACGGGTATTACATTTGCCACTCCTGAACCATCCAAAAGAAAAAATTGTTTTAAACAATAAGGTGCAAGCTACAACTAATTGTTCAACAAACTCAACCCTGACTTCAACAGGTGTATGCTTGGCTCCTACTGCCTGATACCATCAGTTTGATTCTTCCTTTTCCACTGAATTTTCTAAAACTCTTCTGATGTCTTTTTATATTGAGACAGTTCCTCAGACTTTCCTCCTATAAACGAAGGTTTTATGGTTGGGCATATTCCCCAATGAATGCCAATGAAAAGAATTTATTTTAAGCTTAGTTCCCTGCTTTCTCTGGGCTCCCTGTAATTCTCTCCTGCTGAATTTGAGATGTCAGTATCTTCATTCAAAGTCAGTTACTCTAGTTCATACCTCTTCATTTTAGACTTTTATTACTGGTAGAAAAGTATTCATATTCACATGAGTTTTTACAGTACATATGAACTTGATTGAGTTTTTTGTCTCATGCTTTATGAGATTTTTATTTTTAATATTGAGCAGTGAAAAAGGGACCTGATTTGCCTACACGTGATCAGTTACACAATCTCATGTTTTATAGCATCCTATGCCTAAGTGTAGGAATATTGCATCTCAGAAGATTCAACCACCTCAAAGACAACAGTACAAATTAAAAATTCAAGACAGTTAGCTCTTTTGCTCTTCTGTAAATTAGTTGTTCTCTCTCCCACCTTAAAAATAAAACAAAAAAAAAATCACACCATCTTAGAAGACGAGACTACATTATTTAGGTATGGCTTAAATGAAGAAGGAAGGTTTATGTTTCTGCTCTGGGTTTATTATGGGTCTCTGAACAATCAGTAAATGTTCAATGTCATATTTATACTGCCACATGCTGTGATTTTTCCTGCCTGAGAGACTCCATGGCACATACCCTCTGCTCATCTGCAGTCGTGAAAGTATTTTACCTGCCATTTGTATAGTGAACCAATATAAAGGAATAAAAGCACTAAAGAATTCTTTTAAAACTACACAAAATACCCTGGCTGAATTTACCACCACTATTTCAGTGCTTACTTATAAAAAAAGAAATACAGCATTATTTCTCTCCAATTATACTTTTTGTTTCACCAGATATCAACATTGGATATTGCTTTGATAATGAAGCTGACAAATTATTTCTATTCACAGTTCAGCATCCCCAAATATTTTTATATAAAATGCAACATTTGCAACCATTTGCTTTCAAGTACATACTTTCTAGCAGCATTATGTCTAGACCTATCAACTCTAATGTGGCCATTTTACCCAGGCCTCTTAAAAAAATAAGGTGGTGATCATTTCAGACATATTTATTTATTGAGAAACTTCTGGCTTTAAACAGGCCTACATTGATATTTTTCTTTGATATATTGTTGCATAATGCAAAGCATTTTTTGCTGAGGCCTCCCCTCAAGAAGTCCACATGGGGTTGTGCTCATCCTCAGCTGCCTGAGGCACAAAACCACCAAGATGATTAATCCCCTGGGTCACCACTCAGGTATCTACAACTCAAAATTACAGCTCTTACTTCTTACCCTGAGCACACCCAAGTGTGCTGACAAATAGCAGTGGAGGGAAAAAGCATATATAGACACACAAATATATACAGAATATATGGGGAAATCAAAAAAACAAAGCTCAGCAAGAAGCGCATGCACTAGCTCCAGTTCACCAGGTACAAACTGCCTGCACACCTTAGGAGCAGGAGCACTGAGGAAGGTGGGTGTATCACTACAAGGGAGCCCTGAAACAAAGGACAGAGTGGGATGAAGGTGTTGCAGTCATGCTGTTGAAATCAATGCACATATGATGGAGCAGCACAGCAGTTATGCTCTGTTGAAAACAATGTAGCTAAGGGGAGCTAAGCCAAAGGAATTATCCAAATGGTAATCAAAAGCTGAACTTCATTAACTCAAAAATACGTATTACTTTTCAAGCCCTGCATAAGCTAATAACTCCCTCAAACTCCACCTAAACATGAAACCATAACTTTACATTTTTGACTCACACAATGAGAATAACAGAAATACAGATTAGGTAGGGGGAAGGTTAGAGAAGACTCCGTGGTAACTTCTGGGATCCACTGATGGGCTGAACCTCTCCTGTCACTGTGGGGATGCCAGTTGGGTAAGAACCTTATTTTATGTTCACCAAATTATTATCCTGAGCGAGCTTTCATTGGTGATTAGAGCTTGTCCGGATATTGCTTCAGATTCATTTTTGCAGTCAGTATACTACTGATGGCAATCTCTGAACCTTAACCTGTCACAGTCTTCTATTACCAGTGTGTTTGATAATAAAGTGTGCCATTCCATAAAGTGTGAGTTTGAGTTCTTAAAGGGTGCTAGCAACTGCTGGCAGTGGATGACATGCTTGACAAAACTGATAATAAACCAACAGAGTCAGACACTGTCAGTGTGTGACCCTGGGTTATTGGTGAAACCACTCTCTGACACAGTGGCTGTTCAATGGGGTCCTCATAACAGAACCATGACTGACTTGTCATGCTCAAGGGTCTCATCTTTCCTGGGGGCACTGATAGATTGCTCAAATATAAAGGGTTCAAGGAAACATCTCCCTTTCACTTGACAGTATATCAGTCTTACAACCCAACAACTAGCATGCTGCTTGCAGGTTTGGCTTGAGCTAAAACCCTGAGGAACATTTTCACAATTAATACAGAGAAAAGCTATCTTGAAAGCAAGCATAGTTTGGCCACCACTAATAACTGGTGGGTACCTGCCAGCTTCTCAGGCAGCTCACAGGAAAACCACAAAACCAATGTGAGTGTCAGTGAATTTATAGAGAAAGTGTGCACATACTCGACATCACAGGAACACAAGTTTAAGTGCCCACTTCCCTTGAGGTGGGTGAGAGGCATACCCCAGGCTGCATGCACTGAGAGGGTAGCTCTGCTACCCAGCAGCTGCTTTTTGGGATGGGGAATCCCATTTCCTTAATGAAGAACATTGGCTGAGATAAGCCTTCAGAGAAAGGGCCTCCATTCTCGGTATCTCATCCCTCAACAGCATGAGCAGACAAGAACTGAGCTTGGGAAATTCTGGGAGTTCACAGAGCTACCAACACTGGGGGAGCAGCACTGAGATGTCTCACCTAAATAAATGCTACTGCAGATGTGGGCACCTTTTTGTGACTCACCTCAGCACAAAAGCCTGTAGCTGCCAAAACATATGATTCTATCTCACTGCTAACCTAAATGGGGCTACTCACACAATTAAGGACTAATTGCATGAGAAGGGATTGCTTGATGAGGTTCTTAGACTTGTATGTTTCTGGTCAAGTCCTCAATGGATGCAAATTAACACAGCTTCAAAGAAACTAATTAAGTGATTCTGAAGGTGTGACTTCCACTATATGTGTTTTAGAGGGAAGCCAATAGATACAAAGCAATTCTGCGTGAGAAACTTGTGTTTCTACTAACATATTAGTAATAGATAAAGCAGGCTGGTACGGTATAATTTATTTGGATTGTCATTATGTTCTTTTTAAGACTGTTAGGCAAACTAATTAGTCATGGGTTAAATGTCAAACCTCGGTAGTGGGATTTGAAATGCATCAAGTCTGCAAGAGGTTTGAGGAATTAAAAAGGATGTAAGTATATAAGCAGATAGTTATAATCTCTAAGACAAAGTGATACTTCCACAGAAAACCTCAGTTTGCCAGGTCATTGCTAAAGCACAAGCTTTTTGAGCTTTTCGAGCATCTCTCCCATGAGGAAAGGCTAGAAGAGTTGGAGTCGTTCCAGAGAACATCTGGAGGCTCCAGAGAAACCTTTCAGTACTTAAGGGGCCTATAAGAAAGAAAGAGAAAGACTTTTCAGTAGGGCGTGTAGTGGCAGTGCAATGGGGAATGGGTTTAAACTGAAAGATGGCAGGTTTAGATTGGATGTTAAGAAGGTATTATTTGTGGTGAGGCACTGGAACAGGTGGCCCAGAGAAGATGTGGATGCCCCATCCCTGGAAGTGTTCAAGGCCAGGTTGGATGGGAGACTCTGAGAAACCTGGTCTAGTGAAATGTTGCAACTCCATGGCAGGGAAGTTGGAACGAGGTGGTTTTTAAGGCCCCTTGCAAACCCAGCCATTCTATGATTCCCTTCCTCTCTCTATTTCCCTCTACTAAAAAACTCTGTGGGCTGAACCACAACCATTTTGCACCTGTTCACAGAAACCCTCTGCAGCTGCAAGTGTCATTCCGGGAGAAGCAGCTGAGTGTACAGGCAAAGAGTAGTTATTTTAGCAAATTTTCTCATGGCCATTTCACACTTCAGGCACAACAGCTTCAGAAGATGAAGGACTTTTGCAGACCAGCATTTATACAAAAATTTTTGTTCCCCACTGACCTTGAGTCTTTTATATCTGTGGGAGATGTATGGTATATAATAACAGCAGTGCTGGGGGAAGTTCAGTCAGTCACAGCTTACACTCACAGGTAAATGTATTTTATTAAGTGAAAGCTTTCATTTTCTCTTGTGGGGTCACATGAGCCCCTTATGGCATTTTGTAAGGAGAAAATGGAACTGAATAATCTTTTTAAAAAAAGAAAACATAAAGCTTACAATTAATTCAGCTCTCTAAAATGCCGAATATGGGTTCAAAAGCCAATTTAAAATCTTCAACATAAGATCAAAAAATACTACAAAAGGATGTAAGTATTTTTAAACAGGAATGTTCTCTTCAGAAGTCAAACCACTTCACAAGTTGGCAACTTTCTTTATTCATAACCAGCAGCTTTCTTTTGAAGCCATTTTCACATTGAGATCTGATGGAATAACTCACCATTACAAAACAGGAAAGTACTATAAATTATGCTTATTATTTTGAGTGCTACAAAAATAAAGTCACAGATAAAAATCTCAAGATATGCACAGCTTAAAATCCTTACTAGTCCCTGTCTTACAGAGATTCTAGCTGATATATAAGTGGACAAAAATATACAGGAAAACAATGCAATAAATAAAATTAAATCCATTGATTAGCAGCCTGTGTTGTTACCCCTTAAACCAAATTATGGTTACATTTGGGCACATTTGAAATAAAACAAATGCGCTATCAGCCCCTGCCAAATGCAACCATCATCATCTGAGAACAGTATAAGGTAGAGAAGGAAGTAAAATTCCAAATTTAATCAATGTTGTCCATGAAAAATAATCTCTGAGTCAAATGACTGAACCACATGGGTATAAACATACATTCAGACAGTGATGGATATGAGAAGAAGGAAAATTCCCAGCATTTTAATATTCCTGTGATACCATATGCAGTAGTTATATTAATTTAGCTAAACTTAAAATTGCAAACACATAGTAAACACAAAGTTCAAGTTCTCTCTAACATCAGACAAGAAGTGGTATTTAGGCTTCTCATTAGGCTTCTACCAGAAGTGAATTTTATATACAAAATTTGTATCATATCCATACATCCATTTCTCTTGCAGGTTTGTACCCACTGCAGAGAACGTTGTAAATGACAGAGCTTCCCAAGCATAGTAAGTTCTTTGCAACTAACACAAAATTCATTCCTAAGTTTGTGCAGAATATGTGCTGAAATCATGGTGTTATTTCTTTGTCATTACTTAACAACTCTCTGAAGCAAAATACACAGTTATGGCTGCTCATGACACCTATCATACCACTAAGCTCTAATCTGTGAATAAGTCAAAGGCATGAAGTTATCAAAAGACCCATAGCAGCTATTTAAAAATTAAATAAGAAAATTTTCATAATAGTTCATTAAAATATACAGACAAAAGTATAAAGTGATAAAAAAAAAATTAAAACAACTGTTGTGAATTCTACTTTTGTCTCTAGGACCTCTTTATTTTCACATTGGACTTGCAAAATTTATTTAATTTTTTTATAAAAGAGTGCTGGTGTGTCAGGAAAAAAAATGAATTATCTGGGGCTATTTCTGTGACTCCTAGAACTGGCCTTATGGGATTAGCTGCCTAGAAATGACACTGGAAATATGGGTTCTGCAAAAGAGAGTATACTTTCACCTAGGTCCAACAGCATGAAATATTTTCTGCTTGGAAGGAAGGATTTGTTCAGTGAAGCTATTGCATCTGATTATGTGACACTGCATGGTACCAGGAATAAACAGACATCAAAGACAGTATTGTGAATGGAAGAACAGCTAAAAGCTTTAGCAGAGACACTGAAAAAACAGGGAGAAAGGACATGGAAGAGACCTAAGCAGCATGTATCTCCAAGTAAGGTGTGCCACAAAAATGAAATTACTGTAAAAGACGAGGTTTTAGTCTTACTTCTAAGGTTAGAAGTAAGGTTAGATCTTCTAACCTTGAAGAAGTGGATATGTTTCACAAGTTTTCACTTAAATTGGGCAGATGAAACTACAGTGTGAAAGAACTTTGCCTTTCATGCAAAAGTGTGATGACTGGCTGGCCGCCCCAGGCTGGACAAGCTGTTTTGCTCTTTCCCTGGACCCTTATCCTACAGGAATATCTTAAAAATTAAGTCGCTCCCATTCACTTTTAGGTAACACTTAAAAAAATGTAACTAGCATTCCTTTTCCTTATATTCTTCTCCCTTCTCTTTTCTTTAACATCTGCCAGAGCATCTCTACCTTGCTGGCTAGGACATTCACCTAGGTGGTGGGAGATGATTCGGATTATTTCAGGTGGAGAAGGGAGTAGAGTATTCTGCCCAGAATTACATTCTACAGATTACATGTGAGGAAGTCATTGATACTTCCTATGGTTATGTCTAATAGATGACTACTGTTCCACTTCTAAAGATAATTTCTGGGACAATCTACTTACTTCAGTGTGTCTGGAAGGAAGAACCTTTCAGGAGGCACAGGTAGGATGACTTTGAGTCCAGGCAAGGATGAGAATGTGAGATGTAAGCTTATTCCCCATAGGCCCTCTCAAAGTGATTTGAGACAACTTTCCCCTCCAAGTGCTGACTGTGAATTCTTCATGAGACAAACAGTCTTTTGGGGAGGGTAGAAAGGACAGGCATTGTGACGCTGTCGATTCCCGTATGGCAGTAGGAACCTTAAATGTGGACTGTACACAGAGACACACAGTTTTCCAGCACTCAGATCTGTTGGTGGATCCAGGCCAATGTTCACTTCACTGTGTTGTGTCTCCTGGAGAACCCCTGAGGTTGGCACTGACACACTATGAGTAGAATGTACAGAAATCTACATTGCTGCTGGTGCCAATGGGAATTGAAAGGATTTCTGTCACCACTGGGATCAGGAAGTTTTAATGTTCTTTGTCAGCTCTGTGTTTTCTTTCTTAAAAACTGTTAGGATACTGACATTTAATGCTCCCTGATTTGCATACAACTAAGCTATACAGGATGGTAATTTTTGCCTTGTTTTTTTACACATTATTTCTACTGTTGTCATAGTCTTTTGAGATTGGCCATTTATGCCCTAAGCACTAAACAACGCACTAGGATGCCACTTACCTTAATCTCTTTTGGACATTTTTCATATACAACGTTCCCTGCATAGTGACAGGTTCAGTACTGTTAAAAAACAGCAGGAGAAAAACCCAATTAAACTTGGAATTTTCCACCAAGCCAGGCCCATATGCAGTGTGCCCACCAGATGACTTGCTCTGTCTTTGCCTGTACAGGACATACCTACAGGAGGATTTTCCCCTGGGGGCGCAGCATGTCTCATTTCCTAAAACTGCTACCTTTCTGCAGAAGATAAATATGAATAAAGCATAACTATAATGACTTTCTTCACCTCAAATATATATACCGAATTTACATGAAGGGCTAACATTCCAAAATGCTCTCCAGACCTCTGAAAGCTGCCTGGTCTTTCAGTTGCAGCTTCATTGTACATACCAGAATTGCTTCCCATGTCATTCAGGCTATTTTGGTGTGCAACTCCTCCATACATGGGCAATCATTTAATTTTCACATATGCAGGGGGAAGACTGGACAGTTTTATGTTCACAGAACTGGACTCCTCCTTTGACATCCCATCTGCTCTTTAAAATCAACCACATTAAGGCACTCTTGGTGTGATTCACAGGGAACCCAAACCCTGATTAATAGCAAACCTAGGATGTAATTTTATCTCCTACCACTTCATCTATCCTCAAGATAAGCCATTTTGGCAAGCAAGTCTTCTCCATTTCCTCCATACTCAAAGGAGCAGTTTTTGATGTAGGTATCTTTCTGCTCAGTGATTCATCGGCATCTCCCATTTCAGGATGGGCTGAGCAATTTGTCTCTCTGTCCAACAATTAAGAGCCTAGATCACTTTCTTACTCAACAATTAACTCCAAAGCAGTTAGCATTTAAAGAGTTGAATCTTGCCCATAATTGAATCATTGTTCTTCAGTTACTATTTTTATGTCAGGAATGATGACACTGTGACATAAATCCCAGAGAACTTGGGTAAAGTAACGCTCCTCTGAGAGTGTCCAGGTTTTGCCTGTGATAGAGCTCATTCTCCTGGTAGCTTATTCAGCGCTGTGGTTTGGGATTTAGTATGAGAATAATATTGATAACACATTGATGTTTTGGTTGTTGCTAAGTAGTTCTTACCCTAGGTCAAGGACTTTTTGCAGAACAGATTTTCTGCATTTACAAACAGTCAAAATATTGCTGATGGCTATAAAGATGAAGAGACTTCTTGACTGTGTAGTGAAAGACATGGAAATTTAGGAATCTTTAGAACAATGGATAGTTTTATCTTACTCACCACTGAAAGAAAAGCTGAATGTTTCAGGCTTTTCAGATTTCTTCTCAGAACAGTTCCATCTGGAGCATTATGACTGCAGAAGAAACACTAACATTCAGAACTCTATATAAATTCTGTCCAACAGAATGGACAATGGAAAAATCAGCTGCCTCAGTTGAAAGCTTTAAATGCATTGACAAAAGCAGCTGTGTGCCATCTGAATTGAAGAACACCATCACTCAACCCTTGCCTTCCTTTGGATCTGGAGGACTGCAAACATCAAGCTTTGTGCTGCCAAGCATTCCCATGAACAGCAGTAGTAACAGTGCTACCAGTTTCTTCTTTACGATTGCCAGTCTTGCCAGTGCATCAGGATCTGGAAACTCTGATGTTTTTGAGACCATTTCTGCTGGTTGTAATCCTCCTGCTTTCGATGCTACATTCTTGCCTAGCAATTTTCCTGCTGCGAACTCTTCAAGCACAGCAGCTTGTTCTTACAGCCTTTGGAACATTCAATGCAGCAGTAGCAACTTCTGCCTCACAGTCCAGCAGTATTTTATTTTGGCAGACTGCCAGTGTCTCTGGACATAACATCACATCAGCAGCTTCTGCACTCACAAACCAGAATACATGAAAACAGTTATTTACACCAAAGACCAGCTGAAGAATTGACACAATTTGAAACAAAAAAAATTGCAATGGGAAAAATTCCTCTTAAACCGTCACTACTACAACTTTCAGATGTTTAGGACTTTCTAAGTTTATTTTGAAATAATATATTTTCTCTGATAGCTCAACTACACATTTTCATGGTTGAGTAATGTAACAAAATGTTTCCATTTCAGTTCATTTCTGTTTCATCTTTAAGTCTTTTGCAGTAATAAAATCTCAGGTTAAAAAAAAAATATTAAGGCCAGGTTGAATGAGGCTTTGAGCAACCTGGTCTAGAAGAAGGTGTCCCTGCCCATGGCAGGGGAGTTGGAACAAGATGATCTTTAAGGCCCCTTTCACCCCAAACCATTCTATGATTGTGTCTTTTCAGCTTCCCATGCTCTGTCAGTGAGCAGGTGCACAAGAAGTCAGGAGGCAGCAAGGCTAGGACAACTCATCTGATCCATCCACAGGGAAATTCCATACCAGAGAATGCAATACCCAGTATCTAGACTGGGGACAATGGGCCAGGAGGGGGAGGTCGCTGGGATGGGGGTGAGCAGCAGTCAGTGGGTAGAGAGCAATTGTGTTGGGCATCCCTTATTTCTCTTGGGTTTTATTTAGATCTCTTCTTTTCAATAAAATTCTGTTCTTATTATTTTTATTATTATCATGTTTATAATTCGTAGTATTATTATATTTTACTGTATTTGAAGCCTTAAACTGTTCTTATCTCAACCCATGGGTTTTACCTGTTCTTCTGATTCTCCTTCCCACCACACTAGAAGTACCTGGGGGAGTGAGAGAGCACTTTTGTGGTTGAAGCCTGGGGTTAAACCAGAACGGAGTCAAGAGTCCAAGAATCCTAGCTAATAATCTCTATTCCAACATTATTTATTCACATATAACTAGAAAGCAATTAGGTAAAATGCATGAGTAGTGACAGAACTGACACTTTTCTGCCAAACTGTGGCTCTTACCATTACCCAGCTGTGTCAGGCCCTTTTTTCCCCTGTGTCCCTGGCAGTTTATACTCCTGGATAGCCAGTGGTCTGTCTGCAATGGGACAACTGCAGAGAGCATTTGCTTAGAGTGGTTTCTGGCCCAGCAGAAGGGTGCTTTCCATTTTGCCTGGCTGAGAGCTGAATTTTGACAAAAAGGAAAAGCACCTCTATTCCTCTCCAATAAGCACATATGTTTCTTATCCAATGGCTCATCCACCACCCGAGCTCATTAAATAGTTCTAGGATCCCACTCCTACCCCAGCATCAAGAGGGTGGAAAGGTAGTGAGACAGTTCAATTTCCACAGGCTGTTTCAATATATCCCTGTGGGCTGCCTATTGCAAATACCAACCCTACATACCCAAAGGCCCATTTTAAATCCAGAATGAAATTAAGTACATAGCATGAGCTTAAAAATTGTATTTCCAGGACAGGTACTTAACACTGGGTCCACTGTAAAACATGATACAGGATTTGGGTACTCAGCCTGTTCACAAACTGCTGAATATCACTTCCCTGGGAGTCTGGAGACACCTTGTGTGGAGATCCCAGATAGGTATGGTGTCTTACAGACAGTAAGTGCAAAATCCATGAAAGAAGCCATAGCAACCACGCTTTCAATGGATTGACTTTCATACTTAAGATAGGACATTTATTTAAATGCATTATTGTGTGGACAACTTACTGATGCTTGGATTTTTAAACAGGAATTTTCTTCAGCCATTCTGAAAAGCAGAAGAATAAGTATACAAATTTAGATGGATATGTTACCCAAATTATCAACCTAGCTTGGTCACTGGGAACAGTGAGATCATATTAGCATTACCATAGCCTTGATATTCTGCTCCTCATCAAGAATGGCTCCCACATCATCCCAGCTAATCTGCCCGGGGAATTGCAGCCCTTCACTTGGGCTGTCTGGCACAAGATGGTTTTGTGCCCTGTGCACAGACCCTAAGTGTTGTGGGAAGTGCAATCATAAGGACAGGGAAAACAATGCTGTCTCAGACCAAGCTTTCAGCCCACCACAAACTCTCATAATCAATAGCAGAAAATAAGAGATCCTAAAAAAATGCACACACTGGGCAAAATCTTCCTGGAGGTATCTCTTGGATGAGCAAGGACAGAATCAGCCAGGATGACTTAATGTAAATGACAGTCCCTTACCAAGTTCTCCTTGCTTGAATCTTCTCTTGCTCCTGGAAACTTGATATAACATTAGTTTTATTAACCCAGGGCACAGCAAAGGAATAGCTGAAATTCAGCAGCTACATGGGCATCAAGAAATGCCCACAGAGGAGCACTCCTCAATCCACAGTCTAAAGGTAAAATATACATCACCAAAGATAAAGGGACGCTTTTCCTATTATGCATTCAAAAGACAAAAATTGCATTTCAAAGGCCTGAATGTGCTCCTAGAATGGAACACAGAAGGGAACACAGCTCCTTACACCTTCAGGAAGTGAAGCAGCCATTTATGCCAAAACCTTCCAGCTGGGAAGCTACTGCTGGAATTATATCAAGCATTTGGCTAAGGACACGAAAGTACATAAAGGCCCATTCAATATCTGGGTGACAATATTTGCTCGTGCAAATTATAACCACCATACTCACTCCCAGCTTTTGTAAACATCAAAAAAAAATTTGGTTCGTGGAGTTTACAACTTTAATATTCAGATACCTTGTTTTGTGACTTTTACTCCTAACTGTTATCTCTTATGAACCAGGGTTGTTTGTACCAGTATGAAATCCAAAACCAAGCTAGCAGAGTTGTCTTCTATCCCCCTCACCAGAATATTGCACTTGCATTAAAATAATGGCTCAGCATGAAAGCCTAAAATTCTGAACATTTCAAAATTATATATACAATAGGGGGTTTTTTTACATATTCCTGTTTAATAGCTTAGTTCATCTACTGAGACTAATGAACAGAACAATTTATCTAACGTTTTCTGAGTTACTGGAGTTTACAAAGTCATCTGGAATCAGTTTTACTTCGTGTGCTCACATTATCAATAAACTATTCAATTGCATTTTTCTCTGTGCAGGAGATATGTGCCAGATTTATGTTTGAATCAAATGTTTGTATTTATGGTACAAATCCATCAAGACAGAGACAACCAGGGGCTACAAACTCTTTAAACTTTCTCATTGAACACTGCATGTTACATCTTTACCAGAGGTAAAGTGTGGCAAATCAATACAGGAATGGCTATAACTGTTTTACATAAAAATATTTCTAGCTTCCAGTTCAAACCCAAGGTGGAAAATGTGTATGTAATTTTCAGAGTTAAATTCATAAATTATGCTCTTCCTTGCTCTGTATTTCTCAGTTTCAGAAACTGCATGGGTTACAGGGAAGAATGTGCTTGCCAGGGAGAATTATTAGTGCTTTTTCAAGACTTAGCCTCAAAACCAACTTCAGAGAGAAAGCAAAATATTGTTTCTCCTTGATAAAATATGAGAAAGGATTTTAATTTTCCTCTGGGTTTCTTGCTTTTTGGCTGATTCATTGTTGTCAACAGATAGGTTTAAAAGCAATGAAGAACAATGTTAAGTTTATTCAGAACTGAGTTTATTAGTCAAGCTAATCTTGAAGCTTTGGAGGAATTAATTCAGGGATTCAGAAAGGATATTAAAAGACTCTTTTGATGAGCACCAATCAAAATATTTCTGAAGACCAGAAATCTAGGCATTTTCTTAAGACAATGAAATAGATAACTTACCTTCATATATTTTAACACTGAAACATTCCGAGAAGTGCTTAAAATTCTGGCTAACCCAAAAGAGAACTGCATTGAGAAGAAACTAACTTAATTTTATGTTTGGCAATTTTTTTTACTAATAAGCATTTTAATTAATTATAATAATATTCTAAAATGTTTTAAAATACAGAGTGGACTGTTTTATAATTCTATATATTTTGCTATCACATTTTGAAGACCACTCATATAAATTTCAGGAAGAAGCATGTCTTCACAATCATACTAAATGTCTTACTCTATTTTTTGATCTATCCATAGGTTCAGAATCAAACAATAAACATATAACTAAAAATAAAAGTAATACTTCTCTTTGTTCCAGAGCTGACCTTGTCTTAATAGATAGCATAGGTAGGATCCAACCCCACTTGCTACAAAAATAGTGACTTTAAATAACATATCTGATTCTGGAGAATCTAGGTCCATATATATTTTAGCAATTGTCAAATTCAAACTTCATATGGTCCCACCACAATGTTCACAGTATTTCTTGAGCAGATCCATTTTGTTTGCAGTAATTTCTCCTCTTGTCTTGCTGTAACAAACACTTTGTTCTCTCTCAGTGATTAAAAAGAAATGGAAAAAAAGTAGAGAAACCAAAATCTGTATCTCAAGTGAAGATCATTTCCAAAACAGCTCATGAGTGTCTTACAAAAGATGCCTCTATTTGCACTAATAATATCCTAAAGATATTTGTTTGCAATGAACCAAAATGTAACACTTGAATGACGAACTGTAGTCCACTTAAAAAATAGTATTTCTAATCAAATAACTTTCAAAACGGAGTACAAAATCATAAATTGATTCAATACACAAATCTAAATTTTCAAAAGCATCTGAAATTTAACTCCCATAAAAGCCTAAATATATTAATTAAATTTAGAAGTTTGAATGTCATTGACTATCAATTACCAAAGATTTTGATCCCTAAAAAAGAAAAACCCCACTGTGGAGCAAGACATATTTTTTGAACCCAAATACCTTTAAGAATCAAGGTACTTCTAAAACATCTCCTTTGAAAATGTGAAAAAAGTGAACTCAGCCCAGCCCCAGTAAACAAACGGTCTGAAGAAATTAGGTGTCAGTTTTCCTTCTCTGTGGCATTAAACAGAAGATACATTCTGTTTTGAAGTGCTTTTCTTCTCTGTGAAGGACACAGATATACTCTGTTCTATATAACAACATGGGGGAAGAAACAACATTATTTCTGCATGTATTCTGAATAAATGTTGGGCCAGATTTTTAAAGACACACATTAAACACAAAATCAACTTATTGAGTCTTTGATTTCAACAAGTATGTGTTACCTATAGTGCAGTAGTTAGAGCAGCAGCTGGGGTATAGGAAAACCTTATTTAAATTCATGCTAATATATTGTTAGAAGGGATGGAAGGAATAATAGGGGATATTTATACTATTTAGGAAGAGAACAGAGGTGCAGTTGAATTTTGAGCTCTCTTCTCACTTTAAGTAATCTAAGAAGTTTATTCAATTGTAATTATTATTCTTAAATTGGAAAAATCCTGATTTTCAAAGAAAGGAAAACTTACTTCAGGTCAAATGATGAGATGTCTGTTTCCTAGCTGAGATTTTTCTAGAGAGAAGCATAGTCTCCAGACATACTAAAGGTTCAGGAGGGTGCCTTTTCAAGCCAGCAGACTTACCTGTAATACTGTCTTAAAGGCTAGGAGGAAGCAAAGAAGAGAGAGCAAAAGAGAGATACTTCCACAGATTCCTTTGACAGGAATTTTCTAACTTTATCACCTAAAAGTCAGCTCCCTAAATGTCAGATAGTCCCCTGGGCTCCTTTATAGCTGAAGGAGAGAAAGAGGCACCTCCAGAAGGCAGTTAATCTCAACCCAAAGTAGATATCTAAGACAGGTTCGATGAATCACTAGCTCATTTCTTTCTTATCCTATGGCTATGAAGGAAATATGACAAGTAACTTTTCGATGTCTGACTTTGTCAAGACGAATTCTGACTTACTGTCATTTTTCACTCTGCTCTGAAATGTAACTTGTGGACTTTCTTGCCTTTGTGGTCTTCGTGACCTGATTCCCTTTCTTGCCAAGCTTTGTGATGCCTGAGCTAACCTCACTCACTGACATGAGCCAAAGCCCCCTGGAAGATCCTCTCTTCTGTGAACGATCTTTGGATTAGACCTTAAGGGAAAATCAATATGAGGGCAAAGGCACTCATCAAGATTATGACAGAACAGCAAAACAGCAAAACAGTTTAGTCCAGTCATTGCAGGAAAAGTTCTCCCTTGAATCTTTAAGACAGGGACAAGGTACTGCTTATCCCATTTCAGTCCAGAAGGTCTAGCAGTTTTTGACTTCATATCTTGTGCTGTCATGCATAACCTGATAAACTGCATCAGAATTGCTCCATATGGCTGTTACTCACTTCTGGCCAGTAGAGAGGCCAAAGAAATGTGCAAGACTCGCTCAGAAACCTGCATTGCAAGAGTTTCTCTGCAATAGTCTGATGAAAAATGGACTGTCATCCTGAATTCTAGAATTTCTTCTATTCTGGAATTCATCACAAGTTAATAGATTTGGGTAATACATAAAAATGTTGTTGTTAAAATATGTTCATGCTTGTCATTGAGGTGAAATCACGTGACTAATTTAGTGATTTTTGCCCCCTCCTGACAAGAGGAGCAGTTCACCACAGTCAACTATATCATATTATACAGTAGTATAAAAGAAAGCAATCATACTGAGGCTGCATTCAGTGACAACGTGTGAAAACTCTCAAATTTTCCATTGTAAGAGCAATGGCAAGGATTTCTTACTGAAATCAGAAAAAGATCTTGACTTGAGAGCATCCATTCTCTCTTCACATATGATAAAAAATTGTCACACAGATAACTTCTTGATTTCCATATATTAACAGAATTCTCACTAGAAGACAGTTCTTACTAGAATACAAACGTGAAATATGGAAACATCTTCATAAATGGGAAAAGATTGGTAAACAATTAAATCCTAAAAAGTCTACCTGATAGCTTCCAATTCTGCGGATTCAAAAGGATAAGAACAAAAGCAGCATTGCACTTGAATTTTCAAAAATCTACCATATTAACAACAGCAATTTTGTGAAGGAAAAGCTATTCACATTTTAAAATAATTTCTAAGCTGAGTGAAGGAAAACAATTCACACTTTTAGTTCAAGTATATTTACCAATGCAAATGGCTCCTATTAATCCATGTGAGTTAAACACAGAAATGTGAACTTCAGTAACAAAAACTTATATGTTCTTTACACAATTGAATCAAAACTGAGGGATCTTTACCAGTTTCTCATTAGAGTTAACAGGATAAAGATGCCATAAAAGGTGCCATTACTGTAATTTCATTATTATGAATTTGCTATTGTAATGAAGGAGGATTTTAACACCAAATTAAAATATTTTTTAAAGGAAAGAAAGAACTATATTACTTCTAAAGCTACTCTGTCTTTCTCAAAAATTTGGAGTAAATGGATGATTTAAACCTCAAGTTGTACTTCATTTTTCCTACTAGAACTTCCTAGTTTTCTTTATGGAACACTTAGGTTTTAAATGGTGCACCCAGTTCTACAGTGCAGAGAAGCTCCTATGCCACATCTGATCAAATGCTATCCTGAAAAGACATATGATGGAATGCACACTTGACCTTCCCAGGAACATCATTATTAAAAAAGTATGCTGAAGAAAATCAATCGACTTTTGGTTTTTATTTCCCAAAATGTAGAAATCTTCATTGGAAGCAATCAGGTACACACAAACTAGAGTGAAAGATGAAAATATTCATACGTGTAATCCATCTCCTGGCTTACAGACCAAGGCCTTCAGGGAGCACAACAAATCCACATCATCTCTCTAAATGTCAGTTTTGTGCTTTGACCTCTGGCTTAGCTATCAGATAAAAATCATGCACAACCACATAACTCCCCAGCAATTACATTAAAACAGATGCTGAAAAGAGTAATTTTGTTGAGGGAAAGTCATAATGAACTTAAACATAAAAGTCTCTTCCATATCTACCTTTCCCTACTGAATCAGAGTTTAGTCAATACCTTGTCAGTCATTGCAGAAGACATTTATTGTTCATTGTTGCTTGATGTTAATTTTACTTTGTTTGATCACATAAAACCCTTTCTGGTCAGAGGTATGTACACTTATAAGTCACTTACAGATCTAAGGACAAAAAGCAGTAGCTAAAAATGCTATCATTACCACTGAAAAGGATTCAGAAAATGTGAATATTTTTGTTTGAGAGGAACTTAAAGTATACACTGGGGCTGCAGAACATAGCTTTATATATACTAATGTAAAGCCATTACTAAAAATTTCAATGCAGACCTAATGAAATCATTAGCACTGAGAAATTCCAAACCTATATTTTGCAAATAATCCATACATTCTCTATCTTAGCAGTTCTTAAATTGGACAAATCTTTCAGGAATCAGTCTCCAGAAATAAAGCTCTCAGTTTTCATACAGGCATCACATATTCGAAAGCAATTTCTCTAGCCAAGAGAAGGCAGTTTTGTGTCACCAGGTCATAGCCCTGGACTGGAAAGTTATGAGAAGACTCTAGAACCTTGGTGTCATGAGAGCACCTAACAAAACTTCCCACACCACCCTCCTGGGGTTTGACTACAGGTGCCAACACAAGGGCCCACAGCAGCTTGTCCTCCTCGCTTTAGGAGTTTAGCAGTGGATAAATTTAACAGCCTCTTGTCCATATTGCTTCACTAGCAAGGCTGTAAAGCTGCATGTGCATTACTGATGTGGTTGTTTCACCCTACTTTGTTTCTATCAGCCTATGATATCATATTTAATATAATGCTAAATTTGGAGTGATTTTCATACAGCACAGATTTTAAAAGTATGAGCAGTGAATTTCAAGCATTTCCACCCAGATGGCAATGCAGTGTGAAAAACTATTCCATTTTCCCACACTCAGATAAGAGAGTATAAATGCCAAATAAACTGGAGATTTTCCTCTGAGAAGAAGAAAAATGCAAAAAGAAAGTTAGAAAACAATGTCCCGAAGGAGCCCAGAAATCCCCATTTATCACCTGTTATACAATCATCCTTATTACAAGACAGTAGGTGGATTCACTGGAATATGTCACACCAAACCACTGTATTTTGCAATCTCTTACTGCCATCTTATGCCATTTTTTGTCACTGCACGTATCCATGGCATACTAAAATTGGCAAGAAAATGCTTTTTTACATATAGCATTGCCTTTCAAAAGTATTTGTGATTTTATCAACAAATTATCATCTGGCCCTCATCTCTGCACCCCCGATTCGGCAAGAAAATATTGAACACTGAATTGTCTTTGAAGTTGATGAGAACTGAGAATCCCTAGCACCTTTCAGGGTGGTGTGAGAAAGGTTAATAAAAAGCTCTCTCCTTCAAAACTATTTCTTCAATAGCTCATTGCTTTTCAGATATATGGCTTGACTCATTTGCACTAATTGACTCCATGGTTTCCATACTGCTCAGGGATTACAAAATAAATGAAGAAAGTTTTCCTTCTTTAAAAAAAAAAAAAGGCCTTATAAATGGTGAAACCAGATTCATGGCATACATCATTTGCACAAAAATAATTTACTGAAGTTGCTGATTTAAACAGCACTAAGTGACAGAACACCAAAATGAGTAAGGCACAAGGAAAAATAAAAAATAATGGTCTATAATGAGCAATCATATTTTATGCCACATAAACTCCATTTTTATAACATGCATTGACTTCAGCTGTTCCTACTTATTGCAATCCCATATCTCCCATAGCAGTTTTGCAAGGCAACTAACGTTTGTATTTATTTTTCAGTATGTGCTACAATAACTCCTTTATAACACATTTCAGTGATCACTTTCAAGGACAATACAGTCAAATGAGAGCTGCAAAATATTTCAATATTTGTCTTTCCCTAAAAATGAAGCAATTACCATATCTCAGTAATACATGCACAGGAGAGTTATTTAATGTAGTAGGATCCTACTATTTAAAAGTAAAATTACCTTCCTCTGTACTCAGTTTCCTGAGAGACTATTACCCAAATAAAGGACAAACTGATGTGATATTCTCCATTCTGGATTACACATCCAGCTCTGATGTCCCCAGCACAGGAAGGACACTGACCTGTTGCAGAAAATCCAGAAGAGGGCCATAGGGATAATCAGAGGGACAGAACAACTCTCCTATGAAGAAAGGCTGAGAGAATTAGTATTGCTCAGCCTGGAAAAGACAAGGCTCCAGGAAGACCTTACAGCAGCAGTCCAGTATCTTAAGGGGGCTTGTTGGAAAGCTGGAGAGGAACTTTTTACAAGGATCTGTAAAGACAGGACAAACAATAATGGCTTTAAACTAAGATGAGGTTTGGATTGGATATTACAAAGAAATTTTTTACTGTGAGGATGGTGAGACACTGGAACAGAGAAGTTGAGAATATTCCATCTCTAGAAGTGCTCAAGGCCAGGTTGGATGAGGCCTTGAGCAAGCTGGCCTAGTGAAAGATGTCCCTACCCATGGTGGAGGGGGTTGGACTATACAAGCTCTAAGGTCCCTTCAAAGCCAGGCTATTCTGTGATTCCATGGCTGGGGCCCTGTTATGACCATCTGTTCTGGGGCATTCTACTGTGTGGTGAAACCAGAAGTTATAGGTTTCTGCATTCTGCTTGCAAGGAGAAAGAGTGAAAAATCTAACTTTAAAAATTCCCAAAACATGCCAGATTGGTATAAACAGAACCATATGGTTGATCTTGCAATTATCTGTTTTCCTTAGTATTTGTATACCTCTCTGTGGTCTAAAGTCCTAATTCATCATTTCAGGTGCAAAATAGGGTCCCTCCTGTAAAACAGTGATGTTACAGTCATACATACTCAAGGTCACTTAAAATATTGGAGCTTTTATTTTGCTCTCCACAGATCTAAACCTAGTTAATTAAAGACCTTACTAACACAAAAAGAGGAAGAGTAAATATAGAGAAAAATGGCATGGATTAGCTTTTCTGAGGGAACAGGGTTAGGGTTTCCAGGGAAACATTTTCTGAGGAAGGACATAAAGAAGAGGGTGGTAACACAGTGAATTTAGTCCTTGAGGGAACTCCAGAAAGGTGGGTAAAATCTGTAAAAGGTAAAGAAGGAGATGAAAAACACATCAGTTGGACTGAGTAGAGTGAGCAGGGAAATGGAGGGAAGCAAACCCCAGTGGACAGAAAAAAAATTCAGGGTCTTCAAAAGTGAGAATGTGAACTCTCATCATAGAAAATCTGAGGGGTAATTAATGAAAGCTTGCCAAAAACAGAGAAAGAACTTTTGTTGCCTTTTCCAGTAACTTCTAATATGTGGAGAAAAAAAGTGTTGGCACAAAAGTTAGGAAGACATTTCTAACACCATTCCATTTACTCTTTTAAGGCTGTCACTGTGTTGCTACCTGTTCTCTTTCTAACTTTCTTCCCCCTGAGCACATAAAAGCAAATGCAGCCTTTTGGTGTCAGCTGCCCTGGCCTGAGCCTCCCACCTCTGCTTCTGCTTTGCATCCAAATTCCTGCACACCGTATTTCAGCTAATTTCTGAATTGTCACACCTCCCGAAGCTATCCTCACATGTCTTTCTTTCATCATCTACAGCTTGATCTTTGGATGTGTGTATTTGAAAGAAGTATCTGTCACATGCAACTTTACAGGCTTTTTGTTTATTAATTATTTCAGATCAATAGGCATAATTAACAGTAATCTTAAAGTCATTACAAAGAGCCATAACAAAACCAAAGTAACATCTTATTGCAAATATTTGAAAGATGGGATGCCACGTACTGATTTTTTTTTTCTTTCAGCAAAGGTGAAGATCACCCAATGATTGGCCTAGATTTAAAGCAATCAATTCTTTACCTTTTCCTCCACCAACTGTGCAATAGCAGGATCTCATCTGAATTGATAGCTTAGAAAAGAAAGACTAAGGAAAGGAACGCTTCAGTCTGTGTGCAGTCAAAATATGGATTTCCTTGATTCACGAGATTCAAATTTTGGAGTCAAATCTAATAATGAGTGCCTGGGTAATTTAATGAAAGCCAACATTTGTTGCATCCTATATTCAATTAATCTTGTCCTTCAAGACATGAAACTGTAACTTTCCCTCTGGAAAAAGAAGCTGTTTTTTCTCTGTGACACAGTAATGTGACAGTGGGATAAATTCACTATAGTTAAATAAAAAAACAATATATAAGGAAGGAACAATTTTTAAATTTTAAAAAATCCCAATTCAAGCTTGAATAAACAAGTTTAAGCACTGATTTTTAAAAGTTACGTACTTTCTATTGTGTTATTTGTATTACATTAAAAGAATTGTGAACGAGCAAATTCCTCAAATAGGACTGATAAAAGCTGACCTGGGGAAAAAACCCAGACCTTTCAGAATGTAAGGCTTGTTGGCACATCAGACTATACCTAACAGCAAAGAACAGGGTCTTGGAACTGAGTCCCAGAGAGAAATCTATTTGGGACAAAATCTCTTTTCCTTTGCATTCGAAGCTCTCTGCAAGCTTGCAAGCTCTCTGAAACCAGTTGTGAGAGAGGGAAGTCACAGAAATGGTGCAGAGGGAATTTTGCTGGATATTAAGGACCTCTGCTTGTGGAAAGAGGGAGACTACAGACTACAGTGTCCCTTCCTTGATGCTGATCATAAGTAAGTGTTGAATCAGTGCATTCCTTGAATCAAAAGGACATTTGCAAACACGAGATGGTGAGGACAGAAAAGGATATGCAAAAAATCTGTAATATAAGAGGTTCTTTTTAAAAGTAGGTAGCCTAAAATCTGCCAAGGACTGCTTGGAAAAGAATACATATGTTAATTTTCAGCCTCTTCTAGTCTGCATTTTCTGTTTATACAGGTGGCATATTTTCTGGTTTATACAGGTGACATATTTCATCCTTTTTTATCAATCAGAATGATTAATCAATAAAGATCTGCCCACAAACATCAAGAGGCACTCCATAATATGAAATCTTTCCATCAAGACAGCAGAGTCTTCAATAAGTTTGGTAAACTCACTTCTAAGCTTTTGAAAGCTGTGTGGCCTTTTGCAGAGGTCAGGACACAGGAACTACTTTTGCTCTAAAATCCAACCTTGCATAATTCTCCTCAATTGTATAGCTGCCCCCACAAAGCTTCTTTAAAGTGTTCTTACTGAACATATAATTGCTGTAACTGTCAGGTTCTTGGTGATGAAATTATCAAGATTTATTGCCTTGCTAAAAAGGAGTATTTGTGGAAAATTAACACTCAGATGTTTAGCAGCACTTTTATATGAGAAACATACATGTCTGCTCCTTCACAGTTATCGCGAGCTTCTAAGAAAATATAAAATTATAGACTGGAGAAAATATATGTTATTTCCTTTAGAACTTACAAAAGCTCAGATAACATTTTAAATAAATTGTATTAAAATTATTAGGCATGTAAATTTTAATGAAGAATTTACTATAAGCCAGTATCTTAAAATTACATTGTTCTGTAGGACTATCTTCAAGTTATGATTTGATTTATAATCTGTTTCTAAAATATTACACACGCATTTTTGACAAAGATTTATTGCTTACAGAGAATAATTCCTTGGAATGCTGAAGACCTCTTCCAGGAGTCACTTAGCCCTTCTGTAATGTTCATACCCCTGAAGAGAGACTGTGACTTTTTACAATTTTAGCTGCTGCTGAGCACAGAACATAAGACATTTCAGTGATGTTTACCAGAGAGAACAAATTTAAATCTTAGTTCTACTAGTCTTAAACCTAACTTTCTCTCTGACAGCATTATTATCAGTATGTTTCATGATTTAGGGCTTCATTCAGCCATGACTGAAGACAACCAGTCTCTTAACTGATTTCACTAGCAACTGTATTAAGTTCTTTACAGTTTTACAGACAAGGACAAGAATGATGTAATTACTTCTTTTTTGTACTGTAGGCTTTCAATCAGTAGATTAAATCAACATCAACAGCTAACTACAATCATAGAAAAAGATAATTGCTCACATTATATGTTAAAGTTCACTTTATAAAGCAAAGAAATTTCCACTTGTATTAATAGGACCAATTTAAAACTAGAAAAAGTCAGATTACATCTGCACTCAGCCTAAGACAGTAGCTTTGTGTGAAGTTACGTCCAAAACAAATTATCTTGTCAAATTACTACTTAGGAGGAAGCCTGTTTAATGTAAAAATGTGATGAATCCATTCATGTTTTCCAGCTACTTCCTCTACTCTGGCTGCAAATTTTGGAGTGTGTCTTCCAGCAAGTGACATCCAGAGCAGAGACTCACTAACTGACATCCTGAGCTACCAAAATCACTAACAACCCTTGGAAATTCTGGAGGCACAGCCAAAGTGAGAGGGCTGGAGGCATTTCCCTTTCTTTATAGACCTCTGTATGTTGTAAAGAGAAAACTTTCTCACCAGCCTCAACTCCTGTGAGCCCTAATATGTTCCTCTCAGGCCTTAGGAAGTCTGCTTTTCCATGAGGGGAAAAAAGCCCTCTGAAGACACAGATTTCCTTAATACAGGAGATTAAGTTCTACATTGGATCCATCTTATCCAGCAAATGTTGATCCTGAAAATAAAACACCAACAGGGACAAAGCTACTAGCGTTGGCCTCTTTTTTTTTCCATGCTTCTTCTTAAAAGATAAAAGTTTAGAGCTCCCTGGTGATTATTATTAAGAATTCAGTAATTTAGAATTCCGACAAAATTATTTTCTATTTTGAAGGATTATTTTCCATTTGTTTGGACCTAACCTTCTCAATTTTGAGTTTCATATGGTTCTGAAAATGTAACAAACCAGACTTACAGAGAATATTTATTTGCCCTACAGAGCAATTGTCAGTGCTAGGTAAGAAGTGATTGACAGAAACATTGCAAGGAATAACCAAGTATACATAGGTACAGCACAGGGCCTCTGCTTATTAAATGTTTTGCAGCACGCTAAGTCAGGAGCTGAGATATACGACAACAGAAATACAGCTGTTAACATCACTACTGCAAATTGTCCTTTCACAAAAACAGCATTTGGCAGCAGCTGTAACAGAGATTTCCTCATCATACACATTCCAAACCTTAAATATCTTAGCTCACTAAACAAATCCAGATCCATTGCTAAAAGTCATAAGCAATGGAGCACTTCACTGCTACCATACAGAAATAGATCTAAACATAAAACCATCTGTTTCCTAAGGAAAAAAACAAATCCCACACACCATTTAGCACCATCTCTATTTCTTCACGGTCTGTAGTTAAGTTTCCAATTTCTTAATTCAACAATAAGTTAGCAGAATGATATTCACAATTAAATTAGCTTTTCCAACTCTAAAACAACAGGTTAATCCATCATATTCAAAGATGCCTCCTACTCAAAATGTAAGTCAGGAAAAGCTTATTATCTGTAGATTTGGCTCTATATTCAAACTCTGAGTGACAGACTCTCAATACTCTTAAACTCGAGCTTTGCCATGTATCTTTAAAGAGTGCAAAGCAAAAATGTGGCTTTAGTAATTAAATGATCCCTGGTGTATGATGTTCTTACAGTGCATACTAACCACTCAGTCACATCTGACCTTGTTTCACAGAAAGGTCTTTTTCCATAGATTAGCTTGCATTTCAGGTAATTTTATATCTGGCCTTAGAAAGATCTTCTGGGATTCAGCCAATTAAGCACTTAAGTATGTTACCTTTATATAATATTTCTACAAGATACACTATGTTCCCCAAAATTTAAAGATCACACAGCACTGAATTTTGAAGTATGTAACACCTATGAGATTTCATTGCGTATCTACATACTGAGTATAAATACTGCAACAGATTTTGTTTGATATAGGCTGTCTCATAAGGCAAATCACTTTTAAATCAGTGGTTAAATCAGAATTATCTTGAACAGGAAAAAAAAAATGGAGAGTACACAATTTGGCTTCATTACATTATCCAAGAGTTCTTTAAAAGCTTTATTAATGATTTCTCGATAAGCACCATTCAATACTTAGAGTATGTCAATGATACTATTACATATTTAAGTAATTCCTCTACAAACATCTTGGCTAAGCAAAAAGAAAAAGAAAGAAACAACAAAAAAGTAAGTACGGGTGTGACAAACTACTTACAAAAGTATTTAACTCTCTGTTTAATGAAAGAATTTATTTCTGAGGAATACACATTTATAATTTCCTCTGTATTCATTTTCTTTTTTGTATTTTGTTTCTTAAATCCAGCAGTGCCCAGAATTTATTCATGCAAGCTCTCAAATTGATTTAAGTGACTAGGCACTGATATTTTTGGATTCTGTTACAAGCCTCTTCCTTGTCTCATCATATAACTTTGATCAAAGTCAGCTGCACTTAAATTTTTAGAAGTCTCTACTTCTGGTTGTTCCTGCTGAGAAACATGGAGTGTCATCTCCAGACGTAATGAATACCTAAGAGGTTCAATCTGTTTCATTTGAAGCTTTAAGTGCTCAGCAAATATGGAGAGAAAACCAGATTCAAAGGCAGAAGACTCCAAAAGTCACAAAGCAGGCAGAAGTCACTGATACCTCTCAAGGCAGATGTGATATTAATGACGAGAAAGGAAATTTGTACAGAAGTTGTCTAATGACAGGACATGAAGCACACACCACACTAAGCAGAGTAAGGGGACAAAAGTAAGGGGACAAAAGAGAGGGTTTCAACTCCCTCAATATTTCTGTGTCCTGACACCTCCAAGGAATCTGAGTGCTAAAATCAGATCTTAATGTCTTTGCATGTCATGTTTTTATCTAGGAGGAGAGTATAGCAATATTTATCTGCATTATGTAACCCAGACATTCCAACATTTGCAATATGAATTCTGAAGGCTGCAAGACCTTGTATAAACAGAAAGTATAGTTCCAGGCTCTGTGCTAGATTACAGATTTCAGGTAATCAAAACACAATGTACCACAAATGTAAACAGTGATGACATATCCAGCATCCTTCCCAAAAATCCTCATACAAACGAGATCTGACATACAGAGTTTGCCACTGAGCTACTCATTTCATAGTCACTTTGACCAGCTAAGAAACTGGGATGAGAAACATCTCATGAAATTCAGCAAGGGGAAACACCAAAACCTGCATCAGGGGAGGAACAATGCTGTGCACCAGTGCACACTGGGGCTTCACTGGCTGGAAGGCAGAAAAGGACAACAGGCAGATCATGGATCCCCATGGCAAAGCAGGCCAGCTGCATCCTGGGCCGGATTAGGGGAAGCATTGCCAGCAGGTTAAGGGAGATGATCCTTCCCCTTTGCTCAGCACTGGTGAGGCACACCTGGAGTGTTTTCCAGACTCCCCAACACAAGGAACATATGGACATACTGAAGAAAGTGCAACAAAAGGCCATGAACATGATGAAGGGATTGGAGCATCTCTCCTATAAGGGAGGGCTGACAGAGCTGGAACTACAGCCTAGAGGAAGATCAGGGAGACCGTACCAGTCTGTATAGACACCTGATGGACAGAGGGAAGCCATGCTGCCTTCAGTGTTACCCTGTAACAGGACACAGTGGACGCAGATTAAAACAAACACATGACACTCCAGGCGAACATAAAACCCCTGTATTTTTACTCTGAGTATGGTCAAACACTGACTTGGGTTGCTCAGAGAGGTTCTGGAGTCTCCATCCTTTGAAATATGAAAAATTCAACTGGACATGGACCTAGGCAACCGGCTCTGGCTGACCCTGCTTGGGTGAGGGCGTGAATCTTGTCCCCTTGTCCTGTGCTTAGTCACTTTCACGCTGGATACCACCCTTGGACACTGCCATAGCAATGTCCCCTCGGCGAGGGGCAGAGGGACTTCCCAGGCAACCAGCGACAGGATAGGAGCACACAGTCTTAAACTGCACCAGGGAGGTTTCGGTTGGGCATTACAAAGAATTTCTTCACAGAAAGGGTGATTATACATCAGAAGGCAGTGTCTAGGAAGATGGGAGAGAAACACCAGGAGGTGTTTCAGGAAAGACCGGACGTGGCACTCTGCGCCATGGCTTAGTTGCCATGGTGGTGTCCGGCCGCAGGCTGCACTCGAAGATCCCAGCGGTGTTTTCCAGCCCTAACAACGCCGCGGCGATGCGGGAGCGGCGGGCTGCGGGCCCGCGCGGCGCCGGCCGGGAGCGGGCGGGCGCTGTGACGTGGCGCCCCCGGGTTGCCATGATGCCGTGAGGGGCCGCCATCGCCGGGCTATGGCGCCGCCCGCGCCGCCCCCCTCACGCGTCTTCGCCGAGCTCGACCTGGCCCCGGCGCCGGCCCCAGAGGGACGCGGCGGGCCCCCGGCGCTGCCCGGGCGGGAGGTGCATGTGAGCGGCAGCGCGGAGCTGAGCGCCCTCCCGGACCGGGCGCGGGTGTCGCTGCGGCTCAGCAGCCGCAAGGAGGCGGCCGCGGAGGCGCGGAGCAGCGTGTCCCGCCGGCTGCAGTACATCGCCCACAGCGCCCGCCAGCGCGGCGTCCCGGTGAGCTCCGCCGCCCGGGCCCGCTCAGGCGCCGGGACCTGTCCCGGGGGAAGGGCGAGGGCGCAGCGGGCGGGGCAGTTCCCGGCTCCCGGGGCAGTTCCCGGCTCCCGGGGCAGTTCCCGGTCCCGCTCGGCAGCCGGCGCGGTGCGGGGCCGTCCCGCCGGAGCAGGCCTTGGTGCCGGCGGGAAGCAGGGGAGTCACGGGCTTGGAGCTCTCGCTCCTCTGCCTAAGGAACCACGGGGGCACTGCTGGGAAAGCCTGCCTGTCTTTGGAAGGCTGCAGCCATGCCAGCCCCAGCGGAAAAAAGTGGCATGTCGCTACTCGGGCTTTCCCATGTGAGAGCCATCCTGCTTCTACTCCCGCGGTGGTGAAATCGCTCTCCCTGGAGGCGTTAAGGAAAGGCTGGACGTGGCTGTCAGTGCCATGGTCTAGTTGACGTGGTGGTGTTTCGGTCAAAGGTTGCACTCTGTGATATCAGAAGTCTTTTCCAACCTAATTCTGTGATTTGTTCATGTAACAGAGCATTCGCCCGTGCATGCGGATGAAACTGATAGTTTGATAAAGTTGTGCACAGCAGCACAACTTGTACCTGTGTGTGTCAGAGTAACTATGTTATTACCAGAGCTTAGCAGCAAATACATAGAGAGCTCTTTCCTCTCTTGTTCGACTTAAGTAGAGAGGTTTTGAAAAACATGGGATATGATCAAGATGGCTGAAGTGACAGAAGCCCCATGTGGACTCAAAAAGTTCCTTTACCACAATGAGTTTTTTAGCCTCTGGAAGTAATTTCACAACAATGAAAAAGGTACAGTCTTGCCTTTAAAGCTTTGTCCAGACAGTAAATGCTCCAAAAGGGTGGTATTTGTTCATACAATCATGCTGCTGATGTTTTTGAATTTCACAAGAGAGTTTTGGACAGTGTTTCACACATAGGGCTCTTAAAAACAGAAAAAAAAGCTGATCTTTATGGAATAGCCAGTTGTTTTGGAAAGTTACTTCTTATTGAAATTGCCTAAGAAATTTGTGCCTTTTGAGTGTATTCACAGATAAGCTGGGGGAAAAGGGAGATGATAGAGTTTGCTATGAACACTAGATTATTCAGTGGAATAAAAAGAATTGCAGAAGGGCTTCCTGATACTGTATGGTGTTACCGTGCAAGCAGAGTTACTAAATGCAAAGTAAGAGAATAAGTTACTCAGTCTAAACTGAGGTGCCTACAGTGAAATTGCATGCCCGCATTTCAGATACTGCCTGCTTTGGAAGATAGGTACTGGCATCAACTTTTCATTTTCCAAACAAAATAGGATTACCTGGGGTTTTCTTTTAACTGTTATGCAGTCGCTGTAGCATCCATACAAGTTGTTCAGGAATAAAGAAGGCAATAAAGAAGACCACTTAGCCCCTGAAAAAGCTCATATTGCAGCTCTGGGACTAGATGGCAAGGGGACATGGAGGCTGCTTTAGGCTGGGTATTGATCATGCTTGGGTGCATGTCTTTCATAGGAAGGATTTGTCATGGGTTCTATAGCCATCAGTATGACTCATTCAGCCAAAACTGGTGCATCTTTAGAAGGGATTACAGGTTAAATGCCTTTAGTGTCTATTAAGCAAGTTAACAGGAGTTGAAAGTGGTGGGTTTTAAGAGGAATGGGAGAAGACAAAACAATTCAGCATGCATTTGTTCATATTAGTAGAAAACATGTCAAGCTTGGTACCCACCACCATGGTGAGCTATCAAATAATGGGGCATTTTTGTCCTGACTGCAATTAAATAGCTCTTCAGAGCTGGCTAGATTGGAAAAGATAGTTGCAGATATTTACCCTACAGTGAGTCTGAGCAACTGACTTCCAGTTTTGACTTGAGACTGATTGCCCTGGGATAGCGTGGATCATCCAGCGTGTGGTGGCTGGCACAGAAAGGAGTAGGCAGGGTGTTAATAGGTGAGTGTGCTTTTAGAGGGGCTGTGTGCACCACTCCAGGCTAGAAAAAAGGATTGCAAACTGAAGTACAACTTGGACAAACAAATAGTTTTATTTGGGTTTATAACAGTCAGGTTCAGAAATGTAATGGGAGCAGGGTGGAGAGTGGGCTGTTTTTACAATGTGAGAGCATTCAGTGTTTTATTATAGTTACAATAATTTCACAGTTATCTTTTTTCTGTTACAGAGATACTGTGTGTTGGAGAATTGAAATGTTTTTTCCACTTAGTTGAGAGACTGTGAAATGCTGCTTGAGTTGTGGGTTTCTCAGTGTTAGCAAAGTGTTAGCTCTAGGGAACTCTGAGAAAAACAACATGAAGTTATTTTTTTTTCAGAGTAGTTCCCCACGGTATAATTTTTAGTGCTTTGTTTCATCCAGTTTTAAATCACTCTACTGCTGGAGCTTTTATTTGCCTTGCAGCTTTTCCACTAACAACTCTCACTGCTGGCAATTTGTTCCTAACTGCGTTTGCTAACTTCACTTGCAGCTAATACCATTCTAGACAACTGTAAAATTAATCTCTCTTCACAATCTCCATATGGTTCTAGTTGTTGCAAGCTTATCTAAGGCCTCTTTAGAATTCATCTAACTATGCTATATATTTATTTTTAATTAATCCACAGAACAATTTCTTTAACCCTTGTTGCTGTAGTAGGAAGTCTGTGAGATCAGAAGTGCATAACCTTTGCAGCAGCAGGAGCTTGCATTAGCAGTTTGTCGGGATGCCTGGGGGCAGCACCTGATTTCCATATACATTTACCCAGGATTTTAATCAGAAATAGATGCACATAGTGGCATTTATTTATAGAATGCTGTAACTATATGCAGCACTTCAGAGCACAGAATGTGGTTTCCCCATTGATTTTACTTTCCCTGCAGCCTTCAAGGCAATCTCCCTTAATCAGCCCAGCTGCTCAAAAGTAACATTTTCTTCTCTTTCTCTAGAAGCAAACAGATTTTATATTTGCCACCTATGATTTATTTGGGGAGAGGTGTGGAGATGACACTTGTTTTAATGGCTGTATCTAACAATTGGCATTGGCACCTTATTTAAAATAACAGTGATAATATTTGTTGTACCTGTCAGAGTGTTATTGAATGAAACAAACCATCTGGCAAGCTATATCTGGTAGGCTCTGGGTTAGAGATTGTCTGAACTAGGATACCTCCCTTGAATTTATGTGCAATATTCTCCATATTTCAAAACTTATTCAGGAGTCACAGTTATGGATGCACATCCATACAATCAGTTAAAAAACTGTTTTAAAGTTTGCCCACTCAGAAAATCTACCAATGTCAGTATATCCCTGAATGAAGGTAAAAACCTGTGTAAGGCATCACTTTTTTCATATTAGCACATATTTAAAGAAATATGTCCAGAGTACCCTGCATTTGCTGAGTACAAATATGCTTTTTGTCTTTCTTGTTACAACTGTTACATATACTTCCATTATTTCTTTGTTAAGCAGCAGACACTTTTTCACCATAGGTTTTGGGTTATCATTCTGTCATCTCATGCCAAACAGACCAGACAGAGTGAGGGGATGAGAGGCTGGAGCAAAGCTACCCAATCCCAGAAGGCACTCACCATCCTTAACTGACTGGAGACACTGGATGACTGTCAGGAGACAGGAGCATACATCAAGGCTCTCATTAACCATTTCCATAGTGCCAAGAACAAAAATGCCATGATCAGACAGAAGAAACTAACTCTTCTGATTGTTCAGATATATTTTTCATAATGTAAAGTTATACTGGATATATCAGTTCAAACTTACAAGTAGATTTTAAGAGGCATTTTCATATGTCTCCAGATATTTTTTATTTACAGCTATACATACCAGCATACATTACCCAACGGGCATTAGCATACATTGCAAACTATAAACACTTTCCCTTGCTCGGGCTTGGCTTGTGTGTCGTAAAAAGGTCTCATAGTTTTGTTAAGTCATTAGCCAGGAGCAGACCACATAATTTTATGTACAGATGGGCTGTTTCTCTTAGTGTGTTGTTACATACTTGTCTCCTTGAAGTGTGCTTTTGCTAACTTACCCATTTATTTTTTTTCTCTGTTCTCTTCTGAGGAATTCCTAAGAGCAGTCATTCCTATAAACAGCCAGTGTCATGAGGGTGGGCACAATTTTCCTGTGATGAAGACATTGTTCAGCAGTAGCAGATAGGAGGAAGGGCTAAATAAGGTTGTGTTCAATTGAAAAGAATGAAAATAGAATGCAAAGCGTATTTCTAGACTTGATATGCTCAATGGGATATTGACTGTCCTTTTCAACTCTGTGTCTTTAGACTGCCTGCAGCAGTGATGTGATACCACATAAAAAATAGGCTTTATAAGCAGAATTCAAATGTGAATCTGTTAAGAGTTGTCCAGTGGCTTCTGGGGTGATTGAGATACCTATACTGTTATATTAGTTTAAATTTTTTTCTGTGATTCTTGGCCCACAGATTTAGAAGATGGAGGAAGTTATTCCAGATGTCCAGAACACCTAAAGTGCAGCTTTCCCTAAGTCACAGTGAAAAGTATTTCTTCTGTGGCTGTGGCAATCAAATGGGTATTTCCTCAGCCAAAATATGAATAGTAGATATAAACAGTAGGGAAGAAAAATGTTTGCTTTTGAAGTAGTCTCAGTCTTGATTCCAATTTAAAATTATCTTGTCTCCTACCTGTCTTTTCCATATCTTTGTGTGAACACGAGTCACAAATGGAAGTGAAGTATGTAATAGAAAATATATCACAGAAGGCCACCTTGTTATGACTTCAGCAATTGTTTCATCCATTTATCTTCAGTAGCACATACAGCTACTGTCAAATTTGGTGGGATTAAAACTAGCTGTGAAGGAAATTTTGTAATACATGGTGCAAAATGATCTTTCACTCCATAATGTCGATCTTGCCATAGCACTTAGTGCCACAGGATGGCAGTGTCCTTAAATACACAGGAACCTTGGGAGGGCACAGCCAAATTCCAAGGCTTGGATCTGCTCAGCAGGAAAGAAAACCTGTTTTCAAAAAGGATTAAGGAGAGGGGAAAGGAGAAAACAAATGCGTTTTTTCTATATTTGCAGTTGTGTTACAGCACAGCTAATTCTGTAAGATACTAGTTATAGAAGTTTGTGTTTTCTGCGTGATAATTTCTATAGGACATATGAAGACTCTGGGGGAAAAATCGTTCTTGGCAATTGTAATTGGATTCTATCATAAATAGTAAGATATGCCCCATTTTGTAAATTAAATGAGCTGTTGGTGATAGACTGTCTTGATCACTCTTTAGAAAACCCCAGCCAGCCACATAAAAGAAAAAATACATCTTTTATTGACTACTGGCCCTTGCTAATCCTTTCCCTTACTAGAAGAGATTTTCTGAAAATGTCTAAAAGCAGGACTTTGTTGAATTTTGAAATTTCAGTTTTTCGTAGACTGCTGTGCAATGGTAATAAAATCTATAATATTTTTAAAGGAAAATGCTTCTCATAGTTAATGCCATTTGCATAAACTTATGCACGCATGCATGCTACATGATAAACTTGAAGACTTGAGCATCTGTAGGAAACATTCTGACACAAAAGCAGCTTTTGAAATGTGTCAATAATGAAGGAAATATTTCCTATACAAATAAATTCAGTAAATAAAACTTCTTTAGTTACTGAAAGGCTGGGTATCTGCTTTACTACAGTTCATGGGTATTACATGCAAAGCTGCAATTAAACTGTAGGCTGTGCTTGTTTTGCTATGTTAGAGTAATTTCACAATAAATTGTTCGTTCAAAACTGTTTACTGCGGAGTGAAGTGGGTGAAAGATGCGTGACTGTTAGACCAGTAGCAAGCTGGTCAAATATTCACATGTAACTGCAGTTATTCTGTATTTTCCTGAGTCCAGTATCTTATTTACATGTCCTACAGGATTTGCTAGTGCTCTGTGCAGCCATTGTGTTGACCAATGTGGCTGCTGTTGATGCTGAGGTATCACTGGTGGAACAGCCTTTTTCAAGGGTTACCATTAGGCCAGAATAATAGCTGTTCAGTCTTTGTTTATATGACCTTGCTACAAGCTGCTGCTAAAATATCCTAAAATAGGGGCCTAAAAAGCACCTCTCACATACTAACTTTCTAAAACTAATTAAAGCTCCTAGAATTCTTGTACCAGGTGAATTTACAATTGCACACTAATACACATAGCTTCTACCTAGCAGCCACTTTTGTGACCTAATTGTTCTCTTTAAGGGAATAGCAGCAAAATCACATTATAGAGCTACTGTGTAATTGACTAAGAATAATGCAAGAAATCTTCAATATCCAGCTAGTTTTAAACTGAAGATATTTGCATGGAAAACTAAAAATTTTTGTTGCAAAGTCATAAGAAATATGCCAAAATAGTTCAGCTTTTATAGGATATCATGTACATACTGCAGATGCTTAATTTGTGTCTTTTAAGGTTGTATTCCTCTACTTTGTTTTAGGAAGAAAATATGACTGTAACAGAAGATTTTAGTAGAGTAGAAAATACTTACCAAATGGAAGCAGAGGTATGTATTCAACCTAACCAAAAATAAAATTAAAAAAAAAAAGAATAAGAAGTGTGTCAAGGACCTATAAAAATTTGAAGATTATATTTTCTCAGACCAAGGAGCATAATGGCAGCATAGTCCAAAAAAACTATTTAAGGAATGCAGTTTATAGCAGAGTTCAGCTGCAGTCTTCTGTTGTGTGCAGAGCTTGCTTTCTTCTCAGGTGAATGTGTGCTTTTAAAATGTTATCTGATGCTACAGACCAGCATATTTGGTTCTGGGGCAGTGTGAGCAAACCAACAATTCTGAACTCTCCTTCACCCATAGCCCTTCCTGCCCTCTGCTTCTTGCAAGGAGTTGGTGAGTTCAGAAAGCTGCCCGACTTAATAACCTTTTTTTCCCCAGCTCAGCTTTCTTTTTCATTATTTTAGCTCCTTGAACTGGGAGCAAATGCAAGATCTGCTTAGGCCACAGTAGCATAGCACCTGGATTTTGGTCTGTTCTATACAACTCTGTCATCAGCTTGCTCTAAGTAAAGTAAAGCTAATTGTTTCCTGGGTAATTGGCTCAGAATTTTGTAGGTAAAAAGTGCTCTCAGAAATGCAGATATTATGGGAATAATCCCATTTACTTCAGTATCTGCTAAAGGAAGTATATATTTGCCATAGTAGGAAATAAATGCTGTGCTTGAAACGTTCACTGAGGGAAATTATGTATGTTCAGCTAATGCATTTTTTTAGACCATAAAACTCTAATCACTACCCAGCAAGTTTGGAGATTCTTACAAAGTAAACCTGGAAGCCCGCAATAAAATTATAGCTGTTTTATAGAGCTGTGGTTTACAGTCCTCTTAAACAGGTTCAGCCTCCTTAGTTTGCTTGCTGTAAGGCATATGCTCATCTTAATAACACCAGTAAATACAGGAATTATTGAGAATTTGGAGAACAAAATTTGGATTTTAAAATAAATGAGTCTTAAGATACTTAAATGGTGTGCATCAGTGTCATGTTCTGAATGACTTCAACTTCCTCATGGAGACACCTACTACCTTGAGAGCTTAAATCACCACGACTTTTAGATGACTTGTACTTAAAAATTAATAAAACTCTATTATTAACTATTACATGAATTATTATTTAGGCTACAGACAAGCTTCTATAAACAACTTTAGTCTTAAGTGGGAACTTAACAAAAGTTTTTATACAACAAGGATTAAATGTGGAAAGCTAATTGCTTGGATTTAGTGTTGATTTGTAAGCAGCTTGGACCAGCTGTAATTGCTGTTGCAAAGTTGTGTGGTTGCCTGGGATCCTGGGGTTGGGACTGGAAGAATCCAGCCACAGTGCTGCTGTTTTGGCTGCACTGCACACTGAGGTAGCAGTGTGGCCACTCTTAATGCAGAGATTAGTCTCTCCTTGCTTCTCCCTTTATGTATATCCGTGTTTCATTAGTGCAGCTTCATAAACCAATGAAGTTCCATTGACCAGCATGTTTGCCTGCTTTAGCAATATAAATGAATTTAAAACTCACTTCCACTTCTCTGTTAAAGAGTTTGCCATTATATCTGTATTATATGTGAAGTCTTGAAAATCCTGTTTTACTTCATTCTATAAACTCTTTAGCATTTGTGTCTTATAAAGAATTTTTAGAAGACTGAAAAATTCCCAGGAAAATGGCTATTTAAAAGTTTAATGAAGAATTCAAGATATTCTTTCAACTGTAAGGAGATAATTTTAATTGATGCTATAACAAAGGAAAATATGCAGAAGAATAAAGTTGTGTATAAGATCACAAAGCTCTATAATAGATTTATTATAATAGTTCATCTACTGCATGACGTTCTCATGGGAGGAAGATTATGTTGGTTTTGTGCATTTCTTAATACACTTGCCTCCTTATAAACCATAACTTCTTGTCATTTACAGCCTTGTCCAAACCTTGGAATGTCTATAACAGTTTTGCATAGCCTCATGTTACTTTCTCACACTTTTTAACCTTAATAACTGATGAAGTTAAAACATTTCTTTGCATTTTAATGTTCAGGTATTCTCTAAATGAAAACTGTGATGTTTTTAGGAGAGAGAACAGCAAAATTAGCTATTGCTCAGTTGTTTTCTGCCCCTGAGGGTACCTGATCAAGTGCTTCTTTTTTAACAGTAACGTTCGAGTGCCCAGAAGTGCCCCAGTCTGAGCAATTTATCTCCTGCTGAAAACCCATAGTTCTTTGTTTCATCATTCTTTTGTTTCATCTCCTAGAAGGATCTTGTAAATCTGTAAATCTTGTAAATCTTGTAAATGCTGATGGCAATCTGGAAAACACTATGACAGTCCTCATAGTGAGACTTTCCTCAAAATACAGCTATGACAGTTTTCTGGCAAAACATCACAGGGAGATGTATGCTTTTTATATCTATGGAAAGAACTCCTGCTGAAGAAAAAGCTGTAGGTGTATCTTCAGTCTCTGTTCAATTGAGACTGCACCTTTCAGAGCCACTAAACCAGTGCAAGGATCCAAGCCAGAATAAGGTTCAGGTACTACAGCAGAAGGCTATCAAGGGTAGCAAGATGGGACCATTAATTACTTTGTGATAATTGTCAATAACTGCTCTTTACCTTACTCTGAATATGAAGTAGCTCCCTCCTCTCTCACTTCAGCTTCCTTGAACTATCTCATTCTCCACAAGATAAATCTCTGGTATGCACACAGGAAGCTGCTGCAGTGCAGTTGACATGCTGTAACTTGGATTTCTGTGTCATATCCCTTCACTGGGGTAGAGTGATGCATAGATTGCAGCAGCCATGGGGGCAGCTGTATGTCACAGGTATTGGCAGTAGAATTTTCTTTACTGCAGGCTTTTTCTTCCACTCCTGTGGAAGCTGTATTAGTATGCAAAAAGAAGCGAGTCAGGGATAAGAGAGAAGGTGAACCTGACTCATCGTGAGAGCACTGCACTGGAAGTGAAGATGAGGTTTTAGTTTTTCTAAAAAAAGAGTTAGGGATCTAGGGTTTATTTCTGATTCCAGAATGCTGTATCAGATCAGTGTCATTGCTTCAGTCCTGGCAGCTCTGCTTTCCCACAGAGAAAAGCTGGCTCCTGCCTGGAAAGTTGCTGCCTGGCTGGATTTTCCACCAGGAAAACTGTTGGGCTCTGGCTCCAGGGTTGATAGTAATTCCTGCTTCATAACATTTGGGAAGGACCTCAATTCCTAATGCATCTTCATTTAGTGCTTTTTGAAGCCAGAGACAGCTAGGTGTTTAAATTGTTTTTAATCCAAGTCTGAAGTGCCCAGTTCACTCTTGGCACTGCTGTGAGTCTGTTCAGACAACAAAGGATTTGGAGCTCCCTGCAAGCTGAACTGGGCTGGGCTTAGCTTAATCTCATAGCTGAGGTTTCTTTATGCTTGGAATTCAAATGTAGTTTTCCTTTGTGCACAATGCTTTCCATATCATTTTTCTTGAGCTTCTGCATAATTAACATCTAGCAATCTAAGAAGGGACAAACCAGGATGCATCTAGTCATGTGCACCAAAGAGCACATTCATTGTTCAGATTGTCTGCATACCAAGAATACCATATTTCTTCAGAAAGGGATTTCTAAATCCTCAGTTTTAACCCATTTAATGAACTTTCTCTTGCAAGCCTAATACTAGTCTCTAGAGCTGTATAGAATTCTTATAAGCTCATAAATGTTGGAGTTGTATACAGGACTATTATATTTAGTTAGCTTGTAGATGTCTGGCCTCATTTAAATAAAAGTGTTGAGTCAGTGGAAAATGAAAATATTATTTACGTGCTGTCTGTTCGCTCACTCCCAGGTCTGTATCATATTCAGTGATTTCGGACAAATGCAGAATGTTTGCAATCTACTCATTGAAAAGTTAGGAACCTCTGTTACCATCAATCCACCTCATTTCTACCATACACCAGAAGCCATAGACACCCTTCGGTAAGTTCTCTCACCCACCAAAATCTTACAGCCTCATTTAATATGAATACATAATTTATGCTGTTTGCAATGGGAGCAAGTAGTTTCCTTCACACCTATTAATATTTATGCTAGAGATTTAAGTATAACTTATAAATTAATGCTGTTCAGCCTAGCAGATAGAATTTGTTCTTGTGCAAAAGCAGAATGTAATAAAAATTATTTTCCCACTGATTTCCACTGGAGTATAATCTGCTGTGAATCTTAGGTCAACAGAATTTGGCTTTGATTACATCATCGTGTGTAGATTTCATTTGTATTTATTCATGAGGGTGCAAGTGTGTTACCAGATGTTGATAATTTTAAGTACCCTTGCCAATTCCCATTACTGTTAGCTGCTGACATGATCTGGAAAGAATCGGGTGTGGCACTGATTATTCTCAGTCCAGGCTTCTCCCACTAAGTGGGAGGGACAGAAGGAAGTTTAGTCTTGGTTGGGGTTTTGCCTCTTTTAAGAAAAGAACTGCCTGGTCCAAGAAGCAAGCTTAATTAGCTGCCGTTAAAGGTTCCAGAGATGCCAAAAGTGAATGTCAGAGGTATCTACAGGAAATCAGGAGATATGGCCAGTGAGGTTAAGCAGGTGCTAGTATACCTTGCAGCTGAGCCACTGAAATGCCTGGAGCAAGGGCTGAACTCTTGCTCTGCACAACTCAGTGTGGATGCCTGCAGCATACAGGTGTTAGAAATCCTTGATCTCATCGGATCTAGTGACAACGCTGACATTTCCTCCACACACTCTCCCCTCAATACCCAAGCTGTGGCCCAAAAGCTGGGGGAAGGTGATGTGCCTTAGCATCTCTGCAGTTACAAAACATGCGACATTAAAAAAAATCTTGGCAGGAACACTGGTACATGAGTTGGACCTGTTTGTTATTGTGCTGCTGCTTCTTCCTCTCAGCCGTCAAGTGTGTGTCACTGCCGTTGGAAACACACGCCAGAAAGCCCAGGAAGTTTGTCGACTGTTTGGCCAGGCATTGGGAAAGCCTTTATTGATAAAAGAAGAAGAAACAAAAGAATGGGGAGGCCACGTAGACAATCACTTGTCACAGTCTGCTGATTCACTGACTCTGCAGGAAAGAATCCAGAATTCTACAGCTTATGCTTCTTGTAGAGTGTTTGCTGTGTTTGAGATAAAGGGAAAAGAAAATAGGAGACACAAGTTGCTCTAGAACCTTCAAAACCAATACATTTTCTTAATAAAATTTTTATGCTTGCTTGTGCTTTTTGATTTTTTTTTTACTTCATTCTTATGTTAAGTCTATCCCCTAAAATTAAGGTTGCAGTTAATTCTGAAAGTACAGTTCACAACTGCTCATTTTTGTTCCCTGGCCCCTGTAAAACATCAAGATAGTTGATGTGCCAAACGTTTGGCAATCATGGCTGAAACTGCACTACATTTACACCTTTCGTCCCAAAACTGGAAGGAAATTAATCCTCATTGCTGAGACACGGCAAACTGAACATGCAGTGTGTTTGCTTCTGACAAAATTGAGTGTTCAACATAAAACCTGCTTAGGAATGTTTTATTTCATCATAGGAAAAAAAATACACATTTTATCCTGGTGTCTGTTTGCTCAATTTTAAAAAGGACATCTGTTGTCTGGACGTACATTACATGTACAGACACTGAAGTACTCAGTCATGAGGGTAGAGTTTTTTCAACCATGGCTGCATAATGTATTTTGAGCCATCATATCCACTGAAGTAGGTTTCCATATCAGGGTGATACACCTGAGAAAAAAAATACTTCAAGTTAAAGAAGTATCAGAATTGGCAATAAATATAAACTGATAATTAAACGAGTTATTGAAGTTACTACACTGTTTGAAAACTCCTGAAGAGTTTTTAATGTACGTAGAGGTACTTTCAATGGCATTTTCTGTGTACCATAACCGAATTTCTGTCATCAGAATAGCAGTTCTCTCCAGAAGAGATCTCATGAAATGTTACAAGCTAGATTTACACAGCATCAGTGTTTAAAATCACCACTGTTTCTTACTGAAGTAGTTCCCACTCGTGTTGTTACTAGAGGTATTTGGTATTTCTTTTAGCTGGATCAGCTATCTAATCCAATGAGGCAGCAGGAACAGTACAGAAGCATTGGGGAAAATCGTGATGACATTAGGAAATGGTGATGGCCTTAGGTCCAACATGAAGATGCAAACCCACCAAGGACAATCCAAGTCTTGTCTTGATGCAGGAAGCCCACGGTGAGGGGCTCAGAACTATCTGCTGGGAAAGGGTCATGACATAAGCATCTTCTGATTTCTCAACTCTTCACAAAATTACTGTGCCTATGAGGCTGTAGAAAAGGCTGAGTTAGGGCAATCCATAGACCTTTTGAACTTGAGGCATGACTCACCATCTGTTATTAATATCAGCTTGACAACTTTGAAATATCTGGTTTTGTGAGCTTGTTACCAACAGTTTCTCTAATAATCTCAGTCAGAGAATTAACCTGCCACGCAGGTGAATAAAGCAATTTGATACCTTAAAAGCTAATTCCACAAGGTAAATATTTAAGATGAAGTATCTGTTTCTCCCCATGGAATATAAAGGAAACTGAAGGTAGCTAGCTAACTGGCATAGTGAAAGGTGCATTTTTTAGACAGTGTGCGCAGAATCAGAATCTAGTTTTAAATATTTATGATACTCATCTGGAACAGCATAGTTTCTGCTCCTAAATTCAGGCATGTTGGCATATTCTGTATTACAATTGGTGACTAAAACAAAATGGACTGAACTAAGGCTTCTCCCAAATAAAAGAGGTGATTGTGTCATACTGTGGTTGAGAGGAGTCCTTTATGTGCAGCAGCAGGTTTGAGAGAGAGCAGGGAGAGTCTTTAGACCAGTCTGACTTACACAATTCTTTTGGGAGATTTTCCCAAAAGGCAGAGGATACCAATTTGAATCTGTTCTGTTTGACTAGACCCAGCGTCTCCTGTTAGATTAATGGTTCACCTACTTGCTGTTATGTTAAATACGGACTTTGCCACTATCCACAAAGAAGGCATCCACAACAGCATAGGGGGCCCTTGCAAAAAGCCACCTGTATGTGGCATGCATGCCTGAAGGCTGTTTTCTGAATCAGAGTTTCAGACTAGTTTAAAAATCAAGTGTGCCTTGCATAAGCTGGGAATCAAAAGCTACTTCAACCCTGTGCACAAAACACAATTTTTGCCTCCCAAAGAGTTTTGCAGTTAAGAAGGGAGACATTCTTCAATCTGGGCAGCAGTTGAGCAGGAACTGTTTGAAATGCAGATTTTTCAGAGTAGAATTGAGAAACCAACATACTTCTCTAGATCGCCAGAAATCACAAAACTAAAGTCTGTGTCTGCAACAGCCTATACATAACGGAAATCAAGTTACTCAAACACTTACAAACCTCAGCACTACTTACTACCCACTTTGAAGTGGGTAGTACCTGAGTTTGGTCATTTACCAGCATCCAAAAACCCATGCTTGAAAGTACAGCAGTGATTTATCTGCTTTCTCTATTAATTTTCACTAACTTTGCATCCTAGATAGTATCTATTAGGCCAAAGGTCAGCCAACTTTTAAGCATACAGGATAACAATCAAGTTGCAACTGAATAAAAATTAATACTACCTCTAATCCCATAATAACTGTTATCTCTTCCTCAGGAACATAAGCTGTAGATTTTCCAAATCCATTTGCTTTGTTAATTAGAATTCGATAGTGAGGAGTATCTTTTAGATTCTGTAAAAATAGAAAGAAAATAAATAGCCTCAAAGAGATATGATGACTAAAGATTACATATTATAATCAGTTAACTTTCAGTGGGCTTACAGAGCCTAAATCCACTCGAGATACTTGTATGTATATATGTGTATCTATACAGCCAGTTAATTTTTATGATTTTACCAATGTCAGAATTAAATATAAAGCAGTCAGAACTGCAACACACAAAGTTCTTAGCATATCTGAAACATTTTTTGAGAGTCAAGAGTTTAATTAACTTTTTTCTACGGAAAAACGAGACTTGGAAGAAATGAGACTTATAACATCCTTGCTTTTTGTACATAAGGCCCCATGGCCATCTGCTACCACCCTTCTTTCTTCACAAGTGACAACTGAACTCCAGAGAGGAAGAGACAAGTTCAGAACATACTGCCACCTCCAATAACCATGGTCCTGATCCTGGAGAGAGCTAAAGCAGCTTCTGTGTGTATATATATGAATCTTCCCACAAAGAAGTGCCTATGAAAAGAAATCCTGGGCCGGGGAATATGGGCCATGATATTCACTGCTATCCATAAATATTCCTGCCCAAAGTAACCCACAATCTAAACACAAAAAAGTGATGGATGAATAGAGATGGAGTTTATGAAGCAATCAGTGTCGATCAATGGGCAAGCAGTGGCCTCTGCCCAGTGATTTCCTAAAGATCTGGAAGGCACAGGAAGGCAAGGAAAAGTTGGGCTGAAAACCTGGCTGATGTTTTGAGGCATTTACAAGGACCAAGCTTAGTAAGCTGCTACCTAAAGGTCAGAAGGCATTTTGCAAGGTGCTTATGATGTGATAGGCAAGGCAATTAAGAAACCAACAAAAGGCACTTAAACCCCTTGTAATTGCTCTTGAAATTAAAACAAAAAAGATGAACACAAGGCTGCTGGGACAGCAGAACAGTGTAAGGTACATAAAAAGAATCAGTGTCTGCTGGGAAATTCTTGGGGGTTCAGATCGTGATAGCACTATTGAGAGGAGAAAAGAAAGAAAGGATGCAGGTGTTTTAGAAGCCAAAGATGAGTGACAGTTGGATAAAATTACATCAGGGAATGAACCAAATGCACAAAATGATACTGAATGTCAGTACCCAGCTGAACATGAATTTTCTGCTATAAGCGAAGATTTTAATGTTTTCCTCATTTTCAGTCCCCTGACTTAACTATTAGTGTTAACTTCCTGCCACTTAAGCAGCATGTCAGTGGCATGCAGAGTATGCAGCATTGCATTACCAGATTAGCACTCTCAACAGATTTAGGATCTGATTTTCAAATACAAGGACTTAAGCAAGAAATTCAGAGGCTTTAAGAATTCTAACAAAAATGTGTTTTAAAATAGATTTACACTCCAAGTAACCAGGTCCTCAAAAACATTGCTTTCCCACTGAAACTGATTAAATGCAGAGGATTACTTGCATTTCTCAGGTGCAGTGAAGATGCCACCAATTATGGATAACTAGATAAAGGACTTAGCAGCTTCTCACCTTTAGCACACAGCAGGAGAAATCCCTTTAGACATCATAGGTTGACACTGGTACTTTAAATACAACACTATGTATAAAAAGGGAGCAATTTTAATTTGAGATATGTCCACTACAGCCCTGACCAGCAAAGCTTAGTCAGTCAGTGGTGTAAAAGCCAAGCTGTACTGGGACCACAGTGCAGAAGCAGCAAAGGTACCACTCAGCTGCACAGGTGATACAGAACTCGGGAGTATTTCCCACTAGGATAGCAGGAAGTTGGTCTGTAACAGTGTTTCTGAGGGTATGTTAACCTGAGTTATTCTGTGTACATCTTAATAAAGCAAGAGTTTAGTACATTCAAACCTGTTTCACTGGAGGATATATGGGTTGCAGTTGTCCTTCTGGATTATTAGCTTTTACATCCCATCCAACAATGACTCCTGAGTAGCCAAATCTTCTGTGAATTATTACCTGGCCCACACCGAACTTGATATATTCAGGCTTTGGACTGTGAACATGAGTTGATTCTAATTTAACAAAAAAAGAGACGTAACAAGGATGCAAGTTTGATCAGTTATATTAAACATTTTAACAGAAATTATTCTGACTTTTAAGAGAACTTAAAATTAATAGAGGAAGTAAAGAAAGGTGCTTTGTTTTTCTACCCAGAATATTAATTACTCTATTTTACAAAGGAACATCCACTAAGAAAGACACTATTCTATTGTATACATTTGATATGACATCTTAACAGAGTTTTAGAAAGCATTAACACATGTATGCATTGACAATTACTTAAGCCTTGCATACAGTATTTTACAGTGCTTACATGTGGTAACTTATTGTGGCTTTTTTTTTTTTTTTTGCCAGTTTAGATCACAGAATTCTTCTATTCAGTCTGATTAGGGACTTTTTCCAGGAATAAAGTGGTCAACTATTTATTTTCCTTTTATGAAATTGATCTAAATCAGTTCATTTGAATCAAGTGAAAGCTGTACCACTGTTTTGTAGGTCAACACAAAATACATACACTGATGTATTCAGTAAAATACATACACGTAGTTACATCATATTCGTACTCTACGGGGAAGAGGCCTTGGATTTTCTATCTCCTGTTATGTTTACTGAATATTGTCAATCATGTTTAAAGAGATGAAAAGAGGAAAAGAGTCTGCCATTTACAAATTAACTATAGAAATCCACTATAGAAGCCTTACAGACAGCATCATAAGTAAAATACAAAAGGATTGCAAAAACTTCAATACCTGCAATATAAGAATGGGGTTTTGCTTCATTTTCACCACTTTTAGTTTTGCTCTCTCCATAGTACCAATTCCTAAAATGTGAAATTAATAATTCAACATATAAACAAGTTCTTTAGAAGTTGAGTTTTAGTAATAATCAGAAGGTTAATTATTCTAAGTGGGATACTGCAAAGCCTTTAATACAAACTTCCCTACAATTTGAAGCCCATATGAGTTTTACATTAAAAACACTTCTAAGGAATACACAATAAAACGGAACTTGTTCCAACAGAAAAAAATAATATTAATCTAATTTCTTTCAATATGTTACTGTACAGTTGCATTAGAATTTTTATATCAGAGGAAACCCACTAATTTGATACAGGTGAGCAAACACTATTCTGCACTTTAATAGCGTGATTCTTCAGTATCTTTTGTAAGGTCTTTAAAAATTGGTTTATACTGGTATGGGCAAGGCAGTCCCTTGTCCATGCCAGTATAAACCAATTTTTACCATATACCAGTCCCTGGCAATGAGTCCCTGCCTGAGGCTGCAGTAGGTGTTGGTTTTCCTGCTGCACTAGACTGAATTTCATCTGAATGTAAAGGGTGGGGAGTAGGGGACAGACATGTTTAGAAAGGGGAAGTGGCTAACGTTTTTCATTGCTATAGTGAAAAAGATAAAGTGTAAAGAAACAATAAGAAAATGGAACATTTCCTTCTGCTGGCAGTGTAACAGCAGCAGCAGTCTATGAACAGAGATGTTTGGGTAACATTCTCCATCCACACTAGCCAGCAAACCGTTGGTGCCAAAGAACTACAGGCTGTCCTAATCTCCTTCCTCTCTGATGGTGTCTTTGAGTCTTACTCCCTTCATCCTGCCTGGAGAAAGTGAGAGCAGGTTCCTGTGCAAAAAATGCTTTTTACAAAAAAAAAAAAAATTAGTGATTTGGCTTAGCTCAAATGTGTAGAAAGACTTAAGGCTGACAAATACCTCTTAACAGAAAGAGGAATGGGCAAAATCTTAACATGTCCAAATCCTTTGTTAGGAACAGCAGCTAATATGGAAGGTCTCAAATGACATTATTTTTAGGATAACCAGTTCTTTATAAAATATTGAGAAGACACAAACAGCTACAACTATATACAAATAATCAATGGATCATTTGATCTTTGTAGGCTTTATCTTTAGATATGCATGGAGCTTTCCATAAAGTTTAAAAGCAATTTGTGGTGAACCTAAGAAAAGCACACTTTCTGATTCCATTCACAGACCATTCCCCTAGGTTTTGCTGGGAGCAAAACTAAGTCAGGATCCTCCACAGTTCAGAGGACTTGACAACCTTGATTATTGTACATGGATTGAGAATAAAGGACCTCTGAAGGTTCATACAAAGTAAAACCTTGGGAATATTTCTACTGTATAAGAATTAAATCTCACAAATAAGCTCTTCAACGACCAAAAGAAGTCCATGAACAGTCTTCTTAAATTAAAATGGTGTGTATGTGTAAATGGATATAATTTTACTTTTTCTAGACCAATCATTTTTACATTGCAAATATTTCACTTCTTAGCCCACAGATTTTCCATCTGTTATTCCTAATTCAGATTTTCTTGAACTACAATATAGAGCATAAGATATCCATCCAATGCTTTAGTATCTTATCCTACAAACATGTAGTTGCTTACAGTCATTAAGTGTTCTGCCTTCAGTCAGATAAATTTCAAGGATAACATGTAAAGGATCACTGCCATGAGTTACATTTAGTTTCACACGGAGTTCAGTTTTGATGTTTGTGTAGAATATAAGCACAAGGTTTTCTTAAAACTGATAGAAAGTTCCAGATCAGTCTCAAGAAGCAAATGAGAGATACTTCCTCTTTGTCACTTATTTCCCCCACAACAGACCTTCCTGCTCAGAACAGACCATGTCTGAGTCTCTTAAGTGCAGACAGTAACTCCCTACCTTGTCTTTGAGAGCCACAGACTTAAACGATCTGCCCATGCATCTGGACTCAAGTAAGATCTTGTTGAGATGCTCCAAGAGGCAATTATCCTTTAGGAATAAAAATGATCATCATACTGTTTTTAAAACTTTCTCTAGTATTCTTATACAGATTTTTAATACTGAAACTTTGAAGTTCCACTTCTGTAGCAAAGAGGAAGAAAGGGTCAGTGACCATGAACAATTTCTCCTCAAGATTAATATCAATGCTGCAAATGAATGTTCTTTCAATCATCACTTGTACCAGTAAATGGTATGTAAATTTTGGAAAATACCATTTTTCATTACAAGATTGCTTTCTTCCTGTATTCAGACCATAGGAATTGTTAAATTGCATTCAGATTCTGCAGCTTCAACTGTTAATTGAAAATAGTGAACATGAGATATTTTTTTAGATGGTGTACATAATCAAAAGACTATTAAAAAAAGCCTACAGGTTTTTGCATAAATCTAAATAATAAGTGGTTGACTCATGCCATGAGGCCTGAAAATTATTTCATGCTGGGTCTTTATGCATAAGCCAAGTTTAGTTATTTTTTCATCACGCCAATCTTTTGCTCTTCCTGGTTCGTGTATTGGAATTCCACAGATTAACCACACAGCCAGCGCACGGCACAGGCCACATTTACAGCTGAGTCTCTCTTTGCATGGTTCATTTTCAAAATGCCAAGGTTTGCTAATGGACACCACTATCAAAAATTTGGATCTGATGTAATAGTCTCCACTTTTTGTTTGGAGATAATACTTGTGGGATTCTGTCAATACACAGCCTCTTAATTCATAAACAAAATGGCACTCCTTACTTAACTCTTACCATTGTCACTGCCTTAAGTAATTTACTGTGAGTGAATTTCGTTGGTTAAGAGTCTGTATTGAGTCATACCATGCAAGAAAGTATTTTATAACAGTTAGTGTCAAAAGGTGACAGAAAATTAGAACTAATGTTAATCAAGTGCTTGATTTTCATCTTTTGAAAGGGACATGACCCTTAGTAATGTATATTGGAATGTCCTGAAAAAGAACGAGATTAAGGCATTCATGCAGATTAATAAGATTTTTATGTGAAGGAAACAACAATTGCTATTTGAATTTTAAAAGACATCCTTAGGCAACAAAATACAGTCATATTAAGCCACAAAAATGCCTGAGGTATGATTTAAATATTGGTTTTGTATAAGAATAGCCAATCCACCCACACTCCAGCTTTCCAGGATGAAGTATCATTGGGAATGAGAAAGAGAACTCTTACAAATAAATGCAGTAGGGAAGGTGAGTCTTACAACCTTTCTGTCCTTTGGATGCGCTCAGCAGAGTCTGTTCCGTACCACTGAGAAATGAAATACTGTGCAGGGAATGCAAAGAGCAGCATGGAAATCTGCAGGGCTGCAGCTGCATTGATGTGAGGCATTCCAACAGGAAGCTTCGTCAAACACACTTCACCGCTCCCTACTCTGAAAAGAGGAAGAGAAAAATTTTTAAAAGATACAAAATATGTAGCTGTGAGCTTTGCTAGACGTGCAGGACATAAAAGTTTCCTTCCAGTTGTTTTGCTGGTTCACAACATAATGTACAATCTGTACTCAGGCATTTCAGTTACAGCTGGAGCACACTTAATTTAGGCCACTTTAACTGCATTAAATTTTATGGTACTTATAAAAACTAATAGAAGACTAAAATAGACTGCGTCACAAGACAAAGTAAAAACCTGTTTTTAAGATTTAAACAGGCATGTTTTTTGTCTGTAAACAGAGAGAAAAAATGAAAAATCATCTGATTCAGTGCATTAAACATGTCTGGCATACCAGATTGATGGCCTCAAAAAAAAATCTGTTTAGATTCAGTGATAATTGCACATCTGAGAGAACGAAGGGGGTTTTTTTCAGATTGAAAGCCCGTACAGCATTGTACTACGTTGATAATGTGTCACAGTCCCACCACTAGGTTAGAAAAGGATTTGACATCACCTCTTTCCCATAGGCACCTGAAATACCATACTAGTGCATATTCATGACTCTTTCCTCCTTCCCCAAACAACCAAGATATTCACCTTCACCTGAGGTGCACGTTTACTGTCTTTACATCTGTGAGGCTTTTTCAAATCAGAACTAAGATGTGCTGAAATTTGAGACGTCTTTTACATAGGTGTTCTCAGAGTACCCAGGTTACTGCATTGTTCACCCATTCTGTGTTCTCCAGGAGCAGCTCTTGCAGCTCCTACTCTCTCCTGGACTGGAATACTCAGCCTGCAAGCAGAAGCAATTCACTACAGTTGTGTCCAAGTTGCTTCTAGATCCTGCTGTCCTAATTTATGTAACATACAAAATAATTTGGGTTACTGTAATATACACAGCACATGGGAAGGTAGATTTATGAAAATTGCCCAGCAAAAGTAGTCAAGATGACAAAACAATGCCAAAGGAAGCTCAAAGAATATTGTAGTGAATATGGAAATATCTTAGTGTGTGAGGAAGTCTCACCACAAACTGTATTTTTGATTTTTACATCACCTGCTTGAGTCACCAGCAGTGAAAAAAAACTAATCTCCTTTCAGACATTATCAGCAGTTGTAGAGTACTTGTTTAGCCTCGTGTGTTTGGGGGGGAAGAAGAGTTACAGTTCAACCAAATAGCCATGGGCGCCCCGAGAGGCCGGAGGGCTGGACAGGACCCGGGGATCGCTGACGGCGCTGCCCACAGCGCTTACACAGCACAGCCGTACAACTTCTGCCGCTACACATCTTCCTCCTGTTTCTAAAATCGGCTTTTTGAGCAGCCGGATCCCCCAGACAGAAAGGAGGCGGTAGCATATAGCGAGTTACCCGAATCAAAACATTTTTGTTCGTGTTCCGAAGCACCCGAGCAGCCGCAAGAAGCGCGCTGTGCCTGCACCCCCCGAGCGGGGCCGAGCCGCAGCAGCTCCGAGCCCGGGGGAGCCGCAGCTCCTGCCCCGTTCCCGCTGATCCCCCCGCTCCCAGCCCCGCTCCGGGCGGCAGGGAGGACCGGGAGGAGGTTGTGCCCACCCCTGCACGACAATGCCCGAAAGGACCCCGGAGAGGCGAGCGCCGAGCCTGACCCTGGGCCAGGCTCTCAGCCAGGTTGCAGGTTGTCCCCTGCTCTCGTCTTTCCCGCGCACAAAAAGCTCTCAAGACAGACGGGATCACGATTTCATAATCTCAAAACGCAACAAGCACCCGAGATTAAAATAAAGGAAAAGTTCAAATTTATTTCTGCAGTCTAACCTAACGAAAATAACATTTTCTGCTTCCTTACCTAGGTAATTTTTTCTGTGAATGCGAATGGACAAGTGGCTTGAGCCGGCTGTGAATAGAAGTCAGGCGGTAGCGCTCTCATGTGAAGTTTATGCAAAATGTGTCCTAACACGACCCTGTAGCCCAGCCTCATGCCGTGCCTCTCACCACGCTCTTGGTACTTCAGAGAGCACCTGGTGCGGCCCCTGGGCCCGGCTTGGTCACAGCTGGATGCCGGCACAGCTGAAGCAGGAGGGGTCCGAGTGGTTTCCATTTCGCACGTGTCAGCGCCCAGCAGAAACTCCGGGGCTGCCCCTGCTGGGCTGCTGCAGGGGGGCCAAACCCGGCCATGAGCCTCATCTGTGTCACGGATTGCTTTGGTGTAAATTCAACAGCAGCCAAATTACTGATGGCACCCAGATCACAGTGGGGGCAAACAGAGGAGGCAGACTCAAACTGCAGTTGATCCCGAGAGATCAGTGCAATGGGAACATTACAGACAAGAAGAGAAATTCATCAGTAGAAATGTTAAGCCTTACCAAGAGAAAGGAAATGTTCTAGCCATCATTTCTGACTGAGCACAGCTCTCCAAAGGGCAAGACTGTGAAAAAAAAACCCGAAATGTTATCAAGCCATACCCAATGAATATGTGGGAAATAAGGGCCTAGGCCTAGGATGGATTTTTGTTGGATTTCAACCTGTGTAACATGGCAGGAATACCCAATTGAAAACTCACATGAATAAGGCTACACTAAAAATACAAATTCTACCTAAGAAAAATAGTTTTTAATCATAGAATCATAGGGTTTGAGTTAGAAGGGACCTTTTCAAAAGCACCTAATCCAACCCCTCCTACAATAAGCACCAATAAGCACCCCAAGGAGAACAAACTCGTTGGGGCCATCGTGGCTGTGTTTGCATTACACCAGCCCAGGCTGCAGAAAATACTGGGACCTACTGGGTCCCTTGAGCAAAACCTCAGGAGCCACATAAACACCTGATCCTACCCCTCAGGGAGGCTGAAGGTTTTAAAGCGTGACTCAGGCAACTTATTACTACCCAAACATTAAGACATCTTCTTAATAAAGTAAATCAAATTGCAAGATGAAGATGCTTCTTTTACAAAAAAGGTTACTCCCCACATGCTTGAGCAGAAATTTTCAGTGTAAGAGCCAGAAACAAACCAGCCCTGTGTGGTCTGTCATGACTCAGAGGTGGGTAAAGAAGAGGCCAAAGACAGAGAAAAATTACAACTTCATAAATCAGCATGCAAGAAAAATAAACAATCCTTACCCTAATACAATTTCAGATGATCTGCCCTTTCTTAAGACACTGCTTACATGAATTTTCTAGTAATTTTTCCTCAATAACTTAACCACTGATTTCCCTTGTAAACTTTATCAATCAGAAGAGTTTAATACTAACATTTTACAACCTCAAACACTTTACAGGCATTAAACAGCATAAAAGTTTCAAGTTCTAGCTATTTAATCTTTCCCCATGTACTTGTGCATGTAGACTAATTGGTGTCAGTGAAGGACAACAAGAGTACAGATTGCACATATACCCAGTTCCTCATGTTGAGATTCTAGCTGGGTAAAAATATGCAGTGTATTGAGAGACAATCACTAATTAAGGACTTGTAAGTAGCTCTTTTTTTCAGTTAAGTTTTTGATAGCTGTACTCCATTTCTTAGCAGTTCATGCTTACTCCATTTTCCTTAATAATTAAGAGAATTCAAGTTTTGAATAAGGTGCTCAAATTTCAAAAAAATAACCCCACTAGATTTCTCTGCTACAGAATACAAATACAGTAATTCCTTCTAATATTTTAATCATATTCTAACCAGGTTTGCATTTTAAGTTACTGTCTTTATTGTTTTGAATATCCTTTTTCAAAGTCAGATTCAGAGATCTGAGACAAATCACAAATTAGGAGCTGAGTTTGCCTGGCACTTGGATGCCAACATTCTTTGAAGTCAGTACCTCCAGGAACAGGCCTCTGCAGAAATTTGATGCTGGTTACCTGCCTCTGCTCTTGCTTCCTCCTTCTTGGCTTTTTGGCATTTATGTACGTAGCTAAAGTAAAATGAAAGGCCAACAGACTAAGTTTAGGTAAAATCTTCCCATTTCAGAGACAAGAGAAGGAAGCATGAAGGAAATTCGTATGGCTGTTACCAGACTAGGAACATCATTCCCAAATTCTCCACCCAGTCCTCCCTTCATTGCTCACACAGATTTCAAAGTATAAGAGAAGATTCATAAATTCTCACTGCAGTTCTGTCAAACATTAAGTTAAGCTTCTTGCAAAGATTTCCTAGCACAGTATTTCTCTGAGCTAGAAAAACAACCAGACATTTTGGGCGTTGAGTTTCCTGTTAACACTAGTAAAAGCCAAAAAAAATTATATTTTGCATTATAATTTGTATATTAACTCAAATTTTTGCTATTTAAATTCCAGTCACATTGTCCGTTGCTTGCTGGCACTTGCTTTATTTTCACTTTTGCTTCAACTAGCAACATGGATTAATTTTTAAAGCCATTACACTTTGCTCATTTATCTTTGGGAAAAGTGACAAACATTTTTTTGCAAATTTCATATTGATTGCTACAGCAGGAGAGAACACAGGCTTTGGCACAAAAATTTTCACTTTGAAAGCAAAATGGTCAACTTCAACAATCACACAATTTCCTTCATTTAATGAGCGTTATGATCTGTCCAGGTTAGAGAGGGGGTGGAGTTTAGCAGTGTGGGTGTGAGCAAGTTGTTGTTCTAGACCACACACAGCATCACCTGGATGTGGACACAGCAGGAAAAGCCAGCCACCTTTACTGGAAGTTGGCCACTTTAGCCTATCACCCTCCAGTATGAGGGTGATAGCAAAGGGCTTGCAGACTCTATCCTGGGATACTTTTGTGGGACATGGTGTTGAGTCGAGGCTGTGGTGTGGCTCCCATGCAGGGTGCTGCAGGGACAGTGGTCAGGGGCAGCACGAAGCCAGCATTCCAGTGGGACCATCCTCCCCTGCCCTGCTGTACAGGAGCATTGGAGGCACATGCACAGAACTGAGCTGGGCAGAGCAGAGACACGGCCCCTACTCGGATAACCCAGCTTCCAGGGGGGCTTGGCCATCACTGTTCTCTCTTATTCTGTTAGCCATGGGAGCTCTCCTACCACACTGCCCTTGTTTCCTCACTACCATGGGCAGTGTATGGGAATGACCATCCTATTGTCTTGGAAATGACCCACGGGGAATATCCACTACCTTTTTTCTTGTTCCTGGTGGTGATTACCTTTCTGTGGGTAAAACACCTTCTCTTTTTGTATTGTACTGAGGGTGTCTTATTCCGTCATTTCATGTTTTCAGTAAGATGTTATCTCTACCCATAGTCTCTCCTTTACTGGAAGGGGCAGGGACTGGGGTGTGGCTTGTTTCTTTAATTTCCTGCTGGTGTTAAAACCAGTACATGCTCCAACAGCACAGTTAGGTACCAACATTTCACAGCATCTGTTAATCCTAAGAAAAGTCTTGATTTCTACACAAAATAAAAGAACCACAGTAGGTTTCAAAAAGATACCTGTCACAGAAATGGGAACTGGGATACAATTGTGTTTTAAGGATTCTGTACACAGTTACACAGAAGACTTTTTAGATCTTTTCTAAACAAAGTTATTAGCTGTGTAAGACTGTCCTCAGTAGCAAAACTAAAACCCTGGACCTGGAGTGGCATATGCATGGATGAGAACACCACTATTACAATTGTGCTGTAATACTGGAAATGCACATTGACCAGAACTACCACCTCCAGGAGATAACAGCAGCACCAAAAGAAGTGTGTCATATTTTTAGTATTCTTAAATTATTTTCTCCAAGCTGAATGTGCCAATGAGCAAAACTCACATGCCTGGGACAGAGATTTTTTCCTCTATTGCTAAAACAAATCTTGTTTCTGCCAGACTTCACGCGGAGTCTGGAAAGCCGCAGGGAACTCAATTCATTCCAGTGTGACAATTCCACATTCCCGTCGCCCAGAAGCACACATACCTGCATCTGTGAGCTGAGTGAGGGTCTCTTCCATCACTTCCTTGTGTTTTTAAGTAAGGAACGTAAGGAGGAAAAGATAATCTGATAAAGTAAATAACATGTGAAATTAAACAGAATCCACATTTCCTCTTTTCTTGCATCTGTTGTACAGAAAAACGTACATATAAAGAAACCAACCCTGCAGGCAGGGGATTCTCTCTGCCTAAGTGCTTTTAGCTTCTTCTAGAGCTGTTGGGAAGCAGAGATTTCCATAGATTGGACGTAGCTCTGGTACAAACAGTTGTCACCTGAACAGGGAAGGCTTCCTGGAGGGTTAGAGGTGGGTGCCCTGGTGCACATGTGAAGTGATGTAACAGGACTCAACACGGTGTCTTCAGTGCCAGATGCTACTGCCTTTATATTGCCTCCTGAAGTGCGGGGCTTTGTGAAAACCCTGACCAGATAGCAAATTCTGATCTCTACCAGAGTGCTCCAGTTCCAATTTTGTCTGTTCCCACTTACCCATACCATACTATCAGATAATGCTATTCCATATTCCACAAGGAATCAAAAGGAGCTGAATTTAGGGAGTTCTGTAAAACACACAACCAACTGTCCCATAACACAGCAAGTTACCAGATAGAAACAAACACTGTTGGACAGCTTAGAAAAACATGTTTTCTATTTATTTAAAAATAAGTTTGTAGTTACTACATTGCAGTGACAGTAATTCTTACACATACATTCTAGTTTGTATAAAAGGATTCAAAGTATTATGCATCAAAACTAACATAGAAAGTGTCCACATAACAGTAAAGAAATTTCCAATCCATATGTACAAAAAGAAAGGGCACTGTTATCCTGGTGAGATACTTCAGGTTATAACATGATAATCTAGATTTCTGGAAGGAAAAAAGCCTTGATAAAGCTAAAGAATTATAGTTTTCAAAACTGTTACTCATTACATACAACAGATTTGTGTTTTACATAATTCTGTACAAAATAAGTGTAATTTTTAATCTGAAAATCTGTCAGTTTTAAAATTAACCTTTCTAGGTAATTTACTTGAAGTTGAGCTCCATTCTATACATATTGAAACATTATGACAGAATTTCATTCATCCATGATCATTATCCAGTTGTACACCACACTTCTGCAGTTTTAGTATGGTCCAAAAATGTAACTTCTGTATGGTCTCAATGCATTAGCAAACCATCCTGGGCACTTGTAAGCACAAAATAATACATGTACATCACACAGTACATGATAGGTACTTCTATTTATTCTACTCCTAATTTGTGTGACCTTATTCTTTGTTCTTTCAGTGTAGAAATTAACAGTATAGTACTACTTTCCCTCCCTAAAATGTATTGTTTGCATTATTTGAAGTGAATTTCCTGATGTATTTATCTGCATTAAAAAGGATCCAAATGACTACTTGTCTCACTACGTACCTCCTAAAAGCTAAATTTATTCACCCTTATTTTATTGCAGCATATAAGGTTTCTCTCTAGAGTGCCTTGAGGCTGTTAGAACCTTGGAAAGGGGGTGGGGGGGAAGGTGAAGGGGAAGCAGCTAATCACCTTTTTCTGCAATTTAAGATGTCTTTTAATCTGGCTTCCTGGCATGTTTCCTCCTCTAACACACTGTAAAAATGGCGTGGTGAATTCCTGCATTAAAACCAGCAGAAACCCAAGAGCACCTGGAGGTTAGCTCTGGTTTAAAAGCTACCTGCTGTTTTCCCCCAGACATCATCAAACTGTATTCACAGTTCAAAAACAAGAAGCTATGGAAGCTGTCAATGCCAGATTTCTTATTTGAAACATATTGTCAAGCCTTGGCCAGTTTTATGAAATTTAATACACTTCCTCTGCCTAAGAACAAACATGTATATACAGTAATTTACAGCAGAAAACTAACAGCCCTTTTATCAGTTGAATATCTAGGTCCCCTTGGAAACCAATCTGTTACAAGAAGTTCAGGGATAAAAGAATATATAGACTCATTTCACGCAGTTCATTTGTCTTCATTTAGGTCGTAAACAGAAAATGAGCTTTTGCTGTTTCTAGGTGAGGTCTCAAAACCCTCCACCTTCTCTATCACAGCACTGTAGCAGAGTTATAATTAAATCTTTTAAAACACCATTTAAAAAAAGGCAAAAAAGGAAAAACCTTTGACAATCTGCTGTGGACAAAATATACTATTTTAGAATAAGGTAAGGACTTATGACACAATGTAAATATTGTGCTATGGCTATATTTTGATTGACCAGTGATGTTAAAGTTACCTCAGCAAGATTCACATGCTACAAATAAAATGTGAATGTTGATGAAAGTGAGCTTAAAAACCTCTAACCTCCAATCTACTATATAAATACAGGGTGAAAGGGTCCCATCCAGTTAAGCCTATCGCTTTTATAGAACCAGTCACCTATTTAACGTGCCTAAATTCAAATTACAGGTTCAAGCATTTACTTGTAGTCCTCGATCCAGCAAATGTGAGCAAAATATTTTAAAATGCAGTGTAAAAACTGTAACAAGCTTGAAGTTACTGAATAGACAGACTATTTTTTGTGTTGCATGTAGTCTTTTTTTGGTAAGACAAAAGCCTCTGGTACTTTAAAATATTTGTACAGCAATACAGTGAATAAGCTGCCTCTACACTACAATTTAGTTTCTCAGTAGATATTAATATCTATACGTGCTGCATCAGGGTCCTTTATCAATTAATAGTTTTACATATATTAAGCCATAGTAATATTTAACTCAACCAACTCAACCTTACAAGTCTATCAACAAACTGATCACAGGTACAAACCAGACACTGTACAAATAAACATCTGTAAATCTTTATCACAGCAGTCGAATCACTGGAGGAAGACATTTCTCTGTAAAGTTGTATCACTGGTCATTGCCGAGTGACAAAGAGCTCTAGTTCAATATTGACAGTAATAATGAACATTACAGTGGTAAAATTTCAGTTCAGTTCCCAGAGAACACATTAACAACAGAAACAAAGTGGCTAAAGAGTTGTTAAGTATGTAGGCACAGGTACAGTGATTCCTGTTAAACATTTAGAGCACACTCATGACAGAAGCAGAAGTATTTCCTCATTGGTAGTTAAAGAACACACTGTTATTGAGATACCACTCAGCAGCAAATACCAATTTTAACGTTTCCCAGAATAGCGTAGAAATACCAGAACAGTATCCTCATATCCATGTCAAATATAAATGAATTTAATGAATAAAATTGAGTTAATTGCTGCCAGATCATTTGCATGTATGTGACTATGAAGCTATGTTATTTACAATGCAAATGTAAAACAAACACATGAGGTTTTGATACTCCATTTTCTGAACCAGTTGTTAAGTACTTGAGATGGCATTATAAAACATGCATATAGCTATAGTTCTTAAATTATTTCAGAACACTGACCAATAGTTTATTGCTCACATTTAAAAACCTAAGACTGTAATCAAAAGCTCTTTTTCTGTATTGATACAGTATCTCACAACCACCTCAAAAAAGAAATTTTTCTCCAATCAAAATAGTCTGATGGTGACTAAAGTCTCATAAATAAAGTTTGCAACCTAGTGAAATTAAATTATAAAAAATATTACTTTTAAATAAATCTGGTATTAATTTCTAATAAATTTCTAGCATTGCTTGTATTAAAAAAAAAAAAAAAAACACAAAACTATCCACAGTTTATTTTTAAAGAAAAAACATTAATGTGTTTAATAAGAATCAAAAACTTACTGGCTAAAGTCACCAATATTACTGGGTGGGAAGCAGTACCCATGTTCTGCAGGTAAGGCCTTCTATCCTCATAAAATTAAGATGCACAATCTTCTACCTACTGTTAAGGGAATGTAGATTATTTCAGTCTGCAAAACTTACACACAAGGTATTTTTGATATATAAATATATACATAAACATGCCATATAAAACATTATTACAAACGGAGTAAATACAGAAGATGAATTTTAGATATAATCTATTTTATATATTACAATGCAGATAACATCAGGAAATTACACATTTTCAAATGATTGCCTTCATCAGTGAGATTTGACAAGATTAACAAGTAGAATCAATCAGTTTTGAATTGTGAAGCTGTATTGCAACTGTACAAATGTAGCTTGTTATCTTACCACATGTTTAGTGACTCCATTTTAATTGGATGATAAAGAAATACTTGTTAGAAAAAATAAATATGCTGACAAATCAAATGTAAACTAATCCCTGGCCCCCCAATTCAAATCCATAACAATTCAAAGAGGATCTGGAAAATATCTCAGCCATTTTTTGTAGCAAAATGAACTACCTAAAATTAGGTACAGCGGATACTAATCTGTTATTCACAGTAGCATATTTCTATTACTCTTGGTGGCAAATACCAATATTCTTTGTTCAAACTTTTAGGCTTTTTTTTTGTAAGAAAATAAAGAGTGAAGAATCAGGCCTCAAATACATATACAGAATCTGTGCAAATTTAAGATCATAATTCTGCATGTCCTCCCTTCCAGACATTGCAGATGATGTGTAAAGTAAAAAAAAAGTATAACCAGAAAATTTTGGTTACATTTTTGTACCATACCAGATCTCAGTAAATACCACTACTTATGTATGTTTTTCATTTAAACTGGACAATACTTCTTTTAAGTGATAGAAAATGGTATTAAGGTTTGTTTGTAAAGGTATAAAATAACTAAATGTACCATAAACAAATAAATAACTGCTTTTCTTTTCCAGAGCAGTACATATAACAATACATTCCCCTAAGTCATATAGTTATCATTTACAATAGACAACTTAATTTTAGTAAGGATGCAAGAAATAATAGAATACAAGGCACAATCATTAAATGGAATTTTTCTTTAGGGTGTATATTGACATATGTCAGCGTGATATACCATAAAAAGTGCAGAAAAACACAATGTGCAATGAGACCACTGTATAAAACATGATTGCATAAAAAGTGATTTGGCCTTTTAACCCTAATAATTGAAAATAACCAATCTTCCCCTTAAAATTAAACTATAAAGTATGACATTTTAAAATTTTCAATTCTAGTGCTATCTAAAAAATCCTGAAAAAAATTTATACCTGGGTAATATTTTAGACATATGTGTTTATGTATATATTAATATATACACATACACTATTCTTTGTAGGTCATTTCAGCCTCTTAAGTATGTCTAAAGTTGTAGAAACAACAATCAATCTGGATCAGAAAGTAAACATCATAATTCCATACCTGTCCTGTAATTTCCTTGAATCCTTTAACCAATTATACATTTAGACTAAAACATCTCTGTCAAAGGACCCCACCAGTGCATTATTTTCTACCAGAAGTACCAAAAAGGATACATTTCAGAACAATGTTAACAACTTACTATTTAAAACAAGACACAGCTTTTATCACTGCAAATGGTATGCTGTACTGACACTCAAAAAGAAAAAAAGGTTTTCCACTGCACTGATTCTCAGTCTTTGGCACAATAAACAGAGATTTAGTGATTGATACAAGAATCAAGGTCTGAAAAATTAGACGTTAGTCAAACTTTTTCCAATGTGGATATATATATTTGTGATTACATTTTTGCTATGTTTGGCAGAACTTGGATAAACAATGGCCTGTGCTAGGCTTCTTTTGCAGCTGAACGTTCCATCACAACTGAAATTAAACATTTTTTCAGATTAGCAAAGTTTGGTATTGTATTATTTAATAGAAATGCAAGTGAATTTACTGCCACTTTTTGCCAAAGTCTACCTTCCTAGGAGACTTGACTTTACAATCAAAGTGTACCTTGCTTGGTCAAAAATAGATTTCTGTTTTCAATTTGTGGCAATTAAAAGTTCTATTACCTTTTTTCAATTGTGTAGATATATTACATACTGTTTGAGCAGAGTAGCTCTGAACTCTGTACTCCAGTCAGAAATTGCTTCAATTATTCTCAACTGTGAACAAAATGACTGTTGAAATGTATAACCTATTTGGAGGGCAATAAATAGCAAAAGTTTAAAATATATATTTCTTTCAAAGAATGTTCTTTCAGTTTATCATTTTGCTAAATTTTTCTCCCCAAATCAGAACATACTCTTCTAACCCATAATAGCAGCAGGGAAGCAGAAGTCTGTTCTGCTGTTCCTTAACTGTACCTGCTTCATAGCATTCTGAAGTAAAACCCTTGGTAAAAATTACCAACCAATTAAATTAGCTTTTGCTTTTTCAGTCAACTTTCGGACTCTGCCTCTGCTTGAAGTTCCAAAAGTTAAGGAGGTGTCTTCAAACAATAGCTGCCTTTGCTCTTCCTCAGAGTCATCTTCATTGTAAAAGGCTGTCCTCCTACCCTGGTTTCTAGTTCTCATGTGAGGTTCAGAATCTTTAAGCTCTTCAGAACTCTCCTCCATAGGCTCATGTGTCTTTTTCCTCCTGCTTCTTGTTTGCATTTTAACATTTGCAGGAACTAAGAGGTCTGAGCCTGGCTGGCGGCTCTTTATCTTCCTTTTTGGCTTTCTACCCCCTCGGCCTTTTTTTTGTAACAAGTCTTCCTTCACATTATTTTCAGAAAGAGAATTGCATGCAGTAGAAACAGAGGCTTCCTCTGGTATATCCCTTGTGGTCTGGATTGTGTTCTGCTCTGCAACCTTTTGCTGTTCAACAATTTGTAGCTTTTTTGGTTTCCTCCCTCTTTTCTTGTGCACCACCACTTCACAGCTACTGTTATTAGTCTCCACCTTGGGTTTCCGCCCAGGACCTCTTTTAACTGGAGGTTTCAAAGGCTGTCCTCCATGTCCATTTACCTGAATGCTTCCTGATGCCAAAGCATTATTCTTGCAATCTGCTGTAAAATAAATGGTACAGAAATGTACACGTCACATAACAGATTTGCATTTACATTCATTTTCACATTGTCTTAATAAAAACTCTTACTAAAATATCTGAAAGGATTCACAGTGATTGCCAATCTGTCAAAATCTAAGAAACCCAAAGTTGAGCTCAGAGATTTTCATTCTAGTATGGAATGAGGACTAACTTCTAGTTGGATTTAGCACATGGTAGCTGCAAGGAAAAAAACCCAAGAAACAAAAAAAGCCAAGAAAAATGAAGCGGGGGGGGGAAAAAGAAGGAAAAAAAGGAACAGCTGAAGGGTTTTTCTCAGATACAACACGAGTGGACAAAACTCCTATTTTGTATCTGCAACAGCAAAAGGTTGCTCAAGAAACACTACTGCAAGGATTGGGAGTGCTTCACAGTAAGTCATCTCTGGAGAAAAAGAAGTTTTCTTTCAATCTGAAGTAGCATCTTTTGTATTAAATTTGTACATATTTCTTGCACTAACAGACAGCCAATTATACAGCAGAATGTGCGTGCTTGGAGACTTTTACAGGGTATGAGTTTTCATTACATGAAAGATACTCAACTTCCTCAGAGGGGCATGTCACTGGACGTCTTACAAAGATGTTCTGACACCACAGCCCTTGCCTAAAATATGGCCAAGAACAGGCTCATAGCCAGCATGATAGGTCCTGCAGCCCTTTGATGAAACACCCACACACAGCTTCTGCTGTGTTTGAATGGGCACCATCACGTACTAAAAGCACAGGCCCCCTCTGTCCTATAAGTGGGTGTAAGGAGACAGGACCATGTCAACAACATTCTGACACCCCTGACCTGACCAAACATCCCATCCTATAGCAGCTGCACATATATATAGCAGCAGCAGCCATGCAGTGTGGGAACAGCTGGGGCCTTTGTGAGAAAGCTTACAAGCAATGGACAGATGATTTAACTTATCAGACCACATGCTTTTTCAGGAGCATGGATGAGTAAGAAAGAACTCTGTGGGGAGAGGACTAAAAGGAGTAGGCAGATTAATTAGAGGGGATCCAATTTGCAGACTACTGTGTCCCCATTTTCAGAGAAAAGATGTTTAGTGGATCTACCTGCTTCAAGCATCCTCCTAACGGTTAAAAGCTCCTTCATAAACAGGAAAGCTTTCTGACTAGGAGATCTTATTTCAGCCTCCACAGAAGCTTTGAATTTTAAGGTATTCTGACATCAAAAGACAAAGCAAGTTTGCTCAGGAGGTTTCATGAACTAGGTCCAAGCAGGCCATTCAAATATACTAAACAGAAGCAGTAAACACTGCATACGTTTTTTTGCTGTGCCAAAAAAATTAAAGAATGAATTTGCAGCTGGGATCTTCTGATCCTTATGGTTGCTGCTGCACAGAATGTCATCACACTCAGTGTTACTGACCCAAATATAACCTACATAAGTTTTATGTGATTAAACATACAGGATTTAAAGTGTGACCATGCAGAAGTCTGCTTTGGAATTTAGGAACTTTTAACATGACATTTGTAATAATTTAAATAAAGGTACAGATATGTTAACTCTCAAAACCACCTAGACAACAGTTACCACACCATGGAAATGGTGTTAAGAGAAGTCAAAACCACAATAATTCACCAAGAACGAAACTAATGATGACTGTTGTTCCATTAGATTTCCCCATTCTGCTAAATCGTAATGCATTCTAATTTCACTACCCCCAAATTACCACAACTGAAGTACAACAGCACAGTGACTACATCAACAACTCTGAGGGTGGAGAGGAAGTTCCAGAGAAATTTAGTACCTTGTGGATTAACAGTGGAAGATTTTACTTTGCGCTTGATTTGCTTCTCTTTCTCTGGATTTTCTCTCGTGGAATTATTCCTAGTGTTATGACTGAAATCAGATGGGGTAGGGCTTGATACAATATTCTGGTTCTTGGAATGTTTGGTTGAATTCTCCAGTACTAGAAGGATAAAAAGAAAAAAAAAATATCAAGTCAAGTAGTTTATACTACATTCAGACTTGTTGGGCTAAAATCGAACTTATGTTCTACTACAAACAATTTGAGTAAGTTATCCAAAAGGGAGAAAGCGTCCTAGATAAAACAACACAGCTTAACTTGTTCAATTTTCCTCTGAAGAGCCTCAAAGGTCCATCAGTTTGAAAACAGAATCAGTCCTAACTGAGACAAATATATTAGATTTCCAAAGAGTCAGTTTTACCTTTAAAATAATTCATGGCTTAATTAAAAAAAACCAAACAACAAAAACAAAAGCAAAAACACCCCAACTTGCCTGACTTTCCTGACCCTGCAGTAGTATTAGGCTTTGTAATTAAAGGCTTTATAGTTAAAGGCTTTGCTGCTGAAGAAGTAGATGGTTGCTCTGTAACAGCCACATCTGTTATGCCCCTATTGCTTCGAGTCCGCACAAGGGAGGAGGAGGAGGAGCCCTCAGCGGCTTTTCCATTCATCTGAGGCGGAGCGTGTCTCAGTGCTGTCGACCGTGCAGGTGCAGAAGATGATGAAGTGGCAGAGGTTTCTGCCTTCAGCTGAGGTTTTATTAATCTCCTCTTCCTTTCAGGGCTGCAAAAGGAGTAACAATTTGTATCCTGGATGACCACCTTGTCATTTTACAGGAAGAAATAAAATTAAATGCTAGTGTCTGAGATTGTGGGAGTAAAACAATCACCTCTGCATGAAGTATGTTAAAAATATGGCATTTACTGTGGAAATTCATGTAAGTTGTGAGCTTCTGGAAAGTGAATCTTTACAATAAATACTATAGTTATATGACAAAGCATGATGCCATCACTATCCTAACGATGCTGTTTTACTGTACACATTTAGCAGTTATTTGAATTTTAAGCACTTACACTAGGATAGCTTTAAGTAAAGTTTAAAACTCTTCCACATCATAGGGACTTGCATGTCAAAGCTACCATTCTGCAATATAGGGAATAGTAAAGGAAGTATTAAGAAAAAAACACACTAAGTTTTATTGTTTAGGTATGTCAAAATTTCACAGCATTTCATGAATACTGTAAATGAATTAATGTACCTGGATGCAACACTACTGGAAACTGAGCTGCTTCTACTTCTTTTTTTCCTTCGTTTCTTTATTGTATTTCTTTTATGAAAGCGTAGGGCAGATTTATAGTCTGATAAAATAGAACTTATGTGTTCTTCAAAGAAAGCAGAAAGGCGCAAGCTCATGCTGTAGATCTAAAAAAGAAAAGCCAGTAAACAAGTTGTATACTTCTCCAAAGCATCTTTTTACTTATTTATCACCGAACAATAGCTAGAAAAGTAAAAAAGTTAGAAATGTTTTAGGGACATTTACAATCTGCCTCAACAAATATATACTAACCCATGTGTAGGTTTGCTTTAACTATTTTCATGGTTCTGAAAAGTGTGTCACAACTGAAGATGACACAGAAAAGGAAAAATTGGAAAAGCCAGCTTTTCAGTTGTCTTTCTAGGATGTATCCCTTTCTAGTTTCAACAGAATTGACAAAGAGAGATCCTTAATGCAATTTTGCTGTATCATACCTAGAGTCAAGAAATCTTATTTTCTGCTCTAATAAGTTGCATCCTTATATTTAAACATCAGTCTATTCCTTTTATAGATGAATCAATACTGCAAGTAAGTTGGTTGCAACAGGTACAATAAATGTATTGGAATTACGTAGTTGCACTTTTTTTTCCCATCTCTAGACTTGGATGATTTACAGAGACTCCCAAATTCAGTAGCTCTCTTCTCACTACAATTATAAGGGGACTCGCTTGGGGGCCCTATCTCTGGGGAGTATTTTAGATCCTTTTGGCCCTCAGGCCTCTCTCCTCCACAGGAGCACAGGGGACTCCTGTGCCGAGGGCTTATCACCCTCCACAAGTTGCTATTAATTCTGGAAACAGAACAAACACCCAAGTGACCTGTCTAGGTATTTTGAGGAGACACAGCACATTCTATGAAACACAGAGACAATATTGAACCAGTTCCTACTTAATGACACACCAAACCATCTGAGCACAAGGCTGGATAGGTTTGATGGATTCTGCATGTTACTGGAGATGGCATGCAGAGGAATGTGCGTCTGATGTGCCAAGTTAAAAAAAAGAAACTGATTACTTTAGGTTTACTGTTCAAGAAAGCATTGATGATAAAGATGCTAAAAATATAAGTGCATGACATACTAATAACATCAGATTCAACTACATGTTGCATGCACTGAAAGCACATCAGTTCTAGAATATTAAAACTCTTGACATAAACTTCTACTTCTGAGTAAAACAAAAAAAGACAAATTTATTACTATACCAGTCTGTTTGAAAGAAACATGAAAGAAATAAAAATGACAAAGGAATGTATGAAACCACACAAAGCTAATGTCAGGTATGATGAGGTCAAGGAGAAAAACCACAAAAGAATCCAGACCTGCCCCAAAAGCCCTGCCATTTGCTGCAACTGAAAGAGTAATTCTTTCATGGAGTATGGCAGCCTCAACAGTGAGTGGGCCTGTCTGCTACTGATTGGAGAGTAATCACTGATCCTGCTAGTCACCTACTAAAAATTTTGTGCCTAAGTCTTAAAACAATGAAGTCCTAATGATTAACTTGCTATTTAGAACAGCCAAACATAAAAGCTGTTAATAATTCTGGTCTTAAAACCTAACACACATTAGTAGAAGAAAAGCTACACAGAAGCCTTGAACCTGTGTAAATATGCATCTATAATTTAACTGCTATCAGATACTGCACCTAAGCAGGATATCTCAGTACAAACAGCTTTGTAAGCTGACACTTTATGTAAACTGTCCTGTGTCCCAGAAATCCTGAGCTTCATTACAATCCTAATGCATAGTGGTGAACAGTACAGAATTTCAACATCCTCTGCTACTTACGTGGATATTTCAGTTTGTGGCAACCTTCAAAGTGGAGGGGCTCCCTGTGTTTTTGTTTTGAAAATCTGGTTTCTTCCCCAAAATATCATTTAAATTTCACTCTTGTACTCATAATCCTTCTTCTACTGAACTTTTCTTCCATGTGCTTTCCCTTTAGACCCACTTTCAAATATTTACTTTTGAAACACACATGCAGAACGTCAGAATTTTTGGTATTTAAAGAGCACATGTTTCTTTCCCTTCAAATACAAAGCTGTAGAAGTTTCTCAGAAATATTCATATTTTAAGATTAGAAATAATTAAACTTGTCTTTTTAAAACTATCAAATTACACTGTCTCTTTTAGATATGTGTTCTTTCAAACAACAATGGAAAACAATTAAATCTTACCCTTGATCTTTTACTTGGTGTATAGGCCTTGGAATTGCTGAAAATAAGTCTCACATCTTTACATAACTCCATTGGTGACTCGTAGTTGCCAGCTTCCAGTGTTTCTCTAACAGTAGCAAAGTCCATAGGAGTGTCAATAATATCTCTATAATCCTGTTTAGAAATAGCAAAGCATTTTATTAAAATTTTTTCCAAGCCTTAATGTATCATTTTCATTAGGATGAGTTTGATAAACCAAAATGTCCTCTTTAAACGATACTTTTAAAAATAAGGGCATAAAGACTGCTGAAGACATTTTTCCCCTTTCCACAAATACACAATATATCTCCTTGCAGACATACTCAGCAGGGTCAAGGTTAGAAGTTAACTGATAAACGATTTAATTCATTTTATAAACCGATTTACTGAAATGCAGAGCTCAGAATTTAGTGTCCTAAGGGCTGCATTACTGACACACTGACATGAAGATAACAGTGGTATGAAAGTGTGACTACAAGCCTTCTGGGTGGCTTAGCCGCTCAAACTCAGGAGTAAGACTAATACTGTTCTTATATATTAGCTTTAAATATGAAGTTTGAATACTTGAATCTCATCAGAGGCTCATCACATCCTTTCTGAAACCTAAGCAGTTTCCCAAATGGAGACCTGACAATTTATTAATGTAATGAAGTATTAAAAACTCCACAGGCTTAGGTAGGACCCAATTCAAGCCAATGACAGAACATTTTTCCAGGCTATGGAAGAAATAGAGACATGTCCATACAAGAAAAAGCTTAAATACCAAATTTAACTAAAAAGTTTAAGTTAATCCATCAGTGCAAATAGAAGTGGAATAGGAGTGCCTCTACATGTTAAACAGGCTTATGACACCAGGGAGCAGTGTGTTTCATGCCTAAGCTTAGCAGAGTGCTCTCTATCAGCTAATTTGAGGATCTCAAACACATAAGACCACTTGTAGTTGGCCACAGCATAAAGTTTAGGTTACTTCAAAAATAATGGTACCCAGTGGCTGCAGAAGTGTCAAGACAGATCTATTGGTGACTTACAAAAGAGAAGCATTTCTTTTCTCTAATTGAGACAGTTAATTTCACCCAAGTTAATTACCCTGGATATTTTACAGAACTTAAGATAGGCTAGAATGAAAGCAAGCAAAATCTTTTCTTTATTTACTTGAAGTTTTATATGCATGTCATATATATGACCATTTTTCAGTCAGAAAAGGAAAGACATCTTAATTGCAAAAGCTGTTATTTACTTTAAAAGCCGTAATTTACTTAATAACATAAGCATCCCTGAATACAAAATATTTTCCAACAAAAGTATCTGAGGGAGCAGAGAAGTATTATTTGTTTTGAAATTAGCTGAAAAAACAGTAAACATTATTAAACAAGTGACAATGAAGTGCTGAAAAGAATTCTGTCACTACAGCTGCCTGAAGATTCAATTGAAAGAACTGAAAAAATGGTCAAAGTTAAAAAAAACTAAACAAACCAACCCACCACTTAACAATTGGATTATAACCAGTCGTCTTGTTCTAAAATACTCACTGGATACTCAAGAAGATCCACTGGCTGTCGAAATGGTTCAGAGTCTTCACACTGAAAAATGAGATTCAGCAGCTCCTGGCATTGCTTCTTCCATGACTGAATGTCATATGACTGAGCCCTGTTACGAAGCCGACGCTTCGGCTGATGATCCTGAAATGACAATATTGCCTGGTATATATTAAATAAACTAGCTGCTTTTACAAAATCTAATGGAAAAGTTACTCACAGGATATAAATGAATTCACAACATGCAGCAGCATAGACAGAAATATTTTTACATTGAACAGCTCAGAAGAACAACAGATCACTAAGTTCAAAACTTTCAAAAAGCTGACATTACACAATACTAGAAACATTACACTCTACTGTTGACAAATACAGTCTAGCAATTGTAGTACTAAAAATATAAATTTAAAAATTTTAAAACCTTTACCTTTCTTTTTCTAGTGGAAGTCCCTGGCACATTTGTATCTTTCTCTTCTTCCTTTGAGCAAGATAATGAGTCGCATAAAAAGGTTAAAAAATATAAGCATATATGAGTAGTCAAGTTCTTTTATACTTTAAACTTTTAATTTGACTCTTTCCAACCCTACCCCCATCCCTCTGAGAAGCATGTCATGTGACTGTCAATTCTGAGAACCTCTCAGAAGTCTAAGCAGCATACTCCAGCAAACTATCAAAGCTCTCTGGACTAAAGGAAGAGAGGAGGCTGGATTTTCACCCAGTTTTCTAGCTGACAAGAAGAAACATTGTCCTGACAGAAAAGTAGACTCCACTTCCCAGCAGTGACTGAAACCAGTACTTTGGTCTTCCACAGGACAAACAGCAGTCTTGTTTCTCCAGTGTATCAATGCCAATGCCCAACACACAACCACTTACCTCATCAGAGTCAGACAACACTTTCTTCTTCATTGCATTGTATAATGGAATTATGTCATAGCAGCTCTGGTCTCTGTAAAAAGAAACGCAAGCAAATGTTTATTTTCTGTCATCACCTGTGGAATCAAATGTAATTTGCCTAGGAAAAGGAAAATATTTATGAAGCCATCCCAAATAAAATGAGAATGTGTTTAGTGCTAAATGAATATTAAGAGTACTGAAGCAATAAGTCAAGCTAACCATCTGCTCAAAAAGTTGTAAAACATAGATCACTTAACAGTGTGAATGTTTTAAAATTAAAAATCATAATCCTTTACCATGGATTTGTCAGCATCAGAAAAATCTAATCCTATACTATAAAAGGTTTGAGGCCCACCTAGCTTTGCAAGGAGCATAACAGTACATTTATTGTACAAAAGTGCAATTTAATAATTCAGTTTAGCACCCACAATGTATAACACTTGAAATGCAAGTGTGTAAGGACTAACTGTTACTATTGCGTAAACCTGCATAATTAAATCAGCAAAACACACTGATTTTCAACTCTTGATTAACATATAAAACTCCTCTACAAAGGAGAAAGCTCGAAGGTGTTCTATTGTTTAGCAATACAAACCACTGGGAAGAAAAGTGGTTTGTAACACTTCTACCACTTGTAACTGTAAACACTCAGCAAACTCCACCCCAGGATCAGAATCTATAATACGGGTTACTGCCGTTACCACTAGGACAGCTGTGAGAGAAGGTAAAAGAAGATAAACTAACTGGAACGCCCACCCCCCCATTTTCAGCTCTTTAGGACACTTGAGTAATTGAAGAAACTAAGACATAGAGTCTCAGAGGCATCTAGATATTTCACTCTCATCAGAATCATGGGCATTACTTTCCATTGTCTAGGCCTTCTACCTTACAGTTACAACCATAAAATCTGGACTTTACATGAATTGCTAGTTCATTTAAATTAGTATATTAATAGACTCAAGCTATAGGCCATTATTAAATAAGGATATCCAAGAATATCCACTAATTTAGCTAAGCCAATTAAAAACATACACTTTGAAAAACTCTGAGCTACATACACTTTGAAAAACCCTGAGCTGCTTAATTAAATCAGAAAAAACCCATGTAGGACAAAGATGTTAAAGAACAAAATTAGTAACAGAAAGCCCTTTAGATATGCATCTCTTCCTAATGGTGTATATTTCACTAAAATTTTTAACATCTAAAGCAGTTAAGTGTTTTACATTCTCCAGCAAATATCAGAAATCACAGGCACTGAAGAAATTGAACATTTATTTATGGAGTCAAAGTCCTAGATTTCCAAATACTAAGGAAAGTTCTAATGCTTTTTTAAGAACACTAAATAAACAAGAACTAGATTCAATTTAAAAGTGACAAACTAAATCACTAAAAATGTCACAATTCTTGTTAAACTAATGAAGTATGTGTCTACAAGGTGGAAACAGCAGTGCTCATTGTGTACAAGCAAACCAAGGCAGTGGGCAGAGTAATTCTTACAAACTTCAGATCTGCAGATGTGTCAACTGACTGAAAAATCTTTAGTATTTGTCATTGAGTTTGTCTATAGATAATAATATATTGTTTGAAAGACAGCTACAACTTCAATCGTCTATGAAGCCTTTAATTTTTACTTTGCATACATATAAAACGTTATTTTCAAACCTACTATAAATTGTAATCTAGAATTGTAATCTAATTTTAGAATTATGTTAACATAGCCAGTATTTAAATTCAAAATTAGAACACCTAACTTACCAATTAATATATCTGTAACTCCATGAAGATACTCAAACCCTTTTTTATCATTTAGGAGAAAGTCTCTCAAAAGAAAATGCCATGCCAATCTATGACACTCAAATGTATTACAGAACTTGTTTTGCAAACTTATGAATTCCTTGTCAACATAAACTCTGTTCTATTCTGCCCCAACAGCAGACAACAGGTTTATTTAAAGTGCAGAACTATCTTACTTTAGAATTCAGATCTGAAAACGCTCTTACCTCAGTAAGAGACAGGAATAACAACAAACCTACTAAAGCAACTCACTTTATGAAGTGTAGCAGAAGATCTGTGACAAATTTGGCAGATTTGACAATAGGACTTCCGGGTTCATTAAACGTGCGGGTATTGTGTTCGATGTACCGCACTTCCCACATTAAGGAAGAAAGGCGCCTGTATGGAAACAGTTGGCAGAAAAGGGACAAGAAATAAGGACAATTTCTAGCAGTGTATGGGAACAGGGGAGGAAAAGTTACATCCTTCTCATTCACTGCTGTTTTTCGTTACATCAGAAAATGTGCACATCGGATGTGCTGCCCTAAGTGAGCAGCAGCAGGCAGCTTCCTCAGCTTCCCATTTTCATGTTGTACTCTGTGGTAATCTATACAAATGGCTTTAAGAACATACAGCTGAAACTCCTCAGGAAAATTCAGCTGTGACACTTCAGCTTTTATGATTCCTTTATGACATATAGAACCCATCCTATATGGCCTTTGAACTCAGTTAAGGATTAACAAAATAGTAATAAAAATGTTTTAGAGTATACCTTTTTCTGACATAGACAACAACCAGATTTCCCGATTTAATAACCTAACTATAGAAGTCACATTATAAAAAATTATGCACAAAAGCAGAATAACTGAAAAAAATAGATCCAAACCTAAAGAAAATAAAATAAAGAGATAGTAAAGACTCTGACATCATAAAAGTTACAAGTAAAAAAGCTTAAAGTAAAAAAAAGCCTCATGAAAAACTACCAAAAATCAAAAGTGATCTGAACAATCCACTAAATGCAAAACGAAAAAAGAAATTAAAAAAAAAAAAATCACTGAAAAGCACAACAGTGTGGTTGCTTATTACCTAACTAGCCTCGGCAATAAAAAAATTGGCAATAAAGTCCAATTTATTGAAGGTGTGCTGATTACCAAAAATAACTGCTTGCTCTTTTGATAAGAGAAACAAAATCTAGCAAAAAGTTCTCTCCATCTGACAGCAAAGCTGTGCATTATAGAAGAGAAAGCTGGAGTACCTCATATAACACAATAAACATAGAATTCAATATTGCAATAGAGTGATAAAAACCAGAGATGCTTTTTTGAAAATGAGAAAGCAAATTTATTTTAGGATTCAATCTTCTTTTAGCATAAATAAAGCACTAAAAGTGAACTTCGAAATTTGGCCCAAAACAAAATCCTAGCCATGTTTATTCAAAAGAAACGAAAGTGACACTGATTTTAAAACAAGAAATAGAACAAGAACTTAAGGAAACTGAAGCAATTTAGAGAACTATACTCCTATATAGATATTTACTAAAACAAACAAACAAAAACCCACAGCAATAGCAACGACAGTTTAGGAAAACATCAAAACAGTATAAAAAAGTATGAACTTATTTTTGTTGCTGTACAACATCTCAGAAGTTCAACATCAATAATTTAAGAAATCAGATTCTGCGTAGCTGCTTAAGTGATGCAAGAATAATTTTTAAAGCATATTAGGACAAAAAACACTTGAGATATTTTTAAGGTTTCTCTTATTAAAATTATTTTTTACAAAATATTAAGTGGAAACTTAAACCTTTGAACCAAAAGTCGCTCTACTAACCCAGCAATTTGAATCTCGCATGGAACAAGTAATTTGCATAATCAGGAATTTGAATGCCATGTAGTTCTAAAATACATTTTGGAGATGTTCAATCCTTTTTTGACTTTTAGAAAATGCAAACCTAGATCAAGGATAGATGAAAGAAAGTAAAAGCGCACATCCATGCCCACCTCCTAGTTTGGTAGGACAAGACAAAGAGCTACCAAAAATACAGCTGCTGGTAGATCACAGTAGAACTGAGACTTGGGTCTAACCTGTAAAATCTGCTTTCCAGTCTTTGCTTAATGGTACTGAGGTCTGTGGGATATGCCACAACAGTGCAATACATTGGGTAAGCTTGAAGATCCACTGGTGCCACAAATGCAGAAGCAATATCTAGATGAAAAAAGAAACAAAACAAAACAAAAAACTCCAAGTGTCATATACCACAAAGTTCCATGGCAGTTTCAAGATTCATCCCCTGAAACAAAAGCTATTTCTTCATGCTTGAAATGTATAGCAGTTTTCTAAAAGTAACAGTAACTACTCTAGATATTCCACATGATTTTTGATACTCTATTTAGAGTGCTTGCTGAGGTGGGTACTGTATATCCCGTTGCTGCAGTGACTGGGTTCCCATTCTGTTATGCATGAAGCACCACACTCCCCCCAAAGGCACAGCAAGTGCACATTTGGAATATACACATTTGAAAAGTATAAAAATCATACACAGATGAAGGCATGCAATTCAGTATCATTATTTACAGCATAGGCTCATTTCATTTCACTTTATATTGCTGCTCTCATATCATCAAACAAAGCAATACATTAAATTCCTGCCATAAAAGTTACAGTGCTATTTCAGCCCCTTTAAGATGTGGGTAAAATCCATGCTCAAAGTAAAACAGAAACACTCTCTCCTGTTCCTACCTAAAAGCAAAGAAGCCTTCCAAAACCAATCCAATATAGTGCTAGAGGACTGCTGAGCAATTTATATCTATGCACCTAAACAGCCTTGCTTTTTCCCTCCTGTATTTAGAATCATCATGAGGGCTTAGACACATCATTCTAACATCTTATATCTCAAAGAAAAATACTGCAATACAAAACCAGAAAATCATCTTGAAAAGTCTCAAAAGTCTTTAAAAACAGAAAATAGCTGCTGCTAAAAAAACCCACTCTTCTTCTAAAAGCTGTTTACTTATTCTTTTGAATGTTCTAGCAACTGCTACTTTGTACCAATATGTACCACAACTGCTGTAGCCAAATCCCAAACTAAGTGGTCTGCCATACACCATAATGCAAAATATAAAACCATTACTCTTAGATGGCACATCAAAACCGGTTCAAATTTCATTTCCTCAGTTTGTTTGGGTTTTTTTTAATAAATGTCTAAATGTCTAATTTGTTCTACTGCACTGTACAGATAACTTTGTTTAGGACGTTTCTTAAGGAGCATATCATCAAAGAAACCATATGGGATATACAGGTAAGCAGAATGATTTCAGGAGTTAAGAGGTTTTTGGCTTTTTTGAAACATAAATCTTACCCTGCATTAGGTGCTTCAAAAATCAGTTAAACAAAGTATCTGTAACTTTTATATTTAATGCATGACCACTGTTAGCCCAAAACCTAAGACTGGTGATTGAACCCCTTTTGCTCTCCATACAGACATACAGAATATATAATTCAGCGTGTATTTAGTGATGGATCTCCACCCAGATATCCATCTTTGATCAAGTAAATTTTGCAGTGACGCATTAAACATTTTAACAATTACTTTTTCAGAAGCTGCCTATAAAGAATAATTGCTCCACAACCAAATAGCAAGCAGCTTTCCTAAGGTAATCAATTACTTTTCCCTCAATATTTGGCGTAATTAAGCAAATGTGGGGAAGAAATCAGGAATTAGAAAAGGCCAATACGGGGAAAATCCACACATAGACATTCATTATCTAAGTAAATTTATGCTTTTCTCCTTCCCCCCTCCATCCATCCATAATTTAGTTAATATTCACTTAATCATAAAGGTTTTAACTTTAACCCCAACATGAGATTCTGATAGCTAAAGTTAAAAAAATCAAGTACTTGCTTTTAACATATAAAACCCAAACCCTTAGCATATGCCAAATTATCTACCAAAAAGCAACAGTTACCTTGGGAAACAGGAAAAAATTTAGGTTTCATAAGTACTCACTATAAAAAAAACCTTTAAAATTGTTCAATGAGAAAGTTTTGTTTGAATTAATCAAGAGGTTAAATGTGTATTTTATCACATTCATATCGGTAATTTCAGAAGTGCACATGATCATAGTCTGAAAAATATAAACCAAAAACATTTCTCACATTATTCACAATTTACCTAGAGTCATGAGTTGGTTTATCCCTGCAATAATTCTGTCACAGTCCTCTTCTCGGGTCCTGGAACCCCACTCTCCATCCAAAGGTTTGTAGAGCAGTGTTCTACGTTCATCATCAGTTAAAGGAACACTAGTTCCCAGTTCTTCTGGAAATACAGCTGGAAAGTAATAAGAAAATTAAATAAAACATAAATGTTAGTATCTTGTGTAATACATATACCTGTAAATCAAAGATACCATGTAATCATTTTTACAAATGCATAGCTCTTGATTTGCTCAAAGACATTTCGGATGTATCCAGTATCCTTTCTGTATATTACTCTGTGTTACATTTAAATACTTACAATGCAGTTTGGTGTAGAGGTCCTCCCTGAAGATTTATCCTCTTCTGAATTGCTAATCGTAAAATTTATTTTAGAACCAACTAAGACACTCATTAATCACAGTTAAAACTTCTGTTTTGGTTATGGAGTTATTCTGTGTTCAAAAGCCAATATTCTTGGTAATAAGTTATTTTGGTAAGGAACAGCAGAAGATTTTCAGATGGAGCTTAAGAGAACTTTGTTGCTGCTAAAACATTCTCCAGGTAGTGGTTCTACATTGTCAGTTTTGAGTTCAAATGCTAAAACCACAGTTCCTGAGTATGCAAATTAATAGTGTTATCACCTTAGCATCCTTGAGGACCTACCAATTTTGACAATTTATACTATAACAGCAGATTTTCAAAGTATGATGTTAAGTTGTCCTCTCTAACAATTTTTAAGAAGGTACAACAAATGTTGATATTTGTGAATATAGAAAAAAAAAACAAGTTCAGGTTTAGTTATCTTAATCAGTAGCTATTCTTTATCTGAAAATGGTTTCTCCTTTCTTAAGACAAGAATTGGCCTCTACTAAAAAGTAAATGAGGTCATCTATTTTAATTATTTACTTTAGTCATGTTATCACTCTAACACCTGTATTTTGCTTATGACAAAGAGAAACCTATTAAAAGAAAGATTGAATCAAAATAAAAAGTTGAAATTAACACAATTACAAGTGTAAATAAATAAGAATTATTTATGGTTACTCGAGAGACAATATTATCAAATATTTAATGGAAAAAATGCTGATTCTCTTTTGCTTTTTAACAAGAGTTCTATAAAGTCTTAGAAGAAAACCCAACAACCAACCAACACACTATGGAAGAAGAAATACTACATTCTTGACTGTGAACAGTGTCCGTGCTATGCTGTCCACTCTGCAGCATGTGTATCTGCTACATATGCTGGGCCAGAGGGGGAGAAAAATCCATCTATTACCAAACTCTCTCATAGGCACAGGTTGCATCTGCAATGCACTGAATGTCTGCAAGAATGCTGACATATCTTAGAGCAGCCAGTTTCCTCAAGCTGACCTAGGGCAGGGGTTTACCTCCCTAATTGCACTAAGAGTTATGTTTAACTGCATATTATCTATAACAATTCTTTTATTATTTCTATTTTCAACATAACTCAATTTATCTAGCATGGTTGTTTTTTCACAGTTCTTTTATCCTGATTCACTTTTAGTTTAGAAATTGATTCAAAGATATTCTTTAATAATTCTTTCTTGTGGGCCCTCCTCCCACTCCCCCCAAAAAACAGGATTGTTTATGTAAAACCATATAAGATTTTTTTTTCCTTCTTAAAACACACTTGTAAAACAAATTATATTATTAAGTTAACATACCATTACTTGGTATCAGCTCCATGTCCCAAGGGCTCATCTTCTCAGTATCACCATTGTCCCAGCTTAAAAATAAACACACTTAAATTATCTACTAATATTGCCTCAACAATGTAATTATTTAATGTTTGTAACAAAACTTTAATTTATACACCACAGAATATTATAATAAACTGGTACAGCGAGATGCATGGCTGAATTTAATGAAATTAAGTTTCTCAGTCAGTACTTCAGATGAAGTAACTAATTAACATAAAAAAGATTGAAGAAAAATTTGCTAACCAGACGTTGTAGCACTGAAATAAGCTATCAGGATAATCAGGCTGAAGAGGTTCCTGGCTTTCAATTGTTCCAAACCACCAAGCATCATCTATCACTGACCTGAAACGATCACCTAGGTAAGAACAAAAAATAATTTCATCAATATAAGACATGTTACCCTCCCAGAAAAGCAGTTTTAGATATATCTGGTTTGATCTTAAATACAGAAATCCTTTTGAACATTTACAGCCTCAGCAGGCAAGCATGTAAATGCTCAGTAAAAAAACCAAAACTATCAAATTCTTTCTGAAGATTGTTTTTTAACCAAAATGAAAGTTAATATGACAATTTAGAAAAATAATGATTTTCAAATCTATCTACATATTCTTCACTTACGAATTTATTTCTTAATTTCATATAAAAGGTAAGACATTTCAATGCATTAAGACTCCTTTAAGACTCAAATCTACTTGCATTAAATACTACATGCTACCTTAAAATGACTGAGCACTATGACACTTCTGTATGGGGAATATTTTACAAGCTGCTGAGCTTGTCCTCCTTAGCTTCTGAAGTGCTTTTTCAGCAATGCAAATGTAACTCAAGAGGTTCATTCTCTTTACTATGTAGGCAATCTCACTGATAATAGAATAAAATTTATTAAAGCTTGCTCAAAAAGGTTAGCAAAGTAATTTACTATGACTTGCAATGGCTTCACTACCACAAAGCATTCACACAGCTGAGAAAAAAGGTCAGAAGCATTATTAAAAAAATTACACGTGAGAATATATGTATTACACACCATCACAAATGCTAACATTTTCTACAACACATGCCACAAAATTAAGAAACAATTTTACTGTAATATTCTGTTCAATGCAAGAAAAAATGTAATTTAAGCTCAAGATTCCAAGAACTACACATTTTTATGTTCATGGGATTTGAATATATACACACTCTCAACTGCTGCAATATTTGTTCCATTTCAATATCCACCCTCTGCCCAAATGCTTGCTGAAGATGTCTGAAATACATACTGAAGTTGTCTGAAATAATAGGAAGCAAATATATTCTCAAAAATTGCCTGCTTTCTTTACTGCATTTTTTTTTAAATTTTAAATTTAATGGAACACAAATAATTCAGGACAATTATAAAGCTTCTATTAATAGTCCTAATTGTGCTGAATAGAACCAAGTAAACCTGAAATATCTGAAATGCAAGATCAAAAACATAAATAAGGGTTGATGCTTTATTTTAAAATAATAATTTGTTTTCTGAAGAACTATAAAATTACAGTTTTCCAATATGGCCTTCCCTAGTGATCAGTTTTACAAAGAAACATACATAGGTACAACTAGGAGTGACTTCACTGAGCTGAACATTAAGCAGATCAAAACCACTTAAAGGGGCATATACTGGCAACTGGCCTTCTAAGTTCTCAAGAGCCATAGCATTTTTACAGACAGGATGCTAAAGCAGAAAACAACATGAATCAATTCAGCAGAAAACATCTCCTGAATCACTACGTTCTCCATGTCCTCTGTGCTGCCTCATCTATGCAGAGAGCAGATCAAGATCTCTCAGAAGAAGGTGGCTCGAGTGCAATTTTCCAGAACTGAGTATCCCAGCATAATGCTTGCTTGAAAGTAACAAAAAAGTGTATGTGGAACTCACAGTGGCCACTATGTAAGAAACAGGTATGCACAGCTAAGACAAGCAACTGAAGTTCCAGGAATCCTACTAGAGTAGCTCTTAGCCCAAGCATTAAACTTGAAATTAAACTTCAAGTAAGATAATAATGTAATAAGATAAAGATATGCAATAAATAGGATCTGAATGCAAATAAGAACCTGTAATTTCAAATTTTGTTTGTTACTTCTAAAAGGATTCATACATTAATATCAATTTAATATTAAAAAATATAATAGACATACAAATATTCTTCCCTAAAAACAAAGTCCAAACAACAATAAAAATTCACATTATTTGCATTGGAAGCTTGATATAAGGTCCTGGTATTTCCAATACTTTCAGTGTAGCTTCAATTTATTCCAGACTGCAATTTCTTGAAATACAATACCAGCTCAGGAAGCCTGGCTAGGCTGTTCACAAACAAACTGTGCCAATCATTCTTCTGCTGCTGCCATGATTTTCTGCAAAAGCATGGCATGGCAGAGGAGGACACGACCACAGATCCATAGCCATGAGGAAATAGCAAAGCTTAGTGACCTATTAGTATATCTTCATCAACCTTGTCACTTACGAGATCTTTAAACTGAAATGGTCTTTGAAGAAGAAATCAAGGCTTAGGTTTCTTATAGGATCAGAAGTCTAGGGTCTTTACCAAATTCCCTATAGAATTGAAGATGAGCTGTCTTTCAGCCAACGTAGTGTGAAGTATCAGGTGACATGGAACTTATTCCTGTGGCATCATGTAATTTATACATCTACTGCTAAGGCACACAACCTAAGGATATCAAAGGGCAGGAGATTAATTCATTCCACTACTGAAAGGTGCTCTTTATTGTAGTATGGAAAAGATGACTAGGAAATAGATCTGACTGGAGGGCCTAACAGTCATGGGCATTGTCCCAGTACCCAGTACTCTGAAATAACTGGGCATAGGCAAAGTAAAAAGAATCCAAGTCATTCTCTCGTCACTTGGCAGTTAATTATAACTATATATACTTCAATGAAGCTAAACCACCGAGTTTAGAACAGAATTCAAAAAGTATAAGGAAATGGAAAGAGAATTCTTGTTGTATAATCTAGACATCAATTTGCAATTTTTTAAAAAGCATTCCCATTTTTTCAGTAGAAGTTTCAGAAAGTGGAAAGAAAACAATCCTAGTAGCAATGCAGTTGTAGGAAGGACCTCAATTTAAAAAAAAGAGAGATACAAACAATATATAGACTACAAGAAGTTATCAGCTAGCAATAAGCGCCATATTCCTAAAACCTGTCCCTATTTTCTCTGCAAATATACAACTGAAATTTTCTTTACACTCTCTTTTAAAGATCACCTTCACTATTTTGCATACTTGCTGCCACTTTGGTCAAGGACTAAGCAGAACTCTCCAGCTAACTATAGACAGAGCATAGCCTCTGACTTCAGCACAGTATTAGGATTTCTTTACCATTACCTACTTTTAAGGAAGTTATCATGAAAATAGGTAGACACTTAAAAAAACAAACAAACAAAACCACAGCACACAACTTTCCCCACAACTCACCTATATTCCATCGTCTATGCTTTGCATCATCAAATTGTTGCCTCAAAACTAGGAAATCTATGACATCTGGCATATCATGGTACCTAATTACAACAGAACACATAACTATTAAGCAATAAAACAGCAAAAGTGTAACATAAAGCACTTACATTAAAAAAATTAACACTTCAACATTTGAAAAGCACAAGGTCAATATTAATGTCATTATTTAACTTGCAACCTCAACAATCCCCTGGCCCTCCCTCGTCCAAGAAAACCCCCAATTTGCATACAATATTGTTTTCCTTACTTCATGGTGAAGGCTCCTCCAGTCAGTTTACCCGTATCAGGGTCAAGAAAAGCTAGTTTAAGACAGCAGAGAGTAGGCAATCCCACTTCATACTTAATCCCAACTATTTTCATCAGCTCTTGCTCCTAGAATAAACAAAATACTATGTACCACCACTGAAGTTAATTGAAATAGCTTTTGGAAACATGAAAACATGGATATATTGAATATATTATATTTCTGCCAGATCACATAAAAATCAAGAATCTGAAATTCAGTGTTCCACAATGAGCGATTATTTCACAATGCAGTATGTTTGAAAAATATTTTGCTATGAAGTATAACCATCTCATCTGAACAAGCTGATACAAAAAAATAGTACAGTTTAAGGTCTCATTTCATTTGACTATTAAGTTAAATTTTTCCCTGATCTTGCAATATTAGATTTATTTGTATCAGGGACTTACTTCCATTTGTTTCTTTTTTTTTTTACACGTTAAAATATAAATAAAAAAGAAAAATAAGTCTTACCCGCAATTCCATTTTATGCCATGGTTGTTTCTTGGGATTAATATTATATATTTTGTTCTTCTTAGCCATTACAACATATGCTTCATGACCTTGTCGGAAATAGTAAACCTAAAATGAAATGTGACAATTATCCTACAAAGACTCTGAGGAGCAGAAATGCTAACAAGTCACTGCCATAGAATGTGTGTACTTTCTATTTCACTAACTTTTCAGTCTGTTTTCCTGCCAAAGTCATGGATTCTCAAAAAATTGAGTGGAGGAAAATTTTAAAAGCTGTTACAGAAACATTCACAGAAAAAAAGCAGGAAAGACATGGAGCATTATTTTCTGTATGAACAAAATACCCTAAATTACACGTGAGTGAGACTAACAAAATCAGTAACAAAACCATCCATTTATCATTGCACCATAGAGCAATTCAATGGCAGCAACAAGAACTCCACTAATACATCACTGCAGGACAGTCCTAAGTTAACAATCAAGTATCACTAAATTCACTATCTAATAGCTTATCTTTTTTGAACAAGAAATATACTCTAGAAGGAAAAGTCTTATTGTTCTGGTAAGATTTTGTTATTTGCTTCCATATCACTGAAAAAATAGCCTTACAAAGGCCTGAACAATCTAAAAGAGACATTTCCAGTGATTTTTTTTTTTAATCCTTCCAGTATAAATTTCCATGGTTCAGACATCCAGAGTCTAACAGTTCTACTTTGATCTTGCTGTATATCATACCATATGGATGAATGCTTTTATTATAAGCCATCACTGTAATGAGGCAGTAAGCTGAAACCTAGGAATATGTATTCAAGGAACGAATTTGAAATGCAAAACAGAGGATCCACAAACTAGTTAGAACAAATATCTGATAAATGGCTGTATTCTTGGTATGATGTATGCCAAATAAAAGATCCTCTTTAAGTGTCTCAACATGGGATTTCCATTTAATAGCACACAGGAAAGATAGCCTTAATGTAAAGGTCCAATACAACAACAACAAAATAAAGGAGAGCAGAAATCCCTCTAACTTTTAAAATATACAAATAAACACACTAATATTTGTATTTCTACTTGCTTTCCAAAACTCTTATTATAAAACATAAAGAAGTCTTTGCCAGGTTTCTACATTAACAGTGAATTCAGTGTCATGTGGCAATTTTGAACTTTAAGTGGAGAAGGACTCAGCACCACATTTTTTTTAAATCCCTGTTTTTAGAGTGTTCAATATGCATAATATCCTCATGGGGACAAAACACACAGCATCTACAAAAGGCAAGAAAAAAGTGAGAATCTTCTAGGCACTGTCAGAATCTATCTGTCAGGAAAAGGAACAGAGGTTACTGAGACACATCTGAAGGCAAATTTACATTACACTCTCAACACTGTGATGATTGTTTCCCATACATTCCAGTGAATCAAAACAAAAAAAAGTGCACAGGCTACAGACAGTCTCTGCTACACTTCGTGTTTCTGTTAAACCACTACATAAATTCAACACAGTGTTTACAGAAGTGAAATATTCTTTATTTTGCAAATGGCTCTAAGCATTGCATCTTCTGTCAGAAGAACAAACTGGGAAGACATCTGTGAAAAAAAGAGAATTCATGTCTTTTCCCAGGAAATAATATTGTTATTCTTGATGAATTCCTACTTCTGCATGTTTGCTGTAGTACCCAGACAAAACTGTTTTTTATCATGTTAAGGGCAGAACACTCCAACAAACATGCCTTGCATTTGGATATTCAGACAGCAAAGTTGTAACCCCATCTCTCTGGTGTTTCCATCGTTCCTCAAGACACAGGGCAGAGATCTGTAAACAGCACTACTCAGAAAGAGAAATGGGCTGGTATGTGCTATTCTTATACACTAAGTGTAACTAAATATAGCACTACTGTTTTTTCCTACTTGTTTGTACAGCTTGAGAACATATTTGAAATATATCTCCCCCTAAATCTTATAAAACATATCTATAATCCAACAAAATGTTGGAAGGCCACACAGTATCTCGTCTCACAACATTTTTCTAATTAAAACAACCATTTATTTATATGAATCTCAAAAGTAACTTTCTAGATAAATAATTTATTTTCACCTAATAAGTAAATCCGGGGAAGGCAAATATCAGAGATAGAATTTCAGACAGAGCGGCTGGATTACATACTCTCTATTGGTACAATTATTCCTACTTTCCAGGCACAGGACACAAAACTTCCTGTTCTCCCATATAAAGCATTTTCAGTAAAAGGATGTACCCTACTTAGATATTCCTAGTACACACTGTACATGCTATTCAGCAGATGCCAAATCAAACACAACTGTTTATCTTACTAAACCAATACGATGTTAAAGTCTCCTGAGCAGTATGGTCCTGATAAATCCTTGGCTGCTTCACTGTATCCAGATGGTATCAGGCACCAAATATATTTATTTGGACTTGATCTTTTGAACAGCAGAGTCTCCAAAACATGCTTACTGGAGGGTATAAATCCATAAGCATTTTCTCTAGCTGCAACCCTCAACTTGAAATGCTCCTTCCCTCCCTCACTAGCTTTGCTGATGCAATTTTTGCATAGCTTTGCTGTGAACTGCAGCAGTGAAGTGATCCAGTAAAAACAAAACTGCTTGCACATGCAAGCTCTGCTCCTGATTGAGTTTCTAAGGTGGTGCCCATAAAAAGCTTTAGATGGGGGGCAAAGTTAATCAACTTTTCCACCATGTCAAGTATTTCTCCAACACCGTTCTGAAGGTGTGAGCTACATAACAACTCTGTTTAGTAACTCACAAAACATGCTGCTCCCCAAAGAGACAACACACGGCCCATTACAGCATAAACCAGCTATTTCCTCTTATTTTAACCTGAAGGGGTTTTAAGAAACATGCACAGACTCTGGCTTTCAAGATTACATTCTACCTATTACTACTTATTCATAGAATTCAGTGTAACGTTCACCTGCTACATATTCCAATGTAGAAACTGGTGAGTTTCCCTTTGCTACCGTATTTTGAAACATCTGGGTCACGTTTACAAAGTATTTACAGTCTGATTTGTATAAAATACATATACATAAAACTTTTCTCGTGATTTTCTGTTGTAAGAGACTAGCAGAAATGTTTTAATATTAGCAACACAAGTGATAAGGACAATATCAGAATTTTTCTTCAGAATAAATTTTTTTTTTTTTTTAAATTACATCAAAATAATCACACCAAGCAAAAAACCCCACAACCTTCCCCAGGAGGCTTAATTCCTGGCTTTTATTTCAAGTCCCAAACTGAAGTATGTTTTCCAGACTTAATTTCATATCTGATTTCTTTCCTATTCTTCAGGATACCAAATACTCTACAATTAAGGAATACTTTCACAGCATAAAGCACCTCACACAGCTTGTGTACAGGTGCCATAAGGAAATCAACACACTGAATACCACACAAGAAGGAACACTAGTGCAACAGCATGGAATAATAATAAAAGTCAAAGCAACACCATAAAGAATATTTTCTAAATACAAGGAAGAGAAAGAAAATTTTAGCCAGATCAAAGAATGATCAAAGAAAATATTTTGGATGTAAGTCTCTGGGGAAAAAATGCACAGATGAAAACACAAAAGGCACAAACAAGCTGAAAGAAGCAAGGAGACAAAGGAAAAAACTACAATACCTCATCCCCCATCTGTGGGACAAACGGGCACCGCCGAGGAACAGTGTCTGTAATCCATGCTGAAGGCAGCCATTCTTCCAGCGTCAAACCATTTTCTGCCAGAACTCCTACAGCCAACCTCTAAAGAAAACATACACAGAGGATTAGTGCAAAATTATTGCTAGTGTGAAGATTAATCTTAACTGCCTTTTGAGGTTTTTTTGGGGGGGGTGTAGGGATGAGCCCTAAACAAAAACTGTATTTAATAACAGTCCACTAACTATGTCTGATGTCCAAAATGATAAAATGGAAGCATGTCATTCTCTTGAACCAAATTCATATGGTTGCCTTGGCCAAAAAGGCACTAAAATGATACAGCTGCCTCCAATTAAGGAACCTCGGACAAAAAAAAGGAGGAAGAGATTTATGCTGTAAATCATGTGAAAATTACCTGTTTTGGGTACATCCACATCACCTATTAGCATACTTATTATAAAGTGCTGTGGAACTGCATTTTCAGAATGTATTTCCACATCACGTACTTGTGAGCAATGACACTCAGGGCAGTTGCTGGTCCTGGGTGCAAACTGCTTGTCTGTATCCAATATGTCAGAAAAAGCAGGAGTTTGTACAACCATTCAAGCCAGGCTGCTTTGAAATTCCTAACAGGATCTTGTGGATGTGTACAGAAAGCAACCCTTGATGGCTGTACAGAAATCCACTTCATACAGCCACTGCTGGAGGACTCTGCATCTCCAGACTGCAAATAGGATATGCCACGTGTAATTCCATTACACCAATTCAAATGTGGTTTCACATGACAAGTGGTACTGTGATGATTGCACCAGTGGGTATCATGGAAAAGGCATAGATATATTTAAAAACAAAAGCCCACTAAAAAAAAATCAAAATAGAACCTCTCCACTGTAATAAGTCAATAACATAGAAGCACTTTGTGAATTCTGTGGTTCAAGCACCTCTGTCTTGCAAAAAACTGGCATCAGAGCAAAATGTCTAGCCAGCTGATGAATTATGGGAGGTAAAACACAGCCTTTAACCAGAGAACCTTCCTTTTTTATAACTTTACACATTAATCATCAATTTAAAACTTTCTGGAAGCCAAGTCTGATCTTAGTTACTCATCAGGAAGGGATTACTCCCAGTGACTTTAATAAATAATTTCTGAAACTCTACTAAATCCTTTAGTAATTAGTTCCTCTACCTGACTACACACTCAGGCGGATTTGGGGTGCGAGGGGGATATTGAATGGGAAAACAGCCCATTTTTGAGCTTTATGTCTGTGTCATCAGGTGCTACATCTCACTGTAACAAAATAGGGAAGTATTTCATTCTGCATTTATTCCTTTCTAAACTATGATAGTTTTATACAAGCTTTTTCATCATATCTCTTCCAAACTCTCTCCCTTTCAAGAGTCAGTCTCTGTGTCTGATCTAAAGAAAAAAAAAAAAGTTCTGTACTTTTGATCTTCCTGGGTGATTCTTCCTCATCCTTCTTCATTGCACTATCATTTTTTAGATTGATTTTTGGTAGAGGGGGATTAGAAATATAAGCACCACTCAAGATCATGAAACTCATGCATTAATAGAGATGAATGTCAATTTTTCTCTACTCCTTTTCTAATTTTTGAGATTCTGTGTGTGGCTACAAAGACAGTCAAAACTTCTCGCCCCAGTGAAAAAACCTAATTTTGAATCAGGATCAGAATGAGGAAGAACTTTCTACCAGAAAGGCCTGTGAGCTCTCTGCTCAGTAAGGAGGTCAAATGTCCACCACAAGAAACTTCAAAGACTAACATCTGTCAGGAATGACAGGTATAATTAATGCTACCTAGAGATAGAGGAAAGAGCGGTGATTTTCTGCAATTACTTCCAGCTTCATATTTTCTTGTGACTCAAGAAATAAGCAGGTCAGCTTTAAAAGTCTGAAATATCTAGGCCTGATACTCTTTGAATCAAAGATGTTCCATATCTCCATAACTGGGACTAAAATGGATGCAAGATTCCCAAAACACTCAGCTTAGTTTTAATCTAAGTGGAAATACTAGGCTCTCAACCGGCTTTTTATTTTATAATAAGAATCTAAACTAGAGGTTTCAATCATTTAAAAAGTCCTCCACCATCTATTTTTCTCAACTGCTTTCTTATTCCTTCTGATACCTTCTTTTGGTTTCAGACTGTGTAAATAGCAATATACTGTTAGTATTGATAGTGCAACTAATGACTGTGTACAAAACACAAATAGTAGCCTAAACAAAGAATATAAGACTACCATCTGACATCCTCTATGCCACACCAGAGATTCACAGCTCATCTGACACTGTGCCAACCTCCGTGTTCAAACAGCTGTTTTGTCAGGCTACCTTCTAATGAGGGCTAAAGCACTGAAATAATGATTTTAAAGAATGCTGAGGACTCCTAATCTAATAAATAAACAAAATACAGGTAATTAGTTTAGATGATACAGTTAGCTTCCTTGGGCACTGCAAAAAGAGAAGCTCGAAGTTTACAAAAACAATTAGCATCTACTAGATAGATCACTTCTGGTCTCTGTAAAGAAAGAAGGAAGAGAAGTTTTCAGATCTAACAATTAAAAACAAAACAACCTCTCAAAAAACACACTGAAAATAACTAAAGTCACTGAAAATTTCTAAGTACTGATCTAAACTGTAATTGCATTATATCAGAAAGCAAACAAAATACAGACAACAACAAAATCTGATCAAGTCATATTTCCCTTGATGGAGTCAATAGTAGCAAGCATAATGAAAATATCATATATTATAGAATTGACAGGAAAAACTTACATGGTTGTGCAGATCTAAAAGAAATTGCAATTACATAGGGAGACAAGTCAGCACAGCTGTAAAAAATACTGGCATGTTATACCAATACTCAATTGTATTGGAAGTTAAATACTCTGCTTCCACAGAAAGGAAGATTCTGGTGTAAGCAAGGATAGTGATAAGGACATTAGAAGTGCTCCTTACATCAAATAGATCATTTTCGGAAAGCATATCATTATAGTCATCTATCATTTGACTTGCAAGAGTCTTTAATTATCATTTGTTAAAAGTCATGATGTGGTTTAAAATTAGACAATATTAAGTTGTATATGTAACTGAATCATTCATCCAATTACTTCTAAGTCAGCAGGAATGAGCAACCTGTAATACACAAAAAACATCTAACCTTTTGTTTTCTCTCTTTGGGTTTCCTCTTCTTTGGTGATGTTGATGGTCCATCTTTCTCCTCAATACCCTTTTTCCTTTCCTTTTTAATTTGCTTTCTTTGTTTTTCAGGTCCTTCTTCATCCTCTGAACTACTTTCCGCTTTCTTTGTTTTAATTTTAGGAATTTTCTTTGGTGGTTGCAAATTGATTCCTGCATCTGCTGTCCAGTCAGAATAATCACTAGAATAATCACTATACGTGATACAACAAAGAAAAAAGAAATTAAAAAGCGCATTGGATTACATAACATAACACAGTAAAAAATTAGTTAACAGTCTAGCTAACTAGAATGTTTTAATAGTTAAAAACCTAATGCTTAAAACCCTATATTGTAGCTACAATTTAAATGGTAGTAAAACAAAAGCCCTGACATCATTTGGTCTTGCAAGAAGCTTAACTTATAGCATCCCTTGAAGTAAACACTGTTTTTGCTTCATCAATTCAAGATGATAAACACTGAAGTCTGGATATTTTTTTGAAGTCTTCTGGTTTTGAATAGCTTTGAATGAAAAAATAAAGGATGCTTTATTTGCTCTCTAATTTCATACCAAGGATCAAAGCTCAGACCAAGAGCCATAGGAAACTGCTACTACCTGCCTGAAGGGTTTGTGTGCCTGAAAAGAAATACCTTCCTGCAAAACAATTCTGCTTCCAGCAAACAAGGAAAAACCCTCCATAAATTTTATTTAGCAATATGATTGAAAATTAAATCCTGAAAGTTTCATGTTCTTGTTCACAGTTCTTCTAAATCTGCACAAGTGTTAGTTATTAACTGTTTACAGCAAAAATTATTAAAGATTTCTTGGCAAGAATTTTCTCTATAGGTTTTATAGTCACTTACCTAGAACTGCCATCACTGTGCCATGCTCTTTCATCGTCTTCTGATGTTCCACCACTGGCAACAACTACTTCTCCTTCCTAATAAGGAGAGCAAAAGGCATTGGGAAGGGGCAGAGGGGAAGGCAGAGAAAAAGAAAGCATTTTCTTTAGAGCTCAGATTATAATATATGACAATACAATGAAAACTTTTCTAGCCTTTATATGTGTTATAAACATCTGGCATTCTAGAAACTTTATGTTAAAAAGGCATTTTAGTTTGCAGATAGTTCCTTTATTTTAGTGGACTTATATAAAGAAGTATGAAGATATCTGTGCCTGGCTTGACGTAGTATAGAGCAACATTTTTCATCACTATGTGACAAGGCTATCTTACCTTCTCAAAAATTATTTCCACATCTTTTCAATATCGAACAATAACCAATATGAATTTTATGTACTCCTCACTCATTCTCTACCATAGTTACAGAAGCACAGAATAATTGAGGGTGGAAGGGACTTCTGGAGGTCATATTATCCAACTTCACTATTCAAGCAAGGTCACCTAAAGTTGGTGACCACATTGCTAGGCCACGTGATGAGTGCTGACTAGGCTTCCAAATTGCACATACACTTTGCAAAAAACCTTTACAAATGAACACTTTTTTTCCTTTGTCAATTACTTTTTAAGCCAAAGCCAAACGTATACAACAGCATGTGAAAACCTAATACAACATAATTTTTTTAAGAGCTGAAAGGAAACGCACAGTGAAAAACATAACTTGAGTTTCTACTAGAAACAATATTTTATTAGCTGAAGCAGGAGCTTAATGAGAGATATGGAATATGTAAGACTGCCTCATTAATAAGGATCTTACATCTGAAGAACTGTGTCCATTTTCCAACTCTTCAGCAGGCCTTGCAGTTTCTTCTGCAGCGTATCTTGTACGGTAGTTGTGCTGATTAGCTGCTTGTTTCTTTGAGTCACTAGCATCTAGTAAATTATCATGAGAATGGTTCTGTAAAGATACAAAAGTTAAAATACATAATTTTTGAGTGTACTTTTTTTTAATACATTGCATTTTCTTTACTAATTGTATTCCAGGAAACAATTTTTGCATTGGCAAAAAGCTACAAGTCCAAAACTAAAGAGCTGCTGAAGAAAACACTCCACATGAGTACTTGAATGAATGTAAGCACCAAACAGTTCCATGTATTCTGGAAATAATTAAATTTCTTTCCAGACACAAAACAATTTCTAAATCTGTAATTATTAAAAATATTCATTCTCTGCAAAGTACATGTCGGTTAATAAGGACTAAAACAAGGGCTGAACATAACTACTGATAGGCTGCTAAGGGCTTGTAAAAGCTTAGGATTACATTAAAAATGGCTAAGGAAAGGAAGTCACGCAGAAGTTCAGTGTTATTTTGCAGCCAAGGGGTCAGATGTGTTAGAAAAGAAACACACCCCTTAGCATACAGAGATGACTGTTAGCAAATACAGACCTTTAAACATTATGATAATGCATTGAAGAGTTCAAATGAATGAGTCAGTTTGAAAGAATATGAGCCCTTATGAAGCTTAAAAGAACGAAATAAAGCTGTAATTTAGAAATATTTCATGCTCCAGCATTGAGAGATTTTGTTCCTCCTGTAGAATATACATAATGCAAACACTTGCTCTCAACACCAAGTGTGCAATTTTGTATTAGTCCCTCCCCGGTTACTGGGGAAAAAAAACCCAAGAATTATGCTCTCAATTTCAAGCGTTTTGTGGTAATTTTTTTTTTTTGGCATGTATAGTCGAACTTAATCCTAACTCAGATCCAACAAAATAATTTCTGGGCACATTCCTAGGTGACACAAAAAGAGGTACACTTCCCCAGTGTTATCCTTCTACCACAAAGAAAATCTCAGATATCTACTAGGTGCTGATAATAGCTGAAAAAAGTCCCGGAGAGGAAGAAAGCAGAATTGGAACAAAACAAAGGCAGTAATATTTTGACAGTCTTCTAGTAGAGCAGACTGCTTGTACATATTCCTCTTGATTTTTTTTTTTCTTTTGTAGAAAAGAGAAGATTTTTCTATTATGTATGATAAAAGCTGGTTCATTAGGTTGCATTTTCTTGTTGAGGAAAATAACTCCCACTTTTTAAAGTAAAAACTGTAGTAAAACTTGGCTAATCAACACTAGCTAAGCTTTAGTTTTCCTTAGCCACAACAATCATCATTAAAGTGCAGAAATCCAGTAACTAGTTTTACTTCCACACTCCCTGTTAGGAGATACACACACCTTCTGCAAGCATGACTGCAACAGTTCAGCAAAGTAAGCTAGCACACCACTCTGTACAGTTGTGTTCCAGTTTTCATCAAAGCACAGAGCACCAACACAAACTGCTCTGTGCTCTTTTCAGTGAGTACTTTGCTCCTATTATTCTGTCCCTCTGTCTAGTTGGGGAAGTTATCACTGACAGCATAGCTACTGTTCAGATGGGACTGTTCAGCTACCAGCATTTTAACATTGTCCAAGACTTCTGAGACCTGGGGCACTCATTCCTCCTTCTGGATTCAAACTGGCAGCACATGCCAGATGTCCTCAAGCTGCTCTGACCTGATCCAGAACCACTCCATGGCAGCCCTAAGCCCAGTGGCTGAGCCCATCACACAGCCTTCTGGGGCTGCTCACTTCTCATCAAGCTCTCAAGATTCATTACTGAAGCAAAGAGGTCACAAAAGCCAGAATTATAGTAACTTGTTTCTGCTACTGAATTGTGACTTTTTCACGATGAAACATAGTAGAAAAAGCAGGGACAATAGAATGGAATCACATAACCCAAATGAAACAAAGTAGTCAAGTATCCCTTACAATAAGGGGGACATATTTTGCAGAAGCTACGTTACAGCTTGACTGCAATGTTCATGTCTTCTCCCTAGAAACAAAAGAGAAACTCCCCGTTTCTCTTCAGAGGTGAGGCTTCTCAAACAGTTATCATAAATATAGCTTTTCCCACTCAAATAGAGCTACAGATGCTTGGGAAACTGAAGCACTTTGCATTACTCTTTGGTTTTCAAAAGAGTTCTTTTCTTTTGGCAGTTCAAAGCTTGAGGGGAAAAAACAACACCCCAGCCCCTCCGCCCCAATCATTCCTTCATGGAAAAAAGTAATACCACTGTATAAATATTGGATTGTAGTGATGCTGAAGGGTAACAAACTGCTTTGAGAAAGATACAATGCCAAAATAAGAACAGAAAAAAAATCAGGAAAACAAAACCACAAGTACTTATCCATGAGTAACAGAGCAATAGGATGAAATCAGAAAGGATCTCTAGATGTCACCTTGTCTAAACTCACTGCTCAAGCAGGGATGAAAAAACGGGCCATAGGGTATACAATTGCCTCACCTTGCCAAAAAAAGTTATTTTAACATCATTCCTATTCAACTTATCTTTTCAAAATCTGAAGAGAAGCTGTAAGGCAGAACTCTATTTATTTGGCAGAGGGATGGAGTTGAATGTGAAGGTTTGACTATAAAGTACTACAGGATTTTTTTTACAAAATGTAATTATCACCAGTATGTTCAACTATAACTGAGGTAACACAGCTGATGCCTCCTCTCCTCAATATATAACTTAAAGAAAGAGCTTGAACTTGTACTCTCTACTCTAACGGTAGGCTGGGAAATTATTTGAGGTTCAATTATCATTTTCTCTCTAAACACTTCGATGAACAGTCATCTATGCTGACAAGTACCTTGTCCAAGGCTTCCAATCAGTATCAGAGTACATCTATTGATAAACCAGAAATTACAGCTCCTGTCAGAACAGTTTTCCTGGGAAATAAAAATGATGGCATTTCCTGTGTTTGAGAGGCATACTGGACACTGCTGGGGGTCTTGGTAACAGAATTTGTGAGAGATAGAGTAGAAACCCAGAGTGTCCTGACAACTCAAACCACACTGCATGCTGTGGTCCTTATGACTCTGACAGCATTGGGAAGCACAGCTTTGCTGCAGTTTCATACAGGGTTAAAGCAATTTTGAGAAGTTTTTGCTGTATCAATTTCATGGTATTTCTTAACAGCAGCATCTATTTTTTATGCAAAAATACCAAGAGGAGTTAACTTCTAGAAAGTTCAATAGGGGCAAGGCACAAACATATGTCCAATATCAGAACCCCAACATTAAATAGGTCTCTTGTCCTGGCATTTTCTATTTGGCTAAAGAGCACCCTTCCACAGCCTCCTCAAGTCTGAATCAGTGTCTGTAATTACTTAGACTTTAACTGTTACTACATCACATATATGTAAAAATTAGTAATAACTTCTAAAAGCAGTGAAGATAACAGACATTAAGCACTAACTGCTAGGCTCTGGAGTTTTAGATTATTTTCCTCTTAACATCTTGCTGATTTAATTGGAAGCATTGTTTAAATAACATGTAAGTAGAAAAACTTATTTCTGTGGAACACAAATAAGCCACTTTCAGCAGAACAAAGCACACATTTCTATTCCCTGGGTTCTGTTAGTTTATAATACAGTCATTTGCACCCATCACAACAGAAGGCCTATGCCTACTTTTGTCCATCCATAACAATTTCCTATGTTAATTCCTTGAAAATTTGGCATAACATTTCCACTTTATAATAATGAGGAATATTTCCATTTTTGTCACATTTTACTAGGACACACGCCACATGAACCCTCTAGTGTACAGAAATTTCACACTCTTAAACATTTATTAAAATGCCTTAATCCCAGTAGTTTAATAAACTAACCCTCTTAATTACTTGGACTGGGAATATTAACCTGTGCATGTTATTTACCTCAGTTTTCATCTGCTCCTGAAACAAGTAATTTGGAATACAGTTTCATTTTGAAAATGCAAAAAATTCTATTCTACTCCCTTTCATTAATGTATTGGTGTTCAAGTTTTTGCTGTTTGCTTTTTAAAGTGTTCTTGTTTAATAATAGAAAAAATCCTATTCCTCACCAATGACTTTGAAAGTCAAACCAAATTCATTATTCAGCCTGCACTGCAGTGATACTAAATACTATTCAGGTCAAAATACCCAAGTTTTTAGTTTCTCCCCCACAACTCCATTAAGCAATCATATACAAACACTTTTCCATATGACCTGTGTCAAAGAAACATGGGCTTTCAATAGCAGAATACTTATGTCACTTGCATTTAAATTGCAGATATTGTGAAAGAAGAAAGACTGAGCTATAATTCTGTACTACTTTTAACACACTCTACAATGACCCTGAATTAAAAATTAGCAATAGGACTTTAGAAACTCCTCAAAATGTAATTACAGCTGCTCTGTGTTCTTCCTTATTGACCTACACTTTAGCTTGCAATCCAAAATGCTAATAACATTCATTCCTGCCCACCTTTTCATTTTACTTCTGTATTTTTGACATCTTTCAGTTAGAAGGGAAGAAGGGAACAGAAGAAAATATTTTTTCACCATTATCATTACAATATTTTTTCACCACTATCATTACTATATTAATAGACCTAATAAATTTCAAAAGTTGATATTAAAACCAGTATTTCCTACTGGTATGAATTACAACTGAATATTCCTATGAAGAAAATGTTTTCAATACAAGCCTTGTTTAACTCTGCTCTCAGAGAAGCTGACAGTTCTATAGAGTGAGACATTTTCTAGAATTCTTGATGCTATAATTCTCAAGTCTAGAGATTACTGGAAGAAAATGTCATGCCTGTATTTTTTTGGAGGTCTTCTCCATCTCCTTTAGATCATAAATTCTCTCATTAAACCTGTAAGAATCCACTATGCAATAAAAAAACTATAGTCTTGCAACAGTATTCTAATAAAACTTACAAGGAATCAGTATCAAAACCTACTGGATGTTCTCAAGGAAAAGAAATATTTACACTGTGCTTTCCAGTTTTATCTTCAGTTTAACACAGCTTGTATTTAAAGTCAGACTGTCACTGTAAAAGAACAGCACCAGAAGAGCAACTATAATGAAGTAATTAATTTCTATTTAAAACAACCCTAAAAATATTGCACAACAGGTTTTGGATTGCAGTCAATCTTGCTTCTCTTCCCAGGTGTTTATTTGAATTTATTGTGAACACTACAGAAGACGACAATTCCAATTCACTATTCCTGTTACTAAGACACTCCTCCTGAGCTGAAGGGTTGCTCATGTTAACCATAAGCAATAACAAAAATCATGAAAATCTGAGCAGTTAATTTAATTGTGAGACTCAATTACTCAAGAGCAAACACCTTTTTCTTCTTGAAACGTGCTTATTTAAAGCCCATGGGATATCTACTTATTTCTGAATCCCTCTGAGATTTTACACTAGAGATCTGAATTAGTGTGGTTCTCAGCAGTCTGAGTCCTCCAAAAAGATATGTATTTAATGAAGAATCAGCTATTGTAGAAAACGACATTTTTATTCCAAGATGCCATAAAAAAGTATTCAGTAGGATTTATGAGGGCTTTAAGTGTTCTGAAAGTATTCCTAAGTATATCGGTAATTTTTATATAGAAAATTTACTGACATACTCAAATGAAAAGACCATGATTGCCTGGGGTTTTTCATTATTTCCTCAGAACAGAGGTGGAAAGTGACTAAAGGATTTACCAAGCTCTCTCCCTCACATTCTGACAATCCAGAATCCAGATCATAGAACCCCCCCAGGTGTAAATATATGAAACTGAAGGAAGCTATTCCTAAGTAGCAGTTGCTCCGAAGGATTTCAAGGAGATAAATACCACAAATAAAAATATGGGGCTCAAAAGATCCAGTGCTGCCATTACAGTTTGGAGACTAAATTTTTTTTTTTAAACAGGATTTTAAAAAGCATTTGCTTTAAGTTTCTTTGTTTTCAAGATATCATAAAACTAATTGCAAAAACCAAAATGCCAGACCAGCTGGCCTATTCTGTTAAACTTTTATGCCCTAGTGATATTTTAGAAGAAAACTGTAACCCAAGTAGAAATTTAATGGTAATTTGGTATGAATTCACATTATCAGGAAGGATCTTTTGACTAAGCTGCAGCTAAAGACAAGGAAAAAAACCAGAAACCATTGAGCAGTGCAACTGTTTAATTAAATTTAAAAAGTGTATAATTCAGCACCAAAATACATCCCCTCAAGACAAGAAAAAACTTTGTTAAAATCTGAATTTGTCAAGCCCATTTTCTATCACTCCCAGAAGAAAACTAAGAGTTACAAAGACTTCTGATGTCCTGGTATTTCACTAATGAATCCTGTCATATGGCATAAAGCTTTCCCCCTGTATGTACAAGAACTGGATACAAAAGTGAACAGATTTTTTTCAGTATATCTTGGGAAAATACACAATGTTGGTGCCTGCAGAACTGAAAAGAGTGCATCAGTACCGTTTTTTAAAACAGCAATGCATTCAAATTTTAATAAAAGAAAGAAATTGAAGAAAAAAGTAAGAAATAAATTTAATAAAGAAATTTAAAGTTATTAGGGAACTGTGGGTAAGAGAGTGTTCACATCACTTTAGCAATCTTTACTTTGGTTGCGTATGAAAAAATTAACAAAACAATACTCTAATTTAACAATACTCAAATTAATATAAACTTGCTCCTCTCAAACTTACTCTACTACATATAAAATTAATCCATCATTATTAAAAATTACAGAATCTCTACAAAGCATCTGAAATTTATTTAATTTTCAGATTGCTTTCAATCTCAGTTCCTTCTTTCACAAGAAAGCAAGCAATTAAGAGCACAGGCATAGAGTATAGTACTCTAATAAACTTAAGAGATGCAGTCTTTTGCATACTTGTTCTTTTTATTTAATATATTTTTTTCCACCATGATTTTTACTTTTCAGTGGCAATTGCCACAATTTGCAGGTGTTCCTGAAATCTGTATTTTACAAGCTTTGGATTGAGGGTGAAGTGTCTCCTCTATATTAAGTATACGAAATTCAAAGCATGGTTCTCCTTTACCATTGCTAAAATTTACTTCCTTTATTCCAAAACATAGTTGATTATTTAGCTAGAAAAACACAGATAAGCATGTGCAATTAATAGATAAAAGTAATTTTAAACAAAGAAGACATAAAATTCTTTATGTGAACATGAAATATATATCCTTCCATTTTTTTAACCAGCAAGAATACACAAAATCAAATTCCTTTGCAAGTTATATTTAAAAAAGAGCATGTCACTTATGACAATTTAATTCTCAATACAACTTATTTCCTTCTCCTTAATCTATCCTGCTTTCATCTTTTCTGAAAATGTATTCCCAGCTCTAGCAAAAAGCATGATTTAGATATATCCCATAACAGCACACATATGATTTTTAGGGTGCCATGAGAGAAAATACCCAATTCTCTATTTGGAGATTTATTTAATGTGTTAAGGTTAAGAATTGTGACGTGAGTTTTAATATAACCTTTCCACAGGACAGTAAGTCAAACAGTAGACAACAGCAGTAGGGTGTATTGATTAATAGTGACAGATTCCCTACAGCAAACCATGTCCCTAACACCAGATTTGCAGGGATTTCCCCCCACCTCTGAAAGCAAACCATGTTGTTTATTATTAAGAACATATTGAAACATCAGTACAGACATGCTTCTTCTTCATTCTGGGGAAGGTAAACAAACTCCCCTACCCTGGTTTGTAAATTCAAAACTGAGAAGAGGAATGTAAATTTATATGACTCAACTTCTTGAATAAAATTTTATGCTTCCTTCTGTGATAAGGTACAGGTGCACTACTTACCTTAGAGAAAGTAGGTATTTTGTTTTCTCTTGGAATGTGACTAATGACATGCTTTCTTTTCTCCTCTGATCGATACACCCTTACTTCTTCTTCTCCCTTTGCTGTTCTCCATTCTTCCTGCCTACTAGAAAAAGAAAACTGAGATGTTAACTTTAAAGGACATTACTACAATTGAGCGGATCTATTCCAAGCCAAGGAATAGACATTCAACATCTGTATCATTCTTTGAACAGCAGTTTTTCACTTTACAGTTAGCAAATGGCTTTAAAATTAGCTTTTTTCAAACAAAGTAAGATTTTCATCTTATTTCATTAAACTAGAACAGTTTATGCTTGACTATGGCAAGTAGTTTTTTTGACTTACTGATTTAAGTATTCATCACAAGAAGTAATTACTGAAAAAATTGAAGCTCCAGTTTGGAAATTAAAATTCATCTAAGGCACCTAATAGTTTAGGTCAGTATTCCAGCCACAGAATGCCATATTATGAGAGGAATTAAAACACAATCTTATGCTACAAGTCAGAAAATATTGAGGCAACTAGATCCCATTGCCTGTACAAGTTCAATTACTGCATCATTCATTAAAAGGACAATTTTTACTCCAAATCATTCTGGAATTACAAGATTATGCAAGTGATATATGAACAAGTGATTTCAAACTGAAACAGATTTTATAAGAAATTTGAGATGACAATATATTAAAAAAATGACAATGTGAATGGTGATAGGAATTACAAAACTCTTCCATTTAATTAAGTTCACTACAGTAAAATTCTTGATCTATGTTTACCTGGCCACACCAGAAGACAGCTCAGGCACTACAACCCTGCGACTCCAAGCCACAAGGTCCCGCTCAGTGGCTATTTCACTCCTTGGTGCATTGCTGTGCATCTGCCGCACACCTTCAATTTGTCCACTGCGCCTTAACCCTATATTTGGTGGGGAATGTACTTCTGAGGTAGAGCTTACAGATCCTAAAAAGTCAAAGCACAACAGTTCTTAATCTGAAATTCTTAGGGAAGCATTTGAAAATAAAAACTTGGAATTAAATGGAAAAAAATAACATTACTTGATCTATTACTTCAAAAGAAATCATATTAACTGAGTATAAGCATTTCAGCAGTTTTTACAGTCACCACAACACAGGCACAAACAGCTATTGGGCTGCATCACTCTGTTTAAAAATTCACATTGAAAAGAAGCAGATGTTCCAACAATCTGAAGCGAAGCAAATGTTTGCTTCTTTAAAAATACCTTTGAAAACATTTATGCAAAGCTGATTATTGCAACTGCACTCTAGATCTGTGTTATAAAACAGTGAGCTATCTCACTGAATCAGTGTACTCCTTTCAACAGTCTTCTACCTTCAAAAAAAAAGGAAGCCTCAACACTGGAAATTAGAAATCAAGCTGTAAAACTTACAGACAAAAACTGAAATGGTCAAGGGTTAAAAATAACCAAACCAACCCAAAACAAAACCACACAGACATGCAAGAGCCTTCGAACACCTACACAGTATCAAAATATCAACATTTTTCCATATCCTTTCTCACACAAACTAATCGTATTTACTCTAATGGATTGCTAACCACAATTTTTTAAATGTTGAAAACTACTGCGTACTCTAGTGCAAGACACTGAAACTGGAACAACTTTGCAGAGAAACAAGTGGTTTCTTCCACTTTTCTTCCTCCTGTGTCCTTATTTGAAAAAAATCAGATTTCAAGCAACCAGATGGCCAGTTCCAGATTAAACAGTAGGGTAATTACTTCTAAGGGAACACAGCTCCTGCAATTCCCTGAATGAGGAGACAATAGCAAAAATAAATCTGTAATCTTAAGAACTTCAACATTTTGCAAAAGGTAAAGAAAAAAAAAAAGGAAAGCTGTACTATTTTCTACAACTCCATACCTCCTTTCTACTAGTTTAATAAAATGCACAGATCATGGACAATATAAAGGGATTTATGCTTTCCAACTCCCAGCCCCAACACCCAGTGACCTACCTCTGCTTATCCGGCTGGTGCTACTGGTTCCTGCCTCCCCAGAACGTCTCTGGTCCTGCTCTTGCTGAAGTCTTTGAATCATGCTATCCAATGGACTAATTTCTTGGTTTACTTGCTGACTAAGAACTTGATTCAATCCTGTGAAGTAAAATATACAGAACAACACACAAATGTAAATTTTTAGGAAATTCATGTTACAGACAGTTCATCTAAGCTTTGAAACAAGTACAGTAAATTCTCACATGCGTAACTATGGGTTAATGCTTATTTTTCTAACAGCCATTTCTTAAAAGAAGACAACTTCTTTTCTTTATATATTTGAGAGCATTATATTTTCTGGAGCAAGGTCAAGATGACCATATTTCACTTCTAATAAAAGGTTAAATTTGATCAAGTGCCAGCAAGCCACAGAAGCTTAATACAACTGTTGTTTGTCAGCTCAGTCAATGCAAATTGTTCAAATGAAAAATTAGTCTGCCTCAAATGCATTAAAAAACACTTTATAGGCTTCAATGAAAGAACTACATCAAGAAGGTCTAACTGAATTAGAAAATAATTATCTAGACTGTAGAACACCAAGTAGTAAAAATGTTTAATTGAGCTCCACATGGACATAATGACCACACAGATCAAGTAATGGTAATTTTCTCTGGTATGTAAAACAGCCAAGAAACCTCCTTTTGGGTAGGTCTTGTGAACAGAAGATGGGAAACAGTTCCAAAAAAGTGATTACAAGGTGATATTACTGTTTCCAGCAAGCAAAATACACTGCACATAAGCATGAACAACACAAAACCTGCTTTCATACTTACAATGATCACAAAAAACAGAGAGGTAAAGAGAAAAAGACAAGGGTTACAGTACTGATTCAAAAAGAAGTCAGACATCTCCACACAGAATAGTGAGATGGTGGAGTGGAATGGTGGGAAGTTCTAGTAAAGAGAAGCAGAACTTGCAAAACTTGGTAATGAGGAATAACAATGTTCGAAGAAACAAGATATAGAAATTATTTTTCCAGCATGATTCCAAAGAAATATCACAATATTTACTGCATTTTTCAAGATCAAAGACTAGATATTACAATAATTATGCTATGAAATGAAGAGCTTTGATTGTGTGGCTGCACAGAAGCTGCTATCTCTTTACAGTATGTAGAAAAAAAACATATTTAAGATCGTGTTCTCAGGCTTTAAAGGTTATTGAAGTCAACTTCCCTAAAGCAGCAGAACCCTGGAATAATGGAATGAGATCTGGTAGCACCACAGTTGGATGTTTTCTAAGTCACGTGAGTGAGACAGATCAATTTGTTAATCTCGTGAGCAGACATACTGTCTACTGAGAACAATGGGAAACACTACTATTAACCCAAGAATGAGCTTAAATAAGGAAACTGCTATCTAAACAAAATGAATGTTTTTATGTATCTAGCATGTGAGACAATGTCTTAGCAAGAAACAGCAAGTGGTTTCTTTTTAAATAACATAATAAAGATACTGGTGTATACTTGATTTTTCCAAAACATCTGGTTTGAAGGAGCTTCATGTTCATCAAGGCAGTAAATCAAGTACTACTATCCGAATTCCCCCTACTCTTACAAGTCCCTACAGAAAACTTAACAAGAAATAAATTGTCAGTGCTCTGAGTGAGATGCATCAAATCCCACAACAAAGCTCCAGAAAGAAAGTGAACTTCCTTAGTGGAAGGGAACATATATATAAACGCTGTTTAGGTCTGCATACAACTGCATTGTTGCTATATTGTAAAAAGATAGAAAAATGTCTTGTGTCTCTCCATCACCTATCAAGCTGGCAGATGGCTCCCTGCTATTAAACAAAATGCTATGGACATCATCTTCCTATAGGCATTCATGTGTCATGCAGACAGACCACTAAATTTAATTTTGTTGGGTCTGTGTGCAGAGTCTGACTTGTTTCAAGATATATTGAAGGATGTGCCCGGGACATTTTCAAATTTGGAGAATTTCACGATGCAATGGATTCACACTTTAACTGTAACAATGAAGTAAAGTGGCATCCTTCCCTAAAAATCAAAATTTTTTCAAAGCCACTAGCCAAGAAATTAACATTTAACAGGAAAGATATTTTCCTTCTTACAGTTGCTTCTCAGCTAGCATTTCTTCCTGTATTTTTGGAAGAAATATGTAAATCCTCCTCTAAAAATATTTAAATATTCACTGCCCTATAATCCTGAGGGCTACAAATAAGGATAGAGATTTTTTTGTTAAAAAACACTCTCAGTTACCCTTCCTGGAATGTCTGACACACCACAGGCTTAAGTATCAGGAACATATAAACTCCAATTTACAGGAACAGTCAGTTTTCACATCTTTTGAAGAATATCCAAATAGTTAATAATGCTTATTTTGAAAACATTTAAAGCTACTTTCAACAGTCACTGTTTGCTTATTCATACTAATATAAAACTAGTGACAAATAATAAGCAGGCCTTGTTTTTGCATCCCTACCCATGCGGAACACCTTTAAGCAATTTCCAACAGCCAGCCATTGGCCCAATATATGTGTGTTCTTCTCATGTCATGTGCATGAGAATAAAACTTTCAAGATTTCTAGATTTTTGTATCTTTATCAAGTCCTCAGGTCTTTAACCAAATCACCATAGTTTAAAATTAATGACTGTCTTCAACTAAAAAGGAACAGAATTTTGCTTCTTTCAGATGTCTTCTCATTTTTCTGTTCTTGTAGATGTTACCTTTTCTAACATATCTGTGGAAGATCAGTCTATTTCCTAGGTTTTCTAAAGCAGGAAATCTTATCCCAAAGAGATAACTGAGAACTCACACAGCATTGTACATTGCTCCAGTAACGAAATGAACTCCTAGCTAACTGGTGTTGTAGCATCAACTAGTGCCAACTTGATTGATGACAATACTGCAAATGAAATTGTCACAAGCAATCAGTGCCAAAGACACTGCAATTCTTCCACACTACACGAACTACTATGCCCATAAATAAAGAAAAAGGACAAAGTGAAAGTGTAGAGCAACTGAAGGTAACTAGATAAGACTACTGTTCAGTGAAGTGAAATTTTCCATACCTGAAGATGTCACTCCCATCTGAGGAATAAGCTGTTCCTCCCTGCAGTTCTCACGACCAGGAACTAGTCTTTGATACCTTGCAGGATGAGGGTTGCCATCCACATCAACCAAAAATGGGGGAGGCATAAGGTGTGGAGCCTGCTGTGTCTGTTCATCCAGGACAAAGTTGTTGGCATCACGGATAAGGGGCCGATAATCACTATGAAAGAACATCTGATCTGCTATCTGTAAACAAAGTCATTTTGTAATTTTTTTAAAGAACCTATTACAAAAGCATACAGAAGAGAACTGCCAAAAATATTTTTAACAATGGTACTCATGGTCACTTTTGCAAAAAACAGAGCTATAAGCTGATGTGTTTATGTCAGTTTAAAAGGGAAAATTGAATGACTCCATTATTATTTTGTTTCAAAGCACTCTTTTCTATGTTACACCGCAAAGAGAATAATCCACATGTTTGAGAGTGGGAAGCATTTAAGAAGAGGGGAATGGGGTAATATTTAACTACCAGAAGATATCTGACCAAATACAGCATTAATGTAAGAGTTTATAAATTTTCTTCTATAGTCTGAATATATGACAAAATTTTCTAATAATAAAAAATTGTGTCACAGACTTATGAGATATGGTGCAGGCAGAAAACTAGGAAAAATATTTATTACATCAGGGAATTGCCAAATATTTTAACACCATCAAAATATGTATACCTTTACTATAATGCTAGATATCAGAAAAAGTTTCAGTTGATAAAATAAAGCCAAGATAAAAATTGAATTTTTCACTAAATTTTCTTTTTTAATTCTGTCCACCCGCTCCTAATTTTTTATTATTATAGATGACTTTCCACAGACCCTCAAGACTGAAGAATTTTTTTGTCCAAATAAATACAAAAAGATGTATGCTCCATCCCTCGCTGGCACATGTATCTCAGTATTGTGCAATAAGAAAGATACTGAAGTGCAAGGAGAAAAGAAAAGGTGAATAAAGAGAAGCTGATGCATGTACTACACATCCCAAGACTACCTACTGGCAAAGAAACCCTGTGGCAGCCCATGTTTTTAGCTGAACCATGAACAAGTGAAATTCAAGTAATAAAATCATCATTCACACAAATTAAGATTTCCAGTGCAGTATAAAAACAATTAAATTATTGACTCAATGCACAGAGATGTCAAAAAAAATCTCATCTTTTGAGCATCGAGGGGCATGCCCAAATTGTCATAGAACATCCTCTGATCTCTGGAGAGTATGCTCTATCATGCAACTTGTTATGTAGAAATCAGTAAGGCAGATTATAGCAGCTACTCAGAGGTCTGATCTCTCAATGACAAATGTCTCCCGTCCTGGAACCAAGAAGACCAGAAAACAAAGATGACAACAGACATTTGTCAATTATAACATCAGAAAGTGCATCCATATGAAGAGGATTTTTAAAAAAGAATTGGGAAAAAAAATAGGAATCGTGGGATTTAGACTTCACAAAAACTTAGAAACATAACAACAGGAAGAAATTGGAAAGATACAGAGAAAGATGTAATGGAAAAGAATTCACTTTATAGATTCAAAAGACTACTCTTACAAAATGCATATGGACAAGGTGATACCCCACTGCAGTAAAAATCCAACTGGATTAAATCTTGCTTCCAGAGTCCTTGTTAACAGAGGATGAATGAAAAAGATAAAGGTGCTTTCATGTGTCTGACTGACAGAATCAAGGCTTGATTAATACTTTTGTTTCTTCATCTCACAATAGCTCAATATGATAGAGACAGAGGTCCCCCTAGAAGGACTTACAATGTCTCTGAAAATCATAATAGAATATACATTACTTACACCTAGTATAAGTATTCCTACTAAGTACTTCCCACACTGAGAAAGAAGGAGTTCCCGATGGCAAGGTCATACAATCTTAGTTTTATTATGTTGTGTCTTAGCTGTAACAGTGTAGTCTGCATCCCAGGTTTTGCCAGCAAGCAAAAAGAAGACCTGGTACAAGATCACAAGGGACTTTGTTGCAACTACACTTCTGTGTACCCTATATTGCAATCATATAATAGAGTAAAAAACAATTTTCTACTCCATAAGATAACATGGCATTTCTTGGAGAATACATGGTCAGGACAACTCTCGGGTAGAATATCCCTACTGGAATCCAGGAAAATATCTTATCCTGAGAAAAATCAGAAGAATTAGACATTCCATCAGAAAACCAGCCAGAAGTACTAACAATGAGACTTATTTGTTTATATACTATTAGAGATCAAATTCACGACAATAAGATGCTATCACACTACCATTTGCATATGAGTCTTCTATTCATATGACTTCACAAACCCAGCTTGGGAATGAGCACAAAAGAAAGCTTTCCACAAAGTCTGAGCTCTATAGCATGCTCAGTTTTTCCAAATGGGTGCAGTTACATAAAGAGGTTTTCCCCAGTCCTGTACCAATCCACTGTACATGAACTGCCAACTTGCAGCTAACTACTATGGTTTGGGCAGTCTGCAGGAAGAAATGCCTTGGAAAGCTCAGAGATCAGGCTCCCTAGGAAAGTTGTCATGGCACCAAGCCTGCCAAAATTAAAAACCATTTGGACGATGCCCTCAGGCACATGATGTGCTTTGTGCAGAGCTAGGAGTTGGTGATCCTAGTGGGTCCCTTCCAACTCAGAATATTCTATGATTTAAAATCAATAGAATAGTACCTTACACTTTAGAACTGCTAGGCATTCCTGGACAAGTTTCCACCTAATCAAGACCTCCTGAAGTGCACATGCCCTGTTGACAGCGAACTCGGCTCAACTCTGATAATGACACGCTCAGATTTCGGTTGAGATTAGCTCAAGGAAACCCAAACAAACAGCACATGTATTTTTTTATTTTCCCCAGAAAATAATTAATTCACAAATTCACAAAAATATGTATCATATTAAAAAAAAAAAAACACCAACAGAAACAAAAACAACAAAAAAAAACCCAAACCAAAACAAACCAAAATAAAAAAAACAAACTCCAAACAAAAAACAAACACCCCACCCCATTCACCTTCATTGTGGCCAAGCTCACACTGCAGGGGAAAGAAAGCCTAGGCATTGGTTCCAGTCAACTAGGAAATGTAGATACTATGTGAGCATACCATGAAAAATAAAGATGTAGAAAAACAAGAGCTTGTTCTCTCAGTGGAATTAACACTATCTCAGCTATAATCACTGCCATTTCAAAAACGCAGGAATACAGAACAGGTTACCACTCTTCTTTCTTCTGTAAAATTAATTTCCCCATAGAGATGGGAAACACTTTAAAGGCCAAAAAATACACATCCTACCAGATCACAGTCTGACAAGATGTCTGAAACCCTCTCCAGTATCTGAGGGGAGAAAAACAGAAAAAAACCCCCACCATCTCCAGCACCTACCTACCTGTAGTTACATTTTCCCATAAATCAGGTCAGACAAAAACGGAGGTGATGAAACCACTCATGGAAGACACCAGACACTTCCAAGCTGAGTTTTCTGTGAGTGGAAGACTGAGATTAAAGTGGCAACAAATACAAGTTGTATTTGCTCCTATTTCTTCTATGATCAAGAATGCCAAGAGTAACATTGGCACAGCAACAGCTGTAGAGGATTATTTTAAATCATTCAATAAGTGAAAAATTTAAAACAATCTTTTCTCAGCAGCTGCAGCAAAAAACCCCAAGAGAGCAAAGGGTCTGTAGAATTCAAGCAGGGAAAAGCAGCTATATTCATTCTACGAACAGATTTAATCCTTCACAGGTAAATTCTCAAATGGCAGTATAAAGAAAAATTCTGATCTATCATAATGAAGACCAAAAGACTCACAGTTTCAATTTCATTTCCAACATTTCAAAGTAGCAGAGAACAACATACTTCCAAAACAATTGGAGAGAAAAAGAAACCTGAAATAATCAATCCACGGACATAGTAAGAAAAATGTACCTATTACAACAGGCTTTAAAGTCAGGAACAGTAAGAATCCTGAAACACAAAGAAAATTATCTGATAATCCTGATTTTCCTTGCCTGTGATGTCTCTACTTATTTGTTTTATTTGGAATGGAAGGGGAAATCATAGATAGTAATAACTGAGGGGTAGCAGCTTAGTACTGAGGACTTCAAATCATAGTTGAGAAACAAGAAGAAAAAATAAATCCCCAAATGCAAATCCTTCTGTAAGACTACAGAAAGAAATCCAGTCGCTTACAAGCTTGTTTCCTTTTGCTCTCCCTCCTTCAGGTCCCTCTGCACTGCTGTTTGCTAAAATGCTTTCAAAACCAGCCTGAGTCCAAAGATCCAAAGCAGGAGGCTAGATCCAAAAAACAGCACTTCACCAATAGCATTCAAGTGTCAGCTACTAGAAGCAGAGATGAAAATGGAGCAGATAGGTCTACTTAAGTCTTAGGAAAAGGGAGAAGAGAACACACTTCATTTCTTTCCTGGGGGATAAAAGAAGAACTAAGATCTTGTGGACACTCCAAACCTGTATGGTTCCCAGAGCATGTTCATCCACAAAGGAAAAAAATAACACCACATATCTTTACAGTCATGAGGGTCTGTGGCAGGACACCCACACTCAGAATACACAATGTAGACTATGACATTAGAATAAAGATATAATATTTTAATCACACTAATGGTGGAATATTGCTGTGTAAGCACAAAGGCATCCATGATGGTACTACATTAACAGACATAAAATTGCATCACTAAAACACAGTACATTTTTTATAAATAACTCTCCCACAGGCTATGCAATATTTAAATACAGATAGCGGGAATTAGTTCTGTTACACACTCATTTTTTGGGGCTTAGTTTGGAGCCAGAAAAGAAATATTTCAAGTAAAATGTGTAACTATTATCAGTTCCACTGCAGCTTATTCCCATTATCTATGTGGATCCATTAGTAGATATGTGTAACTTTGTCACTTAAGAGAATAGACAGTTACTGGTTAATTTTGAATTCTCTTTTTAAATTATTGCTATTACTATAATTTTGAACTTCCTATGTGAACAGTAGCTTAACAGAATGTTTCCATAATTTAAAAAAAAGACAGTGAAAGAGATCTCATTGTCAACAACAGACATCCAAAACATCCCATATTAATGGCTCAAAATTGCATCAAGATATGCCCTCTTGAAATGAAGCTCTGAAGAAAAGTTTGCACAAATGCATTCAACACAGACAAACATTTTGATTTACATCTTGCACTGTACCTTGTCATATTTGCTACTGGAACCAAAGCCAAAAATCAGAAGGTGACCGTGAGAGTCAGTACATGCAAAATGCTGTCCATCAGGAGAGCACTTGCAGTCAAAAACTGCACCATGTCCTTGTCCTTCAATCTGAAATACATCAACATAGAAAATAATTAACAGAAATTAATAATTTTCATTATGAGTCTCAAAACTGTGGTGCTGACATTGAAAGTTCTTACAAAATCTGTATGACAGTATACTGCTAGATGGAAGTTACTTTAAAACAAAGCTTACTTTTTTAGCTATTCACTTTCCAGTGAATTTTGTAATAATGCTCATGAAAGATTCAAATTGATAGCAGTAGAAACTGACAGACTTTATCCACAAAGCAGGCACAGTATAGGAAGTGAAAATAAAAGCTTCCCCTTGAACGTCCTGCTAATGAACCTAACCAGAGAGCTGGGCCCAGTTCAGGGCTTAGTCACTACACCCTTTCCATCCTCTGCCTTCTTGCTAAGCTACCCCAGTAGCAGTGGCTGCTGTGGTGTTTGTGGAACACCTGCCCCCTGGAAAACACACTGACAGACAACCCACATTACACAGCTTAACAACTACCTGCTCCTACTCCTAATTTATTGGAGTGGGGAAGGAGTAAATTTGCGTAAAAACTCCACCTTTTATAGGAGAACTGCAAAGATTTTAAAAAAGGAATTTTTACCTGATACTCATTTTCTGTTTTCCAGTTCCATTAAGCCAGAACAAATGGGTTTTTGTTTTTCCCTGCAACCTGTCAATCAAGCAGAGGTGACCAATCACCACTCTGAATTTTCATGTCTTCAGCACCTCTTCAGAAAGCCCCTTTCTATTCTCCCCAGCAAAGCACTTTTGCATTTTCTTTAAAGAGACACCAGACAAAATTCTTTCCCTAACTGTGGCAGGCCTATATATTGCCAGGAAAGGGAAGAAAAAAAACAAAACAAAAGCAAAACACAACAATATTCAGCCTTCAGACAGTAACACTATGCACTTCTGCAGCACCTTCCAGAGGCCATCAGCATTATTTTAAAAAGTTAACACATCAAGCCTCAAAAATCCTGTGAGGTAGGTACTGTTTTCATTCTCTTACAGGCTGAGACAAAGGCGAGAATTCTAAATCTTTTCCCCACAGTCTTACAACAAATCCACACCCCTGCACATCCCCCCAGTGAGAGGCTGCTACATCTATTGCTTTCAGGACTTCCTTACTACAGGTAATTTCCCTAAAGGCAAATGAGTTTTTGGACTAGTAAAAGAGGAACATAAACCAATGCAAGTTTTATGTTCTATTTTGCCCATTATTCCAGAAGAAATGAACAGAAGGATCTCACAGAAAGAGATGGAAAATAAAAAACAGAACTTCAAGCAAGTGACACTAACATCACAGCAGTCAGGAATGCAGAATTAATTTAGTCTAAGCAAGATCCAACTACCATAGCAAAGTTGCAACTTAGTGCTGCTTTTGCATATAGAAAGGTCACTGTATTAACGGGAGACAGTTCGGGAAAGCAGGAGAAAAGCAGACAGAATTTCACCACAATAATCAGCTTTGCAGAAATTTAAAAAAAAAAAAAATTGTAAAAGAAATATTTTAGAGATATAACAGATTTCTGTTCCCTTACCCTTCCCTCCAACAAAGGAAACATCAGTGTCAAGCTTCCTAATGCTCTAGTCTTTCATAAATAGAATTTCGGGGTTCAGCCTAAGTTTTTAATACGTTTTGTTTTACAAGGAAAACAATACATGTGGGAAGAACTATTTGCTAACCATGGTGAGGGAAAAAACGAGAAACAGGAAAAAAATCCAAGTACCAAGATGATGGTTTTTTTAATCCTTTCCATCAAGAAATGGTTCAGATGGACCATTTTCAAGAAACCCCTGGAAATTAGAGAGTTAACTGGAAAACATAACCTTCTTATGTAAAGGAAAAGAACAGTCTTCTACTATTTGGGAGCAAGTACAATGTAAATAGTTTTAATCTAATCGTGCCCAGAATCTGGTTTTTAAAAGTGCTTCCAGAAAGGGCAACTCTAAGACCTTTCAGTACAACTCTTCAAGTCTGAAGTTCAAATACTTGGAAATAAAGATTTTTATAAGAACAAAAATTACTGTTGAGGACAACTTTCCATGATATAATTACTATTCTAAATTAAAGAACAAAGCTACCCAGTAGAATTTGCTTTTCAATGAAACTATTTCAGGATTAGTGACAACTTACAACAGAATTTTTTCCATAATAAAGCTAACACAGAGGAGCTAGTAATTTGAAACAGAAACTAAACATTAAGTTGCAAAAAGGGAAGCTGTAGTAAATCAGTGAAGTTGTTACTTCAGCAGGCTAGATAAAGAATCTCAGCAAGAAGGAAGCTGCCTTCCCCTCTCCATCCCCTTTAAATCAAAGATGCAAGAACTACATAAAGACTGTATCCCAAGAAGATACAAAGTGCTTATTCTGTCTGGAACCGTCCCCTGCTGCATATAAGGATATCTATTGTGAAGGGAAGAGACTGCTCCCATGTACAGAAAAAGCACTGGTTAACTAAGAGCTGTCACAGAATCACAGAATTGTTTGGGTTGGAAAAGACCCTTAAGATTATATAGCTCCAACCCCCTGCCACGGGCAGGGATACCTTCTAGACCAGGTTGTTCAGAGCTCCATCCAACCTGGCCTTGAATACTTTCAAGGATGGGGAGTCCCCAGTTTCTCTTGTCATCCTGTTCCAGTGCTTCAACAGAGGCTGTGTCACAACAAAAGGCTATGAAAAGTGAACGTGTTAAGACACTCCTGTTAGCAAAGCAAGTAGCAAAGATTTTTCAGCTACAAACAGGGAAGAACCAGTGATGCTATACAATGAGGTCTAATTAAAGATTATCTTTAGTCTCAGCTCCAAGAATTAAGAGTCCAGTTTGCCCATATTTTCTCTAACAAGGAAACTTGAACATTGGTGTAGCCCAAAGGGAGGAATGCTGATGAAATAGGAGAATGAAAAAAATGGAGGACTCTTTTCCTCTCAGTTTTGAAGAAAGCTTATCGTTTGCCCCAAAACCAGGAAGAATAGAGCTGTCAAGCTTGTACACAAAGCAATGTCTTAAATGCATAAAAACTATTTGTTGTATCAAAACAGAATAATAACACCTACATAGCAAGCACAATAATAAGTCTTTTTGATCTGTTATCAATATATAGCATGAAACAGCTACACCCTACTTTTCAAGGAGAGTATACGACATGGGAGAAAAAGAAGGTAAAAAAAATTCAAATAAGATGAAAATTGATAAAGAGTAGAGAGCACCAGAGAAATTTAACAGACTTTCTTCAGAAAAATAAGTAATTTTTTAATGCTAAGAAAATATAACTCATTCAATCTAGCTAGATTTCAAGGGCATAATATGATATTTAAATTTGATTCAAATGATTGGGATTAATAGGAGAAATGCAGAGTAGGTAAACTTTATAAAGAAATGATAAGAGTTACTGATTTTGGAAAGACATACAAAGCTAAAAGGATGTCATCACTAAAGTTTCTCAAGTCAGGCCTTTCTGTTATTGACTAAAGAAAAAATAAGAGCCCTTTGATGAAATGAACATTAGGGAATCATCCACTGAGAACAGATTTGGGACAGGAATTAAAAGCCACCAGCACAAAATGCAACAGAGCATGAACCTAATAAGATGGTTAGAAATAACTTACTAACACATTTACTGCCAGAAAAAAAATAATGAAACTCAGTCTACATAAAATAACACTACATATTTCTATAACATCTTCTAAGACAAGTCACCAGCACAGTTAAAAAAAAAAAATTAAAGGAAAAAACTCAGAAAAAAATCAGTGAACTAAAGCCTCTACTAGCCTGAGGTAGAATCCATCCTTCACATTAAGGAACTGAAACAATTAGTTGGAAACACAGGGAAAAAGATCACTGTGTAACCTTAGCAACATATGACACATAATGCAGCAAGAAAACTGCAATTCTAAACCAGACTAGAAGTGCCTCCAGAAGACGAAATGCAGATGTGCAAGACAAATAGACAATGCTAAGAACAAAGTCTTCCAAAGCAGTACACATAATTTTTGCTTCAAATGTTCAAGCTAAGTCAATTCTAAGCAGAACAGTTATAGAGCCACTCATCATGATAACAAAACCAAAGAGCTCAGCTTCTTTATATGAACACTAAGGAAAAAGGACTATTTTGTATGTCTATACTAAAGACCTTTAGCAGGAAGAGAATTAGACTAAAAGACTTTAAAGAGGATGAGAACTTCTCTACTTACATGCATAGGACCAAATGAATATTAGTTACATGCAACATTCAAATTTGAAAACTGAAATTCAGATTCTAATGATCACAACAATGGCATGCTAGAACAAATTTCTAAAACTAGCAAAGAAGCAGCACTAATTGTTATAAAAAGCTCTTTTATAAGTGATGAAACTACATCATAACTGTTCAAGTCAAATCAGCCTCCAAGTATCTACAAGTTCCTTTGCAGGTTTGTGCTCTCCTTTGCTTGAAGGAAAAATCTTCCATCACAGCATGCTTCCAAGAGTCAAAAATTAACTACGGACTTTGTGCAAAGTTAAAGGAGGTTGTTACTCATTTGGAGGAGTGGAAAGCAGACTTACTTTTAAAGCCAGTTTATAAAAAAACAGCAGATCTTCTACACTACTTCCAGAGCAGTAACAAGAGATTAAATTGTAGGAAGAAGACGGAAAGTAATTAAATTCAGAGTAACGTATTTACTGCAAATGTTTCTATCTTCCTACGATCCAAGTCAGTTATTTATTTAAGAATGCAGCATATGTCTTGAAAGATAGATTTATTACTTAAAAAGTCTGATAGGTCACCCACCCTGTGGATGGGGTGCCTGAAGTTATGTAAAGGCTATATACATAAATTTATTTACAGACTTTTTTTGGTCAATGTTAAAGATGTTTCTTATTATATATCCGGCAAACTCAGTACTGGCTTTTTTTGTTGTTTTTTAAACTATTAACACATTATGCTGGTTTTGTTCTCCAGAATCTGTTTCTCAGTATGTGCTCTTATTCAAAGGTAGAACCTCTCAAAAATTGCAATCCATTTCAGTAGGACTACAGACAAACTGATTCAAAAAAATGCGTCCATAGCCTTACTTATGTCATTCTGTATTTCACATAACTACAAAACTGACTTAAAAATACAATCCCATATAATTCCACTGAATTTGAAAGACTTTATGAAGGCCACAACATAAGAAACGCTATTTTCAGATATCTAGTTCCCACTGGAAATTAGAATACATTGCTCATATAAGCAAGAGATGTGCCCTTTTGACATTAGTCAAAAGAAATCACCTTGTAGCAGAAAATACACACGCAGAGCATTCTGCTGAGGTGTTCTAAATGGAACACTGCTCTTTTGACATGCACTTCCAATCTTTTGGTATGTCATTTAACCTAAAACTAATCAAGTAGTTGCTACCAAAGACCTAGGTAGGCCTGATAGGTTTACTGTTTAAAGGAAAGGAAACAATGTTGTACATGATATGATAATGCTATTACGGTTTTGGAGTTTGCCAGTTTGCATTGAAAGTAGAAGTAGAATTAGAAAATAAGAAACCACATCACACAGATCAGTGGAAGGTCAGACTTCAGAAGATGGGGCAGGAAAAACATTAAGATACATAGACATAAGTAGCCATAGCATAGGAACTGCCTTTAATGAAGTGTCCACTTAAAGCTAAAAATAAAGGACAGTCAACAGCCAGCTCTCTGAAGGAGCAAGAGCACACAGAAAAATCCAATTGCAACTCAGTAGTCTCTGCTTGATTGACAACTTGCAGGAAGAAACCCTTTTGAACTTAATCAGTTAATGCCATAACACTGACAGTAAATTCTAAACAAAACAAGGATTATACTGCACTAAAACATTTAAACAGTCATTAACAGGGAATGTGTGTGTCCAAATTCACAAAAACTAGACATCATTGCCATTATGAAATACATTCCTACTACACCCTCCATGGGGGTTTCTAATACTTCTGACTGATTTATATAAAAACATAAAATGTGTAAAGAGGGCAGAGAGACTGGGCAAGGAGACAACCAACACATCACTGCATCCAGACAGTCTGATTCTTCAACTGTACTGTAGATTCTCCATTAATAGGATCAAAATTATACCCTCTACAATTTCCACTGTAGAAATCAGGAAAATTCTTGTAGGTTGCTTCAACTTGACCTTTTTATAGTCAAGTTCTGCACACAAGGACTTCTGTCACTGCTTATGCTAATAGCTCCAAATCAATATACAACATATCCAAAGTGCTCAAAATCTAAGAAAGAGTTTCTATTAAAATTTTTCAAAAGATACATTGTTTAAAATTAGAGAAAATATATAAGCTTAAAAAAGAATCATGCCATGCAACTATCACACATCCTGGAAAAGTAATTAAGGACTTGGAAAGAAATGCATGGAACCAGGAATAGCACCAGACAACTCTGCTTTATTAACAATCAGTTAGCTACACACTAACTTGGGGACAAAACACTTGGACATTATTTTCAGCAAACTTATTCCTTAATTTCTGTGTAGCCATAACTTTCAACCTTAACATCATTGTGTGAGATGATTTTAGGGTTGAGGTTTTTTTGAGTTTGTGTGTTTTGGTTGTTTGCTTTTTTTAAAGTATATAACATGTATTTAACATATAATATAAAAAACTTATCTACATTTATACACATTTGCTTGTATCTGTCTTTGAAAAAGCATATATTCACCATGGTAACTTCACGTATTGAATGTAAAACAAAATTAGAATGAATGTACTCACTTTCTTCAAAGCTTTCTCACTGGATGCATGGTAATACGCATTTTCAGTTTCAAAAACAAGTTTAATGTTTTAAATACAATTATTGCTTTTTTGAATTATGTATTACCCCATTTCCTGGTTTTATGCCAGCATATCCAAGCATAATGTTTCACTACTACATCATTTGAAATAAAAGCAGCATTTAGAGAGATACAACTATAATCATCACATAGCCAGATGAGCATGACCTTACAAGGTAGGTTAGTATCTGCTTCCTGATTCTACTGCTCCAATTGTATTCAAAGGCAATCAAATGAAATAAAGGAATTTCAGAGATCACCTTCAAAACAACCTTATCAAATCTACTTTTTGTTTCTTCAGCCCAAGGCTTCTCAATAAAGAAACAACAGGAAAAAGAAAACTAAGGAGCAATACAAGTCAGAGTTTTTTCTTTACTATAGCATAGTCATAAGAGCTTGGGTCATAACTTCAAGATTGGCCAGGAGCTCAAGAGATCCAAAACTAAGTTTGTGAGCATATTATCCTGATCATATGAAAACACTCTTCACTGCATAATAAGTTAGAACACAGTCAAATGAAAGCTACTAGAGAAAAGCTGAAAGTAAACAAGTTTTAATGAGTGGTCCTGCACCATTCCAAGATCCTTCCAACACATCTTTTCTTCTATCTAACTTTTGCAGCGGTAACTGTTAAAAATAGAGTAATGTTGTAACCCTTTAAGTGACAAAGCAGATGCTGGAGTCTTCTCAAGTAGGCACACAGAAATTTCCCAGCAAAGTAAATCTTTTGTTCTTCACAAACAGTATTTCAGGAATAACCAGACATAACCACTACAGCTTTTCAAAAACATCTAGCAAAATTTATTTACACAACTGTCTCACTTCATGTACCTGACATTGATGTACAGAGATTAGAAATTTAATTTACAATTAATTGATTTTTCAAGTACCAATATATAACCCTTTCTCTAAAAATTAAATAGCACTGAGAGAGGCATTATGCATGTTTGTTTGAAAACTACATAAGCTGCGGTAAATTTTCCCCTCTGGGGTATTTCCTCTTGAATTTGTGGTAAAACAATTACATTAAGTCAGTCATGCTAAATACCTGGTCTTCATGTCTTGCTAGGAAATCCTGACCAGCTTTCTCAAGCACAGCTCAGTATTTTCACCTTTCTGATAACAAACACTGAACCATCATATTTGAGACAACATTACAGAAGCCAACTCAACCTAAGAGTCAAGTTGGTAAGACAGGATAAGGCATTCAAATTTTACAATTCTATAGCTGGAAGTAGAAGGTGTTCGTATTTTATAATTCTATAGTTAAAACGTTTGTAGAGACATTAACAATTTTACCCTGCTGCAAAGCTCTGAGTTTTTTTCTTATTTGGTTTGGGGTTTTTGTTGGCTTTGGTTTTTTTTCCTAAGGATTATTAACTTCTGCAGAACTTTTCTAACTCCTGCCAAGAACATAAGCAAAAAAAATCAGCCTTTCAAGTTTGTTAGATGTGATGAAGTAGCTTATACCTGTTGCACTGTATGTTCAACAACAGTTTATATATAAGTTCTTTAAAGAGTTTTTCAGTGCCAATAACTTTAGAGTCGCTATTCCCTATTAATACATTTGTTAAAGAGAATGACCACATTTAAGTTCTGATGTGGTAACATAACACCAAGTCATATAATTTTATCTTGCTGAAAGAATCCATAACTATTTACATAAGGTTCCAGTAATATGTTCTTTTATCCTTTCAGAAACAAATTTCCTCACTATTTCTCTTTTAGCTGCCATGATCTTAATTTAGAAGAAAAAAAATCCAAAAAAGAAACATATCTTTGTTAATGAAGTTAAATCCAGATTTAGCCTAAAATTTTAAGTAATTTGCCTCTGGGCTGACAATCTTAAATGAAGTTGGACAAAATAATGTGCTGCTAAATTTATATAAAGATTGCAACCACAAAACTTTAACTTACTAGAAAACTGTCACTTTTCAATTCAGCTGCTCACATTGTACCTGTTTTGATTTGATTTTTGACACATATGGGAGAAACGATGCTCATCACACTAACCACATCTTTGAATAAGCTATTAAATCTGTTTTTCAAATAAACACTAAAGCCTGTAAATTCTTACTTTCTTTAAAAAATGTTCATATTTAAGGTCTAGGTTTCATAACCTGTTGAAAATTAAAACATTGTTACGAGCACATGTAAATCACAAGTCACAAGATTTCTAGTTCTGGATACAATGTCTATTTACATAAAATGTAACTAATGCATTTTAAAGGAAAGTGTGGGACTCTTCATCATGAGCTTCTAACAGAAGACTGCCTAGAAACAAAGAAAACAGCTAGGATTTTGATACAGAGACTCAGAGCAAAATATGCCCCAGTTAAAAAAAATTAAAAATTAAATCACTATTCTTTTTCCTAGGACCTATAAGAAGCCTCTTCCTACCTTAAATGAACTACAGCTATCAAAGACATTATTGTCCTTCTAAGTCTCAGTGAAAGAGCTTATCTTAGTTCCAGGATCAGGGTCTTTCAAAAACAGCCAAGAAATGGAATTGTGGCCTCTTTCTTCTCCAGTAGCAATGCAACAGGCATCCCTCAGGCCTTGCAATTTTAAAGGTTTATTTTGCTTTATTTCTTTTTCCTGATCATTTCTTTAAAAGTGGGAAAGAGGACATAAGGATGGCAAATACCAATTCAAGCACTAAGAGTTACCCTGCTATTCTTGAACTACCAATATGATTTCCAGGACAAGCACCATTTACTAAGTGGAGAGTAAGCATTTACACAGAGGAGAACAGTGGTGTTTCTGGGGGAGATTAAAGCTTCTCTTTCACAAATATAACTGAGTTACTTGTCATTTCAAAGGAAGCTGAAGGTGGGAAAGGGGAAGAGCAGGTTCAGTTAGATTTTTTTTTTCTTTTTCTTCCTCTGCCTCCGAAAGAATCAGAAGGTTGTTTCAAATAACTAGTTTAGAGTTCAAATTGTATGCATTTCTGAAACATACCCTTGGTATTTCTATATGCTGTCATGAAACATGCTTTGGCATTCAGAAAAAGACTCATCATACAATTCTCAACAGTTAGAGATATACATACTGTGATGTATAAGTGTCAAAGGTTAAGGCGGCTTAGCCTTCCAGCAAGTCAGATAGTCACAAAAGTAGGAGGGTTTTGAAGTACTCAGATCTGTGAATTTCATACCAAATTGTAAAAAAAATTTCTTTTTGTATCAGCATTTCAAAGCGTTCCTCACAATACAATGGAAGAACTAAGGCCATCTTAGCCCTGAGTTCCAAGGGAGTTCTGGAACTACCACCCAGAGCGTGTTAAGGATACCCTAACACACAACAGTGCCCGGAAAGACTCTCTTAGCACTGAGGTAATGTCACAAGAATCAGTCCAGACGAACACTTCACAACTGGGAACACATTAAGATTACAAATAAGCAAAAGGCTGACCTTGACAGGCTGTCAAGCACACAGGAGGCACCCAAGGCACACAGATTATGTCAGACATAAGAAGGCTGACTGCTGGCTACAGCTGAGCCTGACTTCTCAAAGAAGAGACTCATAATGGCAGTCAATCAAGTAAGACACAAGAACAACACCTAGTCATGAAAGATCTTTTGTTATTGGTTCTCACTGGGTATTTTTTTCTTAAGTCTGTTGTCCAGTAGAATTTTTTTTTCTTTAAAGGCTTCAATATTCCTACTTGATTAATTTCTACGTTACACAAAGTTTTCTTAAGCATCATAAGGCTCATCTTTATCAAAACACAGGCATCCTGTTTCAGTAATTACAATGACTACTTACAGAATCTGCCTAGTCAGGTATCAGATTCAGGCAAAGCAACAGCATTCAAAGACACAGTAAGAACTCCAAAATTCTATAGTGACAAAAATTTTTAAAATGCCTGCTCTCCCCTAATCTTTCATTCTTGCTACTGTAGTAGCATACTTTCATACTTTCAAAAACATACTTTAAAGTAACAGGAGTCCCCATATGTTCCTGCAGCTGTCCATAAATCTATGCTATAAACCAAATTATTTTTTAAAAATTAACAAACAAAAACTAAAATTAAAAAAAAAAAAAAAAGGAGAAAGAACAGAACTACAGGCCTGTTCATATCCCAGGAAACTTCCTTCAATATTCTTTTCTAGGGCAGCCCACTCACAGGACAAGAACTATCAGCTTTATCACAGGAGAAACCTATTCTCCAAGGCCCCAGACAAAATGCTTTTTGCAAGCAGTCTGGGTCAGCAGAGCCCATCCTCAAGAGGTACTGCTTAGAGAAAAGTGTGCTTAAGTGAAACTGCCTAAATCCAAAAACTAACAATCCAGGGCAGCATTGTAACACCACAAACCTATTTAGGGTCAGAACTCAAGGAACATCAATACTTAATGTCTAAATTATAAAACCAACAAAAACCCAATCATGCATCCACCTAACATCACCAGATATCTCCATTTAGATCTATAATATTGTGTCCCTGTAGTTTTTTTTGCCTTCATGCGCTTTCAGCATTGAGAAACTTTTGTCTAAAGCCTAGGGGCTAAGCTGCAGCATATGCCATCCAAGTGCCAACCCTGGCATTCCTAACAAACCAACAGTATCAGATCTACTGGGAAGTAATTTAGTGGGAACACCTGAAAGAAAACAAATGCTATGAGAAGAAGTGAGTGATGTACACTTTCTATTTATGACCTGATGGAACAGGAATCCTGCAAATCCACAGGCTTGTCTGGAGGCAAAGAATTTCTACAATTTTGTAATTTACCTAGAATATGATTTGTATACCCAAGAAATCTAGCCAGTGTCTAATCCACAGGCTACAGATTCACTTGTCTCCATAGTGGCACAGCTTGGGAAAACTGGGAAGAAGTCCTGTCTAGGGCATTTATAGCCAAGATGCTCTCCTGAGTAAGCAGCAGATGTTGAATTGAGTGCTTTACTACTTAGGATATAACGGAATCTAGGTCTTCCATTTCCTAAGTCTAACAGCTAAGGTAATCCCAAAAAATAAGTGCTACCTGCTCCTGTAGGCTCCTTTAGGAAAGCAAGGACCTCACTCAATTGTTGGAAAAGCCTTACCACTCAAGGGATCCAGATGCCTCATTGCAGCTTCGAGTAAGGGACTGCATTTCAAATATATCTTTATGTACATTATCATGCAGCTGCTTTCACCAGACTGCCCACCATTCAGTGTATTTTTTCCCCTGGATCATCCACCAAGACACCTACAGCTCATACACTCCTCAGCAAAATGAACTACGATTTAAACATTTACAAGAGTCTGCGCTGTTCTTCTGTAGCAACAACACTCTTTTTGGGAAATACATAAACTCTGAAACAGTTGGCTAAAGGAACCACTTAAAAATTATTACTCTGTTTCTTCAGAATGCTTCTTTGTACCTGGGAAATACAGCAGATGAAACTGCCCTAATAATGCACCAAGAACACATTTTTCATTAGCAGCTATCTTAAGTCAGGACTGGTGCAAATATGACATAGGCCAAAACCCAAACACCTGTATCTGCACGTACAATTTAAAACCATCTCAGCATCTTGCTGAATATCAAAATTGCCTAAAATACTTTAACTTCACACTCTTGATATTTCTATTGCAAATTTCACTCTCTGACATATTGAATATACTCCCTGAGTGTAGGTGACTCAGGTCACTGAATTAAACCAGTTCTGAATGTCCATGGACTCCAACACCAAGTTATGCAATACTTACACAACTAGACCAAATAAAATTAAGACTGGAAGTGAAAACATGAAATATATAAAGCATATATACTTACTGAGAGTACCCCATGTGACAGCATTTATGGGACTCAGATTACTATTAATGATAAGGACCAAAATCTGGCAAACAGACCAAAGATGCTTCAAACAGACCAAAGATGCTTCAAATTAACCACAATTATGACAATTGACTTAACAGCAAATCTTCCGATTAAAAGCCTGGGAAAGGACATTCTGCAGGACCACTAGGTGACCAAATTGCAGCCAGCAAGGAATAAATAAATGGAGGAATCAGTTTATGTTAAATACAAAACAGTGTATTTGGTTACTATGATTTTATTTGAAATTTCATATTCATTGACTGGATAAAAGAATTAAGACTGACACTGCTTGCATCCCTTGGTGTTTTGTTTTCTTTTTGTGGTGGGGTTTTTTTTTGGGGGGGTGGTGTTTGGTTTGTTTGTTGGGTTGGGTTTTTTTTCATGTTGACAATGAAGGCATTTGGAGCAGGGTAAAAAGTAATTTAAAAATACCCAACTCTACTTTAGGGATTTGCCACAAGGCTTTAGATGTACAAAGCAATCCATCTAGGATAGAAATACCTGACTGGACTAACATTAAACCAACAATCATCTATGATTTTGCTAATTCAACCAACTCCCCCATGTTCTGCAACATTTTTCAAGGAACTCCTGTTACGAGAAAATCACCAAGTGCTACTTCTGGTACCACAGACCAGGCAATGATAATGAGAGATTCTTGAATTGTAAAACAGATATTTACCATTTGATTTGCCATAGAGGAAACAGAGAAGATTGGTAACTCTGTATGAATTCATGCCCTCCTGCAGCAAACCAGAACACTTTGCACCTCTGCAGAGGTGACTGCACAATGTCCTCTGCCTGCCACCCATCACCTAAGAAAACCTCTAATTTCCACCCATGTCTTTTGAAGCATCAAATACAGAAGACTGGCTGGTGAAATATTCAGTCCATAAAGAGATGCTTCTCTTGCATAGCTAGTTCATACAGTGTAATTCCTTGATTTGAGATGAACTGACTGCCAGATTTACAATTCCCCTTACCTCACACAGCAGGCAGACTTTCTCATATTAGTTTCTAGCATAAAGCACAGATTACTAGCTGCTAAGATGTTCTGATTTTCTACTAATTTCTCTGACTCCAAAGATCTTAAAATGTATGTGACTACTACCTTTTTTTAGGTGTTTATGTTGCCTGGCACTCTTGAAATAAATATTTCCAATCTTTTGGGGGCTGCCTAATACCTGTAATTTAGATTCTGATAGCTCTTAAATGGATTTGCTTTAAAAAGAGCAGATAAGCTCAGAGTCTTCTGACCTAAACTCCATGAAAATCATCATACATCCATTGGAAGTAGAACTGGAAATTCAATTCAAGCTAACCATGTCATGAGAACATACACCTCAACTGGCAAAATTGAGTAGCACCAAGTAATGAAGATACATGCTCATAGCTCCAATATGATTGTCTTGGATCCCTCATAAGCTCAGTTACAGAAATCACTGCAGAGAGAACACTACTTAACCTCAGTCATTGCTGAAGGAATCTAGGTTGCACTCTTTCTGATTAAGATTGGCTCCATTTTCTCAAAGACCTTATGAACTCTACTGCACATCTCAAAACCTATCTTTAGGTTCAGTGACCTTCCTGGCTTGAGTTCATTTCTAAATATCCTTTATCTTTTTGTAAACTTATCTGTAGTAGGTCTCTTCTTCAGATGATCTTTATGCTGGTCTCCAAGACTGCCATTACACTACAGCTAAAACCCATTTGCCTGCTCTCAAGCATTCCAAATAATTGTGGCTTTTGTAATTTTGTCCATAAGACAAAGTCTGAATTGCACAATACATCATTACCCTTTTGAGGAAAAAGATACAGACAAAGACCCACTTAATATCAAGAAACAGATGAAAATACCTATTGTATTCATCTTGCAGGAGAATTAGTTTAGTGCAGAACAGACCAAATTTGAAACCTGCATGTGGAGGAGCTCTACACAGAAAGGCTGAGAGTATTCCATCCAATGGGCCAAGGCAGCATACAACAACCTTGTATGAGATCAGGAGACTCCTGAGCAGCTTTAGCCAGATTAAGAATTAGTAATGCAAAAAATAAATCAAATTCCACCTTGGCTCTCCACAGGCAGGAAAAAGAGCACAAAAGGAGGGTCTTTGTCACCCTGTCTCTTACACGTGATCTCTGACAATGTAGGAATTCATACATGATCTCTGACGACATTCCAATTTTGTGTGGATCAAGCAAATAGAAACAAAACACTATGAAATACAGCCAAAGAAACAACTTCTAACATTTTCCAGATTCACTCTCTGCCCCACTGTACTGCAAAGGAATTTCTTGTGACTTCACCAGATCTTGCTCTATACATAAACCATACTTCAAGATGGCCTACATAAGAATGTACTAAAAGCAGAAGGTTTAGAATGATTGCTTTGGCATATCTGTATAAAGCACAATAATTACCATGTTGAAGTAAGACCGGATTTTGACCCCTCTTGCCAAATCCCAAACTATGACATTTCCATCATGGCCAGCAGAGAAGAGAACTCTTGGATCAAACGGGTGAGGTTCAAGCACAAACACTTCATCTTCATGTCCCTGAAAATAAAGACACGGCAGAATGAAAAAGAGTATTGTCTCAAATTCTTACCCAAGGACTCAACACAGTAACACTAACAGCTGTCACATTATGAAAACACCCAGCAAAAAAACTACTTTAACCACGTTTTTATTTTTGGTAGCAGTGGGTTACACTCTTTTCTTTCCAGCTGCAATTTTACCTTACTATGTAGTATGTCAAGTATGTTACCTTCACAAGAACGTCCCAATGCTTCCACCAGGATTTTAAAAAGATTAGTGTCCGCAACACTTGGTATGTATCTTGGGGTCTTAATATTCCACAGATTTCCATTCTTTTTCAGCAGAGTATGAGTTAGAAATTAAATTCAAACTCATAAAGAATGAAATATATAACTTAGAGAACATCTTCAAAATTAATGCTATATTTTAGAGATTTGCATTAAGTATTTCCATCTCTAATGAGAGTATTAACTCTAGGTTAACGCTAATCAGTTGCCTAGAGTTAACCATTTTCTCAATTACAAAAGAAGTGTCAAGCATTAGTAAGACGATTTATTTTAGTTAGAAGACTGATTTTTTTTGTACTCATGCAATGATTAGGTTGCAGAAGTGTCTCTGGTTATGAGGGTAAATTTACCCATTAATAATATTTCAAAACATCACATTAAATAAAGATTAAAAAACCAATAGTTTCCTTCTCTCCTTCAAGATAGAGCTCCATTAAAAAAAAAAAAAACACCAAAATTAGTTTCAGACATCTTGAACAGCAGCGGTTATTTGCAACTTAAAATTTTAAATTTTTAGTTTCTAATAAGCAGCTGATATACATCTCTATTACGCTTCAATTGTCTGGAAACATTTGTCAAGGCAGTTTTTAGATAGGATAAAACATATAAGGAGGAATGTTGATGATGTATAAATGAATTCTGCATTCAAGATTGATAAATCAAGATGGTACACCTTACCATGAGAATGTGAATGAGCTGGCCAGTGAAAGAATTCCAGACTTTCAGAGTCATATTATTAACTGCAGTTATAACAGAGTTGTCATGGCGGTCCCATGCCACCATGGTGACTTTCAGCTTTGTGATTTTATCTTCCACTCCTTGAAAACTTTGTCTAAAACAAAAGAGTAAAAAATTTCAGTGTAATCCTACTTTGCCAAAATAGTTTAACACTACAAGTGAAAATACTTGTGTTTTGCTGCATTTTTAAGAATATTTCTTAAAAAAACCCCAGAGAAATTAAAGATGTTTTCTATAATGTAGCACATAAAATCACAAAGAATTGTAGATATTTAAACAACGACTAAAGGATCTTCAAGAAAATGTCCTCTGATACATGACCTAACTTACTTAAATTGATAGCCAGAGAAATTTTTGTGACATCTAAAGAACAAAAAACCAAATTAATCAACCAAGTAACATTAAATTTTCCTAATGAATATTTATAATAAGTAGTTCTCAATATGGAGAGAAGTATTCTATACCTTTAAATTATCTAAATTTTCAGGCAATATTTAGTACTACACCACTACCCTGACATCACTTTACTATTGGCAATAATGGCACTTAATCTTGCATGAAACCCAAACAACAGCAATCTATAATATAATCTATCGGAATACTCAAAAATTACATTTTTGCCAGTGTGATTTAAAGACTAATCACCCTTGAATTCTCTAGCACATTTACCTCCATGAAAACATCAACCAAGCACAATAATAGCATGTTGCCACTAAGCAGGCAGACAAAATACAGAATCTTCCATATAGTAAGCACAACAGCACGTTGCACAATAGTATGTATTGTAAAACTCAATAAGAGAAAATGTAGTTATAGCCAAATTCCCTTCTAAATTCAATGCAGAACCCAGGAGGCTTTATAAGCTGAATTCACTCTTTCCTTTCAGTGCAGCAATTTCATTTTCTTTGAAAAAAAGATTCTGTTCTTGTGCAGAAAAGACCAAATTTGCAACTGCACTTATTCCTCTCATCACAAGGATAAAACAGAATTTTGCTATAGGTGCTCTACTAAAAATGAGCATTCCAGTTTCTCAGATAAATTCAGCATTTATGACTACAATGAAGAATCCATTCCTCTTTTGCCCAGTATCAGTTAAAACTGAGAATTTTTACTGAGAATAACTGTCTGTTATCAAAGTACCAGTGTTTTATACACTCTTGTCCAACAGTTTGATACCTATGTTTTGTTGCATTTCTCCATAATTGACAAGATAATGTCTGATCTAAACATCTAACTAAATTACAGCTTATTTAGCCTTCTCTTCCATCCCTCTCTTGATCCTCCAGATATGTTTCCACAGATTACTCCTGAAACTATCATAGTTTTTTTCCTACTAAATATCCTTCAAAGCATTCAGTATGAACAATAAGGGGAAAAAGGTTTATCCTTTAAACCTGCTATAAATCTTATAAATTTATGTCAATTGGAAAAATAAAAAGGCACAAGCCACAGTTCCTACTAAGTCATTCTCCATCTTCAAGACTCTTTTGTTGCTTGTTCTAGTTTACAGAAGTTTCCCATACTTACAAACTCTTGTAAACTCTCAGATTATTTTAACAAATGAGCAATCATTATGGAGCCAGCAATTTCTTTGCTCTGGCATATTGTATGAAAAGAACGCAATACTGCTATTCTGGGCATGCACGTTCCACAATATCTGTAAATATTACTAAAATGCAAGCAGTCTAAAGAAGAGATCTGCCCTGGTTTTCTTGCTCCAGAAATAAAAGTCTGTGTAAAAAAAACATATAAATTTGACCTTCAGTGAGTTTTGATTGCCTTTTATTCTTTTAATCTAATCAAAATACTATTGGCACTGTTATCAGGACAAGCTAATTCCCACAGCTGAATATGTAGTCAAATATTTATTTTCATTGTATTTCAAGAGCTAGATAAGCCTATTTTGCATTTAAGCAATAATAATTTAAGCCTTCTCTTTTTCTTTACTCTCACTGTCTTTTAAAATTTTTTTTTACTAAGTCAGCAAATTATATCACAGGCCCACAAGAATCTATGTGATAGCAGAACATTTTACATCACTTACCCTGCTGGGCGAGTCGCCATATCTAACAAAATACTTTTCCATTCTCTCCGCTTAAATTGCCAGATTCGTGCTGTTCCATCACGGCTTCCACTCACAAATCTAACAAAAGAGGGAAAAAGTTACTCAGAGATCAAAGGTATATCTGTACAGAAAAGACACCTGAAAATTAAAATCCCAGAATTTAGAATTCAAAAACAGAAGATATGAGTAAGAAGTCCAAACAGTGTCAGAATGCTGTACAAGTTGTTTGAGGTTAAAAACAATTCCCACACCAGCAAAAAAATTGAAGGCATCCGAAAAGCCAACCTGCTTCCCTATCCTGAGCCCTTTCCAAACTAAATGAAATATGACCTTTGGTGCTGAGTTAAGACACTGCACTGGCAGAGGGACACCACAACCCAATGAACATCCCAAGGGACTGATGCTATCACACTAGTTCAAGAGGAGAGCCCTGCCATTTAAAACAAAACCTATTCAAAATAAGTTATCATTGCTTACTAAGTCTTATGATATTTATATGAAATGTTTCCCAGCCTGAGTTTCTCTCTCACCCTTTTTTTCCCCCTTTTAGAGGTTCAGGGGTAGGAGGAGGAAAAAGAGGTGAGTGAAGTTTGGTCTACAACTATTTGTATCATGATAGAAGTGTACATTAGAACATCAAATAAGTGAAAGATGCTTCATAATAAACTAAACTCTTTTCTTTAGCATCCTTCATATCTAACATCCAGAACTTAAAGTGAAATATTTAAAAAAACATTAGGCTAGCTAAACAAAACTTTGGTAGATCTAGTTTGATAATTTCTCTGTATGCAGCAGTCACTTAACTGAAAAAAGGTTTACACATTAAAATATATCTAAAAATACACGTATTTGATATGTGAAAATAGATATATACACACATTTCTTAAGAAGAAGTTTGACATATTTTTATACCCATAATTTTAGCCAGTTGGGAATACTTCAATCATTATAATGAAAACAACTGTGAAACTAAGGAGTACCATTAAAAAGCAACCGTGAGACTCTAATAGTTATAGACAATTTTACTGGATGAAACTCAAAATAAAGCTCTTTTTTAATAACTACCTCTGAAAACTGGTATTTTAAAATGTCAAGGTCAAAAAGCTAGCTCTGAATAGTGTGCTTACCTGCTACTACTATTGGAAAACTGAATGCTGTCAACTTTGTCCTACATAAAAAAAGAGCAGAAAAAGAAAAAAGAAATCAAACTTCTCCAAATTATCCCCTTTTATCCAAATTATTACTTTAATCAAGTACATATGTAATTTTAAAAAATGTATTTACAGTATGAAACTCCAACTCTGATATCTTCTCTGGCTGACCTGATCCAAAGAAATAAACCCTAATGATGTGATCTGTACTCCCAGTGGCCAAAAACATTCCACCTGAGAAAAACAAACAGATAAGTCTTAAAAAAAAGGGCAATATACTGTTATTACAGTATTTTCAAAGGGAAGTAACATCAAATACTTCAATATATTCTCTGAAATTTATAGTTTCATCTCATTTCTACTATGCCTGTAAATTATCTTTAAGTCAAAATAAGATTTAGAAACTCCAGAGTTTAACTGGAGCTGAATTACCTCACATTTGCTGTCAGTAAATATGCATCAGCAGATGCATCCAAAAGATTAACTAACCAGAGTCATTTGCTTGCAACTAAGCCCTTAGAAGCCTCCCTCTTAAGAAAAAAAAAAAATCAAACGGAACTAAAACTCCAGTACATTTTGTTATTTTATCCAATTATTTATGTAGCACTCTTCAGTTACCAGCTCTAGAATCAATGAAACCCAGACCGTGAGAACTCTGTAATCAGCCCCTTCTTGTACAAATCCCCATATATTACACCTCAGATAAGCTGACTCTCCTAATTATTCTGAGAAAAAAGTATATATCTATGCTGTTCTGAAAAGACTTGCAGTCACAAGAGACTTACAACATTTCAGGTTTAACTGTTTCTGTTATTTCTGTATATTCATGTATATTTCATAAATTCTGAATTTCTGTTTTAAATATTTGGGGGGTTTTAACAGCCATTTAAAGTCAAATCCATCTTATTAAAAAGGAAATATGCTACAGTAACAGTACTGTCTTTCATTTTACATTTCAAATGACTTCTTACACTGATACAAGGTGAGGAGGAATAAAAAGTCTTTTACCAGCACTAAAAGAAGAACAGATCATTTGGACTCCAGGCCGAGGACGTTCTGTAAACTTCGTTGGCCTTGGACTACAAATTAAAAAAAAAAAAGTTAAATAATTTCCTAATAGGGTTTCAAAAAACAAGTCAATATCTTAGAAATAAAGGACAGAAGGATAAAATTAAATATGAAGGAACAGATGGCTGCTCATTTATAAACAATTTTGTGTGACTATGCTTCATGATCTGATCTTTAGGAAACTAAGACATCCAGATGGACTAAATAATCCACGCATCAAAGAGAGTTGTAACATAACTTAAATCCCGTTTCCTTCTGATATTGCTATACAAAACACTCTCCTGAAGTTATCAGCAAGGCAGAACAGAGCCAGTTTCCCATGATATTCAGTTTTAAACTGCTGGGTATACTGGTTTTCTCCTGTGGTATATGCTTGCTTTTGCAAAAGAGTAACAAAGCTGGGTGTTCTTTATAGGCAAGAATATCAAAGAAATTTAAATAAATCTGGAGTTTCACAAAATTAGAATATAAGAGTGTCTTCAAATGACATATATTCCTTGTGGGCTAGTTTCAAACAGTACCCAAAATGTCAGGACAATGTTTAGAAGTTTGTAAGGGATTTTAATTTATTGCACTTCAGAATGCGATGTGCAAGCAAAACTACAGCTTCAGTGGATCTGGCAATTTAAGGATGTGTAAAACCAAAACAAACCAGATCAAGTTCTTCAATCATTATCTCAATTCTGTTCATGCATTACAGCAACCTCAAAGCAGTAGGTGGTCTTGCAGAGTATGCCATCTGCAATCTTCCATCAAAGAATTAACTTAAGAGAGAACAGCAGCACTACACCCACGAGTGTCATCACTAAAGATTTGCTCTAACATAAAAGAATGAATATTCAGAACTTATCCAAAATGTTCTCTTTTAAAAGCAAAATGACCTGTATAATTCATTTCACCTGAAGGCAGATGCATAAGACATCTTTCTTCACTAATCAGTTTTTGCTATCTCAAAGAAAGTAATAAGCATTAAACCTTGGTGATGGTTACGCATAAAACAAAGTAATAAACATCAGCAATACCAGTAAAGAAAACTTTCTCCAAATTATCCATTCAGTATAGGCTGTTTCTGTCACCTTTCCTGCAGGAGTTTTAAGGTAACTCCCTTCAGATTTCTGACAAGAAAACTTCACAAGATACACTAAACAAGACAAAGTTGTATTTTTTACAAAACAATTGAAATGCTCCTTAACTGAGATGCTAACAAGAACTATCAGACAATTCAATACACAGTTCACATAATTTGGAACAAATGTAAATAGATAAATAGGCTATTGTTTTCTTCCACTGTTGTTTGTGAACTCTGCCTTTGGAGTTAGGACAGCTGCAAAATAGAGCAAGTATGCACTTTCATTCTAGTTTGGATAAGCAATTTAAATTCTCAAGCTTATGTCCCTCCAATGTGTGCTATTTTAGGCATTAGGAGATGAGATCCCAGCACTCTTCTACAAAAGAGCAGATTGCAAAATGAGTTGGGCAATCAGTATTTTTGTGAAGCGTGGAAAGGGGACAAAAGCTGGTTCTCTCCAGGACAGTGTTTCACTTTACATATATTTTCAACGCATTTATTAAATATTTTATTAGTTTATTAATCTAATCTGCAGACTAGCCTAACTCTGGTCATGTAGTAGTTAAAGCAGGACTTCTTTACAGAAAATGGATGTGCGATATAACCTCTCTAACTGAAGTCTTTGCTCACAAGTTAATGAAAAACGCTCAGCATATCTAAGTTCTGATATATGACCAGCCCCTTTAATGTCAAGTGCCTTCTGCATAAGAAAGCAAATGGGAAGTAAGACATCACACTGATGATAATTGAGAAAACAATGTCTTTGTCCAAAACAGGAATGTCAAAATCAGCATGTGTTTTTCTTGAGGCTTTTTTCCCTCTTTTTAAAGTTATGGGAGAATAAATAGACAAGAAAAGCAGTACACCAAGCTCCTCTATTCCAATCTGTGAGACAGTTCTGCTGCCTTGCTCATATGGTCTGTCAGTAATAGGCTAACACTGGAAACTTGTGATGCAAAGAGGTGGCAGAAGAAAAATGAAAACTCTGTCTTCCTCAGAAAAGATATACAGGCAAGTATTTCACAGTGCAACTAATTTAACTGTGATGCACTGACCAGTTATAAAAATTCTCCCTTAAACTTGAATGAAGCACATGATTCTTCAATTTGTGATAAGGCAGATTTTCTCACTCCTTCCTACTCTCAACTGATGCAGGATCCAACTACTGTGTTTACTATCACCACCCAGAATAGTAAAAGAAGACTAAATCCAGGGTAAGACTCGATTGTCTAAATTGTCAATTGTTTTCCCATCTTGTTTGGGCTACATTCTGTGAATTCCTTGCCTGCAGCAACAACCAGTCTTCCTCTGTTTGGACACTGAATTAATCTACCTGGAATGTTACTGCTTTTAGACATACCTGGTAGCTTCCTGGTCATAAATCTCTTCACGAAAAGAAGAGGAGCACACAGGTGCCCCTATAACACTAACAAACATGCATCCACACAAGTCACAGAACCATGTGAATAAGGTTGCCCACTTTCGTTTGAACAACCTGAGAATTTTGTGGTCAGCTGTGCCAATGTCTCTTTCATTCTATGACACTAAATCTATTGTAATGTGCCCTTTTGCAGTTCATCAAAACAGAGATGTCACCAACATCCCTAGACTGGGCCATATGTCTCACCCAGACACAGAATATGCCTCAGTTAACAAAGTTATTAAAAAAATAGGAGACCAACCTGGGAAGCCACTAATTTCAGACATACCATTAATTAAATAATATTAACTGCAGCAGAGTTGTTGGCAAAGCTGAGATACAAGATTTTTGCAATCTGAAAATGAAACAAACTAAATATTTGCAGAGATAAGAAAAAAAAAACAAAAACACAGAAAATACAACTCAGTATAGTTTAGAACAAAACTGATTATTTTTGAGAGCACACTGACCACAATACCAACTCTGCCTTTCCAGTATTCCATTAAAAAGTTCAGCAAAGTACTAACGGCATAATCATCTTGAAATCACAATCGACCACATGATGATCATGAGGCTGCCCACTACCAGGTGATTGGAATAGTGTTGAGTACAAAAAGTAGAGGTGGGATATATAGATTTTCTTTCTCTTTTAAGTATCTAAAATTTCAAGACTTCACCACCCATCCCCATTTGAAGCATTGGATAATTTAGTAACACACTTTCATCACTGATAGCAATTGCATTCTTGTAGAGCAGGCTGCAGTTAAGCTCAGAAGGAACATGAAAACAACTTCTAACTTTAGCATCTTACAGCATCTTTCACCTGAACTACTCAGAACACTTGGTCCTGCTTGAAAGCTCCAACTTCTCCTTCCTGGGGTGGGAGTTGTACTAGAACCAAGATACAGGGCAGCAAGCTCAGAGGCTGAACAACCATGGTAAGAGATGTTATGGTCCCTGCCAGCTTTCCTCCTCTTTAGAAATACTGAACAGAAGGAAGCCTGTATTTTTTACTACACCGATTAATGGAAGGACAACCTTCCCACCTCACCAGCGATACTCTTTTCCAGAAGGCCTACACATCATATTCTTTAAATTACTTCAAAAGAGGCCTCATGAGGAAAATTAGCAGGCATCTTTCTTTCCCTTGATGCTCTTTTATTGCTAGTACTTGTTTTCCCCAGCACATAACTGAATGGATGTAGAGGGAACCTGCCACACTTCTGCAGCTCTGGAAGGAGAACCACATCTAAGCGTGTAAGAAGTGCAATCACCTCAATGAAAACTGTTAGGACAACATGCACCCATTGCTGAGCTGCGTTGGCCATGAAATGCAGCCTTCTTGTGGAAAATCACATTGGATTGCAAGTTTGCCAGTATAATTTATTTTGGTTTACTAGAATAACCACAATAAGCACAGTTAGAAAAGTTCATAGCTTGATTGAGTAAAACTTTCCCTAACTAACAAGTTTCCTGAAGTAGTATACTGTTGCAGGAAATTAAGACTTGTCTCTGTGTCCAACTGTTTTGGTATCACAAGTGGCATACGGTTATACTCCAATCCCAAAAGACATACCTGTTTCTTATTTAGACATTTTTATCAAGTTTTAATTTGGATTAAAAAGCATCAATTACTTCAAATACATTACAGGTCTACTAAGCTTAAACAAAGACCTAAAAGAAGAAAAAGCACACAGTGATGCCTTTTAATATCTTCATATAATGCATAATACCTGTGGCAAGGTGTTTTGTAACTCAGTTGCATGTTTTGTAAACAACAATCTTCTTCCAATTTGAAAATTGATACTTTCATTTGATACCTTCTAGAACCATAAGGGCCCACAAGCAATTCCTCATTACATTCCCTCTTCAACACACTCATGACTGTATATGACTCATTTCATGTATTAGTTTTTTTCCAGACTGAAGAAATACAGCTTAGTGGCTTCCTCTCTCTTCTCAAACTCAACATAAAAAGTATTTCCAAAACAGAAGATAAGAGCAGTAGAAAAATTCCAGTCTCAAAATTTAACCTGCACTCTGTTAAGCAGCACTAGTCACTGGCATGACTTAGTTTACCAAACCACTTCCTTGCTGTGCTGCACATAACAGATGAACTTATCTGTTTCCTCTAGGCCCTTGTCTAATCACACCTTTTGATATTACTTCTACATGAAAGCATTTCTCAAATATCATTTATTTTTTTAATATTTGTTGAGCACATCTCACTAAAAATTAAGTTTTATCTCAAGACAAATCTCATCCAACTCCATGATTCATTCAAACTTTCATCATTTCTAAACATTCATCTCTCAGCTTATATATTATAACCTACCTAACTCTCAAAGATTTACTATTCTCTAATGTCAGAATTACTTTCAAAAAGTCAATTACATAGACTAAAACTTTACTTAGGAAAAGGAGAAAAGAAACAAAAGGGAAAGCTAAAAGAAAAAACATGAGGGTTAAAAGGTTTACCAATCAGATAGACATATTTCATCTTGTCAATAAGAGTTCAGACTTAGAAAGCCTTAAGAAAAATAATTTGGTGGCAACTCCTTTTCTTCACACAAAAATAAGCATGTAAGCTATCACCTCCTGCCCTCAGTAAAAAGGGGAGTCCTAATTTGATTACAGCATGCACTAGGCAGCAGAGGAGTAACAACGTGACACGCAGCTTCATTTACAGCACCAAAAGAGAGACAAAACATCCAGAGAACATCAAAATTGTTAAGGCTCAAACAACTAGAGAAGAGCTTATGCAAGCGTGCCTGCAAGCTCTGCATAACCAAAACTACAAGGAAATTGAACTTACCTTCGAGGAGCATATATCCATAAGAACACATCTTATCATCAAAGCTAAATCACTAATGACTACTAATACAACCATTTCCAATTTTAAGCTACGGGTTTTAGTGTTAAAGGAAAATAAAGAGCAAAGAGCATTAGAAAACTGCTGAGCAAGTTGATTTTTAAAAACTATATATGAAAGTCCTGACAACATTTTTAGTATCTTTGAAGGCATAAACTTCAGGCACAACTTCAGCCATCAATACCTGGCTGTCCAAGAATTTTGCCTTCTGCCACGTTACAGCCAAGAGCAACTACAAAAAGGGTAATATAGGTAAGGAAAGAACAAACATTAAAAATATCCTATCCTGATTTATACTAGGACATTACTGTCTCCTTTCAAAGTGGATTTTGCAATCTAAACTGCAATAATTTTATCAACATAATTTTAATTTCATTTGAAATTGCAATGACAGAGTAATGGAGTGCCAACTTTGACATTATATTAAACAAAAAAACCCAACAGTAGACTAATTTTCTAAATTAACATATATTTAAGAGATAAGCAAGCTATAGCTACATCAGAAATAGATCATTCCCAACAATCACATACTGAAAAAGTCAATGACAAGCTTGATTTAGTCAAATTTTTCTCCATATTTGTATGTCATTCTTAATTCCATAAACAGAAGTAGCAATAAATAAAACAGCAACTAACTTTATTTTAAGGGTGCCAGCATCCCACAGCCAAAAGCATATAGTTCCATCTGCCCCGGTTGAAGATAAATATCTCTTTGAGCCACTGCATAGTGGAGAGAACTGGGAAAAAGGGGAAGAAAAAAAAGAAAAGTTGTCTTGTTAATCTGTTCTAGATGTGCTAAGAAGTTCCACAATTCATCTCACAAAGTTAAAAAAAAAAATATAAAGTGTCAAACCATACTTAAGGGAAATAAATTGGAATGAACACCAAAATAAAAAGCACTGCTCCATCACTCCCTCCAGAACAACCCTTCTGGGTTACTTTCCAAAACACTCCAGGTTCCTCCTCCCTCCCCCCACCACCCAAGTTGCACAATAGCATGCAACTCTAAACAAAAAAAAAACAAGGTACTCTCAGTGACTGCAATTTTTACTCAATGCTCCTGTGCTCAGAATCACAGCCTGCAAAGGAGTGGTACTTCAAAACAGAACTGCCCACATGTGTCATGCAAATTTTTTGAACAAGGATTATGTCCAGGATTCCTCAAAGGTCAGGCATTTTGACAATAAACATGTTTTTTTTCACAATGCATACCATGAAAATTTCTTCTCACATTAAGCTTAGTTGCCAGGCATGCATTTTTTATTACACTGAACGTTCTCACGACTTATTTTTGCAAAGTGAAAACCTACCTGCAATGACGTTATAGATGCACTGTGGCCCTGCAGGACTGCTAAGGGTGCACAAGTTCGAAGGCACCAAACTCGGATCATTTTGTCACAGCTTCCAGCAGCTATCATGGTGTTTTCATAGTTTACTGCCATATCAGATATTTCAGCTGCATGCCCTCTCAGGGTAGCCAACAACCTTCCATCATCAGTTGCCCAGATTTTTACAAGGCAATCATCCGATCCCTAGAAGTAAGGTAGAAATAATTTCAACCATGCCATTGGTTGTTCTGATGATAGAGTTAGCAGTGAAGTGAAAAATAGAACTAGTGACATGCAGATATTCCCACCCATGCTTTTAGCAGTTTTCTACACTGCATCCAAAACACAAGTTTACATTGATTCTCAACAGTATATACAAATCATGATGCATTTATAATGCAGATCACAAATCCTACAGCAAGTTGGTTTATGCTTCAGTTAGACACTTTTTGCAAAAATCCAGCACAAACTGAAGAAGCTGTTGCAATACATTAAGATAAAGATTTACATTAAACGTGAAAGTGAATAATAAACTGGTACAGTCTGTCATTTATACTCCTGTAAGTTCCTTATCTTCCTAGTTTCATCATCATCATCATATTTACAAGTTAGGTAAACAGCATGCATGAACAGCTATTCCATTATTAGGTCAAACCATTACAAATCTGCTTAAATATTCACATTAACAAACACTGAAATGACCATTCTTTCTCAACAAACTCAAGAGGTTTCATCTACATATTCATACTTGACTCGAGTTTTGCTGGTCTTCCCACACAATTCTAACAGCTATTTGCCCATATACAACAAATTCCCAGCCCTAACAAAAAATTCAGTACCCATTCCTTCATCTTTTATTGCATTTCTGTGTCTTCCTGAAAGTCTGAGCATCTGCACCACACTATGGCCCAATACCATGACATTTGAACACTGCACACACACCAGACAAGATTTATTGTAAACATTTAATTAAATTACTTAGGTTCAGAAGAAATATAAAACTGGGTTTAAACATCCAGGGTACTGATCTGCTACTTACATACACAAGTGCTACAAGTCAATGTGACATCACCCTTATAAAATTTCACCAGCTTTTCCTATTCCATCTACTTACAATGCCTCTGTAATCTAGCATTTGCACTGTAAAGACAGCAGACGGCATGGCAATACTATCATCTACCTTTCATAAAACAGGACCAGGTCTCCTAGGCAAAGGAAATAGTTACAGAAGCTTGTTCATAATTATATTTTTTGCCTCTTGGGTGAGAAGAGCAATGGTATAGCCTATATTATTTCTATCTATGCATAAAACTTCCATGCTGAGATTCTGTGGAACACATTTGCCTCATCTAACTGCTAGACTGCCACAGTGCCAGTCCAGGGAACACAACCAGAGCCTAAGTTATAGCAATGAGCAGAGGACAGAATCACAGAATTGTTGAGGTCAGAAGATACTTTTGTCTAGTCCAAACTCTCTGCTCAAGTAGGGTCAGCTAGAACATGATGCTGTATCCACCACTCAGGCTATCTTCTGGGCATCTGCTGAAGGCACCCTCTTGTACTGTCACCCAGGTCCTTAAATGAAGCATGAGAGAGCACCAGTTTCAGTACCACACCCTGTGGTACACCTCTAGTGACTGGCCTCCAGCTGGACCTTGTGCTGCTAATCACAACCCTTCAAACCTGAAAATGCCCTGACAGTCTCACGGTCCACACATCTAACCTCTACATCATCAGTTTGTCAATAAGGATGCTATAATATCTGAAAGATAGTATCTGCTCATGTGGTTCTGTTATCATGATATGAGACTCTAGAGTATGAAGAAGCTTGTTTATTCTTCTCAAAATACAGTCACCACCAAAAAAAAACCCAGGAAGCTGAGACAAAAGGGTGTACTTGCTGATGTGTAAAACTGCAAATAAGAGCCTCACTGCTCAAGAGAGACCTGAAAGTAGGAGGAGGGAATGGCAAACTACCCAAAACTACCAAACACTAGAAAAGTTAGAAATCAGTCACAGACAAAGATGTAAAATGGTCAGCAAGGAAAAAAAAAATTAAAATTGTTGTGGCACCTAATACCACCTGGAGGGTCCCCAGATGTCTTTTAAGTAACAGCAAACCAAGGAAAGAAGATCAGCATAAAACAGGTCTGCTCCCTGCCAGCTGGCTATAGTGCCGCTATGGAGGCACGTGTACTACATCTCCACTGCAGAGAAAAAATACTGTCAGCCAAGCCTCAACAATGAAAATGGAGGTGGGGGGAAGGAAAACAAAAGAGAAAAAAACGAATGTAAAATTGTAAATTCGGTAGCACCTTGGCAAGACATCAATACTAGAGTTCAAATAAATTAATGTGTTTCTATCTGACCTGAATGGGACAATCTACAACTCTTAAAATACTGTTGCAATTCTACTAGCAAGGGCATGTGGATTACACCACAGCTCATGTTTCCAAACTTATATCCACAACTGCTACAAATTATGTACCTATTAAAAAGCATCTGTCAAAAGTGAATCCTAAAACAACTTCAGCACCAAAAGAGAATTGATGACTGCATTACCAAGGTATGGAGTAAAATTGGTTCATTTTCCTACCATTACGCACACTTGTGGGATGAAGTGAAAATGCCAAGCAACACACAAATTAATCTTGGGTTGGAAATCTTACACAGACTATTGCACAATGTTGTTTATTATTCCCTAGAAAGAATAATCTCAGCAGAGACAGGAAAATAAAAGTGGGGACAATATGAGATTTTTGCAGTCACAAATTTAAGTAGTGCAGGAACTAGAGAAGACCGTATTTGTTTCTATTACCCTGCATGGGTTCTGCAAGTCACGCTTTTCAATAGAACCAGAATACAAAGTCTCTACAAGCTGCAGGGGGGCAGCTGCCTTACCACAGTCTTCCCCATGGGTTGCAGGGGAATCTCCATTCAGCACCTGAAACACCTCTTCCTCTTCCTTATTTACTAATGACAGAGTCCACAGGACTGTTTCTCTCAAGTATTTTCACTCCTCTCTCTCAGCTGTAGCTGCCATAGCATTTTTCTCCTCCTTCTTAAATACATCATCCTGGTGGCACTACCACCATCCCTGATGTGCTGAGCCTTGGCCAGCAGTGGGTGTCTCTTGGAGCTGGCTGGCATTGGCTCTGGACATGGAGGAAGCTTCTGACTGAAGTCCCCCCAAGTACCACAATCTTGCTACATGAACACAAAGACCAACTAAGCCAGCAGGAAAAATGTATACTGTTGTATTGCCACTCTCTTTAGGCAAAATAGAAGTAACTAATCTTTCTAGCAAGGACATCTCCCAGATGAGTATGACTCAAAAATGTGCTGACACCACCTTATTTTCCTTTTAATTTGAAACAGAACATGAACAGAGCTTGAATTTAGAGGCTTTCAATCCTTCAGATGTCAGTTGGAACATTTATGATGTGGAAACTATTATGATGCAGCTTCTAGAACTAATTATAAATTAAAACAACTTATCTGACTAACATCACACTGAAGGTTGTGGAGTAAAAGTGTACGACAAGAACAATCCCCTACCAATGCATACAAATTTACATACCACACTAAAGACGTAGAAGTTGTAGTGGTATAGATTAAAAAGAACTGGCACCATTTCATTATACAGATGCAATTATGACACAACAGTTCATGACTGTTTATCCACTCACTCTCTAAGGCCAGCTACAGCAACTTGGGTTTTACTGAAATGTGGAATATGACCATTTGCCAACAAGCACTTAAACATCTACAGGAACACTGGATTTACCTAAAAGTGCCGAGATAGGAAGTTTAGTTCCAGGCCCTCCAAAATGAAAACTCGGCAGCCACAATTAATATCTATGGCCACTTTACTTAACACCTTAAGTTATCATGATCTAAACCGGGAACTTTCCTTCAAGCAATTAGACCAGGACACTGGTCAGCAAAGGAATGTCAGCAAAACTCTGGGGTTGCAGAAACATGTTACCCCACTCCACCTCTCATTTTATTTCAGTTGTTCTACTTCTCTCTTCCAAAAAAACTGCCGTTACAGTCAAGAGAATTCTTTCATAAAATCTTTAATGCATTCGGCGATGTCACGTACAAAATAAACTCACAACACAGAGCCCATTTCCTGATAAGTAAATTAGGTATAAACCACAGGACAAAAGATTATAATGCCTGTGACTTAACTGGCTGATGAAAACAAAATAAATATGAAAAAAGTTTCTTCTATGCCTGAAGCAACAAGTGAACAAAAATACGTCTGTTCAAAACACTGCAAGGTGTCCCCTTCCTTCAGCCACACTTATCCCCATGCAACAAAGCAAGATGTATGTGAGCAAAAGAGAGAATTAGAATTGTATTTACAACTATCTTGGAAGAATTTTAGAAGTTAGGACTGCAAGGCAAAATAGGAAACCTGAACTGTACTTCTAGCAGCATTGTTCAAGCTACCTCACATGAGGTTAAAAGGACATAATCAAGCTCCTGAGTCCACATAGGTATCAATTATATCCAGTGTTTGTAGGAAGACAATAAATGCAGCAAAAGTATCCTGACATGAAGTGTGTTTATGAAATCTTTGTCTCTACTGAAACTATTTACCAATAAATCTAAATATTACTGACATCTATGTGGTTTTAAATATCCCATCTCTTGGAAAACCTGCAACTTCAGTACTGATTTCAGACATCTGTCTAGTATTTATAACTTAACAACAACAAAAAAAAGCAAATAGTTAAAAATACTAAAAACACTAGTACTTAAAAACATCCTAGGATCTCATAAAGACAATGTGTTGTGAATCAACATTTGTAACAACACACCATGTGATTGTTCTCTCTCTGACTTCCTAATCTAATTCTGCCTTGGCAGTTCCTTATTTTGCTTATGTTTTTGCTAGAGAAAACAAAGCCAGAAGAAAGAACCTACACAGGGTAAATCCTTTCCACTGAAAATTAAGTGTTTTCTCAATGAACTGCACAGATCAGCAACCACCATCACATCTAGTGTTCAAATACATACACCAAAACTATTCAGTGTGTAGACCAGCATGGCTATTAAAAAGCAAATATGAGAGGAACCATAGTAGAGGACTTACTCTGTTTTTCATTCATAATCAGTGTATCTATCCTATATTCACGTTTTGAAAACAATTAGGTGACATATTATGTGTCCTTAAAAATGAAAAAAATCTACAAAAAGAAAGATTTTGTACTCACAGTAAATATTCGTCTTCCAGTCCGATCAAAAGTTACACAGTATACAGAAGATAAGTGTCCTAAAATTCGCTTGTGCATCTTCATATGTTGATAGACTGCAGTTGGAACAAGGCGTTCAAGTCTGTATTTTCCATTTAGTTTTCTTGAAAACAGGGTATCCACTACCAAATGGGTAAAGAAAAAAGAAGAAACATTTATATTGTATTCATAAACTAAAATACTTGACGAGGATGGAAAATTTATTTCAACACTGGACTACCTACGCATATGAACAGGTTATTGTATCTCATTTTGCCCTAGTTAAGAGAAAAATACATACAGAAGTAGCCTGTGATACAGACATGGAAAAGGTATTGAACTACATGGCATAGTCCAAGGATGCAATACAACTTCCAACTATAAGTGTCCAAATTCAGGAGTACTGAGGTAGCTTCCATGAAGAAATAACCTACCTCAAATATAGAAAGTGTAAAAGCTTTCAAATAGCTATTAACTGAAGATTAGCACACATTCAAATCTTCTCCAAGGCAACCTGCTTCTTGAGGTCTACTCAAACATTTATCCATCACTTGTAAGACCATTCAGTTTTTAAGAATCCTGCTACCCACTACAGCTAAACAAACACACACAAAACCACCAATACAAATTAATTTAACAAAACTCACCGAAATTTCTGATTTTGACTAACAAAACTTTGTTTCAAAGAACTTGGTGATATTTTTCAAGTTTAAAAGCTAACAAGTTCCAGGAGCAAGAATTCACTTTAACAAAATGGAAATCTTCCATCAAGAATTTCAGTGAAGAAAATAAAGCTCACTGTAATTAATTTTGAACTGCTATTCAGCAATAATAAAGCAACAAAGTAGAATACTTCTCTGCATGGATACATAAATATTAGTCACACTCCATATCCTCATCAGACCAAAGAACGGCAATGGTGATAAATTTTATAATCCACAGAACTGTGACAATGCAGGTAATGTAATATTCACACACAGAATGGTGTTGAAGATTTAATGCAAATTTCTATGAGACCACAGTCAGTCATCCAATCTAACCTCCCTGCTCAAGCAGCATCGTCCTAGAGCATGTGGCACAGGACTGCATCTAGACAGTTGTTCAACGCCTCCAGTGAGGGAGATTCCACAGCCTCTCTGGGCAACCTGCTCCAGTGCATAGTCATGCATAAAGGGAAGAAGTTCTTCCTCATATTCAGGTGGAACTTTCTGTTCATCAGTTTCTGCCTGTTCCCTCTTGTCTTATTGCTCAGCACCACTGAGAAGAGTCTGGCTTCTTTCTCTTGGCACCCTCCCTTCTGATACCAACAGACATCGATATGGTCACCTCTCAGTGGCTGCTTCTCAAGGAAGAGCCAGTGCAGCTCTCTCAGCCTGTCCTATTTATCACAGAGACACTCCAGCCCTTTAATCATCCTCATAGCCCTCCACTGGACCCACTCCAAGACCTCCATGTCTCTCCTGTGCTGAGGAACCCAGAACTGGACACAGCACTCCAGACTGACCTCATCAGAGTTGAGTAGATCACTTCCCTTGAGCTGCTGGAAATGCTCTTCCTAAGGCATCCCTGGATACCACTGGCCTTCTTGGCCACAAGGGCACTGCTTTCATGGACAACTTGCTCCCCAGTGTCAACCACAAGAGAGCTAAACCCTTTGCACCACTTGGGTTTGGCCCAGACCAAGATAACAGTAGTTCATAAGCCAGCACAGGTCAAACTACATCAGATATGCCAATTTTTATAGTGGGATTGTAGGAACTCTGTAAGAACTACAAGCTTCTTGTGTTATAACCAAGTTCATTAGCCTCAGGCCCTAATTCAAGGAAGTTTTCCTAGTTCAAGAAGCTCTGTGAAGAAGGGGAATTATTAGCTGTAGAGCAAAGCACTTTTAGTCAAGGAGCAATTGCTGTCTTAAGGCTCTACTGTATCTTCACCCTTCCCTCATACCAGAAAAAGACGAGGTTGCAATTGCTTTATGACAAAGTTTTCCCTTGCCAGCAGTCTGCAGAACAGCAGGAAACTAAGATTAGTTCAGGCACAAGATAAATCTAGTTTTGGTATCTGACAAATCATCCTAAACGTAAGAAAAAAAACCAACCCTCAACAAAAAAACCACACACACAAAAAAACCGAACAAGTACACACACACGAACTGAATAAAGGTCTTTGTCCCAACAAAGTGAGTTTACACAATAATCTCAACCTACACAGAAATTACCTTTTATCTACTTTTAATGTAAGATGAATATCGTTGATGGATATCTCATTGTGTTCAAACGAAACAATAGCTCACAAAAACTGAAAAGAGCTTAACTAAAAATGTAATTTGTAGGGATGTGTCAATGAAACAAAGCTGCAGGGAGACTTTAAGATAAAACTAGAAATTACTTTACATAAGCATGTAATTTTTAATATACACCTGAGTTTATAAAAAATTTCTGAAGTACTTGAGATCAACTTGAAGTTTGAGAGGGTTTGTGGGAGTGGGATGTTTGGTTTTGGGGGGGGTTTGGTAACACTGGAGAAGTGAAGTTTAGCAGAACACAAGCTGGTATTTCTAGGAATGGTCTCACTGATGCCAGCCACCAATGTGCAAATTGCTTCTAGCTCACATATCCCTGGGCAACTCAACAGGTGAAATACCCCTTGCTCAGTAACAATCAACCTACCAGGGGAAATAAAAGGTAATACTGTGACACTGGAAACAAGAACACTGGAATCCATTTTACCCTTCAGCGTTGATCAAAACTTAAAACATGCAAAAATACCAAAACTAGTTAAAAATAAAACTAAGTGAATTTAAAAGCAATTTTACATGAAAAAAAACCTTCCACAGTATTTTGAACTTACATTCTCTGGGAAGAATTTTTTTTTACTAAGTTCATGCAATTAGCAGAGGGGAGGGGAAGAATCCATCTTCCACAGGTTTAAACACTACTCATAAGCACATAACTTCTAAAACTTTCCCAGCTGGGGTGCATCTTTTGGTTACTTATAATGGAATTGTCACATCCACCGTTGTTTTTCAATATCCCTTTCATTTAACTACCTTTATATTTACTGTTATCAACTTTGTCAAGTGCCAAGAATCTATCCTGATTTCTCTGACCAATTCCCACTATTTATTCTAAACACCTGCAAACTTTGCTTGCACATTAGCTTTTTTTTTTCCCCTCCAGAGTACAGGCAAAAATCAAAAATACCTGTGTCAAAAATTCCTGCATTCAAACAATAAAATTGATTTTTCTTGTCCAAGCCAAAATGAGAAAGGTTATCCACTGTTCATAGTAATGCCGTTGTACAAATTATAGGCCCTTGGTTTTATAATAATTGTTACATCAACACTTGTCAAGTCTCTAACCTGTCTAGCTTGATTTTAACTGCATTTGGGAAAAAATGAATTTAGAACTCTCTGTGACAGCAAGTCTAATCTCTCTCGTTTTAGCTGTACTAGCACTTTTCTGTCTTTGCTTGGCCTCACACAAATGAGTATGAACAAAGTTGTTAATCACAGGAAGAATGACAAGGTATAAACTAGTTAAATGGTTGCAGTGGGAGCCAAAAACTACATAAAGGAGTGATGGAAGATGATACTTTGTCCCAGGATGCATTAGAGAATGCTGGTTGGGCCTTACAGCAAGTCAACCAACATAAAGAGAAGGATTGTAAAGAAGAAAACAACAGAAAAGATTGCCCTTGCTGGAAGGGCACTGTGAAATGGACAACGCATTGAAAAAGCTATCCAATACCTGGCTGACCTAGGAAATTAATACTACCTTAGTTTTACATTCCCATCTTCTACTTTCACATAAGGTCCTGTTTTCAAAATAAATAAAATTGGAAGCAGATAAAAAACAATTGTTACTAAGTGGTTGTTGCACAACACAGTATGATAAACCATCACTTAACTCCCAAATGATATTCTGGATTCAAAATCAGAATTCTTCATATTTAATAATCAATAAAAGCCAGTGTCTGAGAAAGCTGTGAATTTGTTGGCATTTTGAAACTTTTTCACAAATTTTATCATTTTAAGTTGCTAACAATTGTTTATAACTGGTTCCAAATAAAATTAAGTGGCTTCTAGTTTTTAGTAACTGGGTTCATGTTCATATAATATGACTAGTCTCCAAGACTGAAATGGTCTACCACCACGCAAGCACTAAATGGCTGAGGTGGTAAAGAACCTATATAGAGGTCTTCTATTCCAAGTCCCCTGCTCAAGCAGGGTCAGCTAGAGTAGGTTGCTCAGTGCTGCCTCCAGTCCAGTTTTGAATGTCTCCAAGGATGGAGACTTCACAATCTGAGCAACCTGTGCCAGAGCTCTTATCACCCCCAAAGCTGTTTTCTTATGTTTAAATTGAAGTTCTTCTATTTCAGTTTTGGTTCATGACCTCTGTCATGATAGGATGCACCAATGAGAAGAGCCTGGCTCCATCTTCACCACATGCTCCAATTCAAGTATTTGTAATCATTGATACTACCACCATCATCCTGCCCATGCCATGCTTTCTCTTCCCAAACAAGCCCAGGCCTGGCTCCTCTTTGTATAACAGATACCTCAATCTTTTCATCACCTTTCTGGTCCTTTAAGAGTCTAGTTAACAGCTATATACTGTCCATGTATGTCTTCCTGGGATCCAGCACTCCAGGTGTGATCTTATTTACACTGAATAAAGGGGAAAGAACACCCTCAACCTAATGACAATGTGCTGCCTTCAGCAATCCAGGATGCTGCTTGTGTTTTGTGTGCAAGGGCACATTGTGTCTGACACCTTCAGCACCAGGACAGCCTGGTAGTTTTCTCCAAATCTGCATTCCACAGGGTCAATCCCCAGTATCCACTGGTACATGAGGTTATTCCTCCCCCCAAGGGCCTTAGCTCTTCTCTTTGTCAAACTTCATTAGATTCCTGTTGACTCATTTCTCCACCCCATCGAAGCCCTCCTCAATCGTTCACTACTCCTGGATTTCAGTTGTTTGCCAAACTTTTTGTTTCATCATCCAAGTTATTAATGAAGATGTTGAACAATACTGGCTCTTGCACCAACCTCTGGAGTACACCATTAGTCACTGGCTCTTGTGCCAGTTGCTGAAATTCACTCTGCTGATCATAGCCCTTTGACCCCAGCAGTTCTGTCATATCTTTTCAGTTTATCATTGAGAATGTAATTTTCTGTTCAGAAAGCCATTCTGAACTCAGGATAAATAACATTCACTACTGTCCCTTAATCTCCAAGCTCCTCAACTCCTTTAAAAGGCTATTGGGCTAGTCAGGCATGATTTCTCCTTCACAGATCAGTACCAACAACTTTCAGCCATGTACCTGCCTTTTCCTACATTGACCACCAAAAATATTTGCTTCATCACTTGCCCACGGACTGAGATGGAAGACCCACCTTTAGTTCTATAAAGTCTCCTTCTCATCCTACTTCAGGTCCCCTGCCTCATTTAGCAGCAGGACTACCATTCCTGCTACTGCTGAGAGACCTGTAAAAATTCATGTGTTGCTTCATATCCCTCACCAGATTTATTGCCAGAAGAACTCCAACTTCTGTTACTGCAGAATCACAGAATGATCGAAGTTGGAAAGGACCTCTAAAAATCACCTAGTCTAATCCTCCTTTGAAAGAAAGGCCAAATATTGCTCAGAATCTTTAATGTCTAAAGTTTAAAAAAACAAGCGGGGTAGAAAAAAACCATGCAATTCCTGACCTAAAGGCTCTAAATGTAAGAGTTTAAATTCCTTTTCTTCATAAGGGCCACTCAGGAACCTAAAATGCAACTTTGTTTTTTAAAATATTGCCTCTGCTGTCAAAATTCGCTGCTGCCAACAACCTTAATCTCAAAACCACATATCTCAAAGAGTCAAAAACGCCTTATTTGTTTGGTTTCCTGTGGAACAATGTAAAAATCAAACAAAGCCGATAGAAGTGAAGTGGTGGGAGTTTTCACTGGAACTTACAAAAGAGTGTAGATTTTTCTCCCACTCAAAAGGCATACAACAAGCACCAAATGAATGCCTTCAAAGTCTCAGAACTTGTCTAACTCATTCCCCACCCAAAATAGAACAAGAAGCTCAAAGAAAAACAAAAATCTGTTAAGAGGAAGATAAAATTTGGGGTCTGAAAGATATGGCAGTATTAGCCCTCTTTTTTTTTACACTTGGCTTTCTTTCTACTTTCTGATTTTACCAAAGCAATCAATTCTATCACCTTATTTACATGGTCTTATCCTTGACTAAGGAATATGCCTTAAAGATGAGAGATAGTAATTGGCCTTATTCACTGGAGTCAGTGATAAATCAAATCCAATTGTGTACAACGTATAAATTACATTCTTAAAATTCATACACAATCTTTCATTTTCTTCCTTTCTGGAGCTGTATTTAACTAACCGAAGTTCTGATCTGAAAACTAGAATCCAACTTCATTCCCCTTCCAGTCACATAAAAATAGAACCAGATTCAGAAGAGTCCTGGAAGGATACCCAAAGGATATAATTCACTTACAACTCTTACCCTTATTGAATCAAGTTTCATTAACTTAAGAGGCTAGACAGGCCTCTAATGAATACCACAGAATTCAGATCTGTTAAAAATATAGTAGAGACTGCTAGACAACTCCTTTCACTCTCCAAGCTTGTAAGACTGAATGTATCAATTTGGTGTTGTTGAAGGCTTTTTCTTCCTCCTTCTTCAAAGATGTCCAAGACCAAAAAAAAACCAAAAAAACCCAACAGCGCTTGAACTGACTTCTAAGTTGCTACCATTTCTCTGTTCAGCTTCTGAACTCTATACAGTATTCCAAGTCTCTTGACCTAGAGATGACTGTCAACCAGTAAAATGATTAAGCTAGTTATGTTATCAAGCCAAAACTAGTCTCTGGTCATATCATTAAGGCAAAAGAATATCAACTCCTAACTGAAGCATTTCTGAAAATACAAAAATTCTATATACACCTCAATATTTACATACAATATTCATTTGCAAGATGAAAGCAACTGCCAACCCTTCCTAACTCAGAGTAGTAAGAGGTGAGATATTTCAAGAGGGAGAAAGCAAAAAACAAATTAAAGCTACACAATCTCAAACATTTCCAAACTTCCCTGACTTCAGTAATACCCCATTTGCTTTCACTATATAGTTCCATTGGTACTTTACTCAAAGTTCCATGACTTCCACAGCTCATTTATTCTTGCATACTAATAAGTCATTTGCTTTCATATAATTTGCTTTAGACTTGACTAAACATGCATAACAATATGTTGTTTTTACACAGATCTTTTAATATAAATGCAGTCTTTTCTTTTATTTCTTCCTATATTTAACAGAATAATAGAGGTGCACAAAGTGTAAGCTAGTTTTTAGGCCTAAAGTATTTACTGTATTTCCAAAAATACATTTACACTGCTTTCAGAACCTGGCATTCCCTTTGCAGCCAAAACACCAGTACCACTTAATGAACATCAAAACCGTGAAATACTGGTTTTGAAAGGCAGATATTTTTGCTGTCAGGAAAAGAAATCTTTGTCTGGGGCAAACAGCCTGTCTCATTCAGGTCCTCACACTCAAGTGGCCAGCTTTCCCAAGAGCTTTGAGCTCAATGCTGTCAAAGGTTTCTGCTTAGGTTCGTTCCTTTTTCAGCAGTTCCCAAAAATTACTGAAAAAGAGCTCTTTTTCTCTTTCTGCATCCACAAAAATGAGACCTTTAACAAAACAATTTAGCATATGACCTAGCTGCTTTAGTTCTTAATTAAGCACTTCAAAAAAATTTTTATAAAATATATTGCACAAGTGAGAGCAACTTGACAAAGAGTACTCCATGTTCAAGTTTTACTTCTCTTCATCACGTTCTACAGATACTCTGTAGTTTTCAGAGGAAATACATATTTGTATAGATCTATTTTAATTAGTATAAACCAGCTACCTACATACATGGCATAACATGCACAAAAATTATTCTAAATAATACCCTATCAGCATCATACCTGCACTGAATCAGCAGGCTAGGAAATAAATCAACAACTTTGTACATTTAATGAAATATAAGTTAAGTTTTCCTGCACAACACAGAAGAACTTCAGTGTCTTTGTTTCTGTTCCTCAAACATTAGTAGGTTATCTACCTGAAATATATACAGCCTAAGGAATAATAGGTTTTTTTTGGTTTGGGGTTTTTTGGGTTTTGGTTTTTTTTTGCATAAAATGTCGTCTTCCCAATGGAAGACTAGAAGTTATTTAAGGAAACAGGAAAAAAAATTCTAATTTAATTTATAAAAAAGAAGTGTTATTCAAGTTCCTTATTTCATTGAGAGATCAGAGGAGATAGAATAAGATAAAGCTAAAGTAAATGCTTTAGCATACAGCTCTGAACTAAATATCCCAAAAATTCAAATACACTTCACAGCTGAAAACATTCAGTTACCAGCACTTATAGGAATGTTTGGAAAAGGAAATTACTGGTCATGAAAAAAGTGGTATTTGAAATAACTGTAATTTTGCAAACATTCAGTGCTCTGCAAAAGATTCAATAAAAATAACATTTATTTAGAAAGTCTGACTTTTTCTTCCATAAGAGTCTGAGTTATTTTTCTTAACATTTCATTTCACCACCACAGCAGCTCTACAGCTTTCTTTGAACTCCAGCTACCATGGATCTCATACACGGATCTTTTTCCATTTAAAAAGCATACACCAGCTACTATACACTGTAAGCTACAGTACAACATAAAACAGTCCTCAACCATTCTGATTCCTGAAATTCCTGAAATTTGTTAATAAGAAAAGCTAAGCAACCACTAAAAAAATCTTAGCTATTAAAATGCCCAGTCCTACAGTAACCTTGCAAAAATAGCCCAAGCTTTTCCAAGATTATTATCACCAAGCTATTGCACAACAACTCAAGGGAATTTTCTAACTAGCAACAATCATTTTCTCCTACACATCTAGAGCACAACACAGAAGACGCCCTCTAAGTGAATACAATACCAGTGGCTCTAAACAAAACTACACTGAATGATGCAGGAGCTACATCAGGGTTTAAATGAATCACTTCTGATCAATGCATGCACCAGCTGAGGACTTAAAACTCAAACAAAACAGTTCAAAACAGCAAGCAAAACCACATTCTCATCCTATAGTCCAAGCATCTACAGAAATATCATGGAAAGCATGTAACTTGTGCTTTAAAATGGAAATGCTGCTAGGACACTAAATGCTCTGCCATCTACCAAGTCAAAACCGGCTGTGCTGAACCTGAGAATTTAGCTCTCAGCATGGTTCAGCTTCAGCTGTTGGGAGAGAACTATAATTCTCTAGATTAAGTGTAACGGTGTGTATCTTGAGATTTGATTTTGAGTTCCTTCAACTGAACAAAAAATATAAATAGCCCAAATTAACCTGTCTAAATTTTGTATTCTTTATATAAGTTTCTATTTAAATTAAATTAAAAACCTAGAGGAGACCAAAAGCCTCCAAAAAGGAGTTTAGAGAGAGCAAAATTGCAATGGCAAGTTACCACATTAAAAAAAGTCTGTTCCTAATAGTGTCTGCCTACATATTTATACGATGATACTATATACAGTGTATGTATATATATTTTTTCACATACATTGTTTTATATATTAGTTTCCCAACTAATATCTGCAGCCTTCTCTTTTTATTTTGTCAAGACAGGAACCTTTGTCTTTGCAGCAGCAGCTGCAAATGATCTAGAGCCAATCAACTGCATATTCTTTGCCCACTCTCATCCAACACTGAACATCTATCTGCAACTACCGTTTTGGTAAAAAAGCCCACTCCTTTTCTGGTGTAATCCACACGGACAATTTGGTCTTAATCATTTCCCCTTCAGTGAACATCAATAGAGAAAGATGAAAAGATGCCAGTGATTCTGCTCATTTTTCTATACACAAAAAAAAAAGAAAAAGGGTGCTCCCTAAAGAATCTTCTAAAATACCACATCTTGATCCTTCTAGCAACTAAACAAATGTGTATCTTTGTTCTTAAAACATGAAAGCTAAGAAACATTTCAGTGACCATGTGAGAGTTTAAAAATAAAAACTGGAATACATCTGACCTCCAGCTTTCAGTTTTTCAACAGTACAGACAGCACATGCATCCTTCGTGATACAGCACAGCAGAGTAAGGTAAAGGACAGCTACAAAATTAGTGAATGGACCAGAGAGCAAAAAGAATAACTTCTACAAGACTCAAATTTTTCCAAAGGAAACCGTTACCAGTCTACATGACTAACTCTTCCTAACAATGGGTGTAGGCCTTGCTGCCTTAAACACTAATTATTTATCTACTGGCAGCCTTATTACATCTTTAAAAAAGAGTTTTGTTTGTATGTATTCATTGTTTAAATACATTTTATTCAATTCTATACTTCAAAACCAAAATTAGCTTCAGAGAAAATTTTACAAGAAATACAGAAACACAGCATCTTAATAAAAACACTAAAGGTAAGGTATGTGACACTAACAAGGATAAATACAAACAGAACTACTGTTTATCTCTCACCATCATAATAATCAATCACCCTGATAGTTTGGTATTACAATTGCAGTGCCAGAATAAAATTGACTTACCTATACTAGGTGGACTGCCATAATTTACAGGGGACTCTGGAGGCCTTCCACAATGTAGTGCAGCAAGAGCAGATCCCTTCCATACAACATGTTTGCAACCTGTTTGTTAAAAATCACACCAAAAAATGAAGTCAAATGAGCTTTCTCATGCAAAACCACAGGAAGGGTATGAACTATCACAAAACTCTCTTAATTCTCATGAAATTTTCATACTTTTGTTTGTACGAAGCAAAGACTGTCTGCCAGCCCCTAATAACGTCTGCACTCCAGGGACACTTTGTGGAATTTCTTGCTCTAGAAGTGGTCCAAGTCGATGGCATATTTGAAGCAAGTGATCAGGTGCCAAGTGTCTGTAGTATTTCACCTGTTATATCAAAGAGCAAACAAAACAATTGAGAGAGAATACAATATTTTTGATGCATTACTGGTTTACTCTTTCCTCCCAGATTGTTACCTAAATTCATAAGAAAATTATAGGATATTAAAAGATAAAAACAAATAATGACCTTTAAGTACAATAATTCATTCCAGCTGGTACTAATTAATTCTTCTATTCAGCACTTGCCACTTTGTACAGAGAACTGTTGGTATTTACTATTTTCTGACTTCAAGGCACAGTTGGTCATACACTAATAAGCTCCCTTATAATCACAGTAAAAAAATGTAAAATATATATTCAATATTACATTTAAGTAGTGAATGGTCTGGTCAATTTAAATTACTGTAAGATAAGGATGAGACAAAGACAGCAACGTTTACTTTTCAAGAATTACAAATACCAAATAAATAACATAGCTTTGTAAATGAAAATGCAAAAACATTTTGCTTTGATTTACCTAAGTTAAAACATCTCGAAATTTCACAAATGGCTTGATTTTACATTTAAAGCTTTTAAACAAAAATGTTGGCTTAAGTAATTCAACTTTTAAATTGGTATATATCTTCCCTATTGCATCTATAAACATGACAAGTTTTTGTAGTCATAATTACACAGTACCAAAACAAGCTTCTATTATCAGCAACATAATTTCTCACCACTTGATAATAAACCACCTTTAATGACTGCCAGATAAAAACAGTTTATTCTTTTGAACAACTATAATTCTAGATCAGAAAACGGTCTTAAATAACAAGGGGGAAAAAAGCTTTTGAAATGTATGTAACAGTAAAAATCCCACTAACCAAAGGCTTTTGGCTAAGAAATAGCATTTTTTAAATGCATAAGCTATTATCAAGTAAGATTACAACAAAAAAATTTTAAAATAATTAATTAAGAGGGAGAATACTCAGTTTTCTCCAGTTCTTGTATACAATTTGGCATGTAGTCATTTTGTCCTTCATATATCCTGAAATACTTATTCACAGTTTTACTTCACAGAAGAGAAAAAAAACCCAGCACAATACTGAAGAAAAAGCTTGTGATATTTTGTTATTCTGTACCTAGAGGAGGTCTTGACTAACACTTAGAATGATGCTTCTGTATTACACTGAATTAACAGGACATACCTTATTCTTCATCAAATGTGCTCCTATCTTGTTGACAGACTAGAATTGTTTCATGCACTCCAGCTGTTTGTTAACATAAAGAGTGCTGATGTCTGAAACAGCAGGTTCTGGAAAAGCCTTGCTTACACCAGTAATTCCCACCACCACCACAATCTCCTAGTGAAGGAGGGAAAGTTTTCTCCCTCGTCTCTTGGTCTAACACTGGCCAGCTGCTCAGTTTTCTGCAGCCACTTGCTCATTCTCACTGCAGTGGAATGGTGGAGAAAATCAGATGGGTAAAAGAAAAAAAACTTGTGGGTTGAGATAAAAATAATTTAATAAACAAAGCAAAATCTGCACAGCAAGCAAGGCAAAATAAGAATTCATTTACTACTTCCCATAGGCAGGCAAATGTTTAGCTGCTTCCTGGAAAGAGGGGCTTTCCTTCTGTGGATTATTGCATTTGTAGAAAGCCTTGCAAGCTGTCTGAATTTCGCTGCCTAAAAGTTAAATAATTTGCAAAATTCACATAAGCAAAAAAAAAAAAAATACTAAAAATTATATTTTACTTAAATAAAATTGCAGCTTGTCATAAAGATCAGTTAATTTAAAATTGCTAAATTCATTGTCATCAGACAGGCACAAAGAAGAGTGGCAAAAAATAATTCAGAATTATGATAAGAAAAATTAATCAGAATAGCAAATCAACATGCTTCTTTGTGCTTAAAGGAGGAATCACAGTCAAAATACATGCACGGGAGCTCTAAAACATCTAAATAGCCATAAGAAGTTGTGAAGCTGTATATACACTTCTTGCCATCAACAGCCCTGATCCATTTCCTTAGCTTTTGTTCTCCTCTGCTCCTATCAAAAGGAGCACAACAGTTTAACAAACATAGGTCTTCACTTAATTTAATCTGAAGCCAGAATTTACATCTGCAGAATCTAAATTCATCTCTCAAAGATTAATAACTACTGGGTTTTTTGTTTTAACCACGTATAACAACTAAATACACAATACAGTTGTCTTTTTATCCTACTCAAGACCCTATAGTTTTACACATCCTAAGAAATGCACAAAATCTAAAGCAAATGGAAGTAAATCCTGTTTGACACATTCCAAAACTACAGCAAGCTGACATCTTGAGTCATATTTCTCATGATTTGTCATCAGCCATGTGCTCACTTTTTATTTTAGCAGAAACTAGGCAGGCTCAATTCCTCTTTCAGTTTTTAAAGCAAATGTTTTGATAAGAGTTATCTGTCTGTTTTGTTCTTCATCATCTGCATTAAAGATCTCAATATATACCTTACACCCACACTACAGTCTCTTCTCATTTAAGTCCATTTGTGTGAAAAGAGCTATTTATGCCACATTATGAAGTAGTTGTGTGATGCTTCTTCACAGTATTTGTCTATGTAATCATAGTTCACTACTAAGCAGCATTCGCAGCAGCTCATTAACAAACTGATTCAACAATACTTAGTGAGCTGTACCTTTGCCAAAACAGAAGTGGCATTGCCCATTTAAACATTTGTCAGTTCCAGGAAGTTTATAGAGCTATTTCATGAACCATGCACAGTCAACATTTGGGTCTCATTTTCTTCCATAAAGAATAAGTACACACAAGAAATTTAAATAAAAAGGTAGGTTTCATTTCTCTGTAAAAATCAGATAGGAAAACTTTAATTAAATAAGTTTTTATTTGGACTGATTTTTTTCCGTTTTCTTTTACTACAAACAAATAAAAAGTGGAACTTGAATAACTTATTTAAAACAGGCTATTAATTTTCTCCAGGAGACATAATTTCTTCACCATCAAAAAAAAAAAAAAAAAAAAAAAATCTATATTTACTCCAACCGCCTGACCACTTCAGGACTGACCAAAAGTTAAAGTACAGTGTTAGGGGCATTGGCCAAATGTCTCTGACAGTAACGACTTGGGGTTTTGACTGTCTCTGGAAGTCTGTTCCAGTGTTAATTTGTATGTGTGACTATTATAGTAGAAGTCACAAATTTAAAAAATGTGTAACAGAAATTCACTCAATTTCTCCCTTCTGAAAAAGGAAAAATAAGAATTACAGAAAAGACAACCACAACTTGGTAGCAACAAATCAAGACAGGACAAGGTAAGTTTATTTAATACATTAAACTAAGATTATTCAGATTGTTCCATGGTGCAGCCTACCAGAAAACAAATCTTGCACCGACAAACTGCAAGAAGAACGTAGAATCAACAAAAATATACCTACAACCCAAAAAATCCACAACCAGGGTACTTTCAAGTCAGATTTTTGAGACAAAACAAAATAAACAAGTTTTTGTTTTAATGATAACTTTAGAAGCTTTGTCAGAAGCAGAAAATCTCAAGATAACTCAGAATGAAATTTGAAATTAATAGAATGAACTCTGGTTTGATATCAAGCTCTGATTCCAAGAGCAGAAATGAAAGCAAAAGGAAAAAAATAACAGATGTACAAGTATTTAAAATTCATACAGCTCTAAATGAAAGTGAAAACTGGACTCTAGAGACAGAAATTTTAAAATTATATGCCAAAACTGTGATGTCAAATAGCATAAAAAGCACAGGATTTTTTTCTCTGCCAGTCCCCCCAGCTGAAATTCTAGCTGTTCTTCTTCTTTGCCCTATTAGACTTTCTTCAATGTCTAATTCTGCTCTGTTCTTCTAAAAGAAATGCATAGAAGATGCGCTTTTAAGGCAAATAATAAATTCTTTTTGTTCTCACAGTCTTCTCACGTAAGTTAACACTTCTTAACTATTACTATAACATAAATTAGAACTCAGATATATATATTACTATATATATATTACTATAATATAAATTAGAATTTTCAGATCTTAAGCATAAATATTATTTTTTAGAAAATCAGAAGCAGCATTACCCTCAAACCTCTCCCTTTACCGACTACCTCCAGCTTCACCTATTCCAAACAAGCAGCATGGGAATACACAAAATGCAGCTGCAAAGCTATCTGGACTAACGTACAAATCTTTATTACTTTTGAAATAGACCCAAGTGCTTATATTTTCGTTCTGCATGACTCTGCAGCATAATTCAGCATCAGAATCACAATGAATGAAACAAAAGAATCGAGATTTGACCTAGACTCTAGTTAATTTTGCAATACACAATGCAGTTATTCACCACCAGTGTTTTAGACATCAAGTAAAATATGACCTTATTCTCGTGCTCCAAATACTCCACGCACCGAAACATTCTCTCAAAAATTGTTAGTTCCCCCCCACACCCTGCTAACAGTCAACATGCTTAACTACAAGGTTGGCTGTAAATATGTTTCAGAAAAACACATTTCCACACAAAGACATTTAACAACAAAACCTACACCAGTCAGCTACCTGTATTCCAAGATGTGAGAGCTCAGTCTTACTAACACCAGCAGCTATCCCAACTATCCTGCTATGTAACATATTACCCAAAACAAGACCCAAATTGAATTACATTAATTGTTGCACTACCTCAGATCATCAATCTAATAGAGTACCATGTACCACCAGCCACTGCCTTATCAGTTTAAAATTAGAAATTGCAACGATACGCAAGTAGTTTTCTCTGAGGAATTCCCATTCTCTTTTTTCTTTTTTTTTAGGGGGGAGGTAGGGGGTTGTCTGGGGAGACAGGGCAAGGACACCGGGAGAGAGAACCATTTTCCTCAAAACATATTTCTTGAATACTTTCTAATTCTGCTTGAACTAAAACTATATGGCTATTTAACAACTACTTCCAATCAGAATGCTTACTATTTTACCGTGAGATTACTCTCTGTCTAATTAAATACATCTATATTAAACCAGCCATCCCAAGAACACATTATTTTTTCAATTGCTTAATGCTTTTAATAGGTGTGAGGCCAGAGCAGATAAACTCAAGCCTTAGTATAAACAGTGTGTGTTACCACATGAGAAGGTGTGAGCAGAGGCAGCATTTTTTGCCTTATGGACTAAGATGTTCAGCTGTGGCTGTTACTGTTAAGTTACCTGTAGCTGTTTGCCTCTCAAACTCGTTCATAATGTTTTGTGGGTTTGGGTTTTTTAAACAGAAGTTACACTTTAGAAACTTGATATTCCTCTTCATCCCGTCTCTCAACAGGGCTTCTTAGTCTCAGTTTGAAAGAACTATCACAAAACAGTTGGCTTGGCCAATTCTCTTGATTATCTGAGGAACAAACAAATGTGTGGTGCTACCTAGAACAAACAAGTGTTTACCCATATCAAAATATAATAGTTTGAACAGAGAGGTTTTAACATCAACTAAGTTCTCAACTGTGGGAATAGTCTGTAGAGCAGAAGCACTTGTCTTTTAGAACTCAGAGATCATTTAAGTTGATATATGTCCAACAGAAGCACTGTTAATGAGACCAAAATCTGACTAAGGATAGCAATCAGAATACTCAGGTTTTCTTAGCCACAGTGCCAAATCTTTCAGAACACCTTCTAAAATATTGTAGACTGTTCCCAAAACACTGTTAACAAAAATTAGGTGATAATCCAGCTCTCTGATTCAACTCAAGTTTTCATTTTGCTCCCTATTTCTTTGAATATCTTTACAGAACAAGCTATCCTAAAGAAAGAAACTACTTATTATCTGGTTACTTATTAAGAAACAGAATTTCTAAATAGAAACCACAATTCTGCCTAGAGGACTTAACTACTACATGAAGAAAGAAACACAGTATCAATGTACTTAGCGTCCCAGTCCCACAGATACTATTTGTAACTTCTTGTAGGTTCGCACCACAAATAAGAACAGTGGAATGGCCTGGAAATCTGTGTTTTGTAATTTTCACTTGAAATCACATTTAATAATTGTGGGCCGGAGAAGAGAAAGGCACAAATGTCAGCAAAAAAATCATCAATAATTCCCGAGACCAAGACATATTGCCTATTAAACATATTGGGCCATCCTACTTGGTGTGAAGTCGCAGCCTTCTCCCTCCTCAACCACCACTACTGTGAATAACATTCTAATTCAACGAAGAAAATGATGATTAAATTAATATTCTGGATTAAAAAATTTACACAATAATTGTGATCATCTACACTATGATGTTTTACCATAGAAGACCAAAAAAAACCAAAAAAAAATACACTGCACAAACAACCCACAACTTTCCACATGATAGCTCTAATTGCCAAAGGGAATCTCAACAGTTGGTTTCATTCAGCTGAAGTCTGAAGTTCAGTCTACTTCACTCCCAAAAGAAGCAACTGCAACACATTCTCCAACCCCTCCATACCCACTCCAATCATTTCCCTGATGGTAGTGGTAAAGCCCATGGTGGAGCACACCAAAAGAGCTGAGCCATCTTAAAATTTCTGTTCATTTTTCAGACAGGTCAGCTGCCTCACCCAACTAACTACACATTTGGATGAGCACTCGTGCCTACACAAAGGATGCAGCAGAAATGCACAGCTTTCATCCACAGCATACAATTAGAGCAGCTACACCCATAGGGAAACTGCAACACGATAAAAACAATTACCCTGGAGTCAAATGATGCACCAAAGCTTGCTGTGCAACAAAGGCCCTAACAAAAGTGTTGAAAAGTGACACACAAACACCCACAATGTATAAACAACTAACACAGCTGCCTTGCTCTGCTGTTAAATGACCTGTTAACTCTTAAAATTCCTCAGTTGCTGTCCCCCACAGTGAGAAATCCTGAATCTTTCAGAGAGAAAAGTAAGCTATCTTACAACTCTCAAGTTTTCACAACAAAAGCAAGACAATACAAAACATTCTGAGATCTGTTGCATCCTTGGTAGACGTACCTTAAAAGCGACCTACCAGGGACTCAATTCTTACAGGGTCTTAATAGGAATCTTAATAGCGGCAATATTAGAATGAGATTAGCACTCTAAAATAAGAGCCTGCATTATCAAACCCATATTCAAGTGGTATATGCCATACATGCTGACTCTACAAAAATATATACAGGGATACTGAAATTCAAGAAAAATCACTTGAGAACACAATATAAGTGCAATAGCATTTCTAAACTCAGGTATTTGCCTGTAGCATTACAAGCATGCACAGTATGGTATTAGCTTATTTAAGAAAATGAAACATTTACTTTCACTAGCCAAACAGAAAAATGAAAGTAACTTGCAAGATAAAAATTGCACCAGATTTAACATTATTTGTACAAATTAAGTAACAGAAATAAAATATCTAGGGCTGTGAATTTCAGTCTAATAACAAAAACTTTAATAAAAATGTTTTAATAAATGCTTTCAGATGAGGACACAATCAGAAACATCATCATCTCTTGATGATAATGTAATATATATACACATATATATATATATATATTAAGGGAATTATTTATTAAAACCATAGGTATAATAACAGACATAATTTTGCACACAATGAAAGAGAAGCTTGAGATTAAATTCCATTCCGGTTACACAGAGCCCTTATTCCCTCCCAAAGTAAAGTCAGACATCTAATACTACATTACTGGTACTTCTATTTTTTAGCCTTTTATCCCTTCAGACCTTTCAACAAAGTTTAGGGCATTCATGACTGAGAAACTGTATCAAAACATTGCAAAACATGCCATCTTGAGACGGAAGAGTCAGTATCTCAAAGGTGGAAAAATTTTAAAAATAAATAAATAAAAGAATGATCGAGCTGACATTGTTTCTGTCTCAAAAGCTTAGGATCCTTTGGTTTGAGACAAATGAGTTTTTTGTTTAATGAAACAGGACATAGTGAAAAACTCTTCTTTTGTACGAAATGTAACTGTCATGGTGCAAATACGCTTCCACGCCAGCTTTCACATGCCTAAAATGTCAAGTGATACAAAGTTCACACAGCTTTGACAACTGTGGCAAGAAAAAATGCAGGATGGAGAGAAGCTTCAAGAACTAAGTTACCAATTACACACACACACATCCATCCCGATATCTAGGTGGGGGCAAGGTGGAAAACACATAGAAATGTTTATTAGGAAGTCTAAGGAAACTTTGTTATGAACAGAAGACTAGGAAAAGAGAAACGACCTAGTCAGCATCACCTTCCAAATATAAGCATCCAGAGTCAAGTCCAAGTTTTGAGGAAGTACATCTTCTGTCATTACATATCTATGCTGACTAAATTGGTATTTTCCTGCATTCCACAAACGAGAAATTTCTTGGAAAGAGTGAATTAACTTCTCAATAACTCTTCTTACTTCAACCTTTAAAATATCTTTTTCCTTCTTCATAACTTTTTATATTTTAACTATAGAAGAAACTCAAATCCATGCTACACTAAGACTGTACCACCAAGTCTTTATAATTTTTAAGATAAAAGAGAAAGGTTATTGATAAACTTTACCAAGCAACTCCTACCATTGTTTGAAATGGGTAAAACAGCCTCACAGCCCTACAATTAAATAAGTAAATAAGAACAGCATAATATATCAAGCACTTAGAAATTCCTAGTTGAGTTTCTTCATATTTGATTTCAAGAAAGTTCAAAAGTACTGGTATATATTCTTATGTTTTCCACAAGTTAATTGCCATCGATTTTTCCACACCATACGCATGAAAATTCCTGTGTCAATGCAACTCTTGTTACAGAAAAAAAGCAATGCTGTAAGTAAACCTTACAATAACTACAATACCTATGCTTCTTACTGTAACATTTGTTACAGAATTTTAAGAAATGTATATGGCAACAGTCTTTATTTGAGGCATTACAGATGGAAACTGTCTTCTTTTGTGTAAGTTCAAAACTTCTGAACATTATCTGTTTCAGAATTACTGGAGTTCAGAACTACTATAAGCAACCAGCAAGGAAAACCTCTTTTTGAAGAGCATCACAAACAGGGCTCAGTCTTTCTCTTAAATCGTTTTCAGAAATCCAGAGACTACGTTATACAATAGTCTACCTGCAATGAAAACAATACTAGCAACAAGTTGCTAACAGACACAGTTCAGACACCTTAATTGCTGTTTTTCTAACTACTGCAGCTCACAACATGTTCGGGGAAAAAAATCCAGGCCCCTCTCTGCTAGTCAGAGCTACATCGCTGCGAGTAACACTTCGTTTTATCACTGCTCTAACCCGAGATGAAAAGCACACACCAGGAAATTTTAAGAAAAAACAAACCAAAAATCCACCTAAGTCAAATTTGTGATGCGACCCTGGCAAGCCCTGTCACTCCCACGCACCAGATACAGTGTACAGAAAAGCTCCAAGGCACACAGCGCCCCTCACCAGCGGGGCCGGCCCGGGGGCAGCGGGAGGGCGGCCGGGCCCAGCGCGGAGCCGCTCGCTGCGGGCTCCGGCCGGAGCGCGGCGGGGCGGCCGGGCCGCGGCCATTGTGTGCGCGCGCGGGCGGCGCACAGCGCCCCCGCTCGGCCGCGCGCGACCCGGCACCCGCCGCCGCTGGCCCCGCCCCGCCCGGCGCCGCGCCGCGCGCGCGGCTGTGGCGCCCGCCCGCACCGCGTCCGTGACGTCGAGGAGCGAGCGCGGCCGGGCCCGGAGCGCGCGTTGTTATTGACCCCGCTCGGGCGGGCGGACCCCGCTCGGACCCCGGCCCGAGCCCGCCCCGGGACATTGAGAGGGGGCGCAGAGAGGAACAGAGGCTGACATAAAATTTAAAAATAATTTTTTAAAATTCCAAAGTTTTGTTGCATTTTTTTTTTCCTAAGTTCCTTTTTTTTTTTTTTCTTTTTTGCGGGAAATTCAATTTTTTTACCCGGCTGCTCAGGGAGAGTGAGGGAGGGGGAAAAACAACTTTGCCCGCCGCAGCGCTCTCTCCTGTTACCAGCGCCTGCTCCTCTTACCAGGTTCTCGTAGCTCCGGGGATGCTCCTTGCCCGTCCAGTCCGTGCGCTTGGGCAGCAGCTGAGGGAGGAAAGAGAGGGCGCCCCGTGAGCGGCTCCCCCTCCCCCGAGGAGCCCCCCGGCAGCGCCCGGGATGGGGCGGGGGAAGCGGGAGAGCGAGGGAAGGGGGAGGGAGGCCGCAGGCGGGGCGAGTGCCGGGTGCGCGGCGCCGCTCTTACCTCTTTCTCCGCCACTTCTCGGATCAGGACCTGCAGCAACAACAAAAGCGGGGCGTGAGAGGTTTCAAAAAGAGAGAAAATGGGAGAAGGAAGACGAGGCGGCCAGCGCGCCGCCCGATCAGCCGCCCTGCCCGGCCGCCCCCTCCCCGCCAGGCCCGGCGGCGCCATCCATCCATCCCTCCATCCATCCATCCCTCCATCCCCTACCTGAGCCGCTTGCTGGCATGGTCCGTCCTCCAAAAAGCGAGCGATGAGGAAGTAGAGCTCTGCGGGGAGAGGAGAGGCCGTCAGGGCTGGAGCTCGCCCCTTTCCCGCGGGCTTCCCTTTCTTCCCCCTGCCCGCCGCCCCTCTCCGGCTCCCCCGGCCACCACTCACCCGCTCGCAGCTCCGCCGTGTGCCGGCTGCCGCCGTCCCCGGACATGGCGAGGCGAAAACCGGGGAGGGGAGGGGGGGAAAGGGGGAGAAGGGGGGTTGCCCGGGCCGCGCTCCCGCGGCAGCGTCGGGTCCCAGCGAAATGCGCCCGCCCGGTCGCTGTCACTGCTCGTTCACCGGGGAGAGTCTCGGCTCCACCATTCAACCCACGGGCAGCAGCAGCAGCAGCAGGAGGAGGAGGAAACAACAACTCGCAGCCGCCCGCCGCCAACGCCGCCGCCGCCGCCAGCCAGCGCGAGCGAGCGCGATCCCTCCGCCCGGAGAAAGAGTCCCCTCCTCCTCCGCGCCCCCTCCTCAGCCCCCACGGCCCCGCGCGCCGCCCCTTCCCCCCGCGCCCCCCCGGTCCCGGCGCTGCCTGGCGGGAGCGGCCAGGCGGGCAAGAAGGGGGGAGCCGGGCTCCCCTGCTCCCGGCTGCCGCCCCGCTGCCGCGGCGGCCCCCGGCGCTGTCCGGCGCTGGAGGGGAGAGAGGGGCGAGCGCTACGCGTTTATTAGCGGGAAGGCGGGCGGGCTGTGGCAGAAGATGTCGGCGGGGTGGGCGGGAAGGCGGCGGGCGGGCGGCTGAAAGGCGCTTTCTCTGCGCGGTGCCGGCGCGCGGAGGGATACGACGCACGGGGAGGAGGAGGGGCTGCGGCGGCCGGGCAGCGGCGACTCGCGGCGGCGGCGCTGGAAGTTCCCGAGTTCCAGCGTCGCAAGAATGGGAAGCGAGCGAAGCCAAAATGCCCCCGGGGAGCGCGGCCCCGCTGGGAAGGCCCGGCACTTCCACACCCCCCGCTCGCCGCGGCTCCCCCGTAGCCTAGCCCGCTCCTTCGGAGCCAGCCGGGGACCTCGGGGCGCTGCCAGGGGCTTTGGCATCTGCGCGTAAGTGCCACAGTGTCACGCGTTGTTCGTTCTTATTCTTGCAACATCGTGCCCGGGCTCCTGCCGTGGGTCTGGAGCGGGGGGAAACCCCAGCCAGCCCCAAACATCCGGAAAGGCGCCTTTCCTCCCTTATTCGGCGGGGCTACCCAGGCAGCTCCGCCTGGGGGGTGAAGGGCTCGCAGGGAGCTCGCTTTGAGAACTTCCCTTTAAAAAAAAAAAAACACCAAAACACCCAAAACCGAAAACAAAACCAAAAACAACCAAAACAAGCCCCGACAGCTGATAACGATTTTATTCATTGCTCTTGCCGCCAACCAGATCAGACGTGCGGGACTGACGAGTCTCGTGCCTTCGAGGAGCCATGGGCAAGAGGAGAAGTGTTGTCAACGCGAGGACGAGCGATGGATGGAGATGCCTGCAACCTATGGCTGAACTGGAGGTAATTCACTAGCGGATCGATAACCTACCGAAGGTTCCTGAAAGGCTGCAACATTGTACGGAGCCCGGTTAGCGCTTAAATCGTTTCTTTAATGTTTGCTAGCTTGAGGGTACTGAATAAAACGTTCTGGTTTGTGCTGTGATTATTTCTTTGCTGCTTACAGTAAAAAAGAAAATAAAAATAAAGCAGATGTCCGCTGATAATTGGCTTTTTAAAAAAAATCCATATCTGATGAGGGATTTAAAGGAGCATGATTGCTTGTCTTTATGTTTTGCAACGTGTTTGATTTTTAAGGTCGAGTTGGGGCCTTGCAAGAACGAATGTGTTTGTGGACAATAAGAATGAATTTAGCAGGGATCAATGTAAACAGGGGAAGCCGTCATCTTTTAATATTCCTTTAGCATCAATTATTAACTGATACAACTTGTGAAGCAAAGAAAAAAGTATATTTGAAATTATATAGAAACTAGACAAAGAACTATTTTTTTCCTGTACATAAAATCCCCTGAATTTCTCAACTATCTAACTTTCAACAAAATTGAATTTGAACAACACTTCTGTGCAGCTGAGGGTAACATGAGTTGAGCATTTTTATACGTGTTTCCAAGGCCTGCAAGCTCAGTATAGGAGCTCGAGCTTTGTGCTTGATATGGTGAGAAAGATTTGCTGCATTCACCCTTCTGCTTTATTGAATAAATGTTACCCTGAAAGCTTAAAGAAAGGAGGCTAAAATATCACTTATTTCCATTGTCTTATTATACAAATTATATTTATCTAGTGGATGTCTAGATGCTGTGCATTTTTTACATATAATTATCACATGTCCTAAAAAATCATTAAAATTCTAATCTAGAATTTGTAATCATTAGAGTAAATTAATGTTTTAGGATAGATTTTTTTAAGTAAAACAATATGTACTAGATTTGATCACTGTATCTGTAGCTATGATCACTATATATTTAAAAATGTACATGTATCTCCTTTTCCTCAGATTTGTAACAATAACCACTCTGTTTCAGCTTCATTTTAAATCCACACTTCAAATAATTGAAACGGAAATGAAATAATATTTAATGTCTAATAAAGATTTAAAAAATAAATTGACTTGAATCTTTTCTTAGCAATGTAAAATATGCATTGTAATATCTTTCGTAGGTGATTCTCACAACAAAGGGCTACATGAATAATGTGATTAACATTTTAATTACCCTTGATGTTTACATAAAAGAAAATATGCTTACATATGACATCACTGAAACTGTAAACCATGCAACAGAGAAATTTTAAGACAGTTAAGGAGTCTGAAAGAAGAGGAAAAACTCTCCTAGACATATTGACCCTCCTTGTTCTTTTGGCAACTCCTAAGTTTTCCTGTTCTAGTTCAAAATACAGCCTAACGAATCAAAAACTTCTTGGTGTTTTGACAGTAAAATAAAGACTGTGTCTTTTATTTAATTTTTTTAGATCACCAAGCAAAATGACATCAAAGCCCTAGACTTGAGCTCGAACACTGCAGTATTAGAAGTAATATTTAATAAACAGCTTTTATAAACATACATTCCACTTTCTTTTTACATATTAAATTCGATGGGTTTTTTTTTTGTTGTTTATGTGTGGCATAACATGAAAGTCACACACGATAGAAAATGCCTAATTATTACTGTTTGGTGATACATGTTCAAATGAGTCCTAAGAATTCCTACAACTGCAACAAATTTTCCATTCTTTTTTCAGATATATTTTTAAAGGGTTTTTTTTTTACTTTCAGTCAAAATTAGGATTTTTTTTGTAATGTACACAAGTGAAAAATATAATCTCTGCATTTTTACTATCTTTATTGTTTTGCTTTCTAATGATCCCTTTTCTTTCATGTGATCTTGAAATCTTACATTATTCTAAAATAAAATACATCAGTCCTGCTTTGTCAGCAAGATTTAATGTTTTCAGGAGAAATTACTCTGAAAGGTCTTCATTATTAAAAAAAAAGAAAAAATAATAATGGAATTATTTTATTTTGTGACTTTCAAATGTTAATATTCACACACATTTGCTAAATTAACTTCACAAAAAAAAAAGAAAAAAAAAAGGAAGAAGAAAGTTTCATAGATCTTCCTGTTGCTGTAGATTTTACACATCACCTATGCTAAGCAATGGACTGATCCCAAGAGTTGCTGGTTTGGGATGCTTCTTTTTACCCTAATTTGGCCCTTTTTTTTTCTTTTTTCCTTCTTCCATCCTCCTCTCCACACCCCCACCAAAAAAAAAAAAAAATGCTATAAGCTCTATAAGTATCCAAATTCAGATATATTAGAATTCTCTTGAATTACTGGTTACCTTTGACAGATAAGAATGTAGTATCTTTGGTTTCTTCTTGAATTTTCTGGTTTCTTTCTGCACTTTTGAGATTGGCTGGTTGGGGGGTTTGGGGTTGGGGTTTTTTGTTTGTTTTTTCACTGATATATTTTAGCCAGTGTTTTTTTGTGTCAGTATGATTTTATACCTTGTGCCCAGAAAGTACATTATTTGAACCCCAGTAGTGGCAGTACTTGACATGAAAAGCCTTTCTGTTTCTTTTGAAATTTGCTCTTCTCCTTTTCTCTAGAGACAAAGAAAAGTATTTAGGGTTTGTAAATTGTCAAGCTGAACAATGTAGCTAAATATTTGAAGCATGATATTGGCAGGGGGTGGCTGAAAGCAACATAAAGCAGTGACTAAGCTTTTCTCGGGTTTGGATGGTTGGTTGGTTGGTTGGTTGGTTACTTGAAAAGGGCTTTTTTGGTGGGTTTTTTCCACCTTAATGAGAATTATCACCACTAGTTGCTTGTTGATTCTTCCTCTTGAAAACAACCATAAACTTTACAAGGGTGAGAAGTGTGTGAGGAGTGCTTGTGAGGCCAAGCAACATTTTTATTTTTTATAATTACCGTTTGTGTTAACTTCATGCAGAAAGACCCACACGTGCTAAAATACAATACTACTACGAGCAAATTCCTTCTGTAATTTCAAACAATAACTTGGAGCTTAACTAAGTAGCTTCACATCAAAATTAATTTAAATACTCACTTGTTCATGCTTCTTCATGCCAAGAATAAATCCACATCTTTTCTGCACCCTGCATTGGTAACCTACCTGAACTTTCTGCTCTGAAGTTTCTAACAGAGTACTTAGCTGCTTTGTATCCTGCCCTTATCAGATATTAAATAGTGGACTGTATGAATCTATTTTTTACTTTTTTGCCCTTTACCATAGTGTGCATGTCTTCCCACTCCAGTATTTTTGAAAATATTCCTTGTTAGTCCTGCCTGCTTCTCACCAATAGTGAAGAGTAGCATAGAATTAGCACCTGTATTACCCAAACCACCATCAGCACAGACAAATTAACATTTCTTAAAAAGCACACAAATAGATGAGCCTCAGACAAACGTTTTCTATCTGTTTTCCTCCTGTGCAGCTGGAAGAGTAAAGCAAAACTAAGACACTTATGAAGACAACATTAACTTTTGTGCAAAAACAAATAATTAGCTGCAAGTCTACTATCAGGCTTTTGAAAGTAGATCTATATGTCATTTATATTTTGAGCACTAAATGAGTCTTGCTGGAGCTCATCCAATGAACCTAAAAACCTCTTTAATATGCTGTTACCCAAATAAATATGAATTGCACCAGCCATGATATTCTTTTGGTTTCATTGTTATATCTTTGAGTACAAAAACTTCCCTTACAAAGAGAAACTAAGTATAACTATGTTATTCCTACAAAATAGAAGAATTCTACTGGTTCATGCTGGGGATTTTGTTTGGGTTTGTTTTGATTAAAAGTAAATTTATTTGTGTTCCTGTAGTTTGTATAAGATGTTACATTAAATTTCCTGGATCACTTTGACAGTTCAACTTTCTATGCTGAATACATTCTCTAATTATCCAGAGGATATTGAGAAAATTATTAAAGTGCTGTACTTAATTGTTTGCTATTTACAGAGACTCTTGTATATTTTCCATATCTATTTTCACATCTATTCGATGTCTCCAAAGTTTACTGAGTCTTCTAAGGATTATGTAGAAGTTTTTTTAAGGGAAGCTTTGAAAAAAATAATACATGGTACATTTTAGAGGAGAGCTACTCCATAATGAAAATAGGAGCTATGTTGCTTTGTATATTGACATTTATTTGCTTAGATAATTACTGCTGCAAAAATTTTGAAAATGTTTGCTGTTGCTTCACTTTGTAGTAAAGTGTTCCAATATGTTAAAACAATTTTTCTTGAGCAGAAGATTCTCAAAATAAGGTGTATTATTAATTTGTTTCAATGGTTTCATATTAGTGTTCTGAGTCTCAGAAGACTTACTTGAAGTCCTAAGTGACTTTTTTTTTTACTAATTTTATTTAGTTTGTATATTTAACGTTTATTAACCCACAATTTAATAGTGGCCTTCAGCTACTGTTTGTCTTTCCATTTCTCTGAATGAAAATTTAGATTTCTGTTTAACCAAGTTTGAGGTCCATTTCCAATTAGGTGTTTGGATTTCATTTTTTCATTTACTGTAGTAGCCTGTTAGAAATGCAACTTTTAAAAATACAGGTGAGAGGTAATTTGCCTGATTTTTCAAAATGGTGCTGGCTATCAGTAGCTTTGGTATAGACCTGGAATTTCTCTGAGTTATTACAAAAGACTGCTAAAGATTTACATCTATGTAATAACTTAAGGGATTCTGTCATATTGTTATCAGACATATAGTCTGATAAACTTGCTAATATGCAATTTAGATAAAAGAAGGAGAGACCATAAGAAATATCAGCAAGATCTACCCAGAGAAGAGATGAGCAGAACAATGTAGGTAAAATTTCATGATGTTACATTCAAAATAATCTATTGAAGAAATTATATGAGTCATTCATGTTCCATATGGGCTCCAAACCAATATAAGGGGGAGAAAAAAACCCTCTATTTGATATCCAGTAGTAAATCTTTTTAAAAGACCATTCTGTTTATTACATATTCAACATTGAGAATATGGTAATTCTTTTTCTAGAACTCTAATATGAAGTCAGTAAAACAAAACAATAACACACCTTCTGTTGCAATACTGCATTAAGTCTTTCACCTTATCTAAAAAAATTAGAGTTCAGGAGGAAATTAGGATCAAGGAAAAGTACTCTAGGAATAGGACTAAAGACCAAGGGAAAGAAATAAAATACATAAAGGAAGTAATATTTAATCAGTGCATACAAAATTTCTCTGTTTCAGAGAAGATAAAACAAGGCCCTCTATAAACTCTAGGTCATAGTTCAAAAATTGAAACACTTGAAAGATTTCAAATTAAAAACTGTGTTTTTCCTCATAACAAAATATAGCCATTCTGGCTTCACTTTTGCATCAGAAGTCTCAATGGCAAGGATATAGCAGTCTTTAGAAGAACTGATATTCTATAGGTAGGAACAGCCAGTGATACACAATTGTAAAGACAGATAGTCTGATCCAACACAGCCTCACTCTGCTGCCAGCCTAAAGACAATTCTTAGGTTTTCCCAAGTGTTTCCTTCTACTGTTGTTTTAGTTTAGACCTACCAAGTATTTTTATTTCTATGCAGTTGAAATATCTACTTTCCCCAAAATAGCAATGATGTAGAGTGAGTCGTACCAATATTTGCACTTACAGTAAAAATTCAGGGCTGTTAGCATTGAGCCATTTGGCTGACAGTGCCTACTTTGTGTAGCATATGTGATTTGTCAGTCATCCATGAAATACACATCACTGAGATTCCGATCTCCATTTATTGCTCAGTCTTCTGAGAAAATACTGGTCTGCTGATCCAGATTTCTCAACATTTTGTATTCTTGTATAGCATCTACTTAGTGCTTTGAAATGATTATTTTATATTTTCAGTTTGCCCAGCTGTGGTGAGCCACATAGGCATGGTGTACTAATTGAGATACGAATTGTGTAAGATAACTGCTGATTTAAAATAATTGAACCAAGCTCTTGATTGTAGAGTACCAGGGACAGGAAGTGTGATCAGACCACAAATGATCCCTGCATATATGTGACGCTGGTTGCATTTTTTGTTTGCTTCCCTATTTTTAAACTAATACTAATATAAGATGAAAACTGGCACATATGACTCCCTTTTCCCAGGTGAGGCCCTACCACAAGATTAAAAGATTGTGATCATTCTAGATGGACTAATCGGTAGTTTTCTCATGCAGAGTGAAGCAATTCTTTCTTAACAGAGATTAAGAAGAGCCCTATCTTGAGGATATTTTCCCAGGTGGCTAGCTCAGTCTATTCTGAAGTACAAAATACTGATTTGTCTTCCCTGGAAGAATTTGAACTGAAGTGGAATCCTCCTGAAGACCAGAGTAAATTAAAACCCCACATCCCCCTCTTTGGACCCTCTAGGTCCTTTGTTTAGGACCTAGTTTGGTAAGCATGCTCAGAAAATGATCCATGATTAATTAGGGTGTACAAGCAAGACAAGCAGAGATTTGTGGATCATGAGCTAACTGGAACAGACAATGTTGGGCAAACTAAGAAGTTTTTTAGAGACTCGGAAACTTTTACTGTTAGAAAATTAAGTATCTATATTTTGAATGGTAAAACAATTGAAAGATTATTTTATAGTTAGTGTCATGCACATTCTCACCTCATCAATGATAGGTGTTCTTGCAATAAGCTCTGGAGCACAAGTCTAGTGCCAGTTTCTGCACGTGAATTTTTTTTTTTTTTAAATCCAACTTCAAGATCGAATAAAAAAGGAACTGAACTTGATATTTCAGCATCAAGTTTGACTACTACTAATTGCCTCTTGGCAGGCCCTTATGAATAAAGCATCGAATAACACTGAAAGTCAATCAGCTAACACAAAGAAACACATCTTATGAACACTAGATTGAGCAGTTGAATAAATTCATAGGTCTTTATTTTTAATATAGTTGCTATAATAAAGCTATGTCTATTTAGTCCATATATCATTTTTTTGTATATATGTTTGAAAGTGCTTTCGTCAGACCCTGCATAGCAGTTTCTGTCAGTTTTAGCAACATGCCAGTCTTAATGCATCCCAGATTTCACCACATTAAGTGTACCTCTGAATTATGTTGTTCCCAAATACTCCAAAGACTGATTTTTCAGTTGAGATTTTTTAGCAGCCAGCATCCTTACATTTTTCTCCTCCCCCAGGAGAGTGGTGTGTATATCTTTCAGTTCATTCACTGATGAATAATTCTAATAGCATAAGACTCTGTAAGAGTCATGGTCTTGGCATATTTGCAGACAACAAAATTTCAAATTCCAGTACACAGAAGGTAAGGTGTTCTTGCTGCTATATTCCTCAGTTTTGCATTTTACCCATACTAGTAGTCTGAAGAGCATTATTCCCCACTCAATCTCTGGCCAGTTGCTCATGCCACTGGCCATATCCATATTACTGGGCTCTTTCAACCTCCAAAACAGGACAGCTGCATCTGCATTGTCAGCTGGGCCTGATCTATCCCCTGAGCCATGCCAAGAGTGGCTTGGGAGAATGCTGCTTGTCCTGGACCTAGTGCAAGGACTCTGCTGTCAACAATTTAGCAGTGTAAGCTATGGGCTTCAAGTCTGCAGCTCTGTGCTCTGGCACCTTTTGGTTTGCTAGCATAGACACAGCTTTTGCACCAAACAAAACTGAAACTGCCATTGTCCTTTACTTCTGAAACTGAGGTGTCTTTATAGTAAGGTATAGTATGGGAAACACAGAATACATTCCACAACAATATCCTTTGCTAGGAAGTTCTAGAGGCAGAGATAAATCCTAGCTAGTTTGTAACAAACCCTAAGACAGCTCAGTTCACTTTTGCTCAGCCTCCAAATTACTTGAGTGTTTATTCTGTCCACTGAATAATGAGAAAATGATGAAATGCTTAAAATTGTCATAAGAGCTTCTCAGGGAGACACTAAAGATCCTTGAAGGAAGAGTTGATGTGGAAAATAAACCAGAAAATACAAAGTCTCAAGCTGACGAGAAGTTGAAAGAAAACCATGTAACATTACAAGGAGGTAAACAAATTAACATCTGTCAGAGATTCACAGTATGTCTCAATTATTGCTACAGTGTTCTGACCTTATAACTGCCTTTGTGGTAATTTGTGGTAGTCCAGCGATGGCTGCAATTGCTCCCAACAAAACTATTTAAAAGTGCTTGAGAGATGTCACAAAGGACATCTTATATCTCATAATACCTTGAGTTGGAAGGGACCCACAAGGATCATCAAAATTAACTCCTGGCCCTGCATAAGTCAGCCTCAAATACCACATCATGTGCCCCAGAGCATTGTCCAAACTTTCCTTGAGTTCTGTCAGGCTTGGTGCTGTGACCCCTTCCCTGAGGAGCCCATTCACTGGCATTGGCCCAGCCACCCTCTGGGTGAAAAACCTTTTCCTATTATCCAACCTAAACCTCCCCTGACACAACTCCAGGCCATTCCCTTGGGTGCTGTCACTGTCCCCACAGTGCCTGCCCCTCCTCTTCCCCTCCTGAGGAAGTTGTACCTGCACTGAGCTCTCCCCTCAGTCTCCTCCAGGCTGAACAGACCAAGTGCCCTCAGCTGCTCCTCACACGGCTTCCCCTCAAGGCCCTTCCCCATCTTTGTGCCCTCCTTTGGACACTCTCTAATAGTTTAATGTCTTTCTCACATTGTGGTGCCCAGAACTGTCCCCAGCACTGGAGGTGAGGCTGCCCCAGCTCAGGGCAGAGCAGGACAATCCCCTCCCTTGCCCGGCTGTGATGCTGTGCCTGATGTCCCCAGGACAGGGTTGGCCCTCCTGGCTCCAGGGCACTGCTGGCTCATATCCAACTTGCCATCAACCAGGACCCCCAGGTCCCTTTACATGGTGCTGCTTTCCAGCATCTCATTCCCAGTCTGCCTGTACATTCAAGGTTCCCCGATCCCAGGTACAGATCCAGCACTTGCCTTTGTTAAACTTCATACAGTTGGGTGATTGCCCAGTTCTCCAATTTGCCTAAGACTTTATCAGACCTTACTGGGAACAGGATGATTAGTGAACGGAAAGCACTGAAAAGAATCCTCAGTGTCTGGCCATAAAGCTTCTTGCCACTGGCTTGTTATCTGGTGAAAATATGATTATGGGGGGGGAAGGTAGAACACCCCTTTTTGAAAGAGGTAATATATAACTGAGTCCTTTATTCATGGTCCAACAATAATATAATCTGCTAAATATGCCAGATGCAGTGTTGTTAAGGGATATATGATACCAAACGCTTTGTCTAATTGCTTCATGAATAAAGAGACAGCCAACATTTTCCATGCTTGGTATAAAACAAGTGTATTGTTATAAGCGATGAACTGGTCATTGAATTTTGTAAAAATGCCACATTTGTGCTGCTGGCTTCTTTCTGTACATTACCTAATGTGTTGCAGGATCTATCAACCTAAAATACCACCCCATCAAGAAAGGATGAATCCAATGCTAATGCTGAAACATTCATCAGATGAGGAGCATTATTATTGTTTTCACTTAAAGGAGACAGCATTTAAAAATGTTAGGACACCTCTGTGATCAATTGTGAACAGGATAGTGGCTCGACAGAGCCAAAGACAAGTGCTCCAACATCATTGCTCACAACCTGTGTGGCAGTGATCCACCTTGCAGATTCATCACTGAGAGTGACATCCATTTGGAAATACAATTTTATTTTTTGCTAGTTTTTTGGGATGTCTTCGCAATTACATTCAACTGCTACTGTAATTGGCACTTGAAACTCAGTATTTAAAACCAATTTCGTACACTTCTCATAGTCCTAACAGAACACTAGCCCTCTCTTGTCATTAATTCCTGTTAATGCTATCCACATTCGCTATTTTTAATAACTATTGTCAGCTTTCTGATTCATATAGTCATATAAAATAACCAGCTGCCAAAAATGTTTTCCATGACCAAATCTATCCTTATGCAACTATTAGGAAGTGTGCCTTTTCTGTGCTTCTCCACATTGGAATAACCTACACCAGTCACATTGTACCCTTTGATGAACTACCACTGCACACACCCTGTAAACCCAAGGCCCCCACCTCCCCTCTGGCTGCTGAGGCCAAGCAACTCGCACCTCGTGTATGGCCACTACAAAGAAGTCTCAAAACAGCAGCAGAGGTGCTACACTCACCTGGCCTTCCCCTGGCTCCCTCTCTTCCATCTCACCTCAAAGTCTGGTATCTATTGTCACTGAGTAGACAGCAGACTCCCCAGGAGCCTCTCAATGCTTAGATTTACCATATATTTAAACTTTACTTACCTAGTTCCCTTGGGGGTAAAGGAGGCAAAGCTTCCTGAAAGACTCCAGAAGTTCATCAACACAATCAGTAGTTATCCTGCAGGTGGAGATTTGGCACCAGCACACAAAAAATACTTAAGTGCAAAAATGCCTTCAAGGAAGTAGGAAAAACAAACCCCTGCAATTACAAGCTTTACCAGGAATGTATCCCAGAGGGAACAAAACAAAAACACTGTGCCCTCAGTAAGTGGATTGTTGATAAAGGACCCGAGGGGAAAAAATAAATCTAGTGACATTCAAGGCTTGCTTGCACACGCAAAAAAATTTGCTGTTTCTCTCTTGCTCCTATCCCTAGAAAAACGTTTCTCCTATGTTGTGCAAGAGATCTTCCTCCACACCCATCCACCCAGATTACAGGATCAAAACTTCCCCCCTCCTGCCATTCCCAGCTCTGCCCCCTGCCCCTCAACCATCAAGATTGTCTTCCACAAAGCATCGCTGCTGTGCAATCATTGCAGAGTATTCACACGTTGCTCTTGCACTCAGCCTCCAGGGAACTTTCTTCCCACCTCATTCTGGGAATACCCCCAGATGCTGCAGTAGCAACACTCCTCCCTCTTGTGAATAATGTGCAGCCATCTATAAGGTGACTATGAACAGAATCACAAATCACTCTAGATGCACCTGACATACATCACATGCTTCGTCTCCAGTAGTTATGAACCCCTTTGTGCTGAGTTCACATCTTCCAACTCCTTATAGAATATGCCTGACATATATATATAACATCAGAAACTAGGAGGGTTCTGGTCTGCTTTTTAGAAATTAGATTTATTATTATTCTAAAAAAAGCTTAGAATGGCCTTACAGCATTGCCTCACAATGGAGCAAAAGTTCTTGTTCTACAACCTTTATTTTGCAAGGAACTACAGTAATATTTTATACCCCTTTTAGAAAAAGACTGAGGACTTTGACAAGATCACTCTTTCCAGTCAGTGCATTGTCATCTTAAATTATATTGCTCTCCATTAAATTGTTCATTATTGGAAGATTCATATCAAACAGCTTAGTACCTGAAATTGTCCAGTATAAATTCAGTTTTTATGGGCTTCAAGTCTGAAATTTATTTCTGAATGAGAATGGAAACTGTGATAAAACAATTCCTACAAGTTATACTACCGTACCATAAACGCAGTACTAAAATTAAGCACAATGGCCTCACACAATCAAGTTTCGTTTCTGAGCACGAATTTGAATTACTAGCTTTATCCTTCTTAGCAGGTATGCAAATATGATTTTCCACTCATATTATGATTAATATAAATAGACAAAGTTAAGATCTAGTGTTAGGTAACTGAGTTTTTACCAAAACTCATTTATAGCCACTTTGAAGATGCTCGTGAGGGTATTTCGCAGTATTACTAAAACACCTGTTAGTCCCTGTCATCACAAAGGGTATAATGTATCAAAACAGTTTATTTCTTATACTGTCCATTTTCTATGGGAAAACCATTAACTATTTCATTCTGATCTATTATAAATGCAGAACTGGACATTCTAGGAAGCAGTTACTGGCAATTTGACAAGCCAATTTGGCTATAGTTAAGCAAGTAACAGTTTTATGGTAAGTTCAGTTTTAAAATAAAGCAAAAAGTATGCATATTAGAGAGAACAGGAGTAGAAGATTCTTGTTTTACCAAAAATAATGGCACTGAACAGTCTAATGCCTCTCCTGACCATTATGTATGCAGTAATTTAACTAACAGTGAAAGTATTCTTCATATTTTCATACAAATAAAAGAAAGGTAACAAACCTTGAGCCAGGAGGTTGACAAGTCCTTGCTATACTGGAGTTGTTTATAGACAGTCTCCTGTATTTTTAGTGCTTTAATTCACATACAGAAGTGTACTGTCTTATTTCATATAAATGGAAATTGTGGGCTCAATTATTACTTTTTCTAATTCCACTAGAAATTTAACTTGCATGTTATTTATTCTAATATGTGATCTTTATTTTCTTGCTAGTCTCTTTCTCTTTCCCTGTTTTTTCTTTTTGCAGATATGAACAGGCCAAATAACTCAGATTTTTGAGGGTTGAGCAAGTTGCACCAAAACAACTTAATTTTCACTGCTGTTTGGCACAAGGGTTAATTTTCCATTAGGATTGCTGTTAATTGATTGCGTCTTATCTGCACTTCAGAAAAAGCTGCCTTTGTCATTGAACAGACAAAATACCAAGTGTAACCTTGTGCTGACATATGCAATTAGCCCAAGGTCAGTCAATGACAGGGCAATAGTGGAAAGTGACAACCAAGGGGAATTACATAAGGGTAAGGGAAGGGGAATCTTTAACTACTCATTATTAACTTTACTTTTGATCATTCATGATGTCTTGTTTCTGATGCATCTACCGCCTTTAAACTTTAATGGTCCTTCCCAGTTCAGTGGCCCCAGAGACTCTCCCAAGCCAGATTCCACTTGCTCACTCTCCTCACTTCCCTCCTCCTTCCTACACCAGGGATGGAGTTGAAAACTGGAGGCACAAAAGGTGAGATAAGAACAGTTGACTGGAAACAGCAATGAGGTAAGAAAATGAACAGTAATAGCACCAATACCAATGACAAAAGTGTACCCAGAGAGGGTGATTTACACACAAAATGGTCACCAAGCCCGAGATAACTAAACAATGAGGGATGAACCCTAAGCCCACCACTGGAAAGGGATATGCTTCTCCTTGGAGGATTCAGAGTTCCTTCTCCCCAACCCTGGGACCCTGGCCATGAGGTAAGATGGCACTGAATAACATTTGGGTCTTGAACTTGCCCACCCAGCTCCAGGCTCTGCCCCCTCACAGCTACTGCAAAACATTGACCCCGTCCTTGGCTGAAACTTGGACACCTTCACATTTTTTTAAAATGTATCCTGAAATATCCATCTGTTACATCTCACAAAGGACAAATACTGCTTTCAGGGATCCCTCTAAACCTTGTGTTCAAGTGTGAAGCAGTCAGTCATTAAATACTGATGATACAAGTTTCCTTATGGCAGAGATGTGACACCTGGCACTTCCAACTGCCACTTTAAAACTGAACTACATACTTCCTGAAGGTGCTCTACACATCACCACCTGCCCACGAAGACTCTTGCTACATATGTGTGACCACTCTATTTTTAAAAACATGTTCTAGAACTTGATACAGTGCCTTGAAGATTTCTCTGAGAATTTGACATGTAGAGAAAAAATATAGGTAAGCATGACATTTACAAAGCACTTTCAAAAAATCAGAAATGTTAAGTGAATCAGCAAGGTAGTGTTTCACTGCACATTAGCCAAGTTGATCTTTTGTTAAATGCTTCCAATGGAATTCTGGCACTGAGCTGAATCTCCTAATCCGGTTGAGACAACAGAAGAATTTTGTGCCAAAATTACTAGGTCAAGATATTGTGCAATTAGTTTAAGGATCCAACTTTTACCCACCTTTTAGCTATTTATTAAGAGCTCTCCTTAAGTCTGTCCAGAGAAGTGTATCTTCTGATGCTCATACCTAAGTTTAAAGGGTAATTTCAAAAGCTTCAAGTGTCTAGATAGGATTAAGCAACTAATCTGTTGATGATCCAGACAAAATGATCAGAGTATACATACACATACACAGAAGAACAAGAAACCCATAAATTGGAAAAATGCTTACAAATAGCACTTGGACGATTCTATAAAGAGTTCAGATGGTTCAACTTCCCACAACCATAGTTTCCAATAGACTTTCAACAGGGTCCATCAGAAAGCAAATCAGGAGTGTGCAGGATTACCAAACATACCACTGGGTAACACTAAGGACTTTCCTTCTCATTGTCTACAGTTTCTGTTATAGCCCTCTGCCTTCCATCACCAAAAGCAGAACATTACTTTGAATTTTCTTACAAAACTAAGTTCATGCTGCAGAGAACAGCCTCCCCTTCTGTGGGTGTAGCAAGCCTATCAAAAAAGAGTAAGTGACATTTATATCAATGCAGGTCTTAACTCCTATTCTAGCTAGCAGACAGAATTTTGGCAATCAAACTTCAATTTTTAAGTGTAGATATGCTTGGCTTCTTTTTGGTTTTAATTAAAAAAGGCAACTAGAGACTTCTTCACAAAGAATAAATAGAATGCTAGGTCAGGCAACAGTCATTTATTTATTGACTTAAACAAGCAAAAGATATCCTCAGACATAATGGCTACCACTTGAGCAACACAAATCAATGCTACTGAAGAACAGGGAACATCTTTTCTTTCACCCCTCCCATCCCAGAAGCAACAATAGAAATACCAGGACTCCTAGAGCAAAGGAGAAAAATCATAAAAGGTACTTAGAATGAGCTCCAGAGTTGAAACACGGACACTAAAAAATCATTAGCTGATCTACCACATCACCACAATCACCTCAAAACCAACTTTGATTGTTCCACTTCCACCAGGTACCAAATATATAGCACTGTTTAACAGTGATTTCAATGTATTAACAACTGTCCTCAGCTGAAGCAGAACAGTAATTATTTATATTGAATTTGAGGCTACGGATAGAATGAAAGGTTTCCATAGACTACAATGCACATTAAAGAAAAGAGACTGGGGAGAAACAAAGCTACTTTTAAATTACTGTACATCTCCATCAATCAAGCAATTTGTTCTGTACTGATAGCTCACTGAAGACACAATATCCTGTCAGAGTCTGGCAACTCTACTCACCCTGTGACAGTGTATCTGATAAATGTATCTATGAAGAATTTATCTGTATATCCCCTAAGTTGTACACCACTGAAAATCCAAGTTTGCTGCTCCTGTGTGGGTGGTTTTTAATCAGACATCAGCAAAAAAAGCAAACACATCACATGCAAACGAACTGTTACTAAATCATTTAGTCTTCCTTGTAACAGTCAAAGATGTGAGTAAGGCATTCCTCAGATTTAGAGAAAACATTAGGAGTCTTTAGTTTTGCAGGCAAGGAGACCTTTTATTTTAATCCATTAAAAGAACCCAAAATAGTCAGCAGGTGGCCACATCTATCCATGTTTCATTAAAATCACATAAAACCTAAGTACAAAAGCACCACTGATTATTGCTCTAGAAAAACTGCATGAAAAATTCAAATACACACAGTAAAAACATCACCATATGCACAAGACATAACTTCTTAAAGCAAGTGTATGGAATGCTGATCCAATTTTACACATACCTTGCAATATTAAGTTGATATTTATATTACTTGGCAACAATGGGAATTTCTAAAAGCACTGTTATGAGAAGGGAAATGTTCATATACAGTTTAATATGTCAACTATCATAGTCCTAAAAAAATTAGCATTTACAAAATACTTGATAAAAATATCTTTTAAAAGTTGTCCAAGAGGTACATAAAATCAACCCAAAATTTTCATGGTATTTCATTCATTCTTGTCACCTACAGATTCAGTTTTCTGAGCCTGTGGAGAAGAAAGAAAGAAATTAAATTACTATAGTGAAATGCTATTAGGTACCTAAATACCCAAGCTATCCTTAGTCCTTTGATTTCTTACAGCTCCAAACCTGTGTCCATAGGACATCTAAACAACCGGAACAGGTATAGTCACACACTTTTCTCAACTCATCGGTCCCAGCTTTTCAAAAGCAATACAAGCCTTACCTGTCAGCTTCCATCGTTCACACTGAAAAGCACCACACTACCACCTGTTTCTATTCACTGCACACATGCTGAATGCTCTACCGCACCCTTAACTTTCACTGTTTCAATCTGCCCTTTTACTGACAGTGTGCTGGGTGGGGCACCTCTGGATGTTGAAACACTAACAGTTGAGCGAGATGCGAATCTGCAATAACATTATGGGCAATAAAAAGAAACATTATGAACATGCTAACAATGTCTGAAAGGCTGAATAATTAAAAGACACTGATTCAATCAGCAGGAGGTATGTGTGGAAAGTACCTCTTCAGCTTTATTTTCACCATTTTCAGATGGTGTAGTACCTTCCTTTGCAGCTTCTTGCTTTTCATCCTTCTTCCCTTTAGCACCTTTGCTGGCCTTTGTTCCAGGTTCCTTCTGACAGAAGATTAAAAACATGGCCATAGACATTGTATGAGTAGCCAGAACCTAGTATCTTTATCAAAACAACTTTCACGTGAACTAAACAGCAAGTCTTGGCAAGCTTCACGAGCTGGACTGAAACAGAAAACCACCTAAAGGCTACCTGGAAACTGTAAATCCATATAAATTACGTAGAGACTCAACATTTCTAGAAAATGGTGGTGTCTGCTTCTTTAGTTTTCCTGCTAACTTTTTCAGGGATACAAAACCAGACTACTTTGGTAGAGCTGTCCTAAGAGGTATATACAGGATATGTGTGTGACAGTATATTACAATTACAGTATATTGAAAGCCTATTCAGACAAGCACAAACACTATGCTGTTTGTGTAACTACAGCACTACAATTTCAATTAACATAAAATATTAAATTATATTTTAAAAACTAAGCTTTTTTGTTACTTTGGTAACATCTGTAATGGTCATTCCATGTCAATTAAAAACCAGCCAACAGCTAGGGAGGCAAACTGATAAAAGTCCATCTGCAGCAACACAAAGCAAAGCATAGTTCCTTTTGATAAATTCTAACAGCCACAGTTTCACTCTGAGATAAGCTCTTAATACCTATGTTGAAGTCTACTATTTTTTATAAGTCTTTTCTCTATGTACTTATTTATATTTGTGATCTAAAGGTTAGCAGAGACATAGTTTAAGTATTTGAAGTGCAATGGGATAAAATTTTAAATTATATTACTTTACTATTTTACATTAGTATTTAAAGTAGTTCTGATAAACACTGGATATCTTTCATGCAATCATTAGCTCCAAATTCTCCATGCAAAATGGCAATAATAGCTGTGAACAGGGATATTAAGGTCTGCCTTCCTTCATTTACTACCCTTCCCAAATGATGCCCATACAGGAGTAGGGCAGTGAGGAGAGAGCACCAGTAATCCCAGTTCCAGGGCAGCCTGAATTACTCCTTCAACCCCCCAGCTTCAATGTTACATAGCAGCTCATAATTTGGAAGCTTACAGGTGGTATGAGCATAGTTACAAATCTTCACCTACAAAAGAACAAACTAAGGAGTTTATTTAGTATACTAATTCATAACATGCAAGCTTTTAACAATAAAAGCTATCTCAAATCTGTACCATCTTTCATTGCTTACTAGCAAGTTCAGAGTACACTTTTTCCTGTTTTCTGTTGAGAAGACCAAGATTAATATACTCCTTACAAATGTGATCCAGTTAGGGTTTGGAATAAAAAGATTACTGTATTGAAAAGTTACTTACAGTAATATCATAAAGGATTTGAGTCACCCGAAATAAGCTTCAAATGTCTCTCTTGCAATTTAGACTGGGTCCATGACACTGAGCTCATCCCATAGGTATGTGAAGCTACAGAAGCTCCCACATTCCCTTTTTTATTCATACTCTTTTTAAGAGGGGAGCAGGATGGACTCAGCAAGACTACTGGTATTTTTATATGATAAATCACACAGTGTTTAATAAAGTCAGAGTTTTACTTTCACATGTGGACTTTGTATCCTGGCACTTTACCAATTGAGATGACAATAAAAGGACTTGAAAAATGGAAGTGTGAGGAGTGCTAGACTCAGTGTCCAGCATGGAGGCTTTTTTTTCCCATTAAAGCAATTGCTCTTATTCAACATTCCCTTTAGGCACAAATAAATCTACAGTTTCTGAAGAACATGATTTATATGCAAAAATCCTGAAAAGGTATTTCAAATACTAATAAGATTTTAATTTGACTGTAACTGGCCCAGAAAACCCAAACCATTCAATTTAAATATATTTAATTTCACCTTTAATTATAATTGTGCATTCTCAGCAACAGCCAGGCTTCAAGAACAGATAAGAGTTTCTCAGTACAAAATGAAGTACTGCACCTCTAGACAAGGAAATAGAATGATACAGAGTAATCTCAAATGATTTTGTAGAAATTGCTAAGTCTCAGGTAGAGTTTACTCAACCAAGCCTGTACTTTTCAGGAAAGGTGTAGTAAAGGTAAAAATTCTTCTTAAATAGCAATTCACTACAAACTAACATGGTCTGCATATCAAACAGGCAAGACATTTTCTTTGGGCCAGTAATGAGGCCAGGAAGGGGTGGAACAGAAATAAAAGAATGATCTAATTCGTGGGTTTTTTCCAGGGAGGGGGGGCAGGGAGCTGCAGAGAGGGCAGGGAAGCCCATGCCTCAAAAAAAAAAATGCTGTGAATTGAACTGTTTGCAAAATAAAGAAGGAGTATACTTGCTAACTATTGGCTAAAACGGTAACTAAAAAGAAAGAGTATTTACCTTTGTTGTTTTCCTTGGTTTGGGTTCAGGTTTTGGTGGAGCAGGTTTCTATAAAACATTTTTAGTTGCACAACATGTTAGACACACCACCAGAAGCCAGCCTCCTCCACACCCTGCTTCCCCCCCACCCCACACCTTCCCCTACTTCCTGCTCAATCGTATGCATCTAGAAAAAGTCTGAAAAACATTACTGCACAAATGCACCTCATATCTGTATACACCTGTTTGCATTAGTTCACTCATCTAGACAGGAAAGTAATTTGGGGGTCATTGTACGAGTAAAACACTGAGATTAGTAGTAACTATTAAAAAAAAACCCCATCCGTTATATTCCAACAGAGAAGGGTAACTAAAACCAAGTACTAGTAGTGGCATCAAGTGAAGTCCTTGAAACACAGCATTTCCACATCTAATATCAGCAAAATTAAACAGTCAATACTGCACCTAACCTAACAGTTTTGCACTGAAGTACACTAAAGTGGGAAAACATATCTTTTGCCAGGACAACCTGAAAACCTGAAACCAAGAAAACGAACATAACTTCATTGCTAAAGTTTTTAAATACCCCTCGGCAAGAATGAAAATTGAATCAAGCAAAATGTAAAAAAAACCCTTGTTTGGTCTGACAAACCATATGTGCTTAGAAAAGAATATACCAGGAGGTACTACACATACTTACAGCTGACAGTCTCGCTGATCGTCTTGTGGGCTACAGGGGAAAATTAAAAATAAAAAAAAAAAAAAGGACATTTTTAGAAAAAATATCCAAAGCAACATAGTATCAGTTATTTCATAGGACAGCATAAAATATGCATCTATCAAAATATGTGTCTATTGCCAAACACAATTCACATCTTCTTCACCTTGGACTCTAGATTTTAAAGGGACAGAGTGATGTGGAAATTAGAAATAAAAGTTGTTCAGCAATTATCACCTAAACTGATGCCTTCTTGGGATTACCTAGAAACAGAGGTCAGACAAAATCAAGGGATTAAAAAGTGCTTATATTTATTGAAGGCCTTCAGGTACATTTTGGGCAGACAAAGCCCCCCCACGGGCTACACTCAAAATGGACACAGGTCAGGGGTTTTCATACTTTTGTAAGTTTGGTCCATTTGCATATTGGGGGTTAATCTTCTAATTACAGCTTCAGGTAATGAAGTAATTTACTCCAAGTTTACTCCTCTCCAACTCACTTTTGTTTACATTTCTCGGGGCCTGAGACAGTAAGGTGTCCTTGATTCCCAGGCCTAGAGAGGAATTGTTTTGTCTGACCAAAATTAGAAAGTAGTAGCTAACACCCTATATGCAGTTTAGAGTTATACACTAAAGAACTGCAAGATTACAAATATATGAAAAATATAAAAGTTAAGATCCTAAGGCATCAAAATCTCCACATAGTTAAATACCTGACACACACCTCCCTTTTACAACTACTTTTGAGTCCCTTCCTGCTCTAGGAAAGGTTCACAAATTCAGTAAGCTTGACTACCTGTGCAAAGGACTGAACCTTTTTCATAAACACTTAGAATGATGTTTTTAGAATCTAGCAGATGTTACTTGTAATAGTGGGCACAAATACCATCTGATTAACAGCTGAATAAAGTTAACATCCTTCTCTAGAGGATATCACTGTGCTAAAATTTCAAAACATGAAACTAAGTCCTTCCACTTCCTCAGTTCTCCACACTCTCGCTCTGAGAGTCCAGGTGCACAAAGACAGCTGCAGGATGAGAGAGGGAAATTATTTCTTCTATTTAAACACAAATCTCAAAAGGAAAGACTCGAGCCAGATATTCTGCTTTTCTCCAGCTTTCTTCATCACTTCAACACACTTTCCCTAATAAATTTTATTTCATCCTGCTCTTTGTCATAAACTTATTACTAAAGTCTTAGAAATACTTGTTAGCTTGCTAGTTTGTTCACAATATTCTTGTATTAATTAAAACAGAGTCACCCAGATTCACATTACGGTTAATAAAATGAACTAAAGTCTGGTCTATGTAATAAAACTAGAATTACACCTGTGGCCAAAATAAAGGGAGAACTAAACTGCAACAAATATCCAATATAACTCAGCTTAAAAAGAGAATCAAAAATACTTCTAATTACATATTAAGCATTTAAGTTGAAAAAACATGGCTCTGCACATCCTGCAACAGGAAAAAGCTCTTGTTAATATCTGAAGAATGCTGTAATTTGTGTTCATTGGAGCCATTCAAGAATTCCTAGTGGAAAGCAGTAGTGAATAGTTCAAATCTGCATCCAGCAAAATGGAAGTCAAAAAAATACCTAAAGATATTTGCAGCTATGAAATATTTATGCACCATTAACAGCAAAAAGGTAAACCTGTCTTTCCTTGGCAATTGAGTGTATCAAACGCTTAACAAGCGGCCTAGCATTATTTTACAACAGGATAAACAAAGCATTTCAGTTGACCAGGTAATCAAAGCACCTCTAACTCAAGGTATCATCTTTTACAAATCTGCTTTCTTAACCAATTATTTCTATCCCTTTAACGTTTAGGAACTGAAATGTTTTCATGCATCTACTTTTCAAAGGATAGTATGTTGATTTAGTTAAGTTATAATTCTCTCTCCTACCTCCTGTTCCATGACTTGTTTGCCATAAGAAAGTCAGCATAAACTGTAAGTTCTTCAAAAATGCTTGACAGTTAAGTAATTTAAATTCTCACATGGACTGCGTGTGTATTTTTGTGTTATCTGATTATAAGGAGGGAACTAGAGCCAAGTCAGCAAAGGTCACATTTTCATTTGCTTTGGGAACCTTTGTCCTCTTCAAACAGCTGTACTAACCCAGAAATTAGCAGCTCACCCAAGTGTCTGTTTGACACTGGCCCACTAGCAAACATCTACAGAAAGAGTCTATGAAAAGGAGCAGACACAACAACTCTTGTGCACTCTCCTACTGCACCAGCTTCTGGCAATCTGAAGTTGCCAACTTTCCAACCGGGATATCACACATACACCATGTGTTTAAACAGTCCCCAAGGGTTATTTTCTAGACAAATCTGTTTAATAACATAGCACTCATTTACATTTTCAGTTTCTATAACATCCTATGTCAGTGAGTTCCGTAAAGGGATTATGCACCATGTGGAAAATAAAAAGCAAAACCTTCCCCCTCTGCTGTCTCTTCTTTTTAACTTCTTGCCTCTGACTTTCATTACATTCCTCTTATTTACAGCTTTCATGAAGAGTAATTCCCTAACTGCCTTTCTTTGTGTTAATAATTATTTTATCACAACTCTTATATAAAAGATGAAGAATCCTAGAAAAACTGTGCTGTTTGGGTTTTTAGATTCGGTTGTTCACTTGTTTTAGAGCTGCTCTGCATCCTCTGTTTGTCCCACTGTACTTGGTATCCTTTTAATTCTATCATGACCTCTATCAGGAGAGCTGCATTCTGTACTTCCATATCTGAGAGCACAACAAATTAATCTTGTGATACACTGATGCTTACTCTGTCCTCTAGCATTTTTTCCTATGTTCTAGTTACCTTCTGTTTAGAACTACTGACATTTTCTAGTAACTATTCACTGTGATTTTACAATATCTCCCGTGATTAACAGCTTGGTGACCACCACTAGGTCCTCCCCCTCCCCTGTGTATTAATTTGCATTTCTCCATACTGAATTTCTTTTGATATTTTACCACTTGGTTACTTACTAGTGACATAACAGCCTTCTCAGTCCCTCTCACTTCTGAGTACCTTTACAATTTTTGTAAACTTCAGCAATTTTTGTAATTTCTTTAGTATCATTTGTCCTAAATATCATTAACAAATATATTCAGCAGCAAAAGCCCCACAAAAATCCAGTACTTCACTAATAATCTCCTCCTTTATCACTCCTCCATTCTCTTCTCTTAAGTTTGTATGTTAGAAATTCTTAGAAAGATCTTCAATGCTAGTTATTTCTTTAAGAATCTGCTTGGTGAACCTTATGAAATGTGCTCTTTACATGCAAGTCAACTATAGTGCATGCCAATAGTTTACTTGATATTTTCTTGATCAAATATGCTCGAAGATTTACAAAGAGAGCAATTGTATATTCCTCCATTCTTCTCAAGGTCCTGCTTTAAATTTGTCTGCCATACAAGAAGGCAACCTAAGAAAACAAATTATCATAATTCTCCACCTGTTTTTTAAATTCACGTTAAGGGCTGTGAAAAACAAACCAGCAAACTTTATTGTAGATACCAAAGTATCACCAGCTGTCTTCTTGCCTTCTCTAACAGAGTGTACCATGTCCTTTAAACAAATCCAGTCAAAGAAAACTCACAAATGTGTCAGCTGCTCCAGTTTAGAGTCTGGTATCTTAATTCAAGACACCCTCCCATCAGTCACTTAAGCTAAGAATAGTTTTGAAGCAGACTGGCTGAGGTGTGTGCATTAACCCTCTTCTGCCAGCCCACTAGAGATAGAGCAACATCTCCAGGCAGTAACATACTACACTATTACCACAAGATCTACCAGAGTTTGTCCATGAAAGCCCTAAAACTATCTCAAATTTATTCAGTGTACTAATAAGTTGTATAAATCCTCAGTACACCAAGATGAAATCAAGCCAGATAGGGTACAAATGTGGTTTTACTGTCTTTATTCCCACATCAACAAATTAAATATATATATACTTGCCTCTTGTTTAGTTACTTTTGCTGCATCCTTGCCTTCAGCACCCTCTGGAGACTGAAAGAAAATATTTAATCAATGTTTTTATTACAGACTTAAAAGCATGTAGACAACAGCAAAACAAAGATTATGGAGAAGACTGACTGCTCTTTCATTTGCAACAACTTAAAGCAGCCTGATAAATCTACATTAGTATGTACAAGTACAAGCAGCATTGTACTCAAACCAGTCTCTTTACCAAAACCAAGCAAGAACCCGAGCACCAGGTACATACATATATCACACATCACCACTCAGAGTCCCTCTAGCCAATTAACTAAAGCATCCACAGGCTCCAGTGGAAGCTCCATCAAATCCACTGTTGGTAGCACAACAGTAGGAACTGGAAATCTGAGGTTTGCTCTGTGACAGCGTTTGAAATCCCCATGAAATTTAACACATTTTTTACCCGAACATGAACTTAACCTGTTATGAGATGCAGTGAGATGAACCAAAAAACACAGCAAAACTGAAAATGAATGATTTCTTTAACTCCTTTACTCCCTTTTCCTCTCAGTGTCACTCAGCTGGAAGTTTTTAAAGTATCCTTACATCATATCTCACCTCCTCCATCAGAAGAGCATAAATCAGTAAAACACCAAGACATCGAGAGGAAAACTAGGGATAAACGTGTATCTTCTCAAGAACAAAGTATCAACTCGAACACTGTAAAACTAACCTTGCCTAGGTGATAGAAAGGTTACTTTAGTTAAAGAAGATAGGGCAGGTGAAATCAAGCTTCTCTTTTGTTTACAACTCAAGATGTGTTACACTTCACATTTTGCAAACATTTGTGTTTCCCAGGTAGGAGAAGCAATTCCTGGATAAAGAGTGAGTAGCAGCAGTTAGAGGAGAACTACAAGAATGGCATATTTCAAAAAGGAATTTTACAGGCAGCAGAGAAGGCAATTTGGTGGTTGTTTTGTTTTACAATCAGTAAGGAAGCAGGCTAGTTATCTTTTCCCTTTTCTTTCCATTTCAATCTTAATTCAAACTTCCTCACAGATTTTGACACAAAATGTCTGAGTTAGAGAGCTATGGTTTGGAGCAGAGAAAATGACCGGCTAGTTTGCAGCAGTTGACCAGTGCCTTCTCCTGGCATTCTGGCTCTTCCAGAAAGACATCCCCCCACCAGGGAATAAAACGTGGCTTTGTTACTGTGCACTCTCCCAACAGAAAGGAAGCATGCCACAAGAGCAGCTGCTTTAAAAAAAAGCCGAGGACTGATCATGTAAGTAGCTTGAAAACAGCAGGAAGTTAAGCAGCATCGCACAGCGTAGAGCAACTCAGAATAGCAACAGGCAGGCATCCAAAATGGAGCCCGACTGTTCCCTATGCAATTGCAGCCTGACCAGTCACCTACAGGATCGTTTCAGGTTTGCATTTCTAAGTCTTTCAGTTTGGTTACCAAGGAGTTACTACAGCTTGATGTTGTGATGCTGGAAGCATCAGAAGTCCGAAAGAAAACAAAAACAAGCTACTCCATTACTCCTGTCAGTAACAAAGTCCTGTGTCCTACAACTTTCCTCTTCGACTCACAATACAGGATATGCTCTGGGTATAGCTTTTTCTGTTGCCCATGAGTTCATAAGATCTCTTTCTCCCATATGAATTTTCTCAATTCTAACAAACTTGTGCTGCAACCTTTCCCCGAGAGGGAACTCAAATAGCATCCTTCCTGTCCTGGGCAGAACCTATTTATATGGAAGTCCTCCGAGATTGTATAATCTTTTCCTTGCAGTGGTCAAGAGACTTTAGATTTACAGGGGTAGAGACAGAAAGACGGCAAGATCCGTTTCCTTTGGAAGCTAAGCTAAAATACTTGTCATAAGCTAAACGAAGTTGACTGATACTCCACAATCAGGCTGTTTTACCCTGCTTCACTTTTGGGAATCATAGAGCTCTGAGAGAGGGATAAATTATCCCAGGAAGGCACTGCCACATGCCAACAGCCTTGCAGGAATTGCACAAGAGCTAACTCTCCACCTGCAACACTGCACAGTTAACACAGAGTAATTTACCACATTCTCTTTAGCACTTATGAAAGAGAAGTCTCCCACATTTCTGATAGGGCAGTCTGCTTTTAGATGCCAATACTACTGCAGACAAAAGATTGAAAAAACTGCTCATGAGGCTAACCACAGGGGGAAAAAACCATATTAAAATACTCTTAACACAACCACAACCTCTGTATACTAACTACTGTGATATATTACACAACATACTTCAATTACGTTAGATAATTAATTAGCCCAGCATTCCCTCTCAAGTTAGAAAACCCAACAGCAATTCTGAAGGCCACATAACTTTTCTCCACGGAGGGACATGGACCATAATAGTAATTTTGGAGGTGTGAATAAGCAGCAAGGGGTTCTGACATGCTCTCATTTCCATTTCTGACCCGCTCCCTCCTCTCTGCAATCACTGCAAGTCCAGGCGTTTGGTGGCTGGGCTCAGCCTCCCAGCCTTGGCTCCCCAGTACTTTGGCAGAGCTGCGTGGGAGGCCATGTCATGAGTAGGTAATTGATCCAGCCGAAAAACAGCCTGCTGCTTAAACAAATGCATAAATATTACAATATATAGACAAATTATAAATATATAGTCTTCCCTGCTCTAGCAGAATCATTTTACTGCACAGCTGCACAAACAATTGAGTCAGTACAACAGACAGGAATGCAGTAGTACAGGGCAGCTGCAGGCAGCCTGGAACTCTATCTACTCTATCTAGTGCAGATGATAGACACACCAAAAAAAAAAAAAAAATGTCAGACATGGCTACAATGTATTTGCTAAAAGAGGAACAGAAACTTATTTTCCCCTCTATGAGTTCTGATGATCCCGGCTGATGTGGTTCTGCATACCAGTTTTTGCAATACTTTCTCCTCTCCCTGGGGAAAAGGGAGATTTATACACAAATGGATTTGCGCCAAGCATAGTTCCCAAAGAACTTGGCATGCCATAAGTAGAGACTGTCTGCACTACTATCTGGAGCCACAGGACTTATATGTAGATACCACCAAAACCTTAAAGCCTTTGCCCTTAACTCTTCCACAGGAACCCTTCCCCCATTTTTTGTCCTAGTGACAAACTACCGAAGAACCTTTGGCTTCAAACAACAAAATGTACTAAGTAACCCCTCCCCTTGGCACATTTTTCCTCATGACCTAACACGATGGCTCACCATATTTCACATGACACCCCAGCCACATTAAAATGCACCCTGAATACTGAACCGTACATCGTAAGCCAGTCAGGAGTAGGGATACCCACACTGCAAGTTTTGTGCTGCAAAATCAAAGACCAATACAGGCTTGACAAGGGCAGCACTCCAGCCTCAGTAATTCTTCAGCTGCACTCATCATACGCCTGTATTATATTTATAAAACAGTCCCTATGGGCCTGCTGTGTGTGATACTGTATGGATGCCTACAAGAGACAAAACATTTTAAAAAAAGCAAATAAGGACACAGACAACAGTGATATTTTTTTTTTCCTCATAGAGGTATACACAAGGAAAGATGATGACTGGCTATCTCTAAATATGCTTTTAGTTTTAGGCTGAGGTGACCACACATTGTGTCACATCTCAATTAGCACTAAATATTGGCAATAAGATTACAACTTAAGCTGTAGCTAAGCTTTGCAAGATCTGTCACAGCTGCATAACTTTCAAAACATAAGACTGTCTATCAGCAACTGGCTTTTTTTTTTTCCACTTGCTTCTGCCCCAGCTATTTTTAAGAGCAACCTAGAAAATTATATTGAGTGGATTGGAAAAAAACAAAGGAATATTAATAGATGGTAGAGAACGTTAGAAAACCCCTGAAGGAATATTAACATTGAGCTTATTTGTATACATAGCTCTTTCACCAGCTGTGAAGTATACATAAGAACCAGTGTTTCCACACACCAAAGCAATACTGCAGTATCTGCAATGCCATCATCATTACAGAACTATTAGGCTGAAAACAGAAAACTAGACAAGTGTTTTAAGTAAACATTTAACAGAAAATACAGGTCAAATTCCTGTTTTTACTGTTCTTAAGGCAAGGCTATTTGATAGAGATGCACCACAAAAGAAACATAATGCTTCATTTTTTAAAACCAAAATCCTGAAATATAAGCAGTGTATAATGAGAGGACAGTAACCCAAAGCAGTGAAGTCATTGATGTCTTTTGAGAGACCCAAAGGTACACATTTGAAGTTGCAACGTCCCACTTCTGGATAAATATTCTGTTTGCACTACTATGAATGGATTTATTAAAAAGAAGTACATTAAAAAGTCTGAAAAATGAGAATACAAGTATGTGAGAAGTAACAGTCAGTAGAAGGTCGGTATAAAATTAAATAGATGGTTCATTCTCTGAAGGATTTTATTACAAGCCGAAACTCAACACCTCGGCTCTGATGGGAGAGAAATTAGTCCTTTCACAACCACATGAAAACAAAACAAACAAAAAAAGCAGATGCAAATTTCATTCTAACTACCACATTAAGAAGTTAGAAATTAGAAAGGCAGAAAGCCTTAACTGTCCTAGCACATGAGCATTCTGAACAGCATTTCCTCCCTTCTTTGCAAGCTGTTTGGTTCGGCCACATCTTCATACACTGCCTGCAAGGGGATTTGCCTGTAGATTTCCTGGCTCACTCTTGCAGCTGCAATTTCCATGATGTAATGCTTTTGGTCATTCCTACTACAATTTTTTTCACCAACCAAAATAAGGTAAAAGCCTGCATAAAAAAGCACGTTGCAAGAGGAGCAGATGTAGTCTGAAATCTTTTTCAGGGTTTATTGCACTTTCCCTTAAAATTTTTCTACCCCTCATTTCCTTTTGAGTATAACTATGCATTAGACTAAATTTAATGCCATGAATGGTTTCCCCATATATACTATATTTTCTAATTATTTATCCTCAGAACAGCTCTGAATTTTGAGCTAGTTCATAAATGTAATTAAAATGCTATTTATTTCTTGGTTTAGATTAATGAAGACTACATGTTGGCTAATTTAACACCAACCAGCTCCTGCAATACCCTTCTAACTATTGTTTCCCCATTTAGCTCCTCCAGCATCTTATCATTAACCTTTGTTTACAACTAGTTCTTTGATCTGTTTTCAGTGGATAGAACAGTGCTCACTGCCAAGGCAATGTGAATTAGCTTGGCAAGTAAAATTAATTCCCCCTAATAAATGCTTTAAGAAATCAGGTATTCTTCCTACCACACAGCTTCATTTCTTTTTTCTACCAAGAGTCTGATCCTGGATGAGGAAAAAACTATGCACGCTGCTACTCTAAAAAAAAAAAATTTCTGCCAGAACCACAAGGGAAGTACAGCATAAAACTGTTTAGTGGCAGGCTAGATTTTTTAAATACTTATCCAAAATTATATCTGTCTTGCTCTCTTCCAGGAAATGAGGTTGGTTTTCTTTGTATATACATGTAAGTAAGTCCTTCGCAAAAAAAAAAAAAAAAAAAAAAAAAAAAAAAAAAAAAAAAAAAAAAAAACCAAAACCAACTACACACAACCCCATGCTGCTTAAGTATTTATTCTTTAAGTATGTAATATTTCAATATATTTGTTAATAATTATTACAGTATTTTAAAATGTAATTTTTAGAATTTAAATCCCTCCATCTTACATCTATTAAGAGCAGAATGCCTAATTTTCTAATTCTTTGGGGGAGAATGTCAAGATCATAAAGCTCTGAAAAGATGAATGGTACTTAAAGGTTTAAATTTGAAGACAAGCATTAATATCTCTTGCATTAATATGCTAATTACATATTAATTGGGAAAAATCAGAGAAAGCACTTCCTGATCAAGGTTTCCATTCTTGCTTAAAGATTCAAGCCAAGCAGAGTGACTTGTTGACCTGCAACACATTTTCAAAGAATATATAAGGAAATAAGAATACAAAAAGTCTGGCCATAAATAAAATCAGCAGGTGCAGAAAATGCATTTTATTAAATTCCTTAACTCTTAAGACAAGTGACTTATGTAAGCTTTATGCTCTTCCAGACAAGCTAGAAAATCAAGTATTGGGGTATTTCCAGATAACCAAAACCAGACAGAATAAGTGCTTTTCCAGAAGAGGAAATGTCTTCATTGTAGATTGAGGTATTTGCTATTCCCACTGAAAAGAGGGTTAAAAATTGACAAATATAATTGAAAATGCATTTATATTTGAAAGGACATTTTTAAAAATCTCACAATTGGTTTGGCTTTTATTTTTCCTTCCAAGTTTATCTTCCTTATAGTCAATTTTTGAACATGACATCTACCTTTGGCAAAGTGAAAACATAAGAGCAGTTTTTAGAGGCTCAGACTTAAAAAAAAATACCATTGTAATTTAAAATTAGATAGACAGTTCCCTTTTCAGACAGTGAAGTAATCAGCTGCATTTTGAAAAATACAGATTAGCCATGGGACCAGAGAGCACCGAGCATTTGAAATTGTTCAGCTTCCTCTGAACACCAGATGTAAAAATTCAGCTAGGTAGTGAGTAAATTCTTGTCTCCATATTTGCTTAACCATTTTACTGCCATCATAAAATAAAAAGGCAGATTCAAAAAATATAATGGATGAAATCCAGTCCCTAATATTACTTCTGTAACTTTGAAAGCTGATGACAGTTCTGCAAGTAAGATGAAGCTGCTGAACTCATCCAAGTCCACATATAGAGGCAATTTTTAAAACCTTCAATATTATGTTCCAAAATTTGTATTTAAATAGAACTGATCAGATTTGCAAAGTAAAACTAGCACATAGTACTTCTGAAAAAAAAATATCAAAAAATAGAAATTACATTTAGATAGCTACTTTCAGTAACAACTGATTCCCTAAAATATCCACCTCTGACAAACAAAAATACTGTGAAGGACAGAAAAGAGGCGTTTAATTTCTCTTCTGCCTGAGGACATTACAGTGACAAAACCCACAATAATCTAGAAAAAGGACCTTTTTTGTTGTTGTTTCAACTAATTGGTACAGAACATCAAACCTCTGAGATTCCGACAGCAGGTACCAAAACCACAACTGGTACAAAGCCTTAGATACACCCATCTCTCATATCCCAGTAATAACCACAGCTGTGGTTAAAAACAGTATTGCTCTACTACAACAGCCAGAATGAAGAGCTTCACAGGCAACCAAAATGCAGCTTCAAGAGAAGAATAAATTAAAATGTCTCCAAGTGGGCACAGGTGGGATAAGGAAGAAATGATGCAGTAAAGAGGTAAAGGATGATTTCCTTCTACAAACAGACCACTGACACATCTCAACTCTGCTTGAGAGAAGCAAAACACTTGCAGAGGTAAAAATGTCCTTAGATCTTCGTTTTCAATAATGGAAGCTACTACTAACTCAGGTAACATTAAGTCAATGGAGAAAGCTATGTGAGATGAGCAAACAGCAAACATACCAACAGTCCCAACAAAGCTGGCAGTGATGGGAACACACACAGTTCTTTTCTGCAGGCAGATTCCAACGTTCTTAGGGAACACAGAATTTTTTATTTCCATCTTTCACTGTTACAAGAACACCCACTCTTTACTATGGGAAGACAGAAGCTGTATCTCCAAAAACTAGTAACTTCCAAAGACTCTAAGGGGGTAAAAACCCACAAAATAAAAACCAAGCCCAAAGCCTCCTCCCTCTGGTGCTGCAAGGATACAATCTGAGCACTGAGTTGTTCTGATTATTCTAATGAATTAAAGAATACTCCTCTAGAAACTCTGAGTTAGGGACAATCAAATCAAAGATGAATGCCTGGCTGCTGCTAAGAAGCATTCTGTCCTTTCCCACCTAATCATTCCTGCCAATTCCAGCTTAACTCTTTGTGTCAAGGTATGTGTAAAACTAGATCAGCAGTCAGGCCTGCCCAAGAACTACCTCAAACAAATATGATATCTCACAGACTAAATCAGAATAAGGACAGGAATGGGCATCTGGAATTTCTGGTTCCAGCCTGTGTATGCCAGCCTGAAGTATCTGTTGAACTGCTGTCCAAACTGTGAAGTCCCACACTGCCAATTTTGCTGACAATAAAATTGGTATAAGACCTTACTTTTTTCTTGTGTGCAGCCAGCTGCTCATTCCCAGCCTGCTCCTTTCTAATAGGTTACCACACGTTCATCGTGCCACTGTGCAGCATCTCTAACTTGGATCAGTAAAATAACCCAGAATTAAAAAAACTTTCAAATCATGCTCAAACCTGCTCAGCAGACAAGCTTTAAGAATCATGGCCTAAAAGGTAATTACAGCATACTGAAGCATCTTTTTGGCTACTGGACCATGTGATAAATCACAGTTCTAGCTTAATGCAGGTAAAGAATAGGGAGTAGATAGTGGCCATGGTTATCATACCAAGTGCTAACTTCCAAGAAAAATCTCTGCATCTGGTTTACTTACACTCTAGGCAAAAGACTGTTAGAATCTTGTCAAGCAAAATTCAACTTCATACAACTTCTCTAAAGGACGATACATCTTGGAACACACCATTCCTATACACAGCTACTGTTTGGGTATAAAACAGCAGAGAAAGTGAAGTTTTCCAAGCAGCACAGAAGGAAAGCAACCTTAAATATCACATAGGTATATTCTATGTAAATATATAACTACATTCTATTTACACACAGGGAGTTTTTATCTTTTAAACTTACGATACTGATACTCCAGCACAAAAAAGAATATTGCCCATATCGAATGTTGAACTACCATATACAGAAAGATTACATGCACCTAGTCAATTTTGAAGTCAGAGTTGATGACTTACAAAGATTGTACTACTATGCTTTAATGTGCCCAAGAAGCATGAAGAATAATTTTTAATTGACAATTCAGTGAAAACTGAATTGGAATTTTTAGCTTGCCAATTCTTGAAGTCCAATTGTAATTTAGTGTACTCTAAGTAGAAAATTTATATACATTGCCATCAATTGCTAATAAATGAGTTAGATCTTTACAGACTAGTATGAAATTATCAGAAATGTTTTAGGTCATTAAATCCTTGGTCAACGACTTTTAATCATCATAACTCAATGACTACAACAATAATCATAATAGCTAAAATTACATAATTAGCTCTAAGTTAGAGAGTCTCTAATATAAAACATCAACAAATATTTGCTGCATGTATTTAATAGCCCTGTAAACTTCATTTATTGCAACGTGGCATAGCAGCATTCCTCAAGTATGTTTTTTCTTCACTGTCACTGAACACTGCTACATTGCTTCATATCCAAGCATTTCATGTGCAGGTAAAAGGTTTTGATCTTCCCTGCTTAATTTTTCTACTAAAGATGTAGAGCCTTTGAATCAGTCTGGTCAACTGACTTTGCTGGCCTTCTTGGAGTAAGCCAACTAGGCAGTTTTCAATTGCTTTTAAACATCCCAAGGTTTAAAATTCTGCAATAGTTACAAATCCAGTACAATTTCTAAAACTGTTAGTGGCAAAACATCCTTCTACTAGAAGGCCCCTGGAATCTTTTAAGATGCTCTGGCACATCTGTTCTGTTTGTCTTGCTTGAATTTAAAGTGCATCTTTGCATAGTAATCATTTTACCTGTCCCTGCAAGGCATGCTGCAGGTGGACGACCACCTCAGGACTCTGCTGAGACTTAGACAGAAATGTGTCAAAGTCAAGGGTATGTCAGTGACAGATGCAAAGAAGGGTATCTTCTGCTACTGCTTAGCCTGTTTTCCAGCAGTTACTGAATGGTCTGGGAGTGACCTACCAGAAAATGTGGAAACTACCTTTTCCAGAGCTCTGACTTTTGCTTTTAATTCTCATGGACTGGGAGAAAGAAGAAAGCAGTCAGTATGAAGGCAGAGTGAATCCAAGTAAAAATGTGGAGAAAGAAGTGGGCAAAATAGGAGTGGGGAAATGGCAGCACCCAAGACATCTGGATCTGGTACTGAGTCCCTTTTCCTTTCTATTCTATAATCACTTACAGACTGTGAAATGAAAATACAGAACCTCCTCCATTTCTATGTCTCATTGCAAACAGAGAATCTCTTGTGTTCTAGGATGACCTAAAGAGTGGCTTTGCTACAGAAAAAGAGCTTCCAACGCCAGTGTTGAAACAATTTATTGGGAAGATGCAGGTCCCCACAACATCACTGGAGCTTCTTTCCTGCTAAATAGCTTCAAAATGAAGAGAACCTTTGAAAAAACCCACTATGTTACATATAGTATATCAAGTTGAAATGGAACTGAACTTGATCGTACTTCATACTGCTGCACCATGAACACAAACTCACCTGTTACAATGCTTTGCACAAATCTAGACTTCATTCCACAGACCAAAGAGCAACAAAAGGACCGTTCAGAGATACAGCAAAAAAGAGCTGTCACCTGCAGGACCTCAGCTTCATTAGTTAATTGTCTAATCACATACAAGTTGCTCCAACAAAATTTTAGATAACTGGTTACTATTGCAAGTTTCTCAGTTTCTATGTACACAGCACAAAGCAAGACAAATTGGGCAAACTAACAACAAATGTACCACTCGAAAGTGCAGGAGGTGCTTATTAGTGGGAATAAAACATCATTACAGATATCTTAACCTGATAATTCAAGATAAAGGGACCATTCCAGCAACTAAGCAATCTACTTCTGTGCCTCATTTCCCCTGTTGGTGGATGAATATGGTGGATATTCCATTTGAATATTCATGACAGTTTAGAAATAAAAACTTAAACAAATAGAAGAATTTCACAAAGAGAACTCAGTTTAGGTCTAGACAAAACAGCACAAGGAGAATTTAGCAGCTCTAGGTTAGTACCTGTAAAAACATGCATTTAACCCCAAAGGTTAGAAAACACATTGATTAGATAGCTGGTTAGCAAAACAATCAGTAAGGGTCTCACCAAAAATCGTGTGATAAATAGGGATAGCACTATGACAGGACAACAATGTGGTCCCTTCCAACTTCTGCTAAAGAAGCAGCATTACAAGCAAAACACTCAGCGGGTTTGTTTTTCAGCAGTAAACATAATCAAGTACCTTTGACTTTAAAGAAAGTGAATTTGCATAGTGGAACAGGAACCTGTCCCAGATGGTCCCTAGTATATCTTCACAGCATCAACTGTACTGAGAAACTACATTCCTGACTACAAAGAGCCAGCAAATAACCAACAGAAATGGCTAATCAGACCGTAATATTTTTTTATTTGCTCTGAAACAGTAACAATATTCAATGATAGGAATGCATATAAAAAAAAAAAGATGACTTAAGTTGCACTTAGTCCTCACATCAGATCCAACTCCAAGTGTTTTCAAAACAACAAGTGAGATGCAGGTGGTATTGCACAGATTCAGATTAAAGAACAAGTTGGGTCATTTTGGAGTGCAATCCCATCTAAATGACAGGCTTCCCATCTAATACTGGACAAGTCACCATTTGACCTATTAATGTCCCTCAGACATGATGCACACCCACAAGGCAAGTGTCATTCATCCTGATGTATGCTCACGCACTTGTGTGTGACCATACCACGGCTCTCCTTGTCATCAGGTACAGAACGGTTCTTCATCCTTTTATGGCTAACCTTGAGATATTTCTATTGGGGCTGTTTCAAGGTCAAGGAGTCTGTCAATATGACCCAAGATCTAATTCCACAAAGACAGATGAAAAGCAAAACACCCCAACCCATTTCAAGGTGTTCTTTCTATCAATACCACAACAAGCATTCTGGTTTATCCCACACTGGCACTGCCACTCTTCTTGAGAAAGGCCATGCTCACATCACAACATTTTATTACAACAGATGAAGGGGACAGAAATCTGACAGGAGCAGTCCAGAGTTCAACCCCTTTTTGCTTTAGCACAGTATTTAACATCACCTCAACACAGAGTCAAGTTCTTCTTTTTCTCTTGACCCTCAAGCAATGAGTAATGACAGCCTGATATCCTATACCACAGCCCTCTAGAGAAGGGGAGGCAGCTTACACTTTTTTGCTCATAATATTCATAATGGACATAGGGCCAGGGACTCAGCAAGGACTTGAGTTTACATAGAGATAAGAAACATCATAGATGAAAAGAAAAGCAAACGAAGAAGAACCAGCCAGCTTAGATAACTACAAATACACAAAAATAGATACAGGTGGATTAAAGCCCTTTCTGCAATTATTATTTATTTACCTACTCTTGTAATAGTGAAAGTTTCTCGTTTTGACTTTTGATGTTTATTTCCTTACAAAATTTTCCCTGTTAGAAGCCTTTTTACAAGTTAGAAATTTTAAGAGAAGAATTGACTATTAGTTGCATGTGATGGTTTTGTCTCCACGTTGAAACTGGCTGTTGTAATTATTCAGTTACTGCTGCATCACCAACTTCTCACTCTGTGAATGTTATTCTGGAATAAAACCGATTATTGTAAAATACTACAAGTACATTTTTTTAAAAAAGCAAAGCCATTAATCATACACTTCTTCCCAGAACCCACACTTTGTATATAATCTTTAAATGTAAATCTTTACCCATTCAATGCTAACCAAAATAAAATTGAACAAAATTAATCTCCATTGCTCTCATCCCATATGCAATGTTTTGATTACTTTAACAAAGTAATCTTCTAGAAATGAGACATGTTCTTATGGACTTACTGCTGAAAGGTAGTTTCCCTTAATAAACATTTCACAGACCACAAAAACCTACAGGAGTATCTTTAATTCTACCCGCACAGCCTGAAACATTTGTAGCGTAAGAATGCAGAAGAGCAAAGTAAACAGGGTATGAAGTTCACAAGGTCTCAAAAGTTGGGGGATCCTATGGATACAAGATGATTTTCAAGTTTCTCCTGGCAACAAGCAAGAGCACTAAAAGCACAGAAGCACACGAAGGTGCAATGACAGAAGAGCAAGAGGAAAAAAAGCCCATCATTCACTGACTTCAAACCCAGTTATTCCTATCAACCCCACAGTTGTATCCATTTTCAGAACCGGAATCAGGCCCTCATCTATGCATTAAATAATTCAGTAGCATACTTGACAATTTGACATTTTTATACCACCCATAAGGCATAAGCAAAGGACAAGTAAACACCGAGTTACCTGGAAGGCATCATCTACCTGTAACTTTATTAAAACAGACTTCAGCCCCAGCCCAGAAACGGTGTATTAAGAGGTCACAGGTGACATTTGGGAAAACACAAATTGCCTTGCCTTGGTTGACCTAGTTAAAATTAAAGGACTGCAGCTATGATTTGGTTTTTTTTTTTTTTTGGTCATTGCATGTATTAGTGTCAAGTCCCTCGTTACACTCCGTTAGCGCCTCGGAAGGCAGGCAGCAAGTTCTCGAGGAGGATCTCCGGCAGCAGGGCCTCCCTCCCTCCGTCCCTCGGCCGCCCACCGCCGGGGCCCTGCAGGGGCGGGAGGGGGCCGGCTGCCACCGTCCAGGCTCAGCCCGCCTCCTGCCAGCGCCGGAGCGCTCCCGGCGGCCGCGCAGCCACGGCTCCGCTGCCAGCGGCCACGGGAGGCACGGAAAACCCCCACACCATCGAGCCCGGCCGCCCAAGGGCCGCCCAAGTTTCTGTCTCTGGGGGAAGGCGGTCTCACGGCCGGCTCCCTCCCGAGGAGGAGGCTGCCCTCCGCGAGGTGCCCGGAGAGCAGGAACCGGCCCCCGGGCGGCGGGGGCCCCCTCAGCCCCTCAGGGCTCCCCCGGCGCTCCCTCGGGAGGCGCCGCCCCCCGCCCCCGGGGGCCCTGCCCGGATGGGCGCCGGAGTTGGTACATACGGGTCTGCCGCGGGAGGCGAGGAGAAGGGTGTAGTTTGTTTTAAACATGGCTTGCCTCTCCCCTCCTCCCTTTTACCTCGGAGCCATCGCTCCGGTGCGGCGGGAAGCGGCGGGATCCGGCCGCCCCGGGTGGGGGCTGCCTCCCCTCCGCCGCGGCGCCGGAGTTTGCGAGCAGGAAACTCCTCCCGCGGGGGCCAGAGGCGAAGCCGCAGCTGCTGCAGCGCTTCTCCCCGGCGGCGGAGGGAGAGAAGGAAGGTGGGGGCTGGAGTTGTGATAGCGACTTCACCCCCCGGGGAGCGGGGCGACACCGCCCCGCGCGGCACCGGGAAAGTAAACAGGCGGCGGGGAGCGGCGGGGCGGGGTGCAGGGGGCTTGCAACAGGCAGCAAAATGCCCGGGCTCAGGAGCCATCCGCGAACCCCAGCACGGAGCGGCGGCGGGAGAAGGGCAGGAGAGCAGCGGGCACCTCCGGCCCCCGATGCGCGCTTTACCCGCCGGCCGCCGCTCGGCCCCCCCGACCCCACCCGGGGAGGGGAGGCAGGACCCGCCGCACACCCGGGGCGCCTCACCTTTCTCTTCGGCATAATGTCCCTGCTCCGTGCCGCCAAAGTAAAGCGACCGAAAAAGGCTCCGGCAGAAGCGCGGGATCCGCCCGGCGGTGGCGGCGGCGGCGGCGACACCGGCGTGGCTGGTGCCCGCAGCTGTGCCCGCGCCCGGTGCCCGCCGCGCCGCCCCGCCGCCCCCGGCGCCCCGGCAGCCCCCGCCGCCAGCGCCCGCCTCGCCGACGGGGCGGGCGGAGCGGGACGGCCGCGGCTCCCGATTGGCTCCCCCGGTGGCGCCGCGCCCCCCGCCCCGGCGGCAGCGGCTAATCACGGGCCCGGGATTCTCCATCAGCCGTCGGGAAGGCGAACCAGGCGAAGGTCTGGGCGCGTCGAGCAAGTTGCGTGCGGTGAGCGGCGAACAGGGAGCAGCATCCGCTCTCAAACCTCTGCAGTGGTCCTTGTACAGGTGCATTATTTCAGGCAGTTTAAATTTACCTTCGTTTTCTCCTCCCGCTAGGTTCCGGTTTCCCCTCCTCGACTGAAATCAGTCGCAGTTTTTCTCCATCGCTACTGTTGTGTCTTTTACAACGCGGGGGTTTGTCTTGCCGTGTAAATCCATTCCTCCTCCAGAAGCAAGCATGCTGTTGTATCAGGTCTCCTCATTACGTTGCCCTGATAAATCACTAGCGAGACAAACCACTGCCGCTGAGAGAAGAACTCCATTACAAGATGGGGTCATCAATTCTTCATTTGACGTTCAAATGCCACCTACCTTTTTTTCTGTTAATTTTAATGAGAAAAACAAAAGTGATTAGCTTGTTAACAGCTTGAAACTTGAACGTGATCCCTCTGAAGTACCTGCAGAAGAAGCAGAACAAACCCCAAAGGTTTTCCAAGGGGTTGGCCACCTGCCTTTTAGCCAAGAGCTGTGGTTAGGATGTGCATAGAGCATCATACGGCTGCCATAGGCCTCATTTTCCCTCTTTACCGGGGGCATTTGAACTCATACCTCTTGTTCTCCCACAACTTCATTTTGACAACAAACTGTGGTATCTCTGGAGCAGGAGAGGTTAGATTCTACCGTTGATACGGTTACAAAAGCTTTGTTGAGCTTAAACAATTTGTACTAATTAAATAATTTGCAATAATAATTCACCAGGGCAGGAACTCAGCTGGGTCTGCTCCCAGTTGCATGTGTAAACCGCCAGATTAAGGAGTCACACCCACTAGTTTACATGCTATTCATGTATATTTAAATAATTTGTACAAAGTGGTATAGTTGTTCATGGAAAGACTGGAAATATGGCCTTTAACAGGAGATGCCTGAGTTAATCAGAAATTTAGACCACCCCCCTTACATAGTATATTGCCTGGGTACTGAGTAATATAGGAAAGAAACAGGTCAGAATTACTCTGTAACTTAACTTTTCCCGCCTGTTTTCCAGCATTTTTCCCAGGTGTCTGTAATCATTAATGGATGATGGGAGCAACCCACTACAGCTTCACCGTGTACTATCCATTCAGAAGGCAAAAACAGAGCTAGCCCTCCATTAATACAGATGAAATGTCATCCACAGGAGAATTATGCACATGTGCAGGGATTTTTTCCTATGCCCTTCAAAAAGGTTGGATTAGTCCCACATCTCATTCCAAACCAAAATAACTTGGGGGGGGGGGGAGGGGGAGGGAGGAGGATTAGAATTTTTGATTAGTTCTGTTGCTGTCTTCCTCATTTGATTATATTCCTTTTCCATTTTGTCTCCCTACTTTTAGACTTGCAGTGTAATTCAGGTTGAAAGGAATCTCAGGAGGTCGTCAAACAAAACCTTCTCCTGCATTAGAGCAGGCAGCTGAAGACTTTGTCAAGTTCAGAATGTCTCTGCAAACACAGATTCCCATCATCTTCCCAAGCATCCTTTGCTGGTTCTTTCCCTGCATATGCATAAGCTCAATTCTAAAACTGTCCCCACCCTGTTTCCACAGTCACTCCAGTTTCTTTAAAATTGCAGCTAGGAGACAGCAACAACAATTGCATGAGAGCAGTAGGAGCCTGGTAACAGGCAGAGGTAAAGTCCAATTGGCTTGAAGAGGTAATTTTCCCTGGATTTATGGGAAAGGGAGAAGAAATCCCATTGACAATACATGGTTATCTACAACTAATGAGCAGTACAAAGGAAAAACAAAATTTTAGCATTGAGACAGCAAGAGAAAGAACTGGTAGAGCCAATAACTTATTTGCAGATGCCCTTTTTCCTTAATTGAACCAAATTTAGGTTCAATGGAACATTGTACCTCAGGGTGAAATCATTCAGGAAAGTTGCTGATGGGTGGACTAGTCCAATTGGTCTCTTTCTTCACTCCCTCAGTATTTTCTGTTTCAATACAAATTTTTTCTGTTTGCTTTCTGTCACCGCAAGTCCTATGAGATCTCTGGACAGGGGCAGATTGTAGGTGAAATTCCCAGAAACCTGGGAATAGCAGCAGCAAGTTGTTTTTCTATGACCTATGTATTCACCCCTTTGTGTCTGTGTGACACTTTCTCTGTAATAAAATTTATGTTCAGACTGGCTGGCCTGCTGCTACAGCTTTCAGTTAAAAAGCATAGGAATTATCTGTCTTTGTCCATCATACCTGACTCTCTGGTGTTCAAAGATGCCTCTTGTCTGAAAAGTTCTGATACTAACAGAAGAAACACTGATCTGTAGGATTTCAGAGGAAAAAGGCAAAAATGCTGCATTCCAATATATGGTGAAAACTTCTGTACCACAGATGTAAGCTGTGCTAGAAAAGCCATGTTTTGACCATATTTTTGGTTGTCATAGAAATTAGTTCATAGTTTAACTTTACAATTGTTTCTATTTTTAAGTAATTAGGGGATGCAACTGTAACACACTACCACTTTTCTATAACAACATTTAGGAAGGAGACGGATCAAAGTAATGTAGCCCTACATCACATTTTGTGTCCAAGGTATGCTGGTTGGTCTGCAGAGCCACCTTGAAATATAGCTTTGGTACTGTCAAAAGAGACATTATTGTCATCAGTTCCTTCTAAATGAATATGTGACTGTAGGCAAATAATTCCAAATGATGATGATAAGGGGTTACAAATACACAAACTAAGTAGTCTCAATACACTTTTTGTTCCACTCTTTCAAGCATAGGCACTCTGATAACTATCTTATTATCGTTATCAATGTATGGTGCTGTGTAGAAATTTCTGTTACTTCAGAATCGTTATTTCTAAGCAAAAATAATCTATGACAGTTACCTCTGAAAAGAAACCTGTCATACAGTTCAATTGGTAGGAAGAAACTCACATAAACCATTTAAAATAAATTTCAGAACAGCTTTACATTTTATCTTCAAATAAGAAAAAGGTTCAAGCACTCCACACTACTATCATGTTTTTCAAGCTATCAAGCTTTTGGAACATGTCATAGTATTCAGCAAAGCTTCTTCTACCACTGTTTCAGCGACATCTCTACCACCTCAAAGCACTACAACCACACTTTAAACCTCTTGAACTTTCATTCAATAGTCCTCTGCACAGATACTGCAGGGAATAGCAGAAACTAGATATATAGTAGCTAGTTACTACAAAACAGAAAACAAAGCCAGCTTTTCTACTGTACTAATCAACAAAAGTGCAATCAGTTTCACAAATATATTAGAAAGGCAGTTAAGTTTAGAAATCTAATTTTTTTTTGGCCATTAATTTCTCCTAATTATTAGCAGAAACAAGAGTGTTTGGTATACACAGTTTCCATACAAGTCAAGAGGAATCAGATCAATGACGTTTGGAGTAGAACCATAGAACTTGGACTACTTTGGCCACTTTCATGCTATGATCAGCCAATGAGTTGTTAACATTCAAAATCACAGACTCACAGAACTTTTAATGTCACAGAATGATTGAAGAGGGAAGGGACCTCTGCAGATTGTCTACTTTGTTGAAAGCAGGGTCAGATACTGCAGGTTGCTTAGAGCTGCGTCCAATTGGATTTGGGATATCTTCAAAGATGTAATAAACAAGTAATTAACAGTAATTAACAAGTCTGTTAATTTGATGCAGCAGTACAGTAGAAACACATCCTGGAGATTCAATTGCATTCAACTGCATTGAAATCAAGTGAGAAGCACACTACATGGTTATCCAACCCATTGTAAAATAAGGCACCTGTCTGCCATTCAAGCTCTCTTACTCTATTACATTATTTCATGAGGCAACTTATCACCTATTATATACAAGCTCCTTGTTTTCTATGATTTGCTTAAGCAAGAGTAAAGGTCTTCATCTGTCTCAGCTTCAGCAACACCACCAGCTGAGGCATTCTAAGTACTAATATGAACACTAAGCTGAGAGAAATAACATTATCACAATGGTTTTTTTCTCCCTTGTCTAAGGTCTTACCTTCTGTTTTCCTTGTCTACAAAGGCTGGTCCAACAAAGATTCCACCTTTTGAGATAAAGTAGTATTAAAGGTAGTAAATGTCAAATTCATCTACATGGACAGGGAAAGAGTCTCATTTAAGTTACACAAGAATTCCAGAGAAGTGATTCCATCATCTTAAACCTTCTGTTGAGCAATTCTACTTGCAGTAGCCCTGTCTTCAGCACTCTTTCTTTAGTTCTATGTCAGCCCTTTCCTTAAAGTATATACTTATGTTTCCAGTGTGATGTTAGGATTTGGTTTGTGAATGCAGGAAACTTACCTGGAATACACTGCTTTCCACATTTATTCCTAGCATGTCTAAGTACTTCTAGAATGAAGTAGCTAAAAAAATTAGAAAAGAGAAACACCCTGAAGTGATTTTTACATGGGGGTTAATTTCAAGCAGGCAGAAGAAGACACGACTACTCTTCAGAAGGTTTTAACAAAGGTCTCAGGTGTTGCTTCACTTACCACTAAACCAGGTGAAACTAGAGATCCCTATCAGGTCTACCAATATATCAATTTGTGTGGCCACACCCTAGTTCACTACTTATCAAAGTAGTAGGTTAGAAACACAAGTATTTGGAGGTATTTAATTAATCAAACCACTTTTAAAAATGAGGTTAAGAACAGTTACAGATACAGTATAGAGTTTGGGGAAATGCTGAGCTCCAGTTAATGAGGCAGGGCAGTAATCTGTAGCTGGGCAATAGATCTCATTTAGCTTCTGCTGGAACTGGCTACACTTGGAGTACAGCACTTGTCCTGCCTTCTCACTGTCAGACAAGAAGGCACCTGCAGTGCTGCCCTATTTCAGTGGCAGTTTCACTAAGTGAAGGGCCCCCTCTACCCTCTTGGCTATAAGAATCCTCTGAAAAGTGCTGCCCTCAATTCTGTTGGCCCAGTCTTTCAAAATTCACTCTCTATTTCAGTTTGGGCATACCAAAATGGACCTGCAAAGACCTGTCGTTTAAAGTGGGTGGGCCTGGCTCATTTCAACACAGGCTGGGGAGCAACCAGACAAGTTACACTGGCAGAACCTGGCAGGTAGAAATCTATGGTGGGGGTGGTAATGAGCAGCTAAGGGTTCCCTAAATGTTCTTCTGATAGCCTAGCTACAGCCAGAGCTAGCTGTGTATACACAGAAAACCAGCATCCCTGAGCATCCTCTTTCATTCATGGAGAGAGTTGGGTGGCTATGAGACATGCTTCATCCTGCTCAGGTTCTGAATTACCCTTCCAAATTTTAAAGCCCACATAAATATAAGAAAGTGATTAATTAATCTAGATTATTATTCTTCTGATAGTATAGAGAAGCATTTCCATCACAGTTCTCTGAAATACTACATCTGATTGACAAAAATAGGGAAAAGGGTATCTTTAAACTTAATCAATTTTAAGACAATTTTAGGTTAATGGTAGGTCCTCTGTTAACATACAATGAGAAAAAAATCAAACTAGTGAGTTGGTTCTGTCCTACAGCATTAATCCCTGCTGTCAATAATCAGTAAGAATTTAAATGTAGGGACTATTACGAGAAAAAACCAAATTAGATCAGCTAAAATTTAATAGTTGTTTAAAAAAAATTCTAAATGTGGTATGTATACATTTATTTATGTTTCTAAGATGTAAGGGTTTTTTTTGGTATAGACACTATATAAAGCTCATCTTAATTGAAAATGTGAAGAGTCCATCTTGACTAATGACAAAATGCTACTACAACACAGGAACAATGTTTTCTGAGCTTGTCATTTAATGATATTTTGAACAGCTCAAGTCAATGTTCCTCATGTTCTGTTGAAATCCTAGACCAGCTAAACAAAACAAGCAGTTTCTCTGCACCCCCTATTACTAGCTCTCTTCAATCTTTGCTTAGAGTTTTTCTGCAATAAGTTCATCTGCCTCAAACTAAAAAAGTGAAGAGAATGCAAAAGAATACAAACTGTGGCTGCACTGGTCTGGCTCACAGCTCCTGAGTTTGCAGCAATGAAATTTCTTTTCTTTCCTTTACACTGAAGCTGTGTCTGCTCCCAGGTAGAATCTGCTGTTAAATGTTAAATATGAATCAGTCTTTTGTAAGGCTGCACTAGGGATGTAGAGGTTAGTTTACTGGCTATTTTGTAGCAAGCAAGTAGTGTAAATATATAGTAAGTATTTCCATTTTCCTTGCATGTGTTTTCCTGGGCTATGCTTATCCGTTTTTGTGTTTATTTAATGAAAAATATATCAATAAATTATTGATTCAGCTGACAGGAGGAAAAAGACAATGCAATGGGAAACCTTGTCAAGTAAGGCCTCTAAATAGACAGGGTAATTTAAACGGGAAATCCTAAATCAACTGCTAGATAATGGAGCAAGTAAACATATTAACCTGTAAGTAAACATATCAACCAGACACAAATTAAGTCATAAATTATGTTTGTTGGTATATCAAAGTCTAGTCACAGCAGTTAAGGAACAGTTAAGGAAACCCAGGAAATAAAGGATAATTTTATGGAGTTTATAAATTGCAGCTTCTAAACATTTATTTTAAAAAATGAATTTCAAGAGTGCTGCTTTAGAATCATCATTGGAAGCCATTACTGCAGGAATGCATGGCTCTGTATAGTTAACACTATACAGTCATTGTGCTGAGAAAACATTTGTTGGTGAAATTTTATCACTATTAAAAGAACTCTAAACAAAAGACCGTGTATACACACATGCAGACATGGTAAAGTCTAATCAGATATATTTATAACAATTTTGGCATTTTAGATGTGGCTGTCTTTACAAACCTTTTTTTTCTCTACAGCATGCTTGCACACATTCTTTAGTTTTTTAGTTGCGTGCAGATCTTCTTTCTCCCCTGAATTGGTCTTATAATTATCCCTTCTAGTAAAAACAAACAGGAGAATATAATTTGTCCATCCTTTTTCTGCAACATGTTGCTCCTAGCACACTGAGATAAGTAAAACCAAACAAAACTGAAACATGCATCACCACCTCCCAAACCCACAAAACTTTACATCACGCATCATCTTCAGACCCAGGAGACATCACTGGGGGGATTTCCCAAAGATTTGAAGTCAACTATCTGCTGCCACTGAAAACATTGAAACCATTATCTTGGATGGAAGCAAAGTGAGGCCAAAGCTGAGCTCTTAAATAAATATTTTCCCTAACAACTGCAAAGACATAAACCATTTGAAAATATGAATGATATACTTAAAATGTTTACAAACTTGCCTGACTCATTCTGTAAAGGCCTTGAAACTAACTAAACTAAACTAGAACTAAAAAGAACCCAGTCTTCCTGAAAATTCATATTGCTTCTTCTATTTCCCAGATGCTGAACTATTATCCATTATAGGCATTGTTATCCTAGGGGAACCTGTGCAGCTGGGTGAGCAGTGAAAGTCAGCAAATACAGTAAATAACAAGTGTTTCCAGTGATGAGCTGAAGGGATCCTATACTTGCTAATTTAAACATTTGGAATTTAAACTCTGGAGAACTTTAGTGAGAAGAGAGTTATCTGGAGTTGACTGATGATCTCTTTTTGTTTGTTCATTTTCTGTTTAACAGACAGGTACCACAGCTGAGGCAATATACCTGGTATGGGCTTTACTGATGTAGCAATGTTAAGGTCAGAGCTCTCTAACTGAAAATTACAGAGGCCTACAGCATATATCAACATATATTATACTGCCACTTTATAGAACTGGTTTTTTTTTCCCCACTGTGGTGATGATGTAAAGCCTTAAGAGAAGTTTCTGGCATGCTTTAGTAGGTGAAGCAATCTCCCCCATGGGGATCAGTTTTGTATGTACAACTAGTGTGTCTCCTGGGTTTAATTTCCTTAATCCTAATTGCCAGCAGAAGTTGTGATGATTGATTTTGAGTGTAGTTTCCAACAAAGATGTTAAAGCAATAAAATAAGTTGGTAAACTGAGCCTAGCTGTACTGATTAAGTGAATTTCTTCTTAACTCTTGTGAGACAAAATCAAAGCTGCTGGAGTGCAGTATGCTAGTGGATTCTGAAAGCACTTCGACGTTGCACTTTTTAAAGTCAAACTGCCTCAGTGTTTTACTATAGTACCTCTATATGCCACAGACATGTATTTGAAGGGGAGGGGAGGTGAGATTGTTCGGCTATACTGAGTGCCATTTAACTTAAAAAAACTTCCCTTAAATTAGAATATTAACTTGATTTTATATTTAAACATACAATTCTTTATAAATGCCCTTCTCTACAAAATGTAATAGAAAAAGTAAAATAATATCCATTACCTCACATATATTGTAGTATGTTGTTGTAATACATGTTGCATATGACATTATTGTACTTTAGATACAGAATAAGATATATGCTAAAATATTACATTGTTGATTTAAGGTTTCTCTGGCTTCTTAGCTTAAAGTTTTTCTTAGAAAGAAAATTAATGGGGTCACAGCTTCAAGCCACCTCTGCAGCTTTGTCTGCTTCTTTGTTTCCCTTTAAATACCTTATCTACAGCTATGTATGCAGCTAGATTATGAAAAAGAAATTTGCTGTTATCACTGTTGCCTTGTAATGCAGAGGTAATGCCTCTGTTGCAGAATCAGTGTGCCTGAACAATGGTGTAACACACAGTATATCCTCCATGCTTCAGCAGGAAGCAACCAACTTTCAGTCAGCTCTGCTTGTTAGCCCAATGTAACACTCCTCATGATGTGGGGAACGCATAGATATGCTCTCCATCACTGACTAAAAACATTGCCAGGTTTGACCATTACACTGTGAGACACAGAGAAGAGATACATATGAAGAATGAAATCCTATCCTTATTAAAAGTAAGGGGAAAAGACACACCAAACCTCTCATTGAATTATTTAGGCTCAAATTTTCAAAGCACAAGATACAGAATCATTATCCTTTTGTCCTTAGAGTAGGTTGTAGCAGTGTAGAGTTCAGAGACATTCATAAGACATATCAAAACATGGAAAGACCTGTAGTGTTCGCCCTTGAAATGATATATATTCTCAGGACAAATGCAATACCATCACCATAGCTGAGAAATCAGTCTCTTTCTTGAGAGCTTGCATCTTTAAGTGACCATCACGGCATTGAAAGTTGCAATCCCTTTATCTTGTGCAGGACTTAGGAAATTGTTGGGTGGAGTCATGTCAGGTTCCTGCACTATGCGTGGTCAGAGGAAGGCAGCACTAGGAGTCACAGTCAGCATGCTCTAAGGTTCTGGCTTGCCTACACCTAACCAGTGCTGATGGTAATTCCAACTCTGCTCTGGCACTTAGGCACTCAACATTTTAAGAGGGATGTCTCCTCTCTTCAGGACATGTGGCAGAAATGTCTTCTTAAGAACAGGAGCTGACTGACAAACTTGAAATTAATAGTCTTTTAGCCGTGTTTTCTGAACATCTGCCACCTGTTGGAGTTGCAGCTGCCAGTAATTTATCAGCACCAGAGAAATGAAAAAAGCCTTTGAGTTTCACTCAGTGTAAAAGAAGATGTGATCTTAGTCTTCAGAGCCTTAGGTCCTTTGCCTAGGAGGAGGGAGATCTAAGTTTTTAGTTTCTGCTCCAAGAACTTGCAGGAGTGGACTTCTCCCCTAACAAAGCAAGCATCAGCTTCAAGCCCTGGAAAACATTTATCTAGGTCAGGGTGAGCCTGAGAATTCCTCCCAGGAGCCCTTGAAGCTATTACGTTAAACAGTCCAAGGTCTATTTCCCTATTGGTTACCTGTGTTCTGTGTATAGTGTTGTTTCTAGAGTGTTCTATCCCAAGAATATGTATTATTGCTTCTCCCTTTTTTCTAGTCTTTGGAGTTTGTCCCTATACTGTGTGCTGTTTCTGGGCACCACTCCTGTTTTTATTTTGCCATTAAAAGTAGTTCTTTCTCGGGTCACTCCATCATTCCTGCTCCTATATGACTCACACGGCTTTCACCCTTAAGTCAGGGGACCTAAAAGTTTATCGTGGCCATCCCCACTGTGACAGAAACTCTTAATGAATTTTCTTCACCGAATATTTCTTATAAAATGCAGAAATTGTGGAAGCAGAGCTCAGATCCCAGATGTTTCTCTAAGGCCAGCTAGGCTTCCTGACTGTGTTCCCTCTTTTGTCTTGGAAAGATTGAGAAACATGATTTTAATGTTTCAGCTGGTACAGACATGACATAGGTACTGAGATTCACATACACTTTCAGAAGAAAGATTTTTTTTTTTTAGATTTTCATTTTAGTCTTGGACATACCGAAGTGGACATATCCAAGTTTGAGGCCTGAAATAATTGATTTTTTTTTCCTTTTTAATGGGTATATCAATATTTGATTTGATGCACATCAGCTGGATTTAGCCAACATTGCACAATGTGGATGAAATGTCAGAGAACAGAAAAATGAGACTAACACAATCTCATGGCTGAAAGCTGAAGTCAACAAAAGCAGTTAATAATAAGGATTAGCTCACTTATGGAGCAGGTAACCGAAGAGTGTGCTCCAGTTTCAAAACTAAGAAGAGAGGTTTCGCCAGAACGTATATGCAGCTAAGGTACTTGATTGAAGGACAAGAACTGCAAGAAAAATTCCCTTAGCTCAGTGCTAAGATTAATTTAAACTTTTATGGACAGTGCCCTGCTGAAAGTCTGACACCTTTATGCTTTTCTGAGGAGACACGACTTGCTTATTCTGCCTGTGCCTGGAATTGTTTTTCAGGTCTCTTATGGTTTTAACTGCACTGTTGTCAGCCTTTACTCTGGATGGGTATGAGTCAGATCCAAACCATAAACTGTGTAGCCATGGTTAGTAAGCCTGAGCTACTAAGCCTTCGCTGATAGCGTGGGCACAACAAGTTGTACCTGCTTGGAGCACAACCAAAACAAGCTCATATCTGCTTAAAAAGAAAAGAAAAAAAAAGTTAAGATATCCTCTCTGTTCCTTTCCTGCTTCCTCCCCTTGTCTTTCCCTCTCCCTTTTTCTTTCTCTCAGTCCTACCCACACAGATCCACAAGAATACTCCTGGAAACTCCATCTATGTAAGCCCTCCACCCAAATAGTTCAAATTTCTGAGTGGGATCTCACAGGGCACACGTTTGTTCAGATTAGTAATGTGTGGCAGTGTTTTGGCATGAGGCCTCTTGTGCAATTCCTTACTATGAACTTCAACAAGGAGTAGTTGTAATATTCATTTCAACCCCCTTTCAAGAGGGTTTTACTCAACCTATGAAGTGTTCATTTTTGCCTCATACAGCTTACTGAACCCAGAAAAGGGTAATGTAAATCACGGAAGGGAAGCCACAATGCTGAACTCCACTGGGACTTTTCCTATTAGGAACTTTTTGGGGAGTTCCCCACTCAGAGGGGGCATACTCACCCTAAGTTTCACTTAGACCATGATGGCAGGATGTTGGTGTCCTCTGTCAGTGCCCTCTCACAGCACAGACTCTGGCTGCAGAAACATCAGCAGCAGCCCTGCTTGTTATTGACAGTAGCAGCCAAAGATACATGAATTTTGAGTGACTTTGTATGTGGCTGCAAGACCCAGGTTCCATGGGTTTTTCTCTTGCACAAAATAAGAAACGGGTTACTCTTTCCCTAAATTTTCTTTTAATCTATCTTTTCTTCCACTAGCTAGGCACTAATTGTGTTGTACATCATCTTCTGCCATTTTTCTGGCACAAGCAACATGGTGGCACATGTCAGTGGAAATTCATTCATTAAGGTTTGACTGTATTGCCTGTGCATCACCTCTCTCTCTTTTTTTTTTTCCTAAGATGACTGCTTTCAAGAATGAGACTAACCATCTTACAACAGGAAGTCACCCATTTTAGACAGCTAAGCTACATAAGCTGCATCTTGGCTATCATTGCCTTGGATGCCTGGGATTGAGTTTTGCTGAGATTTGGGGATTTTTACCAGTGGGTCTTGAAAAGCATCAACAATCATAGTCACCTACACATTTACAGGAGGACTATGTCCTTGGAGAAGCAGTACTTTTTGACAGAACAACTATGAAAAATGCTGAGAAGTAAAAGGATCATCACAGAATGCACACCTTTCTCCTTTTAAAATGTATAATCCTAACAGAGGATTACTGGTAGGTGAATATTAGAGCTGGTCTGCCTTCTAGCTTGAAAGCTTGTTTCTCAGGCAAAGCTGTCTTCTGGCAAATTAAAGGAAAATTAGTTTCTTAGGATTCCATTTTTCTGTTCAGAGGAGAAACTGATATAAGACAAAGCAAGCTCACTTCTTTCTCTGAATTCTTCCTCTACATATGGGTGTGTATTTGCATGTAATATTTTTATCCTGATGGCAAAATCCAAACACGTCACGTGCAGACACCACCATTTTTTTTCTCATATTATCTATGTAGCAAGGAAGCATCAGGAATGTAAAGGTGGCTCTTCCTCATTCACTTATTCCTGCTACCTCCTGGATGCCACAGGTCCTGGAGGTTCATCCACATGCTCTCTACATTGGTTAAACGTGAGAGAAATAAAAGTGTCACTGTTCTGTTTGGAAGATACTTATATAGGTCCACTATTACAGCATAGTCATAGTTTTTAACAAAAGAATTGTCCATAAATTCATTTCAGTCAGGCAGTGGTATTCCTATTTAAGGAAACAAAACAGAAAGAAAGTATAAATGACTTGCCCAACATTACATATATCCATGGTAATGGAAAATGACATTTGTTCCCTGGCAGAGCAAGGTTTGATTTGTTTCACAAGCTAAAATAATGGATCAAATAATTTAATAAGCCCCAAATTGTCCCTTAGCCCTTGAATCTCTAGATCAGTATGTTGTTATGGTAGAATTATGTATTATCATGTAGTACCTAAATCAAATATGGATTTCTTGTGTCTGCCAAGTAGATTTAAAAATTTCACAGTATTTGGGCTAAAATGGACAACCAGGATTAGCAAATAGAGTGCAGAATTCCACCCTTTCAAAGTAAGTTTGGGGGCTTGGAAAGTCAGTAAAAAAAATCACGTCTCACATGGTCTTACTGCTGGAGAAGGTGAGAATTCCATTCCTATATCTTCTGCAAGTTAATTTCATGTTCCTGCTTGACATCCTAAACCTTCACAGCCTGCACTTTAGGGCTATGCTATTCTGTGAAGAGGGAGAATCCAATTAATTATGTCCTACCTCGAATTCAGCTTTCAGCAACCAATTATTAGACAAAACCTGGTTGAAGCCCTCATTTGATTTAGGAGGCTTGGGTGTCTTGGCATTCATCAGGATTTACTGATGTTGATAAATTGCTCTTCTCTGTCATGGCTCTAAATAGATATATCAGGTTTGTCCAAGGCTTCTTGCCGAGCCTTGATCTAAATGGTTTTTCATCTAAGAGTATGGAGCAGTTGTTCTTTTATCTGGAACTGAGATATGGAGGTCAGAAGTAATGAAACTGGCATTTGTCTAATTATGAATTCCGTTATTATTTTCTGTCTTCAAACAGCTAGGGGTAAATCCACATGATCCTGCTTCAGTAAAACTCTCCTGAACTAGCATAGGGAGATAAATTAAAAGTAGCATGAGCAAGTATGTCCTAGGATATCTTTATGTGCAATACCTAGAGAGCCTAGGACATCTGGAGACATGCTGTGTTAGCTGGAGTGCAGCAGAGCTGAAAGAGATGGGTGGGAAGCGTATTCTCTGTGCAGAGTTGGGGATGCTGCCTCCTGCCCCCCAGTCAGCACCTGTTTTTGTTAGCTTCCCTTGGAAGAGTGGTGGGAGGAACAACATGCAGACAGATGCACAGAGCAATCTGGTAGTAAAGCATGAACTGATTGTATTGTTTGGTTTAGTTAAATTTCAAGGTAATTGACAGGATGCTCAAAGGCCTGGGGCACTGCTACTATATTTTAAGACAGAGGAAAACCAAAGAGGAGGAAAAAATAATAAACACTTTACTTTTCCTTCCTCTCAGCCTCTTGTGGCCTTATCCAGGGGCCTTGTAAAGTGCTTTCACTTATTTTTCAGATTAGTACTTGAGACTGCACCCACAATGGGCAGAATTCTGCTCTCACACATGTACTGAAGAGGAATTACTTGGGATTTTTTTCTCCTAAATTTGTTCTAAGTTCTTGTGAGTCACTGTATTACTTGACAGCTGAATTTAATGCGTCTGATTGTTAAGTTCCCTAGCTGCTAATCTTCAAAGATCCCTTACTGACAAATACCGTGTAATGTGTGTAATAGAGTTGCTGCACATTTATGCTAAATAGCTCTGAGTTTTGTTTGTTAATGCCAGGTAATTCAGGCTAAACTCTTTTTTGATATAACCAAATATAAAATCTAATCTGTTTTGACTACTTTCATTCCATGTAATGTTTAAGTTCATGCCAGTTTTATACCAAAATCTGCAGAAAGGGACTTTCATGAACCTTTGAATTCCAGTGAATTGCCTTGTACAATTGTGCTTGTAATCTAAATGTTTTTTTAAAGATTTGGGTTTGAAATGATCATCACAATCACTAGAATATTCCTCATGGATGTAGCTTTGTGTTTATAAAGAGAGTCTGTTTTTTTCCTAAATAGTACTTGGTATCCATTATTTCCTACCTAGCTGTTTTAAAAGTTTTCTCTCTAATCAATAATTAGAAAGGATGCAAAGACTTACCCATCACAAGTGAAAAACAGAGAATAGTGAGCTTATAATATTGAGGAAAAATGGAGTCACAGTTTTGGTGAAAAAAATCAATCAGTATTTTAAAATACTCACCCCTGCACATTTTGCAACCTAAATGCTGTCGTGAATATTGCTAAAATATTCACAGGTATAAGAAGGGCTAAAACTGATGAAAAATGATTACCTGAAAAGTACCATGACTGTACAGCTCAGTAGTCTGTGAGCAACTTTCCTGCAGAAGAAATTCCTGAAACGGAAGTGGTCCTCCTTCCTTTCATCACTGCACATCACCTGCTGGGGAAATTCACCTCCACCTCCACCTCCACCAGACTTTTGCCTTAGCTGAGCTTGTGGAAATCAGGTAATCTTTTGACTCTGAGTGTCTGTATATCACCTTAAGCTTTCTTATGTCAAAATGTCAGTAGCACTTGGTACTTTTATACTGCTTAATATTGGTATTATTGTTCTTCTATATGTCAGCCTGAAGATATAAGAGTATCATAAAGTGGTTCAGATGTCAAGGTGTTTCATTACTCTCTAATAATTCAGTGCAGTTTTCTCTGCTCTCCTTAGCCTTACAGTAAAAGTTGACATATTTCTTCAGAAATACTTTATTATTTTACATATCTGATTAATGACAAATCAGGGCATATATTAACAGAAAATATATATTTGACCTAACAATTAAGTAACCAAACAAAAGCCAATACCTAATTTCATGATTACCTCTTAGAATAATAATACAATATTACCTCTTAGAATAATACTATTACCTCTTAGAATAATGCATGGATGATCGGAGGAAAAACCATTCCTGGCTTGAAGGAAGATGTGTTAAATTTCCATTTTTTTTAATTGACTGCTTAATTAAGAATATAAGAAAATAGGGTTTATCAGGATGACTCAGAGTGAAGAAAGCAATTGTGAGCTTTTTTTTATGGCTATGCAAATTTAAGTGAACTGTAACATTTTTGACAAATATGTGTATGTTTATTAGCATATCAACTTATGTCATAAACTTCTATAAATATAAACCACTTTATATGCACTACCTTTTATAGAGGTCTCCAGAAACTATCACATTCTGTACAAAATCTAATATATAATTTAAGGAAGGTATTCAGACCAGCACTTCCTTTTGAGCAAGCATTGTCTTTTGTACTTAATTTATAAAAGACTATTGAGGGATAATACTAATTATGATCTAGCAAGTGAATCTCACTACTATTAATTATCAGTGAAGCAAAATCTAAGTGACATAATTATCTTGAAAAATGTCTGCAATAAGAACAAGCCACCCTGTATCATCTCAAAGGCCCCAGTAACCAGTATCTTGTCTCCAGCAGTGTTAATAGGTAGCAGAGAGAATCCACAACCTCATTAGCACTAAAATGGGTGCAATAGTTTGTTTCAGAAGCAACTGGTTAAAGCAGCGCAGCATTTTGATTAATTTCCTTTAACAGCAGTTATGTGCCATGTAGAAGCTACCTCTGAGATAACTGTCTAGCCTCTATGCAAAATTAGTCATTGGAAGGACTAGAAATACTTATTTCTGGTTTACATCCTTAAAATGTCTGCTTCTCTTCAGGAACTCAAAGAGCAACCTGCAGTGACTGTCTCAGACAGAGACATTTACATGACTCCCTCCACAGGACCTTGTATATTAAAACAAATGTCTATACGTGCAGGTAGGACAAGAAAGCTGGGGGCACTGCATTCATCTTCTCTGCAAGCAAATGCAGAGGAGATGCCTCAGGTAAAATGACTTCATACAGACTCATTCATCTAGACATGTAAACCATAGCCAGAACTAACAAAGCTCATAGCTTTTAGGCTAAGAGAATTCACCAAGCATCTCATTGTTTTCTGGCAAAGACTGGTGCTGAAATGGAAGGATTAACAAAAGTGATCTGTACATGCAGTGAGAATTTTGAATGGGCAAAGTTTCATAAGCTGAGAAAATTACATAGTGAGATAGGATGGACTGAAGTGCTTAAGAGAAGGGAATACTTCAACTGGATTTTTCTGAAGTCAAAGCTGGAAAAAATAGCATGATTGTTTTAACCAGAAACTGGTAGGAAAATGTTCATAATAAAGGTGGACAATTAACCACATCAAAAGTATATCAGAAAAAAAAAAACAGTAGACACTCTTAGTGAAACACAAAAACAGACTGAACAGTTTTCTGGAGACCAAAAATTGTAGACTAAATTAAAGATTGCTGGATGTTCAGATGAATAAGATCTTGTAAAAGCAATTAAAATAGTAGATTTAAAAGATATCCTTATAAACAAAAAGAGAAACAGAAAAGAAAGCAGCAAATCCTATGTAGCAAAGCTGATCTGCTTTTTTGCCAGTATGTCTGAGATAAATGGAACAAAATGTGGCTTGTGTTCACCAGGAGTAGATTATATGATCACAACACAATTTTTTGAGGACAAAAATATTTTCTCTATGTTATCTTTCTCTTGAAATGCAATAGCTTTAATCCACTTGGATACTGTTTACTCACTTTCTATTCCACTCAGAGAATCATCAGTTTATGAAGAGGGGGCTATGTATAAGAAGTGAAAAGAGAATAATCAGAGCAGAGATCACAGGAGTGTGTGCTGGAAACAGTCATAATACTAGAGGGAAGTATGTGGCAAATTTCCTCCAGGAGCAGTGTTGGTCTGTTTCAATCTCTAATTTAATATTTTCATGTAGTATGTATTGTCATGGGAAAATGTGCATATCCTAATGACAGATGATGATGATGCTGCAAAATTGAGAGGCAACATTAACACAGAAAAGGATTTGGATATTGACAGTATAAAACAGAATCTGAGGATATAAAAGAGAACTGGAGAAGAGTTTCAGGATGGAATGACACGTAACAATATGACATGCAAAGCAATGGGCTTGGGAACAAAGAACAGGAATCTCTGCTGTTACATAAATGTTCATCAGATGACCACAGGACTACATAGTTGTCCTGGGGTACAATGCAAAAATGTGTATTCTATCACCATCTGTTAAAATGTGGGAGGGGTGGTGATCCTTATCTCTGTGGGAGATATCCTCTGCTGATGTGCCATCTGATAAGATGGGGGGATGATCATCGTTATCTATTCACAACCCATCCCTCCTCCAGAAGATATATTCTGTTAATGGGCCATTAAGTCCTATTGTGTGACTGATAAGATTACATCACCCCATTGGGAGATGCCCCAACCAGGGGCAGGAGCCAAGCCTTTCCTACCTAGATAAAAAACTGGGGTTTGGGACCCGAGGGCAGACCTTTCTACTGGATCCCAGAGGAAAGTCGGACCTTTTTCCACATCATCGCTGGATCTTCGGAGGAAAACTGCACCTTCTACAGGAGCACTGCTTCAACAGAACCACATCTGTCATCCAGGAGGACTGCAGCCACCATTTCTACGGACTGCTACCAACACCCTGACTGACAGGGTGTCAGGTTGTATTTCTGACTGTGTTGGTGGTTGTTTCTTTTATATTATTGCATGTATTTTATTTTTTTCTCTTTTCTCCTATTAAATTGTATTACTGACTTGGAGTCTCGCACTGGTTTTACTTTCAAACCAACACATTAATTGGCGCCCAACGTGGGGCACGAAGGGTGCTGAGGAAAGTCAGTATTACAATTTTGTTTTCACCATGATTCTCAACATGCTTACATGGGTTTTATATCTTGCTCTCTATATTTTTCCACACATGGGGAACTATCTGCCAGCTGTAATGCTCCTGTGTAGACCAGGATATGGTATAAAAATTGCTTTACTGGCCTATTATGTCTACTGCATGATAACCTCTGAGGCAATGAACATAATCCGGAATATATACTCGACTTTGTTTGCTTGTCCTAGTCTAGGTTGCTACATCCGGGGTTTTAACAATCACACCCAGCCCTTGGGGGGAGGGGTAAAGGATGATTTTTTCCAATCTTTCCGGCCTGATACAGTAGTTTTTGGAAATGTTGAGTTCCCGCTGGATGCTAAGGACAGCACAATATTGTTGTTAGTTCTGCTTTGTCTCCTCTGCACAGCCTTTACAGCCTACAACATGCTTAGAAACAGAACACTACATGGCGTATTGATGCGTATTCTTGAGGAAGAGGAAAAAAGAAACAAATCAACTTCGTCCACGACTGCACAGAATGTCACAAAGAGGAGAAGAACCAAACAAAAAGCAACAGTGCCCGTGTCTATGCAGACTGCCACAAAGGAGGAAAAAGCCAAAAGCGAAGCAACAGTGTCCGTGTCTACGCAGACTGCCACAGAGGAGGAAAAAGCCAAAAGCAAAGCAACGGTGTCCGTGTCTATGCAGTCTGCCACAGAGGAGAAAAAAGCCAGAAGCACCATCAGCATCTCCACACAAACCATCACTGAGCCAGAACAGCCTAGACCAGTAGCAGTTGCGCCCGTTCAGAAGAAGAAATCAAAGAGCAAATCAGTTCGCATAGTGACTGACGAGGACGTGGCAGGACCTTCGCACCCAGCAGAAGTGACAGAGCCAGAGATCATCACTCGCTCTCTATCCCTGGGTGAGCTGCGTGACCTGCGGAGGGAATTCACCCGCCAGACAAATGAGTCCATCTTGACCTGGCTGCTCCGCATCTGGGACGCTGCAGCCAATGACACCATTCTGGATGGATGTGAGGCCAGGCAACTGGGATCTCTGTCCCGGGATGTGGTCATTGACCAGGGGATTGGGAGAACCCAAGAAACTCTCAGCCTCTGGCGGCGACTGCTGACAAGTGTGAAGGACAGATACCTTTGTAAAGAAGATCTTCAGGTGCACCAAGGAAAATGGAGCACAATAGAACAAGGTATCCGATGCCTGAGGGAATTGGCCGTGCTGGAGATCATTTTCTCAGAAGATGAGAGATTTCCTAAGAGCCCAGACTGTGTCCGGTGCACGTCACAGATGTGGTTGAGATTTGCACGACTTGGACCAGAGATGTATTCCCGTTACCTGGCAACGCTGCAGTGGAGGGAAGGTGAGGACATGGTAGGCGTCTTGGCCAATAAACTAAGAATTTATGAGGACACTGTCACAGCCCCATTTCGTACCCATGTCTCATCCGTGGAAACACGGCTGGTGGAGCAAGTCCGAAGCCTGATTGAAGAGGGCCATCAGAAACTAAAAAAAGAACTTAAGGAAAACAACTACCAGATCTCTCCTGAACCAACAAGAGTTTCTGCCATTAGGAGCCGGCGTTCCTCAGGCAGGGAGAGAGGACACACTCCACGAGGTAACCTCTGGTTTTTCCTTCAGGAGCATGGAGAAGACATGAGGAAGTGGGATGGAAAACCCACCTCCTCCTTAGCAGCCCGGGTACGGGAGCTGAAAAAAGGGACACCTACCCCAAGAAGTTCATCTAGAGTCAATGCTGCTCCAGTCTCTCGTGTACAGAACTCCAGACAGTATCAGAATGATGATATGACTGATCCTCTTGAAGGAACCTCAAGAACCTATTTACAGGGAGAGAGCAACGTGTACCAGGATCAGGAATAGAGGAGCCCTGCCTCTAGCCAGGTAGAGGAGAGGGATAATCGGATCTATTGGACTGTGTGGATCCGATGGCCTGGCACATCCGACCCACAAAAACATAAGGCTTTGGTTGACACCGGCGCCCAGTGTACTCTGATGCCATCAAAGTATGTAGGAGAAGAATCCATCTCTATTTCTGGGGTAACAGGAGGATCCCAGCAGCTGACTGTAGTGGAGGCCGAAGTGAGTTTAACTGGGAACAGGTGGCAGAAACACCCCATCGTGACTGGCCCAGAGGCCCCATGCATCCTTGGCATAGACTATCTTAGAAACGGATACTTCAAAGACCCAAAAGGATATCGCTGGGCTTTCGGGATAGCTGCTGTAGAGACAGACGGCATTAGAAAACTGAGCACCTTGCCTGGTCTTGCAGATGACCCCTCTGCTGTGGGACTACTGAGAGTTGAAGAGCAACGGGTACCAATCGCCAGAACAACAGTACACCGCCGGCAATACCGTACTGACAGAGACTCAGTGATTCCCATCCATGAAATGATCCGTAAACTGGAGAGCCAAGGGGTGGTCAGCAAAACCCACTCACCCTTCAACAGCCCCATCTGGCCTGTGCGTAAATCTGAAGGAGAATGGAGATTGACCGTAGACTATCGTGCATTGAATGAGGTGACTCCACCGCTGAGCGCTGCTGTGCCGGACATGCTGGAACTGCAGTACGAGCTGGAGTCCAAGGCAGCAAAGTGGTACGCCACTATCGATATCGCCAATGCATTTTTCTCCATTCCTCTGGCAGCAGAATGCAGGCCTCAGTTTGCTTTCACCTGGAGGGGTGTGCAGTACACCTGGAATCGTCTGCCCCAGGGGTGGAAGCACAGTCCCACCATCTGTCATGGACTGATCCAGGCTGCACTGGAGAAGGGTGAGGCCCCCGAACATCTACAGTATATCGATGACATCATTGTATGGGGCAGCACAGCAGGGGAAGTCTTCGAGAAAGGAGAGAAGATTATCCAGATTCTGCTGAAAGCTGGTTTTGCCATTAAGCGAAGTAAAGTTAAGGGACCAGCTCAGGAAATTCAGTTTCTAGGAGTCAAGTGGCAAGATGGACGTCGTCAGATCCCAACAGAGGTAATTAATAAGATCACTGCTATGTCTCCACCTACCAACAAGAAGGAAACACAAGCCTTCCTAGGTGCCATAGGCTTTTGGAGAATGCACATTCCTGAGTACAGTCAGATTGTGAGCCCTCTCTACCTGGTTACCCGCAAGAAGAACGATTTCCACTGGGGCCCTGAGCAGCAGCAAGCCTTCGCCCAGATCAAGCAGGAGATTGCTCATGCAGTAGCCCTTGGCCCAGTCAGGACGGGACCAGATGTGAAGAACGTGCTCTACTCTGCAGCCGGGAACCATGGTTTGTCTTGGAGCCTGTGGCAGAAGGTGCCTGGTGAGACTCGGGGTCGACCACTGGGATTCTGGAGCAGAAGCTACAAAGGATGTGAAGCCAACTACACTCCCACAGAGAAGGAGATCTTGGCCGCCTATGAAGGAGTTCAAGCTGCCTCAGAGGTGATTGGCACAGAAACACAACTCCTCCTGGCACCCCGACTACCAGTGCTGGGCTGGATGTTCAAGGGAAAGGTGCCTTCCACACATCACGCCACTGACACCACATGGAGCAAGTGGATTGCTCTCATCACTCAGCGCGCCCGTATTGGGAATCCAAATCGCCCTGGGATTCTGGAAATAATTACAAACTGGCCTGAAGGTGAGACTTTTGGATTGTCTTCTGAAGAAGAAGAGGAACAAGTGGCACGTGCTGAGGAAGCCCCACCATATAATGAGCTACCGGAGGCTGAAAGACGATATGCCCTCTTCACTGATGGTTCCTGCCGAATTGTAGGCACTAACCGGAAATGGAAAGCTGCAGTATGGAGCCCCACACGACAAGTTGCACAAGCTACCGAGGGACAAGGTGGATCGAGTCAGGTCGCAGAGCTAAAAGCCGTCCAGTTGGCTTTGGATATTGCTGAACGAGAGAAGTGGCCAAGGCTCTATCTCTACACTGACTCATGGATGGTAGCTAATGCTCTGTGGGGTTGGCTGGATCGCTGGAAAAAGGCCAACTGGCAACGCAGAGGGAAACCCATATGGGCAGCTGAGATTTGGCAGGACATTGCTGCCCGAATAGAGAAACTGACCATAAAGGTTCGACACGTGGATGCACATGTACCCAAAAGCCGGGCTAATGAAGAACATCACAACAACGAGCAGGTGGACCGAGCTGCCAAAGTGAAAGTATCACAGGTGGATCTAGACTGGCAGCACAAGGGAGAATCATTCCTAGCTCGTTGGGCCCATGATGCCTCTGGTCATCAGGGGAGAGATGCGACGTACCGATGGGCCCGTGACCGAGGGGTGGACCTTACCATGGACAGTATCTCACAGGTCATCCACGACTGCGAGACCTGTGCCGCAATCAAACAGGCCAAGCGGGTAAAGCCTCTGTGGTATGGTGGACGATGGTCAAAGTACAGGTATGGGGAAGCCTGGCAAATTGACTACATCACCCTTCCCCAAACCCGCCAGGGCAAACGCTACGTACTGACCATGGTGGAAGCAACCACAGGATGGTTAGAGACCTACCCTGTGCCTCATGCCACTGCCCGGAACACCATCTTGGGCCTAGAAAAACAAGTCCTTTGGAGGCATGGTACCCCTGAGAGAATTGAATCAGACAACGGAACCCATTTCAAGAACGGTCTTATCAACACGTGGGCCAAAGAACATGGCATTGAATGGATATATCATATTCCTTACCATGCGCCAGCTGCCGGGAAAGTTGAACGGTGTAATGGACTCCTTAAGACTACTTTGAAAGCACTTGGTGGTGGAACCTTCAGAAATTGGGAAATGAACTTGGCCAAAGCCACCTGGATGGTTAACACTCGAGGGTCCATCAATCGAGCCGGTCCTGCCCACTCTGAACCCCTGCACACAGTGGATGGGGACAAGGTCCCAGTGGTACACATGAAAGGTATTTTAGGAAAGACTGTTTGGATTAATCCCACCACAGGCAAAGGCAAACCAATCCGTGGGATTGTTTTTGCTCAAGGACCTGGTTACACTTGGTGGGTAATGCAGAAAGATGGGGAAACCCGTTGTGTACCGCAAAGAGACCTAATTTTTAGTGAGAACTGTATGTAAGGTTTCATTTTGTATTATATATCTGTAAGAGGGTATTGGTTTGGGTGTGATGTAGATGGTAATAGAATAAGGGGTGGATTATGTCCTGGGGTACAATGCAAAAATGTGTATTCTATCACCATCTGTTAAAATGTGGGAGGGGTGGTGATCCTTATCTCTGTGGGAGATATCCTCTGCTGATGTGCCATCTGATAAGATGGGGGGATGATCATCGTTATCTATTCACAACCCATCCCTCCTCCAGAAGATATATTCTGTTAATGGGCCATTAAGTCCTATTGTGTGACTGATAAGATTACATCACCCCATTGGGAGATGCCCCAACCAGGGGCAGGAGCCAAGCCTTTCCTACCTAGATAAAAAACTGGGGTTTGGGACCCGAGGGCAGACCTTTCTACTGGATCCCAGAGGAAAGTCGGACCTTTTTCCACATCATCGCTGGATCTTCGGAGGAAAACTGCACCTTCTACAGGAGCACTGCTTCAACAGAACCACATCTGTCATCCAGGAGGACTGCAGCCACCATTTATACGGACTGCTACCAACACCCTGACTGACAGGGTGTCAGGTTGTATTTCTGACTGTGTTGGTGGTTGTTTCTTTTATATTATTGCATGTATTTTATTTTTTTCTCTTTTCTCCTATTAAATTGTATTACTGACTTGGAGTCTCGCACTGGTTTTACTTTCAAACCAACACAATAGTACATAAATTATACGACCATGTAAGAGGCAAACATGATTCAAGGATGTGTGAGTACCATATGGCAAAGCTGCTCCTGGAATATTTTGGATGGACTACCATTCTTTGGGATAATTCTGGTGGTCATTTGTCCCAGAAGCTTTTGCCTGCAGCCAAAGTCACCAGGCTTCCCTTCCTCTAGCCTTCACATTCTTTCAACACTATCCCAGGAGGCTCAAGACATCCCTGAACTCCACTGGGCAGCACAAAGTCCCAGAACAGGCAATAGGTACTTTCTCAATCCTGTTATAAAATCAAAACTCTGGTGGGCTCTATTCAACATGATTCTTAGACTTGGCACTAAAACCTCATCCCACTACAGACACAGAGACACACACACACAGAGGCAATGTTTTAGACTCACAATGTTACTGTGCTGTCCCCAGGGAGACCCAGCCCCAGTACTGTGCAGTGTGTGCACGAGCAGCCTGTGCTTGAGGAGGTTTCACCTCCTTGAGGAGGCATCGTGGATGCTCTGCACTGCTGATCTGAAGGTTCTCTGGGAGGATGCCTGCAGACACAAGCTGCCCGTGGACATACCTGCTATGACCTAGACAACTTTTCTAGCTGTGGCTGGAGCACACTAATTCCTTTCCTGATCTTTGTAAATGTTTTTGCTTTGTAAATGGTTCTGCTTTAATTGATTTTTGGTGAAGAGGGGAAAAATTCAGCCACAGAAGTGATTCTCTGTGAGGAGCTGCTACAGGCTTCCTCTGTGGCTGCACAGTACTGGCACAGTAATGCAAACTGTCAAAGCAGCTCTTGCAGCTACTGTGGGGATACAGCCCTTTTTCCTTTGGCTATCCTAGGCAAGTGGGACAGTTGCTGAAATCCTAAGTAAACAATTTACCCCAACAGTTGCCCCATTACCAATCTAAAGGAATGTCTTGCTAAATAAAAGAGGTGTGGGACTACTGACTTTTAGCCAGTTACTTTGATATCATACTTAAGTCAAAAGAAATAGATAAATTATTAGTTCCAATTGTAAAGTAGGTGTCACAATTGCAAGGGTATACAGAAACAAAAAACAACTGTCTAATCCACTGGTACCAAGTCAACATCTAAGAAAAAAAATCTCTTGTCTACAGTCTGCTTTGGAGACATACTGAGTCTCGTAAACACACCTCGACTCTGGCAAATACACAGGGCCAGAGGCTGTTCTTTAACTCTAAACCCCATGGCTGTCCTGTTAAAAGTTTTAGGGAAACGAAGGGGAAGGTGCCTATGTGGATATGCAGTTGTTTGTCAGCTTACCCCAGGCTCTGCATTTGACCACTCTATCTTATTCTCTATATGATGAAAACCCAGACACAGTTTTGGGAGTAACTCCACCCAGAAATCAATCTAGCAGTCACTTAGGATGAGACTATCAGGTTTAACTCCCAGAAAGTCCTCTAATAGGCTTTGTATCCTTTTGCTTCCTAGAGAACATAATACAAACCCTCCAGTTTCATACTCCAATGACATGGAAGGGACAGGCTGACATATAGTCATATAGTCCTGAAGATATTTCGGAGACTTTATGACTAAAATTTTAAAAAGACAAAAGATAATAATTATGTCATAGGACCTTGTGGGCACTATGTAAGATACAGAAGAGACTCAATGCCAAGCAGTCTCTAGTTAGTACATGATCAATTTCTCTAGAGGGGACTGGACCTAAACACTGGGGACCTTTGCTCTTTTGCTAATCCATAATATCTATCCACAAGGTCAAGCACTGGTCACAGATCTCTGTTTTTTACAAGCATAGAAGCATAGATTTACCCCTCTCTTCACTGACTCTTTCTCTTTGCTCTTCTCACATATTGTGTTCCACAATACACAGCTGTTGTGTTCCACAGTGGGAACCACCTACTAGTACACCATCCTAACTCCTGCAGCCACTGTTTCTTTAAAAGTTTCCAGGGAATCCATTCAGATTCAGAAATCCCAACCAAAAATTACTTAGTTTTACAAGAGATTATCTTTGTTGATCATCCTGTTGATTTATGAACAGATTTACCTTTTCAAGGTTGGATCAGACTGCCAGAGCAGATGTCATCCATAGTAGGCTAACTTTGACTTCATGTATAGTAAAACATCTTCCTTTGTCATGACTCTGTTGCATACATTTCAGTGTGAAGTATCTCCATCTACTGAGCTTCTATTTTATATCAACCTGCAAATAGGATAATGTACTTCTTACAAGCATTTATATGCATTTAATACACCCCATTCTTTACAAATTCTTGACCCACAAAGGAAAAGAATATTATCTACCATTTTGATGGTAGATAATAATGAGTTTGAGGTTCTTTTTTATGAGAGGGGAAAAAAATTATGGCTTGGGTAGCTTAGCAAAATAAGAAGAAATGTACCATTATTCAGATTGGAATAGATCTCTGGTGGTCACTCAGTTCAACCTCCTTCTCAAAGACAGACCTAAATTCAAAGTTAGATTAAGTTGCTCAGGTTTTTGTCCACTTCAATTGAAAGTATCTCCAGGAAATGAGATTCAACAGCCACTTTGGGCAAGTTCGTTTTGCACTTGACCATTCTCCTGTGAATTGTTTGGGGTTTTTCCTCCTTTTATTCAGTCAGATTTTCTCTGTAGCTCTTTGTACTTGTTGCCTCTCATCTTTATTTCTGACTATGATGAAGAAAACTCTGTCTTCTCTATAACCCCTGGTCGTCCCCTAAGTCCTCCTTCTGCTTAACAAACCCATGTGTATCAGCCCGTTCTCTGTGTTGAACTTGGAGATACAGGATGTGCCTTTCCCTCCTTGGTTTTGATTTTTGTAGAATCAGTTTTAGCATTTTTGGCTATGAGAAAATTTTCCAGTATTATCTTAAAAAGTTTCTGTCTGCAGCGACCTCACCAGTGTGGACGGGAGAGGTCTGAGGATTTAGGGAACCTTTTTGAAGTAATTATGTGGAACAAGAATCATACATTTAAGCTGTAATTAATTCTAACCAAATATATGTAAAAGTTTCCCAGTCTGAGGCATTCAGAGATTAATTAAAAAAAACATTTATGGCTTCTAGAATGACTAGATGTAATCAGGTCTAGTTTTCAAGAGCAGAAACTGTACAAATATAAGAAATGTACATTACAGAAACAAAAAAACAACCAAACAAACAAAAATTAAAAAAAAAAAAGGAAAAAAGAACTGTAGCATCTCAATGCAGTCCTAGAAGATGGTGCCTCCCAGAAATTCTTCAGCTTTGGCAATGGGTGCATATAAGCCCGAGAAGAGGATAAGAGATTGTTGAGTGTTTCCTTCTGTGCTCTTGCAGAAATGAAGTGCTTTATTCTGTTTACTCCTAGGATCACTGTCTTGTTTTGCTGGTATTTAAGGAAGGAAAAGAGAAATGAAAACTGGCAGGGGGATCTAAGACCATGGATTATATCTGAGGTCCAGAAGGAGCCATGTGCAGCCTGCATACTGCATGTCCTGCACTAAATCTAAAACAGAAGTGTGTTAAATTCAGGCCAAGTGATTAAAATTCAAAAGCTCTTGCTGAAGTGGAGAGAAACAGACTGAAAGATTTCACTGGGATGAATTTCTACCTCTTGGCTATTGCTATCCACCTTTCTTGGGAAGCTCAGCCTTTGCTAAGCAAAGCCTTAATGCAATCCTAGGTGTTGCTGTGTTGAGCATCCTCTAGCAGCATGTCAGGTTTGACATTAAAAGGAAAATAATTCAGCTAGTGAGCTGTACAGAGCTATTGCCTGCTCTAAAATTTCAGCTATGCTTATTGTGTCCTCTTGACACCAGTGATCAGATCATAGAGACTCTATTTTTGTTTACAAATAGCTTCATTTTGAATTAATGGCACTGGTGCTGCTAATGTTTCAGGCTGACTGCAGATATAATCATGTCTTTTTTCATGCCTAAACTGATCAATTGGAAATTAACTTTGGTGACCAGGTTCTCTAAGGTGATCAGCATAACGGACCCTTGCCAACATCATGAATTTCAGGAGCATATTTCATTCATATAACACTGTTAATATGGATCAGATTGTATAATTAGGTTCTATGATTTTCCAGGATTCAGATGTTGTCAGTAGGAAAAATGCATTTCTCTTTTCAAGCAAAAAAAAAATCTGGTGGTTTGTTCTGAATAGATCCTGTTGAACCACCTTGTTAGCATATCCTATTGACTTCTCTGCTTCTTTTGACTCCTACCATGAATACTTTTCTTCCTAAAGAAAAAATGGGTGATATCATTTTACAGCAGATTCCTGCTTTGCATTGGGAAGATGAAGATTAATTCAATAGACTCTCAGGATCTGAAAACCTGTGACCCAAACTTCTCCCTCTAACAAACTACTTCTTCCACTATCATCTTCCCCTTTTGTACTGATTTGCATTTAGCTGGAAATCCTTGATGTCACCTAACTCATTCAGACAACCAGGATTTCATGGCAAAGCAATGGTGCCCCACTAATCTATAACATGCTAGAGTATTCCTTCTAGAGTGACATTAAGAAAAAACCCATGAATTTGTGTCTCTGTGTCATGGTACTGTTATACTGTCCATATTTTCATGTTCTATTGCATTAACTGACTTGGGAGAGTTTAAAAAAAGAAGAAAAATAGAACAATCTATGAACCGATTTGTGAAATACATATTTAGAGTTACTCAGAAAGACAAGATGAACTCCCAAAACATAATTATGTTTTCATAGCTTGTTCAGCTTAAGCAGCAATTTGAATTCAGTGGGACTTTAATTTATTCCTGAATTGTTTGCTCATCATTTGATATTAGATTGCCAAGTAATACATTATTCTCTGCTGTTTTCAAAATGTGAGATTATAGCTTAATATATACAGAATGAAAAGGCTCTGTCAAGTCTTTGTTCTGTTGTCACTTTGACCAGCAAAAAAAGGAAGAAATCCACAACACAACTAATCATGACTGTTAGTAAGACAGTAAACCATTTCCACTCTGGTTTTGCCTTTTTCCAGCACTGAACCTACATTTTGAATCATGATAATTATTTTTATTTATTATTTTCTGTCAAGTTCTAGACACTGGATCATTCCTCATCACCGTTTTGTATTCTTGACTACTTATTTTACAGAATTTCTGAAGACAAGGCAGCCATAGAAACACATCACATGAGTTCACCAATGACTGATGGAACTTACTAGACACTCGTTAATTAGAATAATTAGGAAACCATTAAGGAAACATTTGTAAGACCCTTGCTTTTGTAAACGATGTACTGGAGATCCAAAGACAAATACGGGCAGATAATTTTTCTTACAGAGACTCTGTCCTCTATTTTCCCTGTGCATACTTTTCAGCTGTAAACTTGAGCCAGTCTCTGTTCAACTTTTCACTCACTGAAATGATTCTTTCTTTATTTTACAACGAGCTAACAAAAAAATTATAGGTATTGTGCAGGTCTTTGCTCAGGAGTGTCAGTTTTTTAGCCACACCCTTAATGTTTTATATCCCTCCCAGCACCACCGTTGATATTTGACAAGTATTACAGAATGATAGAGGATGTTCACCCACCCATTCTCAAAATGCTTTCAGGAATAATGTGCTCCACTTGACAGGGCATTCCTGCTGAATGAAGCTTGAAGGAAATAATGTCAGCTCATGCTCTTTTTCTTTGTTAACAGTCCCCTGTTTTCCATTAACATTAGCTGTGTACAAAACTCAATATTGAAAGATGGCTGTACGCTGATTTTCCAGACTGGCAAGTGGAAAATTGGCCAAAAATATATTATGAAGCACATGCTAGACAGAAGCAGTAGCAGTTTAAAAGAAAAGACAAAGAGGCGTATCTGTCTTCAACTGATGGACTTTCAAAGGATAATCTATTGTGAGGAGGCCCACTTATCACCCTAGAAGAAGCTGCTTTACACCAGCACCATCATGAGCAGCTTCCTGCCCCAGCAGTCAGAGTGGGGAAGGGGAATGAGTGCACTGAGGCTCTCATTCATACATTCATATGTCAAAATTCTGGGTTTAATGAACCACCTTTTCACAAATCCTGTGAGAGCAGCAGTCCTGTGGGGATAGTTGTCTGCAGGGATTAGGTACAGAGCTTGGGATATACACAGGAGCCTTGTCAACAACAAGGTTCTTGCACATAACAAGGCTGGGAGCTGTCCCGCAGCTGCAGGCAAAGTCAAACCTCTTTTATCAGCCCCTTCCTCCCACTTCCCCCAGTAGCTTTGGTGCTATCTGGTTTTCCATCATACATGGAATAAGAGGAAAGGATGACCATCCTAGAGTGGGAAGTGGGACAAAATAAAGAGTGACAGGCTTAAAATCTCCCATTCTTCCCTTTCCAGAGACTAAAGATACTGTGAAAATACAGGACTCTTCTGAGAGGAGAAAACGCAGGTGGATTTAAAAAATCTTGTAGGTGTTAGTTAAGCTGAACTGCTAATCACTGAAACCTTCAAATACTAGAACTAGGGAAATCCACTGAAATAAGTGATAGAGTATCTTAAAGCCCGTATACAAAAAGTACATCTTTACACATTTGAGTAGTGAATTTGTGTTGCTGCAGGGGACTGTGGGAGCAGATGGTATTAGCAGCTTCAAATGAGGCTGGACAAATTAAGGCCAAAAATCTGAGAGCCAGATCATGATTCTATAATTCCATGACTCGATGATTCAGATAGTAAAGAAAAGGAATAGGGATGTACCTCATGATACAAGTCTGGATTATGCAGATTACCTCCGTCCCTGGAGGTATTTAAAAGAAACTTGGAGACATGCTTTAGTGTTGGACTGGGTTAGCAGTTGGGCTTGATGCCTTAAAAGTCTTTCCAATCTAAATAGTTCAATGATTCTATGATCTTGTAAGCATTGTCCATTCAAGACCACAAGTCTGAAGTAACTTCTAATTTCTACTTGGCAGCCAAGGATAGCTGGGGCAGCAGCTGGATTGCAGTTTGGAAATGTGCCTGGGGAGATTGTCCCTTCTCTCATTAGGCTGAGGAGACAAGTCTCTGTGCTTGATGAGGTTGCCTTAACAGCTTCACAAATAGCCACAAGTGATTATGTTTAGAAAGGCTGTGAAGGGAAGCTAGAGCCAAGTCCTTGTCAGTCTAAGCATGGAGAACATCCTTCCTGAATGCTTCACTTGAACACAAGAAAATTGTGAGTTAATGTGATACTTTAACAATATACAGCTCTGCTTTGGAAGATTACTTTGAAGAAATTCTGATTTACAGCAATAATCACATAGCTAATGAATTTTTTTCAATTGAAGAGAGTGGACATAATCTAGTTATGACAACTTGAGAAGAGTATGACTAGTTTTTACACTAAAACCAAACAGGATGACCCAGATAATTATAGTTCTGACATCCTGATATCAATCCTGGACAAATTAATGGAATGACTGATATGGGACTTGATTCATCAAGAATTAAAAGCAGGGAATACAATGAATACCAGCTAACAAGACTTAACTGGAAATAGATTTAATCCTACTGTGTTGATTTTTTAAAAATTACATTTCATGTTTAATCTGTAAAGATAATAGAGTGAGTAAAGAATGCATGACCTGACACATCACAACAAAAATATACACACATATAAAGTTAACTGATATGTATTTGATATGGAGTAAAAGAAGGATAAACTTTCACTGACAGTGTCTTGGACTCATCAAAGGCCTGGTGCTTCTAAGTGTTCCCACAGGATTCAGCTGAGGGGCCCAGACTTGCAACAAAATTCTGATGCTAATGCTATTTGAAGATGACACAAGAGGGTGTGAAAGCAGTAAGTAACAGAGAGAATGAGGCAGACAGCAGCATGGATTGCTCCTTAAGTGTGCTGAACATGCACTTCAGGACAGTCTGAGGGAAACTGTACATCTGTGGGACAAAAGAAATGTAGGGAATGCTTGAGAATGGAGGAATCTGTCATGTTGGGCAGTGGTTGTGAATAGAAGTTTGTGGGAAAAATATAACTGCAAAGTCTGATTGTAGCCAGTTGTAACAGATGGTGCAAACTAGTGAGAAAGCTCAAGCAGCATTGCTGCATTGCGTAGTCTCTTGATTTCTTGATTTTACTTCTGTAGAAATAGTGTTTCTATAATGTGCCTTCATCTGCTTGCTCTTTGTGGAGTGAATCTCTTTTACCCTCAGTAGCCTCCGCAGTGCTGGACTCTGCATGGACATAGAGCACATTTCTGAGACAGAGAGGATCAAAGAGGTTCTGGAAGAGCCCATCTCTCTTCACTGAGAGAAGATGAAATCTGGGAACTAGCACAGACTAAGCCTCTTCCTTCTATTAGAGAGCTAAAACTGAAAAAAATTAAGCCTCTTTGATAGCCAGAATTTTAGATATATTTAGACACCACAAATCCTTTTGAGTGTGAACGGTGATTGGACTATTTGGCACTGAAGTTGATTAAGATTTCTTTCTAGTCAAGATAAAATGACAATACTCGTTAAAATGGTTTGAAGTGGTTGTCTGTGTTCCTTGGAGCTGTCTGTGACCTTTCAGACCGAAAGAACTTACAATATTGAAATTAATACACTTTGTACCATAAGCACTCACCGTATGACATGAAGGACAAATATAATGTATTACAGAAGCTAATATGCTGCAAATTATTTTCAAGGGCTTGAGTGAGTTTAGCAGTGGAAAAAGGTAAACTAGAACATTTGTAGAAGAAATGCATTAAAGGAGTTTTGAATGGAGAAGCCGAGAGAGCATTTAGACAGAATTCAGCAAAACAAATATTACTTACAATCAAAGCTATGTATTGTAAAAGATGAATTGATGATACAACATGAAAATGTGTGGGATCCTATTTATTGTTCTAATTGGCTATGTCTTGATAAATACCAGGAAATGATTGATCTCTCATCACAGATGCTTTGTGAGTTTGATGGTGGTGTGCAGCATAAGCAATTTTAACAGCTGTGTACAGTTATTACAATTCACTAGCTGAAACAGTAATTTTCTTTAAACATTTCTGATTACTTAAATTAGCTCTAAGGTTAGAGTGTTGCTTTTCCTCAAGGATACTGCAGGTGCAGAAACCATATAATGAAAAAGTGAAAACCCTCTATTTCTTGCATTTTGAGTGAAATCCTGTCTTGCTGATGTCAATACATTTATCTTCAGTGAAGGTAAATTTTCATCCACTCTTTCCACTTCTGAATTTTAGAACATTGGATAATGACACTGAACAGAGTAGTAATCCTTGTTTGTACTTGCAGAGTGGGACCTATATGTGGAGAAACTGGAGATCTCTAACAAGGGAATATTTGCAGAGCTTGCTCAGGGTTGTCAAGAAAACTGTTAGTGTTAGAATGCTATAAAAAACTCTTTTAGCAGGCAGAGTCTGATTCCAGACTGTTCTAAATGTATTGAAAGTATATTTGAAATATTTAATTCCATTTCTTCTCTTGAATATTCATTAACTTCAGAAGAAAAACTCATGACATTAGCTTAAGTCCATAACTTTAGGAAATCCATAGCTTGGAATGACTGACTGGGAGAATGATGAAGCTAAACAATAGTGATAAACATTGTGAAATTCTACTCATTTTGGCCTCAAACTTGACTGAGTTAATTCAACCCACATATGGAGACCATGCTACAATGATATTTTTAAAAAGCTACAGTGACACACGTTTCAATTACATCTTTACATCCAGCTTCTTGCCATTCATAGATCAGAAAATAATGGCTAACTTAAAAAAATTGCAATTAGAGTTATTCAGCTATTATTGTTCAGTAGTTATTTAACTACTTGTACCACAAAGTGAAGCAGCAAGTAAATTAATGAGAAGGTTTAGTGATAAAAGTGATTATTGGTAATAGAAAATAGTTATGCCAATCTGAATTCAAAATAAATGTGTACATTGAAAAGAACTCCACATGAACTCCACATCTAAGCTATCATAATGATGTGGTTTTTAGAAGGCTTTGAGAATCTGTTTGGAAAATTTTGTAGACACAAGTAAAACTAACCTATAACACCTTCCTTGTGTCTCAGACACAAGATGTGGAACTAAAGAGGACAGAGAATATTAAAGGAAGCTTTTTTATTTCCTAAAGACAGCTAGAGATAAGAGAGCCGTTCATCAGCATTTAGATATTAAAACATTTTGTCAACAGTTGTATCAATTTGTTGTTGTCCTCAGTTAAAAAGGATACTGTTGAGAAGCATATTTCTTAGAGGTATGGAAGCAATTCTGTTGAAAGACTGAGTCTGAAGAAGTTTTAAATACAAATAAGAGGAACATAAATTCTGATATGTGTGTTGGAAACATATTAAAGAAAATTATTCATAAATATATATCATTACACATGGCTTATGAGAAGGAAGCAGGTGAGGATTTTTCTCTTCAAAATAAAGCAACAGTGCATGCATTTAAAATAAAAACTCCAAGTCTGTTCTATATTTATCCCACCTGGAGAAGAAACTGATGGACAGTTCAGTTACATTGTGAACCTCCATGAAAACAGAAGATTGAAACTTTCTGATAGCATGGAAGCAAACTTCCTACAGCCATTCCTGCATGATCCCATTCCCTAATGTAATTCACCACATTTAATGTAATTAATTTGGAAAGAAGGAAGTGCAGTTTTCCCAAAGGAATTTCCTGACTGACAGCTGTTTTACATAATCACTGCAGAAACAGCAGTAGTGGAGCATACTCCAGCCATTACCTCCTAATGGACATTTACTTTGCTTTGCTACTCTTTTGCTCAGTGCAAAAGATTGCAGCACAGATAGGGAGATTCAATTTAAATTCCTTCCCCCATAAAATGAATTCTTTAGCTAAGTGTGTACATTACAGAACCTTTTGTTTTGGGGCAATAATGAGCAGCCAGTGTCCTGTCAGTCTCCAAGATGCCTAGGTATTCCCCAGAAATACCTAGGTGCACCACAAACTGAGTATAAGTTCAAAAATCCTCCTTGCCAATGAGAAAATGGTAACATCTTACACACTATTAGATTTTCATAACTGTAAGTAAAGAACATATAAGGACTCAAATAATGTTTGTAAAATAATTTGTGAGTACTTATTGAGGGAAACTATATTAATTTTAATAACTAGTCAATTTGATTGAATTTGTGGGTGAGATGGTAAAAAATTCATAAAGAAAAAGCAAATAATAATTTTACATTTTTATGTGACCAAGTTTAGCAAAGAAGCAATGGAGAATGGTAAATATAAAATAAATCCAGTATTTGATTTCTCCTGAGCTAAGTTTACCTAATCTGTGTGAGGAAAAGAATCATATCTTTCCCTATAGGCTCGTATAATATACAGGTAACTTTTGGAACTTGTACCTTTAATTTTCTATGTTTATTTTAAATGAAACTCTGTGTGTTTTTCTAAGGTGTATTTCACCAGAACCATCAATTTTGTAGGTGTCCCCCCTGCACACTGTACTTGTAGGTGTTCAACAGTAGGAGGTGTTCCCAAGGTAAATCATAGTCAAAAATGAAAATTAGATAGTGTTTATTGGGGAAAGAGAACTCTGGGGTTTTTAAAATGACAACTATATACTATTTAAAGTGTAAAACCTCTAAAAATATATCAAATATTATAGTAACTCTATTTTTTTAATCATGTAAAGCTAGATGACCACTCAAACAAACATGGAATATGTACAGTTTTCAGTCTGCTCTTTTTCTTCCATTTATTCACACAACAAATTCACTCAGCTTATATCCTGGCCATGGAATTTCTGTCCATGTGCTTTATTGCCCAGATGCCATTCACATTTTCTGAGAATGTAAGTATCAAATCCAAATTACCTCTATGATTGTCAGTTGTTAAATGTTCAGTGTGTTTTATTGGCAATTGTGCAATTTAAATATTCTCTTTTAAATTACATCCTAGATTAATAGCACCTACTATATGCTATAATGTTAAAAAATCTGGAATATTTTCAGCGTTATAAATAGCAATAAGACAGAATTTTCTGTTGGTTTTCTATGCTCTAGGCATCCTTTCTGCAGTATATGCTTGTTTTTCAGTGTTCTTTCTCGAATTTGGTTATACAAGTATAGTCTCACACATTCTTTATCTGATTAGAGAATATCACATGGGGAACAAAGTATAAGTACACTCAAATTCAAGCTTGAATGGTATTGGCAGAACATCCTATTAATTTTTACTGAAATATAGAACTAAAGTTAAAATTGCAGTTTAAAACAAATCACAAAGATCAAGTGGATCCAAATAGCTTTCAAAGAGGAGAGTGCTGGTATTATTTTTCTTTGGTTGTTTGAGTTTTATTTCTGGTCAGTAATGGACTTTCCTTGCCTGTTTATATTTCTGTAGGAGTTCAGCATTATTTGCACAATATCCTGTTTGTGTATACACAATCTGAGAAATATGGTAATTTGCAAACAGTGTGTTGTGTTAATTATAGTAGGTGCTTTGCCTATTTACGTATTTGAGCAGCTTGAACTAAATTGAAAGAATAAAAACCAATGAGGCACGAAAGTCCAATTAAAAATACGTTAATCAAATGCCTCACAAATGCCTTCCTTCTCTAATACATATTGTTGCACTTTATGTTGAGAGCCTGCTTGATGTCAATTGTCCTTCTGTATCTAATGCAGAATCTTGTTCAGTCAGTGTGCAGTAATAAATGTAATTGTCAAAGGCCTGGGTTCAGATACTTCATTTTATATTCTTATAGATTTTACAGTTAATTTAAATTTTGAACCATTCTTCTTTTAAAGATTAATTATAATCAAGAAACAAAGAGAAATGAGAAAGTGACTACCACGGTAAGAAATAACTATTTGAGCACAGGCTGCTTTTCATGTACCATAGTTGCAGCGGAGTTTCTTCTCATCTGCACTGAAGTAAGTCAAAGGAGACTCTGTTGGTTTTCACATAAAATTCAAACTAGAAAAGCGCTTCAACAGAGCACTTAAAATTTTTTCCCTTGATATCTGGTGAACAAAATTAGCTTGACTGAGCTTCTAGTATAATGCCATAAATCAAGACTAGGTCTGTGGGAGCTCATGTGAAAAGTTTATTTTGTTGCACTGGTGCATCTCTCAATAAATAAATGAATACTTGTGGCTGTGCTGAAACACAAATTAGGTATTTCAGTATTCTGAGAGCTGGACATAGAATTCCACTTCTTGCTCTATTGCAGCATCTTTATATATTGCCAGGCAAGACTTTTAGGACCAGATCTCAAAGAGCGAAAAAAAGGGAAATTAAACCAAGATTCATACAGAAATTAGAATCTGAACCTGTTCTGTCTAATCCTGGGAATGCTTTTCCATTCCTTATACACCTAAACCACACTCCTGTTTTAGGGCAGCCCTACTTTAAACAAGGCTGAGTAGTCTGGTGTCTGTTCAACAATAGGACTGTCCAGGAAAGAGGCAGTTTGTCCCCAAGGGGGAGTGTGTCTGGCTGGCATCATCAGTACACATGGGATGCATACTGACAAGACTGGGCTCCCTACAGAGCCCCACTGTACTCACTGTTGAAACATAAGCCCTTTGGGGTGGTACTTAGGTGCTGCTATAAAGAAAAAAACAAGATTTCCAGAAAATAGCACATCAAGTTAAAATATTTCTTTATCCATAGAGGGCTGGAAACTCCTCATGGAGAGACTGGAGTTTAAATGTTCTCAAGCTGGAGAGAGATCTGGAACCAGACCTTAGTTTAGGTTTCTCTCTCTAAGACAACTGTAAAAAATGAGTCCTTCAACCTTCTCCTTTCTGGGTGAGAAACGGAGAGAATTGTGAGTGTAAGAGGTGTAGGAATCTCCCTGCAGAGGGTTATCTGTGGGTGCATTCATCTCTGTGTGTGGATGGGAACCAGTCAGGGTGGGATCACAGCTGCACATGCTGTACTCTTTGTCTGCTAGTGCAGCTGGTGACAACTTTGAGTGCCTGAAAGCAAAGTCCACCAAGTTCATCCCTTTCTGACCCACCCTGCCATGGGCACATCTTCCTCCAGTTCTAGCTGAGCCAACTGGAGAGTTTTCACTCCACTTCTATCCTCATTCCCCTCTGGGTGCCCTCTCCATACAGACATATCTCCCTTTCTCTCCTTTTCTCTGCCTTTGCACCAGAGATCTCCATCCACCTCAGCCTCCCAGCTGAGCTGCTTATAAGTCATTCCTGAGAAGGTGTCAAAGACCTAAATGAATTTCGCTCAAGCCATCCCAAACAATTTCACTTAAGCCCAATGAGGAGGGTTCATATGAGCAAGTCAGATAGACCCATGCCATAAATGAGGGTCCTGTGGGAAGCCTTGTCTGATGAAAGATTTGTGAACAGAAGGAGAGAACATCCAAATGAATTTTGGTAGGAGACTTAAATGTATTGCGTTAAGTGGACTTTAAACCTGGTCTTTAACCTTTTTTGTAACAATGGCCCATTTGCTGCATAGGAAAAAAAAAGCAGTCTATTCATTACCTCTATTCAAATGACTTAACACAATTGTTTGAAATAGCTGAATATTCGATAACATACAATAATATTAACTATTGAATTTCTCTTCAGTGAGAGGATTCTCAAGAGGGTACTTCTGACTCCTGAATGAAGTTAAAGAGGCTTCACCACAAAATTTTATATAACTAGCACTACAACTACCTATGGTGTTGCCATAGAATATTTGTAACTGGAAAAATAGCATCTCATTTGTTAAGCTAAGCCTTCTGTGGGAGAAAGAGGATTTACTGGAATACGTGTTCAATATACAGAATAGATACCATTTCTCAGGATTAAAAATGTGGACTCCTGAACAGTAAATTGAAACCTTCTGATGTGCTTTTCCTAGTTATCATTACCAGTTATCTTAGAAGTAGTTCAGAGATCATGGTGTCCATGTTCCCTGGTTACCGAGCATGGAAACTGAACGGTGAAGGCAGATAGCCCTGAATAACAATGTTTTAATGGTACCATCAACTCAAGAAGTCCTTAAAACAGTGATGACAAAATTTGTGAAGAAATAACAAGATAAGGTCATTACCAATTAATTTTCTTTCAGTATATGAAAATCTAAATTTAAAAAAATAGGTATATTGTGTTATTAATGAGGGGTAAGTAAAAGATGCTCAGGTTTATGATTGCTGTTTTCATTAGTAATGCTTCTCTACAATCTGGCTTGCATTAAAAAGAGAAAAAAATGGTTGGTAGTACTTTATGCCTTGGGCTAATTTGTTTAAATTTGAAATATTGTACTGAACTAAAATTAAAACATATGCTATGTGCATATGTTATGCGAGCATGAAGCATTTTATACATGAAGTATTGCAAATAGATATTCTTCTCATAAGTAAATTAAGATGGTTTAAAAATGTATATCTCATTTCTTTCTAGGGATATGCAGGCTAAGCAAATGTGCCTTGTCTCTGTGCTGTTTTAAAAACAGACTCATAGGGAAGCTCGAATCAAATATTTGATGGAAACCTTTGACACTCAATGAGATACATCAGAGTAGCTTCTAAGTCTATTCTCTTATTGGCATGTCTTGAAAAAATTCCAAACCCTGTGGAAAACATTAAAATTATATATATATTAGTCCATTTTGCCTCCTAGCAAAAATAGAACTCATTACATATTTATAAAGCACTACATCAATTCCTCCAAAATTCTAGCAAAGTAGTTTGATTTGTTGTTTTGCAGAAGGGGAAAACTGAGGGACCAAGAAGTTGGGAGGATTTGCCCAAAGTCACAGAATGGATAAAAAAGGAGAAGAAGAAAGAAAACAGAAAAGATCCCTGGCTTATCTTCCACAACAAATGAATAATTTTCCCCAGTGCTATTACTGAATTGTAACAGAAAGTCTTATATTCTCAATTTTCTTGCCTCCATAGGATTCCCTCATTGTCTAGTACTGCTTTGCTGATTAATTAGCTGAATGGCAATCAGAGGCAGGAACCCTTTTCCTTGGCTTTTAAAATCTTCCCATGTTTAAATTGAAATAAGAAACAATTGTTTAAATGAGAAAGAACCAAAAAGTCCAGGTTTCTTTCGCGAGGTAGAAGAACACTGTAGAAGGCAACTACCGAGCCCCCACATGCCTTATGTGGCTATAGGCTTCAACTGTACAGTTGATTTTCCTTGTCCAGGGATACAAAATGATGTCTAAAAGCAACAGGAATTCATGAGGTCAAAATAGAATTATCATCCCACATAATAACTGATTTTCCACAAGGTTTTACAAACTTTGCACTGTAGATCAATGTTCTCAGTGTGCCCAGGAACTTTGTTCTATGAGTAGGATCCTTGGCCACACTACTTTGTTGAACTATGTTATCCTGCTAAACAATATATCCTCCCACAATACATCCACTGTTTTATTTGGCTTGTAGACCTGAGGGACTCATTCCTTTTCCAAAATCGTAAATTATGGGGTCATGCACTGATGATGGAGTGTAGCCAAGAGTCTAAATACAGAGCACCTAAAATGATGGCTTCTGAGAATATATCAATAAGATCTAACCCCATTGCTTGATTCTTGACTTCCAGGTGACTCCGGCCTATATTTAAATACAAAAAAGAAAAGGTTTTGAAGTGGAATAAGTATGTTTTTCCTGGTCAGCCAGTCTTTAAAACTTGGCCTGTGCAGGGCTCCATCTCCACACTGGGGTTGTTGGCTTTCTCTGCCACTGGCTGCTCCAGTACCTGGCAAAACTTCTCTGGCAGCATTTTGAGCTCCAGGCTATGACCCAGCATCTGTTCCTCTAGGCAGGCTTTGTTCAGCTAAAGCCCTGGGTGCCTACTGCTGTGTCCTTTCGTGAGGCAAGCACTGTCAGGGATTTTCAAAGGAGGCCCCACTCTGTCTTCCCCATCTCCAGACATTTTTCTCCCTCTCTACTGGACCATGATAACTGGGACAGCTGAAAAAAATATGGAGAAAGGTCTGTCTGATCACATGGCAGACAACTGGACATGGGAGAACATTCAATGTAAATACACCTGATATTTCTTCTGGAAGTAACAAGCACGCCAAGTCACCTCTAGAACATGTTCTAGCTTTGAGCTCATCCTAGGGATCTCTGTGCAGCAGTGTAAGGGCAACCACTGACAACCAGAGATCCATATGTTCTACCCACATAGAAATGGGGATTTTATTTTTTTATAATCTTAATCAAGTCTTTGAAGCCAAAAATCTTCTCTGTAAATTGATGTGAAGTATGTTATTTTTGGCCTGAGCTTGCATTAACTCAAAAGTTGGGCAGAAAAATGTTCTATTTTTTTTTTCTTTGTTGTTTCACTATTCAAATTAGCAGATGCATTTCCTATCATTTGGTACTTTTTCTGTCAATAACACACAAATCCCATGGAAACATGCCAAAGATTTTCTTAGCAACCGAGCCTCTTGCCTGATATACACGATTAACTACAACAGTCTGTTAAAAGCTTAAAATAAACCTGTCCTTTTTTATTTAGAATTTCATATAGTGAAAGAAGATTCATTGGTAAGGAATTTAGCACAGTTTCAGGAGAATTTATTTATTTTTATGGAGGCTGAATACTCAAGAGATGTCATGATAAAAGCAGGTGTTGCCGTAGAAGCAAATCTGCTGGGATCAACCCAATGACTTAGTTCAGGTAAATTAAAAGCACTCTCACCAATTGATGGTATGGGCCCCCCCTGATTAAAATGTAAATTGATTCATGCCTTGTAAGTGTATCATACTGCTGCAGAAAGCATCCTTCTCCATCAAGAAGTAGCAAATTCCATTATGAAAGATGGGATTTTGACAAGCTGTTTCTTGTTCCAAGAGGGTAACCATTTTAGAGAAGAGTTTGTGGATTTTGGGCACTGCTTCTTGTGTTTCTGGAAGGTGCAGACTAATCACATTTTCAGAAAACAGAAGTTTTAGTTTTATATCTTCACATTTGGTTAAAGTAAAATAGAGCAAAATATCACAAGTTCTATCCTATTTATAGAGATTTTTTAAATCTTTGCTTAGAATAATCTTCATTTTCTTCACAGTCTTTGAGTTAGACCCAGAGTGCAGGCTGATGGTATATGAAAAAAATTTATTTTTAGAAGCAGCGTATATAGCTGCTATGAGAAGAAATAAACCAACAGTATCTGAGGTGAAAACTGTCACTTGAACTCTCCTTCTTAGAGGCTTGTATGGCATGCTTTTATCACAAGCTAACCATCCATTTATGTTGTGGCATCAAAAAACTTACAGACCTTTAGGTCTCTCTGTACATACTAGATGGAGGTAGTATTTAAATATCCTATCTTTCCAACAATCCTGGAAGTAGGTGCCAGTGAACACAAATTACTCAGGCACTTAGAAGAAACTGTTGGTAAGTAAGAGAATCATAAACAAAAGATTGAGAAAACACAGCATTAAGCCTTATCAGCTGAAGACTCCAAGTAGCCCTTTATTCAGGTCTTCTAAATAGTTTATGGACAATGGCAGCTTTAGTGATCTCACAGGAAGAATGACTTCTCCAGTAAATCTGTTTGTTGAAATTTAATGATATGCCTCCAAGTACAATTCTCCTGATTTGTGCCTGCTGTTGGCAAGTACAGTACATCACAACAACTCTTCCCTTCACAAGTGACCCACAAGACGTAATGCAAACAGCTGCAGTATAGCAATGTGGAATGATCTAAATGGCTGTGCTAAAGCTTGCAGAAATTTAGACATTCTTAAAGCTCTGCAAAGCTGTGCAAAATAGTAAAGGAAAAAAAAAGAAAAATAAGATATTAATTCTTGATTTAGCAGATTTTATAACAAAAAAAGTTACAAGAAAAGTAAACACTACATATAACTTGGGAAACAAAGAACACTTTGCTTACCTGAAGCTGAGTGGCTTGAACTTCACTGCAGTCATTAGGGGTCTGTGAAATCGTACCAGTGCCAAATGTTAGCATTGAGAATTATATTTGCCTGTCTTATTGCATGGTAATAAAATGCAATGGCCATTTCCAGCCATCTCTGTTATTCCCTTCTGCAGCCAAGGGTGTGGGAAAAGGGATTCCACAGCCATTTTGACAAACATGCTGGCATGCCTCAGTGCACTGTGCTTTTGCCTGATGAAGTTTCTAATCTTCATGCCTTTGCCACAGAGGTTTAAAATGACCTTGAAATAACAGAGTCTTTTTTGTTTGGTCTATGTATAAATTTCTGAAATAGTATTGTAGAAAATAGTCTCTTAGATAAGGAATATATTTTCAGCTCCTTGTCTCACAAAATACAGGTGGACATGATTTCTTACAGACCTACTAATATATAGGGAAAACATTTCTGCAGGAATTGAGAGAAAAGTCTAACTTTTTAATCCACATGATATTTACTGGTTGTCTGAAATAAGACCGGTTTTCTGCAGTATAATCTTTTTGAGGTAGAAAAATAAGATAATTAAAATGGAGTCATGCTACTCCTGGAGCCAACAGCTTTTAAGGCCAGGGGAAAAGTCTCTTCTTTTATGCACAAAGTAGGAGTTCAATCCTCATTAATTTCAATTAGAAGTTGATGAAGTTCTTTGTTTTATTACACTGCCATTTGCACTGCATTTTCAAATTGCATCAAGACATTAAATATTCTCACTGGCAGTAACTGCTCACAGGGGATTTTAAGCAGTGCAAGACACATAATGAAACTCAACTCATTATTTAGTAGTAGTAGTAGTAGTAGTAGTAGTAGTAGTAGTAGTAGTAGTAATAGTATTCTATTGCACAGGACTTGTAGTCATGGATCATGATCTCATGGCATGATGCACAAAGCCAGAACAAAAAGGCCATTAATTGTTACAAATCAGCGATTGTTAGTGGCATGGCTTGGGTAGAGCTTTGAATTTTCACCTTTCCAAAACTCGGGCAATGCTGTTTGACCAGTCAGGCTTTCCAATGAGTGTTCAAACTGACCTTGCAATGTCTGTGTGGAATCAGTGCTGTCAGTCCCCAGCTCCTCCTCCTGCCCCTGATCTCACAGCCTCCCTACCCTTGAAGAGCAGTGAGCATCTCTCAGCCTTGCCTGGTACATGCCACTGCCAGCTCCTTGCACAGTGTTTGTAAGTGGTAAAAAACCACCAAGGTATCTGGTTGTCTGTAATGGTCTTAGGAAGAAAGGGCAGTCACATTTGGCACCTGCTTGTGACTTCTCTACCAGCTGGTGGACAGTGAAACTGCATGTCCTAAAAGTGTAAAGCCATACATAAATATATTTGATGCAAATGATGTTTGGCGTGTGCACATCTATATTTATGAAAGTCACATAGAGTCTGAAGATGAGAGGCTGACTTAAAGCATATCCCTGGTTCTAGGGGCCTTAATGCCAGTAGCATGGAATGACCACCACAATCTTCCCCCACAGAGAAAGGAGCCTGGGAGAAGGCTTGGCTGAGATCTGTGTTAGTCACTCTGGGACCTGATAATTATTCAAGACCTGCCAGCAGGACAGGATTGAACAGAGGAGAGAGTTGCAGAAGTTAAACCTCCTCCATCACCTGCATAGAGATATTTGCTGTATAAGGCATCAGCCAGCAGTTACACAAGGAGAGAAAAGAAGCTGAAGTGGAGTTCCATTGGGGCATCCCAGAAAAAGAAGTGGGTGAAGAAGACAGCCTGAAATTATGCTAAGATTTTTGAGAAACAGATGGAGACGCAGTTAGGAATAGGTCTGGAAGGTGGGAGAGAACAAGAAAAGTATCTCTCTCTCTCTGTAGAAGGAAGTATTTGTTCTGCAAAGAGAGTTGTTTGGGTCCTGAAGCTGCTGAATCAGCTTTCAGGTATTTGTGCCTGACTCAAATATACAATTCTCCCTTTTCCCAGTGGTTCTGCAGGAATGCTGGTCTATCCTTGTCATTATAGACTGGCTCCACCAATAGAGGAGAGTCCAGATGGTTACTGCCCTTAAGATAAAGTGTATATAGGATGGGATCAGCTCTTTTCAGTACAGAGGATATGCCCTTAGGCTAGATCTAGATAGCATACTTCTTAAATGAGAGGGGGGAAAATGGCATGCAGAAAACAGTTGCCAAAACCATGGTACCTTTTTGTCAGCCACCCACAACCCAAAAGAGAATACCTCCTAGGAACCATTTTAACAAGCAGTGTCTGTGCATGAAAAGATGCTCAGACTTCTGTTAGAAACACTGACCGACAGATCCTAAATTTCTACTTTTCAAAGGCTATAAATTACTCTGAACACTGGGTGACCTGGAGCACATGAAGCTTTCCAAGCCCCAATATTAAAGAGAAACCTCAATGAAGGACCTCGGAAGAGAGCTGGCATTCTGTAAATATTCCCTGTTAATAAAATCAAAAATTAGGCTGTTTTGTTAGCCAAGATACCTCAAAAGAATTTCTGAAAGTGGAAATCTCCAGATTTGCTGGGGGATAGATGTAGGAAGATGACGAGTTTATTCTATCCTCAAAAACACAAAACCAAAACTGTCCTTATGTCCTTATAGTTATCAGAGAACTTAAGCCAAGTAGTACCATTGAAAGGACTTGCACTGTAGTAGGTGGATATATAATAGCAGTGTATTTGGGCTGATAACTTCCTAGACATTTTTATCCAAAGATTTTCATCCCAGACAACAAGAAAGGAGAGGAGGGAAAAAAAGCAGAAAAAAGGTGGATTCTAACCTGCAACACCCTGACCATTTTGGACTCAGAAGCCTCAAAAGCAGAGTAATTTCAACAGGGGGTGAAAAATCATGTTGAACTTGAGGAATCACATGCAGAAACCGCTGTTTTATTAATAAAGAACCACAACAGAGAAAATCTGAGAACACTTGAACACCCTGTCAATGCAGGCGAAGTATTTGCATTTTCTCCTTGTCCCTTAAAAAAAATCATGCTTGGTAAGAGGATGGGAGGAGAAGTGCATTTCATAGTGTAATTAAGACCAAAAAAACCCACCTACATTTCTAAGGATGATAATACATGAAGTGGTATTTTAGAAGTATAACACTTATCTCCAAAATTCCATCATAAGCAGTAAAATGGAGACAGAAAGCACAGAGAGGCTTCAAATGGTCTCTGCAAAGGTGCCAGCCATGGAGCTGTAGGGACACAAGGATGAGCAGTTCAACTTTTTCTTTCAAAAGGAGCCTTCTTATCTCCTTGGCAGAGCACCTGTGTGCCACAGCAGACTCACCTCATCATCCTCCACTGCCTGTATCTTTCCTTGTGGAGGTTAAGTGCTGCCTGCCTGGAGGGACTCCTCTGCAGGAGATCTTCCTGCTGCTGGGCCAGCTGCAGTGGATAGAGGCACGAAGGGATACAGCTCAGCAATTCCTCCAAAGGCAGAGCTGCAGTCCAGGCAGGCAGATAAATGCGAACGCAGATCTTCAACCTCACATGCCATGAGAACCGCCAGGTGGCTGAAAGGACTGAAAGGAAACCAGACTCTCAGCACTGCTCTGAGCATGAATTGTTCTCCAAGTGTGTTGATTAGGAACATCAGGTCATGAATTTTCCATGTGGTGGGGTTTTGTTTGTTTGTTTTCTGGAATGTGTCTGCTATGAAACATTTTTTTTCCAAAATATTAATAACTATGGCAATGGCTCCTCTGGCAATATTCAGTAACTTTTGGGATCCAGGCATTGCTCACTCTGATACTTCTTCTTCTCCTACTTTAACAAATTATCCTCAGCTATCCAGGCTGTTCCATTTTGTATAAATAATGTATCTACCAACCAGACAAAGAAATCTGTTCTTTACTTGACTTAGAGATGATGGATTCAAGTCAAAGTCCCTGTCCCATGCCACCTGGGGATGTTTATTTAAATCAAGGGTTACACAGAGCTCGTCGACCTGACACAGGAATTAGGAGAGATGTGCACTTTGCAAAGCCAGGTAAGGCAACATAGAGCATTTCAAAGCCCCATGTACAGGTGACTGAATCAAGCAGTGGATCAACACAGTTTGTCTGACTTGGCACAGGGCACCTGCTTCAGAAGGAGTTGAGCTGGCTCCATTGATACCCACCAGCTGAAGAAGCTCAAATGTCTGATATGCTTCTACAACCTACAGTCAGATTCCCAAACTTAGGTTTCTTAACTATATCTTCTTCCCCTCAGAGCTGCCCTGTGGGCCTTGCAGAGGACAGACCAAATTCCTGCCCTGGATGAGGGTGGCAGAGTCTGCACACATGTGCCATACCCCAAACCCCTCCAGCTTTCTCAACCTGTCTGTAAACATAAAGTATCTGGGAAAATATTTTTCCCAGAATAGGGTAGGACAGCTTTTGAAATCTGAAATAATTTTGCAGCAAGGGAAAACTGTCTTCTACCCATCTCTAGCTCTCAGCTTCTCAAGTGTCTGAGACATTTATAGGTGAAAGAGAAACCTCACTATGGTTTGATGAGAAAAGCAATGAGATCCCAACCTCTTCCTCAGTTAAATAAATCTGGGGTCTTGCCAAAGCAAGTCTAAAGAGAGCAAACTAACCTTCCTAGTCTGTAAATAGCTACAAAAGATGCTGAGAACAGAGACAAGAGCAGCAGTCACCTGAAGTTAATGAAGAAAGAAGAGTGTGTCACGGTGGAGAAACATCAGTGTAGAAGCACAGCAGCAACAACTGTATCCAGAAGACGAAAAGAAGCAAAAGGAATTAATTCTCTCATCACTAAAGGGTGCTCCCTGGAAATAGATGGACTTAGTATACACATACATATTGCTCTTTCTCTTCTGGATGATTCAGTCATGTTTTTGAGTCTGATTTTAGAAAAACACTTGGACAGTCTCATCCTGCCTCAAACTGAAAAGAAGGCAATAGGAAATACGCTGGTTTATTTCAACAGCAATTATATATTGAGATATATTTTTTGCCTAAGACAAGCAAGAAAAAAAAAAGTAGCTACATACAAGAATGACACAAGAATGTGTCACAGAATCATATAATGGTCTGGGCTCGGAGGGACCTCAAAGGTCATCTGATTCCAGACCAATTGCTCTAAGCTCTGTCCAATCTGGCCTTGAACACTTACAGGGATGGGGCATTCACAGCTCCACTGGACAACCTGTTCCTGTGCCTCATTACACCCACAGTCAAGAACTTCTTTCCCACATCTAATCTAAATCTCTTCTCTTTCAGTTTAAAACTTTTCCTATTTGTCCTATCATTAACTGCCTGTGTAAAAAAAACCCAAAAAAATCCAAAAAACAAAAACTGCCTGCTCAGTCTTTTTTATAAGCCCTCTTTAGGTACTGAGAGGCTGCTATAAGATGTCCCTGAAACCTTGTCTTTTCAAGGCCAAACAGTCCCAGATCTCTCAACCTGTCTGCACAGAAGTTCCATTCCTCTGAGCATCCTTGTGGCCCTTCTATGAACCTGCTCTAACAGGTCCATGTCTGTCTTGTGCTGAGGATTTCAAACCTGGATGCAGCATTCCAGGTAGGGTCTCAAAAGCAGAGAGGGAGAATCACCTCCCTTGATCAGCTGGCCATCCCTCTTTCAATGCAGCCAGGATGTGGTTGGCTTTCTGGGGTGCAAGTCCACACTGCTGACTTGTGTCCTGTTTTTCATTCATGGGAACCACTAAATCTTTCTCCACAGGGCTGCTCTCAATGTGTTATTGTATATCAAAAGCATTGAAAGGATTACCAAATTAACCATTCTTCTATCAACCTAATATCAGTTCTAGCAAATTTAACAGAACAGTATATACAGGATTTCATTTTTAAACAAATTACAGGAGAGGCGTACAATTAATAGCAGTAAGAAAAAAAGAAAACAATCTTTTTCCAAAGCAACTCAATATCCTTTAAGTTATGTCACAGAATTGGTTGATAAGTGTCTAAATGCCAAACCAATGTATCAAATGCATGTATATATATAGGAAATTGTGATTATTGTAGTTTACATCTTTGCTGAATCATCACTCAGGCAGTAGATGATAAAACCAGTCACTGACTGATCTCAAAGATAAGTATTCCTGGGAAATCCTTTCTGAGGAAGCATGTTTTTAATGCATTGCCCTGTGTCTTCCAGTTATTTAACTTGTATAAATGAACTGGCAGCATATATAATACTGTTGATAAAGTTTGTACATAAAACAAAACCAGGAGGATTATTTAACCAAACCAACAAAAGGACTGGTGTTCCCTCTAGCAGATGAAATAAACTGAGCACAAACAAGCAGAGAGAATTAATTTACAGTGAAGCCAAATAGTTGCATATTTGGAAAAAGAACATTTGTGCTTATGGGATCAGAGATTGCATCCTGGGGAAAGGAAAAGAAATTGAGGAGTCATACTAGATGGCGAGCTAATCCTGAAGCTTCAGTGAAAAGTGATGGTTTAAAAGATTAACACCATCTTTAAATGTATAAGGCATGACACACTGAATAGGACCAAAAGCTTCTATGTCTTTTGTATTTAACACCAGTTCCTTAAATAATAACATTCCTGTCCTCAACAGAAACAAAGGGAAATTGTCCCTCATCACAACTGTCCTTTGTCTTTGTGTTTGCTAGGTGTGAAAGGCAGTTAGCCCACAAAGCTGAAAATTACAGGGATTGTGTAGGTCCCATCAGTTATCAGCAATACATTGGATGACAAATTTCATCATATTTGAATAACTGTCACAGAATTTTAATATAGCTGCAGCCCCATTTTCATTAGTGTTTTGAGCAAAATACTGTAAACTGCAATAACTGATAGGAAATCAGTAATACATAATAATTATTCATTATTAAGAGATGAAGCACAGATCACATGCCTGGGTGTCAACTCCCTTAGTTTTGAAGCTGGTGACATCCATGTATCAAATTAGACTCAAAATAATAATTAATAATGATTCTAACAGACACCTGCATCAATTTACCTCTGCCTGAGAAGCTCATGGGGAAAGTCCTTTCATGGGGAAAGGACTTCATACAAATTTGGAGGGTATATGGACAGTAAAGGGTTTACAGCCGTGTTTCCAGAGGAGATAACAGGAACCTGACTTATTTAACATCACAAAGCAAAGCAAGAGTAGCTTCTTTCAGGAATATCTTAGAGTCAATGGGAAAACAGAGGAGTATCATTTAAGTAATTTTAAAAATCAGAACTTTCTTTTAACTAAAGCTGTGAGAATAACTTTCTAAAAGAAAGCACAGGCAACAGAGACAAGTCAGTCTTAGATAATTCAGCTTAAGCTAAGGACAGATGACATGTTCCTTTGTCTGATTGCAGGGCTGGGTTTTATGATAAAGAGGAGCCTTCTGCTTCTCTGCTGTTATACTGAAATAGAGGCTTAGGTATTGGTCATCTAAACATTGCATGAAAGTTATAGAAGACCATAAAATGGCGTAAGAAGAAGATCTTTAGAAAAAAGTGAAAGATGCAACTCTATTGCTGTATTAACTACAGTCTCCATTTAAATTAAGAAAATATTGCTGAATTTGGACTTTTCAGGGAGTAGCCGATTGTGTTTTGGAAAGGTAAGTCTAGCTTAAAATTGAAGCAGAATCCATTATAGACGTAATGACAGAGGAACAATTTCATAATTTTTGCATCAATGGCTGCAGATCATCCAGGGGCAGCACTGAGCGTAACTGACCTTCAGAAGAGGAAGAGAAGAGAGAACACAACTTTGTAGAAACCTCTCAGGCTGAGGCAAGTGAAATGCTGCTCAGTTTGGGACAAGCCTCCAGAAAGATGAGAGCCAAGAGTGTACTTGTGAGAAGAGAAACATCCTCCTCTGCTGCTGAAAGCCTCTCTATCAGCTGCTATGTGAACTCACTTGAGGACTAGAATTACCTATGCAATTTCACGGTAGAAAGGTAAATTTGGAGCCTACAAGGCATCTGGGGTGCCAAGTAATTTTCTTTTTTATGCTATAACTGAACCTGTGGCAGGGAACTGCTCAGAAAGGACAAGAATCAACACCAGGCTGAGGTTTAGTTTGTGTCTGTGGCCACCTTCTGTTTTGCTAGTTCTGTTTTTTGACAGCTGGGAACCAGCTCATGCCAGCAAGCTAATGAGACAAACACAAGATATCACATACAGCATCCGTGCTCCACCCACACGCTGCTGCAGCCTGCTGGGCTCTTCTCACTCAGAGGGGCTCCACTTGTGGCCTCAAGGGTGTTTCAGGACCTACTGTCCACTGCTTTCCCTGCAGATCAGGTGCCTGAGTGCTCTTGGTTTGATTCAAGGGTTTTATAAATGATTTTGAAACAGAGCAGGTGAAACATCTGAGATCACCAGGTAACTGATTTCATTCAAATTTGGATTGTACAAACTGGAATGCTTTCAGCTCTGAGGTGTCTCAGACCATTGAACTGTGAGAGGAGGAAGATCTCAGAAAGGATTACAGTTACTCCTAAGTTAACTGGTAACACTTTGAGACACACCACTGCTCTTACATTTTTGAAGAGGGAGGAATAAATGTACAAAGGACTGTCTGATTTCCGAAAGGTTGTCACCAACCCCACTGGCTCCCATATGAGCCAAGAATTTAAATATGGCCCATCAAGTCTGAAACTGGACAAAGTGGGTGTAGTAACTGCATGGTTCCCTTAAGGTATCTGGGAGCCAGGAGCTGTGGAAGAGTCAGATTCTATGTATTTGTTCTCCTTCTGTAAGATGGAGAGATTAAGAATATATATTTATTTAATTGGATACATCCTCTCTTACATAGGAGGAACACAGCATTCAGTGTAATGGTGTATTCCAGCCTGAAACTCGTGGTCATCTTGACGGGGACTTTAAGAAATATTTTTCTAAGGAAATCCAAAATCATGAATTGTCACCTTCTGTCACGAAAATAATTTTTTTTTAAAGGCACAAGATGAAATATGCACTTGGAAACTTCTATTATTTAGTCACATATTTTTATCTCTTAAATGTTCTTTCTTATCTTTTTCTTTGAGGTCTCCAACTTCTATCTTTTGAGGTTTGCTCCAAAACCATAGGAAAAAACCCACCCTGTTTATTTTTAAATCAAAGTTTAAAATCTCATGGGATGTTCAGACCCAGCAGCCCTGAAATGAAATGCAATTCCCTAAGGTTTAGGATCACAGAGATGTAAACATGCCCGCCATCAATGACTACATAAATAAACTAGAAGTTTGGTAGAACTAGATTTTTCTTCCAACTTGGGTCTGCTGATTTAACTAGGAAAAAAGAAAAAAGACATTTTTTAACATTTCAGAAGAGATTTGATATTTTCAGTGTGTTGCAAGAGCAAAATTGAGAAGCTTTTGGGGATAGAGGTGCAACAGTGTAACAGTAAATGCCACTAACACAAGATAAATTTATGCTGAGTTTGCTGAATAGAGGTTTAACCCGCTGAGTATTATGAAAATCACCCGTGACAGAGATGGAAGAAGAGGTAAGTGATGGGTTGGTGAGATTCACAGGATAACACACCTAGGGACATCCTCTGGGCTGCCTTCCAGCTACTGCTTCTGCCCTATGAGAGCTCCGTGGTGCTTGCCATACCCCCTTGCATCCTCCAAATGATGGCTTTTACATCCTCACCTGGGATTTTCTCCATCCTTCATCCCAGTCCTGTCCCTCTGGCTGTACCTGTCCCTGCTCCCACTGTGGGCCATGGGCACCTTAGACAACATTACGAACACGGTCAAAAATCTGACTCAGATGCTGCAAACCCTGAACAGTCCCCAGTCATCTGCAATATTAGAGAGAGGCTCAGGCAGCCCTGCAGTTAATTAACTGCATAAATAGAAAATACAAACCCACATTTGAGGAACATGTTGATGCAATTGCACTGAAGAGGATATAAGCAATGATAAGGAGTGAGAGACCAGGTAAGCATCTGAATGACTATTTTGTTGGATGTTCTTCATGAAATTACAATAATTGTCTGGAAAAATGAGTTACATCTTTTTGAGTGTTCAATTCTAAAATGAAATATCATTTTTTGTTGCAGAGCAGACATTTATTTTCACAATTATCCTGCTTACATCACTGTGGACTTCCCTTGAACTGTGCATTGCCTGAAGCTGTGGGACTACAGTAGGCACTTTCTGTACCTCCCTGATATCTATACTTCTTCATTAAAGATAAGAAGCAGAAGTGTAGATTAAAAAATCTAAAAGCAACTTCCTTCAACATCAACATACTTCTAGAAAGTAGCTCATGTCACAAAGAACCTCCTAAAGCTGTGCTCATTTGGTACCACTTTATGAAGTAAGATGACCATGCAGCCACGTGCTGCTCTCCTTGGGGACAGCACACAAAGAAAGAAATTGAGCGTGGGAGAGAGGAAGATGAAATGAAACATCTGACTGCAGAAACATCCTGTCTGCTGTAAAACAGCTATATTTGTAGGGAAGGAGAATCCACTACAACTCTGCAGATCCAGTCACACAGGATGGGAGAACCTGCATCTTCCAGACTACACAGTAGAAGCGAAGATTCAGTTTTGTGCTGGCCTCTATGTTTTGAAGCTGAGCCTTTCAGTCCTCTTAAAGCCTTTGTGAGAAGACACAGTTCAGCATCCTGGAGTGTATGTTCCTTCCAGAATTTTGCTTGGTGGCTGAGAAAATGGTCATAGCCAAGGCCTTAGAAGTCTATTATAAGGTGCATTTTATCTCAATTATTTGCACACAGTAGATAATGTGCAGTAGCCTAGAGCATCCCAAATGTTTAGAGCAAAAAAATGCTGAAATGTACCTCAGAGGGGTAGCAAGCCTCATTAACAGCAAGAACAAGCATCAATGTGGGCTTCAGGGAAGTCAATGGTGCCCTCTAAAGGGAACTCGTGTGATACACTGGAAAGCTTCACAGCTGTGGGACCCACTGCCCAAGCAGCCATGGAACACCCAGCAAGAGTCTATGTGTAACAACATTAATAATCCGTAAGATGATAAAATGCAGAGTCATTAATATCTCTTCTGAATTTGGGAAGGAAGCCTGTGGAACGTTTTTTTTCAAACATTTATTGGTTATGGTGAGAAAGCATCCTTGTCCCAAACAACATAAATTTTGGGACCAAGACCTCATCAGATCATGGCTAAGGAAAGAAGGGTACATCGAATTAGCAGGAGTCTGCACAAGTGAAAGTGGGCCATGATAATCTCACAAAACTTCAATCTGAGCTAAATAATTCTTGCACAGAGAGATTATGGAGCCTTCCTCGAGAACCATCTGTATGCAATCGTGTGCAGTGTGGGGTAGGATGACCCAGCCTGAGCAGGGAGGTTGGGCCAGGTGACCCACTGTGGTGCCTTCCAACCTTGCCCATTGTGTGAGTGTATGATAACACAGCACAGCAGCAGGTGCACTGACAGTGATTACAGCAGCTACTCAGAAATGAAGCATGTGAGTGAATAAACACCAGAGAGCAACCAGAGCACTGTAAGCAGTGCTTTGTCTCAGCCTTAGCCATTAGGAGCCTGCAATTACTTTGTGATTCACTTATAAAATTCAACATGTTCCCTTCCAAAAAGTACCAAGTACCTTGAACAACAACACACACTTTATTTCAATCTTCCAGTTGAGCTCTGGCTGATTGCACCATCATTTGGCCAAATCAGGAGAAGAGCTATCGATCCCCAATGTACTGATGTACAGATCTTATACTTGGGTATACATTATTCCAGGACAAGAGTGTGCTTCCCCAGGAAGATTAATCTTGTGTTGAATTCAAGAGGCGCTGCAATGCTTTGCTACTAAGAAAGTCAGGACAATTATTCCCAGGTTTAGTGATTGCCACTCATTAAAATCAGGATTTACTTGATTACATTTTGGAGAAACTCTAGACCCTGAGCACAATTTGTAACTGATGGGAAGATAAAAATATTAATATTGCTTAAAATTAAGTATTACCAGTGAATCTTGTAAATGTTGCTCATGCTCAAGCTTTAGCCATACTTTTTTTTCCCCCGCTGGATTGCAGGTATAGTATCAGGAGGATGCTGTGATTTACCAGATAAGGTGAATCTACATCCTTTGGTCACAAATGTTACTTACAGCATTTGTGGTGTAGTCACTAGAAACAAACAGAATATCAGAAAGCCATTAATTTCAGAAGACATTAGAATAATCCTGGGAACGTTTTCATTTAGATTTATGCTTTTCTGCAACAAAAAAATTGCACACAACTCATTCCAGAGCTGCACCATATCTGAGACTTGGATAGAGGATGCCCATACAGGAACAAAATTGGGGACAGTGCCTCATAATGCATGACAATGTGGAAATTCCTAGTCAAACTTCCACCATCGGCCATTGTGACTTGGAGAAGGCCACTTTCACCTCTCATTTCCTCAGGGTTTCCACATGGGTGGTATGAGACCTGAAGGTTTACTGAGCATGTTGAGTCAAAAATGTCTCTGAAACCCAGGTGCTGTTGCTGTTACTGTACATGATGGGTTATGAGACAAGGCAAACCATGTACCAGTCAAACTAATGCTCACTTGTTAAACAAAGATCATTCCCCAAGGCTCAAGTGCTTGATTCACACAGGCAGTTTAAGATGTTTCAACTGAGAATTCAAAGCCAGAGTTAGCTTTACAGCAAGAGGAAGGTCAGGTATGGGAGTTCAGTATGTGCCCTTTGCCAATCTGAACACGATTTTTTCATGCTGAGTACTAGTAATTAAGTGATCTCTAGTGAATAACAGCACCTGCGTTATCCATCCTTGGTACCATGAGAATTATTAAGCAGCAAACTGTGAAGCTCACAGCTCGTTAGAAGCTCTGCACAACACAGCAGCACATAGCCCAAGTCCCATGACTCCCAATATATCACAGCATAGAGAACAGCAGTGCAAACAAGAAGACTGCATAAAGGGAAAAAGACTGGGAAGGCTGGGATGTGGGAGCAGCAGGAGGATCGGCATCAGGGCTGCCAGAGGCACTCAGATTAGCAGGTCATCAAGATCCTAGCACAGCAATGTGCAGCTTTTTAGGTTACTTGGAATAGCAAAGGTGATCTATACCCAGACTAAAACAGACATGACATTGAGGGAGGATGTTGGGAAGAACAGCCTGGAGCCTTGAAACTTGGCAGTTTCAAGGAGGAGAGAAAGAGCAGTGAGGAAATCCTAATGACTTGCAGAGGTGAGATAAGACGGGTAGCTCCTAAAGGACACAAATGGCACGTCCAAAGCCAGCCACTCTCCCCGGTTAAAAGAGTGAACAGAAAATCGAGGAGAACTTCTGAGCAGGCAAGCCTTGTGCTCTGGGTACCCAGGCCAGCTGGGCACACATATCTTGGTGCCTGCTCGCTGGACAGAGCTCTCCAGCACCTGCATCTTAGTGCTCATGTGTGGGCAACTCAGTTCCAAAGTAAGGTCACATCCCTTTCCGACATCTGTCCTATCCTCTCGCAACACTACTTCCACCCACAGGTGAGAAGGAACACAGCACAACACAGCTGGTAGGGAGCTTGACGGTGAGGAACGAAACCGTGGAAGAGGAGATAAAGGGAACGTAGGGAGAGGATAACTGTCATGCCTAGGGGATGGAAAGCAGAAGTCTGCTCAGACAGAAGGAAGGAACGATGCTCCATCGGAGGAAAGACATGATGGAAACAGCAAAAGGAGTTTATGGAAGCCTGAGGGAAAGGGCAGAAAGAGAGTTGTGGGACAAAAGAGGATTCACAGAAATGATGGCAAGATGTTCTGAAGTTTGAGTAAAATGTTTCAGGAAACAGGAAAATGGAGGTGAAAAGGAGGCATTGGAAAGATAAGCACGTAGGAAGCAGCTACTGGGGAGAGACTTGAGTTAGGGTTTGCATCCTGAATACAATGCTCCCATAGTCAGGAATAGGCGGGCACACAGGAGGTGCTCTGAGACAACTTTGTGCAAGTAGAACGAAGCAGCTTTGTGCGAGGAAATTCCACAGGAAGGGAGCATTAATACCAGAGGAATGTGGCAAGGATGACAGAATCATAGAATAGTTCTGGTTGGGACCTTGGCAGGTCATCTGGTCCAACGCCCTGCTCAGAGTGGGGAAGGAAAATAGTTATATAGATAAAAATTCCCTTGCATCTTCACAGATAGAAAGTGAAGCTTTAGTTATAATACCAAAAATGCATATCTAAAGTCAAACCTTCCCTTGGTTCTCTAGGTTGATGTTCCCCTCTGGAAGTATTGCTCATTTTACAGATTATTGGAACTGCTGCTATAACTGCCCTGGATTCTTTGCTATGAAGCAGAGAGGGTTTTATTGCACATCAAAAGGAGGAAACGAACACACACATGAAAATCAACCTGTAGCTTGCTCTAAACACACATGCACATCTAATGCACAGTTGATGCAGGCACAAAACAAAGATAGGAAAAATATTTCTCATGCAAACTGGGTTGGTGGTTAATCAAGTGAATCGTACCTTTTAGAGAGGTATCCTAGCAACTCCCCAGCAGCCACGAGTCCCGGCTGACAGTGCACACTGATGCAATTGTTCTCCTCCTGCAGACATCAAAACTTTGCAGCTAATCAAAGAGATAATTCGAAACAGGAGACTACGTTAAATCTGATCCAACAAAAGGGAATTTTATAAATGAGCAATGTCACCCGGGGCATCTCTTATGCTTAAAGTTGTCATCTTGGAACAAGAGTAGGTCAGGCTCAGCGAAGCTGTGCAACAGTGGGAACAAAATCTCCCTTCCTGCAACCATGACTCTCCTGAAGGCACTTGTGTCTGCCAAACTGGCTTGTGCTGGTCTCTGCTTCAGAGCATTATGCAGAATTTATTACTGTTCTCTTGAATAGTAAAGGTTCACCCAAAGCACTTTCTAGAGCACAAGTACCAGTGAAAGCCCTACTGATGCTCTTGTAGCCACCTGCCCCAAAACCAAATTCATACTCCTAACATGCCAGATTAGATATTCTGTCACATCTCAAGCTGCACCATGAGAGATATGGGTTGGATATTAGGAAGAAGTTTTTTATGGAAATAATAATAAAGTGTTGGAATGCTTTACCTGGGGAAGTGATGGAGTCATGATCCCTGGATGTGTTTAAAAAAAGACTGGATGTGGCACTTGGTGCCATGGTTTAGTTGAGGTGTTAGGGTGTGAGTTGGACTTGATGATCTTGGAGGTCTCTTCCAACCTAGTTACTCTGTGATACAGTGATCTGACAGTGCAAATAGGCTCAGGCCTGGCTGCATAAAATCTGCTGTCTTGGGACCAGCAATGAACCTGAGGCTACTAAGTAGCCCAAGTTCATCCTCTCTAAGTGTCCTCATTTTGGAAGGATCATAGATTTGCAATTCACCTCTTTAGGCACGGGTGCAATAGAAAAAGAAAAATCACAAACATAGGATCCCATAAGGGTATGGAAAATTACTTCCCTCCCTTCCCCTAACTTTTCCCCACAGATCTGGGAAAAATATTCAAGATGTTTAAGCATTTCCCACTTCCCTTTTCTTACCTCAGCTGAGAGGCTTCAGTTCAGAGTTCTGAAGCGTCTCCCAAGTTCTCCTCCAGCAGTTTACGTTTCTTCTGGATTACAGAACATCTATTATACTCCCCTGACATACTCAACAGTTCATCTCCTCTTTCCAAGAGAAGAACATTCCGTCTTACAACTTCCTGTTTTCTCAGTCAGCTGAGCCCTGACACCTGATCACCCTCATCAGATGCTCCTCAGATACTTTTGTTTGATGACCACTCTCTTGGGGATTAGAATTGTAAGACCATTTTTCCCAGAGCAGTAATAATGTCTCTGAATATTCCACTAAAACTGTTAATCAAACTTTAATGATCCTTCCTTGTTGGAATGGAGGAATTTCTTTCACCACCTTTGGTGGTTTGGAAGGAAAGAAAGAACAGATGCAATAGCCATTTGGTCTAAACATCAAACAGAACAACTGGACAAAAACATCAAATCATACACACGTTGTCATCAAAACTGTTGTGACCTACTTTTTACTGCAAAAGCAGGATTTTTTTGTAGTTGATCAAGTGCTGTTAAGACACTGTCACCACTAAAAGCAACATGCAGACTGTCCAGCTATAGCAGCTAGGACCAGGGGTCCAGAGGACTACAGGGTATCAATGTGCCTCTTTGTGAGGTCTACAGAGCCTTTTAAGACCTTGCAAAAGTTTCTTCCAGTGAGTAGAAAGCTGTTACTCCACAGCAGAAATGCTGCTTACAGATGTTATTACAAGGAGACAAACGTTTCCTCCCACAATCAGAAGATTACCTCTGCTTTCACACGTTTTATCTGCAATGGTATTTGTGTCACTGACTCTAAAACTAGAAAGTGTAGCAACAGAAAAGAATAAGCTGTAGAGATGGACAGCCATGAGAGGAAAAGGGAAATTATACCTGTGACACTGTTTCCAGCAGATCAATTTATTTTCACCTCCTAATGCAGATACACCCTTTATTTTTGGTGTGAGTCACCACAGTATTTGCTTTAGGAAGAGGCTGGTAACAGGATGTGAATATTTGTGAACTTAAGAAGGGGCTGATAATAAAAAACAGCTTAGAAACGATAAATTTGTAATTGAAACAGCAGGGCACATCAGTTCAGCACAATAGTTGGAATTTGCCAGATGCTAATGAGTTGACTTGCAAAGAAACAAAGCCAATAGTCCCCTCCACACACTACATCATCCTTAATAACTGCAGCAAATACATTATTGTTTTATGCCTTAGAATCTTCAACCACAGGAAATAAACAATCCACCTCAATGTCATCTTCAGGAGCAAAGTACCTGCTTTCAGAAGGGCAGCACCACCCACAGGTAGGACAAGATAAGTAACTACCCAGTCACAAACACCCACAGTGTTTATACCCACAGCCCTCTCCTACCTCTTACACCACAGCATTCACTCCAAAAAGTCACTGCAGGAAAGTAACACACAGTTAAATTCACTGCTGTTGGTTAAAATTTTTCTGATATTCTGACCATCTGCAGGCAAAATGAGCCAGATAAGTTCTGTAGTATTACAATGAATATAATTGGGATTGTAAGCAAGCAGGTGAACATGAGCTGCTCTTCACTACAGAGCACCTGGTGAGAACTGTCCCACACCCTGGATCTGTGATTAATTTTATTTCTGAATGGGAGGAGCAAAGAGAGTTACTGCATGATGAAGACACCAGTCTTACTCTTCAGAAGAGCCACTATGTTCAGAAAAATCTTGACTCAATGAATGTTTAAATTGTAAGAATTCTCTGTATTTTAGTGTTTTGAATCAGGCTCAGAGGGAGTGTATCAGAGACGTGTTTCTAGCAAGGAATGACCTTCAGCTTAAGGAATGACCTTCAGCTTATTTCCTGGAACACTTCTGCTAAATTCTTCATTGCCTATCTTTTTAATTTGTGTACACAGCACCACAATAACATCACAGTAACATCACAAGCAAAGCTGCAACCAACTCCCACCCAATATCAATAATTTGATAAAAAAGTCAGAACTTTGTGTTAAAGATGATCTACACACAAGAAATTTACTCAACTCATTTAATAAAACAATTTTGTTAAAAAATTACTTAGTAATGATTGGAATTTTACATAGAAAATTCAGAAATTACAAAAGATGGCATTGTATAACAAATATAATCTGAGTATATGAGAAGAGTTAGACACATTTGGTAGTAAGGTCCACAAAAAACCTATGCAAAAGGAGAGAGCAGCTGTTCCTGAGTTAATTGTGCTTCTGTTGATATTCATCTGAGATACCATGACAGCAGCATAAAATATTCTCTTTCTAAGAGAATTAGTGCTAAGAATGTCTCTTCTACTCATTTCATGACTTCTCCTGGCACAGTTAAGAGGTTCTCCAAATGCCTGAGAAAGAAAGTATCAGAGGCCAAAAAAGAATACTCCAAATGAAAAGCAGTATACAATGAGCAGCCTACAGGTAAAAAATCCATAAGCATCTCTCCTCTGCATCTCTCCTCTATACACATACCCATTTATGTAAATTATTCCTTCATAAGGCTTTACAATAAATCTGAAATATTTAAAATCTATATCTAATAAATATTACAAGAAAATATTTTTTCAGTATTTACATATGAAACATATAAAACATATAAAACACGATCACTGTAAGACTACTTCTTCAATTTCATCTTCTAAAGAACCAAGGGTAGTAACTCCTGGCTTGTTTGTAGTGTACTGCACACGGTGTCTGTTTAGGCTTCTTCCTTCACCAAAATGCACATTATCTTCTTTTACTTTGACTTTATTGTTTTGATCAATGAAAGGCTTATTACTAGAGTCCCAGTCTATGTCCCAAGGTGGTGTATTGTTATTTTTAGAAAGAAGAATGGTACTGGCACTGCTTCCAAAGAGTTGTTCCATTAAATTAGACTTCTTTTCTTTCTTACTATCGAAATCTGCATTTTCCTTAACATTTTCTTCAAATTTGTCACTTTTTTGAGTGAGCCAACTTGGTCTCCCTGATCCCTTCCCAAAGGAAGGTACATAACTACCAAATGCTAACTCACTAAAATCTACAGTCCTTACATTTCGTTGCTTCTGCCCTTGTGCCCTTGTGCCATCATCCTGGCTGTCCTTTACAGGAAATCCATTCGTAACCTTCCCAGGAATCTCAAAGAACGGATTCATTTTCTCTTTTTTCTCCAGTGAATCGGATTTTCTTGCTGTATTCATGAGTGGTGCTTGGTTGGAAGTTGGTTTTGTGTTTGATGTATTTTGAATTTCTCTATCAATTTCTTGCATTTTAGCAAGTAGGAATTCTCTTTTTCGCCGCTCTTCCAATGTTTCAGTGCTTTCTCTCTCTACTTCAGGTTTGTGGATTTCTGTCTCCATCTTTATTTTCTCTTCTTTATCCAACAAAAAGTTGCTTTCTTTTTTAATTTTGTCATATTCTTTCCTTTGCCAGTCTGCAAAAAATTTTTGAACAGTATTTAAAATGTTCTAATTTTAAAACACCCTTACAAGATTTTGAAAACAATGCAAGCAAAAGCCATTGAGTTTTTAACATGCTCTTCTATGCACAATGTTATTTTCCTGCTGCAAAAATAAATTCTTCAAAAATTGCAACTAAATCCACTCCTGGTTCTTTGATAAGATATAAAAGTTTATTGTCATCTTCCAAAGGCATTAGGAAATTACCCATGTTTTAGAATTTTCAAAGCAATTTGATTTCTCCCAATTGCCTTCCCATTTCCTGAGTTTCAATGAAAATTAATATAACATTACTGATTTTAACAGTTCTGACTTCCATAGTACTTTACTTTTATTTGTCATCACCACTTACATTAAGACAGTCCTGGGATATATGTGAGGGTTCTTTTTGTATCATAAAGGGAACTATTTCTGTGAAGCTATCAAGCATCAAAGCCATGAGTCATCACCTGTTCCAAGCACAGAATGATTTAAAATACCTGTATCAGCTGCATACAGAAAAGACCTTTGCATGAGTTTTCTGTGCATCACTGCATGGACTCAGAGTGACTGTGCACAGCTATGAGGGGACACCAAAGGTACAAAACAGCAGCTTATGGACAGAACCTGGAAATGCTTATGTGTAGAAGGAGGAGGAAGCTTCTCAAATATTTCTCTCTTCAAAATACTTTTCCCCCAAGATAACAGATGTGTATTTGGCCAAAAATTGAATAGGACTACTTGGCCCCTCCAACATAGTGGCATTCTCCTTTGAACACTTCACTCAAATTTCTGACTTAGGCTTTCACAAAGTTCCATGTTATCTACTGTACTTGGGCTCAGGCTTTCAGAAACAACTGCCATAGTTCAGTTAGTATATTTAACATAGATGTTTTTTCAATAGCAGATCATTATACAAGTTAAGTAAAGAGCCATGCTTCTGTCTGTAAGGGGGGGAAATACCATCTTATACCATATGATAGGTAAGGTAGTTAAATCATCTTATTCAGAGACAAGATCAGATTCTTGGCTTATGTAAGTTGTGATAAAAGATTTTTCACAGATTTTACCTCTGAAAGCAGCTATAGATTTTTAGAATTCTTATCATATAGAATAAGTACTACTGTTCATTAACTGCAATCACTGCAAAAGTTCTTTAACATGACAGGGTGCAGTCCATCTAAAATACTTGAGGTTGACTTGTGCATTTAAGTCATTAAGATGCTGTGACAACCAAACAAATGAAAAAGCACTGTTAATATATAATGATGGAAACTGACATTTCTCAAATAGCCACACCAAATGATTCCGATAACCAGAGCTGAAAAGAGAAACTAAAATTTCAAGTTACATAAGGCAGTAGAAAGTACAGAAAAAAAGGCTATATTAAGGAAAACAGATTTGTTCTACAATAGTAAAAATCTACTTCCTACCTCAATAACATTTAGCAAGTCAGAGATAACATCAGCATTTACCTTCTATGTCATTCTTGTTTTGTAAAGCATAATCTCTCAGATTCCAATACTTTTTTGTGGACAGCATTTTTTGCTGCTGCATACTTAATCACAGCTGAGTACAGGGCACGGATTATTCTATATCCTGTATTTCTTTCTGATTCTTCTTTGCATAATATAACTGAAAATAATTTTCCACTGTAGTGATCTCTGCAAAATCATTTTGCTCTTCTCACCAGAAACCAGCAGCCTCACTTGATTAGTATTCTATGGTGCATTTTTCAGCCTTCAGCTGCCCATTTCCTTACCGTCAGGAAGTTTTGGAACCCTCTCCTCTAAGGACTGGATTTCCTGAAAATGTTTCAGTTTCTCTTCCTTCTCCCTGTCTTGATCTGGTCTTAGTTCTGTTTGTTCTTTCCGTCCTGTGTCTTGAGCTTCTTTTTCCTGAAATAAATTAATAGAAAATTGAAGCTGATGGGGAAAAACAGTCAATAAAACAGACAACTTAACAAAATTGTAAGAACTTCTATGTCATTCTGAAACCACATTCTTACTGCTAAACATAAAATGAGTAAGTCACCTTAAACCAAATCAGCTTTGACGACCCAAGGGTTTGCCCCCAAAACATTATCACCTCTAGTACACTTTGATACACCTGAAACAAAATGAATAGACAATTAACTCTATTTTGTATTGCACATTTCAGGGAAGTTGCAGCTCCAATGCCAGAAAGCAAAATTATCTCTCAGGGTGATTCTTCTTAGAAACCAGAAGTTGTCTTCTTCAAGGAGCCACATACCACCATCATATTCTCTAAGAAGCAAGCAATTAGTTGCCATCTACTTGCACAATCTGACCTTTTACTCAAGCGAGTGGGCTGTAGATTCAGACAATTTCATTTTGGTACTTAAATTTATGGAGTATTAAGTAACAAACAATCAAAGAGAAAGGTTTAACCTCAGATGACAAATGTAGCTAGTGACTATACATACATATGTAAAAGGCAAGAACCTGCAGAAAAGTTATTAACATCAGCAGTAAAAATCACTAACACAGAAAAGTAGTGCCAATAAAGTGAAAAGTCAGCATAGCCCAACACATGGGAGTGAACTTTGTTGGTTGTACTTATTTTAGAACAAAATAAACTTCTAGATTAAAAATACCCTTCTAAGAGAAATAGCTACTACTTAATGAACAAAGAAGAGACGACTGTTAGCCAAAAGACCTTCAAGTATTTTTCCTTCATGTACAAGGTTATCATTGTTATATTAAAAAATATAAACTACATAAGGAGATGGTGGCCAGGTATTTAAAATGTTTGACTTTAAAAACTGATTAAAGCATAGACTACCCAAATCTAATTTACATTATTTAAAGCAACAGCCATATAGAGAACACAGAGCTGGACTCCATGAGCTGCACTTGTACCAACTGTGTAGTTCTGTAATTCACACACCCAAGTACATACTGGAAGAATACATTAAACTACATCCATAGTTACAGAAAAGGTTTGGGAAGAGAGAAAATACAAATGAAACTGCCATGAAAAACCCTCAGCCATAACAGGAAGCCAGCCAAGACCATCCTCAGAGCATTATTTCTGAAAAAAGGTTCTAGCCTCATGCAAGCAGAATTCATACAATTTGTACCAGAATCTGTGTCACTCTGATTTGTAATATGTTGCAAATCTCCGATTTTAGCCTGGGGTCACAAAAGTGTTAGCAATACTTCTAATTGGTACTATTTTGTACTAAAAAGGGAAATGGAAAAACAAAAAAAAACCCGAGCGTATTGACAAAGCTGGAAAACCAGAAGAAATACCAGCACTGTGACAATAAGAGGAAGTGTTAGATTTATGCATTGTGAAATCATTCTGGAGAGTAAAAGAAACCATAATTAAGACCAAAGAGAAAACAGAGAGAAGGCAGCCATCACTGTTTAACAGATTGTTTAAATAAGCATTGGAAACAAAGAAAAAGGGTGAAAATGAAGTCTTAAAATCTTCAAAGAAGTAACAGTGGCAGAAAAAAAAATAAATTGAGCTAATGGCTCTCAGACAGAGGATATGATAAACTCTCCAAAAAATGGAGTATATCTCTACAAAGGTAGATACTGTCTTAAAGAACAGAATGTTTTTGAAATTGTATTTTCTATATATTTACACATGTATATTTACATATTTTCTAAAATATAAGCTCCACATTTTACAATCTGATAGGTGAATTGTCTGGACAGGGTCTCAAATTTTTATGGAACTCACTATTTTAGGAAGAATTCCTTCTTTCTTGTTTGCTATGTCACCACTGGCAAGTTCTGATTCTGGAAGAAGTTCTGCAGGTGAGAAGCATCTGCTGGTTTGTACACCTTTTGTGAGCTGTGGTCCCTTTTTAATATTTTGGTTGTTGGCTGTAGAAAATACAAACTAATTAAATTGTGTTTTCACTTGAAAATATCCCACTGTATACCTGTTTCTCATTTTTCATGATTTGCAGCAAACAAAAGACTGTATTGAAGTGGGTGGAAGTGGAAAGTATTGATGAGTTTCACATAGTTGTTTTCGGCATTGCAAAACCTAATCATAAAAAATATGCATGCAAAAATTCTACTGACAAAATAATTTAAACCCCACTTTAATGCTACTTATAGGGTCATTACAGTGCACTGAATATTAGCTAAAAAGCCCCACAAAATATCTCACTCATCTTACTGCTTGTCACAGAATCAAACTCATAAAATTAAAATTCACTTACTTGAATCTTTGAAACACAGATACTTATCTCTATGGAATGACATTTTAAAAAATCTGAATCTAAAATGGAATAATGGTAGAGCATCTACAATAAAATGAGCAGCAGACAAACTGTTTGAAATACTGGCATTAAATATTTAAAAGAGTCCCATAAATTTCTGCTTCTTCTGACAAGTAGATTCCACTGATCCAGTGAAAATAGTCTAAGCACACACAGAGACACACATATTTATGTGGGTAGGATAAGGTTTGGCACTGTCTTGTCACACCAGAAGAAATCACTGTACTGATACTTTTAGAAGATTATGTTCTGGGACACATATACTCTGAGGAAAAAATGAGTGCAGTTCATCTGACAGACAATACATTTTGGATTAATGAAAAATAAATAAAACTGATCACCAAAGTATTCTTAGCAGTGAAGAAACGCATTTTTAAATCTTCTCTGGTTTATTGTCAAGTAAATATTAACTATCATCTATTGGAAATTTTACTACCAACGTTCCCCTCCTCCTTTACCCAGGAACTTTTGGTATGAAAGGAGTTAAAACTGCTGTTTAGTGAAGTTCTGTGGTTTGGCTCTGCTGTAGTTACAGAACAGTCAAAAAACCAATGCTTTGTAACCAGTGCTGTGTTGAAAGAAGTGCAAAAAGGTCAATGTGCTTGAACAAGCAGCATCAGGGTTGAGCATTGAGTGGCATGAAAGGTATAACCCAGCTGAGACATTTCAAAGTGATGCTAATAATTTTTCTGCTTTTATTGCTTTATACAAGTTACCTTTTTTTCTTTGTACAATATCCGTGTCTTTTCTAGGTGATGACTTCAACATACGATTAGCATATATATTTTTTGTTTCAAGTTCTCTTTCTTTTTCCTGTGAATGAAAGAGGTAGGTATAAGAATGAGTTACTAGTATTTCATTTACTGGTTACTAGCAAAGCTGTAAATTAAATTTAAAATAGATATGGTAAATAGAAACAGAATAAACAATTGTTTCATCCACTGTTTCAAGGATAACAATCACATTCCTAACTCTGTTTATGCCGTGAGAAATCAGACAACTTTCTCCCCCTAAAGTACTCCTTAGCAAAATATTATGGAGGGAAAAAATAAATCTCTGCAATGAAAATAAAACTAAATGCCAGTGCTTCCATAAACATGAACAAGACTTACACCATGTGTATAGATTGCACAACTGAATTTTAAGTGTTGTGAAGAGTTAAACATTTCAAAGCAAGCAATGATACTTGTCACAGGGCATGTCAATATCAGCTAGCAGAGACCCATTGCATCATAGAGGCATACTTTTCTTTTAGCATGTTTACTAAATAAAATACAGAAATGAACAGTGAGTTATCAGAATTCATCTGACAATAAAAATGTTTTCAAACTGTAAACTCTCCACTAACAAATCAGGCTTAAAACCCTTACTGTAAACATTTTAGAGCTACCAACACTACTGCTACTTGCTGGATAGCTGGGAGCGTGATGAACTGGTGCATCTCCAACATATTGAGACGCGCAGTTTCAGGAAAATTCTCCCAGAAACTAAGTAATTTAGCTTGAGTCTTACTTTTTTTTTTTTTCCTAAAGGTAACTAAGTAGAACATGACAATATTTTAAGTACTTTTATTGAGAATTTGGACAAGAATGATGGTGGTGTGGGGTCTAAATAAACATTTGCACAAATTCATCAACACATGAGGATATCACAAATACATTACATTAATCTTCATGCAAGTTTATTAGTAACAAAGCACTATTTACAACTGCAGATTTAATTTTAAATTCAAGCCTTCAAATCCTGATTTTCCGTAGATTTTGTAGTTTATTCTCAACGCTTGGCTATGTATTTGATCCCGCTTTTCTTAACTAGTGCTAACGATAATGATTAACACAGAGACATTCCTGTTATAAACACTGCAGGGTCAGAGCACAGAACATTTCAATTTATTGCAAGAAAAGAACTCACATGTGGTATATAATTAAGTACACATTAGAGAGTGCAGCCACTGTAAACTATTCAAACCTGATTACAGATACTTCCAAAGATAAAATCCCAGAACATGGTTAGCAACTTCTATTCCTTTCACATTTTACCTTCAGCTTCTGATTTAGCTCTTTAATCTCTTCTTGGAGAACTCTGTTTTCTTCTTGAGCCTCGTACAACTTTTTTTTCTTTGACTGTAACTCTCGTTGAAAACTGCTACCACTTAATTCAAGGTTTTTTTCCAGATCCTTCAATTAAAACAAAATAATATTTTTTAATAACTGAAGTAATTTTTATAGTCAAATTACTTAAATAAAATTACAGTAAACCAGTGCCTTGAGTTTAGATATGGGCTCAACCATTGCTGTAACACTGAAAACATTTAAATCATTAATCCTAACTTTGAGGGGGCAAAGCACCTGCAGATGCTGCAGCTCATCCTTTTGAGTACTGAGAGGTGATTTGAGGACATAATAGAAACTCACACTACTTTCTGCAAGGCTTTTGCCACAGTGGATCTCCAAATCTCTAAGACAAATCTCCTACTGACGGGTAAGAGAGAGAATCCTTCCCTGAAAGTGCAGCATCAAAAGGAAGAAAACAAGAAGGAATTTTTAATCTTTCTACTAGAAACTAGCTTGTGATTATGATCTCATTTACATGCCCTCATCTTGTAATAGCTGTTTTAAGTGAAACTGTGTTGACGAAAGCAGGAAAAAAAACTAGAAGAAAATCCCTTATTTTTAAAACAAGATTCATTTTAACAGGACCCAGTATTACAAATGCTGAAATACCTAATCATAAAAGTACAGATGACAGATGGTGACACTACAGGATGAAGTGGTTTGACTAACTCAGCCATTTATATCTTGGTACTTTGGGATTTATTTTATGAAAGCTTAGTTTCCAGCTTAATCCTGGGATTTCCAGATGTATTATCTCTGTAATGTAATTTTGGTTTAATTACTAATATAGACACCAAACCTTAACTCCATCTCAATAACATAATTTAAGCTAAGAATAGTATAAAATTTATATACTATATATAAAATACATCTACTATCAAAATAGTACAGCTACCACCAGATTCATTAGTGTTAACATAATTTTTAAATAAAATGATTTTATAGACATATTTGCAGTGTAGACATGATGAGATATGTTTACAAAAAACATAAACATTTTTGCTGGATGAAATTAAAATATATTGAGCAAATTTCTTATCATGGATACCCACCAAAAGGTCTGAAGATTGTTTCAGTATTTAAAAACCATGATGTAATTTCATCCAGCTGAGCTCTTACATGGGCAGAATAGTGGACAATCAGTTCTATTCAATATTCTATTCAAGACTGTATGAATGCTCTTCAAAAATTGAAGAAGAATTATTATATTTTTTTTTGTTTGGAATTTTACTGTAAAGTTCCCTAAATACCTAGACAATTTTACAGATTGTTTCTCTCCAAAAGGAGAAACTAGATTGCATAAAGTTGTATTACATCTGCCTGCACTTCTGAAATGCTATTGCTAGGTATAAAAACATTTAAAAGCACAAATCCACAGGATATATTCTGACAAAATATGCTTAATTTGTAAATAGAAATTTGAATGCACAACTACCTCATATGTAACTATATAATCACCTCAGAAATAATTTACTTGATTCTACTTATGTGTAAAACGAAAAAATACTGGTTTTCTATTTGTTCCACAGCTGTGTAAAATTACAAGTCACCGTGGAAAGAAATATCTGTACCAGAATTTCTTACAAAAAGAAAGTCATCCCACCTTAATTCTTTTTTCCCTGTCCTCCAGCTTGCTCTCTGCTAAGGCTAGTTTCTTTGCCAGGTCATCTCTTTCAGCAAGGTGCTTATCTGCAGACAGTTTTTTCAGTTTCTGCAAGACAGTTTTTTTCCTGTACAGTTCATCTTCCGTATCTTTCAGCCGTCTCTCAGCTGCACGTTCCCTCTCCTGAGATTTTCGTAGGCGCTCCCTTAATATTCTAATCTCATTGTTGTGCCGAGCAAGGAGCTGAGAGATTTCGTTTTCTGTATCTTCAAACTTATTCAAGGCTTTCTCCTGCCTGTGCTGAAGCCTCTTCAGTGCCCTGTTTTCCTTCTGCAGCTCATCCAGTTTGATGTGGAGTTCAGTCAGTTCATTTCGGAGCTCATTGATTTTCAGCAGCCTAGCAGAAAGAACTCTTTTTGTAACAAGATCTATATCTTTTGCAGGAGAATCCCTAGTGAGGCTCTGAGAACGGAAACCCCACCGTGTTCCTCTTTTGCTTGGTGCATATTTGGAATCCAATTTCTTTGTGGCTGAGAGAGGAAAAATAAAAAGCATGTTTACTATTAGACAATGAAGTTTGTCTATTCAGACATCCTTGGAACCATGCTCTGTCTGAAACAATCATACAGTATCTAGCAGAGATGGCAGCTTTCAAATCAGACAATAAAAGGCATATATACGCTAGAGTTATGCTCCTTTTGATAGCTGAAAAATGGAGATTTATGTCTGTGATCTACTGTAGGAGGTAATATCTGCAGCCATTAATATAGGACCCTTGTAAAGTAATCATCTGCAAATCGTATAAGAAATAAGAGTCATATTTTGTTAATATTTTATACTGTTTATTAAAATGGTTTAGAAATACTATACTCTAAATGCATACAAAATTATCACATGCTTTTGAAATGGCAACAATTAGCTGAACATTAGCTAGTTATGTATTATGCAAGATGTAATTCTCCCAGACAAATGCAGTAGTATTTTCAAATCCAGCTGCCATGCTTACAGACAAAACAGCAGATTTCAAAGGCTCAATGCAAAAAGCCTCCAAAGCAAAACTAATAAATCCCATGAAAATTCAGTTCTCCCTAAATAATTTATGCTCGTATCACAAGTTATTTTCCACACAGTACTCTTATTTGATTACTTGTATGCACCGCCTGAATTCCTATTTGTTACTCTTATTATTATTGTCATCCCCACACATAAAAGCTGAATGTTTTGTTTCTGTCTTATGTGCCTCTCACGCCAAGCTCAAAGAATGAATCATATAATCCACTAAAAATATCTCTTAAAACAACTGAATTAATAGAGTGCATAATTCCTAAAGGTACATTAGTGTTCAAAAGAAGTACACTGAGCTGCAGTTTGTAATTCTGGCTTGAAGGCTGGGATACAGCAATAGTCCAGTTACCTGCACACGGACACTGTGTGCAACAGCAAATTCTTCCTCCCCTTTGCCACTCACCATGTTTCTATTCTACTGAGAATACTTATAAGCAAAAATAACAGCTTAAAAATACCTCCTTATAATTTCCTCTAGACATTTTGCAAAAACACTCGTTCGTTTTCTGTTCGGTGCTCATTTTTTCCACAGCCTGGGCAAACAAAAGGAGGTGTGTTTTTTTCCTTTACAAAGAAGACTTATGTCACATTCAGGTGTGAAAAGATTATCTAATACATGCACTGCAGGAATGATGCCACTCCTATCACCAACTAAGTGAGTTCCCATTAACACTAGACTTGCAGCCCCTGTAAGAATTTCTCCTTATTTAGGGCACACATAAAATTCCACTACCAACATTGTACTTTTGATCATATAGTTACATTGGAGAACAGTGTATTTCAAGACAGTGTAATATGACATTCACAATACCTTCATGTAATAATTATATTCAATTCTGGCTATGTAAACAAAGAACTGGTCACACATTTGCCCCTCTAAATTAAATAGCATGGTGGAACTGCAGTTTTTGGTTCCCAGAGAGATAACTCAGGACCGCCATGGAAGAGATGCCACTTCTGAGCACAAAGAAGCTCAGCGAAACACCAGCTCCACCAGGATACCCACACTGTCAAGGATCTGAAGAGACACATTCCTTGAGCCAATTAAACACTTAAGGTCAGACCTTCTGGTACAGCCTAGATTGTAACAGAGACCAAATGATTCACATAGTATCAAGCAGTTACCAATGAACAAAAACATCTCCCCAGCAAAGGTAGGGCATGGTGTGACTTCACCAAAAAATGTATACAATTAGAACAAGCTATGAAAAGTGTGGCAGAAATCCTTGACAGCCCTACTTCAGCTGAGGGCCTGCATAACCATTCTACTCTTCTTTGCAGGGATGCTCACCTCCCTACAAACTCTATCAAAAAAGCAGCCTATGTCTGTGAGGGAGCTCAAAGTGGAATTGTGTAATCTCCAATCGGAAATATTTTACCCTCAGAGAAGAAGCAGGAAAAATATCCTGTAAAACTTAGTCAACTAGACTTCCACAAGACAGGTATCTGTAGGTTATTTGGTAGGGAAATTTTAACAATTGTCTCCTTTTTACAGACTGCATAGCAAGGACTTGCCTTGGGTTTTGGCCTTGGGCTTTTTGTCAATGACAAAGGAAAGCATTAGCATGATTCAACAGCAGGCTAGTATAAAAGCCATATTCACTTCCTAAGAAAACTATGAAGAATTCTGAAAATCACTAGAACTCTTCCTTATGCAGGAGTAGGTTAATTTCAGTTTTCAATGTCTACCTGCTATCTGTAGCATAATTCACATGAACTGTATTTGTGGATGCTCATAATGCTAGTTTCTCTTTTTTGAGTTTTCAAAGATAGTTTACTCTTTGGAGAAGTTACAAAGGAGCAATTTCTGCTACCTACCTTGGTAGTGTAGCAGGCTGTTTGAAGTCTGTGTTTTGTGATGTCTTTTTTCTTGGCTTGTAGATGGAGAGCTTAGTGCTGGTGACTGGCTGGATGAACGAGATGCATTACCTTCATCTGAATAATAGGAGTCACTATTTTTATCCTCATCTGATTTCCTCTCCTGTTCAGAATCTGGGCTCCTTACTCTTTCTCCCATTTTTCAGATTTAACAGCTTTCCACTTTTTTCTCAAAGACTGCTCATTTTGGCACAAAGGATCTTTTAGTTGTCACAATGGCAGCAGTTGGATTATTTCCTTGGGTTTATCATCTTCATCTCCAAGCACGAGATCTCTGCAGTTCAGTTCAGTTTAGCAAGCAGTAGTTATCATTCAGAATGCATATTTCTGTAACAATTTAGAGAGAGAGAAAAAACAGTGAGAATGATTTTGCTAAAAAAGAATGTTGTTTAAGAAAGAAAGGTAAAAAAGCTGTAAAACTAGTCCTATAATCTTATACCACACACTGTGCTACCTAGATCTTGTTTATATTAGTAATTCTATTTGTATTAATTATTTGTATTACATGTGACAGGCATCACTCTAGGAATGCTACTAGTATTACATTCAATAGTCTGAGGTATTTCAATCCTAAAAGAGAAATCAGAATATTAACACAGCTGAATCTAGAATAAGAAACTACTCCCAGGTTAGAGAAGGGAAAAGAAGAATTTAGAAAACAAAACTGAACACAAGTGAAAGTCTGTTGATATTCAGGAAACTAATTTAGACATATTTTTAAACTTTTTAACCGAATTAATTAACAACTTATTTGCGTGCCTAGAATTGAGATATTTGTAGAATTTGACTAAATCTTCAATTTCTCAATTTTTGACTTTCCAATGATGTTAAATAATAGGCTTGAAAACCAATTGTCCCATTTGTGTGGAATACACACAACTCCCATGAGACTGTACCTACTTATCCCAATCTTCACCCTGAAAAGTACTCCCATACCCTACAACATCGGGTGCTTCAAGCCTTCAAGGACTGGCCAGAGCACACACATTTGTGTCATGCGTATTTATATATCTATATCTGTATTTTTATATCGGATAAGGGAGATCACACCACCAGTACATGATAAACATTACACCTGCAGCAGGTATAAAATAAGAAGGGCTACTCCTGCAGCTTCATGCAAACTGAACAATCCCATAATCTCAAGGTGAAATCATCCCATTTGGAGACACTTCCTGAGAATGTAATGAAGCAAATATATTCAAAATTTTCTTCACCTTCTCAGTCAAAATAATTTTCTCAACAGTTTAGGAAGTGTTTTACTGACTACAATCAGCTTTCCTTGTCTTTTGCGTCTCTCACCACTCTTGGCAGCTTTCAAGGTTAATTTCACCATCTCTTTCTTTCCAATCCAACTTTGAGATATCAAGCCTCTAGCAGGTGAATAAATAGGACCAGCATCAGAGTCATCAGTTCCACCTGTTGAATGACATAACCTCCTAGCTGATTTCTAAATGGCAAAGTAAATTACACACCAAAAACTTCAACTGCTTTCAGTCAAAACTGCTCTACGCTGCAGGACATTCAACATACCTGTAAATGAGCTGTAAATTTTTCACTATATTATTTCCCAATAAAATAAACTTGGCCTGCTTCTCAGCCTTCACTGCCTATACATGCATTATTGCAGAGCCAAGCAGAACAGAAATGTCAGCTGCCAAGACAGTTTTCATTACAAATTCAAGCTTTCTGGCTCAGTTCACTGTTAGCACAACTCTGTCTCCAGTGGCTGGAATCCATTTGGCCTCATAATCTATACAGAAGGAATTAGGGGAATAAATATCCCATCAGGTTTCTTAACTGGGAAGATGCTTGGAAATTAATACTGAATTACCTGGAAAATAGTATTTTTCATTACTTAGGAAGTAACTTTCCAAAATAATGTTTTTTAAACTCTAAATATTTTCAAAGTAATCCAAAAAAATTAGATGCCAGAAACTTATGTCAGAAGATTCCGAGGAAAACTAAAATTTTCACTGCAAAGCCTAGAAAGTTAAATAAGCTATGCTTGAAATCACCTGTCCTAGATATTGCTAAACACAGTCTGGAAGGTATCATTATTGTGAACATTCAAATAATCAAGAACAAATGTTCTTTTTCCTTACAAGATAATGGAGTTATTAAAATTATTTCAAAAGGATGTACCTAATCATAACTGTAACTAAGATTATGTAAGAATATTAGAACATATCTGGGTGCTTCCCTATTCCCAAACACTTCCTTTCCTAACTCCTGGCCACACAAACACCTATGCAGCATGGATGTTATTTTTCTCCTTGAAGAGCAAAACAAGCCTAAACAGGCAGCGTTTTCAGGACAATCTGTTCTCTAGAGGATGCACAGGCAAGACTGCATCAGGTCTGTCTCCACAGGACAGAATTTCAGGGAATACAAAAGAATATAAACTAATATATTTATGTGAAAGTAGTAAAATAATATGAGATATAAAAATAGTACTCTGGAGGCAGAGACCTCATATTCTTACATTTAGAGGAAGCATAAATGCCTACAGTTCATGTCTAATTATATATATAAAACAAGAGCACTCACTTTCACGTACCGACAAAGCTGATCAGTTATTTCACAGCCTCACAAGAGTTCACTGAAGAGGCAATAATCGTTTTGAAGAATGCTTTTCATAACTCAGTGTATTTAAAACAAACAAATTGTGAGAACTGGAGGATTAGAATTATCCACCACTCCTATACTGGATATTCCCCACTCCTGAGAATATTTTGCTCAGAATCATTTTGACATACAGCAACATAAACGAACAGGAATTTTCAATGCATTCTGGAAGTACTTGAAAAACAATGAAATGAAAACAAATTGAAAAAGGTAAAACAAAGAAAGGTCCCTTGAGGAATCCCCAAAAACATCTTTAGGATCTTCAAATGGTTTTCAGCTTTATAAACTGCTCATATTATCATGTTTTCCATACAAAACAAAAAAATCTTAATCTGTCAAGCCTTGCCAAATTAATTTTTCCAACAGTTTATAATACAATTGGATTAACAAAAGAATGCATAGTTTATCTTGAGAACAAAATAATAACTAGGATATTTGAGTTTTACTTCACTGAGCCTAAGGACTGTGTAATTAAGAAATGTTTTGGTTCCCTGACTTTCCAATTGTTACAACCTAGTTTGAGTTTATTATAAAGTAAGTTTAACTCATGTGAATAAGATCCACAAAGATATCTATTTTCCCCTGTATGTTTAATAAGTTGTAAGGAGTGAAACGTCGTGGATTAGCAGTGGGTCTACTAAGCTCTACCATCAACATCAAAATCCCAATCCTCTCACCTCAAAAGCTCAAGGCATGCTTTTAGAAGCCTAATGAATTGAGATCACATCCATACTGAGTGGCTGAAGGAAATCTAGGACTTGCACAAACTTTAGAAAGAGTTTTGTATCCAGGATTTCATACTTCTTCACTTCTGCTACTTCTACATATTGCTATTATTTACATATTTTGTATTAAAAACATGTTCATCATTACAAAAAGCAATCAATCACCAGGTCACCGCAAAGCACATGATGGACAAAACAGAAATCACAAAACAACTGCAACGGTGACAGGAGATTCCCTATTACTCCTAAGTAAATCACACAATCAGAAACTGAACAGCGGGACTACAGGTATTATGCAATAGACAGAAAGGAAAATTACTTAGCAATGCTTCTCATCCAGTGTACCCAGAACTTAGTTCTGTAGTGCAAGACTCATAAAACTTTTAATGTCCTTTTCAGTATTAACACCTTTCCCAGAGCAGGGGAAGCTCAGTACTTTTGCTGGTCACCGAATGGCACTTCCCCCGTACAAACACTGACCTCTAATGGCCCGCTCTGTTCTTCCACCTATTCTGAGACACGGACAGTGCTAGGAAGCCAGCTTCAAACAAATACAAAAGCATCAATCCAAGTTACTGACGTGCTGAACTTAAGAGCAAAGAATAATTTCAAAAGAATTTCCTCTCCCTCCTCTCCCTGCACCCATCTTTTTCATATCCAAATACTGTAGGTTTTCCAGAAGAGAGCAGAGCAAAATAATTTACTTTTATGACATCAAAACATACTGAGTGACGAACCTTAGTGAAGACTAAGTATAACATCATTAGGTACTGCAGCCACTGACTTAACTTACGCAGTTTTTCTAGGTTTACTAGCTTTTTACAAAATCACAGGATCAATTATGTTGGAAAAGACCTCTGAGATCATCAAGTTCAACCTATGACTGGATATCAGCACGTCAATAAAATAAGAGCACAAAGTGCCATGTCGAGTCTTTCCCTAAACACCTCCAGGGATGATGACTCCACCACTCTGAGCAGCCCATTCCGATGTTTAGTCACCCTTTCTGTTTAAGAAATTGCTCCTGATGACCAACATAAATCTCCCCTGTCACACCTTAAAACTGTTGTCTTGCCCTGCATTAGCTGAAATAAAACGCTGTATGGTTTTAAAAGCCAATGTTACATTTACCTGACTCTGTCCCAGCAAACCACAAGGTTACTTGTGTCAGATCTCAAAACGAAGAATCTGCTGTAAATCCCAGGTCAGAAATGAGGAGATGGCACTTAAAACAGAGCACATGCAGGCCAGTCCTACAACCGGGAGAAGAGATTATGTTTCTAAATCAGACAGCATCACGGAGGCCGCTCATATTGCCACCCATATCCCGGTGCGTGCGGGCTTACCTAGTTCAGCTCTGCCACCCCCGGGAGCAACCCTCCGCTTCCCGCAGCGCAACCAGGCAGCTTTCCTTCACTCAGCGGAGACCTCCTTAAAGAGCAGACCGAATGTTATTTTCCAGCAGCACTTCGCAATGGCACATTTTAAATGCAATCACCGAAACCCACATACACTAAATGACTTCGAAGGAAAGGAACTGAACACCAGCGGCCCCAGACCTTTCGGAGGCCAACTCCAGGCCTAGGCCCGGGCCCGTTCCCAGCTCCCACACCCCGCAGGAAAACACGGCCTCGCGGCGGTCCTGTCAACCCCCCCGTGCCGCTCCCTCCGCCCCGCGATGTCCGCGATGTCCCCGGCACCCCCGGCCCGTCCCGGCGGTACCTGCCGGCCCTCGGCCCGCCCGGAGGACGCGCCGGCGGTTGCCGCGTTACGCTTAAAGGGGCCGCGCGGCGGCCATTGACAGCGGCTGCCTGGCAACGGGCGGAGGGGCGGGGGCGGGCTCTCCTCGTCAGCCATTGGCTGTCTGCCCTGCCAGCTCGGCGACAGCCGCTCTTCCCATTGGCGGGAGGCTGAGCCCCGACTGCTGATTGGCTGAGGCGCTGCTAAAGGGGGGGATGTGGAGAGGCTGAACCCAGCATCGCCGCCTCTCCGCGCCGCGGTGCCCCGGCGCGCCTGCAGGGGGCGCTGCGGGCCGGGTGAGCTCCGCCGAGCTGCAGCCCGAGGGACGGCGGCCTCGGCGGCCCCGGCGCTGTGCCCCGAGACCGGCTGGCTCCGAAACCCTGCCTTGCCTTGTCCTTGCCCGCCCTGTCCTGCAAGGAAAGCAGCCCATGGAAAAGCACCTGGGGTGCTGATTGACAGCTGGGTAAACATGAGCCAGCTGTGCTCAGGTGGCCAAGAAGGCCAGTGCCATCCTGGCCTGTATGAGCAGGACCAGGGCGGTGATTGTGCCCCTGTGCTCAGCACTGCAAAGGCCACACCTTGAGTGCTGTGTCCAGTTCTGGGCCCCTCGGTACAAGAAGGACGTTGAGGCGCTGGAGTGAGTCCAGAGAAGTGAAAGGGTCTGCAGTGCAAGTCTTGTGAGGAACAGCTGAGGGAGCTGAAGGTGTTTATGCTGGAGAAAAAGTGTCTCAGGGGAGACATTTTGGCTCTCTACAACTCCCTGGAAGGATGTTGTAGCCTTTTCTTACAGGCAGCTAATGACAGGACAAGAGGACATAGATTCCTTCAAGCTGCTCCAGGGGAGGTTTAGATTGGACATTAGGAGACATTTCTTCACAGAAAGGCATGTAAGACATTGGAATGGACTGCCCAGGGAGGTGGCAGAGTCATCATCCCAGGAGCGTTTAAGGAAGGACTGGATGTGGCACTCAGTGCCATGGCCTAATTAACATGGTGGTGTTTGGTTACAGGTTGGACTTGATTATCTCACAGGTCTTTTCCAACCTAATTATTTCTGTGATTCTGTTCAGAGAGCTGCCCAGGAGTACAAGGGTAGCAGAGCAGCCCGTCACAGTGCTGGGACCCATCGTGTCCCCTCACAACCCCTCCGGGCAGTGGGACTAAGGAGCCTTTGGGGAGCCTTGGGCACGTCCTGGCATTGCCAGTTTGAACACAAGGCTTTGGGCCAGGGGACACCTGGGGATAAGCACGGGTCAAGGATGAGAGCAAATGGGGAGAGCAGGAATGGATTGTACTGACAAAAGGATGAAAGTATTGCCTAAAGCTGGCAAAAAGGCTTGAATTCAAAGGTAGCCACAATATAATGAGGTTGTTGTGGTTTATTCCACAAAGAAACAAGAAGATTTCTAAACCTTGGCTTTTATTACTTCAAGTTACTGCTATTTTGTTCCCCTAATGCTAATCTTTATTAGCAAATATAGTTAAGCAAATTTCTTTCTGAAGAGAGGAAGGGAAAAGGAAACAGTGCTTGCTCCACTTGCTGATGGAGTGTGTTATGATAGCACAGTGATGAAAGTGACACAAGAATTTGGGTGGAGCAGGATAAAGTAGAACATTTCAGATGAAGATTATAACCTGCCTGTATGGGAAAGCATAAATGGGACATTCTTGAGAGGCAGACATATTTGCCCTTGGCAGAACTGTGTCTCCACAATTCTGAATGTTCAAAATGAATGCTCAGTGACCATTAAATGAAAATTATAAAAATTGAGGAAATAGGACAAAGTTTTGATTTTGTTTACCAAGGGAATATTTTCAGGCACAGCCTGTCACTTCACAATGAAAATAAGGAAATATGTGAGGAAAATACAGTTTTAATGCACTTGAAATTAAAATATTGCCATCCTCTCCTCTCTGACTATAAATTTTAAGAGGAAAAAAAACCCCCAAACATTAAACCCTTATTAAAGACTTGAGAGATTCTCAAAAATTATGTGTATTGTGCACAAGAACTCTGAATATATTTAATTAAATTACTGGAAAATGTAATTTAGTGAGTAGGCTAGAATGCAATCAGAAACATGTCAGCATAAACTCCTGTTAAAGGAGAGGAGATGTATACTGGTATTTCAGAAGCACAGACGTAGCTGTTCAGCATAAACCTGACATGGAGTCTCCCAAGATGAATGGAGCTTTTCATTTTTTGATCCTAATATCTAAGAAAACAGGCATGAAGCATGCAAAAAACCCCAACAACCAGTCTGTGAATTTTCTAATTTTGATTGTCTCCCTAATTGCACTTAATATTTTTGCTGTACTTGCATTGCTATTATGAAATTGGTTTCAATAAACAATAAAAACTCATGTGGATCTTTTTTAAATTCATCCTCTGTGGCTTTGTGTAGCTCGCCCTTGTGCTAAACAGCAAAAGCATATAATTCATCACAGCAACACTGGCAGAGAATCATTGATGTCCTTCAAAAAGATCCAGGGAATGACAAAGACGGAATAATTTTATTGCTTGCAACTGGAGGAAATGTATTGCTTGTATCTGGCAGCAGGCCAAACTAGAATCTGAGATGCTGTTGCTGCTGTAAATAGGATGAAAGGGATTCATAATCCATCTCCATGCCCACCGCAGCTAGGAAAACTGTAAGCAGAAACAGCAATTAAAAAACAAACAAACACGAGAAAGCATTAAAATATGTGGGAGAGACCTTTTTTTTTCTGTTGATAATTCATAGACTAATTGCCATGGCTAACCATTTGAGGCCTGGTTAATGACTAACTAATCATTAGTTATTGAACTAGTTAGTTATGGGTAACACGGGTATTGAATTTAGGCAGTGTTTATGTGTATTCCAGGTATTGAATACAGGTATTGAGTCAAAATGATAACAGTCCTCTTGTTCACAGCAAATGACATCAGATTTCTCCCTCAAATGAATAATGCCAACAGACTTGAATCAGCTGCTGAGCTGGAATAAATTTAGGTATTGTGAAATATTGGCATAGGGATTAATTGATAGAAATTTGTTAGTCTAAAAACTACAAATGATGGATTTTAGATATTGTCCTAACAACCTCAGAGTTGATACACAGCAGATAATTGATGGTGCTGTATTTCACATTCCCTTGGACAGGACAAATAGTTGAATCACCTGAGCAAGAAATAAAGTTTTGCCATTTTCTTCAGTCTGTGTAAAGCAAGTCTGATGTCTTAACTGCTTGCTTGGTTAGGAAGGTCATTTAAACAGAGTGTTTAATTCAAGAGCTGTAGAAGGCTCAGAAGGAACAGCCTTAGCCTTGGAGCTTAACTGAGGGGAGGGATGCTCTAGAAAGGGGGGTGGAAACCTTCAAACACTAAATCAGGTCATAATGTCACAGTTTCCTACTTCCAGAGGTTCCAAAAGGGATAAAGCCACCAGGCTTATTCAGATGAGTGCAACCTGTGCTCATTTAATTGTTGTACATAAATATTGATGGGAAATCCCTGATGCATAGAAAAAATGCTATTGATTTCCACTTCACCATAGAAATAGCTGTGGCAAACATTGTGGGAACTGTTACAATAACTGCACCCAATGTGATGGGTAAAACAGATTCCCTGAATCGACAGAACAAAGATTATGTTCAAATTTGAAAAGGAAATATCTTTTTAGTATTGCTTTCAGTACCAGAATTTCTATAAGAAGTGGGGACTTAAAGAATGCATGGTCATACAAATGAGGGAGCCTGTGATGTGCTGCTTGCTTTAACCAGAGTAAATGATGTGAAAATTCATCATGAGATGCAGACTTAGACATTCAGTTTCTGCAAAAGATCAAAGGCTGGTTAAAACTATCAGACAAGGTATGAAATACCAAAGAAGAGCCCTTTTGGCTCCTTCAGTCTTCACATCTTCTGGTGTTTTCCCCTACAATAGGCCATATGATACTGCTTGTACATGCATAAACCTTTATATACATCTCCTTGCATATACACCAAAGGTAGTACCTTACATACACACTTACAAAAAGCATCTTTGTTCTGAATTGAGGGATTTGTGCTATAGAGATTTTGGCTCAAAGCAGGTCTGGGTAGTCAGGAGTGCTTGTCAGTGTCCAGTAGCAAGGGAGATACTTATGGAATAGGAGCATAGAATCATTTAGCTTGGGAAAGACCTTTAAGATCACTAAGTACACCCATAATTTATTCACTCTGTCCACTGCTATAAAGTGGTCTATGAAGTGACTTGGATCTCTGTATTAGAGCATGAAAATAGACATAGCTAGGGTCCCACTGAAGGTTTTTTCCTTAATATATGTTGGGATATTGTCCTCAAGACAATATACGTTATGTATGAGCACTTACTTCCCTTTGCTCTCAGCTATCCACAATCATATAATCAAAATATTTCAAATTGTAATGCAAATAAATGTCAGTCTGCTTTGACATTATAAATATTCATGGTCTCCTTGTATTTTTTAATGTATGTGTCAAAATAAGCTGTGGTTTTGTTGGAGGCCAGCTGTTTTTCTTACTGCGTGCTCACCTGCCTGGAGAAATCAAAAGCCCAAGATCACTTCCAGAGCTTGCCTCCAATGTCCTGGGCTCTGAAGTGACCCAAAACCTCTCCACTCTTTCTTTTCACAAGTGCTCCTGAGTCATCGGCTGAGAAGCAACAGCTCACCTTTGACAACTTAGTGTTATAACTCTTTGAAAGAATGTCTTTTGGTGTCACTTCTTGTACTGTGTCTGCTTTCAACCCCCTCAAGAGGATTTTCTTGAGCATTCTCTGACTGTGGTGGTTTTGGAGCTGCTTCGGCACTCCTGACACCCCTTTTGTGTCTCTGACAGGCGCCAGAGAAAAGGGTTCTGTGAACTCAGCTGAACTTGAGGATGTATAAAAGAAGCACGTTGGGCATTGTTCATGGGGATTTGTTTTTAACAATACAAACTTCCAAGGCTGTGAAATATTGAAATATTAAAAGGCAGATATAGTGCAATGAAAGAAACATTTATATATACTTCACAGCACTAGTTGATTTCAGAGGTTTTACAAATTTATCAGAATTCTATGTGTTAGTCTACCTGTTTGGATTTTGAGCTCACAGCTGCCTTGTGGAGAAATATTAAATGAATAACATAAAGTGATTGTTGGTGAATCACAGGAATACAATTTACAATGTGATGACAATGTTAACACTTCCACATAATAAAATAAGGTGCTCCATTACTGTAATGTGAACTGCTCATGTTGTGAATATAGATGTGTTTTAGCAGGGACACAAATTAAAACAAGGTAATTATTGCCAATGGTCTAGCAACAAGTGTTTTATAAGCAATTTAAATTACATAAAAGCCCAGTAAAGCCTGGGAAGGTGGCGAAGATGCTGAGCAAACAAGTATTGAATGTTTGATTAGGAAAAAAATACTATTTGAAGGAGACATTTCAGTTAAAGACATCTTTCTCTGGAAGACATGTGCTACTGGGAGGAAAATTTCACACATATTATTCAGGATCTGGCAGTTTTATGTTAAATGCTGCATTTGTTCTTGGAAGGTTTTAGTAACATTTTTCCAGAAGACCACTTTTTGAAGGACAAACATGACATCTGTGGACTTGTTTCTGCTGCCTTTTTCGTATTCTGCCATTTCATATTCACAATATGTATATTAGTCTTTGACAAAAAGAAAAAAAAAAAGCAGTGACCAAATAATTTTGACAAATTCTTTAATCATAACCAATGTATGTTGCTTCTGACTATCCATCTCTTTTGGCTTCAAAATTAATTTATATTGCTAGGATAGAAAATTAATTTTTTTCTGTAGTTTTGTGATATACATTATGTTGTAGAAGAATGAGGTCAAATGCATCTTTGATATCAGCAAAACGAATGGATGTTATATCAAAATAAATTTGGCTAAGTGTTCGTTGTGAACTGCTTTGGAAACAGTTTTATTGCTTCAGTTACACAGAAAAATTGTCCCCTTAAAAAAAAAAATCTTTACTTAGAATGCAGACACATCTTAATTAGTAGTGTTTAACCCAGAAAGAGATCTGAACAACTCACACCACTTCTAGACACCTAATCATGTCATCACATTTTCTTTGGTTTTTTTTTAATGCAAAACTGAATGCTTTCCATGAGGAAGAAGTGCCCAGTATCTCAGCCCACAGTCTTGTGCATCATAGACTCTGGGAAAGTAGGAGGTAGGGATTTTTTAACCCATTCATAGGAGAGAGTTGAAACTTGGGTCCTTTTTGGATGTGCCCCAAGTCAAACGTATTTGTGTAGGGAGACTGAAATTATCCATGATATATGACCAGAGCTGCCCGTTGCCGTGAAAGCATAGATGCCTCTGAGCCAAACATGTGCCTTAGGCACTTTGGGCACCACTGAGTAGGACAGCAGCTTGGTGACAGCATTTTTGACTTCATATCCTTGATTTGTTAAAATCCTATGTAGGGTGCCTTTATAGCTTGCAGTGCATAAACGCTTCCAATGTATTCATCAGCTTACTGGAATTCTTATTAATACCATATAACACTGGCTTCAGTCATCCTTGTGAGTCCCTTCCAACGTCAGGATATTCTATGATTCTATGAACATCCTTTTTGTCTTCTCAGGATTCAAAGTAGTTTAATTCCCCTGCCTCCTCCTCCCCGCCTCTCAGATGCTAGAATATGATACTGTTCGTGTTGTGCCTCCATACTGTTCCATACTCTGCTTCAAGCATGCTTAGATTGATGAAGACTGCTTTCTGGATGTTTTTTTCCCCCCTTCTGTTTTATAACCAAAACTGTCCATCCTCTTCTAAAACCTAGTAATTAATGGGATCAGTCACTGTGTAATTGTCAGAAAAGCAAGGACAGTGACTGAACTAACCTGGACTGCAGGAGAGGGATGTTTCATATAGTCAAAGGAGAATTCTGAGTCTGCTCAGATAGATTGAAGGACTGCACTAGGGATGCTTACAAAAGCTAATGCTGGGTTCGAGGGTCTAGTCCTCTGACAGCTCATATCATCAGTGAAAAAGGAGATGTGTCCATCCAAACAAAGGGAGTGAAATAGGCTTTATTCTCACTTGCTTTATCTTTTTCTGGTCACTATATGGTTAAAGTAATAAAAAACCGATAAGAAGTATTGATTGTTGTAGATTTAGTCCAGTTCATTCCCTGGATACTGCCAGGAGATAACAGTTTGGAGAGAAAAGTGGCATCATATCTCTCTGTGCCTCAAGTGAAACCTGTCAGCTGAAATAAGGTAGGCGGTTGTGGTGTCCCCACTTGGAGAAAGGTGTTGAAAAACTAAAAAGGCTTCATAAACACACTTCAAGAATCACCAGGGGTCCATAGAACTCCGTGTTACAGGGAGAAATACCCAAGTGAAGATTCAATACCAATAAAGGTTGAGAGATTGTTTGGCAGAGCTCTATTGCTCCTCTTGGTAGAGGACTTTTAGTCCAGAAGTAAAAAGATGCAAAACCTTAGTGGTGAGAAGCTGGAACTAGTTCCAAGCAAGAAAATCTCAAATTGCTGAATTAAAACCACTACACTAGAAAATGCAGATATTTTAGTAGTGGAAGGAAGTGCTTCTACCCAGATGAATTGAATGGGAGAGATGTGGGAGTTTTAAGTCATTTTATGTTTAAGTCAAGTTTTAAGACTCCAGCTGCCTGCTCTTATGAGAGCCTACAGGAGGTGAGTGGCTGTATCTAAGGTATTCTGGGCTAAATCTGTTTTTTTGAGTCAAACTCATCTTCACTTGTGACTGTAGGTGCTGTTCCAGGGAAGCGGGAATTTTATAATGATAATGTTTTGCCAGAGCTGATGGGTTGTGTCCTCAATGCTCTGAGAGTACAACCTGTAACTTGGTTGACACTGACTACCTGTCAGCTGGTGAAATAATTGCAAGTAAGCAGGCTGGAGGGGTTCTCAGAGGCAGGATGAAATTAGCTAACCTCATGGTTTTAACTGGATCCCAGTTGGTCATGGTCCTGACATGGTCCCTAGCTGACCCTGCTTGAGCAGGTGGGTATTGGCTCAGACAATATTGAGAGGTCCCTGGGACCTCAGACATTCTATGGTTCTGCAGTAGTGGAATACGTGTTATGGACAAGGAATGCTGGAGCTGATGACACTGGTCCTACTGAGCATCATTTACTACTAAGGCACTGTGTCATTTAAATCCTCATGTTTGCATATCTCATGTATGCATGTTTTGATTAGGACTTTTAGTGTGGCATCAACAGTCAACTGCTGTTGATTAACCCCTTTACTTCTTATGAGCTTCTTTTGGCATGCCCCATTGCATTTTAGGACCCAGTCCCAGATCTAGCTAGATATTTGGTTCTAGTTTTGGTTTAGGTGCATGAGCTTGCCTTTGTGATCACATCTGAATTAACAAAACTGGATGATTTTTTTATCTCAACAATTGATCAGTCAGTCTGTATAATAGAACTGTTACCTTTTTTGTTTTTTCACATTAACAGCAATTTCTGTGTCATATTGCAAATTTTATGTACTGTGATGCAGTTCTCATCAAGGGCATTGATAAATGTATTGGAAAAATTCATACCCAAAAGATTCTTCCATAAGTTTGAAAAATATGCAATTGCTTGAAATGAAAACATTTCAGCTATAGTGTATTTTTATGACCTAGTTGTTAACCAGTTTTAAAAATTAGCATGTAATATGCTACATTGATTTTGTTTATAGCTGTTTTTTAATGCAAGATTATGTCAAATATTTGGCAAAGACACTATTTCGGCCACAATCTTCATTATCAGTCTAATGCTTAATCTCATTAAAACAGTATCAAATTTGTTTGACAGTCTGGGTTCCTGGGAAATTGTGTCGACTGACGTTAATAAACCCGTAATCCGTTAATTCCTTCATTAGTATCCCTTATCAGCATTTCTATTCGTTTGCTTGATGACACTTGCTAGCTGAAGCTGTCTGTAGTTACCCAAGTGATTATATTTATTGCCTGAAAAGGCAGGTTCAACATCAACTTTTTCTATACAAGGTCTGAAATTCAAATTACCGCTGTGCCATTGCCAAGGGCCCTGACAGCAGAAGCACTGCATTGCCGAGCAGGCCATTTTGTCTTCGGGTTTTTAACCCTTCTCCAGTTCCTTAAAGGCGACGGAAGGTTTTTGTGGCTCGCCCTGGCTCCCCGTCCGGAGCCGCGGGTGCCCGGTCCCGGCGGGGCGGCGGGCGCAATAGCGCGGCGATGCTCTAGATGGGGCTTCAGCACCGGCAGAGGCAGCGAATAAAAGCGGTCCTGAAAGGCGCTGGAGGGGCTGGAAAAAGCGTAGCCCCGCCTTTAAATTAGCCCCTCTTCCTTTCATCCAATTGCCTTTTTTTTCACAGGGGCTTGCTAGTAACTAGAGGCATCCCTCAAGGATGGAAGTTAGAGCCAGTATTGTTTAATGTCTTTATTATTGAGCTGGCCAAGGGCTGGAGTTTGTTGGGACTTTGGGTAAATATTCCCTCTCCTGAGGTTTGGCTCTTGGGCTGGGGGCTCGTTCCGTGATTGTGCAGTCAAGAACGGGGGAGGTCTCCAAAGTGCTGTGGAGGGCGTGCAGGGAGGCCAGCCCTTGCCATCGGCAGCTGCTTTCAGCTGCATGTCCTGTGCCAAGGGCAGTGCCCTGCAGATGGGACTTAGGCTCATGCACAGGCAGCCCGGTGGCCGCGGGGTCTGGGCTGACCCCATCGCCTCCTCAGCCCGGCCCCGCTGGCTCGGCAGGCGCTGCAGCGCTGGCCTCAGCCAGTGGGACTCTGCAGTCCCCACTGTCACCCTTGGGGACAGAGTAACCCATGCGGCAACTATGGGCCAGGATGCAGTTCTCCAGAAAAAGCCCTGGGAGCCTAGGGCTACATGACTCAGCAATGTGCCTTGGGATCTCCAGTACAAAAGAAAATAACAAACATTTAAAACCTGGATTGAATCCTGTAAAGGACCACCAAGCCAATGAGGATCTGGAACTCAGGATATTCAAGGGGAGGCTGAGGCTGCTGGGTTTGCTCAGCCTGCAGAAGAGATGCTTCAGGGTGAACTTCGTGCTATCTGCTGTTACCTGCTGGGAAGGTGTGGGGAAGATGTATGCCTTGGTGGCCAAGAAGGCCAATGGCATCCTGGCCTGTATCAGGAATGGTGTGGCCAGCCGGAGCAAGGATGTCATTCTTCCCCTGTACTTGACACTGGTGAGGTCACACCTTGAGTGCTGTATCCAGTTCTGTCCCCTCAGTTTAGGAAGGACATTGAGACACTTGAGTGTGTCCAGAGGAGGCAACGAGGCTGGTGAGGGGCTTGGAACACAAACCCTGTGAGGAATGACTGAGGAAGCTGGGGTTGTTTAGCCTGGAGAAAAGCAGACTCAGGGGTGTCCTTATCACTGTCTACAACTCCCTGAAAGGTGGCTGTAGTCAGGTGGGGGTCAGTCTCTTTCACCATGCAGCAACTGAGAACACAGGATACAGTCTCAAGTTGTGTCAAGGGAAAAAGAGGTTGGATATTAAGAAAAAGGTTTTTACAGAAAGAGTGATAAAGTACTGGAATTGTCTGCCCGGGGCAGTGGTGGAGTCACCATCCCTGGATGTGTTTAAAAAAAGACTGGATGTGGCACTTGGTGCCATAGTCTAGTTGAGGTGTTAGGGCATGGGTTGGATTTGATGATCTTGAAGGTCTCTTCCAACCGAGTGATTCTGTGAATTCCGTGAAGATTTATCCCCACTCTTCTCAAGGTGCCCAGTGGAAGGATGAGAGGCAGCTGAATGCACATTGCAACACGGGGAATTCTGACCAGAAGGTAGGAAAACATTGTTTGCCACGAGGGTGGTCAAACACTGAAGAAGGATGCCTGGAAAAGTTTTGGAGTCTTCAGCTTTGGAGATATTAAGACCTTAACTGGATGCAGCCTCAGCCAACCCTACATAGTTACCTCTACTTTGAGCAGCTTGTCTGATTGATATCCTCCAGAAGTCCCTTCTAACGACGTTAGTCTGTAATGCAGTGATTCTGAAACTGTGTTGCTGTTTCCAAGCCAGGAGTGTGCCCTGGCCTGTGCTGCCTCCCAGAGCATACACAAGGATCACTGTGGAGAGTGCTAGCTGAACCACGAATGCCATGGCACTGGCTGTGGTCACATCTTCACAGGGAAGGAGACAGAGTTACAGTTCTGAAATAGTTTGAGTTAATAAACACAGTTTCCTAAAATAGAAATTCAGAAAATAAAATCACCTCTTTATTTTTGTGCAAGTGCTGTTAGCTCATTCATTCTGTTCATCTGATTTATGACAATAGTTACAAATGTGAAATCCTGATCCTTCTCAGGCTGTGTTCTGGACAGGGGTCATCAGTGGCTTGTACAACTAAATACAGATATCTTTTAATTAGCAGAGATATTCCCTTTGTACTTTTGTAGATTGAAACCTCTTTTTGAAACTGAGATTTCAGAACCAAACTAAAGAGTTCTTAACATTTGTAATAATGCATTTAGCTATTTACTAATTCCTTATTCCTGTGTAAGATCCATTCATATCAAGGTTTGTGGAACACGACTTTAAGGATTGCTCACTTTTTCACATACAGAAGACAGTATTTAATTAATACATATTTTTAAGCAGGTTTTCTGGAGAAACTGAGGAAGCCGAGAATCTTTCCTGCACCTTCCAAGTTCACAGAGTTGTTCCTAGGGGGAGAATGTAAGCCAAAGGAAGTGAAAATGCCCTGCCATCAGCCTTTCTCTGTTTAATCTATTAGCCACTCAGCTGTATAATATATTATCTGTCACACAGCGATAAGCAGCTTAGCTCTCTGAGATCATATTAAATATGTTTGGTTTAGCCTAATTCTGCAGCGCTCCATGAGGAGACACCCTGATGTCCACCTGGAGTGAAGCCCTTTTGAAACCAGTGCAGCTCTGCACAGGAATGGGACCCTCCTCTATGGCTCATGGCCTTGAAGGAGAGCATTCTGACTGTCTTCCTTCTTTTCTAAAACCCTTTCTTCAGATCCTGTTCATGCACTTTGAGGAATGAAATATTCACGCAAGCTCATGCCCTAGAAAACAAAAATATCCGTGTTGCAGATCATCCAGAAGTTTATAGGTTAGAACTGCCTTGATCTTTTAACAAGCTGTGCTGGAAAAATATGTTTTAAAAAGAACTCCTACCTTGCATTTCCCATACTTTAAAAGTACATCTATTTAATACTTTGTTAATAGTTCATTGGAAGTTTGACATCACATCTACTCCCTATATTGTCTTTAATTACTTGTAAAATTCATGTTACCTTGAAAAAAAGCCCCAAATCCTGCTGAAAGTCCCGACACTAATACATAGGTAAGGTAGCAGTCTTTGCCTTTTTTTTGCCACCTCCCTTAGGCTGATGGGATAAAGACTGTAATGACAGATCCTCTCAGCCCCTTCTCCACAGTGACTCCAAGTGTTCCTGGCACGGATGCATGTACTCCTTGGCTGTTCAGGGAGCTCCATCTGCAGCTCAGTGATCACAAGCTGGATTTTAACCAATAGATATAAATAGATTTGATGGAGATGATGAATGTGATAGTCATCCCTAGACAATCACTGCCAAGAAAACCGCAGTATTATTAAAAAAAGTCCAAAATGTTTGGCTTTTTTGAGGGGCAGGATGGGCACAAACTGAGCTAGAAAGCAGCAGTTAAGGCAGATGTAGAACTTAAAAATAATATTAACTCATATTAATGTTGACTAAATGTAATAAGTACAGCACTGGCTAAAATGGAGGTCTACCAATGCTGGTGGGTGACCCTGAACTAAGTAAGAATTGGTGAATACTGCTTGTGGTAGGAAAAGTAGAATGAGCACAAGTTTCTGCTTTTTTATCTTGACATTATTGTTCATTCTTTGCATAATCTAAAACACAATCACAGTCCTCAGTTCATCAGCTTAGAAAAAAAGGCTGCTGCTCAGTCTTCTTATAAATTCTAAATTTACTGTCTTAAGGGGATTGCATGTACTCCTTTTGGTGGGAAATTACATTTGACATGGGAGTTAAAGGTTATATGACCTCACACAAGATGGGTGCCAGTGCTGAGAAAACTGAATAGAGTGGTACAATTTCCACAGGCTTTAAAATTAACCTCATTGGATGATTGGCTTACATTTCTAATCCGATCTATCAGGCTAAAAATAGACTTTGAAGAGAATTTCTTTGCATGCAAATCATCATTGCAGGCTAAAAATGAGTAAAAATTTAAATGAAGAGAGAAAAATACTAAATTTAATTATGGACAAACTGCTGTCTTGCTAAAATATCGACCTGAAACTGCACATTAAAAAGTGCCTGAAAGGAAGAGAAGACAAAAGGAGAAAAAAAAATAAGAGCAAAATTTATATGTTTGGATATATATTTATAGAGGGAGATTTTCTGGTGCTGTCAGCAATTTCTGTCAAAGATCTACCTTCCAAGGCATCACTGTTGGCTTTCAAACATTTCATGTTTTATTACTGCATTTTAATCATTAACTATGAATGGTGTCCCTGAATGATCTGCAGGACCTATGAATCATTCATTATTACTAAAACAAACTTCTTTTTCTTTCCAAAAAAAATAGCCAAAGGACAGCAAAACCTTTAGAAAATAACTAATACTTTAGGAAATGTTACAAATCAATACCACAAAAAACTCCAAGGTCACAGAAGGAAACAGAGAGTGGGGAGCTAAGATTAAGATTGTATGCAGGGTTGCTTTTTTGTGTTTTTTTTTCCTCCCCTGTTCTCCTGAATTCCTGAAGAATATAAATATAATAAAATATATTATGTAGGCAGATGTAACCTGAATTTAGTAAGTCCATACTAATATTCTGTAGATAAGAGAGATGCTTCTGTGAAAGAACCAGGTCTATGGCACTAAACCCGTTTGGAAACAGTCTTTCATTTCCCATATTAAAGCAAAACATGAATTTCTATGTGACAGACAAAAAAATATTTATTTCACTGACAAAAGTTCCTATCTCTGTTGGAATTCAGTAAGTTCCAGATAGAGGAGAAATATTATAACCCAGTTTACATGGTTTTATTTGCTAGTGTAACTTGTACCAAGAAATATAAATAGCCCTTAGTTCCTGGGGAAGCTCACAGCACTGTTTTTGATCAGTCTCATGAGAAATTTTCTCTGAACTAAAAAAGAGTTTATTCTTAATACATGGATTCCAGCCTGTGAGAGAAACTGTGTCTTCAGCCATGATCTTCATTATATCTAGTCCATAAAAGTCATTCTCATTGGTTCAACATCTGTGTTGAACCAGATGCAATTCCAGACTAAGAGGTGATGCAGCCTAGCCTTGAAGTGACAGCAACATGGAGACAGCGTGAAGATACCACAGATAAAGCTGAATCTGAGTAAGATGGAGATTTCTGCAGGTATGAACACCGTGTCCAACATTTATTTACTGCTTGTCATGCTTAATGGCTGCATCACAGAAAGTGACAAAATTGAAAGATCCTAAAAGAAATATTGCAAAAGAGACTGTCTGTCAGAAGTTGCTTTCAAGAAGATATGTAAGATGCATTTGATTGTCTGATTTTCTGCCTGCTGCAGCTAGGTTGGATGCTAAAATCAGAACCAAGCCAGATTTCTCTAGGCCTTGTCACACCACTGGGTCATGCAATAGAAGGTTTGTAAGGCCCTTGCCAGTCATATTCTAAAAAGAAGTCTTCTCTTGCTTTCATGATAATTCACAGTTGTCTCCCAGCCTGAATCTGCAACCTATCTTGTGGAGTATCTGTCTTTCACACAGATAGTCCCATTTACTTCACTGAATGCTACTTCTCTGAGTGAGGTCTACTTAATGGGAATAAGGACTGCAGCTGTAGGCTTTAGTGATTCAATGGGGATTTGAAATAAAAGATTTGAACTGGCTCTGTGGGTATATGAAAATAATTTTCACTTCTGTCAAGTCTCCCATGAGGTCTTTGCTGAACCCTTGTTAGTCTTTGAACTGCTGATGTAAGGAGGAACCCTCCTCATTAAAAGATTAGTATTCAGTCAAAGTTATCTCCTGTTGTTTTAAATAGGACTGGTTGGGGGGTGGAGGGGGCTTACATGTTGAAAGTAGACATCACAAATATTCGCTCACTTAGGGTCTGATAGACCTATTATATCATATTTGTCCATTTGTGGACAAATTGTGGTCAAAAGACAACTTCCTGTATACAAATAAGGAAATTTAGACAAGTAAGGTTTTTAAAATACTTTTTCAACACTTTTTTTTTTTAACTTTTAAAATACCTTTTCAGGACAAACAACTTTTTCAGGAGTTATCTAAGAGTAGCTTATGCTGACCATATAATAGGTTATGACTGAGACAGGTCAAAATAGGTTTAGCAGCATAGCTGCTTGGCCATACCTTCATTAGTTATTTTGTATCTGGTATTCTAAAAGTAATTTTAGTTCAGTCTAGCTGCATTTAGAAAAAATCAATGGCAGCTTTGACATGCTTACCCCTGCCATTAGCAGAGCAGCAGACTTGACCCTGCTGGCTGTATGTCTGTTGCTTAGTGAAATAGAAAGTATATATCTTGAGAGGATGGTTTTGATAAATTGACAAAATAATATTTCTTGCAGCAAGATTAATTTTGCTAACTTCTCATAGCTTCTCATTTTGATCAAGCCATGCTTGTTTTACAGATTTCCTATGAAGACCAGTTATGTGTCTTTCATCATCCTTTCCTAGTTAATTAAAAAACCCCAAACAAATGGGGCTGTATTAGCTTTTTGTTCTTACCATCCAATTCATGCTCTGACTAGTCTGGAAGCTGGCCTAAGCCAAGCCTTCACCAAGCCTTCACTGACAAAAGTCATACATACTTATTGTGTCAACCAGCAGTTCTCCCAGTGGAAAAACATGGATGCAAAGAATGTAATTCTTTTCCTGCAAAGAAGAGACAGTAAGATCAAATGTGGCCGGGGTAACAGTACTGAGTTTTGTAGCTGACTTTTGGGAAGTGCTAAAAATTCCTCTTATGATTTTCACTACTTTACATTTTACAACTGAACAACAGTTGCAGGTTAATTAGGCCTCAATGGAAAATACTACTTTCTAACTGCTACTTCCCCAGTACCTTTATAGCGGGGGAAAATAAATCTCAGGAAGCTCTGAGACAGAGTAGCAGCTGCACGAAAGATCTGATCAGGGAAAACATTGTGCAGAACACAGGATATGGAAATGCAAAATGTAACAAACTTTATTCTACAATTCTAAAAGGAATAACCAAATACTAGGAAATTTTGCAGGCTTACACTTCTAAAGAATACAAAATGCATATCTACTTTGACGGTAGGTCTGTGTTTAGTTCAAAACAGTTTGGGTTGAGACTTGTAAGGCAATGCATGGAAGGACATGAATGATTTCTCTACCCATCACCTGACACACTGTATGGTTTCTCATTTATTTGGCTGTCTTTTGTTTGGCTTGCATTGCCTCCTACACGTTCCCTTGTTCAGTGTATTGTTTGCACACGTTGTATCTATGCTAACCTGATGGTCCAGGCCAGGCACCTTGTTTCCACTCTGTGCTCCTGCTCTGAATCCACATCTCTTCAGCTTCCGTCCAGGCAGTAAAGGGTCGTCTTGGTTCAGACAAACAATGACATTGCAATCACTTCCATGCAGGTCAATACAGTCTGTCTGCAGCACAGGCCTAATTACTGCTGCCACTCTTTCCTTTTCTGCCTTCTCCCTCTACCAGCTTCAGATCCCACTTGCTAGTGCCCTCTCCAGTTTGGGAAACAGGACCCATGTGATTTCCCCACCCATTCATTCTCCTTGGCCCCTGCCCAAGAAGCCAACAATGCCCAATGTCAGGGCATCACTCCCCTGGTCCAGAAGAATGCCAGCAGGCTGGCTGCAGTTGTCTGCACTGCTTCTGTGGAGTTAAATTCATGCTGCTTGTGCCTCCTGTCTGTGGGGAAGGGCTCTGTCACCTCTGTGTCATCTTCTGCAGAGAGAAGGGCTACAGCTGAGACAGGGTAGGGGTCAGCAGGCCACTACTGGGCCACCCATGCTGCACGTGGGGACACCTTTGGCCTCTGAGAGGAGGATTAAAGGTAGGCCAAAGATTTTTTCTAATGGTTCCTAAAGATCGTCTCAAACTTGTGACTGAGTACAGTCATGTGTCCCATCAGTGGGAGAGTGGCTTCCATCTGTGGGCTTGAACCCATGCTTGAAATGCAGAGCACACATAATCCCTATCCTTAAATTTACATCAGCTTTCCACATTTGAGATGTTTCCCCACATCTTTATTCTGTGAAACATCTGAAAAACTCCTAAATACTATAAAAATAATAACTATTCTTAGTTCATTTAGTGCATACGCTTTAGGAAAGTTGCCAAAATCCTTGTACTCAACTACTCCTTATCCTCTGCAAGATTACTCTCTTTTTGTCCTTGCATATGTAAATATTGTTGCCGACCCACTTCTGCATCCTGCAAGAAATTAGTCTTCTAAAGTGCCTTGTCAGAGTGGAACTGAACAGATATGGGAAAACAGCTGAAAAAAAGCCAAAATGAATGTGGTGGTAGATTTTCCAAGGGCTTGGCAGAAGGCTCATCCCGGAAAGGGCTGGCTGGAATGTCAGGCTCCATGGCTGCTCTTTGAGTGCACTTCACATATTGAGTGCTTGCTAATTTAGGTTTCATTGGAGCTGCAGATGGGGAAATGAGATTTGTGGGGGTTTTCATCCCTCATTCCTCTGCAATAATGTAGATTACTAAAGGTTGCTCAAATCAGCAGAAATACAGATGCAAACCTAGTGGACTTGACATGTTGGGCCTGATTTGCTTGCAGTCTCTTGTGCTGAAAGTGTAGACAGGGTAGAAGGCTTGACACTGACTGAAACCTGCCTGAATTCCTGCTCCTCAGTCAGAGCCAGCACCTTCAGTAACAGTGGATTGTTAAAGACACAAGTAGAAAACAAACCCTAGAACTTCTTACACAATGTAGCTGGAAGTTTAAGGAATGATGACTGATTTATACAGAACATGAAAAATGTTTTAATCTCCAGGTTCAGTCGACTGAGTAAGTCAGATGACTCTCCTTTATCAGATGTGGAATTTCACAGGAAAATGTTTTTCTTTTCAGAGGTCCTTAGTATTAGGAATTCATGGAGGGAATCAAAGCAGCCATAGATACTAAAACTAGTCATGTTTTAACTAAAGAGCAGCAGATTGTGACTTCAACTAAAGAGCAGCCGCAAAGAATGGACTCATACAGCTTTAAATAATTATCTAAGTACATTTAGATTTAAATGGCATGAAGGAAGTTTTACTTAAGATCTCTGGAATTTTTGAAAAATTATTTTTGTTTGTGTTTATTTTCTTCTGTCAGTTATAAAGAGATGGTACAGAAATAATTCTGAAATGAAGAACAGCTGTACCTCTCTGCTCTACTCGATCTGCCACAAATTTGTAAATGCAAGAATCAAAAGCTTTCTCAAAATTGTTCCAGCTCTGTCTCTTCCCAAGAGCCTGCTTTAACACATAGGCTTTGTCATAGTTTCAGAGTAATTCAAGTCAAAAGAGAAAGAACTCTATCTTGGGACCTTATCTCTAAAATCTGACTGTGGGGAAAACAGAAATGCTCTGAACATAAACCTCTGGCTGCAGTGGAGGTTCTGGAAAGAACAGAGTCTTGGATGAATCTGAGTTTGTTATTGAGAAACATCAATGATTAATAAAACATCCAAAATATTTTTGTAAAGGATAGAGTGATCTTGAATAGGAGCTGCTTGACCTGTTCTGTATGTAGAGGAGGATTCATAAGAGTATGCACAGCCCACAGCTGCAGGCTTTTAAGCACAACAGAGAAAATATGCCCCGGAGGTTCCTTCTGTGAATAAAATGATACCTTAAAAAAATAGTGGCTTCTAGGATGTATGCAGAGAGTTGGGCTCCAAGCAGCATTATCTCATGTGCTTTCAAGCTGTATCTGGCCAAGACAGCTATCAGCCACCACACTGAGTGCCATTACTCAACAAGTTAAACAGTCCTGTACTTACATTACATTATCTTGGCTGTTTTGTATGGTTTAAAGCCTTTAAGTTATCTTTGGTGTTCTGCAGTGCAAGAGCAGCTGATGATACTCTGTAGTCCTATTGAAGCTGGAGCACTGTGTCTTCTCCACCCTTTAACTTCATTTTCTGCTCCTACCATGGCAGTCACATTTCTACCAAAAATGATTGATGTCAACTACCAGAGCTTTTAATGGCATTCTAAATCTGTAATCTTCAACATGTTTTGATGCTTGGAATTTTAAAAAAGTGATAAAGACCTCTTTAGAAATTTAAAGTATGTGGACTGTTGCAGAGTCTATGACACTTCACTGTTTCTTAGCAATGTTTTACAGAACCCAGAGAAATAATTGATTGGTACCAATAATCCACAGACAAGAAAACTAAAGAAAAAAGAAAAAGAAAAAGAGAAAAATTTAAAAAACTTTTTAAAAGAAAACTTTTAAAATGCCTCAGGCAGACTGCTTGTTTCAGGTGAAAACAAAGTCACCTTAACAATTTTTTTCAGTCCTGAACATAAATTCTGTTTCTCCCGTATTTTTATCATATGCCTGTTGCATCTTACTATACAGTCATTTTTGATAATAACAAGAATGTTCTTTGTTCAAAGTTGTACTTTTATACTTCTGTTTCCACATACTCATGAGCCTTGGGTTTGTGTGTACTTTGTTACCTTAGCAGCAGTAAAGTTCTGTTTAATCTTCCATGAAGATTTGGCATAACAATGAATCATTCTTACCACGAAATCCTTAGAAACTACCCCTGCCCCCCATAAATTCACATTGTCTACTCCAGTCTTTCCGTACTTCCTGTAAACATGGGAAACTGCTCATAAATCATTTTAGCAATGTTTTTAATTTATTACATTTCTTCTACTTAACTAAAAGTTCATACCATTTTGTCTTCAAGCATCCAGAACTGTACAATAGAAATGGAGTTAAAGGTGTGGCCTCAGGACATTTACCAGCAGCAGCTGTAGGACAAAGGGTGATGTCCAGTCTTAACCTGTACACCACTTGAAAATGCAAAACATCACAGGGTGATGTCCACCAGGTTTTACACTCCACAGAGGAACAATTCTCTGCTTAGGAGCCACACAAAGTAAGATGTTGCTCTACAAGCTTTAAAACCTTCAGTTTCTCAGTGTAATGTTTATTTTTCCTAATTTTCTGGATTACTTCCACAACGACCTGGCTTCATTATGTGTATGGAAAGACGGGCTAAAGAGAGACACGAGAAAGTTGTCTGGATTTTCAATCCCCATGTTGCATCAAAGAAAGTCCTAGGTGCAAAATTTTTAGCCCAAAATATTATATATATACTTTTAAAATTGAGAATTACAAGAAAATTCATTGAAATACAGGCTGAGATTTTTAAAAATCAGTTCCAAAGAGTTTTTGAAAGAATACTTTAATTAAGCTGTTGCATTTGTTATCAAGTTGAATGTGGGCAGTGAGCCCCCTATTCTTTGATGGTTTCTCTAAATATGTGTGGAATAAAGATGCTGAAGCTTTGGCTAAGGCTGTGCCAAGTGTGATAGAGAGAAGATCTTCATGAGCTCTGGTAGTTTAGCTCAATTTGAGTCTATCAACTCTGGCCATGAGTTCAGCTGCTCAAGACTCTGTTTTGAAGTTCAAACTATAGGAACCTACCAGCCCAAGGGCTGCCACAACAAAAGAGAGACTCTAAAAACAATAAAACAGAAAAATGTGCAGTGCCTTGTCTGTCATTTTCCCCCATAGCTTTTGAGAATTTATGCAGCTTATAAACACTTTCAAATGAACTGAAATGAAAGTTGTCTGTTTTCCACATAGTAAATGAGACTGTATCTGTGGCTTTTGGAGCTAACAAAATAGAGGATTCCTATAGGAAGAGAACAATCTTAAAAAATACCCTAGTTACAGTTTTTACAGACCCACTAGAATTCTTAATTTTCTTATTTACAGCTCATGCCTTTTCCATATAATACCATTGCCACATGCTTTTTCTGGGTTATTGGTTATATGTTAAGGCTGTCTCTGAGATGTAGGAGCATACTCTTCTTCTATTTAGTGAGAGATAAAGATGTCCAGCACCCTTCAGAATCAGTCTTGCTATCTTTTTTTCTGCTTTGCAGTATTTATGAAATATATTAGGAAGCAAAAGTTATTAATATTATAGTTTAAAGCTATGTATTAGAGCTGTGAGTGAATCATGTACAACCAGCTGCAGTGAGTTGCCCTGATTTTATTTGTTTCATAAAATGAGAGTATGGCCAAAATATGGCCAAAGAATATCAAACCAAATATCTTCTAGTAGTGAGTAAATAGAGAAACAAGTAGGGAGTAAGCACCTCCATCTTTAAAGAAAACATTGAGAAACACAGGAAAATTTGTTGTCAGAAATACTCCTGCTGCGTGAAGGAAATTCACTGAGTAAGGTAATGGGAATTTTCCAGCAAATTCCTATAATTACTCACTGATCACAGAATTTTAACAAGTTGCTTGGTGTTGCCTTACAAACCAAGATAAAAACGTTTGTCTCCTTTGCTTCTTTCCCTGGTCATTCAGCAGCAATTAAACAATAAACACTTGTCGTTCACCAGTTTGTGGTTCCCATGGTAAAAGTTATGCTCAAGTGAAGACAGGAGCACTGAAGCCAGAAAATCTTAACCTTTGTACCAAAGTGCACTCCAATAAAATTTACACATTTTTTCTTTCAACAAGCACTCTCACGAAAGCAAAGTAATGCACGCATCTCTGCAAGATTGGTAATTGAATTCCCATTTTCCGATTTTATATTCCTGATATTAAGCTCCAGTCTAGAGGACAGTGAAATCAGTAGAAAGCTTTCCAATGACTCCTACAAGATAAATCAAGCTCTAAGAGAGCACTGAGAGTTTTATGGCTCTTACTAGCTACCTTCCTCAAGAAATTCAAGATTCCAAAATAAATAATCAATGCTAAAATGTACAACAAGCTTTAAGGATATGTTTAGCAGCAAGTCGAGGTCTGTGCTTAGTCTGAACAGTGGAAATTCACTGAGGGCAGTGGCAATGCAAAGGTGTGAAGGAGGATGACACAGCACAGTTCATCATTGGTGTGAAACGGTGTGAAGGGGAAATTTAGTCAGAGGGAATGAGCAACCACCTGGCTGCACGCAGGGAAGTAACAGGATGAGGGTTACGACTGTAGTAACACGTATAGGGTTGTCAGCTGTGCGGTTCTTGAATTCATTTAAAGGCAGGCTGCATCCTCACAGACCCAAAAGCTGATGAGGACCGAGTTCTCTTTGGTCGCTTGCAGATGAGCTGACTGGTGAAGGGTTATTTGGGGTTATCTGCTTATCCTGATGATTAATAACATCTGTTCCACAGCTGACAATATTGGGAACCGTGCATCCATACCAGGGAGTGAAAGCGGCAGCGCTGTTTAACTCCTTTGGACATATGGCGTATGAGCCCTCTCACCCAGTGTCCTGTCTTTCCTACGTTGTTCCTGTTGCCTGCCTTGACAGGAATGCCCGTCCAGAACAGCTCATTTTCCACCTCTTTGCCATAGTAAACCGCGACCAAGGGGTCAGACCGGACCCAGCGGATCAGATCTGGCGGCTCAGTACGGGTTAGGACCAGGAGCAGCCCTCGTGGCGGGGGACAGCAAATTCTGGCGTTGTTCACCTCGACCTGCGGGCAGCGCACCTGGAGGGCGGCACAAGCTCCTCTCAGCCTCTCCCAGGGGCACGGGGGCAGCCCCGGGCGCTGGGGCACGGCAGCTGGGGCGGGCAGGTTGCCGCATGCCTCCGTTTCCCCGGCAGCCGGGGGCGGGCAGGCTCCTTCCCGGCTCCCTCCTGGCTCCGCGCTACGGCTGTCCCCGCCCGGGGAGGACTACAGCGCCCGTCGGTCCCTGCGCGCCGCCCACACACCCCCGCCTCTCGCCGCTATCGCTGCCTCCTGCCAGCCGGGAGCCCGACCCGGCTCGCCCGAGAGGGGCTGCGCTCGCCGGGCAGGGCAGGGGGTGCTGCGGGCGGTGCCCACGCTCGGGGGCGGCGGCGGCGGCGGCGGGGTGGAGCTGGAGCTGGAGCTGGGCGGCCCCGTCCCGTGCGGGGGAGCGGCTCCTCGCAGCCTCGCTGCCCCGTCCCGACCGCTCCTGTCGCCGCGGCTCATGAGGTGAAGATGGTGATCCGCGTCTTCGTCGCCTCCTCCTCGGGCTCGGTGGCGGTGAGTGGGAGCGAGCGGGGGGAGCAGGGAGAGGAGCGCGGCCGCCGCGGGCAGGGCTCAGCCTGCGGGGCCGGTGACTGCCGGGGCTGGCAGCTCGTCCTCCCCGAGCTGCCCAGCCCAAGCTCGGCTCCGAACCTTGTCCCCGCACGCCGGCACGGACCCCAGTCCGTCCGTGGGCTGCCCTGGGACGCGGCGCTGAATTTGCCGCGGTTGCGTGTGCGATGGGGGCGGAAAAGGCAACTCTCCTCCGCAGGGCTGCCGAAGCTTAACTAGTTCGTAAATTGCCTTAGGCAAACCAAGCACCCCGAAAGCTTTGTAGGGGACAAGTCTTGGGGGTGTTTAAAGGATCTTAGAGGTCGTTACGTGGGGCTGAACTTTCCCTGTTGGGAGGCGATCAGCGGCGCGGTGCAGGGGAGACCATCGCGAGGGGAGCCGAGCCCGGGCAGGTGCGGTGTCTCGGTGCCTGCCACCCTCGGCACGGTGGACAGATAAATACAAGGAGAGCCTGGGGACAGGCTTCAGGCCACCAGCACCTCTCTGCATTAAGAAATACTCTGGAATAGGTACAGACTCGCTTTTGAAGGGCATCTCTGTGTTCTCTGTTTAATTGAAGCTTGTACATCATTCTCTTGTTAAATTAATGATGCCTATGACCTATGAATTTCCATATTTTCATATAAAGTGACAGCTTTCTGTTAAGGAAATCTGGATGTAAACGTCCTACTGAATTCGTTTTGTAATAAGAAACATCAAAAGGATTTCGATATAATTGATATTCTTTATGCTTCAGCCGTGAGGGCAGCAGCACTTTTTGTGTTGCAGAAGGACGTAGCACATTCCTATCTGAAGGTTTATTGTGTATTCAGTTCATTCAGCCTTTTACTGTGTGGATCTAGTTTTCAGTTCAGTAACATGATGACAGGTATGTGTTCTGTTTTGGCATGAAGGGTTTAAAATGCTTAATGGCTGCATTACAGCTAATAACAACTAATTATCAATTTCAGTAGCCAACTGAGTAAACGCAGCATCTTCAGAACTCTGTAATCCTTGTCCATCAAGCATCCCTAAGAGAAACATCATCTTCCCTGCATGGGTAGTTGGTTCGTGCTGTGGTAGTGTAGCATTGCTGCTTTTAGTTTCGGTTTCATGCCCCATATGCTGAACAACATACATAGTTTTGTATTTAATTTTTTTTGGAGGGGTAGAAAAGGGCTACATAATTCATTCACCACCATCTCCAGTCTGTAAGGAGGTTATTGATAGGAGTTTTGATTCTGCCCTCTCCGTACCCTGTCTGCCTGCAAGGTGCATATGCAGTTAGCAGAGCAATATAATCCTAATAACTATCTATTAACCCAGCAAACCAAATCTGAGTTTGACAAGCAATTTAAATTGCGTATCAGTTCTCTTGCTGACTTTTTTTTCTGGGTTGGACAAGAAGAAGATGACAGAATATGGGTAACAGTTTGCATGCCGGTGATAGTCAACTTTCTTTCTCTAGTCAGCAGTACATTTGAGTGCAGCCTAACCAGAGCAGAACAGATGATTCCATGACTGAAGGTACTGTTATAAAGGGCCAGAGCTCTGACATCGCTTTTCTGTCATTTTTTTTATCTGTGTTATCACAGCATTTAAGAACTTTAATTATAGGCTAAGTTCCTGCTGTTCTCAGCGTTGCATCATGGAGGCTTTTCTGTAGGCTTTGCAGGGGGTGTCCTTAGATCCAGGCTAAGGATGGAGGAAAAATGACGAAGAGAACACTATTATTAGCTAGTTATGTGGGAATCTGCATCTGGAGAAGAAGGTGGTTACTGTATTTCATGTCTCTAAAGAGTTTTAAGGGAAGTTTTAAACTTATTATCATCCTTCTAGAGCTAAACATTAGTGAAGGGAAACAAGTATTTGAGTCATGCAGTTGTCATCTCCTCCAGCCTTCAGCACTACATTAGCCATTTTTTGGGATCCTGTGCAATTCACGAGACAGAATTATTTTGCCATCGAGAAAAATGAGTATCCCATATAGATCCTACTTTGTCTCCTACTAAAAATGGTGTCAGAATCCATGGTTTAATTTCTACCTGTAAGTCAGTTTGAGTCAAATTGTAAGCTAGCTGCTTGTAAGAGTGGATGTTTCTCAGATTAGTATCTGACCTGCTGTAATTGACCAGAAACTTCTATATGTAATGCTGACTGACAAAAAAAAGCAGTGTCATTGTGACATAATTATTTTTCCAATCTCTCTAGACATACTTTGTTAAATTACTCTTTATTTTAAAATAGAAAGTCCATGTAGTCTCTAGAGTACGCTTTTGTTTTGGCTAATGAGCTAAACTCTTTGTGTATGACTCCTTTTGAAGTCTTCAGAATACCCAGGTCAAATGATAGGCATTTGGCTGAAATATTCCTGAGAAATACACTGATTGTATACTCAGTGTTTGCACAAATATAACTTTATCTGGAAACTACTAAAGTATTTCTTGATCTCGATACTTGGTGTAATTTGTTTTGTGTTAAAGAAGATAAAAATATGTAACTGTCACACGCCATTCTAAGATTCTAGTGCATAAAATATTTTGAGGATCATTCCGAAGAATGAGAAGAGGAAGTAGTTGAAGTGAATGAGAAGGAGGCAAGAATAATGTGAATTTTCCCTTCCTTTGGTTTTGGAGTTCTCCCTGCAGCATCGTCTAAACATCTGAAAGATCTTAGACCCCCGAGAGGTTAATTGTTGTTAATTGTTTCATAAAATTTGTAATTATAAACGCTTCATGAGCTTAAAATAACTCATAGATCCCAAACTGTAGTTGCTGCTTGAGTGGAAACATTGATCTGGAGTGTTCAGGGAAGCTGGACAGTGGGTTTAGCCTGTAGGGACGCTGTAGAGGAGTTTCTGAGACCTTGTGGGAAGGGAGGAGGATGGCATTGTGCGTGCGGGTACATTTCTAAATCATCTCGTGTTGTTTTAAGCATGCATTAGGCGGATTCAATTGAATTGCAATGCGAAGCCTCTGAATAGGCAGACAGGCATGTTTCTACAAGCCTTACTGTCTCCTGCTCTTTCTGACCTGAATTTCTACTTGTGTTGGTAAGCTGTGTCTCAAATTCCAAGCACTTCTTTGTGGGGCTGGGGAGGCAGGCTTTGCTACTCCTCCCTGATAAGGACAATCAATGTTCTTTTGTGCCTAAGAGAAAGGTAACTTTTAAAAGTAGCCTTTACTTTTCTCACTCAGCAGTGCTTACTGTTTTCAGGAAATGGTTTATGCCCATGTTTTTCACCAAATCATTCCAAAGCAACTATAATTTTATCTGTTTCACTTTCTCCAGTCTATCAATAAAAATTTATACTTGTGCTACTGTACTATGTACGGACTCAAATGGTTTTCAGTGTTTTAAAGCAGCTTTACGTTTGTCAGGAAGCTGGTAGTATGAGCTAAATAACTTTGAGTTTGGAATTCCTACAGTTATCTATAAATGCCAAACCAGAAAAGACTTCAGTCTTGCAGCTAGAAGGCTGAAGGTCAGGTAAGGAGAATATCACTGAAGAGCTGTTAAATAATGGAGAACCTTCAAACAGCTGCCTCTTGTACTTCTTTGTGGTATTAATTTATTGAAGCTTCATCTGTTGAGCTGAACAGATAATATAGGGGAATTAAGGAAGTAATGGTATATTAGGTACAATCTACTCTGACTAGTGAGATATGTGGAAAACTTTCCCATTGAAATTTTTGTATGCTCACAAGATGAGAAAAACAGATCACTGAAATGAATTCCTTTTAGTGCACAAAGGTAAGTGCTACCCACATTTTTCAGGAGAACATATTTGGGATGATAGGAGAGTTTGGAGAGGAGCAGCAACAGCCTGGAAAGAATAGACTGTTTTAAAAGACCAAAACTTGGACTTTGACTCTTGCAACTGAAGAGGATTATGGATATTTTACTCGGAAGCTTGATAAGATAGGTGCAGTTATAGTTAAATTGTTTCTATAGCAAATATTAGTTTTATGAGACTAAAGCTCTCCTTTTGATTAAGCGTATTATGGAAGTCAAATGAGTTGGATTTTTTGTTTCCTGGAATGACTTTAAATCACATTATAAAACATTGGAATGTCAGAATAATTATAGTCATGTTTGTTTGGTTCACTTGTTGTTGGGTAATGTAATGGAGACAAATACAGTGCTAGCATTCTTAAGGTTAAGCTGGTTTCCAATGGATGATGAATTTCAACTCCACCCTTGTTTGTAAAAAGTCATTGTAACTCAACATTTTTCATAGCACTTCTCAGAAAGATTGTGCTTGTTGTTAGAGTTATGGAATAAGTTAACTTAGAATATGTCACTTCTAGAATATCCACCATCTTAACTTTTTTTTTTTTGGTTTGCCTCTCTGCACCCCAAAAGCACAACAATCAAAACTGAAAGTGATTTGGTTGGGTGATACAAGTGCCTTTTGAGAAAACAGTATTAGTTATGGTGGTCATTTGGAGGGATTTACAACTTGTATGTGATTTATGCAAATTCAACTAAAAAAAAAAAAGCTGTGTAAGTTATAAATATTATCATGATTTTTTAATATTTGAATTTTGTAACATCAGATCAGAGCAGCAGGTAAGCTAGCTTTTCAGAAATAAGACAATAATCTTTACAGTTGGAAGTGATCCTGCAGTGTTTACATGGGAAGTAGCAGTATTTTAAGTGCTGTCTACATCTGTCAACTTGCTGAGGATACACCTGTTGGACTGGATCCTCATAGCCTGATTTATGAATCACACATGAACATCATGAACACCACCTGTTCAAGGTGGTGGTGCTTTTGTGCACCTACAGGGCACTGCTGTAACCACAGCAGTGATACTGGAAGAAAAAAGCTGGATCCTTGCTCAGTCACTGGACACATCATATGTATCGACATCTTGGACATTAGCAATTATATTAGGTGCATAGGAGAGGTCTGGGGACTTTCTAGACCTAGTCCCTGTGACAAACAAAATTAGTTCATTCTTCCTCAAGTTTCTTATTATCAGGTCAGGTGACTCATATTCATCTTTGCTGGCTTCTGTCAGTCCTGTTTTCAGGGTTGTGGAAGTGAGAGCCTGAGAGCCTCACTCATGACTGAATTCTGTGAGGCAGGGAGGTCAGTGTTGAAGGCTTTAGGTGGTTTTCACCTTAAGACTCGCTGTCTGTGCATCTAGATTTCAGGTCTTTATTCCAAGTAACTCTAAGCTCTAGTTCCATTCTCCTGCCTTGTGATGGAGAGAACTGTGAGCCTGTGAACAGCAGTTCATATTGCTTAAGGAACGTGTTCAGGAGGGAGCTGAATGTGAACCCGAGTCACAAGGGTACAGGCTGAACTTGTGTATGGTGTTTAGTACCTAACTGTTGCACCATTCTTGTATGCTCTAGTGCTTTTCAAATATTTGCATTTCTTCTTGGCAGATGGATCATGTCAGAAATAATGCTACTTTAAAGAACATTCTTTGGACTACACAGCATCATGTGCAGAAGGTTGGTTACCGACCTTTGATTACAATTAGCTGTAATAAAACTTCAAAGGAGGTATTGTTCTGACTGAGCTTATGATGACTTTTCCCCTTTGTTTTTCTATAGAGTACAGCAGTATCAGCATGCAAGTCCCCAAATGGACATGTGTCACTAATGGTGACCTGCTCTCCTAAATCTTCCACCGTACTGTTAAAGTCTAGAAATTCTTTTTCCTAACTCTGGTCATAGTGATTTAGTGGTCATGCAGTGATTGCTGGATGTTGCATATAACTGAATTTCATTATAATAAATGAAAAAGAATATTGAAGTTAAAGCAACTTGCATGCAATTTATTAGTACAAATTTCTTAGGAATGTTCAGAAATTGGGAGTTGTGGAGAAATAGCATTTAAGGAAATTTGTCGTTATATAATATCAGTATCACATTCACGTTTATCAATCTGAGTGCAACTTGAAGATAGAAAATTGTCACTGAGCTGGTAACCCAGAGTGTATCTCTTTACTGGCAAGTAGTCTGAGGACAATGGCTTCCTCACCTGCAGCCTCAAGTGCTGGCCCCCTTAGAGAGCCTGTCCAAAAGGAAATGCTGCAGTCTTGTTTTCCTTACAGTGTGGAAGCTTGATAAGAAGAGTAATGAACGCAGAAACACACTACTCTATGGAATCTATTCCTAGTTGAAATCTACTGTATCCAAAAAACCATGCTCATGTTCTTGTATATTAGCGTTTTTTAACAGCTTAATTTTTTAGTAAGTTTTTAGAGGATAGTTAACATTTTGCAAGCCCCTTAAGTTGGTAAATTTCTTCCTTGGTGAGGTGAGGGTAAATGTTGAAGTGATGGTGGTGTTTCTTACCTGTGACTGTCAATGAAAATGGTATGCAGATAGCTGCCAAAGCTCAGAAGAGTTTCTGAATTCCTCAATAGCCAAGAGATTGATTCCATAATCTTCTTTCCTGGGGTTGGTGTGCTGTTTAGTTGGCACCCGTTGGATGGGCAGATGGACTCAATTCAGAGACCTAAGTCACTATTGTCTGTCATGTCTGAAAACATCAGATTTCAGTGTGTCTCATGTAGATGAGCAAAGGGTGACCTGATCTTTCAAGGAATGACTCAAAGTTGTTGGTGACTGAGCTGAAGCAGTAACTGAGATACAAACGTTGTACAGGCAATTCATTTAACATAGTTTGTCTTACTCCAAGAGAGCACAGACACAACTTCCTTTCTGGTCTTATATGGACTGTAGACCTCCATCTGTGAAGTATTTTGGGGTGAAATCTTTTAATTCTTCAGTTCAAAGCTGAGGCAGTCCTTCTACTCAGGTGTGCTACTTTACTGCAAGATATTTATCACCATTCTGAAGGGGTTGAATCTAAAGCATGTGGATATCCTCCTTTTGTGGTCATAAGAGCTACAATTATGAGGAACTTAGTTATTTTTTTATATTATATAAAAACAAGCTATTTCTATCTCATTAGTGGGGAAGGGAAAATCAATTTGATTTGCATCAGTAAACAAGCTTATTTAGTCTAAATTTAATATTGTACTTCACTGTAATTTAATTTGGTACAAAGAAAAGGGGGTAATTGTCTAGCTAGCTGGTTTCTGAAAAGAAGTTCTTAGGAGATGCAGGTTGTTCAGGGAGTCAAGTGAATCATCAGTGACAGTATGCTCTTCTGTTGCTGCCTATCTGCCTTGGGTAGGACAGACCTTATCTTCACAGTTAAGGGTTCCAGGATTTGTTATTGTTGGTTTTGCTGCTCTGTCCTAGATAACTAATACCCATCATTCCTACTAAGACAAAATGGGAAAATACAAGGTGTTGGTCATTTTACTGCAAGGAATAAACTTGCAGAAGTTAATGCCTGGGAATGACATTTGCATATGTGTCAACTTGTATTTTATTTAAATGTGCATATGTAGATATGTACTTTTGCATACACACATTTATATGGAGATATATATATATATATATATCTCCATATATGTGGATATAGAGATATGTATGTTTATGTATACATATTTGCACCTTTCAATCTCCAGTAGATGCTAATTATCCCTCAGTAAAAATAAGCCACTGATTTTAGCATTCCCAGAAGAGAAATAAAGTCCTAATGCCTTTAGGATGCTCAAGATATCTCAGCACCTGTTGGGGCCGTGTCAAAAATGCCTGCTCCTTTATTGCAGCTGTGGATGTCTATCTTCAGTGTAAGCTAGAGTGCTGAAATCATGGTGCTTGCTCACCTATCTCTATTATTCTATGTTATTCCACCTGTACTTAAAAGCTTTATTTATGTACCTTACTTCAGCTAATGAGTTGTTTGCACAATATCAGAATACCAACCTAAGATACCCACCAATATGATTGTGCTGGCTAATGGGGACATACAGTGGAATAAAACAGTTCCCTTCCTACTCAGGAAAAAGGTAACATCGATGTAAACAATGTTCCAAAGGTTTTTACCTGACAGCTCTAACAGGGATGGCAGGGGCATTTGGAGACCTTCGTGGTAATAATTCAAAGTTGCTCTTCTGCCTGTTGCAGAGCTCCAGGACTGAACACCTGCCTGTGTTCTGGCCTATTTCAGAGCTCCAGGACTAAACACCTGGCTGTATTCTGACCTCCTCTATCACAGCTGTGAGCATTTGCCTTCGTGGGTGCTGAGGTGGGCGAGTGGTACATTGGCCCATGGCACAGAGCATCTGCAGCACCAGGCATGTCCAGTTGTGCCCTGTCACAGGGGTAATAATGACTTATGGCAAAGCCCTGAACAACCACAGTTTCTGGCTTTCTGAATGTCCCATTTCATGAGGTTGTTCTGTTGCAAACTCTACCAGCAGGGTTAATCTCAGAGCTTTTGTTTGTGAGAAGAGGCTTGAAACTATGAACTTGTACTTCATATTAAATGCAAATCAAAACCTGATTGGGTGTGTTCCATTCACACATGCTAACATGCCTTCCTATTGGCTTTTGGATTTTTATACTCTTACAAAGGGGCAGAATATTGTTTACCTCCATATGTTGGGAGATACAGCCTGTTGTGATTATTTTCACCAGTCTATGTAGCACAGGTCCTCTGAATTCACTGGATAGGTCCCACTTGAAGCAAGAAAAAAAAATCATCAGAATTTAACAGTGGAAATTCTATTAAAATTTTCACAAGTTTGTTTTGTTTTCTGGCATTTTCATAGGCTGCAGGGGATGATATTGGATATTGTCAGTGCTATTAAAACCTTTATGAGTCATTATTTGGAACAATTTAATAGTAACATTACAAATCGATTAAAGACTGGTTTCTTAGTCTCTGTTTTTCAGAGAAAATCAAGTGAATTTTTGTGTCCCTTCATTTGAAAGGAAGTTTCTTTTGATCTGATGAATAATAGAACATCAGCAACTGTCATTAAATTGCTGCAGGGTTAGTGAAATTATCATCCCTGTCCAATCTAAAGAAATGTAGTTCAAGTATGCTTTAACCTTTGATCTGGATCTGCATCTCCTAAGGTCAGATAGTCTTTCTGAAACATCACTAATTGAGTGATCTGATAGGTTTATGTAGAAACAGAGACAGGAGTGGCATTTGAAGGATGTAGATAGCATCACATTCTTCAGTAGGAACCAGCCAGGAAGCTAAAATTAGTTAGAAAAGAGATACAAAACTAATCTTTGATCAAAGAAGACAGCTGCTATGAAGGCCCTGATGTGCAAGCAGTCCTTTCACTAGCTTGCCTGCAGCAAGGTCTGTTTTCTAGTAAAGGTTCCCAGCATCAGGCCCCAGGGAAGTCAAAAGTCGGTGGATTTATGCAGCTTGGTATTCTGCAATACCTTTGGCTATGTGGAGGTGACTCATGTTGACCTTACAGGAGACATGTCTGCAGTTTATGGGATAATAATCAGATGGCTGCTGTGTTTGGGGATGCACCTTGTCACTAAGAAATGTGTCTGCAGGAGCATAAAAGAAAAGAAAAATTAGATACAGAGCTGCAAAAACACACAAGCCACACAGATATAGTTGTATTTGTTGTAAGAGAAATAATGTTGACATTTGTTAATAAGGTTAGATACCTTGTTCTGCTCAGTTGAGTCAAAGATAATTTTGTTACTGATCTGAATAATAGCAGTGGCAGTCAGCCCTGGTTTAGACAATCCATCCTCCTAGCCTTACAAAAACAAGAGAAAATGTTGCAGTAATATAGTCCAATTTTATCTGAAATACAACAATTGTCTCAAGCCACGGGTGCATTTTTCTGTTGCAGTTTCATATAGTGCTGAGAAAACCTGTAAATATCTGCAAAAACTTAGCATAATGAATTCTGGATGACTTGCACTGCTGTTACTGCTTTTTTTAAAGTGCATCGTCAGGGGTGTGTATATCTGTAGTTGGCAGAATGACACATCTGTGCTGTGTGGATAGTAACTGTCAGGAGAAAATAGCATTGACAACTTTATTTCACAAATTTGTGTTTGAAATTCTTGAGAGCATGTTGGAATCATAGTATCTCTGCTCCTTTAAGGTGAAAGAAAAAGTAAATGCAAGCATTGTCCTTTTTAAGGAAAGGCTAGATGTTTTTTCCAAGTGGTCAAGGGGACTTATCATTCCTCCACATTCATGGAGGAGGATTAGTACCTGTGTGGGAATAATATGGCTGTGGCATATTATCCAGAACAGGATTCTGCATTAAACCCAACATGCCACAGCTGGGCTTGACAGTACTGCAGTCCTCAAGCTTGCCTTAATGTGCTTTAAACCCTCTGCCTTGCTGTCAGGAGACTGCTGCACGTGGCACCTTATGGATCCACATTCTGCATCCACTGCCTCTTGCTTCAGAAAAAAATGGAGCTGCAGTTGGGTGTACCTGGGTGTTGGGCTACGGGCCTTGACAAAATAGAGAGGGTGCAGCTCATGGTTGTGGCAGGAGACGGTCAGAAGAGCTTGTATCTTGTGTGGCAGAACTAAGACCCCACCCAGATGAAACAAGGCTAATTGCTTGTTACTTCTCCTGGACTGCTAGGTGTTTTTTTTCCATTCTAATAGATAAGTAATCCTATGCCGCTGGGCTTCGCTGCTTAAAGCTAGTGAGAAAAAAGAAACATGTCCTACTTTTTTAGTGCTGAAAATTTTCTTTTATATCTCATTTGCAATAAATACAGAAAATACAGCTGGGAATGCTTTATTCATTGTGACAAAACAATGTGACTGATAAATACAGAGAACTAGTTCAAACGCTTTCTGTGTTCTGCTGACTCACCTCATCACAAAAAATGTCAATTCTGTGTTTTCATCTTAGGAGTTCAGGTGGTAAACATGTTACATAATAGGAAATGTGTGTGAATCTCATCTTAGGAGGATTTTTGGTTTTGAAACTTTTTTCTTCACGGGATTTAGAGCAGAATGGAATATTTCCTTTGGAAGCAACTTACAATGATCATCTAATCCAACTACTTGACCACATCAGGGCTCACCAGAAGTTAATTAAAGCATGTTATTAATGGCATTGTGTAAATGTGTCTTAAACAATGAAAAGCTAGGCAGCCTATTCCAATGTTTAACTGCCTGTGAAGAAAGGCTTCCTTATGACAAGTCTGAACCTCCCCTGACAAAGGTATTACACATCCCATCACCGGATACCAGGGAGAAGAGATCAGCACCTCCCATTCCCCTTCCCCTCCTCACAAACTATAGGGAGCCATGAAGTCACATCTCAGCCTCCCTTTCTCCAGACCTGACAAGCCCAGGGCCCTCAGGTGCTCCTTACAGGACATTCCTTCCAGCCCCACCACCAGCTTTGTTGCCTTCCTCTGGATGCATTCAAGGACCTTCATGTTCTTCCTAAGCTGTGGGGCCCAGAGCTGCTCAGGGTACTGGAGGTGGGGCAGCACCAAGGCTGAATGCAGTGGGATAATCATCCCTCTGATCTCCTGGTGATGCTGTGCTTGGTGAACCCAAGGGTGTACGTTGCCCTCTTGGCTGCCAGGGCTCACTGCTGAGCATTAGAGAATTTGTTTGCTTTCCAAAATCTGCTTATCAAGATGGTCTCTTTGATGCTATTTCAGTGAACTTTAATCAATTATTTAAACAAATATTTAATGTTTTAGGAAAATAAAGAAACAAAATGGATTAATCATATTTTGCTTCCCAAAATCATAATTCTACCAAGTAAGCTGGTGCATACAACAAAGCAACATCTCTAAATCCCTGTAGATTTTTAGCTGTAGCAGTTTTGGACTCCCGTGTGCAAACTATCCTCTACTCTGCTTACTCTGCACAACTGTGAGACTGAAAGATCAACTTTCTGTTCCTCTATGCAGGACTGAGTTTCCAATAGTTTAGACTTGACAGTTCTCATCTACCTTGATGAACTGAAACTTTGTTGGGGAGCAAAGGATATTCTTCAAAATGAGACAAATGGAGAAATCAGAAGAAATAAACATGAATGAATGTAATATAGCATGGAGATCAGAGAACAACTTGCATTTAGTTAGTAGGCACTGAAAAGTAGTTGAAATAATAAGAGTTGCAGTTATACTTGTATTTATGTGAATGTATTTTGAAAAGGAAGATAGATGTTGTTTGTTGAAAGCAACATCTTCTTTCGTGATGCAAAATACTTGCTATAAATATGCCACTTTGACAAAAGGGAATAGTACGAGGAGGAGTTAAATGCAGAATACCAAACAGGAGATTTAAATTATTCTCTGGCATCTTTGAAAGGTTTCTGCTGGAAAAATACATGAAAATAACACTTTATTTTTAACCGCTCTCTTGAACTACTGAAACATATGGTAAATTGCAAACAAAAACATCTATCTATTGAAAGAAGTTAGCTGCCAGCTAAGATTTGAGTTGTTAGCCTTTTGAAGCAATAGTCTAGCCCTGCAGGATGGTTCCATCAGGAGAAGTTGTTGGTAGCTGAGAATATGTTTTACAAACCCCTGAGATCTTACAAGATGGTCAAAGTTTCTCCTGTCTCTTGTTGCTAGTCACTCAACTTGGTTTAAAAGGGGAAAAAAAAAGGTCTTAACACATAATTCTAATCATTTTGGCAGAGGCATTTTTAAAATCAGATGAATTTATGGGCAAACTCTGGTAATTTGCCCCATTTTATTTAGAGGTGAAGAACCATTGAAGAACCAACACGCTTTCCCAGTGCCCTCATAAGAAAATACCTAAGGCTGGAAAAGATCCTGTATATGCAGTGAAAATACAATTTCAAGCATGCATTTTGTCAAATAGAAATGTTTTCAGGATAGAGCAATTCCACAGATTCTTCCTGTATGTTATAATCTAAACTGGCAGCAGGCTTTGCAAGCTCCCCTACTAGAACAACCAGATTTGCATCCTGACCTTTAATCTGGCAGTCACCTGCTGCTTGCCAGGCTGGGCAGGGAATCTTCTGGCCCTGTTACTCAGTCTGCATGGAGTCCTTTGGCTCTTATTCTGTCTCACTAATTTGGAGCTGCCTGTACCCTCAGTGAGACTTCCAGGTTCTGGTACAATTCCTGCTGCGCAGTCTTCAAGTTTCACTTTGTTTTAGCCATTTTTTATTTCCACAGCAATGCTGTATTTTTTGTTTTGCATTGATGCGATAGAAAAAAAATCACACTTTAATTGGAAGGTAGATCCAGCATCAATTGTATTCTTATTCTTTTGATGAGGAAGCAGTGAGCCAAAATTTGGAGTTCATAACATCTATTTTCCTACAGTCCATCAGAGACTCCTGTGTAAATGGATTTTCAACACTGTAAGAACACATTGTTCCTACTGCAATTGGAAAATTATAGAATCACTTACTTTATTTGTGTATATCGGTCGCAAGTCTTGCTTCCCAAAATACAAACTAATTCAAGAGAAGCAGACTTGAGTATGACTTCAGAGGCTTTTTCAGCTGCACACATCTCAAAGGCTCCCTGTATGACACTGTCTGTAAGTGATTTTTCTGTAGAATGTTGTCTTTTTCCTTTCTTGGTCTTTCCTCTTTTTCTGTTTCTTCTATTTTTGTCTCTCTTTTTCCCTTTGTGCTTATTGAAACAATACCTGGTAAATCCGTGAGGAAGCTCCCATCATCTCTTGTTTTTAGCAGAGACAGTTGTATTTATACTTGCTAAAAACTCCTTTTTCTTCAGAATGTTACTCTGTTATTTTCATAGAGAGCAATGATTTCAGACAAACTGCCTTAAATAATAAACTTTTCCCCTCACCTTGTGATAGACATATGTGCACACACATAGAAATAGATTTAAATGCATTTATCAGAATGCAACATCTGGCGAGGAAAATATGAGGCTTGCAGGCATTGGACACGGAGCAGTTTAACTGTCTTTGTAGCTTTATAGAAAATGTTTTAATTTGCTGACTGCTTGTGATTAAGAATCTCTTTAAAAAAAACCCAAACCTGCCTCAAATTTTAATTGCATTTCTTAAATATTGGATTCTTTTCAAAGTTACCACACAAACATTGCACAGAGGGAAAGGTGTGCAGAGTCCTTGGCTAAGCAGTATCTCAGCAGCTCCCAGAGACCTGCAGACTGATTTTGCATAAAGCTGAACAGCTTGCCCTCCCACTTTAATAGTGTTTCATATTGTGTGTCCCTAATTATGTCTCTGTGTGCAAAGCAGAAGGTTGCTGCTAGCAGGAGACCAGGGCAGTGCTAGCTGCATGTGGCCACTGTTCTGTTTCTCCTCAGGTTGAAAAGTTCTGTGGTTAGTTTGTAGGATATTGAAACATTTCTCTTTTTTGAGTGATGCCTTGAGGAGCTTGAACAGAGGCTACACACAGAGTTAAGGCGAATAAAATGGATATTTATTGTGAGGCCTACGAAAGGCCTACAAAAGCCACACCCTGTTAATATAAGTGCCACAGCCCCTGCCTGGCTGGCTCCAAGATGGAAGGAAAGGAGGGGGTTGGTCACAAAATCTCACTTTTATAGGTTCTGGTTAATTTGCATGAACCCACCCTCCACCTTTCCATGTAGTTTGTGCTTAGGGCCTGAAGTCTGGAGAAACTGTCCTTGAGTTCTTAACTAGAATAGGACTGATTTGTCTTCATCACCCTAGCACATCAGAAAAGCACATCCAAGGAGAACAGGAAAACTTAAAACTAAAGGCATCATGAGGATGAAGCATGCAGGTGCTTTTAGCTATTTGGAGGCCTGTTATAAGACAGTTTTCCTTCTGTCAGATGCAATGAGGTATTTGCTGTGGCAGAGAGCCACTCACTTTGCTTTCAGAAATAGTTATGCAATGCTGATTTTTGTTTATTTTCATTTTAAAATTTTCTTCTCTATGAACCTTCTCTTCATCACAGCTTCTTATTTTTTCATATGTACATAACAGAATTGTATTTTCCCGTGCCAAGAACAATGAATTAATCGTATGAACTTTTGTAAAGTTCTGTCACAGTGCTGTCATTTCACTGCAATAAAAATGCCAGGGGTCAGTTATGCTCTCCTTTCTGAAGTCAGGCAAAGAAAAGAGAAATTTGGCAGAAAATCTCTGTCACTACAGGTCTCAAATGAGGACCATGAGGATTTGCGTTTCAAGCTTGTGAATGCATGGGATAGTTTTTTATTGCTTCTTTATGAGAGCAGAAACATAGTGGAAACACGAGAATGTGTTAACACAGTTTAGAATTCTGTTCCTTTATTGTATTTAGGGCTTGTATCTGTTTGTTAGAGCATTATTCCTTCTACTCCTTATTATCTGGGAGTATATGTTAAGCCATGTCTATGTGAGAAGTGAAGATAAGTAATCCTCTGAGGTAGCTATACTACATCTGCATTTTACACTGCAACAGTCCTTTTGGTTATGTTTGCATGACTTGTAAAGGCAGAGGCTCACATACAATATTTTCAGTCGTGGGAGTGAGTTGAGCTTGTGTTTATGTAACACAAATGCTGCTTATGCAGTTCATATTTCAAATACCTGTAGCTGATCATGCTTTAGCCACTGCTGAGCCATTTTCTTAGGATGCAATTTTGTTCCTAATATTAACTGATGAGATTGTGGTGCTGACATTATTGATGCTCCTTCCCTTGTTCCCCTGGTTCCTGCATTATGCTTGTGTGAGGAAATCTGCAGGAGCTACTTGGCAGGAGGGAGGAACATTGTGTCATCTCAGTGACAGCCAGCAGTGAGATCTGCTGAGTTGTATCATCAAACTGCGCCATAAAGGTGCCCCTGCCAAATGCAATACATTCAGTTTTTGGCTGAGTCAGTCGATGGGTAATGTGACTGATGCAGTTCTGGAGTGAGGGCAGGTGTGTGGAAAGAGTAACCAAATAGAAAATGAAGGAAGAAAATTAGCAGGACCATCTCCATCTTTAGAGGCACAGGTGTGCCAGGCTGTGAAATAAGAGGTGAACTTAGACATGCATTCAATTTTTTTTTTTTTTTTTAAGTCAGGCTTCTAATATGTGCTTGCGGTCTGACAAGCCAGCCTAGAAGATAACCTCATAAGGCTTTGTTCTCACTCACCATGTGTGGTCTGAATATTTTTCGGGGTGGGAGTTTTTGTTAGAAAGTTGGCTATTTGTTCTTGGGATCTGTCTGGAATGAGTGGACAGTTCAGGCTAGGCTTTCAGTTCCTTCAATTCCAGGAGGTGAGATTGTAAAACAGCCAGTGCTGCACATCTCAGTCATGAGCCAGTGCATGGAGTGGTACCTGCTGTCATTCCCTCCACTTGCAGACAGAAATCCAGGGAGTGCCTTATTTCTAGCAGTTGTGGGATGGAGTCTACAGCAGAAGACCAACCTTCCACATCCACTTTGTGAGCACCAGACACTCAGCAACACTCCTGCTGTTGACACTGTGAAGAAATTTGAAACTGAGAATGTGTCTTCTTTGTCCCATTTATATTAACTGGGTTAATGAAAAAAGGCAGAAAAATTCTCTTTAATCATGGCACAGTTCCTATTAATATTGTGACCTGAGTCATCTTGCATATAGTAGAGTAGAAGTAATATTCTTTTATCCTGAATTAGGTAAATCCTGGACTACTAAGATTTTTGCAAGGTATTGAATATCTTGGTTAAAATAGTATAGAATTATGAAATGCAGCTGACTTTCAGTAATGAAGAGACCACATGCTGTGCTCCTCTGGTTCAGCAGTTGTCAGTCAGTAGGGAAGTCTTTCTAGACCAGAAGAATTTCTGAAAACAGGTTCAGGAAGCATAGACAGGGCAAAAAAGAAGGAAACTGTCTCTTGTTGGAAGTGATGAGAAGCTTTCAGGGAACTTTGGATAGAGGATGTAATCTGATTTTTCTAAACTTCGGCTCCAACCTGGACATGATTTATAATGGTAACATCCTCATTTTTTCATTCTGCTACTAAATGAGCAATATGATTTCTCTTGCTACCAGAGATCACTGTTCACCTTAGCTGGAGATCTGATATTAGTTGTGTGGGAAACAGCTTAGAACAGAACAGTTTTTAGTCTCGGAAAAGACATGATAAGTGAGGTGGCTGCAGTGAGGTGGATTCTGAGCAAAAGCAAATAAGTATTTCAAGGAAAGGCAGTCAATTAATTGTGGGAACAATTTGCAAAGACCATCTCTGTTATTATCAGTTCAGGAGAGGATCTTAGGGGGAAAAGAAGTCTGAAGAAACCCTTTACTCCTAAGAGGAATTAATTCAGGGATGCAGATAATCCCAGTGGTCTCACCTGGACTGACCTGAGTATGTCTTTGAAATATTTTTCAAAAGCAGTCTGGAAATGTATCCTCCTGTTACGTGTTGCAAATCAGTATAAAGAAATGAAAACTAGGACAGAAAGACACAATACTTTAGCTACAATAGACTTCCTTTATAAATTGGTTACTGATTAAACGATTAGCTTATTTTAGCAGTTTTATGTATCACAATGGACATCCTATTTTTGTTGCTTTTTAATCCTAATAAAGATACCAGCTCTGAATACAAGGATAAAATTGAGTTGTCTCTGGGGATTTTTTTCCTGTTTTAGTTTTGTGAATAGAAATATAGATTAACAATAAAACCAAACCCAGATAAATGATGTTCAGAAAAGAATTACCATGCTAAAAATAGGGGAGGCAAATGTTGAACTATAATAGCAGACCATAAACTCCATCAGAATTTTCTCACTGCATTTAATGGTAGATTAGGATCATATTACACAAAGACTTTTCTCTGAAACTTCACAGTGGATATATGTTTTGAAGGTGTATTTTACAGTGTCTTCTGGAGTGCTGAAAGGTATTAAGCCCCAAATATTTTGATGCTGGAGCAGTCTGTTGTGTAAGACTACAAACGCTTTCCCAAAGTGGTGTATGAATAGCCACAAGCCAAGTTTGCTGAACATGGTACCTCTGACAATGGAATTATTTTTTTCAGTTGCACCAGACTTGAGAAACCTTGGTGGTAGCAAGATGCTGTACAAAGAGTATTATCCACCTCCATAGTTTGTCAAGTGAGGATATATTTTTCTCCACTGGGCTCTTGACAGGACAGACTAGTGAGGAAGAGAGGACTGACACTGCTCTTTGTGCTGTGTTGCCTTTGCTCCGTGTTCCCTGTGGCCAAAGGCTGGGAGCTTTTGGGGCTCTGGGTAAGCACAGATGAGAGCTGCAGGCAGGATCGTGAGGCTGACGCATTTCAGCGGCACAGATCCAGTTGTAGGCACAGACAAAGGTCCTGTGGTTTTCTTGGGGAATAATCAGCTGGCTTCTGTTGTGACAGATGCTCTGAGCATCCATCTTAAACAACAAGGCTTAATTTAATACGATTTTAAATACAACTAATGCTCTTGTTTCAGTTTATAGGCCTGAATCAAATAAATTGAGGAGGAGAAAATGCTAGTTTTTTGGCTTGAAATTTTCAGGCTATTTTGTTTAGGTTTATGCAGCTGGTACATCCACAGCTGATAACTCATGCAGATGTTGTGTGGAGAATTGTAAGGCTTATGGCTAAAAAAACCCGAAAACCCCAATTTACTTCACTTCAACATTTTAATTAGTTTTATAAAAATAAAATGAGACATTAGGAAATTTGTGCATGTGAATTCTAATGGTGTGAACTGTAAAATAATAGGGATCTAACTGAATCTAAGTTGTTCAGTTTACAGGCTGCTGGGAGACAGCAGGTGATAATCCATGGTCCACCTGGATACACCTGTACTGGTGCATGTCCTGGCCCTGAGAATGGAGTGCTCTGGTACTCTGGAACTATTTGAAGAATGGTTGCTGGCAGAGTCTGCTTTGGCCAAGGCTAACTTAGAGTCTCACAAACAGCCTGTGGCCATGATTTAAATGTTGCAGCATGCCAGGCATCATTCCCAGTGTGCAATATGCAAGCAGCAGCTTTGAGAGGCTGCAGGTCTAATAGCTTTGGCCAGAGGATGCCATTTGGCCTTGGGGCCAGAGGGCTGGCCCAGCCACTCTGGAGTTGCTGATTGCTCTGACCAGTGCAGGAGGGATTTCACGTGAGTTTTGGTAGCACTTCGCTATAAGAAAATGACCTCTTCCACATATAATTTTAGACATGTCTTTTGTGTTTAATATTTAATATTTGTGTTAAGAATTTCTCTGTCACTTTTGTGTTCTTTTGCAGCTTCTTGTTGAAAGACAGAGGAAAATGTTTTCGTCTTTCACTTCTACACTTTGAATTTTTAGGGGTGTAATAAGAAACGTGTTGCCTTTGGTGCCATCAGTAATGAGGATGCAGTAATTTTGCTGTTGTTGATAGTGCATTACTCGTATGCAAGTTCAGGGGCTGCCCTCTCTATGAAAAAGTGATTCTTTCACATATGCCTAAAAACTTGTACCAGTGTTTGCAAATAAAGCAAAAAGAATAGGACACTGTGACACAAATTCAAAGCTTTGTATTTGTAGTTTCTTGGGATGGTTGCCTTATTTCAAGGAAATAAGAATTTCATCAGTATTACTTCCAATATTATGTATTTTTGTGATGCATTTACATAGATAGACTCGGTTGTGTGACAGGAGCAACTAGCACATGCATTTTGAAAATCCTCTGATTTCCAAATAGTATCTAGGTCATATGATACCCAGAGGCATCCACCTGGGCTTTATGCCAGCCAGCATGGATATGACACTCCAGGAGTACTGTAAAATTATTGAAGCTGAATTTTTTTTCGAATAACACTGTGATGATAGCTGTAAAAAATATGGCACATAATTTATAGTTCCTTTCTGAAAGTATTAATTTCATTAGATTGATGCAAGGAGTACACAGACTTTCATTTCAAAGGTTGCTGTCTTGATATAAAGTCCTATTTGAGGTAGAGGTTATCTTTACCTGAGTGTATCTCCTGGAAACTGTTGAGCTGCATTTAAAAAAATGTGTAGGTGTCTAGAAAAGCAAAAACGTGTGTAGCTGGGGTGGGTTTCTTTCAGATGTACTGACATGTTCATCTCAATGAACACTTTTAGGAGTGAATTCTTCTGGCACTTGCCAGGTTATTTACCTTGCATTTTTAGGTGCCTGTATACTTTAAATATGTAGCCCCTAATGTCTTTGAAAACCGACTGCCTCTTTTAACTTCTATTTCTGAAGAGACCCTTACAGTTTGCTTTTTAAAAATATCTTTAGAGGGTAAAGGCTCAAATTACCAAACCTGAATTAAACAGCCATATACAAGTGAAGTGGTGAAGAGGTGAAGAAATATAACCTTCACCAATATGTAAAGAGACAGCAGTGTTTAACTTTTATGAACTTAAAACTGAAAAAAATGTTTTCTCCTTTGTCTTTCTGAGTTTCATCCTATGAAAGTGGGATGGGAGAGGAGGAATGTAGTCAGATTTGTAAGCATGTCTATGTTATGGAGGACTTGCTCTGACTCTAGGTTTTAAAATTTTCCTTCTTCCATCTAGATAAAGAAGAGGCAACAGGATGTGGTGAGGTTTCTAGAAGCCAATCGCATAGAGTTTGAAGAAGTGGATATCACCATGTCAGAGGAGAAGAGACAATGGATGTATAAAAATATTCCTGAGGATAGGCAGCCTGCACAAGGCAATCCACTGCCACCACAGATATTCAGTGATGATCGGTACTGTGGGGTAAGTAGCTGCTGTGGTTCTCAGTGGACAATTTCTCAGCTGGCCACTTAAACGTGGGACTTGCTGTTTAGCTTTCTCCAGTAGAATCTGAATTAATGAGGCAATAGGATCAGGTAATTATCATAGAGGGGAAATTCAGGTCATTCTTCTGTAAATCCTAGGGCTGTCTAGGGGATTCCCTCCAGGAATGTAAAAATCAGAAATGTCACAAGCTTCATGTACAACCAGTTGATGGTAAAGTATCTGGTGAGACCACTGTAAGCTGGGAAATTGTGGTATTCTTGCTGCTTGGGTCTAGTTCAAGCACAAAAATTCAGTAGGAAGTCTGTCTTTGGCACAGTAAATGAGAACACTGGCTAGATTGAGTTTTATTGTTATTGTAATTAAGCTCCTTCTCTGCTGCTGTCACGGTGTAAATTTCATTTATGCTCAGAGCGTCTTTATGCAATCAGAGTGTTTAGGATAAATGAACAGTATTTACTGTAAGTCTGACATCAGTTTGATGGGTGGGCTGTCTTTTTGGTGTAAGCTTCTCCATTCACCTTGCATTCTTCTTGCATTCAGTGCAAGCTGAAGCAGTAGCCTTTCATATGAACATCCAAAGTGGTTCTGACTTAGTCCCTACCAGATTCAATTGTGCTGATCAGATCTGATGAGAGCCTGTTGACTGCAATGCAATTGTTAGCTTAATGCAGGAAGCATATATAAAGGGATTTAGGATCCTCTGCAACAGAGAGACTGGGTATGATGCAGCAGCTAACTGGTTTCTCAAAGCAAATTATTTAACATCCTTTCCACGTGCTTTTGTATTGGCCTTACTTGTTTACCTCAGCAGTATAACTCTTATCTTCTTACTTCCAGGTAAGGTAAGTCAATCGAAGAAATGTATCTGGGACGTGGAATAATCCCTTGCTTATAGATCAGCCCCTCACTTGCAAGTAGCAACCTTTACATTGTTCTGTGTGAATCTAGTTTGCATGGGAAATACAACATTTTAAGCTGTTGTTTCTTACCTTTTCAGATTGCCTTTACAGAGTGTTTTAACCTAGTCTTAGAAGTTGCTATTTGGAATTAGCAAGGCAAAAGATGTCATGCAACATGTGAGATGATCTCATTAATCTGTCTGCTGATCTGATAGCCATTTTGGTTGAGCAGACTTAATCCTATTACTAGACTTCGCTGTCTGCATGAACATCTTTAAAGAGCAAACATGCTTTGAAAGAAACTATATTTTCTAGGATAAGGAAGGAGAAAGTGTGTGCAGGATCGCCGACATTCATGAGTTAACCTGCTGCATTTGTTAACGAAGTTCTTAGGTAATAGAGTGGAGGTGAAACATTATGCAGAATGCAAAGGAGGTCAGTGCTGGAAAGGGGGGTAAAATACTACAATTAGATAAAAGTCAGCAAACCTTGCACATCTTGTCTCTCTTTGTCATTTCCACAGTGACTGTTTTCATGTGTTTATCTTGACATAAATAACTAAAGCATAATCTCTACTAAGTAACTTAAACTGAAAAAAATACTGAGTTTTTGGTTAGTTGAGTTAGTGAAATTTGTAGCTTTCCATTTCTGATTTGTGTCCAGGCAATTTTAAATTCAGTTTTCTCTATTAAAAAACTCTATCAATTTTTCTGCATTCTACAGTCTTACCAGGAGACTTACTATGCACTTTTTCTGGCTTTCTCGTTGTTGACAATTCACACTTCCTTGTGATGCAAACTGGTTAGATCCATTGCTGTTGCTCTAAAGGTATGAGGGCTAGATAGTACAAGCAAAATGAATAGGTACACTTTTTATTTTGGTCGTGTTATTTCAATAGAAGTTCACAAGCATATGGTGTCCATGACTCAGTGTTATGTTCATAGCTACACTGGCTTTTCTTTGTTAGTGTTAGGATTAATGGTTTTGGGATATTTTTTCTAGCTATCTTCTCCTTAGTAAAAAGCCTCAGCAATATGCACAAGGGGTTTATCTAAGGCTAGATTTTCCTGGCTAGGATATCACCGTTTGAAATAATCACTTTTCAGGATGGAACTGCAGGCTAGAGGAAGTTTGTCTTTAATGATTTCAGTCAGTATCCCAAATGAATTTGTGTCAACCATTTGAACATCTGGCTGCTCATGTGGGAGCAGGTACAAAAAGGTACAATATTTACTGGTTCATAGAGTGTCTTGTACCACAGAGGGAGGCATTCTCTGGTACCAAGAGACAATCTCCATGTTTTGAAATGTGAGCAAGACCTTGTGGTTTTTCTGAGTTGAAGCAATTGCAGATACAATCATTAATCTATTTTCTCCTTTTCTCAGTCTTCTGAGATGTACTCCCCATTTTTCAATAAGAAGTTATGCTAAGAGATTTTGAAATAAAGTACTTGGCAAGAATAATTTTTATTTCCTGTGAACAAGAGAAGAGCTGCAAGATCACGAGAACACAAATAATTTTACTGATAATCAAGTGCTGTGTTACAGCACCAACAATATGATAATTTGCATATTTTCATGACTTTACAGTCTGTTGTTTTATCTTAGTGACATTGCTATAAAATTGTGTGTGCGTACAGAGTCTACCTTTCAGAGAAAACATATGCATGATTCTGCTTTTCAAATTTGCAGTAGTGTAAATCTGAAATTAGTATAGTTATCTTGCTCTAGCTAGGGCTGTGTAAGAGTGAGGAGCTGTTAATGTCTAGTGCATGTTTCTGGAGAAAACTCATGCACTTTGCATAAAGAATAGTTAATGGAGTTAATTGCAGTAGAGCCTTAATTGGATCTGGTAGGTTGTGTTGTGTTGTTGGGCACTGGAATGAGTTTTGTCTTACCCAGTTCCTTACAGAGCTCATCTTCAGTTAGATTTAGTGGCTCCTGCTATAGTACTTTGACCTATAGCTGTGAAATGCAACTCAAATTGTGGATTAAATATTTGTGGATCAAATTGTTCCCCCAAGAAAATAATCCCATACTGTCTTTCCCAGCTACTGTTCTCCACAGCAGAGGGGCTTTACCCACCTGGCTTGCCTGATTTGGTACATGTTTCACATTCATGGATGACCTGTTCAGTGACTTCAGTCAGGTCCACCCTTTGATCATGAGCCTGTCTCTACCTTGCATCTCCTCCTAGGTGTCCTGATGTGTCACAGGCCCACTGAGCTGTGGTCAGCTTGCCCTTACATTCCCAGTCCAGGTCCACTGCAGCCATTTCAGTTCTGGCAACCTGGTCTGCCTGGTCCTTGTCTCCATGTTCTTCAGTGACATGGCTCTCGGGTATGTGAGTATCTACATGACATCCTTTTACAAGGCTCTCTACCCAGGCAGCAGTGCCCTGCAGCAGCCCAGATATTTAAGCAGAAAGCCAGATATGCTGGAAAGCTGAATGTCTGAAATTAGGCCTGTACCTCACACCTCCCTCTTCTGGAATTCTCCACAGCTGATTACACAAGTCTTCTTAGACTAGAAGTGATTCCTGGATCTTTCAGAAGACTGGAAATATCCCCTTCCTGGTGAAACTGCACTCTTGTGAAGCTGCACGTTAGCACTTTGAACAGTGACAGTTTTATATGCAGAAATCTGCCACTGAAGGGAGATTGCCTGAAATTTAGGCCAACCAAAATTAAAAGGAAATATGTCTCCATGTAGGAATTTGAGCTAAAGGGAAAATATTTACATAGCAGGCTGACTCTTTCTTTCTTTTTTTTTTCCTTTGAAGCTGTTCATATAGTTTAGAGTGTTATGGTAAATCGTGATAGAGTGCCTAGTAGGCAGCAGTAGAGATGGAGATATATGATATTTGTTGTCCTTCCCTGAAATGTAATATATGAGTGTCAATTCCAACAAAACAGCAAAGGCATATAGACAAGAAAGAAAAAAATAGGCTGCTGAAAGAGGTGCAATGTGGGGAAACTATTCAGTGCACAGACAATTATTGTAGCCCTGATTTCTTTGCACTGTTTTGTATCATTCTGTTCTGGGTTTTTCTAAGATCATGAAAAGATGCACACATGTTTTCTTTTTCTTCCTTTTGTATAGGTATTACAAATAAGTAACTGCTCACTGATAAAAGAAGAGAATTTAACAAAACTGGCTAGAGGCCATGTTAGATTTTCTACCCTGACCTGTCATTGGGGAGTTTGTTATTATTCTTGTGCCTTCAGGTACAGTGAGCTTGGTCTTTGTCTCTGGATCCTCAAACAATGTGGCAGAATTCACCTTGGCATGTCTGCTGTAGTGTGTTCACTTTAGGAACTAGAGGAGTTGTGAGGCTAATTTGATATCCAGCAAGTCTACATTTGATTCTCTGCATCGTTGGAGATATCTTATCTGGTTCACTTAGCACTTTTTTTGGTCCAGGTCTGCTTTTAGAAGATGGATAATTTCACTAGATAAAAGTTAATGTGAATTGTTCAGCTATCATGTAACAATTGTTAATGGTTAATGATGCTAAAGCTTTCTTGACTAATTATTTTTGCCATCAGAAGTAGAGTTTCCTGTATGGCAAATTTAAGCTCTGTGTGAAATTGTTCTTAACTACCTTTTACAGTTATAGTGGAGGAGTTTTTGGCTCACAGGCATCCACAAACCCTTGGCTGAATGTGACTTGAGGCCAGTGACATGCACAGTTTGTCTTCCTGACTAAGGCCTTGTCTCAAATGAGGAATATAGAAGGCAGAGTTGGTGTTGAAAAGCAACCCCTGCCCAAGAGTCTTCTCCATGTTGGGAGGATTCTGTTCAGATCATTCACAAGGGCTAACTTTCAGACTGTGCCTTTGCTTTTGCCATCCACTTCCCATTGCTTTTCTGTGTTCTAAGGAAAAGAGCTTTAGTTCTGAGTAATATGTACTTTATAAAGGGAAATGTGGTACCAGAGGCAAAGTGTAGAGTAGCCAGCTTGCCCAGTGTCAAGGCTTAAAAAATAGAAGCTCAGCAACTAAGTAAAAATGAAATAATCCGAGAATTTTATCTTCCTCAGAGAAGTCAGGACTCATTTCAGTAATGTATTATAGTGCTGCTGTTTACTTTGTAGTGGAGAGAGTACAATCCTGTCAAGCACCACAGTTTTTGTTTGGACTAAGTAAACTTCATTAATAGCTGTTTCAAAGTGAAGTAGAGTAGCAGGTATTTTGTAAACCGTCCCTTCACATAAAGACGATAGGCATCAAAGACATTTCTGGAGATACCTGACTCTGTTTGCAGACTTTTTATTTCCTAAATATAATAATGTGGGGTGTCCGTGTATTTTAGAACACTTAAAAGGGACTGGTGTAAAATTAGAATTGTTACTTTTACAGGATATAGTAGTAAATAGTGCACATTGCTTTTTCATTTTTGTATTTATTACACTGATATTCTGCAAAACTTATCAGCAAGTATGGCATAATTAATAAAAATTTTGTTTGGGATCCTAATTCTCCTTTCTATGGAACAGAACATTTATATTGTGCCATGCTTTTTTGAAAAACAGGTTTTGTTATTGAAGATGTTGGACTACTTTAACTAAAGTTTATTAAAAGGCCAGTTCTAAAACAGAGGATAAATGATATATGAGGAAAGGCTAGGAAATCTTAAGAAGTGACAGTAATACTTTGAAGTCACATAGTATTGCACAAAATACAGATGTAGCAGTATTTTGAAACAATGTCTAGAAAAGGCCATGGCTGTTGTCAGACAATAGCCAGGATGAAATAAGTAATTCAGTCCATTACTGTTCCACTTGTGTCAAAGTTCAAATATGTGCATGCAGAGCTTCTGTGCAACACAGAAGTGTCATTTTGTGTCTTTTAGTCATTACTTCATGTAACAAGCTGACTGCCATAGTTAACTCACTGATATTTCCATCTCTCCCTTTCTCAAATTCCTGCCCAGGCCTGATTTGATAGTACTGTTATCCAGACAATTTGTAAAATGACACAATGAGCTGGAAGGTGCACAAAAGGTGGAGGTGACAGCTCTTACCATCCTTAGATGGTAGCAACTTACAGATTCTGCCACTAACTCCCCTGACCATTCCTCTACCCCGGGTGGGCACTAGGCACTAGGTTTGAGATCTTCATTGCTTGTCCTGCTGCAAGGGCAGGGAAGTCCTGCTGCACTTGGACTGCCTGCCTTGGAGGTGAGGGGTATCAGTCTTTAGATGGTTGATGTCTGTGTACCCTGGCACCATTGCTGCATAAATGGCAAACATCACATCAGCCTGAGTTTGTCCTGTACTGTGCAAACAATAGAGCTGTGGCTGACATCTGCTCCCTTTCATTAAAGCCTTTGTTTCTGGAAGGCTACAGCTAAACAGATTACCAAAATAAACATCTGGCCTTTAGAGGAGGAACAAGTTGCTTTGTAGAGTCAATTCTATAAGCTCTCTAAAAATCCTGTGCAGAGATCTTATCAGAAGGTTAGATAATGAAAACTGTCATGTTTAGCTTGTTCTGTGTTGTACAGACAGGATCTTCTTTTATTTGTATATTTATATAATACTAGAAGAGGCTCACACAGGCACTCACATTCTCCAAGGAGAGCAGTGCTGTGTAAGAGTTTTCCATTGTAATCCTAATCAGATCAGTAAATGAATGTCATCTGTTCTGGAGAACTGAACTGCCCTTTTCAGGGAGGATGTTAACAGCTCATTTTCAATGGCATACAGTATTAACTCAGTCAGTAGCAAAGTGCTGATTCAATGTGTTTAAATTATGAGTTCCTCATTATTACTTGAAGGAGCAATTATGTTGCCCCTTTTATAAGAACGGAGAGATCATAATCTTGTATTAAAAATATTGACAAGGAGAAATAAATTTGAACAGCATGCCAATGGAGTAATCTGTAAGCGTTGTCCACTAATCACTGCAATTTAAAAATCTTTAGGCAAAACTATGCAAGCTTCATTTGGGTGGGTTTCTTGTTTTTCTGCTTCTTGGTGTGGTAAGCAATGAAGATTTGTCTGAGAAGTTTAACGAGCTCACTCTTGTTGCCAGCTAAAAGCAAACAGCAACAAAACCAACTTGCTTGTTTAAAGAAACTTACTGGAAAGAATTTTTATTCACAATTGCTATCTTTGAAAGTTCATTAGATGTAAATGTTCTCCTAATCTCAGTGCAGTAGTGAAGGTAAAATTGCTAATTGTAAATCTGCTTTGTGTTAATGTTTTACTTTTACCCAAGGCCTTCACACTTGTGTTATGTTCCTTGAAGCCCGTAAATAATTCCATAAATAGTTCTATAGCCATAAATAATTATTTATACTGATTTGCAGTACTGTCAGTTTTAACTTTGGTGTGCAGTAAATAGTTTTTCCCATCAGTGACAGTGTTTATTTAAACAATCCCGAGTATACCTGCTTAACAAAATCCTGAGCCAAATTAATTATGGCAGTGTCTGTAATCACATCACTGCAGTGATCTGGTTTCCCAGCACCAGGAATACATCACACTTTAGGTCTAGCAATCGTCACAGCTGGGACATTAACAAAGTTCTTAATCTGGTTTTAAAGATGTGCAAAGCAGACACAGCACCTTTTATTTCCAGGATAAACTGCAAAGATACAAATTTTAAAAACAAATCCTTGGAATTGTGAGGCTTGGAGGCTTGGGTTGTTTTGTGTTTTGGTTTCTTTTTTTCTCTTTACCATCATACTTAATGGACAACATCACATGGCTTTGCTGATTATTGGGAGTTGGAGCTAGATGATCTTTGAGGTCCCCTCCAGCCCAAGTCATTCTCTGATTCTATGATCATTTTAAAACTTGGTGTATGAGACACCTTAAGATTAGCATAAATGGCCTTACGTCTGTGAGACTGAAGGTCCATCAAGCCCAGTTTTGTCCCAACAATGGCCATAATCCTAGGAAAGACCACAAACAAGTCAAGATATAAAATGGTTGAGTCTTTTCTTTGTCTCTAGTTATTTTTCTGAAATAAACATCGCCTTACCACATGTAATAATTCTTACTGCATTTTTCTTTCATGAACTTGAACCTTCTGGTGGAAACATTTAGCATCTTCAGTATACTCTGGAAATGCATTCCATGTGCTCACTAACACATCTAGTACCAAGCATCCTACTACCACAGTGAGCTTCAAAGCCTTCCTCCCATTACCCTCTGGAGTAACTTTGGTCCTGAAGACCTTTGCAGCCAGAGCTTGCAGCTTGTCTCTCTATTCCAGTTTAGAGTCACTCAGCAGGAGCTGGGAAAGCAAAGCAGAGCTTTAGGCCACACAAGGCCAACAATATTTTGCTTGTTTATGGGTGAAGTACAGGCAAGTAGCTCACCTACAGTGGCTTCAGTTTATTTTCAACAAAGCAAGAGCTTATTAGGTCAGCTAATCCACTCCCATGCAGCTCACTGAGTGTATTGAATGCTGCAATTGTGGTGTTAAAACAAAGAGGCTGTATCTTGCTCAGGTTACATGGTGGGTGATGGACCTGCCACCAACTTTAAGGATGAGGAACTATGCCTGAAGCAGTCAGTTAGTTGCAATCCTGTTAAAAAGCCCTTTCTGCCTTGAAACAGTTTTTTACTTACCTTCTTTATCCTCCTGTCCCTTCTTTGTCCCTCTAAACCATCCTGAGATATATTTTTTCCTCCTAACTGGCATTTGTCTTTCTTGGGAACATTTTATACCCTTAGTCATGGGATTCATCATCTGTATTTTTGTCTTTTCAACTTCTCCAGAGGGATTGAGCATCTCTGCATTGCTAATGATTCATGTCCACTGTCTTCATGTCCTACTAGTTTTAGCTTTTAGTCAGTTTTAATCAGCTACTAATGTTGCCAGAATTCTATACATTAATGAAGTGTGATTAGCAGCTCTGTAAAGCACCAAGTTTCATAATTTAAAATGCTACAGTCAAAATTGTATTTGTACACATAGTTGCCTTTTGAAGTGGGGCAGTGGGTAGCAGTTTGCTGTACTTGTATGTTTTTAGGTTCAGCTGCTCTCTGAGTGCCTCCCGTTGATAATGGGAGCCACTTCCTTGCACAGGGCAGGATAGAGCTGCTTGGGACAGTGACAAGATGGTTGTAGTAACTTGATGCTGGTGGTGAAACGCAGTGCAGAAAGAGGGAGCCTGTGCCTTGCCAAAACCAGTGAATGATGATGTCCTTCCTCTGTGGGAGGCACAATGTCCCACAGGGTTTTTCCAAATGGAATCCATTGGACTCCTGCCTGGGTATGAAATTCTCATTTTCACTGAGCTTGTGCTGTTTTCCTTCTTCAGCCTCTGCATCTATTGCTGGTAGCAGTGTGATGTTCTTTATTGAGATAAGAATTTTTATGTCGTCACCCATGGATTTAGTGTCTTTACATGTGACCCAATTCTGCACAGACTTCCTTTCCTTCTAATGGTAAGATCAAAGGCAGGGTGTTTTTGGAGAATCTTTTATCTCGCTTGTGTTACAGTAAAAGCCAGGGATGCCCACTTTGAACTCCTACCACTCATGACACAGCCATTGAGCCATTGGGATCATACTTCTCAATAATCTCTTAAGAAACTATCGTGCTAAAATGATTTAATACAATTTTTACAGGACTATTATGCATTTTTGTAACATTTTTTGTTTCACATTTGAATATTTCGAAATCATACATTGTAATTGCAGACATCACTAGGAAATTTCTCCTATTTAAAATATACTTCTACTTTATCTAAAAGCACGATGCTTTTTCTCCCCCACCGCCCATGAAAGTAAGTGTCAATAGGATTTAAATATGTTTTGCAATGCAGATATTTCAAAACATCAGGGAGATTGCTTCTGGTGGATAATCTCTTGTGGTTCTTAAATATTCTGGTCCTTTTAAAATTAATCAATCCACTGGGTTTTGTGCTCTTTCAAACATAGACTTAGTTTAGTTCACCCTTTAACCTTCACAATTTTTTCAGTAAGTAAATCCAGATTCGTTAATCAGTAAAAATGTGGAAAAAACATACTAAGTCAGGACTTGATAATTATGAAAGTAAAATGATAATTAGTAGTTGAAGACAGCATTTTATTATTAAGTATTAAATTACTTTAAAGAGGTTAGGTTAAACAGATGTTCATGGATGTTGGTGGATTAGCTGAGTATCAGTTATTGTCAGAGCCAGGAGTGCAGTCTTTTTTTCTTATGACATTATTTTTAGTCTCTTAGTCCTCCCGTGCTTTCTTTTCTTATCAGTTTATTAACAAAGGGTGAAAAAAAATGGTCTTAGAGTAGTGGTACTTCTAGAGCTAATTGAAGTACTAAGAGTAAGAATCTTCAGGAGAATGCTAGAATTTGAAAATGGTGCTGAGAGATGATGACTCACCCTAACAAACACAGAACCTTGCTTGGACAAACTGTTGAGACAAAGAAATGTCTGAGGGTAAGTGAAGACTGCCCGTGGTGCTTAGGAGGGAGAGTATTCCTGGCAGGGACCCAGAAATGTGTCTGCCACAACAGCTGTCTGCCTGCAGGCTGGCTGCTGGTAGTTTACAGGGCTGTAATGGGCATCTTCAGGCAATTTAGACCTGCCCTGATGTTAAAGAAAAGGTTCTTCTCACTGTGTGCTGTACTCATCCACTGCTGCCCTACCTTCAGCTCCAGAGACAGTGTGACTCACTTGTCCATGAGCCCCGTGGAGCAAATGAAGGTTATTTCTCAGGTAGATCACAGGCTGTCTTCTCATGTGTTGCTTATATAGACTCTGTCCTTCATGGGTTTTCCTCTGCTTTAGAGGAGTCAGAACAGAGCTTTTTAAGGTTTAATAGTGTCCATGCAGCTTTTCAAGTCTCATTCTTTGAGGTCAAGGGCTTAATCAAACATCCTTCTGCAGAGCTTCAGTATTACTTACTACTCCTCTAGGTATTCAGTGATTACATTGTCCCTTTTTAATCCATGGCACTGTTGGGAATCCTTTCAGTAATCTTTCAGCTTACACCATGGCTTAGTTGATTTGCCTGTTTTACTTGGATTTGCTTTCTGACAATTAATTGTAATTTTTTGTTAATTCCTAAGTTAGCATATGCCATGTTTTTAGAAGAAAACAACAGAAAGTAATCTTAAGAAGGTTCGTTTTTTCTGCTTATGTCAGCTAATATATCTGAGGCCTGAGAACCATTATACACTCCTGCTGGCCTCTTGGTGTCTTTCACAGGTGCTTTTAGTATAGGGGGTCAGGCTGAGAAACTGCCCTTGTGCAGCTGTGGTTGTGGTTTTGGGGAGGCTGAGGCTGTTTATATAATTATGCAACTGCAAAGTATCCCAGTTCACACTGATATAGCAGTATATCATTATTGAGATGCTGGTAAAGCATCTTCATCTAGTGTGCTGTAAAGGTTTTAGGAGAAATTCTGCACTTAAATACCTTTAAAATATACCCACAGTAGAGTTTCTTGTGAGGCAAGTACATGCTTGTACTTTCCTGTCAAAAAGTTGAAGTTAGAGAATTTATGTTTTATTCCTTGCCATTGTAGTTTGTGATATCATTGCAGTTTAGGTATTAGGTTTGGGTAGGGGAATAGAGGTAAGTATCAATATTTTTCTGAGCATTATTACATGTTACTCTTCAGTCTAATACAGGGTGTGGTAATATCAATCAGGAAAACAAGAATACAAATGTTGACTCATCTTTTCTTTTTTTAATTCTTTAGGATTATGATGGCTTTTTTGAATCAAAGGAGAGCAACACTGTATTCTCCTTTCTTGGACTGAAACCTACTTTGGCATCAAAGGTCAGTGTGGTTTTGCAGACTTTTCATAGAATTCTTGAGATATTGAGATTGAATTTTCTTTGACCCCTGTATGGGTAGAACCCTGTGTGTTTGTATGCATCCCTGCCATGATCCATACCTTGTTCATATCACTTTAATGCTAATGAAGTAATCAAAATGTTTGTAAGGAAAAGTAAAGCATTTAAAATGAAAACACGCATATACATGGGAGTAATTTGGGACAGCAAATAAAGTTTAAAGATTGCATTCTCCTTCACATTATCAACCTAAATTGTAAGCAACTGGCTTAATTATAACAGGAGACAGAAGTAGGATCTTAATCACCAGACTTTCTGAAGCCTGGAATAATGGTTCAGCATTTATTAATTAGGCATTAATATTTTTTTTTTTTAATGCTGAAATGCTGGAACAGACAACTTATATCAACTTTTTTGAACTCAGTTTTAGCAAACACGTATCTGCAGGTTAAAACACAAAACCTGGTAACATCTTTCTGCTGAGGGCAGTATAACAGAGGAAATTTTATTGCCATGTGGAAGTCTGAACACTTGTTCAAACAGACTGTGTGGTGTACCTTTTGGCAGTAGATCAGACAGAGGGGAGGATTTTTCTTTCCTTAGATACTGTAGATATAGATATATTTGGTACTAGTACTGTTTCAGGCCTAGGTGGTAGCTCTTGGTTATCTATAGAGTTCTTTTTCTGCCAGGAATTCATTTATTTCTGGACCCCTTGAGGGACAGGAGTAGGAAGGAACCTCAACAGAGAACCACAGAAGCAGGTTATTTTGGCAGCCTGCCTCACTTTGTAGCTTGGAGAACTTGTCCTAGGAAAAAGATGATGTTCTGGCACAGTCTGAAATAGCAGCTTCTATGCAGCTCTGTTCCTGGAAAATACGGTGTTGGAGGCCTGGAGCAGTGTCTTTATAAACTTCCTGCTTCAGTCTGATGGCTCTTCAGAGATACATCAGCTCCTAAGTGGTCCAGGGTTAGGGTCACCTTATATGCAAAGGTCACAGGTATGGGAGATGAGAATGTATTCATAACATTAATATTATGTTAATAATAATTAATAATACTCTTTATTTTTTCTCTTTTCAGTAGGAATCAGAACCCTAGAAGGTCCATGTGAAGTGTCAACAAGCACATTCCTGAATGAGTGACTATTCTTCAGCACATAACAGCTTCCCTAATGGATCACTGTGATAGAGCAAACATGTGTCATTAGTAGTAGTCTGCTTGCCATGAGATGGTGCTCTCCAAAAATGTAGAGCTAATAACACACATAGGAAATAGGATTAAGGCTGGGCTACTCATCTTCTGTTGTTAAAATGCTCACTGTTGATGTTTCACTTTTGTCTTTGGATTGCTTTTCAGCTGGCCCTGATATTCTAACAGGCACGTGTGTTTGAGAGTTAGGAGTGGAAGTGTAGGCTTGTATCATTCATGTAGTATGACTTATGTAGTCATATTCCTTACCTTTTTTAATTCTCCCCACTACTGTAGTTCAAATTAGCTCATCATGATAGTTAAAGTGCTGGTGGTTATTATGATGTTTGTGCTGGCTATGATCCAGAAGGTAAAAAGCATCAATCTTGAGATCTCAGTCTAAGCCAATAACTGCCATATTTTTGCTCTACATTTATTTATTGTGATGTTTATTCTAGATCATGGTTACTTTAAGAGACATGGGCTGCTAATCTTGTTAATGAAGACTTGATTTGCCTAATGATGCACACTACAACTGACTGTTTAAAACAAGTTCCTATCATGAAGGAGGTGCCAAAGTGAAATATTTTGACATGTTTCCAAATGCAGGTGAAATGTTCAGTAAAACACTTGGTGGAAATACTGGGGAGTTCAGAAGAGCTAAAGGAGTGTCTCACAGCTAATGATAATATGAAGTTTTCTCTTAACTGAGAAAGTCTTAACACCCAAGGTTGGAGCTCTATAGTTGGGCTGTCTTAAAATGAAAATTTGCCAAAACTTCAGTTTACCTTCAGTAACACCCAGCTCCACCACAAGCCACGTGAGAGTCAGTGGGATACTTTGAGAGCCAGGTTTCAGTCCCATGATGGTTAAACACTCCACCATGGTCCAAGAGCATGCCTGACTTGCCTAGCTGTTGTCCTGGTTATATCCCCAGATGTGGTCATGTGGAGGTGCCTCAAAGACAGTGAGAAAGCAGAGTGTGTGTTTGCCAAATGAGGCCAGAGAGGTTGCTCAGCTCAGGCTGGAACAGGAGCCAAGTAAAGGAAGTGGAGATCATTCCAGTGGGACTGCATTGATGCACACAGCAGAACTTATTGCCCATGACTTGCCAATAACCATTACAAAATGCATTCTAGACAGAACTAAAGTTGCATCATGCATTTTGAATGAAGTCTGGCTATAGAAATAACAGATATGCTGTAATGTTTTTTACTCAAGTGATTTCATATTAGCAAGGTAGTGCCATCAAGGTAGACATCCTTATGTCTTTGGGTAAATGAAAGACAACCACTATGTGGTTGCAGAAAAGCTACTCTGCAATCACAGCATCACTCAGACTGTGTGGTTTGAAGGAAGCCAGACTTGTAAAAAGTGTCAGAAAGCAACACTATCACAACAAAAGCTGCACTGTGAAACAAACCACGTTCTGTTGACATCAATAATCATGGCATACCAGACGTGTCAGCTGGAAGGGACAACTGAAGGACTTCTGGTCCAGCACTGTCAAAATGAGGCCGAAGAGCCACACTAGCTTGGATCAGATATGAGTTTGTTTAGCAGAGCATTAAGAATATCTAGAGATGAAGATCTCATAATTCTCTAGGTAACCTGTGACATTGCTGCAGTGCTTTCCCAGTGAAAACTTTACCTTTTAAAGTCTAGCTTTGACTCCTAGGCTTTAATTTGAGGCTGCTACCTTTGCTGTGCTTTTGTGGTACTCACAAGAAGAGATTGGCACCATTCTTTTTTTAACGGCCCTCAAAATAGGCTACCATTTGGTCACCTCTTAGCCTTCTTCTTACCAGACTGAACAAACCTGGCTGCTCAGCTGAGCTAGAGACAGATGGAGCAAGGGCATACACAGATTTGAAGCCCATGGTTGTATTTACTAGTCAAAATCTTTGCCAGAGCACCTTCTTGAGGGGAATTCTGAAAGGGCATTGATGTATGTATGTGCATTTTTAAGAATTATGTTGTCTGTATTAAGGTACTGTGACATTCTTGTAACAAATCCCATATATTCATGAGACTTGAACCTCATTGTAGGAAGGGAATATAACATGAGGTGGAGCTGTACATTGTTAACTTCACCACATTCAATATAACTACTCCTAAAAAGAAGTTAAATATTTAACTTTGTAAACGAATAGAGATATAAATTTAAGTAATTTTGCAGTTGATTACAGAGAAGCCATCCTGGATTTATCATGTACTTGATATGTCATAAACTTTGAGGACTGCCTGAAGTCCCAGGTTTGAAAAATTTACCTACATGTGTAAGCATATACACATGAGTAATCCTGGGTGAAATCCCAGGCTTACTGATGTGAAAGGAAAAACCACACTGATTTCTCCAGGGGTGAAATTAGTTTCACAGAGCTCGTTTTGAATTTTGATAATTGTAGAATAGAAGGCTCTCATTTAGTGGAGAGTTAGTCTTGTTTCAGCTGTTCAGTAAACCTGGCTTATTTCAGAGCATGTGTGTGGGCATAGTCAGTTGTATGGAGGACAACACTAGCTCCAAAGATATCCTGCTTGCTTGCATGGATTGGCAGTGTAAGTCCCATAGAATGTGTGCTTTTGAATTATAAATAGCTAGTTTAAAAAAAAAAAAGTATATATGTTTGGATGTGAATTTTGTCTGTTGTACGACAGCCTTATTTTTGTAATTAAAGCAAGTAGACTTCTAGTTTGTTACACAAGATGATCTGGAATTTTTTTAAGCAGTTTTGTAGTAATGAAATGTAGCTATCAGGTAACTGAAAAGGTCTGGGGAAACTAGGGACATTTATTGAAAGAAACAGAAAATTCCTAATTCTGTTTAAAATTTTGATGTATAAAGTTATGCTTAAGAAACAAATGATCCCAATTTCTAGCTAATACTTAAACTTACCCCACTTTTTAAAATGGAGAGCAGTGTGAGTGAAACTTCATCTTGCACCTAGCTGAAGTTGCTGTGTGGGCTGACGTGCACATTCACTGTATCAGTGGCTTTGACAGAGGTGTTTTAGTTTGTGCCACACACTACTGGATAGTGCCTTGCCAGAAAGAGGACTGTTTCTGTGGGGTCTTCTTAGATGTGCTTAAACTTTGAACTGAGAAAGGTGTAGTTTCTATATTGCTATTTTTTAAATAATACAGTAAATTTATTTTGAGGCCTGACTCAAAGGGCACATGCTTTGTAAGACTGAAACAGTTTTTGATGAGTCTTTTGAATTCTTGATTTTTCCTAGGAGACTTAATTTTTAAATTTTCTTTTCCTTTTTGTTGACTGTCTAGAATCAAACGTTCCAAGGGAAGTGAACTTGGAGTAAAGCCCATAAATTCATGTTTACACTTTCTTTAAAATACTGTCTGATTCTAATGTTGAGCAGCTCAAGTGCTATCACTAAAATGAAGAGTAGCTGCCAAGCTCTCAGTGGATTTCTTGGTTGTCCCACCCTGTCCTTTTCCACTGTCAGGCCATTTATTTGAGGTGTCCTATTCAGGCAATACCATGGTTCAGAAGTAGGACCCTGAAACTGCCTTGTAGCCTTTCACAGGAGTGCAAGAGTGGAGTGATCACCAGGAAAATGCCAAATCTCATTATTTTTCAGCAACTTATTCACTGATTTCACTACACCCTGGCATGAACAGTGGGAGGAGGATGGAGCCCCATATGTTCACCCTTCAGTGAGAGCCCGAGTGCAGACCCAGTGCAGAATGGCCCACAGCTTGCTCTGGCACCCTGAGCAGTAATTCTCACAGGGACCCTTGGCTGGCAGTGCCACGTGTGACAGCACACACCTCTGCATTCCACAGGACTCCAGCTGCATCATGGCCTGTGCTTCACCCTCCTGCTCCCTAAGGAATTTGGGAGGGAAAACAGAGAACATCTTCTTGAGAGCAGTCATTCAGCCAGGGCAGATCCAGCTTACTCCCTTCTTCCTAATCTTTACCTCTTCCTCATGTGTGTCATCCTGTCCTGTGTAGACCTGCCTGTGTGCAAAGCTTCCACTCCCATCTGTAACATCCCTGTGGGGTCACAAATGCAGAGCTGGTGTTCCCCTTCACAGCGTCAGTGTTCTGTAACTCGGTAGGGGAGGGAGCATGTTGCATCCTAGGTCATGTACACGTTATGTATTAAACTGTGTTCATCTAATAAAAAACTGTAATTCAAAAAAGAAATTTGCACTGTGTTGTATGTGCCAAAAGAAACAATGAAAAAACATGGATTTATTCTTGCTGTGGCTTGCTCTGGTGGCAGCCTGGTGCTTTGGTTTGGGCAGCCTCTGCAGGTAGTAGCACTGCAGAACTTTTTACCTGGAATGAGTGAGCCGGATTCTGTAAGATGTAATTGGCTTTGAACCCTGCTGGATGCAAGGGATTTGCAATGTGTCCAGAATACCTGCTGGTTTGGGGTCTCCCCAGGTAAATAGTAGTAAAGAAAAAAAAGAAAAAAGGGATGATGTGTTGTCTTCCTTTTTTTATACTTGGGTTACCTGGAAATAAAGGGTGGATCCTTTGGGGTGGCTTGGACACTGGGGACAGGAAGTTTTCACACAATGAAGTTTTGTTCCTAAGGCTAAAACTTTTACTGCTTTTTACATCTGAAAGGAATGTGAGTTCCTTGTTTGCCTATCCATTTTGCCAATCCATAGAAGGTAATTAAATACCTTTTACCAGTTAAGTGGCTAACCAAAGTTACAGGTTGCATAATTACAGTCTTCCCTTGATTCTCAGTCTAGTAAACAGTTTTTAATACCTAACCGTTCCTCTCTAAAACTTGACCACTGTCTATTGTGGTTGCTGCCATGAAAGCTCCATTTGTGACTTTTGCTGCACCCTGGAGCAAGGTTCTGTGCCATGTGCTTTAGACGGGATGCATAAAGGGGGTACAGATGGAATCGGCAAGCCTGAAATGCCTGCAGTGGGATCCTCAGCTGCTGAAGGACCAGTAGCTCTGTTCTGAAGTGAGAGGAGCTGTAGTAGCTCAGCTCTTATGTCATGGTGGGTAGAAGGGGACAGATTTTGCTGCATGGGTGGGCAGGATCTTCTTGATTTGCAGAGGAAGTGATGTTCTGTATCACTTTGTGTAGCATCACAGCCTGCACTCTGTGTGAAAACCAGTGGCACTGCCATTCCTCCTACCTGGCTGCTGGAGACCACGCTGAGAGCAGAAAGCAGGCAAAGGTCACACAGTGTGGCATGCCTTGCCACTGGCTGTCATCCTTCTGTGCATCCCAGCTCTGCATCTGCTCCCTGTGCCAGGGCAGCATCAGTGCAAAAAAAGTGCTTGAAAGTCATCACTGTGTTTATACACAGGCAGGCGTGTGTGTGCCAGTCTGTCTGTATCTCGTTCCTACCCCAGGGCAGCCACTCTGGGCTGTGACAAGGTCCTACTGGATTCTCATTTGTTTGATTTGCTTTTTAGGTGCCAGAAGGACTTGCCTAGTTCGTTCTCTGGACTTCAACCAAGCTGTCCCTGAAGGTGCCTTGATGGTCTCATCTGAAGCAGCTTTGTCAGGCTGCATGGTGCAGCACAAGCAAACATTTTAGATGCAAGTCCTCTATATGATTTCCTTAAACGTGACCATTGCTTGCGATTCAATCCCCTGGTAAATCTGGGAAACAGAAAATTACAGATTTAAGGAATTAGCACTCTAAAGAAAAGGTCAGCTGGAGCCTTGAAAAATTGTGTTCAGAAGAGAAGAAAGAAATTGTTACATTCTGATTTGGAAACAGGTAGTTGAGAAGCAGAGACCTTGAGAAATGTGTGCCCATCTCTAGCTGCTTGGTTGCCCCATCCAGTTTAGCTGTCCACAGTACATACATCTAGTTCAGGAGAGGAACCTCACCTTCCAGGGAAAGCACACACTTCCAGGTTCAGGGGTTCTGTCCCCTTCAACCATGCCATCTAGCAACCTGTGCTTATCTTTCCTTTGTACCTCTTTGGAGATCAAGATCAATTCCACTGTGATCCATGAATATCAAAATGTGAAAAATAAGACCTGAGACAACATCTCTCTGTGTTACAGCATCTTCCACAAATAAACCTGGCAGATTGAGTTACTCTGCTGGGAACCCAAAGAACAAAAATTAGTAGCTCTTTTTTTGCCTTGTTTCTTTGGGTGAAGCACTTCTGGTATCAGCAAGATTTTGCAAACACGTCACTGTAAAGTGCCAGAGATGAGGGTGTAGAGGACTTCTAGCCCCAGATGCCAAGCAAAAGCCATGACTGCTTTTCTGACCCCCAAAGAGACCAGATTACCACTGCACCTAGGCATGAGAGATTTGTTTCACCAATGTGTGACTGAAGGAGTGAGGAGCAGATCAGTGCTGCCATGGAGACAAACCTGCAGAAGGTGATCAGGAGCCCAGGGACAAGGCCAGGCAAATAATATGGAACTGTAGTGGATGAGGTTTGCTGAAGATAACAGCTCAGGTTTGTCCTATTCTGCTTCTCCAGCTGCTGCTACCCCATTACTCCTCTTCATTAAATACTTCCAGTTCACACCTTCCCAATAGGAAAAGGGTAATTATCAGATTTGATGATTTCTGCATGCATTTCCAAGATAGCCTCAGCCAATTCTCTTTCTTTCCTGTCAATTTGTGTGTCAACTTCTCCTTGACAGGGCAAAGCTGTAAGGAGAGCGCACACAGTGCTGGATATGGCGTGGGTGCTGCTGCCCTGGGGCTCCAGTCTGCAGCACATAAGCACCAGTCCATCCTTCATTTGCAAAATCCAACCCATAGATCCTGATGTTAAGGCTAACAGCTCTTGCCTTCTTTTTTTTTCTTTAGATTCTCTGAATTTCAGAGTTTTGTATGCTTAATGGAGGGAGGTGGGAAGAACGTCAGTGTGAAGAGGTCAGCCTTTCAGGTGTTAGAATTAAGAAAGCTGAATCACTTGAGCATGATATGAGCAGCACACTAATGTGATACATAACATTTATCACTTAATTGTAGATTTTCTAATTAAAGCTGTATCTGGACAGGGCTCCAGCTTTTCTGCTTCCTTTGCCCACACACCCGTATTGTCCTCTTTCAACTATTGCCTAATGGCTGTCTGCTGGGAATAGCCCTTGCAGAGTCCTTTGGTGATACCACCTGCTTGGAGCAGTGACACAGCCACGTGCCATCTCCAAAAGACAGGAATGCTGCTTGCTTAGATGGCTGTGGTCCCACAAGCACTGCCTCTGACTAGTGCTGCAGAGCCTGGTCATCCTGCTGCTGCCCTACCAGGCTGCACCTGGGTAATTAATGTCTGTTTAATGGCTTGCACTGCTGACCCCCAAGGTAATGGTCTTCCTACTATGAGACTTCTATAATCATTGTCACTCTTGGCATAATTTTCCTTTAGCACTTTTTAATCTCTGGGTTTTCATAGCTTCAAATCCTCTGTTTTTCTTCTTGGTTTTGGTGGCTATACTTTTTTCTTTTCTTTTAGATGTATTCCGTGAGTGGCATAAATTTGAGTTTAAGCCATGAAAAGGCTTTTAGGTCAGAAGATCTATACAGCATTGCTGTGAAATATGCTCTTGTGTCATTAAGGTAAATTGCTGTAGCATCAGTGCTGCTCCAGCTGGACTATAATACTTAAGCCCTAAGTGGCCATTTCATGTCCTTTGGAACACTCTTGCTCTGAGCAAAGTGTAAGTATCCATCAAGCCCGCTTATACCTACTGAAACCTGCAGAGGGGATGGCATTTCAATGTTACAAATCTCATGGTCTGCATTAAATAATCAGCCTAGAGGAGGTTCTTGGGTTACAGAGACAAGTCCTCTGCTGTTTCTGTTGCCACAGAGTCTATTTCATAAAACTACACAATTCCAGCTAAAAGCACAACATTGGGTCTGGGTTGATATTTTTCCTGTGTTATTTTTTAGCTCTGCTGTGCTAGTTGTAAGGTTGTCTCAAAATCCTGCTTCTCTTATAGCAAAAAAGAAACCTTCTTCCAAATTCCAGCTGAATTTTATTCATGGCCATCTTGTCTTCATTGTCCTGGTTGTTCTTTCCTTTGAATAAGTCTCCCTTGTAGGATTTACCTGTCATATGATTTGGTTTCTTCTGTCTTAGCTATGCTTTTATCAAATAGAAGTGTCAGGTAGAATGAGCCTGTGCAGAGACGAGTTCTCCTGATGGCACCACTGACATCCAGGGACAATTGAGATCTCCAGGATGAGGAGATTCCCACTAGTCAATAGCATGGAGTAGCTTCATGAAGCAAGTCCAGAATGAGCTCTTTAATTACTTCAGCTAGCAGAATTTGTAATTATAGATGATCCTGATACTTGCTCTCAGTGTCTTGGCAGAAGTGTTGCTGTTTAACAGTTTCTCGTTTTAGCCCTGATTGAGCTATTGCTCCAATTTAGCATATTTCCTGGCATATTGTGTGGGCAGATGAAAGAACTCTGCTTGCTAAATACATGAATTAAACATTCTCTTGACAGACTTTAACCTTCAGTTAATTCAAAAGTGTCAGAAAAAATCGATAGCCAGGGATGCGCTCCTTGAACTTAGAACAGTTGCAGGAGTGAAATACAGATCTGGAAAAGACCATGAAAGAAAAAAACATCTTTTAAAATTTTTAAAATTTTATTTCACTTTATTAGATAGACACACACACACACACACACACACACATATATATATATATATAATGTTTGTAAAGGCAGATCCCAATTCTCCACTAGTTCAAACAAGGAATATGACTATCCTAGGCAGACAGCAGCAACTACAGCATAAGATCCTGTATGTGAGTGGCCTGAGATCTGTTGTGGTCATGGCTCTGTTTGTGGGCTGTGGTGAGCAAGACAAGGGCAGTGGCCACTTTTCCCCAAGCACGTACACAATCTGTGTCCTTCCTTTCAGCAACTGAATGCTGCCTGTTCGTTCTGCACAGGGCTCAGGCTCCCCTCCTTTCCCCTTCTCTGGCAGTTCTTGCTGCTGCTTCTCATTCACCCCCAGCACAGTGCTGCTGTCTGGATTTCCTAATGTAAAAAAAAATCACTGTGTTTATCCCAACAAAACCACTCTTGTGGTATTTGCTCCAACCTGTTCCTGCATCTCTCAGCAAGTTCCTACAACTGAATCCCCCACCCCTTGTTGTACGATCCTACCTAGACTTCCAGCACTTTTATCAGAATAATTTCCAGTCTTCTCTCCTTGCTTTACACCATTTTGTACCTTCAAATGCAGTCTCTGTGCCATTGTGTCTTCTCTTTGCCAGCACCCCCAGCTTCACATCAGTCTCCGTGCCTTGTGTCACCAGTTGAGAGGTTATGAAGATGAATGAGAAGGTTTGGGATATTTTATAAGGGGAAATGTAATAAACATACTCTTCCCAGGGTAATCAATTGCTATTGCAATATGCCACTCACCAGAAAACACCTCTCACTGTGGCAGCCAAAAGCCCCCAGAGTAAATGCATCAGGGTGGTGCTGTGGAGTTCCTGCTCCCCAAACCCCAACGGGACATAAGCTATTATGTTTAATAATAGGAAGAAAAACACTGTTGCATATGTCCTGAAACCATGCAGAATGAAGTGTGAAATGGTGGCTGCTTCAGCAGCTTTTCCCAACTACAACTGGGGAGAGTTTTGATCACTGTAACTTTACAGGACCTTCTTTACCATGGAGACCTGTTCAGCATCCTCTCAGGGTTGGCATGACCTAAAATTGATATGAAACTGCCTTCAGGGATGATAATAGTTGAAACTAGAAAAGCATTTCAAGTTTTCTTAGCTTCCTCTATCCCACCCAACTACATTATGGTATCTTAGCAATATCTCAAACCAACCAGCAACAGTGTTTGTAAAAGATACTCTTAGAGACTTAGCACTATAGGGGATCAATAAAAGCAAACTATATAATTGTTGTGCTTTTCTGAAGACCTTTTCCACATCCTGGAGAATAAAAAGGGAGATGCAGGACTGAAAAAAGGTGAAGTTAGAGAATGAGGTCTCTAGTGAACATGGTCTTCACACTGTGCTGATTGAAGATCTTTACATTAGGGATGTTTAGAAAAACGTCACTCACTTGCCTTGTAGAATAAAGAGATGGAAAACAAGCCAAAGCAATAATTATTTTTTGCATTTTTCTTGAAAGGTAGAAGCCCCAAAGAGAGCAGGTACATCAACTTTTTTTATGTGCACTTTCAATCACCTCATTTTTCATCAAGAAAGGCTTTGGTGGAGAACTCTTTTACCATTAATAAAGAGTTCACTTCATATAAATTGGCACAGGAGGTTGTTGATAGCCTTCTCTTTCTCCTGGCACTTCCTTAGCTGTCTGTTGCTGGAAGGTCCTGCTGTAACACCATCAGCACACCCTGGTGTGGTGCTCCCCATCTCCATCGGGGATTACCTGGTCACCTCTGAGGAGAGCACACCTGCTTGGGAAAGCACAGCCGTGTTACCATGGACATCCAGATGGTCACAGGTGTACAGTGAGACACTGTGTCGCCAAGGAACGATAAGCCATGGGAAAACTGGGAACAAGCCTTTTCATAAAATGGAAGTCATGGATTTGCATCTTGGCTTGCTTTGGAATTCCTTCGGTGCTGCCACAAAGTGTCAGTCCTGTACCAGAGATGAAGCCAGGGAAAGGGAAGGAGGGAAGAGGCTGGCCCAGCCATGAGAGGTGTGGACGGAAGCAGGGAGCTGGGATGTGCTGTCTGTCACTGACATCTAGAGGACAGCACAGACAGTCTGTACATTTTAAAACATTGTAAAACATGAGGTAACCAAACCCCAAGCATGGTGAGCCTTCCCTGGCCCAGCATCACTCACAGGCACAGAGATACTTGCAGCTTGCTTGCTTTCCATACTCATGCCACCTTTAAGAATTTTACCCAGTTTGAGCACTGACATGGCATCTTTTGCTGTCTGTGAGGCACCAGCTGTCTTCTGTGGGAGCTGCCTTCTTCCTCTCCCCAGCAAGCACAAAATTTGAGACTGACCAAACCAGCTGACAGCAAAAGTTTCATCATGGGGAGCACGATGGCAGAGCCATCACCCACTGTGGCTGTGAAGCCCAAGGGCTTCACTCAGCCAGGTGAGGGAGGTCGGGGTTGGCAGAGCCCTCTGTCTCTAATGCCAGGTGCATGGGCACCTGCTTGGCACCCTGTGCTGACTGCAGTGCCAGTAGGGGGCTATGGGGTGCTGCTGGGTGCTGTAGGGTACAAGCCCTACCCCAAGGTGTGTTTCCTGCCCCACTGGACTCTGGCTGAAGTCTGCCTGGAGGAGCATTCAGGAGCATTGTGTGATCTTGTTGTCATCCATTTGCATTATGAGCACTTTATGTTATATAAAGAACATATTGTTCAAGCCTCTGTTAATGCAAGATAAGGCAGCTTTTAAAATTAAAGCAAATAAGTAGGGTGCTCCTGAGAAATTAACTTTAATTTTAGAGACATGTTTTCACAGTAGGTTCCTCTTTTTGGCACAGTTGAAGAGGGAGAAAATAAAAGTTATTACAGACAGACCACCTTCTCTGTGTCTTTCTGCCAACACCAAGCTTTTGCAGATGTAGAAAACAATAGTAAAGGCTTAACTCAAACAGCAATTCCTACCACTTCCAGTAGCTTTAGAGGGATTATTTTTAACTGTTTGCTGCTCTTTGGGCTAGGCTTGATTCTTTCATCCCAGGAGGTGGTCAGTAATCACTTCAAGCCAAGGAGCTGCTTCTGCATCCACAAGGGCATATCAGCAATGGTAAAGGAATCATTGTCCTGCTTGTGAGGCCACACTTGGACTGCTGTGTTCAATTTTGGTCCCCCACCAGGCAAAAAGAGATGTGGACAGGCTGAAGAAGGTCCAGAGAAGGGCCACAAAGATAATTTATGGACTAGAAAGACTCCACATGGGGAAAGGGTTTATTCAACCTTGAGAAGAGAAGGGAGACACTATTACCATGCTCCAGTACTTACTGGGTGGCTATAAAGAAGATATGGATTCACTTTTTACAAGGAGTTACATAGAAAATAGTGGGGGTAAGGAGTAAAAATTATTCCTGGAGACATTCTGACCAGAGACATGATGAAAATTTTTCACAATGAGAACAATCACCCATTGAAATCATGTCCCCAGGGTAATGGTGGATTGCCCAGCATTAGACAGTTTAAAGATTTGGCTGGACTGTGTCCTGGGCCATCTTGCCTAGACCATATTTTTGTCAAGAAAGGTTGAACCAGATTTTCCGTGGGGTCCCTTCCAACCCCATATTCTATAGTTCTATGATTCCTCTCAGGGTAGCTGAGCATGCAGGCAGCAGCTCAGCACTCTGTTCAGGCCACATCAAACTGGCACATAAAGGGTTAATTTCCCAGGCTCAGGCATTACCCTACACCTTGGTTTTTCAGCTCCCCTGAACAGTCTGTCCTCATAAAGACACTGAGAAGAATAGTACAAGGATGAGTAAACTGTTTTGCACAAACTAATAAAAATTTTAGAGGGATTTTAATTGAGTGCTGCATTTAATTAGCTTTTCCCAAGCTTTCAGCTTTGCTCTCTCGATTTACAAGGCTGAGTTCAGTGAGGGCAGGTGAGGCAGTATGTGTAACCTGTGCCACTGCTTCCCAGCAGCTCTGCACATTGGCTCTGGTCAGCCACCCCCACTGCTGCATATTTTCCTGCTGGGGAGGCTCCTACACATTTGCTTTTGCAAGTATAGGATCCCAGTGGTTGACATTTGCAGGTACTTATTTTATTTTATTGGATTGATGAAAGATCTTCAGTAAAAAGAAGTCAACAGTGAGCATGGTCCTTGTGCCTGTGGTGATAGAAATTACACTTCTGCTTCTCCTGCACACCATGTCAGGAAAAGCACACAAACATAACAACAAGAAAGTAGGAAAACCTGCTCATCTGCAGTGAAAGCATGTTATGGTGTGGAAAATAAATTGGGCAGTGGACACCTGATGGTGCTTCAGTAGAGTTGAATGACGTGGGGACTGACCTCTTCATAAAGCCTTAAAATTGCAAAGTTGTTCCAGTTATGCCCTGGATCAAAACTTCCAAATATTTATTGTTTCATGTTATAGACCAGTCAATACTCACTATACTTAAACCAAGGACATTTCTTCAGTGGATGGCGAAATATTACTTTATCCCTCCTCCCTGTTCCCCCAAACAATGGGGCTGTCATTTGTTTCAACAGAGACCCTAGTGAAGGACGTGTATGGATGAGGTAGAGATGGCCCTAGCTTAGGTAACACCACCCCCCTGGGACAGGAGCCACCTCTTTGGAGCACCCCTGCATGAGAATTATGGCTTTGGGGGCTGTTTTGCACCATCTGAGACAGCTGGGGTAGAGGACAGTGCCTCCATGGCCAGGGAAGACTGATGGAGGCAAGTCTGGGGGCTCAGCTCAGTGCCACACAGGGATGCCCCAGCAATCAAGCCAGTTGCTAAAGGAAATCAATTTTAAGAGCAGATGGTTTAATTAGAGCACTAAGTTTCCTCCTTGTAATGCTGTCTCCAGATAGTTTTACTGTTTTATTAACAAGTCTCTTGTACTTATTTTTTTTTCTGTTACTTGACAGATGCTTTCATCAGAGTTATATAAAGTCCTGTTTTCATCCCTACTTTGCCTAGAAATAGATTAAAGAAAAGCTGAAATACAGATTAATAATTATATACAGAGCAAAATATTAACACATACATTTTTCAAGTAAAAAAATGCAATTTTAAACCAATTGCCTTATTGCTCCACAGCAGTATGTGCTTGCCTAGGAGTGGTTTCTCCAGGGGAGCAGCTGTTTTGCTGAGGCTGACAGGAGCTCTGCGCTGCTGGGGGAGAGGCAGAGTGAAATGCCTCTCCTTGCACAGGCACACAGAAATGGGAAAAAACCCTCAGAGAATTTCAGTGCTGCTGCTGTCAAGTCAGAAAATTAGGCTGCAATTAGACAGGTCCCTGTGAATCTTTGTTGCTTCTCCTACACACATTACATCAGCAGCCAGACTGAAATTATGCAGAAAGACACAAGTTCACCAAAATTCCTGGAGTAAAGTTAGCCCTCCTCATTGCTGGGTACAAAGATATACTTGCAGGAAGCAGAAGCTTGCCATCAATGGTGCTCCTGCGTGCTTGCTTGGCTGTGTAGGCAGAAGGAGCAGCAGATGGACAGGTACATCCTGAAAACAACAATGTGCTTCCTCACAACCCAAACCACCTGAAGCACAAGCTCTGTTAAAGCAAACCGTGGTCAGAGCAGCCAAAAGACATAAACAGCACTGGCCTCAATTGTTCAAATATTGATTGCAACCCTTCAACTTTAAGGATTCCATCATGATGATAGCAACTCTATAGATGCCCCCACCTCATCAGTTTGTGTTACCACTGGATAAATGTGTCACCATTCTGTGGACATTAATTGCAGTCCAAAAATAAAATTCATCCGTTTGCCTTTTATTCAGTTTAGAAAACATACGAATGGTGGGATGTAACTTAGCTTTAAGATAAGTAAATGAATGTTCTTATGTGAACAAGGCATCAAAGTTCTCATTACTGCAAATGGACCTCTACAGAAGGCTATTTGAATGCAGGAATTTGGCTATCTAATCCTTGACCCTCTGAGGAAATCATCTGTGGAAAAGATAAGAGATCTCCATATTTTATCCCATATCCATCTCCAGTGCACCAGTGTCACACCTTCCAGACCTCCAGGGACACACTTCCTTCCTGTTTGTTCTTTTACAATTGCCCAAAACTTTGCTGTAGTCACTGCAAGGCAAGATTTTGGGGAAGGAGGGAAATTAGAAAAAGTCTGCTTAGAGTAATTTTAGAAGTTCCTTCTTTTAGTGAAAAAAAAATAATTTCAGAATAAAATGAAAGGCCAGTCGAAGCAATTTGGTCTTACAAGAAGTTTGAAGGTCTCAGCTGTGCTTAAGATTTTCTCCAAACCTGTATGTTTGCATTATATTTCTTTTTGACTGAAAACGTGCTTAGTGCTAATAGGGTACTAACCTGGTTGTGCCTGATTTTGCATATCAAAAAAGAGCAAATCATCCTTGGATTGTTCTTCAGAGAAGGACAAGAAAAGTCAGGGAATGGGAAAATCTCACCATTCCCTAATAAGCCGCTTTTCACAAACTGCATTAAATAAACAATAAGCACTATACATTGCAGGCTCTGTGATTTAACTAAAAGAGGCCATAACCCTCTGGAGTTTACAAGTGCTTTGTATGAACTAAAACAGTTTGGCTGACATCTGCTTTTGCAGCAGATTTCCCATAGCATCCAGCTATTCCAGTTTATCCATAATTAAATCACAGCAGAGACATCTGCTTTAAAAGTGGAAGTAAATCTTCCAAAGCAGTTACAGCTGCATGGTCTTGATATCTTTTTTTTTAAAAGCAATGGGACCATCTTCCTTTCAAAATGGCCTTTAATTAATCTCCTTCTTACAACTACTACTATAAATACTACCATTGTCTATGGTTTGTTACCACAGTAGATCGCTGAACTAGAAGCAACACAGAAGGATCTTTTAGATAAGATTACAGGGAATGCAGCCGTGGCAGGAAAGGAAGGAGCAGGAGTGTGGCACAGAGCTTAGCAGAAATGTTACTGACACGAGAAATGATAACCTTTAAAAATGTTTCCTATGAAGTAGACATCAGGAAAGAATATAATCAGATCTTTACTGAGATCAGATAAGAACATAATCAGGTCTTTATTGATACCAGATAATACAAAAAAGCCCTCTTACATGGAAAATGCTTACTCAGGCTTTTCTGCTCAACTGGCATTTCATCTCGTTTAGGTGTTGGGAAGGAAGATCAATCAATGGAGCAAGTGACTCCTTTTACACTGGTCAGCTGCCTTCATAAAATGTTTCATAAGTTATAGGAATAAAAATAAAGTCCTGTTCATCTGTGCTTTTGTAGTAAAACATCACCCCCTGTTTTTAATTGTTCTGTTTCAAAGGAAGCCCAGATTTCTTCTATGTTTTCCTTTACCCTTTCATCAGGTGTCCTGATTATAACATCCTATTTTTATATTCACGAAATGCTGAGATTGCACACGTAGTGGTGTCAGGCATTTAGAAATAAATGTAGCAAAACAGGGATAACCAGGTGGTTTGTTTGGGAGGAGACTGGGTGGAGAAAGGTAGGCAGGGGTGTTGAAAAGAAGAGAAGAAATGGAGGGTAGGGGGAAAGGAGAAGGTGACAATAAATCGTTCTGCGAACATCAGGAGGTGGGATATTCACTAGCAGGAGCATGGACACCTACAGGCAGGGCTGAAGCTGATGGGCACATCTGAAGCCCACCAGGATGCTGAAGGAAACACCCTGGATGTTCCACTGGACTCCCCATCAGTCCAAAGGATTTGTGTGGGAGGCTAGAGCAGGGTGGAATTGTACTACAGTGACACATGGAGTGGGAGGGCAAAGGGAGGAGCGGCAGAGCTGGAACACCTTGGAAATTACCCAGGTGTGATCTGTCAATCTGTTAGAGTTTTCCATTACATCTGTCAGCCTCATAAACAGGTAGATAAAACTGCAGTCATCCAATGGAAAAAATGGGTGTTATCACCCATCCAAATATAAACATAATAAAATTCATATTGCCTACTCTAAAAATAAAGAAAATAAGTATTGCATGAGGCTTTGAACATTATTTTTGATTGTGAAAAAAACATCTTTGCATTCAGCAGGTGTTTCTTAATGCAGGGGCAGGTAAGGTGAAACCTTTGCTGACTGATATATCGTTATCTTGGCTTTTCCTCTTTACAACGAATGATGATGAAACATGTATGGATTTAGAATGTGACAGAGCAGTGCTCATCATTTATGAGCTGGTTTGTACACAAACAATGCTGGACTGCTCCCTATTAACCAGCTATTCTGGCAGATAATAGTTCAGCACCAAGCACTGTCATATCAAGAATGGAACAGCCTCTGCAGCCTTGCACATCTTCATGGGCCAGGGAGTGCAAAACACAGAAGGGCTCTCATTGGGTTAAGCACTCAGAAACTCTCCAAGTGCATCCATAATCTGCTTACTGGCTAAGCTGGTTGGGAAACAAGTGGCTGAGATTCTGCTGACCTTGCCCAAGGGGTCATCTCAGTCCACACAAAGGGTCTCCGATTGCAAAGGCAGTGTGCTGGCCCTGCTCAAGATTATTGTTACTGCAGCAGAGATGTGTGGTTGCCTTGTCTGCGTGAGCGTTTAGAAGAAATATGGATGTGATGGTGATGATAATCTGCTGTAATTTGGAGAGTTTGACAAAATTGACAAAAGACAAAAAATAGTTTCAGGAAAAATCATATGTCCATTTTTCAGCAGAACTAATAACACTAAATTAAGGTAAGGCCAGGGTTTTTTTTTTTCCCATGCTGCTTGTTGAATTCCCTAAAGCACAAATTTTCCTGTACATTATATTACATTTAGATTTTTTAAAATAGCAATAATAATTATATATATATATCTGAGTGTAAATTCTAAGGGACTGACTGGGTAGAGTGGAGTAGAACTATGTCTCTATCTTGAAAATTCAGTGTGATATGATGCATTTTCATACTTGTTCAAGTTATCTTTAAAAATACTCATTATACAACATTTTGTTTCCTCAATTTAAATATATATCTCTACGTCAGACAAGAATACTAATAGTGACCATTTACTTGATGTAATATTAGGTCTTTTATAGTTATTTTTCCCTTCAAGGAGGAAGCCACATCCAATTCCAGGTATTTGTAAGGTCTGGTTTTACTGGAAAAGATCGAGGCAAAGAAGGTATTAAGGACACTGGCTTTTTTCATCACCTTCCAGAGATGAAGGTGTGTCTGACTAGACTGTAATTCTCTGAATCCTCCTTCTTAACCTGCTTGAAAACATTTGTCTTCTTCTAGTCCTCAGGATCCTCTCACCATTGCCATGACCTTCCAAAGGTGATCAGGATTGACCTTACAATGACACTGGCCAGTGCCCTCAGTGC